>NC_140574.1:32493474-33705974 GCF_057381845.1 Rhamphochromis longiceps
TCTTGGTGGTGCTGTTCTCATATTGTTCCAATGCTACTGAGAGTACACCTTGGATGGTTCTGTGGAGATCAGCTGGTTTATTCTCCTGCCTTTGGTCTCTCTGGTGTACCTCTTCAAGCGGCTGGCCAAGGTTGTGATTCATTTCTCTCTCGCTCTCTCTCTCTGTATGTGTGTATGTATATATGTCTGTCTGTCTTACAGCACTATCTGAGGATTTCTGTGGGTTTTCTTTAACCCTCTTTGTAGAGGCTCCAGCTTACCTCATTGATCTGATGCATGACAAGAATGCAGAAATTAGAAAAGTGTGTGACAACACCCTTGATATTATTGCTGTAAGTTAACAATGTGCTACTGATGGATGTCTGTTTTCTAAAATAAGGACTAGAAATGCACCTTCATATTTTTGGTCTGTCTCCTCCAAGGAATATGACGAAGAGTGGGGCAGGAAAATTCAGTCAGAGAAGTTCCGTTTCCACAACAACCAGTGGCTGGAGATGGTTGAGAGTCGGCAAGCAGATGAGTCTGAGCCTTATCTTTATGATAACGACAATGACCGGACTGATCTCTTCTACAGTGCAGGTACACTGAGCAAAGACTCAGCTGTGCATGTAGAACAGGAAAATTGACCAGCCTGACAGTAAATTTTACCTTCCCAACAAGACTTGACAGTTTGTTTTGGGGGGGGGGGGACTGGCAGGTTGTCATTTTGACCTCATCCCATAACAGCAGCAGAAATGGCAAGGAAATCATTTCCTGAGGAAGTTGATGTTTAATTTTTATAAATGATTAGGATTTGACAAAATAAGCATTTAACATGAATTTTTAGAAGTTGTCTAGTGATTTATTTCATTACAGATTGTAAAGGTAAAATATATTTTAGTGTCCACAATTAAACAAAGCAAATATAATGAAGCTATTAATAACAAGGAACTCACTGTGAAATAGCTCATTGACTACATTTAAAAGTTTACCATACAATCGGCTACAACAAAATAAACCAAATTTTAATAAATAAATTATTGTAAACGTAGAATACTGAAAATGTATCAATCTGTCCACCTCTGTTTTATGCCACTGGACCTCTTCCCACACCGACCATCCACTTTCCCCCCATCTGTAGCCCTTCACCCAGTCCTCACCCCTTAAAACCATCCGATTTGGCTGCTCCTCTCTGGATTTCACTGTTGTGCGGATTAGTACAAACACTCAGGTCTCTGTTGTGTTCAACCAGCAAAAACTCTGGCTACAGCGCCTGTGCTAATAGTTATTTATCTTTAACTAGCTTTTGATCATGATATAGCAGCATTCTTATCTAAATGTATATGTGTTTGTTTTGTTTACACACAATACAGCCAAGTATGTACTGATTAGTGTTTTACATTTCTCTGGGGTCAAAATGACTTATTTGGCAGTTCTAGGCATAAATTATCATTTTTGTTTGTTTTTATTCCAGTTTATCACACAAAATTCACAGAATGAATAATCAATAATCGAAATCGAAATAACAAAACAACCCACCTGACGGTTCTCTTAAGAGATGGAAATAAGAAGAGATGTCTTCTGTGTGATATTATTAAATTATTATTTGTACTGAATGTCATTGCATTCAGTAAATTCACATTTAACATCAAAAGCAAAAACTGACTTTTACAGGTAAGTAACTACATAGCAGGGACTCAAAATAGGCTAGAACTTGAAATTTAGACTTTTAGTCTGTTTACACTTTTTAAATTAAATGTATCTGCTGGTTTATTGTTGTGTTCTTCAATCTTTTAGATGGAATAACTCCAGGAGATGGCTCAGTCAGCCCAGACTTCTTCAGTGACCTGCAACCGCAGAATGGAGACTCGCACCATGCAGGGTGAGTTAACAGGAGACAGAAACATTCTAGCCATTCTACAGCTTACTGAATTTTAAATTCAGGCAATCAAAGCCTCCACCTCTTTTGCCACACTATAAAATCCCAGTCCAGTGTTTCACATTTTTATTTTTCATACTGTTAAATTGGCTTTTTTTTTTTTTTTTGTAACTTTGTCTACCAGAGACATTGGCGATGTTTTCGACCAGACCAGCTCATCACCTGCACGACCAGCCACGGCCTATGGCTTCAGACCCGATGAGCAGCCCTTTTATCAGTACTCATAGACACTTTGAGTCTGCTTTGTTCACATCGTCTTTGTTTCATTCCTCTCCACCAAGTGCATATTCACACATTATCTACAACTCCACTCTCATTGTTTAATTTATTAAAGTGACAGCCCCTTGCAGTGTAGCATTTCATATGCCTCATCTTGACATGTTAAGAATAGTTGTAGTTATTCAGACAGTGCTTTCAAATGCTGAAATTAATAATACAGACCACACTAACACTGCAGATTGCATACAATTTTCACTTAGCTATTTCATCTATTTACAATCATCTCAAGCAGAACTAGTTACGTCTTTCTTTAAAATTTGCTTCTGTATGTTGGTAGGTTTTGCTTTTCTTTTTTTTTCTTATGTGATAATTAATATTTATACAAAAATATTCAGCGTCTTTATTGAACTGTTTGAGATCCTTCATTTTGGCTCCTTCAAAACCATGTCAACATGTGACATTTATTTAATGAGTTTACAGCATGTTTCTTTTATCTATGTCACTGTAAAATGGGAACATTGTTGTTACAGCCTAGGGTGCTTTCACACTGGCCAGCTAGTCTGGATCTCCACAAAAAGACTTCCTCCTTGTGTATTAGTCGGGGATAGATTTCAGTTCATGTTAAATGTTGCATAAGTAAATTTGTGACTGTTAAAAGGTCCAAGTTGATGTAGGAGCTGAATGCTGACCAACAGATAAAAGCCTGGTGCCTACATTACCTGCAGGGCAGTGTAGTTGCTGACAGTTTGTTCAAATCATTCTGTGATCCGCTGGTATACCTTAAGTCTGCAGCAGAGAGGAGAGCAGGCTATAGTCTGCTGAGCCGCATTGACATTTTTTTTTAAACTGTGAAATTCTTCAGCTCCTTAAGTGAAATTCTATGTTAGCATTATTAGAAATTAGGAAACTGCAAAGGCTTTAAACACCTGTCCCCCTGCCCCCTTGTTGTTGTTTTTTTGTTGTTGTTGTTGTTGTTTTTTTTATATTGATGTGCAATAGTGAAGTGCTGTCTGTTTCCATCTCTGTTACTACAAGCTGAAAAATAAAATTTCGTCATGTCTTTCATGATCTCATTGGCTAATGATTTAAATTGTAAGAAACAGCAATGACTTCAAATACAATTCCCAAGAAGGAAAATTGGTAAACGATGCTTGTTTCTTATTTTTTGTAGCACTCCCAGGTGGTACTGTGCCATTAGTTCATTTTCTTAGTCTTTGCCATTGTCCTCTAGTTTTCTGCATGCATTTCAAAGTGTATGTACATCACATACAAATTAATATTTAAAAAATGCAAACCCAGTCTCAAAGCGCCCTAAGATTTATTGTAGTTTGAAATTTGGCTTATAACAGATGTCAAAACCACAGCAGTATTATGGGGAGCTCTTCTTCTAACCACTACATTTATGTGATGTTTCTGACCTGCTACCCCACAGACTTGCTAAATCGAAATCTGTCCTGTCAGACCACACTTAATGCAGTGTTCATAAAATGAGGCCAGAAATCCTTTCCTTGAGGAAAGATAGCTGTGAACTGAAAAAATGTGTTTCAAAAAGAAACACAAAAAAACCCATCCATGATCATCAGTCACCTAGCACATCATTTCTCATGGCTGTTTAAATAGAAACAAGAGTGTACGTTGGGTATTCCTCATAATGCTTCTGGGTGTTTTTTAACAGCAATGAGATCTCAAAAGAGTTGTCTCTGTGAACATGCACTTAAAAAATAAAACAAAAACAAACTCTAAAAAAAGAAGCTAAATATAACATGCCTACTTTGATAACATGGTTTAACATGTATATTTTAAATACATGGTGGCATATTAATATTAAATGGCACTGATTAAACCACATATGGAAAAGATGGTCTGTTTGAAGAAAACTTTTACATACAGTATTGGTTTTAGTCCTATTTGCACATATGTACTTGTGTTTTTGTTTACTTTACCATAAGTTTGTTTTTGTTTTTTCTCTTTCTCTCACCCTCTCTCTCGCACTTTTTTTCCCACTTCACTCAGCATGCGAGCCTTGTGCTTTACGCTGGGAAGCGGGAGGAGGGGCGGTAGCAGTAGCACTGGAACAGAGCAGGAGGGAGAGAGAGAGAAAGAGAGCCAGGGACAACAAGGTCACATTAGAAAGGTATAGTAATCATCCACAACTATTTTCAGTTGCAGATGATAAAGGATTCGGAAAGTTTATTCATGCAGGTCCATATGACAGAGAATATGCATCTTCTTTTTGTTTTCATATTATAATTTATATTTAATTGTGTTGTGGTTTGCAGTGTTTTGTGTTGTTTCACTTTAAATTTGTAAAAGGAAAAAGCTGAAAATTTAAGTAGTTAAAAGTTGAAATGTGAATAGTTGAGTTTTGTATTATGATTTATTTATTACATTTTATGTGTAGTGAATAAATAAAAGTATATTGACGATGGCCCCTACAGACAAAGCACATACAAACTTCAAATCACGTACGAACCCTGAAGCACGTACAAACTCCAAAACACGTAAAAACACGTACAAACTCCAAACACATAAAAACTCAGAAGCACATAAAAACTCAAAACACGTACAAAAGACAACAGAAGTACTCCAGGATGCTAGGGGCAGTGTTGAACTTTTGTTACCTAGTGGCTACACAACCCAGCAAGTACCAACAACCGGATTTGGTGTGTGGTAATAACAGGTAAACGAACATTTTTTTAATTTTTTTATTAAAATGGTAAATGGCCTGTATTTATATAGCGCTTTACTAGTCCCTAAGGACCCCAAAGCGCTTTACATATCCAGTCATCCACCCATTCACACACATTCACACACTGGTGATGGTAAGCTACATTGTAGCCACAGCCACCCTGGGGCGCACTGACAGAGGCGAGGCTGCCGGACACTGGCGCCACCGGGCCCTCTGACCACCACCAGTAGGCAACGGGTGAAGTGTCTTGCCCAAGGACACAACGACCGAGACTGTCCAAGCCGGGGCTCGAACCGGCAACCTTCCGATTACAAGGCGAACTCCCAACTCTTGAGCCACGATCACCCATATATATTTGACTATATATATGAATGCTTGTGTATAAATACACAAACAATACACATATGCTTTCAATTGTGTAATTTAAGTGATCTAGGTAGCTGTGGTTTGGAAGTTCAGAGCTACCTAGATCACTTATGCTAGAAATGTGTTTTGGAGTTTGTACGTGTTTTGTCTCTAGGGGCCACCGCATATATTTATATATAAACATATATAAATAAAACCACTTTTTTTTTTTTACATTAGTAATTTCTTTTGTGCATAATTTTATATTATTGTTAATAATAAATTAATTAAAGCAACAAAACAACCTGAAAAGCCGGTTCGGAGCCGAAAGAGCCGGCTCTTTTTAGTGAGCCGAACCGAAAGAGCCGATTCTCTAAAAAGAGCCGGAAATCCCATCACTAGTTGTTAGAATTTATTTAATATTACTTTCTAGACCAGGATCCTTTTCTACGCAGCTGATGGCTGGTAACTGTGCAGGGGCGGATCTAGCAAAGTTTAGCCAGGGGGGCCAATAGGGGATGAACAGGGAAAAGGGGGCACAAAGACATACTTTTCATTCTTATTCTCATTTAAAATATCTAGCTTTTAATAAATAATTATCTGAATCTGATGTAAAATGTATAGAAGTCCATTACTGTATATAGTAACTATTCAGTCTAATATACCCTAGTAAGCTAGTATTTTTTCCTTTGGGAAGGTACCATCTGTGCAGTCTGCAATTCTTTTGAAGAAAGATGTTGAATCTATTTAATTATTCTTGAAAAATAATTGATTTCTGTGCATTTTTTTCACCCTGCATCAAATTAAAGTTGATTACGTCGATTAAGCATCATGAGGTGGGGGGTGGGTCCGTATTTTATTTTTTTTTGCTGGGAGTTTGCAACCCTATTAGTTAGGTTGCTTACTCTTTAAAATACCAGAATAGGGAGGATGGAGTAGGTTTAAGTTTATTAGATTGATTAGTATTGAACTATGAAATGTTTTGGGTGCAGTGTACTTTTTTGCATACAGGTATAACAGAATAGCTTTAGTGTTGTTGTTTATTTAAACTTGAGTATGAACTTATACAAAATTCAGCAAGATATTAAAAAAACAGTTTTATTGATTAAAAAACACTATCGGATTCATATCGGTATCGGCCAATATCCAAATTTATGATATCAGTATCGGACATAAAAAAAGTGGTATCTAGTATCTTGCCCAAGGATATTTGGCACACAAACTTGAGGAGCCAGGGATCGAACCACCAACCTTCCAGTCAGCAGCTGACCTGCTGTACTACTGCTCCTTAGCTACAGCCAACCCAATACTTCTGAAAGTACTTTTATTGCACCATGTTCATTCACTCATGAGCTGCTCTAACATGAATCAAATGGCTGAATTGCTGCCTTATTATGCAGTCAAGTTCTTTAAAATCTAGCTAAAGACCTACTAATTTTGTTCAGGTGTGTCACAGCAAGGACACATTTAAAAGTTTCAGGACATTGGCCCTCAAGGACTGGAGTTTGACATCCACGATCTACACTAAACCTGTCATATTTAGTTTAAATCTATTTTCACAGTTACAGGAAAATCAATTCTGCATCTATCTATAATTATCAGACATTAACTTGTTTTTGTAAAACACTTTTAAACAAGAATAACAAAGAAATGTTGTAAATGACAATGCAATGAAATAATAAATCGAGGTCAGGTAGCTTTTTTTTTTTTTTAAATGTTTTAATGGAATGATTTTTATGAAATAGGTCTAGAGAGGAACATTTTTATCCTTTATAAATTAAAAATAGATCACACACCTCCTAGGAGAGGTAGTATCTTCTCTTGCTGATATATGGTATAGCAAACACACGTATATCTGTCTGAGTGTAAGGGCCTTTTGTTCAGATACGCTAGACTCCTGGCACCAGCTTTGGGGAGTCTTCACGGGGTCACATCTTGACCCCCCGCCCACACACACACACAGACACACACACACACACATACTTACACGACACACACACACACAAGGTATTCTTTGTCCACATGTATACCTATATGAAATGTCATATGTTAATGTACCTATGCATATTCATGTAACCACAATAAAAGGAGTGCTATGGGGAACCTGGCTGAGAGTCTGATGGAGGTCAAATGGGTGGAACGACACTTGGCTCCAGGCAGGTCTCCCTCATGAGTAACACAAAGAACTTTGCCTACTTGTGTCTTGCTTTTTGCTGTGTAGTAAATTGTCTTGAACGTTCCAGCAAATAGGTGTATGCTACAAACCTATCAGCTGGCTTCTCCCTTAGAGACAAGGTGAGAGGTTCAGCCATCCGGGAGGGGCTGAACCAGGAGGGGAGAGTAGAGCCAATGCTCCTCCACATCAAAAGGAGCCAGTTGAGGTGGTTCAGGCATCTGACAATGATGCCTCCATGGGCATCTCCTGGGTGAGGTGTTCTGGGCATGTAACCACCAGGAGGAGGCCCCGGGAAGACCCAGGACACGATGGAGAGATTATATCTTGGTGTTCCCCTGGACAAGCTAGAGGAGGTGGCTGGGGAGAGGGAGGTCTGGGCTTCTCTGCTTAGGCTGCTGCCCCCCCAACCCGGCTCCAGATAAGCGGAAGAAGATGGATGGATGGACTTAATTAGCAAGATAAATTATAACAAGTTGTACAAGCAATCTTCCAGTAACAGTCATGTTCAGCATCCCAATATGTAAGCGTGAAAATACAAAAACTCTTTCCCTGTTTTGTCAACAGGAATGTCTGTTTGGGGCAGTGTGACTTTCCAGTGGCTAGACTTTAGAATATTCCTGTAGGTTTACAAAGTACCGAATGGTTTAGGCCCACAATATATTTCTGATATGTTATAAGCCTATTACTGTTAGTGTCAAACTACCTTGAGGCGACTGTTGTTGGTACTATATATTTATGAAATATAGTGCTCCTTTTTACACTTATATTTCAGAAAAATAAAATGAATACATACATACATTTAATTAGTTATTTATAAAATATAATTTAAAACTTAATTACCTTGCACAACGTTTCTGATTAAGTTAATTTTATTTTGTGTTAAACAAAAGTGTTTCATAAAAACAAATGTTGGTTGTCACATCGGTTGTAACTACAACATTAGAGGACACTGTGGGATATGGTTCATATCACACACTGGAACTGACAATCTGTTCATTGTCAGTTTTGTTCATGCAGTGGTTAGTTTGTGGAAAAAGCACAAGACTTTGAGGGCAGGAGGTATTTGGTAATTTTCACAGATGAGAGCAGGGCCAGTCTAGGTTCTTTAGGAGTTTTAGGAGTGCTCAGCTCCCACTCAGTTCCCGAGCACTTAGGTCTTCAGGTCAGAGGTTGCTTTTGGTCTCGTGTAATAGGTTCAAAACACGGGGATGGGGCTTTTCAGGCAGTGGCACCAAGATTGTGGAATTCTTGTCCATTGTCTTTACGCTGCACAGACTCCACTGACTCTTTTAAAAAGCAGCTGAAGATTTCAATACAGACAAGCTTTTAATTAAGTTGTTTTATTTTTTCTATTTATTGTTTTTATTATTATTTTATTCTTATTTCTGATTTTATTTATCTATAAAAAGGGCTATATAAATAAATTTTACTTACTTACTTACATATAATCTAGTGCATACAATGTCTTCCAATTAATATAAAAGGAATATGCCACTAGTAGTCAACTCTGTTCACATTTGCAAACCTCATTTTAGCTGGTTACATACTATGTTACTACTTCTTAAATAGTTGGCTGACCTATTGCTGTCTAAGAATGGTTCAGAATGAATAATCACAGTTTTTATTACAATACACCAGTTTTGGGGTGAAGACCTTTGTTATCAAGGCTTTCGGTTTTTCAGCTGTATTTTTGCATCTTTGAGAATTACAAAGCAGCTGCTTTGTTTAATGGCTACAGTTAGTAATGTTTTCCTGTGGCATTGTGTGGCGCTTCATGGCTGAATGAGTCTTTTGCTGAGCACTAGGGTATTTGTAATCCTCCACCATCTCCAAACAAACAAAACAATTATGTATCATCTGATCGTATTACTAAAATACTGCAGGAAGAATGGTAAATGGACTGGTTCTTATATAGCGCTTTTCTACTCTTCTGAGCACTCAAAGCGCTTTACACAACTTGTGCATTCACCCATTCACACCCATTCGCACAAGCACATTTTTCTAAGTGCTTTCTAAGTAACTAACTCACACACACACTCATACTCCGATGGATGCATCGGAGAGAAATTTGGGGTTAGTATCTTGCCCAAGGATATTTGGCATGCAGACTAGGGGAAGCCAGGAATCGAACCACCAACCGATCAGTAGATGACCTGCTCTACCGCCTGAGCTACAGAAAAATTCATAAGAGATGCTGAATTAGATTAAGCTGCAAAAACCAATCTACCAGCATAAAATATAAGCTTTTTATTCAGAGTAGTCCAAGGATGTCACTTAACAATAGTGGTTATCAAAGTTTTCTTAAATGCTGGCCTTTATACATCTATTTCCTGCACAAGAATATGTGAAATACAACTTAAATTAAATGATTAATTAATTATTTAAACAGACTTTAAGTTATAATTCAAATTTAGATCAACAGGACATTTATTGTTTGCATTTTTATGATAAAAACAATAAAAATATGTATGCCTTTTGCATTCAATGTGATTAAAAGATGAAATGTACAATGCATCTGTTCAAATGTTCGTCAGGAAGAAAAGAATTGATTGACTTATTCATTATGTCTCAGATTTAGGGTCTTCCACACATGACTTGGCCAATGTCTTGATTGCTCTATAAAGTATAAACAGTCTACTGGCAGTAGGCTGAGAAGGCAAAGTCATCTTAAAGTTAAAATAGTGTGTTTAAAATTTACTAGTTAAAGCAAATATGACTTTAAATCGTCAAAGGAGCTTGCAAAGAAAAGCGTCTGGACTTCTTTAAGTTGCTTGAAGACGTTTCACCTCTCATCCGAGAAGCTTCTTCAGTTCTAAGGTCAAATGGTGGAGAGTCCCAGATATAAACCTAGTGGGAGTAACCCCCCACAGAGGGACAAAAACGAGACGGCCTACCTGAAGGAGATTAGGAATCTGGAGAACTGGTGCCAGAGGAACAACCTCCTTCTAAACGTCAGTAAGACAAAGGAGCTGATAGTGGACTTCAGCACTAAGCAGGAGAGGAACTACCAGACCCCCGTCATCAACGAGTGCCCAGTGGAGAGAGTGGACAGCTTCAAATACCTCGGAGTTCACATCACGCAGGACCTGTCATGGTCCTGTCACATCAACACCGTGGTGAAAAAGGCCCGTCAGCGTCTCTACCACCTCAGACGCTTGAGAGACTTCCAACTGCCCTCCAAGGTGCTCAGGAACTTTTACTCGTGCACCATAGAGAGCATCCTGGCGGGAAACATCTTAACCTGGTTCGGAAACAGCACCATGCAGGACAGACGAGCTCTACAGAGGGTTGTGCGGTCAGCTGAGCGCACCATCCGCTCCGAGCTCCCTGACCTGCACTCAATCTACAGCAGGCGGTGCTGGACCAAGGCCAGGAAGATCGTGAAGGACCTCAGCCATCCCAACAACAGACTGTTCTCTCTGTTGAGGTCCGGAAAGCGATTCCGCTCCCTGAAGACCAACACAGAGAGACTGAGGAGGAGCTTCTTCCCGCAGGCGATATGGTCTCTCAATCACACCACCACACAGTACTGACCCACACATACAGTTCTTACACACACACTGGACATTCTGTACATTGTTTTCACTTCATCACTTAAATCACTTTAAGCATATTTGCACTGCACAAGACATAATGTGGATTGCACAACACTGGTCACTACATTCTTCATTTCCGGTTAATACTTGTACAGCTGCTGTTATTGTGTATATATTTATTTATATTTCTTCATACATTCTTATATAGTTCTATATTGTGTATTTTGTTGTACAGTTATTTTATTTTCAACTTTAATTTATATATTTTATCTTATTCTTTCCCAGTTAAATTTACCCTTCATTCTAATTTGTGTTGTACAGTTATTTCATTTTTAACCTTAATTTATATTTTATTCCTTCCTAGTTAAATTTACCCTTTTTAATTTTTCATATTTATTTCCTATCTTATTCATAGCCTTTTCCTTTTTTGTTCTCTTTAGGTCACGAGCAGTTGTCTAAGCATTTCACTACATATCGTACTGTGTATGACTGTGTACGTGACAAATAAAATTTGAATTTGAATTTGAATTTGAATTTGAAAAGGACCCCCTGATGATCCTCTAATCGCCTGAGCCAAGGTGTGAAACTGGGCGTGGGTCCCAATCAGCCAGAGTTTTGGGTGTGTTCATTGTGAAACCTGGGATGGGAGTCAAAGAGGAGGTACTGGTCCGTGTGTGTGGGCTTCCGGTAAACTTCGATGTTGAGTTTGCCGTTCTCTTCAATGTGCACAGCGCAGTCCAGGAACGGCAAACAGTTGTCCTTTGTGTCTTCCCTGGTGAACTTGATGTTTTTATCCACAGCGTTAATGTGCGCAGTGAAGTATTCCACTTCTTGTGTCTTGATTTTGACCCAGGTGTCGTCCAACATATCTGTACCAGTGGCTGGGTACTCTTCCTTTGAAAGAGCCAAGAGCCTTCCTTTCCACTTCCTCCATGTAAAGGTTGGCTACAATAGGTGACACGGGGGAGCCCATGGCACTCCCATCACCCTTTAGAACACAAACTTGGAGTAATTAGGACCCTAATTACTGGGGCGACCGTGGCTCAGGGGGTTGGGAAGCGTATCTGTAACCGGAAGGTCGCCGGTTCGATCCCCGGGCTCTCTGTCCTGATCGTTGTGTCCTTGGGCAAGACACTTCACCTACCGCCTACTGGTGTTGGCCAGAGGGGCCGATGGCACGATATGGCAGCCTCGCTTCTGTCAGTCTGCC
Organism: Rhamphochromis longiceps; assembly: GCF_057381845.1. NCBI lineage: Eukaryota > Metazoa > Chordata > Actinopteri > Cichliformes > Cichlidae > Rhamphochromis > Rhamphochromis longiceps. The sequence continues at coordinate 32,505,568 of NC_140574.1, forward strand.
CCAGGGAAGCTGTGGCTACGTAGCTACCTCCACCAGTGTGTGTGTGAATGCGAGAGTGAATGAATAGTGGCATTGTAAAGCGCTTTGGGTGCCTTGAAAAGCGCTATATAAATCCAATCCATTATTATTATTATTATTACACCACCGGGCAGAACATGTTCCCTCTAAGCCTGAAGGAAAAAAGAAGGAACACACACATGTAAAGGAAGCACTCAAAACGTGCGGCTATCCTAAATGGGCGTTCTTAAAGTCAGCAAAGAGGCACAGAAAAGAAGACCAGACACCAGCGAGGGAGGATAAGAAGGACAGACGCAACAACATTGTCATCCCCTATGTAGCCGGTGTATCAGAGAAACTCAGGAGAGTTTTCTCCAAGCATGACATCCCAGTGTATTTCAGACCCAGCAACACGCTCAGACAAAAACTGGTTCACCCGAAAGACAAAACGCCAAAACACAAACTTAACAATGTGGTGTATGCTGTACAGTGCAGCGAGGACTGCCCAGACCTCTACATTGGAGAGACCAAACAGCCACTTCACAAGCGCATGGCACAACACAGAAGAGCCACCTCCACAGGACAAGACTCAGCAGTCCATCTGCATCTTAAGGATAAAGGTCACTCTTTCGAGGATGCCAATGTTCACATTTTGGACAGAGAGGACAGATGGTTTGAAAGAGGAGTGAAAGAAGCCATCTATGTCCACTGTGAGCGACCATCTTTGAACAGAGGCGGGGGTTTACGACACCAACTCTCTGCCATCTATAATCCAGTTTTAAGATCCCTTCCCAGACGCCTTAACGCCCACTCACATCCTGGGCCATCTGACCTCAGGAATTCGCATGATAAGGTGGGGCCAGGTTTCACAATGAACACACCCGAAACTCTGGCTGATTGGGACCCACACCCAGTTTCACACCTTGGCTCAGGCGATTAGAGGATCATCAGGGGGTCCTTTTGTCCCTCTGTGGGGGGTTACTCCCACTAGGTTTATATCTGGGACTCTCCACCATTTGACCTTAGAACTGAAGAAGCTTCTCGGATGAGAGGTGAAACGTCTTCAAGCAACTTAAAGAAGTCCAGACGCTTTTCTTTGCAAGCTCCTTTGACTACGATGACCTGGATGACTGAGAACCTTCACAGACATGACTTTAAATCAAAACTTCAATCTTCATCTTAATCAATCTTGTTTTTTACAGTTCCTGGAGTGGCATGCAGGTAAGCCAACACTTAAAGGAGGCACAACTGTCATATTTGGAATATCAAACTATTCATGAACCAACTTTGCATTTCATTTGAAATTTCGTGTTTCAAATGTGTGTCACCTTGTGTGTTGACACACGAAATTCAAGGTGCTTGAAGACCAGTGTGAAGTTTAGGTAGTCTGTTTTGTGGTTTGCATGTCATCTTGCTAGCATTGGTGGGAGTTGGTCCACTGTGTTTTCTCGAATCTAAGGCCATCGCAGCTGTCCACCAGGAGATTATAGAGCTCTCCATGCTTCAGTCTACTGACAAGCTTTATAGAGATGCAGATTTCCTTTCCAGCAGGGCTTTCCACCTTCTCATAGTGCCAAAACTATTACCAAATGGTTTGCCGGTCATTTTATCATTGTGCTTGATTGACCATCCAACTGAATATTCATCCTGGTACACCCCAGGAGTGGTTACATGCCTGCCACAACAGCTTTAGAAAGGTCTCAGAAAGATCTCCGTGCATTAGTTGGAGCTTATTGGTTAAAGAGGACCAAATCAAATGAATTATTAAAGCGACTTTTTTAAAAAAAAAAAATCACAAGTTTAACATCTTTATTTGGATGATTCAATGCAATTGTTATAGAAAATATAGAATCAAAAAAAGCAACAAAAGAGTTACAATAGAATGACAAACTATTCCATTTTTCAGTTTACTGTTGTATGAAAACACAGCACATTAATTAAATCAGCACAAATTTCTGTCTGGAATAATTAGAAAATGTAAGGCTTATTGAAGTGACTTTTATCTGGTTGGGAATCATTGGTCTGGAACTGCTCTTGCTGTTTTAATGCTTGTTTCAGAGATTGTTGCTACTGTCAGCAACAGGGGAGACTGTTGTTTCTATCTCAATAATCTCAACCACAAGTTCTCTGATGCAAGCCACGCTGTCCGAAGGTAGCTCATTAGCACTCTCTACTGGTGTATCCTCTTCTTTTTTTTCTTCTGTAGAATCTCCTTTCTCTGTGACTGCTTCATCTTCATCCTTTTTATTTTCAATCCTGAGTTCACTGCTTGGCACTTCTTCCTCCATCATCTCTTTATTCTTTTTCTGCTCTGTGTTTAAGGCAGTGGTGGTCTCCACTGGTGATCCAGATGAGCTGTCATCAGCAGGCTCACCTCCTGTTTGGATCTCCATCTGCCCCTCACCTGTTTCTTCCTCTGTTACCTCTTCTTTCTCTCTCTGTTCTTCCCGTGCTTGAATTGTCTCACGCCCCTCAATTTCTGCTTCATCTTTGTGTTTCTCCTCTTTTACTCTCTCCACCTCCCAATTGTCTTTAAGTTCTCCTGTCAAATAGACTGCTCTGTCAGTGGTCTGCTGTCCCATCATTGGCATAACAGAAGGTTCTGAGGAACTGCAAGCAATTGCCTCACTTAGTGATCCGAGGCTGATTTGTACTGGACTATCTGCATCAGGTGGGTGTGATGGTAAGGCAGGCTGGATGGAAGAATCCTCTTCTGATGGCTGATTTGAGACTGAAAGGTCAGGCATAGCAGGTTCACTTTGAACTTGGATCTCTGTTGTCTGAGGTGAGACCAGAGGGGACGACTCCAGAGAGTCTGGGATGGTCGGTCCTTGTTCAGCAGATAACTTGGGTGCATTGACTTCATATGTAACATTTGCATCTGTGTCTGATCTGTTTGCTATTGTTGGCTCTGTTGCTGTAGAAGATGCATCAGTTGTGATCTGAACTTCTATGGTTTCCTTCAGGAACAGGTCCTCTTTGCTGCCAGTTTCATCCAACTGTTGTGTCACGATAATAACTGGAGAAAGAAGCACTGTGCTCTGGTCAGAGACATGTGTCTGGTCACATTCACTATCAGTGTTACCTTCTGTCTTCCTCTGGGGGCAAACATCAACTGTCTGACTTTTTTCTTCCACTGCAGAAATTGTTTCTTGATCATCAGTGGGCATGGCTGAGGAGGACCGTCGGGCATGAACAGATGGGCTGTCTGGTGCAGAGTTTGGAGGCGTCTGTCCCAGCAAACTGTACTGACTAATTGCAAGATCTGAAGTGTCCAACAGGAGATTGTTGCTTTTCTTACTAGCTGCATCCTGGACAGCTGATAATGAGGAAGAGACAAAATCATAATTTATGTTTGGACCAAACAGGAATGTTCCAGTTCATATTCAGTATTTGTCACAGGTTTCATTATAGGACAGAGCACTTCATTCTGTCAGCTGCCTAATGGATGTACAGGTTTTCAGAACCCATTTTTTTTACACGGGAATTTTCTACACGGAGTAGAAAATTCATTATTGTCAGGCTGTCCTAAAAACACCTTGAAAAGCCTTCAGTCAATCCAAAATGCTGCCGCAGGAGTACTGACAAGGGACTACAAATGTAGCGTGGTATAAGCCACCAAGTAACCACTGTGGGCCTCTCTTATGACTAGTACGAACTTTCAGACCAAAAAAAACTCTCACAGGATCGAATCCAGAATAAACAGGACAAGAGGGTCAATATCAGTAAAAGATGTTCAACAATTTATTAACATGACAAGACACCAAAGTTTTGAGAAAAAGAAAAAAAACCTAAAACATCGCTACAACAAAAAAATAGTAGCGGTGCAACCTTGCCAGCAACGAAGCTATCACCTGAGGGTTTGTTCCTCCTTGGCGGTCCCGGGTGCTCGTCACTCTAAAAGAGACAAATCCACCTCAAACATAAAAAGGCCCAACCGAACACTTATAGCATGCACTAAGTGCTAGTTCAGGCAATAGACGGTGGTAATACAAAAGCACTCTTAATAAACCTTAATCACGGCAAATCCACACACAGAGCACCACTAAAAAATCCTCATTCCCCCGAGGTATGAGCCCCACTCAGGGATTGCACGTTGCCCGCTTAGTATTGCACCAACCCAATAAAAATAAACAAAACCCGAAATAAAACAACAAAAATAATTAAAAACGGTGACCTGCTAAAACCAACAAAACACAACCATACAAAGAAGGAGGAAAAAAACAGTGACAAGGTCGCATGTGCAGCCTGCCCTCGAGTAGGCAACTGTATTTGCTGCACACCTGATTTGTCTTGGCCTTTTCTTCCACAGAAATCACTACTTGAACCTCATCTATAGAGGTTTAAAACCACAGTTTGCGTCGTAGGCAATTAAACTTCTCGGCTCTTCACCTACTCACGCATCCATTACTCACAGCCGCTTGTCAGTGGGAATCGTCAGCACCTGTTACTACGCCCTCTTTTATGCCCTCCATTGAGTCCCCTGGGTCCTAAAGCCTTCCCCATTACAATTGCCCTCATTTTAAAAGGTCACCGTCCCGGCGACCACTTACTGCCAGGGCCTAAATACATTTTGGGGCAAACCATTATGGACAGGGGAACTTTGTGAATCACCGGTGAGAAAAACAACCGTCGAATTTACTGACCGCGGGAGGTTAAAGGGGTTTGAATGTTTTCCTGCTGTACTTCTTTTAGGCCGCTCCTGAACTCTTCCCGGGTCCTGCTCTGGAACATTCTCCCTATTATCAATCCCACTTTCCCTTGGCTGTTCTGGAACTAGGGTTACAGGGTTCAGGTTGCTCAGGCCTAGACTCCTAGTTTCACCAACAGGCTCTGAAACCGATACCAAGGGTAGCTGATCTCTGGGTGGGTTTGGAGCCATGGCGAGTATAACTCCACCCACCTCACTGTCATCATCTGGTATATCCGATATTGATTGCTGGGGTGACTCAAGTACCAGCCCTGGGTCAGCGAGGGGATGTTGGTCTGGAGCAGGTGCCATAGTACCCAAAGGTATTACTCTCAACTCTGCCCGATTTAAGTTTTTGTCAGGGCCTGAATGATCTCTAGGGCGTATTTTATAAACCCTGCCTTCTTTGTCCATACTCTGCACAACAACATACACCGTAGAATCCCAGGCATCATGGATCTTATGGCGGCCTAAAGGGTGACTTTTCCGATAAACCAAAGTACCTGGGGGGAGAAGGGAAATAACTGTGGGCTGAAAATGTTTATTTCTCCTCTCTGCAGCTTGTTGGAGTTGTTCTCTCGCATGCACATAAACCGAGCTTAAACGTTGTTTATGCTCCTCCACCCACTCCTGCGCAGATCTAGACATTGATTCCGACTGGGAAGCCCCCAGTAGGAAATCAACAGGCAACTGGGGCTTCTGGCCAAACATAAGCTCATACGGTGAAAAACCAGTAGACTGATGTTCTGTGGTATTGTAAGCATACAATACCTGTGGCAAGTATTGCGGCCACTTTCTTTTCTTATCAGTAGGGAGTGTGCGCAACAGATCATGGAGTGTTCTGTTAAATCTCTCGCATTGTCCATTGCCTTCAGGGTGATATGGCGTGGTCCTGCTTTTGTCTATGCCATACAGGTGACACAGACGTTTCAACAAATCTCCCTCAAAGCTCTTTCCTTGATCACTATGGATACGCTTAGGGACCCCATAGATATAAAACCATTTTTCAGTTAACACCCGTGCCACTGTACTTGCCCGTTGATCTACTGTAGGGTATGCTTGAGAGAACTTCGAAAACACGTCAGTGACCACAAGTACATTCTCACGCCCATCACTAGACTTGTCCAAAACACTGAAATCAATGGCAATGACTTCCAGGGGTTTAGCGGCCACCAAACCCCCCCTAAATGTGCGAACCTTTGGTTGTACAGCCTTTGCCAAGACACAACGATCGCACTCCTGACAATATTTCTCAATGTCTCGTGCCATAAAAGGCCAAAAACACCTTTCTCTCACCAGGCTGGTAGTGCGTCCAATGCCTTGATGACCATGATCATCATGTAAACTTCTTAGAACCTCTATTTGCAAGCACTGGGGTAGCAACAGTTGAAGCAAAACTTTGCCATTACCAGGTGTCTGAACTTGACGATACAAGACACCTTCCTTCAACTTGATTCTGGGCCACTGTTGCAACAACTTTTTCACTCCCTTACTTACATTTCCCATTTCCTGTTTAGTAGGCAGCCTCCCACTTTCCCAATACTGTAAGAAAGGGCCAATTACCGGGTCGGCAGCTTGAAGGGATATTAAGTCAGCTTTAGGTCGGGATGGAAATGCACCTATGGCCCTACACGTAGCAGCAACAGCATCTCCCAGCTGCCCCACATCTGTCTGGTCTTGCACATCTGTCTGTGGGATCTTCACCCCTGGAAGCAGGCCAGATGGACTCTGTGGGTGTAGCTGCCGTGACAACGCATCAGCATTGCGGTTGCTGGGACCTGGCCTGTATTTAATCTCAAAATTAAACACAGCTAGCTCTGAGGCCCATCGCTGCTCTACAGCTCCCAATTTAGCAGTCTGCAAATAACTGAGAGGATTGTTATCTGTGAACACGACAAACTTATTTCCCAACAAATACTCCCGAAACTTTTGAGTGACAGCCCATTTTAGAGCCAAAAATTCCAACTTTCTAGAGCTATAATTGGACATATTCCTTTCACTAGGTCGCAGGCCCCGGCTAGCAAAAGCAACTGGCCGTCTCTTCCCTTCTTGCTCCTGGGATAGTACTGCCCCTAACCCTGCCTGACTGGCATCTATCTCAAGGACGAAAGGTTTAGCAAAGTCGGCATAGGCCAATACTGGGGCACTAACCAGCAACCTTTTTAATGTTTGGAATGCATTCTCACATTCCTCACTCCAAAGGTGACCCATTGGCCCATTGGCCCACTGGTACCACTTCTACGTTTCTTCTTGGTACCTCCCAGCTCGCCCACCAGCCGGTGAAGCGGGGCAGCATACTTGACAAACCGCCGGTAATATGAGGCAAATCCCAAAAATGACTGTAGCTCTATACAAGTAGTCGGTCGCGCCCACCCAGCCACTGCACTAATCTTAGAGGGGTCGGTCGCCACCCCAGAAGCCGATATCACATGCCCGAGGTATTGAACCTCTGGCTGGAAAAAGTGACACTTCTCCAGCTTCAACTTTAGATTGTGCTCTTTCAGCCGCGTTAAGACCAAGTCAAGACGCTCCAAATGCTGTTCAAAAGAGGATGAAAACACCACGATATCATCCAGGTACAATAAGAGGGACTGGAAACTTTGGTCCCCAAAAATCCGCTCCATTAGCCGCTGAAAGGTGCTAGGGGCATTACAAAGCCCAAATGGCATTCGATTGAATTCGAACAACCCAAAAGGGGTACAGAAAGCAGTCTTGGCTTTGTCCTTCTCGGCCACTGGTACTTGATTATACCCACTTGCAAGGTCCAATGTAGAGAACCACTGTGCTCCCGTCAGGGCATCTAATGACTCCTCAATACGGGGTAAGGGATAAGCATCTTTCCGTGTCTTGGCATTAAGCAAACGGTAATCAACACACAGCCTAATCTCCCCATTTTTCTTGAAAACCACCACAATTGGGGAAGAATAAGGGCTACTGCTTAAACGCACTACTCCCCGATCCAACAAATCTTTAATATGAGCTTTCACTTGTTCATACTGAGAAGGTGGGAGCCTACGATACCGCTGTCGCACTGGGGCATCGTCCATTAAAGGGATCTCATGTTCCACCAATGTGGTACATCCTAAATCTCCCTCCCCATGACTAAAAACTGAACAATGCTTCTGCAAAAGTGACACTCCTTGTTGGACCTGTTCATTGGACAAAGTAGGCCATGAGAGTTCAGAAACATCAAAGTGCGAATGCGCCTGTACGGTCACTTCGTGCATCGTTATCGGCAGCGTGGAGTCCTCAGACTCTGCGATAACGACAGGGTTCCCAGATGATGGGGGGTCAACCAGATGCAACTCGCCTAGTTGTGTACAAGGCGGTAACCAAACATCCTCAGTTCCCACATTAACCACCGGAATGTCAACCACACCTTGTTCAACAGAAATGAGGGCCGGAGAAACCAAGATGCCCCCCGGCAGGGGATTACCCGTCGCTATAGGCTCCAGGAGCACTGATGGGAAATTAATATTAGCAGCAGAGGGGCAACTAGTGCGTATCCATTTCAACGACCCAGCAGGGACACAAACAGCTCGACCATAGACTTTTGCTTTACCTAAATACCCGGATGTATTCAAAGCCTCAATGCGCTGACACTTATGAAGTGTCTCTTTCCACGTCTTACTGGCATTTTCAAGGGCAGGGGATTCAAACAGACGAGGGCCGAACTGTTCCGAGAGTAGGTGGTAACAACGGCTAATGATATTCATCCCCAAGAGACCAGGCACACTCTGTGGCTGCTGAACGCTACCATCTCGAGGGTCCTCCACCACTAACACGCCCATTTTTGTCAGGATGCCGCCAAAAACAGTCACATCAAGCTCCATGTAGCCTATATAGGGGATTTTCGACCCATTAGCTGCCCTGAGGCGTAACCATTGGCATTTCTTTAAGTGCCCCACCCCCTGCGGCCTAAAGTGCTTCTCAAAGAAACTCTCTCGAATAGTGGTGACCATGGACCCAGTATCCAAAAGACAGGGAACTATAACACCCCCCATTTCTATTTCCACCACTGGACAATTTCCAATTAAGCGAGAGGGATCTCCCATAGCAACTTCAGCTGAGCCTACAAACCCTGTTCCCGATGCCTGGCTCTCTGCACCAGAGGGACCTAGTTTCCCGACAGCTGAGACTCAGGGCCTTGTTCCACAACCTGACTGTGTGCATGTGCGTCAGCATGAGACCCACCACTGTTCTTCGTGGCTAGATGTTTGACCCTACAGAACCTGGCAATGTGACCAGCCCTACCACACCGATGGCAAATTGGCTTTCCATCTGCCTGGAAACGAAAGGGCCCAGTGGTGGGAGAGATCGAGGGGATGTTAGTCTGAGACGGCTGTGAGAAATGGACCGACATCTGCTTCATAAGCGTATCCAATTGAACCTGTTGTTTACGAAGGCACTCTTTTATCTGTAGAATGTCATCATTAGACCCGAGGGTGACTGCATGCATCTCTGCATTAACTCCCTCTACTACCTGGCAATTCGTATCACAGGAATAGGCTCGGGGCCTAGTTTTCCCTCCCTGCCTCCCTACATCAGCCCACTTAAGGGCAATACTGCGTAGGGCAAGAAAGGACAGGTCTGGTGTTTGGAGGACCCGCTGTTTCAGCTCTCTACGCAGCATATCATCATGGACATGTTCAGTAAACTGATCTCTTAACAATATGTCAGAATTTGGAATACCACCTGGTGTCTTACAGCTTACAATGTCCATTAGAGATTTAAGAGCATGAGAGTAATCTCGCAGAGATTCCCCTTCTCGCTGGGTGCGCTGGAAGAACTGTAGCTGGGCAGCTACATATGACTGAGTGCAGCTATAGTTCTCGACCAAAATATCAAAGATCTTGTCAGGAGTGTCTCTGCTGATACTCGAATGAAAACAGACGTCCGATTTGGCACTGCCATCAAGATGGTCCATCACAAACATCACTTGTGCTGCTCTTGACATAGGACGAATCTCCAAGCACCTATGTACTTCTTCCACCCACTGGTCAACCGTTAACAAGTCCACTGACAGTTTACCGGTGAACCTTGGGCATTTACGCTCCCGAGGTGCATAAACGTAACACACATTGGAAGCTTCATTTATTGAATTCATATTTGAGGGCACAGTAGATGGACCTGGCACTGGGTCTGGCACTTGGCCAGTCACAGGAGAACGTTCCTGTAATTGGTCCCTCAACTGTTCATTTGCTGCTTTTAGCTGTTGCAGCTGCTCCAAAAGGGCCTGTACGTCATCCATAAGGTCGGCGACGGAGGTCTATTATCCCCACAGCAGTCCAAGCGTTGGCTTCCCCTCCGTAGAAAATGTCACTGTTTTTTTTTCTTTCCCTCCTCTCCTTTAATATTCTTCCTAAAATAAGCAGGGCCACCGTCAAAATAAAAACCAAACACCGTAACTGATATGACCTAGATTCTGTCGACAACGCCAATTAATGTAGCGTGGTATAAGGCACCAAGTAACCACTGTGGGCCTCTCTTATGACTAGTACGAACTTTCAGACCAAAAAAAACTCTCACAGGATCGAATCCAGAATAAACAGGACAAGAGGGTCAATATCAGTAAAAGATGTTCAACAATTTATTAACATGACAAGACACCAAAGTTTTGAGAAAAAGAAAAAAAAACCTAAAACATCGCTACAACAAAAAAATAGTAGCGGTGCAACCTTGCCAGCAACGAAGCTATCACCTGAGGGTTTGTTCCTCCTTGGCGGTCCCAGGTGCTCGTCACTCTAAAAGAGACAAATCCACCTCAAACATAAAAAGGCCCAACCGAACACTTATAGCATGCACTAAGTGCTAGTTCAGGCAATAGACGGTGGTAATACAAAAGCACTCTTAATAAACCTTAATCACGGCAAATCCACACACAGAGCACCACTAAAAAATCCTCATTCCCCCGAGGTATGAGCCCCACTCAGGGATTGCACGTTGCCCGCTTAGTATTGCACCAACCCAATAAAAATAAACAAAACCCGAAATAAAACAACAAAAATAATTAAAAACGGTGACCTGCTAAAACCAACAAAACACAACCATACAGAGAAGGAGGAAAAAAACAGTGACAAGGTCGCATGTGCAGCCTGCCCTCGAGTAGGCAACTGTATTTGCTGCACACCTGATTTGTCTTGGCCTTTTCTTCCACAGAAATCACTACTTGAACCTCATCTATAGAGGTTTAAAACCACAGTTTGCGTCGTAGGCGATTAAACTTCTCGGCTCTTCACCTACTCACGCATCCATTACTCACAGCCGCTTGTCAGTGGGAATCGTCAGCACCTGTTACTACGCCCTCTTTTATGCCCTCCATTGAGTCCCCTGGGTCCTAAAGCCTTCCCCATTACACAAAGAAAGAGCATATTTTTCTCATCCTGGATTCTGTTCAATGCCTCCCTGTTAAATCCAGAATTGAATTTAAAAACCTTTTTATCACGTAAAAGGTCTTGAAGAACCGGCCCCATCTTATCTTAAAAACCTCATAGTTATCGTATCACACCAACAGAGCACTTTGTTCTCAGACTGCTGGCTTAATTGTGATTCCTAGGGTGTTTAAAAGTAGAATGGGAGGGAGAGCCTTCTTTTGGGCCCCTCTTCTATGGAACCAGCTTCCAGTTTGGATTGGAGAGACAGACACCCTCTTGTAAAGATCAGGCTTAGGTCTAAGCTGCGGGAGGGGGCTTCCCTTGATGCACTGGGGAGAGTGTTTATTCTTCACTAACCTTTTTCTCACTATGTCTTTATACAGGTTTCTGCATTCAAATATTAGTCATAATTAATCTCTGGCTCTCTTCCTGTCTTCCTCCCCACACCCCCACCCGGTCGCAGCAAATGGCTGCTCCTCAATGAGTTTGATTCTGCTGTTTTTCCTTCCCACTGTCACCAAAGCGCTTGTTCATAGGGGGGGGGGGTAATATGATTTTTGTTGGGATTCTCTGTATTATTAACCCTCCTGCCATCCTTTAAAAAACTCACACCCATCACCCTAGGGACCATTCTCAGCCACGCCATAAAAAGACCATATATCCATATTTTATTCCACTTTAAATTAGCCAACCTTGTAAAACTACTTCTCCCTGAAATATTCATGTAAAGTTTTAATTATATTTTCGTTGTTTTAACCCTTCAAATCCCAGTGTTATTACATGAGCGCCCTGTGTTATAAGCCCCAAAAACCAAAAAACGAAACTAAATATTTCCACAAAAAACCAGTTGAAGTAATATGTGATTGTCATTATAAGTAGGCCTTTAGATGGACCAAAGATTGGCACCAACATACATTTTGACCTGCCATTATTTTTTTTGCATTTTTTTTGCAATTTAAAAATTAAAACTTCAAGGCCCTGAGTCTTCATTGACATCCAAGAAAAGAAGAAAAAATAAAATCATATGATGATAATTTGGGGTTGAAAAATAGCGTTTATAATGGAAGTCAATGGGCAGAAAATGGTCCCCAGGGTGATGGGTGTGGGGATTTCTGCTGCTCAGCCATTTTAGGCTGATTTAAGGAATTCACACTGGAATATTAACATTGACAGGTAAAAACTATCCTGTGGCAAGTTTGGTTATATTCCACTGAACACAGTGGAAATGGCAGCCATTTAACACATAGCAGTGGCACAAAAAGGTCCCAAGAAGGCAGGAAGGTTAAGTCTTTACTTTACTTTACTTTACTATACAATATAAAGCACCTTGAGGCAACTGTTGTTGTGATTCAGTGCTATAGAAATAAAACTGAACTAAATTGAATGGAATTAGATATGAAGCACGTTTTTCCAAACCACTCAAATTGTAAGATATATATAAACAATAATAAATACAGAGAAAAACCCAACAATCATATGACCCCCTATGAGCAAGCACTTGGGCGACAGTGGGAAGGTAAACTCCCTTTAAACAGGAAGAAACCTCCGGCAGAACCAGGCTCAGGGAGGGGCGGGGCCATCTGCTGTGATTGGTTGGGGTGAGAGAAGGAAGACAGGATAAAAGACATGCTGTGAAGAGAGCCAGAGATTAATAACAAGTATGACTCAATACAGAGAGGTCTATTAACACATAGTGAGTGAAGAAGAAATATTCAGTGCATCATGGGAATCCCCCAGCAGCCTACATCTATTGCAGCATAACTAAGGGAGGATTCAGGGTCACCTGATTACTGTCTAACTATACGCTTTAGAAAAAGGAAAGTGTGGCAGGCGTGGTTGTGGCACAGCTGGAGGAGAAGCCAACGCACTGGAGCTGCATCGGGTCATCACACCACCCTGCTTAAATACTACTGGGTCCTGAGTGTGGTTCTTGTTGTTGTCGGTATGTTAAGCTGGCTGTGGTGTGAATAGCAACGTGTGAGAGTTAATAAAGGATGCTTAAGAGCATAAAAATGTCACCAGGTCTGCTGTGTCTGCCGTGGTTTGTTACAGAAGGTTTTAAGCCTAATCATACAAGTACGATGTACTACTTTTTTACTATTTTTAAATCCTCTTGGAACCATAAGTAAGTTTGCAGTGCAAGAGCGAAGTACTCTAAAAGGGTGATATGGTCATTAAGATAAGATGGGGCCTTGTATGTGAGGAGCAGGATTTCAAATTTAATTCTGGATTTAACAGGGAGCCAATGAAGCGAAGCCAATATCTGAGAAATCTGCTCTCTCTTTCTAGTCCCTGTCAGGACTCTTGCTGCAGCATTTTGGATCGACTGAAGGCTTTTTAGGGAGTTTTTAGGACATCCTCATAATAATGAATTACAGTAGTCCAACCTAGAAGTAATAAATGCATGAACTAGTTTTTCAGCGTCACTCTGAGACTTGTGGAGATATTGAGCAAATGGAAGAAAGCAGTCCTTCATATTTGTTTAATATGTGCATTGAAGGACATATCCTGGTCAACAATGACTCCAAGGTTCCTCACAGCGTTACTGGAGGCCAAGGTAATGCCATCCAGAGCAAGAATCTGATTAGATACCATATTTCTAAGGTTTTCTGGGCTGTGTACAATAACCTCAGTTTCAATTTAGAAGCAGAAAATGAGTGTTCTCTGTGCCTGATGAATGGGCTTGGATGCACTGTCATCCAAGAATAGGTTGAAGATGCTTCATGACAGGGTAAAAGTGACCAAATCCTTACAATTTATAGATTCACAATGATGCTTCTCTCTGAGGTAAAACCATGTAAATAAAATGAGTCCAGGATTTTCGTTTAATTTGTAACCTGTCTCCTTGTAGCCTAGGAGAGAATACCAGAAAAAAGAAGAAACAAAATCTATACCAATGCACAAACAAAGATCAATATCAAGATCAATATTTACCTGTCTCTATCTGCTTGCTGAGAATGGTTTTCAGAACATCATCGTAAATGTTATGAACCAGGATAAAACTGCTGTAGTCAGCAAAAATGTACTGCTCAAACTGTTGCAGCTCCTAGACACAGAAAACCAGACAGTCCATGCTTTGTAGAATATAAAATATCAATAACACACGATAGAGTCAGACAGAGTGAAGTAGCAGCAGGTTGACCTACAGTTTTCCACTTGCTGTCCATCTTCCTGGTGAGAGTAGGCAGAGTGATCTCCAGCAGGGCTTCCTCGTACAGCCTCCTCTGGACTACCCTGCTGTCATAGTCCAGCTGCTACTCACACACACAAGCAAGATTTTTTGTAATACTCACTTTTGAGCAAAGATTGTATTGTATTTGTGGGGCACACTAGAAAACAGGAACAAGTTACTTATCACTGTGACAGGTTAGTTTACTTTGCTGTCTGAATCCGCAATTGAACTTGTAGTGTGTCAATTTGCAACTGACCCACATAAAAACACAAGTTGTCAGTGACACAAATACTTTTTCTTTGTAGATTTCAAATAGTCTCTCAGGGCTTTCCAGGTTTAACAAGCTGCGCACTACACCTGCTACAAAGACATGTTTTTAGGGTTTGGGACCAGAGTCCAGGGTTCCCACTAGAATGCACACATCATTTTGTTTCAGTGTGTAACATTTTAATGGTGTATCTAAGCATATTTATTCCTTATTTTATGAAAATCACATATCTTTCATTTATTTGGATTTCTAAAATACACGGTCTATACAGTTCCTTCAGAAATCTTCTGATCACACATGATAGATTTTTTATTAAATAAAAATTTAATTCAAAATAATTAACTTATTTACCTTCAGCACTCTTTCTGTAGCCCTGTTCAACTTAACAGGAACCTGAGTGGGCTGCAGTCTGGCTGATGACTGGAGGAACTGTTCCAAGGTGTAGACAGCACTGTCCAGCAACTGTAACACACACACAGCAAACACTAAAAAACGGCTCACGTCAATCTTTTCTACTTTTAGGCTCCTTGAGAGGCCATGTCTATACTGAAGATTGTGCTTCATACCAGCTCCATCTCCAGACTTGCATAGTGAACCAGTTTATGAATGCTGCTCAATCCAAATCGCTCTTTTAAGGCTTCGAGTTTCTCTGTCAGGTTCTCCACCTGCTTGTAGCACTGATCTAGACGCATTGATCGTAGACTGGACAAGGCCTAAAAGAAATAGAGCAAATGCTTTCTGTCAGCACTTTTGAAAATTTGGGCAAGCAAAAACTTCAGACATCTTCAACTTCAAACATCTTGTGTTTCTTGATTTCAAATGAGACCCTCTTCAAGATGGCACAAAAGCGGCACAATGGGTGCCTTCCAAAAGTCTAACCTTAATGAAAATGTCCCAGCTGTGTTGAAACTACAATATGAGGAAGATGGAGTACAAAATGCCACACTGTGTTCTGTTTTATGGAGATTATGTAAATGAGAACAGCCTGTGAAAAATATCCCTTCATTACAAAGGCTGGCACTTTAAAGAAGAAGGAACATTTATGGCCAGATTTACTAACATCCATCCATCCATCCATCCATCTTCATCCGCTTTATCTGAGGCCGGGTCGCGGGGGCAGCAGCCTAAGCAAAGAGGCCCAGACCTCCCTCTCCCCAGCCGCCTCCTCCAGCTTATCCGGGGGAATACCAAGGCATTCCCAGGTCAGCCGAGAGATATAATCTCTCCAGCGTGTCCTGGGTCTGCCCCGGGGCCTCCTCCCGGTGGGACATGCCTGGAACACCTCACCCAGGAGGCGCCCAGGGGGCATCCTTGTCAGATGCCCGAACCACCTCAGCTGGCTCCTTTCGATGTGGAGCAGCAGCTGCTCTACTCTGAGCCCCTCCCGGATGGCCGAACTTCTCACCCTATCTCTAAGGGAGAGGCCAGCCACCCTTCGGAGGAAGCTCATTTCTGCCGCTTGTATCCGGGATCTCGTTCTTTCGGTCACTACCCACAGCTCGTGGCCATAGGTTTACTAACATTTACTAACATCTTGCATGAAATCAAATGCAAAAAAACCCAAAACAAACAAACCATAAAATCATGTCTTATGCCCATTGTGGTTGTGATAGTTGCTACTAGGAGAGTTTACTTTTAGAAGGGGTGATGTTATCAGAATGAATTCGTAATCTGCACTTTGCATGGATGGCTCAAAGTTGCTATTGCTCTTGTTACTGCTAAAACCTCAAACTCTTCACTCAGTCTTCACATTGAGTGTTTAGAGGCTCCTGGTGATATTCAGCTCTGAGCTTAACAAACTGTTGGTAAAAATTGTAAATATATCAAGAGGTTTGGAATGAAATGGAAAATGCAGCTACTGTACAAATAACATTTACATGATCTGCTCCACTTATGTCGACTGTGTTCATAATTGTCAGATAGTCCATTGTAGTAAATTATGGGAGTGTTTTCACCTCCGTTTTCATAAAGGATGGTGCACTGTATCCTATGTTAAAGGAAACGATAAAGGCAGCATTCAAACTTCTTTCTTCAGTATTTGGAGAATTGGAACAGCTCTTATTTTGGCTGCCACACAAATACTTTAGGGTAACTAAAAACAAGTCCTCTCTCACCTTCTTTGTCTCCTGTGTCCCTTCGTTTTTGTGTAAAAAGGCCGAATCCATCTGTGTTTTCAGCGTGCGCTGCATCCCAAGAATACCTCCGCTTATGTTCTCGGTAAGTGCTTCAAGGATGGAGGACATGTAGGGTGCTACAGACTCACTGCACACTTTCTCTGCCTCTTCACATACACATGCTGAAACAGATACAGATTCACAAAATGTGCACAAAAGCTGAACCATGGCTAGACGCTCAGTTTGTAGCTTAATATGGATTTAGCTGAGTTTAGCCATTAAAAACAGTCACTCATTTTCTAGGCATTTTCAGATGAGATTAGTCAAACAATGTGTACCTCTGACTTTTTGCTCCAGGAACAAGTGAGAGGACATTATCTGGTCCAGATTGGATCTGATGAGTGCCTGATTGTCTGATGCTGTCTCACGGCACTCCTTCTTCAGAGCCTCCAGACCTGCAGTCAGCTTTTCCAGCACCAACGTGTGGGTTGCTTGCACTGTCTATACATACGAACAAATTAATACACTGTGCAACAGAGAGATTAAAAACTGATGCTAAAACTGCCACACACAATTTGTTGGAACACGGGGTAAAAGATAATAGTGTTGTAGTTCAAAGATACTTGCTGTCAGATAATTCCCTTAATTCTGATAAGTTAGGTAGCATTCTGAGAAGATCAGATTGGTATGGTATCAGATTATATCATTTCTAAAGAAAGAAAAAGTCTTGAAGTTCACTTTAAAAAATGCTATTTTTTTGACCACGTGGGGGCAGCATAACAAGGAACTTTTGCTTAAGATCCCCAGTTGATTACAATAGGGACTTTTGTAATACAAGGTTTATATTTAAATATGCCAATGACACATTACATTATCTTTAGACAGCTATCTAAATATTTGTTTACATTTTTGAACATTGTTCTAATTTGCATAAATGGCCATGGAGAAAAAGTGTAGTAAAAGAAATACCCCTATGTATTGCTAAATATAAATATATTGTTAAACACATCTTACAAAGCAGCTCATTACCTCATATGTTCGCAAGCTGCTCAGAACTGCTTGATTAGATGATAATTCCTGTGAATGTTGCTTAATGCTTTGATCATCTTTTACCGTACCATTCAGTAGTGTTAGTTAGAATATTGCTAAATGCTACGCATACATGCTAAACGAGTGACATAGTACTAAAACAATCCTGAACAGGAACATTTCATAAATAGATAGACTCAGAATTTGCAGAGACTTGGTGTCATATTTTTACTTACTGCGAGCCATTGCCGTATCTTTTCAGTCTTCTTGCCTTTTATCCTGGACTGAAGCTGACTGTGTAACCATGGCAACACTTCCTCCATCACCTGGGAGGCAAGCACCTACATACACAAGCACACTGTTTATGGCTTTGTCTTTACAACACTTTGCATTTAATCATAAATTATTGCTAATCTCTGTCTTTTTTCCACAGTTTGTCTTTTCTGCTGTCTCCCTTCCCTACACTCTAACTGGTTGCAGCACAAGGAGGTTTTCCCTCCTTGTGCCTGGTTCAGGGAGTTTTTCCTTCTAACTGTCACCAAATGCTTGCTCGTAGTGGGACATCTGATTATTGGAGTTTTCTAATTCTTGCATGTTATTGTAGGGTCTTTAGAAAAAAAAGTGCCATGAGATAACTATTAATGTGATTTAGCACTATAAAAATAAATTGAACTAAAGTGAAATGAAGAACACAGACAGGCTTAAAGTTTTAATGTGTGTGTGTGTACAAACTTGTTCCTCAGTGCCCAGCAGCATTTCCCAGGATTCATAGCATCCTTTGTCTTGTCGGTAGAGTCGGAGGGCTCGTGCATATGCTTGATTCTCATATGATGAATTACACCACGGGTCTGCAGGAAGTAGGGATTTTGTTATTATTCTGAAAGAATCTGGTGGCATGCTCATCCTGTCCCTTTATTTTTGAAAGTTGAAATCAGTATCCCATTCTTATTAGAACACCCGTGGCTTAAAATGATCTACAAGTGTGGTAAGTATTAAAATACTTAATTCTTAGTATTTTGTCATTAGTCATTTTAGTTTGGTAGAAATTGTGCTGATCCTGTATCCTCGGTGGATCCCTGACATCAATATTCCATTCTCATTACAACACATCTAACCATTTTCACATCTCTAATTTTTTTGTTCTTTTTTTCTTTTTTTTCTTTTGCTAATTCACTAAAAAACATGTCTTGTAGTGTAGTTTCCCTTGAGCTGTTTCAGATTTTTTTTTCTGCAGAAGTTTAAGGAACAGAAAGTCATGAATCATATCCTGCTAAAAATTAAAAATAAATAAATTTTTAAAAAAAAACAGCATGCGGCCATTTCCTATTTGACTTTTGGTCAGCCTCAAAGCGATTCTGGTAAACCATCAGATATTTCAGGAGAGGAAGAGACATTTTACACATGGGATGCTGCTGACATCGACTGAAGATATAGTTTTGATTAGATAGCATAGATTTTACTTAAAAACATATAGACAACATCTTATCTCAAAGTATAGTCTTCACATACTTTATACAATATCCATTCTCTGTTGATTGATCTGCTAATTATATTGACAGTATTCACTAAATGTGTCTCTAGGGATTCGCTTAGATTAGCTCATAGCAGACTCTCTAGCAGCATGGTCTTTTCACCTGTTCCTCCTGCACTTTCCTGCTCATTGTGTCAGATGTTTACTTACTCCTTGGCCTACTTTAGTAACAATGATACTTGTAATTAAATGCCTATTTGCAGCTCTGGAGGCCAGGATCACTGAATTGGAGACCCCGTTTAGCCCCCTGTTTGAAAACCCTGACTGTCTGAGTCTGAGTGGTGTTCAAAAACTCTTCCACTCCAACTTGTTAATTAACCAAACACCCAGACAGAGTTTTAATTAATTTGAAAGCCTGGTTCTTAGCCTTAGCTGGAAATAGCAAAAAACAGTTTTACTTGTTGTTATCTGTCATCCACCTGGGCCTTACTAAGTTTCTGAACGATTTCTCAGACTTTTTATCTAAATTATGTGCTCAGCTCAGATAAAATAATTGTTGTGGGTGATTTTAACATCCATGTAGATACTAAAAATTACAGCGTCAATTGGCTTCTTTTAAAATATAAAACAACCCACCCACCACTTTAATGACATTCTAGATCTTGTTCTGACATATGGCATAGAAACTGAACATTTAACAGTTTGTTCCGAAAACCCTGTCTGGCTCTTTTCCACAGCTTGTCTTTGTCCTGTCTTCCCCTCTACACCCCCAGCCAGCCACCGCTCTCCGAGTCTGGTTCCGCTGGAGGTTTCTTTCTGTTCCAAGAGTTTTTTCTTCCCACTGTTGCTGAAGCACTTGCTCATTAGGGATCGTATGATTCTTGTTGGGTTTTTCTGTTGTGATTTGGAACTATATAGATTGAATTGAATTGAATTGAATTGAATTGAATTGAATTGAATATGATGCATGTTTTTTTTATACTCCTCAACCCACTGAGTGATTTTTTGCACCTATTGTTGTGATTTGTTTAAATTGAAATCAAATTAAATCTAATTGAATTGAAGACAGAGGTGAGCATAAAAGCAAAGCCATCAATCCTACGCTCCAGCCTTCACCTATGGTCACGAGCTCTGGATAGTGACTGAAAGAATGAGGTTAAATATACAAGTGGCAGAAATGAGTTTTCTTCAATGAGTGGAAGACTCGACCAGGGACTTGAAGTAGAGCCACTGCTCGTCCACATCAGAAAGAGCCATTTGAGGTGGTTCGAGCATGTGACTAGAATGCCTCCCGGACACCTCCTAGGTGAGGTATTCCGGAAATGTCCTACCGCAAGGAGGTAGACCCAAGGACTCGCTCAGTTGGTTTGGATGGATGGATGGATGGATGGATAGAAATAGTTCTGTGTTTCAAATGATAGGTAGTCCCATCACTACCTATCACCCCTGAATTTGCTCTGACTAACATACCAAGTCTGCATCTGTGTCATTGCTAAATTCACAAAACAGTGTGCATTTTTTCTCACTGCAGCTACTGACAGGTTTCCTAATTTTAGAAAAGACTATGTAAAACCTAGTTTGTATGCACAAACACTAAAAATAATAGCTATCCAAACAATCTTCAATAATGATTGCAAAATTTCTTTCTAAAGTCCAATATTTAGACATCTGTAAATACCCTCCACATGATACTTTTAAACTCTCTTAATTTAATTTGCAAACCTGGCCAAAAATATTCTCCATTCCTTTAAAAGCCTTATCCTAGCTACCATGATGTGAAGGGCAGGGTAAAAACTGGACAGACTATTGTTTAATATTGTTACCATACCAATTTAAATTAAGTCTTCTAATTCTGCCAAGATGAGTGGTCAAATATCCAACCACAATTTGCCAGAAGCCTGTCAACAACTACCTGTTCAAGTTGTGTTTTATTTATAAGGATATGAGTGCATATATGTGTGTTTCAGCCTGTATGATCCTGTGTGGATTAGAGAAAATACAAATTCGTAACTCAAATGAAAAAAAAAAATAATTAAAACCCCCTAAATTAACAAGATATTCATGCCTATTCATGGCATTCATGAGTTTATGTAAACATCTGACCACAACTGGCAGATTGCAATAATCTAAAATTAACATTATGTGTTATATATCATACAAGTGTACAGTGGGGGCAGAAGTACTTCAGGTAGGCTAGCTTTTTTTTTTGAAGGGACACCAGAACATCATCAAATGTTTAAAAAAGTCAAAGACTTAAAATTCCAAGGAAGTGTTTAAATGAAGAGATATGGTTATTGGAAGAAGAGGTTGATATATCACTTTGAGATGAATAAAATCAACATCACTGTAAGTGCTGTGGCTTTACACATCTAAAGTGAAATAGACAGTGGCGGCCATCTGTGTGCTATTTCCTGCTGAGGATATCTTTGTGCAGATATGATGTGCTGTGTTTTTGCAACCTTATTGCTTAAAGTTGAAGGGGTTTGTTTTTTGGTTTGTATCCTAGCTAACCACACAGGAAGTCAGCAGCATTAATATTTATATCTGTCACCCGGGCAACTGTCACAACATGAATGACAAACTAAAGACGAGCCAACCAGAAGCAGGACTCTGCTACAACAATTTGAAATATTTTACACTCACATCTGATATTAGACAACTGTAAAAAGTATTTGGATTTAATCAACAGCATGTAGCGCTGCACACCATGACAAAATATTGAAAATCCTTTTGAGCTCTTAGCTCAAAAATATTAGCAAGGACTACCAGCTTAGGAGAGAGTTAGAAAAATTCAGAGCTACTGAGCAAGAAATGGACCCAAACTTGTTGTTGACCTTGTAGTAGTTAGAATGATGCATACTTTGTAAAACTGTTTTCATTTGATATGAAAACACATAATTCTGAACTAGGACATCCTCAGAAATTAGAAGTCATGCACATAGACAAATTGCACTTGGTCATACCAACATATAAAGACCTTTTAAAGACCTTTGGGGAGAAAAAGTGAGGTAACTGATGGGTCTGGTCATTTTTTTTAAAAAAAATTGGATATTTCAAATAATTTGAAAGCGAGCGATTCATCTTTTAAAATTATCTACACGTGTGATGGCTTTGACTGCTTAGGGAATTTCTTAGCTTGCAGTGATTGTGCAAGCAGGCATTTGACATTGTTTTGTCTTTATTTTGTGTTATTACCCTGCACATCTGAAGCAAGGCTAAGTGGGCCACGGCAAAAGCATACATATGAGTGTTTACCAAGGTTGCGATGTCTAATACAGGTCTTCAGGCCAGACAGGAAGTGATCTCGCTCCTCCTCTTGTTGAAACAGGAAGCAGGTGTGGCCTGTGTAAGCCAAGTGGAGATGCACAGCAAATGCATCTGGATTAACGACTGCAGAAGAAGAGTCCTCCTTTCCTCCTGGAAACACAAATAAAACAAAATTACTGATGTGGGTTTGACTGTATTCTCTATTAATTTGTGTCCAACAAAGAAGCTTTTGTTTATGTTACACTCATAAGCCTCTGACTGTTTAGTAAATTATCTATCATGTAATTAAGTGACTAAAATCGAATCTATCAGATACTGGACATCTTCAAAGATACTGGTGACCTTTTTTACTTAATAATGATGAATCATGGTATTTGATTTGACAGATTGTTATGAAATCAAATTCCAACCCAGCCTGAACATGTGAATTTGAGGTTCATTAGAGATTCTGTTGAGCTTGATCATCTTTAGCAACTTTCCACATTTTCTTCTATTCTGATCAAATTGTCCTGTTATGTGAGAGGAGTAGTACACACTCTTGTATAAAATCTTGTGTTTGACACTTAAACGGGTCAACACAATCTGATTTTTCAGACACCTCATTATTGTAAATTTCATTTACAATATTATAACCCTTTTTTTTATTTAAATGTTCTTAAAAAAACACAAAAAAACCAAGGACATTTACAAGTGGTTTCGAACAGTTGATAGATAGCGTGTATCACTGTATAATCTTACTTTCCTCGATGTTTCCTGTTTCCATTTTCAAAATATCTCTCTCCCTCTAGAAGAATTTAGTACAATCTAGGCTCTAATACAAATGACGGACTGCACTGGTGGATCCTTTATGAAAGGAAAGAAGAAAATGCTATACCATAAGTCAATGTGGCACAGTGTTAGACATTCACAAACACAAGCAGTCAGCATCACTGATTGGTAATCATCCTAATGGCTGCGGTGTTTTCCGCCTTTTATCACAGCTTGCTAAACTTCAAATATGTTTTGAACGGTCAGGAATTTGTTAAATCCAGCGGAAAACCTTGAAGGTTACACTTCTTTATTAAAACCTGCTTGTTATCAAGTTGTTGTCTTGTGTGAGGTGTTCTACATATATAAATAATTATCTGTACTAAAATGATTACGTTTGTAGTGTTACTCAGTTTGCTGTACTCATACCCTCATCATGGAGCATTTCCCTACTGACAGTCGTTTCATTTTCATTAACTGACTTCAGAGATGCTGAGTTAAAGCAGATCATATCTTCATTGGGAAGACAAACTATGAGTAGTATCAGTCATGCTGTTGCACATCTAAAATACCATTCAATATTCCGGCACAGGTTTTCTCAAGGTGAGCTCTTGATTCGTCATCTTTGGTGAAAACAATTGCCCCCGTCAGCTGGAGGACCATCTTAGCCACACATCCACGGTTGAAAGTCTAAAAATTGGAATCACAGATAGCAATGTTCATCACAGGATGCAAATCATTTAGACTGCAAATTTCACGTGCTGTGTGTGAGCGTATTAATCTGTGTGTTACCTCCATGCTATCATGTATCTCTGCTTTGTAGTCTCTTCGCAGAATTATGTATCTCTCTCTGCATTTCTTTAGCTGCTCATCCCAGTTGGAGAACTTAATGCTCCCTTCATACAGCACCTCCTCAGGAGCATACTGAGGCTGTACAGTGCACAAACACACAAGCACACACTGGTTAAACTTTAACATAATTAGAAATTTAGACCAATTTTCCAGCTGCATCAACATGCATAAATATATATGTAGTCGAATTGAGTTTGAAAAGATTTAACTCTTACCCTCCGTGTAAGCAATAACCCCCTCCCCTCTCTCTTAGGCTCCACCTCCTGGTGTAAGTGTCCAAGGTAGGCTACAGAGTACTGCTGACGGTAAAAGTCACTGAAGCTCTGGAATGTACCATCAACCAGTCCTGGATGCATACAGAAACACAGCTTGTTGTTGGGATTATTATAATGTTTGATGTTACTCAAACTTGTTTAGAACAATCTTTTTCATAATGACACATATTTACATGTGTATTCTTTTATAACAGTAATCAGCATAGTTTTCCTCTCTGTGTGCATTGTTACACAGATATTAAAAACTCCATGATATTAAAAACTAATTTCAAAACGAGTGTTTGAACTTATACATACCCTTCACTGAAGGAAACCATTGCAAGTGCAGAGTAACTGGGAATGGTAAATTTAGTTTTAAGGATGGAAATGTACATATTAAAGCTGCACTTGTCAATATTTTTATACTGACAAATGTTTAAATTGCTAGGCCAATGTCTTTCATAGCCTGCTTCAGATATGGGCTACATAACTTAGCTAGCTTGTTCAGCATGTTAAAGTCTGTCTGACATTCAGGCATGGACCAAATGTAAGTGTTATTTTAAATTTCATTAAGAGTTAGCGAGACACCACACTGTTATATACATATTGTTGAAAATAATCCTGATGTTATTGAGCTGAGCATAAAATGCACAAGATACATGTGGAATTATAATGTTGTGCATGCTCGTTTATTAATATAACTACGTGAGTTAAAGGGTCACAGGTGAGAATGTCATTGTAGTTAGATAGCACTTAAAGGCATAGAACACAGCACTGCATGAATGGCTGTAAATGGTTACAAGGCGATTCACCATTCAAATCCAGCCCAGCAAGTCTCTCATTGTGACTTTTATGGGAAAGCAGTGTGACCACTAAGACATCAGGCTGACATAACTCCAATATCTCTGTCAGCTCACTGTTTTGATAGTCATCCCTAACCTTTTTTTAATGTTTTGAGCAAAAAACTTACAACCGTAAGGTAAGGTATAGAAATTGCCCTAGCACTGGACTCCAGGGAGATTTTTTTTTAATTTAACGCAGTTAACAAAACACTTAAAGCTGCACAATAATATTCAATATTTAGTATTTACTGTTATATACTCATAGATTATCGATCTATCTACCTATATATATATATATATATATATATATATATATATATATATATATATATATACAGTGGGGCAAAAAAGTATTTAGTCAGCCACCGATTGTGCAAGTTCCCCCACTTAAAATGATGACAGAGGTCAGTAATTTGCACCAGAGGTACACTTCAACTGTGAGAGACAGAATGTGAAAAAAAAATCCATGAATCCACATGGTAGGATTTGTAAAGAATTTATTCGTAAATTAGGGTGGAAAATAAGTATTTGGTCACCTCAAACAAGGAAAATCTCTGGCTCTCACAGACCTGTAACGTCTTCTGTAAGAAGCTTTTCTGTCCCCCACTCGTTACCTGTATGAATGGCACCTGTTTGAACTCATCATCTGTATAAAAGACACCTGTCCACAGCCTCAAACAGTCAGACTCCAAACTCCGCCATGGCCAAGACCAAAGAGCTTTCGAAGGACACCAGGAAAAGTATTGTAGACCTGCACCAGACTGGGAAGAGTGAATCTACAATAGGCAAGCAGCTTGGTGTGAAAAAATCAACTGTGGGAGCAATCATCAGAAAATGGAAGACATACAAGACCACTGATAATCTCCCTCGATCTGGGGCTCCACGCAAGATCTCATCCCGTGGGGTCAAAATGATCATGAGAACGGTGAGCAAAGATCCCAGAACCACACGGGGGGACCTGGTGAATGACCTGCAGAGAGCTGGGACCAAAGTAACAAAGGTCACCATCAGTAACACACTACAACGGCAGGGAATCAAATCCCGCAGTGCCAGACGTGTTCCGCTGCTGAAGCCAGTGCATGTCCAGGCCCGTCTGAAGTTTGCCAGAGAGCACATGGATGATACAGCAGAGGATTGGGAGAATGTCATGTGGTCAGATGAAACCAAAGTAGAACTTTTTGGTATAAACTCAACTCGTCGTGTTTGGAGGAAGAAGAATACTGAGTTGCATCCCAAGAACACCATACCTACTGTGAAGCATGGGGGTGGAAACATCATGCTATGGGGCTGTTTTTCTGCCAAGGGGACAGGACGACTGATCCGTGTTGAGGACAGAATGAATGGGGCCATGTATCGTGAGATTTTGAGCCAAAACCTCCTTCCATCAGTGAGAACTTTGAAGATGAAACGAGGCTGGGTCTTCCAACATGACAATGATCCAAAACACACCGCCCGGGCAACAAAGGAGTGGCTCCATAAGAAGCATTTGAAAGTCCTGGAGTGGCCTAGCCAGTCTCCAGACCTCAACCCCATAGAAAATCTGTGGCGGGAGTTGAAAGTCCGTGTTGCTCGGCGACAGCCCCAAAACATCACTGCTCTCGAGAAGATCTGCATGGAGGAATGGGCCAAAATACCAGCTACTGTGTGTGCAAACCTGGTAAAGACCTATAGTAAACGTTTGACCTCTGTTATTGCCAACAAAGGTTATGTTACAAAGTATTGAGTTGTATTTTTGTTATTGACCAAATACTTATTTTCCACCCTAATTTATGAATAAATTCTTTACAAATCCTACCATGTGGATTCATGGATTTTTTTTTTCACATTCTGTCTCTCACAGTTGAAGTGTACCTCTGGTGCAAATTACTGACCTCTGTCATCATTTTAGGTGGGGGAACTTGCACAATCGGTGGCTGACTAAATACTTTTTTGCCCCACTGTGTGTATATATATATATATATATATATATATATATATATATATATATATATATATAATACCAATGGCCGTATTGGTCCATGGTCCACTTGGTATAGTAAATCCGTTGGGCATCTTTCTTGGCCTTCAGACAATAATTCTGATGGCAAAAGAACCAAACGGGACAGGCGGCGGGAAAAAAAAACAGTAATAAATGGTAAGTAAAAAGTAATCTTGGAGAGGTAAAACAAGACAGGCATATTTGAAGAAATAATGTACATGTCTGAAAAGGGTGAGAGGATATATCAACTACCTCACACATATACAAAGGCCAAATATAAACAATACCACAGTGTGCAGGTGTGAAGTAATTTGTCATGTGGCCGAATTTAACAAAAGTCCTGCTTGTGTACGCTGGTGTGTAAGTGGGTTTTGACTGTGGTTCCGGGTTTTTAATCCGGTGTCTTCAGTGTAGATTGATCATAATCATTTGTTTACAGTATGAGACCACTATCCAGCCTGACTTTCATCTTACATACTGACACACATAGATAGACAGAGATCTGACAACCCATAATAATATAATAGTTGGAAATAGCTGTAATTACATTTGAGTTTGCAAGGGAGATTAGTGACAGGATGTGACTGTGCTGATAACATGTATAGGAATGTACACATGGAGAAATAAGCAAAAACATTTACAGAGCACATCAGTTTTGTTACTTTTTTCTATTAAAGTTAAAATATTCATTAAAATAGATATAATTTAATTAGACTTTAAAGCATAATGTCCTTTGCTTGGTTACTGTCACACTCTTAGCTTGGTGGTCAAGGCTGGTACCCAGCCCAAAATAACCGCAATTTCCCCAGTCAACCCATTATTCCGGGGACCCTTGTAACACACCGCACCTCTAACCAGGTTTCCTGTCAGCCTTTTGCTAAAAGTTAGCAACTAGAAGACTAATAAAAATATATTTATGCTGTCTAAAAGCAATCGAACAAAAGTAGCAGTTTGGTTTATTTTTAAATTTACTACTACATTGATACAGCTGCAATAACCACATCTATTGCTTTTATTACTGCTACTACTTTGACTACTACAAAGCCAAAGTAGCTGCTATCATTGTGCCCATACATTTATAGGTTCTGTTTCACTTTTACTCTCTCCCTTCTATTTCTTAGGATTAGAAAACTGACATTCAAGTTTTTCTGAGCTGCTCTGAAAAAGAAAAGTGATTTCTTAGTTACCTTTGATGTAGCTGATTTTGGCCTCATCCAGCAAGCCAGAGGAAGATGCTCCCATGATGTCTACTTTCTTTCTTTTGAAGGTTGTTAAGAACAGGTGACTGGGGTTATTTAAGGATCTGCGCACAACACACATAGGAAACACATGTCAACTGAATGAGCTGCTCTGATGTGTCAAGAGGCTTTTGCTCAACTCATTTCCTCTGTGCTCTGTGAGTCAGTGTGTGGTGAGGTGGGGCGGGGCCAGCAAAATGTGAGGTGGAATCTGTCACTGCGGCCCCTACCAACTTTAACATTGTACCCAAGTGTCACAGCCATCCTTGCAAGGCCATCTGCTGGTATGCACAAGAGTGACATGTTTAACATAATACCCTTACCTAACAACATAAGTATTTTTTTATGTGATGCATTTATTGAACAAGTTAGAAAAGATAACAAGCATTTAGTCCCTCATCTTTGGGTTATCTGTGGCAGTTCACGGAGAGATCGTTATTAATCAGTCTATGTTCCTGCCCCCACCTCTGAGCTAGAACTGTGGGTAGTGACCAAAAGAACAAGACGGCAAATGGAAAAATGAACTTATTTAAGTAATAATTATTTGAACCTTTCTCAACTCTGCTGAATCTGTAAAACTTTGAAGTCAACCTTATATACTAAGATGAAAAAAGTACCTTTGTAGCAACCAATGAAAGTCTAGACCCTAACCTTCTACATTTCAAAATATACAGTTTCCAGATAATAGCAAATTTAACTAAATCTCTTAAAGATTATATTTTGTATTATGTTTATTTAAAGTTCAATTTGGCTTTATTCTTGGACAGTGAAGGAGTAGCTTTTAAAAAATAAACTTCTTCATCTTTTACCGGCTTTGTTGCAGAGTGTCTGAAACAAGCTGTTTTAAGCCCCTCCTCTTTTAAATCAAATGGGTGGGGCGTCTATGCTCAGCCAGGGTGGGGCTTCTATGCTCAGCCAGAGCTAGGCTATTCACACTCTGACAAGGAGTAAACACAGGACCAGTTTAATCAATTCCAATACCGTCAACCTATGAAGGCAGCTTATGTAGGCGACAACATGATTTTTTAGATAAATCATCATCAATTTGCAAATTCTAAACACATTTTAATGAGCACTGTGATTTCCACAATATTTAGCTAACACAACAAAACATAACTTTCAGCTTTTGGTGTACTTTATAACTGGGTTTTTGTACAGAACACTTAGAGTTTGTTTGCAGTCTTATGAGTTTGTGGCTCATAGGGGTTACTTTTTCAAACACTGACCTAGAATTTTGTCCATACTTAATATGAACATCATTGAACAGCATGTACATGGAAGACAATCACAAAAAGCACAATTCCCTACTACAGCGAAAGTGCCTTTTCATCATGCACATCATTTTCGTGAGTCCAACTCACAACCCTGAAATGGATAAGCGGAAGTGAACGGATGGGTGTATATTTGATGACATTCTAATGGCCATGTGTTTATGAAAGACACAAAGAGTTAGGAATGATACAATAGTTTAACTTGTTTGTATAATTTTTCATATACGATATGACGTATTTTTATATAAATATTAAAATATAATTTGAAAAAAGTCTCTATATTTCTAATAGTTTTTGTTACAATAAGCAGATCCGTTTTCAGATATTCTGGTTAAACTAAATACCTTGTAGTATATTTCGAGACATTAATAGTAAGAAAATTGTTTGACATCGGTTTTAATGGGAACCTTATTAAACGTGAACATACCGTGAGGTTTACTGGTAAAGCAAAAACAGTTGTGACATGATAAACCGCTCGGGACCTTTGCAGTGCCCAGTTAGGCTACTTTGATTGGCTGGCAAGCTGCAGTAAGCTGTGTGTAATGTTAAGTGTTCAACCTGGAGCCTTTCTGCTCTCTCTCTCTCCCCTCTCCCTCCCCGCCCATCTGTCCCACTCCCACTTCAGGCTCAGGCTCGAGCGCAGTTAGTCCAGTTCTGATTGGGGCCGGTGTTGAGGTCCGTCGGTGCCATTCAGCTCACCGGCGACACGTCACACTGACCCGAGTTAAAGCAACCTTTTTTAAAAAATTATTATTATTATTATTTTAGCTTTTAATTCGTTTCTTTTACAACAATTATTTTAATACGAGTCTTCATAAAAAAAAATAACAAGTACACGAGATCTTTCTTTCTTTTTTAAGTTTGAGTACTTTTTTTTTCAAGCTAAACCGTTTTATGGACTCGTTTTTACCCGGACAATAAGCCTACTTTCTAGTGAAGTAATTTACTGCACCGTTTGATGCGTGGGTGTTTATTCATTCGTACTTGCTCCGCAATTTTTGGCTACAACTACCTGATAAAGACTAGTTTGTATACAGAGTCCTTCTTATCCTTAGCTGCTGTGCAGAAATGTGGCGCGGACTTTCACTGCTGATTTTCTGCTGTGCTGTAAGAAGCCTGGCGGTGGACGGAAGCATTCGGGAGAAGATGCTGCTAGCTGAAACCGACGAGCTGAGGCCGATTAAAGATGCCAACTCCACAAGCAAAGCAGAGGGTAGTCACCAGTTCCCGGAGAAAGCCACTCAGGGGAGAGTTCCACAGTTCCAACCCACTGTCGAGCCTCTGGAGGACGAGCTGGAAAACCAAGAGAATATAATAAGCCAGGTTTGTGAACTATAATGTGCGCCTTTTTATGATTAATTGTATTCTATGTTAAACTACACTGACAAAGAAGTTTATGTATATTCACATACTGCGAATGAGTTTGGAGAACAGAAATTCCTAGTTTTAATAATTAAGGCAGTTATCAAATTTAAAACGTTTTAAAAGTTAAAAGCACAAGATGATGTGCTGTTTGACCTATTTTTACATTTGACTGAACTGAAGTAAAGTTCTGCAAAGCCATGCTCTTTTATGCAAATTATAAAAACTAAAACTTCAATCCATGACCTGTGACCTGCTTAATTCTTCTTCCAGGAGACTTCAACTGAGTAACAGCAGTTAGTACCTCAGCAAAACTTTCCATCTACCTCACCAAGGGAAAACCACATGAGATCCCACAGCACTTGTGCTGTTAGGACTTACTTTGCTTTAAACAGTGAACCCTGAACCTCTCGTTTTCCATCTTGAGTTGGATTTCAGGGGTTGTTTCTGACACAGCGATTCCAAAAGTTTAACTATACGGGAAATTTCCTTTTACCTCATACTGTCATGGTAAATCAAGCCCAGAGCTGTGTGTGTGTGTGTGTGTGTGTGTGTGTGTGTGTGTGTGTGTGTGTGTGTGTGTGTGTGTGTGTGTGTGTGTGAGTGTACACTATGGTAAAAGTTTGCATCCCCCTGGTGGTTGGTTATGTAATATCCTCAAACTGTAAGTGGTCCAAACCAAAGAGGGCCTGTTTGTAAATGCCTATAGCTGTCTTCATTCCACACAGCTCACCACTGTTGCAGCTGCATATCGTCAGACATTTCAACTCTTTTTCTGATTTTAGTTCCTGCATTTCTGCTAAATAAATTATAATATAAGTATAGTATAATATACTATTAATTTTACATTCACTATTTATTCAGGTTTCCTGCTATCTGGCCTATATTGTGGAAAAAATATACTGAGAAAGACAACTTTCTGCCTCTGTTTCAGTTGCTGGGAGATTACGACAAAGTAAAAACAGTGTCTTCAGGGTCCGACTGTGTGTGTCGCTGTGTTGTTCGACCAATTAAGCGATCCGACTGCAGCCATGTCCATGAAAGTGACCTAAAATCACCATCTCGGGATTTTTACACTGTAGAGACAATTACCAAAGGAACAGACTGCAAGAAGTGTGTGTGCATGGCTCCACCTTCCGCTGTCAATCCCTGCGAGGGAGAGTACAGGTTTAAAAAACTACAGGAAGCGAGCAAAGATGACATCAAGGTAGAAACATATACATGTGTTCTGGTTACTGATGATACACTGTTAAGTTAGTTTTGAGCAGGAAGATGTTTAACTAATAATAATTTAAAAAAAAAACAATTTCTTGATTTTGTTTAGCTGGCAACTATCATTGACTTGTTGGAAGTCTCTCTGTATGGAATGGACTTGTTAAAGCTCCATTCTGTTACCACCAAGCTACTGACCAGGGTGGACAACATAGAGAAGGTGAGTACATGTTGTCCAAAAATCACCTATTAAAAATCAAAACTGATAGTTTGTATACAGTACATACTCTTATGTAGAGCATGTATATATTTTTAATGCAGAAGCTTTGCAAAGGTAGACAGACCTGCTAACACAAACAAATAGTAAAACTAAACACTTTTGCTTCTTCATATCCTCTGTCAGCTTGCTCTTTGACTGTGCTTGGATGTTAAACTGTGCCATATCATATACTTTAGGGCAATACTAGTATACCAGTTATGTGCTCTAAACTCTTGACATTGTTGCAATTTCCCTTTACTTAAAATTTCCAAGGAAAACACGTTGGCTACTTTTGCGTTTACATTTGACTGTGTCACTACTATTGTACTATAATGCTGCAAGTAGCTCACTGGAAAAGAAGGATGGCAAATGCCCGTCACTCACTTACACTTGTAAAGTTTGTTGTCTGTGAGCCGCAAAAATCAACAAAATGTATTCATTTTTTTTTTAAATATCAGAAATATGATTGTTGGACATTTCCTTGAAATATGATACCCCTACATGGATGGCTGTACTGCAATACTGGAATAGCTTATTTTTACAATTAATTGAAAAAAAATATATAGTTGGTATTGTCTTTAAGCCATAGAAGTTTTACTATTAAAGAAATATTTCTGTGATTTTGTTTAGGGTCAGAGGCAGGGTACACAGGACTGAACCAGAGAGACAGATAACATTCATACTCACACTCTCTCCACTTTTAAGATTAGGCTTAAAACTTTCCTTTTTGATATGCATATAGTTAGGGCTGGATTAGGTGACCCTGAATCCTCCTTTAGTTATGCTGCAATAGGTGTAGGCTGCTGGTGGATTCCCATGATGCATTAAGTATTTCTTCTTCAGTCACCTTTCTCACTCACTATGTTTTAATAGACCTCTCCGCACTGAATCATACCTGTTATTAATCACTGGCCCTCTTCCACAGCATGCTTTTTATCCTGTCTTACTTCTCTCTCCCCAACCAGTGGCAGCAGATGGCCCCGCCCCTCCATGAGCCTGGTTCTGCCGGAGGTTTCTTCCTGTTAAAAGGGAGTTTTTCCTTCCCACTGTCGCTAAAGTGCTTGCTCATATGGGGTCCTATGATTGTTGGGTTTTTCTCTGTATTTATTATTGTAGGGTCTACCTTACAATAATAGATTGTAAGATAGTCGTCTTGATTGTAAGATAGTCGTCTTGACTGTTGTGATTTGGCGCTGTATAAATAAAATTGAATTGAATATCCAGACTTCTAAAAATATATATTTGTATATTCACAGAGTCCAGACTAAGTGCAAAGTGATGTCACCTGAAATAGTTGGTTGACCCTGCATGTGTCTTTTTCTGAACTCAAGGCATTCACACAAAATTTGACTGAAAGAATGAGAGAGAAAGAACGTGTAAAGGAAAGAGCGAGGGAAAAGGATAAAGAAAAAAAGATCCAGCCGAAAAAAAAGAAACTGAATGATGAGCGCTCAAGAGTTAAAAGTGGAGCAGCTCCCTACGCCCACAAGCAGGTAAAAACCTTGTGAAAATCTGCATCTTAACAGATCACAAGTCAAGACAAACTCTTGTCTGATTTTATGCTGTGCACTCTTCTAGAAGATTGCTATCATGCATAGATAGTCCCTCTTCATTATAAACGAGACTGAATTTTCTGTTACAGAAGAATTATGACAGCCAGCTGAAGACAAACCACCAGCAAGATGGTGTGGAGGAACAGAACCCAATCAGGAATCAGACAGAAACACGAAAGCCGATCAAAGAGAAGACAGAGCCAAAGCAGCAAATGAAAGACAAAAACACTGTTGTCATCAGGGGTGTGACCTTTTACAAGGCAGAGGAAGAGAGCTACAAGGAGGATAAGAAAGGCAAAGCACAGAACAGTAAGTCTATTGCATTGATCTGTAAAATCAATGCTTTCAAGTTATGTGCTAAAGGCTTTTTTAATTTAATCAAAGGTAAAATTTATTTTAAAAATTACAGAGAAAGGCCCTTTCTTCTTTTATCTTGTCTTGTAGCTTCTGTAACCACAAAATCATCAGTGGATTTGCAGGTGTCTGAGCAGCTGCCACCTAACAGGCCTTCAAAAACTACCATAAAGCCAGACCTCAAAGACATACCTTTGACCAGATCTTCACCATCCCATCCACCAACAGCTCCCCCATCTACCAGCCAACAAACCATAACTGCAACCCAACCAGTTCGCTCCTCCACAACAACTCCAAACCCAACGGCAACTACCCAAAAATCCTTAACTACCAGAACTGCTATTCACCCCACTGCGCCTGTCAGCCAGTATACCACTTCACCCTCAGACACCAATATCACTCCACCTATTGGTGCAGCTCCCACCTCAGCGCCTCATTCAAGAACCAAAAGCCGCCTCAGCTGGACAGAGAGCCCCGCTGACCAACCAGTGGTTACCAAAAAGCCAGGTAGAGTAAGACTAATGAACCTATTCATTTCCATATGAAGCTAATAATGTTGATTATTTCATAAAAATGAAATGGTAACCTCCAGGGCTCCAGTGGCCACTTGAGGGAGATCTCACAAAATCCTGTGTTAAAATGCCTTCAGTTTCAGCTTCCCAGCCTGATAAAAAAATGTGGTCTTGGTCTCTATCAATAGTTTCCCTTTTCAACATAACTGTTTAGTCTTATAGATATTAGACAGACAAAATAATTACTAGAAAGGTGTAATTATAGCATTTTGGCTGATCGGCGTATTGTAATACCTCATCTGGTAGTAGGTGTATCCTTACTGACACCTAATGTGTATTTTTACAGGAGTGTGTAAGGACACAGTAGCCAGCATCTCTGAACCGGTCCAGAAAAATACTTATGGCCTTAGTGATGGAGCCTGGATGAGAGATGCTCGTGGTCATGGGAACGTCATCTACCTCACTAGTGGTCACTATGGCAACAACCTACTGGAGTTCCGAGACATGGACACCTTCAAATTAGGTACAGAGGTTTGTGTTTGTGAAAAAAATTATCTTCTAATCTCAAACAGTGTCAGGTACCCTAATTAATCTCATAAAAGTTCTATCAATGTTTTAGCAATCAGAACAGATTCCACTGACAAATGCATTTCATATTTGAACGACAGAACAAACAGTGACATGAAGATCCGTAAAAGTAAAAAACCAGAAAAACAGGAAACAATATTTCACACACAATGGATGTGTTAGAAAAATATTCATGGATTAGAATCAGGTCCTTCAAGCTGAACACGAGTATGGTAAAATGCTATACACTTGCGAAATTCATTTTAGCACCTGTGTTTCAATATTACCAGGTCTAGGAGTTAAAGTTTAGATACTTAACAATCAAATGATCTTTATATTTAATCCTCTAAATCTTGGTTGCCAATTTCATTTTAAATGAGGTTTCATAAAGTACGTAAAAATAGTTTAAATTAATGGTTATTTGTGTAGTGCCAGTAGATAACAACAGTTGTTCCAAGTGCTTCATATTGTAAGGAAAGGCCCATGTAATAGACACTATTAGAGAGAACCCTGATGAGCATACGGCTCATTATGAGCTAGTATTTGGTGACGGTGGGAAGGAAGAACACCATTTTAACAAGAAGGGGCCTCCAGCAGAACCAGGCTCAGGAAAGGGCATTCATCTACCATAGCTGTCCCTTTGCAGTGATGTAAAACTGCCTTCGCCTTTGCATCTGGATGAAAAGTTAGCCTGAACATCATTTTGATGCACGAGCATGTAATATTTGTCTTCTCCTGGATATTGCAGGGATTTTCTGCCTTAGAAAATAAGGCTTCTCAATTTGGGGAAATTTTACAATGACAATTACTTAGCTCAATATCCTAATGACGATTACTTAATCACAAGGCTTTGACAAAAATCATATTTGTTGTTCTTCATTGGATGCTTGAAACCAAGATGTTTCTAAAAAGCTGAAATAGTTTTAAAAAATTTCTTGACAAAGACAAAGATCATCCACAGCCTGGAAACAAGTTTGTTTTTTAAAGGGTGTGGAGGCGGGTCTTTTAATTATAAGACAGTACAAATGAGAGGATAATTGTGAAACCAAATATGAAATATAAAATACAGTCTGATTTATTGCATAACATTATAAACAAAAATAATCTAGTCTCAACATTAGTGTTATTAGAAAACAAAATAAATTTTTAACCATTTGAAATACTGTTATTAATTAAGGTAAAAATCGTTGCAATGTTTATTAACCCAATTTCCCTCGGGATGAATAAAGTATGATCAATCAATCAATCAATCAATCAATCAATCAGTTGCAGTAAAATATTTTCTCTACATGATGGACATATCTTAGTTTGATGATCATTAAGGTTGTGCATATCTATTTTCTGTGTGTCCTTCCTGTTCAGGTCAGACAAGTAATTCATACAAGCTACCTTACAGTTTCACTGGAACAGGCCATGTTGTGTTTAATGGAGCTTTCTACTATAATCGAGCCTTCAGCAGGGACGTTATCAGATATGACCTGAGGCACAGATATGTGGCTGCGTGGACCACACTGCACGATGCTTTACTGGAGGAGCAAATTCACAAGACACAGACTGAAGTAAGACTCATTACTTTCATTTTTAAATAACGGCCCAAGAAGTACTCCATAATGATTTAAACAAGAACATTTAGAAGTCTTTCAAGCATCATTAAAATTATGTGTGGGAACATTATAAATTACTAAACTGATCACTTTTGTGGTTTGTTTCTGTCAAGAGATGTATTCTAAGACACTTCTTCAGCTGAGAATCAGAGAGGAGAAACACACAGTTTTACTTGCAGCAAGGGCAGTCACAGAGCACCCGCACGGGAGTGAGGGCTCAGGCACTCGCGCTCTGCCACTGCCCTGGTCTTTATTTATATACATCAGTGGGTGTATGTTCCATACATTGGAATGTGGATGTGTATATGTTGGAATGTGGATGTTTATATGTGTGTGTGCGATTTTAGTGTGAAAATGACCATTAACAACAAGTCTCTGTTTTGTATAGTGTATCTGTTTCCAAAACAACAATGTCCACTAAGGTTAATTAGGATATTTTATTGATACACCAAATTAAAACAAGAAAGGGCAAAAATGAGACATCCAAAATTATTAGCCCCATGGCCATTAATAGTCATATACTGTACCCTTTCTGAGCCACAACTGACAACAATTTCTTAGAGTAGGTCATTACTAGGTTTGCACAGGTCTTCTGAGGGATTTTGGCCCATTCCTCCATTGCAAATTGTTCTAGCTCATCCAAATTGAATGGTTTCCAAGCATGGACATTCACTTGGAGCACTTGCCACAGATTCTCAATAGGATTGAGGTCTGTGCTCTGTGCGGGCCACTCCAGGATCTTGGTTTTGGTACCCTTGAGGAACTGTTGGACTAATGTTGATGTATGCTTTGGGTCATTGCCTTGTTGGAAGACCCAGCGACAACCTAAGCCTAGACTATGAGCGGATTTCTGCATTTTCTCTTTCAAAATGTCAACATAATTTATTTTTTCATGATGCCATGCAACCAAACAAGGCTCCCTGTGCCTGAAAACAGCCTCACAGCAGGATGTTCCCAACTGTGTTCCTGGGGTTGAAGGCCTGTGCCTTTCTTTGCCAAACATAAGCAACAACTATGTGCTGAAACAGTTCCAGTTTAGTCTCATCAGATCAAAGCACTTCCAAAACTGATCTTTACCTTACAAATGTTCATTGGCAAACCTCAGTCGGACTGTGATGTGCAGCTCTTTGAGTAAAAGTGTTCTTCTGGGATGATGCCCCTGAAGTTCACCATGATAAATAGCCGTCACAACTGTGTTCTTTGAAACATCAACTCCAGAAGAAGCCAGGTCAGTAACAATCGTCTTGGCAGGTGTTCCTTGCTGACATCTGTGTCTATTTTCGTCTCCAGGGTTCTTGAAATCTTGAACTTACGGCCACGGCCAGGTTTGTTTCTTACAGAATTTGTCTCCTTGGACTTGGCAATGATGCAACATACAGCAGTTCTAGACACTGTGAATTGCTTGGAAATGGCATGTAGCCTTCCCCCTTATCATGAGCCTCTACTATCTTTTTTTCTGAGCTCCAGAATTATTTCCTTTATCTTTGGCATGGCCAGTAACAGTAGTTCTTCTCATGCCCTGTTCCTTGAACCCTTTTTATGCCAATTGAATGTTGTTAGGAAGCCAGTTGACTGCACAGATGTGGTTTCAAAGCTGACTGGTTAATTACTCTAGGCGTTTTGAAAGCAAACATTCACATGGGGCTAATATTTTTGACCTCCCCATTTTTTATTATATTTGATATGAAGCAAACCTAAAAAGGTATTTTATATTACAAAATGTACCGAAAGCTACTAAATCGCACTGGTGAATGTTTGAATGTATCAAGTTTCATCAATGCTGCAAACGTTGGGCAAAAGTTTAGCAAAATGTTCCAAAATTCCTGGGGGGCTAATAATTTTGGCCTCAACTGTAGTTAGAAAGAAAAGTCAGCCAGTTAGGCTCTCTTTAAACTCTTTAAAATCTCTTTAAAGATTCTCTAAATCTGTTTTTGATCTCCACCAGCAAGGACTACCTTAATCTACCTTAATCTGCTGTCTGGAGAGCTAAGAACAGTATGTAAACAGCTGCCTGCTGCAGATGAATAACTGCAGTGGGAATGAATAGATCAGTAAAATTCTAGGTTCTAAAACCAAAACAACAACCTGAAAGATTGCAGTCTAAAATTATTTTAAGATGCAAAAGTCATACAAACTTGAGCTTCTGTATTTTGCAGGTTGAGTTTGCGGTAGATGAGTCCGGCCTGTGGCTGCTTTACCCTGCTTTGGACACAGAGGGCTTCCACCAGGAAGTTATCCTGCTAATCCACCTCCACCCTCGAGACCTTCAGCCAATACAGACCTTTCGCACAGGTCTCAGAAGAGGTCGTTACGGTAACAGCTTCTTGGTATGTGGTGTGCTTTATGCAGTGGATAGTATGGAGCGTCGCTATGCAAACGTGACCTACGCATTTGACACTCACACGCTTACGCACACAGTGCCAAGCCTGGCGTTCACAAACATGCATGCACATAACTCCCAGCTGGCTTATTGTCCACTGGACAAGAAACTGTACTCATGGGATAATGGTCATCAGATGATGTATGATGTCATTTTTGCTTATTTAGAATAATGGGCAGATGGTTAGATGAATATTTGGCAATTTAGTTTGTCCAGTGAGTCAAAACAAAGCCGAGGATGGAAGAAATATGAAAACTGAACAGATATTCCGTCTGTGTTTTGTTTCGAAAAGACTGTGGATAAATTAAACACTGTGTGGTCACTGGGTTACTGCTCTGATGTGCACGCACTTAAGTCAGTAACTGTCGGACACAGCACTTGCAGACAAGAAAAGCAGAATTGTATTGTATCTTGGGTGACATGAAGAAGAAGATACTTTTTCCTGGCAGCAGTGTTTCAAACAATCCATACTAGTTCAATTGTTTTCTTATTTCACTGTCATGAACTGTAACATTTAACATACTAATTAGGGCTTGTAGGTTCTGAGATGTAGCTCTTTGGTTGCAATTTCTCTGAGCACTGTATGATCTGACCTTAGGGGGAATTGCTGGGATGTTAACTTCTGGGACAATTGGCAAATGTCTTGAATATTTTCCACATCAATAATCTTTCTCACCGTAGAGTGACTTCATTTTGTTTGGAAATGGTCTTATAACCTTTTCTGGGCAAAATGATTTATCAGAAGCAACAATTGTTTTGGTTATAGTGGATGTGGAAACAGTAAGGGACTGTAAGTTGGGCAGAGGTTTATATTTACTCATAATGACCATGAATGTTATGGTAATTTGGGGCTTTTCAAGATGTCTTTGAACTGCTCTTTTTACAGAGTGGAATGATTGTACAACATACATCTTTAATGACTTAAAAGAGAAAAAAAACAAGAAATAGGTCAACAAGTTTAAATTTATTTTGAACTTTCTTTAATCTACACAGAGTCAAAATTACACAAATCAGCCTCAAATACAGCAAATACAGCTTTTCAAATTCTTTGCTTAATGAAAGCAGATTTGCATATGATATGCCCCATGTAACCAGTATAACCAGTGATTTTTTTTTTCAGATTTTGTATTGAAGTAATTGCCTGTTATTTTCTTTGTGATAAAATTTTTATTGTTTGTCCTTTTAATGTATTTCCCATTGTTGATAGAAGTGGTAAAATAATTTTTAACTTGTCTGGGTATTTTTTTTTTTTACAACCAAAATAGGACAAGGGCAAGAATTTTGACTGCTTAACTAGGAGTTTGTACATTTATAATAAAACGATTCAAACGTTTTTCAGTGTCATTGACTCACTTTTCTCCTTCTCTGTGTGCCTCTGTATCCTGTTGTGGGCATTATTTGTGAGGTATGATTAAATTTTCCTGGAAGCAGCAGAGCCACTGGAAGGAACACAGGATGGAAAATAAACCCTGGGCCAGATGCTGTTGAACTTCAAACTGGAAATGCTCGGGACACACATCAGACCTGCTACATGTTAGAGAAACACACATGGGTACAAACAGGGTGATGCACTGCTCACTGCTGCTGTTCTTCCAATCTGGTTCATTTCAGCCAGCTCTTTATCTCTGCTCTACAGTCTTACCAGCTGAAAAAGTATGTGTGTGCACAGCAAAGTTGTAACAAGAAAGAAATGAAATTTAGAAAAAAAAATTGTTTGAAAAACGTTAAAGATAAGTGAATGACATTAAGTCCAAGCTGATTTCAAATGCATAAATTCTGAGCAGGAATATTCCACTAAAACTCAGTGGAACATCAGTGGAGATGACATCAAAAGTTATATAACCATCATGTTGATGTGGTGGTGGAGTGTGTGTGGTAAGTGACCACTGAGCAGGATGCAGAAGAAAGACGCCCATACACATACACTACAGACTTGCCAAACTGAGTGAATGCGTTAGTGTGTGTGTGTTCTGTACCACTTTGAATGACTTGTTCTAAACGCCTGAAAGCAAGGAGACCACACAAATAGACACACACTCACAGTAGAAGTCATATGCTAAGGATGCTCTCTTCTGACAGAGTAGTCTTTAAACATGCAATGCATAATGTCTAGTTTAAAGATAACAGTGGTATCTAGATACACATTCTAAAATACCACTGAGCTAAAACTTTAAACAAAGAAACAAAAGAACGATAGAGAAGGGCTCTCATGGAGATCAAAATCTTTGGGTTGCAATTACACTCACTTAAAGGTTATTTATATTTATACCAAAGAAAACAAAAAAGAGACTACCAAAATAGGACTTGGTTAAGAAAGAAAAAAAGAAGGAAAAGAAAAAGAAAAAAAGTTGGAAGCGAATGAGAGGTTAAAAGTTTAGAGATTATTTTAAGGGTGAAAGAATGGATAAGATGATAAAATTGAAGAAAGCAGTCCTACGTATTTTTTTAATATGTGCATATTCTGATCAAAGATTCTTCGTAGTGTTACTGGAGGCCAAGTTAATGCTACTCAAAGTTAACATCTGGTTAGATACTGTATTTCTAAGACTGTTAGTGTGGAGTACAAAAACTACAACTTTATCTGAATTTAAAAGCAGAAAATTTGAGGTAATTTATGTCTTTAAGACATTGCTGCATTTGGTGCGTGTTATCAGGCTTCATGGACAGATAAAGTTGGGTATCAGATGCATAGCAGTGAAACTGTATCCTATTCCTTCTAATGATACTGCCTAAAGGAAGCATGTATAACAGAAACAAAACTGGTCCTAGTTAGGAAACCATTGTAATTCCACAATTAACCTTAGTGTGTTAAGAGTACTCTCCATTTACATGAACAAATTAGAGTCTATTAGACAGATATGATTCAAACCACTGCAGTGAGGTGCCTTTAATACTGACAGCATGCTCTAATCACGTTGACATATTATGGTCGACAGTATCGAACGCTGCACTGAGGTCTAGCAGGACAAGCACAGAGATGAGTCCACTGTCAGAGGCCATAAGAAGATCAATTGTAACCTTCACTAAAGCGGTTTCTGTGCTGTGATGAGCTCTGAAACCTGACAGAAGCTCTTCAAATAAACCATTCCTCTGCAGATGATCTGCTAGCTGTTTGAAAACTACTCTTTCAAGAATTTTTGATGTGAAAGGAAGGTTGGAGATTGGCCTATAATTAGCTAAGACCACTGTGTAAAGGTAATGGCTTTTTAAGTAATGGTTTTTATTACTGCCAGTTTGAAGGCCTATGTTACCTATTTGATTAATAGAGATAGGTTGACCCTATTTAAGATTGGAACATTAATTAATTCTTTGAGCAGTCTTGTAGGAATGGGGTGTAACACGTTGATGGTTTGGAGGAAGTAATTACTGAAGTTAACTCA
The DNA here is from genome assembly GCF_057381845.1 of Rhamphochromis longiceps. Lineage (NCBI taxonomy): Eukaryota > Metazoa > Chordata > Actinopteri > Cichliformes > Cichlidae > Rhamphochromis > Rhamphochromis longiceps. Next base: position 32,548,315 of record NC_140574.1, read on the forward strand.
GGAAGATCAATTGTAGAAAAAAAGTGTAAATAAATATCAATGGTATTAAAGCAGCTGTACACAGTGTTACGTCTGTGAGATGGTTATGGGTAATTTTTTCATGAACTCATTATTAGTTAAGGTTAAAGGTTGGTTCAACAGAGCTCAAACCTTTTGTCATCCTGGCTACAGTGCTGAAGAGAAACCTATGGTTGTTCTTTTTCTGTGTTCTTCAATCACTAATAAATAATATTACTCCATTACATAATCCATACGACACCTCCCCCCCAGTTGTGGAGTTGTGGATGTGGATATGTGGCCATGCCCCACAGCTTATATGCTTGCGGCACAGGGAGGAGAGGGGCGGCGTCTAATAACCAACTGGCAAAATAAAACAAAATAAAAACAAAACAACAAACACAGAAACAGCAGACATTATGATACAGACTTATAATTTGCACCGATGTTTTTCCTCGGTGCGCCTGCTCGCTGCTGAAGTCAAACAAAACTTTATTGTCATCTCCGCTACAGTCCAGTATATAGAGAGACACAGTGTTGGGGAGTAACGGAATACGTGTACCGCCGTTACGTATTTAAAATACAAAATATGAGTAACTGTATTCCGTTACATGTACCGTTTAAAAAGGTGGTATTTAGAATACAGTGTGGAGGTAAACACAGACGACACGAGAGCTCTCGATTAACACTGCTGGTTTATTACTCATCACCACACAACTGAATACTTTTCCCTCCAAAACACAGCAACAACACTTCCTGAGAACTGGGTGTGAGTGGAGCCCTCCAGTGGTCCGCCACACATAACCGGTGGAAACGTTCGCACATCCCGTTGGCCTGCGGGTGGTACGCAGTGGTCCGGTGGACCTTGACCCCCAGGCCGTCAGCCATGGCAGACCAAAGCTCGGAAACGAACTGGGGGCCCCTGTCTGAGGTGATGTCGGCGCGAAACGCGAAACCCACGTTGACAAAAATGCCCTGGCCACTGCTGCTGCTGTAGTGGATGCCAGAGGCACTGCCTCGGGCCAGCGGGTTGTGCGGTCCACTACAGTCAAAAGGTGCGTGAAACCTTGTGACTGCGGCAGAGGACCAACCAGATCCACATGTACATGATCAAAACGCCTCCCTGGAACGCGGAAGGATTCGAGCGGCGCCTGTGTGTGCCTATGGATCTTAGCACGTTGGCATGGGATGCACGCGGCAGCCCAGTCTTTCACCGATTTACGAAGGCCCGGCCAAACAAACATAGAGCTGACCAGCTTGACCGAGGCCCGGACACCTGGATGAGAGAGGGCGTGTACGGAGTCGAAAACGCGACGACGCCACGAAAGGGGAACTACAGGGCGTGGACGGCTGGTGGAAACGTCACAGAGCAGGCTAGGCACCGTTCCACACAGGTCTGTTTGCGCAGACCGAAGGGCAAGGACGTCCGGGTCGGCCTGTTGGTCAGCGGCCATAGTCTCAAAGTCTATGCCAACATAAACGGGAGAAACCAGCACGCGGGATAGACAGTCAACGCAGTTGGACTTACCAGCCACCTGCTGAATGTCAATTGTGAACTCGGAAATGGCTGCCAACTGGCGCTGCTGGCGCCCGCTCCACGGATCAGAGACCTTGGACATCGCAAATGTCAAGGGTTTATGATCGACGTACACGGTGAAGCTCCAACCCTCGAGAAAAAAACGAAAATGCCGCGTCGCGAGGTGCAGGGCCAGCAACTCCCTGTCAAAAACGCTATATTTGCGCTCACTGTCCCTAAGCGTGCGACTTAAAAAAGCGAGCGGTTGCCAGACACCGGAGACCCGCTGTTCTAACACTGCGCCCACGCCACGTCCAACACGTCGGAGGTCAACGCAATCTCCGCTGACGGAAACGGGTGAGCCAGCAGGGCGGCGTGAGCCAGCAGGGCGGCGTTAGCCAGCGCGGTCTTGGCCCCAGAAAATGCCTGGATGCGTTCAGGGAGCCAATCAATCGGGTCCTTAGCTCTTTTACCCTTCAAGGCAGCAAGAGAGGCTGCAGCAGGTGCGCAGCTCTGGGGAGAAAGCGGTTGTAGAAATTGACCATCCCCAAGAACTTCTGCAGCGCTTTAATGGACGCGGGACGCGGAAAAGCCGAGACAGCCCGAACCTTGTCTGGCAACAGAACCACACTATCAGCAGAAATGCGGTGGCCCAAGAAATCCAGAACCGGCAAGCCGAACTGGCACTTGGAGGGGTTGACGATCAGGCTGTGTGCCGCCAAGCGCTGGAAAACCTGATGTAGATGGGACGCGTGCTGACTCTCAGAACAGCTGGCCACCAATATATCGTCAAGGTACACGAAGACGAAAGGCAGCCCGCGCAAGACAGAGTCCATCAACCGCTGAAAAGTCTGGGCGGCGCCTTTCAGGCCGAATGGCATGCGTAAAAATTCAAACAGGCCGAAAGGGGTAATAACGGCAGTTTTGGGGAAATCTTCGGCGCGCACGGGAACCTGGTGATACCCCCGCACCAAGTCAATTTTAGAAAAAATCGAGGTGCCGACGAGGTGGGCGGAAAAATCCTGGATGTGGGGAATGGGGTAACGGTTGTTCTCCGTGACATTATTCAAACGGCGAAAATCCCCACACGGCTGCCACTGACCGTCTGACTTGGGCACCATGTGTAGCGGAGAAGCCCAGGCACTATTCGAGCGCTGCACTATGCCGAGGCGCTCCATTGCAGCAAACTCTTCCCGAGCGACGGAGAGTTTCGCGGGGTCGAGGCAGCGCACGCGTGCAAACACCGGGGGACCGACCGTCGGTATATAATGTTCAACCCCATGCTTCATTGCCGTGTTCGAGAAATTAGGAACAGTCAGTGAAGGGAACTCCAAGAGCAAACGCTGAAAAACATTCCCTGAAGTCACTAAATTAGCCCGATTCAGGGGCTCGATGGCACGAGTGAAACAGGGTATTGAATAAAAAGACAGGGCATCGATTAAGCGTCTGTTAGCGACATCGACCAGCAGTCCGTGGGCACAAAGAAAATCGGCGCCCAAAATAGGTACAGAGCTAGCGGCAACAACAAAGGTCCATTGGAAATCCTGACCATGAAAATAAACAGTCACGAACCTTTCCCCGAACGTTACGATGGGAGAGTCATTAGCCGCAATAAGCTGCGGTCCGCAGCCCACTGCTAAACTGTCGGCTCCTGACGGGGCAAGGAGGCTCTTCTGGGAGCCGGAGTCGACCAGGAAACGTCTCCCAGAGCGCAAGTCTTCTATGAAGAGCAGTTTTTCTTCTATGAAGAGCAGTTTTTCTTTGTCGCCAGCGGTCGTGGCCGCTACAGCGCGCTGACGGGGCCCGTGTCCCAGGGTCGGAAAAGTGCAAGGCAGCTGGCAGCGGCACGTTCTAGCGCCAAAACGCTGATGGTAGAAACAGAGGTCCCGTCCGTGGCGTCGCTGTGCCGCGATCTTTGCCGTCAGCGAAGGATCGGATACGTCTGGGCAGGTCAGCGGGGAAGTGGAAGGCACCGCCGGCGAGGCTGGAACCAGGTCGAGATCGTGGAAAGTGCGGGTAGCCAGGAGAATACGATCTGCGTCCTCAGCCAGGGAGCGATAATCCTTCGTAGTCAAAGGAGCTTGCAAAGAAAAGCGTCTGGACTTCTTTAAGTTGCTCGCTCTGCGTCGGAGAGGGCATAGCGCCGAAGAAGCAGCTCCTTAAGGGCGGCGTACTTCCCTTGGGTGGGTGGGTCCCGGAGGATGACGGATGGCTAGAGGGTCGAAAGAAGCCACCACATGGTGATATTTCGTGTCGTCAGCCGAGATGCCATGAAGGGCGAACTGAGCCTCCACGTGCACGAACCACGACGTTGGATCGTGAAGCCAAAAGTCCGGCAGCTCGAGCGCTACAGCAAACGTAGCTGCAGCCGGAGACAGAGGGCTGGCGGCTGCTGATGGATCCAGAGCGGAGTCAGTGCCACCATCGGACTGCAGCATGTTCGAGTCAGGGGTCACCAATGTGGAGGTAAACACAGACGACATGAGAGCTCTCGATTAACACTGCTGGTTTATTACTCATCACCACACAACTGAATACTTTTCCCTCCAAAACACAGCAACAACACTTCCTGAGAACTGGGTGTGAGTGGAGCCCTCCAGTGGTCCGCGACAACAGTTACTTTGTTGAAATAAATGGAGTACACGGTACTTTCCTGTTTCATATTGTGGCAGGTCAGGACTGTTTCGGTTTTGTTTGACAGTAGTTCCAGGCGGCAGCGTTGCGGTTGCCATGGTTACAGGGTGACGCTCTCACTCTGCGTGTTTCCTGGGTGAGAGGGCGCCTTTTTTGTTGTTGTTGTGCTAAGCTAATAAGCAGAATGCAGAATGTAGCATCATGGGCAGTGTAGTCCGTGCTGCAGGGAGAATGGACTGCCATACTCGTTATGTGTCTGTGAACGCGAGGTGGGAGAAAAAGGAGAGTCGAAAAGTACGAGTTGTCATCGAGCAAAAACGGGAGCTGGAAGCATGTAAACATAATAATAACCACTGCAGCCAAGAAGAGAGCCTGACGAGCCCAGTTGTTGTTTTTTTTTTTGTTTTTTTTTACTTGTGTGTGTCCCGTTTGGATCTTTAGCCATCAGAATTGTTGTCTTAAGGCCAAGAAAGATGCCAAGCGGATTTATTTTACCAAGTGGATCATCATGGCCTTGCCATATTGGTCCATTTGATTGACCTTTATTATAATTATGAATTTATTTCATTTTCAGTTGCTACACACGGGACAGGACAGGGAGAAAGAATGAAAGAAAGAGAGGGAGAGAAAGAAAACCAAAGGGGAGAAGAGACGGTGAGAAGGGGGGAAGAAAGAAAAAAATAAAAAAATAAAAACACCTGGGTCACCTGTATGGAGAAAAAAAACAGAAGAGAAAGCAAACAACAAAGAGCAACATAGTAAAAAAAACGGCACCATCACAATAAACTAGCTAGCAGTAGATATCAGTAGATACTAAATAATAAACGATATTGTGCAGCACGCAAGATAGACAGCGCACAATGTGCTTTGAGGCAGCAGCCAAGAAAGCTGTAGTCCGCGTCTGTGAATACCCGTGTGTACACCTGTGTGCATACCTGTGTGGATCAGCATGCTTGCATTCCAAAGGTTTCTCCATGTAACGATCTGCTAGGGAGTGTGGGGGTCCTCCAGGGTATGAAGCAGGTATGGAGGAGATCAAAACTCCAGACATCCAGAGGCCCCCAGAACACAAGAGACCAAGGAAGACCAACAGAGGGGCAGCCGCGCCACTGTCCCAGAAAGAGCTGAGGAGAGTCCCAGATGAGGGCTCACTCAGCAGCCGCGGAGCAGAAGCCAGGGGGAGTTGCAGTGACGCGCCCGTGAGCTCCGCCGGCAGCCAGCTGTGCCTGAGTGACCGAGCCCCAGGCCGAGAGGCCGGGGGCACCCCACCTCCGAAGTGGCCTGAGCGAGCCCCAATAAGCGGCCGCCAAGGAGTGAGCCGGTGTGTACCCGGACGCCCACCCCCACACACAAAGAACCACCAACGCACCGATACCTGAGGGAGTCCGCCACTGGCAGGGGAAGTGGTGGTGGGGGGAGATAGGCCTCCAAACCTTGGAGGGCCTGAGATGTCCCCAGAGAGGTAACGAGCCCAGTTGTAAGTAAGCTATTAAAACTCGACTGTACACTGTGTTCGTGTTTTCCTCCGAAACAATAAGTTCCGTTGGAGCAGTCTTTCAACGCCTCTCTCTGTCTCTCGCAAGCAGAGTTGACCCACACAACAAAGTAAAGCTATTTTTCGGCTACGAGCCCGACACGAACCCGTATTAGTCAGAGGTCCCTTTACTACGGTTCGGAGCCGCGGACCTTCAGTAACAGTAATAAATCACACAGCAATAGTACATTCATGTAGTTGTAAAATGCATGATAATATGTTAAGTAATCCAAAGTATTCAGAATATGTTACTCTCATTGAGTAACGTAACGGAATACGTTACAGAATACATTTTAGGGCATGTATTCTGTAATGGAATACATTTTAAAAGTAACCTTCCCAACACTGGCTAGACGAGACGACGAAGCTCCAGTTACATCAGTGCAAGTAAACAAACAATAAATATAAGAACAGTAAGAAAATAAATATACACTTTAGGACTAGAGGTAAAGGGATCAATAACAATTTAAAATTTATATTTTATATTTTGATGATTTAAAGTCTCACACACAACCCGTGGAAAGGGGAGGGAGACCTGCTGCTTCCAAATATAGCACATTTCATTCATAATGTTGTAAATTCAAGGCCATTATGTATTCGTGATTTGAATCCTGGGTTCAACGCCATCAGGTCCTCAGTTTAGAAAAAAGAGAAAAGAGGAGGAGGAGAAACGGGCAAAAGATACAGGTAAGCAGATGTGTCATTGGATAATGGCAGGTCATCCTGAAACAATCAGAATCAGAATACTTTATTAATCCCTAAGGAAATTATGTGGGTTACAGTTGCTCCAAGAAGAAATGGTAAAAATATTAACAATAACAGACTAAACTCCAAATACATTATGTTACAGATTTTAATATTAATTAGAATAGAATAGAATAGAATTCAACTTTATTGTCATTGCACATGCACAGGTACAGGGCAACGAAATGCAGTTTGCATCCATCCAGAAGTGCTTTAGTGATATAGATATATTACAATATATATTAGCAATAATATAGATATGTAAGTATATTACAGAAATGGGTCTATTATGGTATGTTATAATGTACACGGTATGAGGTATGTTGTGAATATTCTATAACTATAAGTATGTACAGGCTGTAGTGAGTACAAGCTATGTACAGGATATAAATATGAAAAACTATACAGAATATGAAATAAATAACTTTACAGAAATCTGAGATATACAGCTATACAGAAATGGGAACTATGCAAGTTGTAAACAGTTGTAGGATTAAAAATTATCGAATGTACAGAATGATTATTTACACAGAGCTATACAGTAGTGCAGTTAAGATGAGTGAGATATAATTCCTACAGAGGCTATATAAAGTGCTAGTGGTTGTGAGTGGTGGTTCAGTCCATGTTATTATTGTGTGTTTGAGGGTACAGTTGTCCATTGTCAATTGTTGATTTGTCCTGTTCTCATTGTATGACGAATTATGATGGCTGTTTGGTAGCTGTTTACTCTCTCTCTTCACATCTGTATGTTTCTCTTGTGAAATTCAGTATGGTTCTGACAAAAGTTCTATGTTAATGTACAATCCTGTGTGTGTGTGTGGTGGTGGTGGGTGTGTGTGTGTGTGGGGGGGGGGGGGGGGGGGGGGGGCGCCAGAGGGAGTCTTCGCCCAGGGGCTAGGACCGCCACTGCTTCAGACCCAGCCACACACTCAGACAAAAACTGGTTCATCCCAAAGACAAAACTCCTAAACACAAACTTAACAACGTAGTGTATGCTGTACAGTGCAGCAAGGAATGCTCAGACCTCTACACTGAAGAGACCAAACAGTCACTTAATAAACACATAGTAGAACACAGAAGAGCCACCTCAACGGGACAAGACTCGGCTCTCCATCTGCAATCCTGAGGCCAAAGGTCACTCTTTTGAGGATGCCAATGTTCACATTTTGGACAGAGAGGACAGATGGTTTGAAAGAGGAGTGAAAGAAGCCATCTATGTCCACTGTGAGCGATCATCTTTGAACAGAGGCGGTGGCTTATGACATCAACTGCCATCTGTAATCCAGTTTTGAGATCCCTTCGCAGATGCTTTAACGCCCACTCACATAGTGGGTCATTTGACCTCAGTAAATCACATGATAACGTGGGTCTAGGCTTCACAATGGGTTCACCCGAAACCGTGGCTGATTGTGACTCACACCCATTTTCATACCTTAGCTCGTGTGATTAGATACAGGATCAACAGGGGGTCCATGACCCTCTTGGGGAAACTCCCATAGGGCTTAAAATTTGGGACTCTCCACCAATTGCTCTTAGAACTGAAGAAGCTTCTCGGATGAGAGGTGAAACGCCTACAAGGAAACTTGAACAACATTTCAGCTTCTTGTTAAACACACTCAAAATCTTTTAGTTCTCTCTTATACAAGACTGAAGACTTGGGGGAACAGCCTTTCAGTCTGTGGGCTCTGGAACGTTTACCACTCCAGCTCCATTTAACTGAGTCTGTGGACTCTTTAAAAAAAACTGTTGTACATTTTTCTGGCCTTAATCAGGCCTTCAGCTGATATTCTGTTGTTATTTATATATTTCTTTATTTTATTTTTCTGGTTTAATATAGTTAATAGATTAACATTGTGATTTGTGAATTTTATTGTGACCTTTATGTCTGTGAAAAGTGCTATATAAATGAACTTTATTTACATTACTTTATATTGAATGGTAAAAAATGCTATTGAGAAAAGTGCAAGAAAAAATCTGGAGATAGAAATGAACACAGTGGGTCCTCTTTAATTGTTTTCAGTCATTTGTATTCTTGGAATTTGTTGGTGGAGTTAAATAGAACCTATTACAGAAAATGAAACTTGCTCACATGTCCTTTGTCTGCTACATATGACTTAGGGAACATCTTGGATTTTTGATACAGTCATTTTCTCATGTTGAAAGAAAATATTTTTGTGTATTTAGGAAACCTACTTCAACCATATGTAGATTATGTAAGTTTGAATATTTCTGCAGCAGATGGCTCCGTTTAGGTTTCCAGCCAGACCATCAGTGCTCTAAAAGAGGAAATACTAGAAAGCAGGGGAGACGCAAATGATGAGAACAGAAAAAGACGACGTGGGGAGAAGAGAGAGGTGGAAAATAATAGGGATTTGAGGGCAGCAGACAAGTAAAGATGAGAGATGAATGAGGGAAGTAAGAAAAGCAGACAGCAGGGAGAGCTAATGTGTCCCCCAGGCATTACGTTACAACATCTGGTTTGTTACTCTAAGCTTCTCAGACAGACTGAGAAATACAGCCAAAGTACTTGCAGGAATAACCTTGTTGTGGTTGTGGTGTGGTAATGGAGACAAGACAAAAATAACAAGCAGCTTAGGTAGCTTATGAAAGTAAAGATCTTTGAAGAACAGACTGAAAATAAGAAATTGTTGGAAGCAAGAGGATGTTAAATCACACATCAATCACTCGGAAAGGAAAATAACTTTGTTTGCCGTGTCTGTCTACAGCCAAAGGCAGAGAAGTATAAATGAGGCAGAAAGACAGAAATAGCTTGAAAAGTAGTTCTTGAACTAATCTGCAAAGATTTCACTTTACAAAGACTCTTACTTCTGTGCCAAAACAATTGTTTGCATAATGATAGCCTAAGTCACCTTTCCTCTAAGCCCAGTCAGAGCAGCAAATGCCTGCTGAGTGCTTTCTAAATAGACATCCTGCTCCATGAGCCCAGACATACAGACCACAGAGTCACACGGTTGAAGTTTGAATGTGACTCACATCCTCCATCATGTCACTTCTTTGCTTTTCCTGGAGGTCCTGCAGGTCTTGGATCACGTTACACGAAGTAGGTTAATGTAAGTAATCTTGTGATGTGATAGCGATAAATGGCAAAAGGTGACATCCACATATATTCTCTGCTTATTTGTGTGTCTCATCACGATACATCTGCTTTATTAGTCTGTGGTCATTTTCTCAAAAAAATTCTTCATTCTTCACTTCTTCATGCTCAGCTTAAGTTGTTGTTTTTCTACAGGAAATCCTCTGGGTTTGGAGTTATAGAATGACTGTTTATCATTAGCAACTTTGGACTACTGCAGAATACTGCAGCAGTTTCCTGTGCCTTAAGGCAGGTGACAAGTGACTGTGAGGGAAAAGTTGTAGCGGTGAGAGAAGTGACCAACGCCTCAACAAACTCCTACCACATCTGAGGTTTTGGTTCAGCTACTGACATTACTGCACTCCAGTTGGATTGCTTATAGTCCCACAGGCTAATCAAGCCTGTTAGCATTCCTTCTTTAGCTTGGTGGCTCCCTTCACCTCTGGTGTCCATCATCTGGTGGACAGACACCAACCACCTTTCAGCAACATCTTTGTACTTCGACATCAGCACTAGAGATGCTCAGTATGGTCCACTCAGACTCAGTGTCCCAAGCCTCCCTCTTGAAAGATGTTGAAGAGCAGCACCCTCTTGAGCACCCTCAGCAACCCTGGACCCAAGGGCTGATGGACATGATTGGGAGGAACAGCCAGCCTGATCTAAGCCTGAGTAGTGCTTTGTTATTGAAGTTCTGTGCAAACCATAGTTTGTCTATAATGAACAGAATGTTCAAGCATAGGCGTGTCCATAATTGCACGGGACCATTGGCACACCATGTCACAAGTTAATTTTGTAATTGTATCATCAGATCTGCGATTGTATGTTCTGGACACCTGGATGAAGAGAGAAGCTGAGGTGTCAGATGATCACTACCTGTTGGTGAGTTGGATCAGGTGGCAGGGAAGGATGCTGGAAAGGCCTGGCACACCTAAACATACAGTGAGGGTGCTCTGGGAGTGCTGTTAAGAGGTCCCAGACTGTGAGATCTTTAGCTCCCAACTCCAACAGAAATACAACAACATTCCAAGAGAGCCTAGAAACATGGAGTTCAAATGAACCATGGGCCACAACAATGGAGGTGTGGAACATGGTTCAAGGTGGTTGGTACCTGTTGTGGTGGTAATCCTCAAAGCAGATGGTTGGACAGCAATTGGTTGACAAAGCAATCCTATCCACCTTGATTATTAAGTGGGACTTCTGAGGGAACTGATGTGTTAAAAGCAGGGCCAAGTGCTTAACAGTCATAGATCAAATAAAATCTCACACGCACGCGCACACACATTTAACAATTGGCAGTTAATAAGCATGCCATCTCCAAAGAATGAAAGGACGCTGTATCATAATTATGGTATTGCATTGCTGTTTGCAAAGGAGTACAGAGTGAGAAGCAAAGCCTAGATGACTTTATGCTGAGGGAGATGCTGACCCCCAATTAAACTGCAGGTATGCAGCACAACAACAATAGGGGGAGTATTTGATTTTTTTCCTTCTTGTGAAATGCTGGAGTGACTCTTTAGTGGCTCACAAAATCTGAGTGTGTGTGGAGTTCATCCATCCAGTCTACTTTGTTTTGTGGACTTGGAGAAGGTATTCAATTGTATCCCTCAGGTTATCCTCTGGGTGGTGCTTTGGCAGTACGGGGTGTCTGACCCCCTTTCTTATGAGACATTTCAGTCCCTGTACAACTGTTGCAAGAGCTTAGTCTACATTGCCAGCAATAAGCTGGACTCGCTCCCAGTGTGTTTTGGACTCTACCAGAGCTTCCCTTACCACCAATTTCTAGGCGTGGTCAATTAGTGGCATGGCTCCACCTTGGTGGCCTCAGAATCTCATCCTTCCTTTTGTAGATGATGTGATTCTGATGGCTTCATCAGGTGGTGGCCTCCAGCTTGCATTGGGGAGTTTCGCAGCCTAGTGCAAAGTGGCAGGAATGAGAATTAGTCCTCACACAGAAAAAGGTGGGGTGCTGACTCTGGGATAGGGACAAGTTGCTTCTCTAAGTAGAGTTTAAGTAACTTGGTATCTTGTTCACAAATGAGTTGAGAGGGAAGTGGGAGACAGATAGACTGCAGGGAGACTCAGGCTGCACTGGTCTGTCGTGGAGGAGAAAGCCAGCTCCACCTCTTGGTTTTCATTTTGGGGTTCCCAATATGGTAATGGCAAAAATACGTATTTTGAGGCTTCACAACAAGACTTGACTAAATTAATGAGTGATGTCAGTGTGGTTGTATTTTATTTAATTTTACATATAAGGTCCATGGTTGAAAAAAAGCTGTTTAGGTGAATTACCAAAGCTGGTCATTTTTATGGAAGACTTTATGGACCATCATTGTGTTTATAAAGTCTTATAAACAGAGTTGTTATGGTTTTAGAACAAAGACATTTGATGAAGTGCAGAAAATGTGGTTGCAACACGACTCTTGAGAAACAGCGAAAAACTATGATTACTGTTATGCTGAGTGTGGGATGTGCTTTGATAAGGCAATATTATGCATAATTAACTGTGGGAAAACTGTAACTTCTTCTTTGTAAGGTAAACTGCCACTCAGCCTGGCTGCACTGAGCCTAAAATTTTGTCAGTTAAATCAAAATAGAGCTGTAAATTTTAGGAAGGACTATAGTTGACCCCAGAAACACTGCAGACAGTATTCTAAAAATGGTTACCACTCTTCTTTGGTGTGAAATAGCAGCATAAAGTGGGATTTCCACCAGGACCAGACAGGCTGTTTGGCCATGAAAGGAAATATTCTGAATTTTTAATTTTTTTTTTTCTTAACAGAAGTATTTCATCTGTCATCTGTATTAACAGACATACTGCTAGAGCACAGGCTGTCTAGGTACTCCACTAACGATAACTTGAGACAGAACCACTTAAATTAATGAAATCCTGGGCATATGTGAGATCTGTTTAAAGCACTTTAAAAGGATTTCTTAAACCCTGCACTTTATGTTTTGCTCTCGCAGACCATAAAGTTAAAGAAACCATCTCAGCAGACAGATGAATGACACTTTTGTGATCAGCTTTAGTAATAAAAACAAACCTGGAGATTTCAAAGAAACAGCAGTGCTTGGTATTGTTCAGTGAGCAAATATTTTATCTTTCATTATTTCCACTGAAATAATGAAAGATGAACTATTTAGAACTAAAAATTTACTATAGGTGTCATTTATAATGTAAGTCATTATAAATGGCATCTAAAATTTAGGAAGACATTATACACTGTCTTAAGTGGGCGCAAAATGTCAACTTTGAAGAAATTATTGTAACTTGATGTAAGCATTCTGACCACAGCAGGTTCTCCCAAGTATTCTCTGTACATGTGCCTTGTTGGGACCTTGCGAGTGGTGCAGGATTTCTGTCTATTACAGATGAACACCAACGGTAAGTTGGTTTTCTTAGTAACTATGGCCCCAACTGCCTTCAGAACATTAACAAGCTCCTCCCGTACAAATCAATTTAGAATTATTATTTTGGCTTGCTAGAAGGTTCAGTGTACCACCTTTGTGAAGTTTTTTTTTTTAAATCTCTATTATGTATTGCAAACTGTCTTGCGATCTTCCTTGCAAACCACCTCCCCTCCTCCTTTGATGCAGGTTCTGCATTAGTCACAGTCATAAGTCATATCTTCATTCTGTGCTGGAGCTTTACATCCATGAGTAAGAGAGCTATACTGCCATCATCTAGTGCTACCATTAGCTCAAATATACAAAATTTGGCACGGTGGTTAGCATTGTTGTCGCACAGCAAGAAGGTCCTGAGTTCAATTCCACCATCAGGCCGGGGTCTTTCTGTGTGGAGTTTGCATGTTCTCCCCGTGTTTGCATGGGTTCTTTCCGGGTACTCCAGCTTCCTCCCACCGTCCAAAGACATGCAGCTTGTGGGGATAGGTTAATTGGATAATCCAAATTGCCACTAGGTGTGAATGTGAGTCTGTCCCTATGTGTTAGCCCTGCGACAGACTGGCGACCTGTCCAGGGTGTACCCCGCCTTTTGCCCTATGACAGCTGGAATAGGCTCCAGCGCCCCCGGTGACCCTGAAAAGGATAAGCAGAAGCGAATGGATGGATGGATGGATGGATGGAAAATTAATTAGTTCATTTGAAATCATTTTTCTCTGGAAGAGGTGCCTGTTGTTGTGATTTGGTGCTATATACATTAAATTGAATTAAATTGAATTGGAAGCAATGCTAACATTGCTCTGCCACACCTTCGGGCTTATTCTTTTTTCTTCAGTGTAAGTTAACGTTAAAACATAAGAGGATGTAATCATAATTTACATAAAAAGAATAAAAGGTTTTATTGTGATGATATTGATGATATGAATGTATTAGACCAAACTACATGTTCTGTTTGATTTTGAGTTACAAAGTGGCCAAAATAAAGTCAAAGTGTCTTTATTTGTCCCCCCTAGGAGAAATTTGCTTTGGACTATACAGGTCTATTGCACTCCTCCACTTAATCATAGAAAAACATAAATACATACACTCAACAAAAATATAAACGCAACACCTTTGTTACTGCTCCCATTCCCCATGGGATGGACGTAGAGACCTAAAATTCATTCCAGATACACAATATAACCATCCCTCCCAAACAGTGGTCACAAATCAGTCCAAATGTGTGGTAGTGGGCACATCTGCTATATTGAGATAATCCATCCCACCTCACAGGTGTGCCACATCAGGATGCTGATCTGACATCATGAGTAGTGCACAGGTGTACCTCAGACTGCCCACAACAAAAGGCCACCCTGGAATGTGCAGTTTTGTCTCACAGCAAAATGCCACAGATGCCACAAGCAATGAGGGAGCGTGCAATTGGCATGCTGACAGCAGGAATGTCAACCAGATCTGTCGCCCGTGCATTGAATGTTCATTTCTCAACCATAAGCCGTCTCCACAGGCGTTTCAGAGAATATGGCAGCACATCCAACCGGCCTCACAACCGCAGACCTCGTGTAACCACACCAGCCCAGGACCTCCACATCCAGCAGGTTCACCTCCAAGATCGTCTGAGACCAGCCACCCAGACAGCTGCTGGAACAATTGGTTTGCACAACCAAACAATTTCTGCACAAACTGTCAGAAACCGTCTCAGGGACGCTCAACTGCATGCCCGTCGTCCTCATCGGGGTCTTGACCTGACTCCAGCTCGTCGCCGTAACAGACTTGTGTGGGCAAATGCTCACATTCGATGGCACGTTGGAGAGGTGTGCGCTTCACGGATGAATCATGGTTCACATTGTTCAGGGCAGATGGCAGCTGAGAATGTCCCAGTTCTTGCATGGCCAGCATAGTCACCCATTGAGCATGTTCGGGATGTGCTTGACCGGCGTATACGACAGCGTGTACCAGTTCCCACGAATATCCAACAACCTCGCACAGCCATTGAAGTGGAGTGGACCAACATTCCACAGGCCACAATTGACAATCTGATAGACTCCATGCGACGATGTGTTGCACTGCATGAGGCAAATGGTGGTCACACCAGATACTGACCGGTTCTGGGTCCCCAGACCCCCAATAGCGCAAAAAACTGCACATTCCAGGGTGGCCTTTTGTTGTGGGCAGTCTGAGGTACACCTGTGCACTACTCATGATGTCAGATCAGCATCCTGATGTGGCACACCTGTGAGGTGGGATGGATTATCTCAATATAGCAGATGTGCCCACTACCACACATTTGGACTGATTTGTGACCACTGTTTGGGAGGGATGGTTATATTGTGTATCTGGAGTGAATTTTAGGTCTCTACGTCCATCCCATGGGAAATGGGAGCAGTAACAAAGGTGTTGCATTTATATTTTTGTTGAGTGTATATATACACATATATATACATACACATACATTCATATGTATGTATATGTATATATATATATTACAATGGTGTGCCTGGTTTCAACGTAACTTTATTCTTTCATGAGGTATTTACAAGTTTCTGACCACTTATAAAATGTGTTCAATGTGCTGCCCATTGTGTTGGATTGTCAATGCAACCCTCTTCTCCCACTCTTCACACACTGATAGCAACACCGCAGGAGAAATGCCAGCACAGGCATCCAGTATCCGTAGTTTCAGGTGCTGCACATCTCGTATCTTCACACCATAGACAATTGCCTTCAGATGAGTCTAAGGGGGTCAGATCGGGAGACCTTGGGGGCCATTCAACTGGCCCACGATGACAATCCAATTTCCAGGAAACTGTTCATCTAGAAATGCTTGGACCTGGCACCCATAATGTGGTGGTGCACCATCTTGCTGGAAAAACTTTAAACTGGCATGCAATCACTGTGACAGTACTGACAACTATTAGTTGTAATTAAAAAAAAAACAACTTAATTATCATTTTAGAGGGTGATGGAGCTGGACGCTGCTGTGAATCATCACAAGTATATTTTTGTTGATGAGGCCAGTTTCAATCTGGCAAAAACTAGACGCAGAGGACGTAACCTTATTGGACAAAGGGCTACCATCCACGTCCCTGGACAACGTGGGGGAAACATCTCAATGTGTGCAGCGATATGCTATATGGTGTGGTAGGCTGTAGACCAGTTCTAGGGTCATACAACACTGAACACCTGATAGTTTTTTTAAATGAACTGGAGCAGGCCTGTCAGGGAGAAGACATCGTCTATGTTGTTGTGTGGGACAATGTCAGCTTCCACCATGTACAGCTGGTTCAGGAATGGTTTCAAACACATCCTCGCTTCATGACACTATCTTCCACCATATTCCCCTTTCCTCAACCCAATTGAGGAATTCTTCTCTACATGGAGGTGGAAGGTGTATGATCGCCATCCCCATGAGCATGTCTCCCTTCTTCAAGCCATGTGTGAAGCTTGCGGTGATATAACTGCTGAGCAATGTCAAGCCTGGATTCGTCATGGCAGGAGATTTTTCCCACGGTGCCTGAACAACGAAGACATCTACTGTGATGTTGATGACAATTTATGGCCCAATGTTAATGACCGGCTTGATTAATTGTGTAAAAGTGATAAAAAAAAATAAAATAAAACAGAATAATATATATTTTGCTTATGTAAATGACTTGTTTTTTCTCTCTATTTTTCGTGTGTGTGTGTGTGTGTGTGTGTGTGTGTGTGTGTGTGTGTATATAATTTTTTTATGTCTGAACATAAGTGTAATATTTGCTGTGTAAAGTTTTACAGTTCAGTTACACTCATTCATCAACAAGGACAATATGAAACCCTTACCTTGTATTATTTGCTCCTGAATGAAATGATTGGTAAAAGTACTAAGTTGAAAAAAGATCTTACTGTTTTGTTTGGGTGATTAAAGCAAATGTTCTCAAAATATATCACAATGATCATGTGTTCTGAAACAATGATTAAGTGGAATATGTGCAAATACAATGAAATCATGACATCAGATTTGAAAGAATGACTAGTGGTGTTACAAATGTGATCAAATGTGAGTTTTGTACTGAGAGATTTGAAAATGTACACTTCAGTTATGAAAATAGTGCCAAACCAATTAAAAAAAACTGTATATCATTAGAGAGAGAGAGAGAGCGCAAGCGAGCGAGCGAGAGAGAGAGATTAACAAAAACATTAGAAGATTGCTTAAAAAAAGTAAATACATAAATTAAAAATACATTTGTCAGTATTGTCAAGACTGAAAAGTATCTTCCTCCTACAGCTAAACTATAGAAAACAGATAAAGATTGTGGGTATTGCAAAGAGGCTCGGGTTACCATGACACTTTCACGATACTGGGCCCACACTGTTTTTGTCTAAGCTCCCTTCTTGATAGTGATGGTGGTAGCATGCATGATCGAGTGTATGACCTTTTTAAATTGTTTCATAAAGTAAAGTTAAAATGGAATAGTGGAATGCTTTAAAAATAGTCTACCCCTCTCCATGTGGCTAATAATCAGGCTCAGTCATATCTTAAAGATAGTACCATATTATCCCAATAGAGCTGTAGTAGTGTGTGGGGGGAGTTGGGTGAGGGAGGTTCAGGGAGCAGTGGTAGATAGAACTGAGTGGCACAGCTTTAGTATATTCAGCTGAACTGAACTGATAAATCATTTTCCTTCACAGAGAAGAAAATCTTTACTTTTTATGACCCCGATGATTATACGATTTCACATTTTTGAAAAAAAAATCGTGCACAGCCATACTGTGCATGAAGCTGGAATGGATTCCCAAATACAATGCTAATGAGAGAATGGAAAACTCAGACACATCCCCCTTTCTTTCCTTCCAACTCTTTTCATTTTCACACATTTTCACCTCAACTTTAAATCCGTTTTCCACCTCTTTTACATAACCATCTCTTTTTAGTGTCATTATTATTGCTCCTCCTGCCCCTTTGTCTCTGCACCAAATTTCCAGAGTGTGTGTTCCAGTTTTCCAGGCATCTGTTGGACAGGACTGCTGAGTTACAGTTAAACAGTCTCACTTAGGACCACTTGCTGTAACAATGCACATGCTGTAGTTTGAGTTTTCTCAAGCACATTATCACTTTCACATGATAACCTTTATCCTTTATAGTCAATTGCTTTCAGTATTGCAAGCAGTGTTGAGCAAGATCACACTTTTTTTTGGCTTTTTTTTTTTTTGTTGTTGTTGTTGTTGTTAATGAGGTGCTTTCCAGCAGAACTTTCTCTCTTCTGAATAATAACCTAAACAGCAGAGACAAACTGAATTCATGGGCTAAAATTATTTGGAAACGTGGGCCATACTGGTTTTTTCATTAGTATGTATGGAGGTAAGGTTGAAATTATCAGAGTAAATGGACAGACTTGTTTAAAAAAAAAAATAGAATAAGACTTGGTGTTCTCACACAAACAGAAAGGCCTCATATACAATGAGGTTATGTTAGTGATGATTTCTTACTCCAATGAATTTTGCCATTGTCAGAGCAATGTTATTTTCAGTCTAGTAAAGAATCAGTGGAACAGCTGGAAGATGTCACACATTTAGAAAATGTAAATCACACACTACCAGAAGCAGGTGTTAACTGCTCAGCAACCAGCTTGAAATAGCTCAGAGCACTTATTCGAGCAGTTACTTCAAAGCAGTATTTACCTTTTAACCAGCTCAATTCTGAAGTAAAAAAAAAAAATCCTAGGATTTTTTTCAGTTCCATCACCATCTTTGCTGTTGCAGGATTCTCCCATTGAGCTTTGTAATTTCTGTCCTACTACTGCAGGTAAGCATAAAACACAAAGCAGCCAAAAGTTTATATAATCAATTAGCTCCATCTAGTGGACAGATAGAAAAACTTCACAATTTGAGGTTTCAGTGTTGGGGCAGCTGTAGCTCGGGTGCTTGACAAGGTCCTCTACTACACGGAAGGTCAGTGGACTGATCAACTCCATTTGTTGACGTGTCCTTTGAAAAGATACTGGGAATGAGTGGTGTGTGTGTGTGTGTGTGTGTGTGTGTGTGTGTGTGTGTGTGTGTGTGTGTGTGTGTGTGTTAGATTAAAGGCATAGATACAAAACACTGTATGAATGTGTGTGTGTAAGTGACTGGGTGAGTGGGATGTAGCAGAAGGTTGCGTGCTCAAATGCACTATATAATTACTAGTGCATTTACTAGTATCTTGTACACTTAGACTCTGAACTGGATGTGATGCCTTCTTACATCAAATGCACACAGACACAATAGGTTTGATGTCTGTGTGACTTCTTCTCTTACAGTGAGAGATTTAAAAGTTTCTGCAAGCTGATGTCATCTTAATTTATAACAGGTGTCCTGTCAGATAAAGCTGGCTGATGAACAGGGTCATATTGACTCTCTACTTTTGAGATATTTCTTAAAACTTTGCTTTTTTGATAGGGCCTGCTCATGTGAATCCTCCCTTGGTTATGCTGTGTGAAAGAGGTGGGACCGATAGAGACTGAAGTTCCCCTGGCTGTTTCCTCTTATTCCATCTGAGAGGAGGTAAAACGCTTTTCCCTTATTTGCTAATAGTAAATCATTTTTATTCTTAAAAAATGATTTACTGAAGCCAAAGTAGAAGTCTGATTAGTATGGTATGTTAAATGACAAATGTAGTTTGAGTAGTGGAAATAACTGTTCTAATGTCTGATTTTTGTGAGGACATGATCTGGCTCTGACCTTGGCAGACTAGTGTGTGTCTCACCCATTATGATTTTGAATAAAAGAAAGAAATAAAAGCAAGTAATCCTCTTGATTTGAATTAAAAAGGCATCATTTTAAAACTGAATGTTCATGTGAGAATATGTTGAAGATATCTAACTGAAGTAGAATTACATAAACTGAATGAAACGAAGGAGTGTACCCATATATGACTGAATGTTCAAATATCTATGTTAACAATAACACAGAAAATGTCATGAAGTGATTTTAAAGTTTAAACTTTAGTTCATGCATGTGGGACGACTGAGTCAGAGAGAGGATGATAAGGTGTGTGGATATCAGGTGATTAGATGTTAACTGAGTAATTTGATGCCCCTGTGGTGGGTGAGGCAGGATGTGATCTCAGAAGATTTAGTGTCCAGAAAGAAAAGGGGGAGAAAAGGTGGAAATGTATACAAGTGAGGTGAAGAAGACATACAAGGTTCTTTTTTGTCTTCTGATGATCAGAAGATTGGATCTAAAGAGGTCACAGTTGAAAATTCCAGCAGAGATGCCAGAGGAACCAATCACTGACCAAACCGTACACCTGCAAGTTGGTTTTGTATATTTTGGGGGTTTTCCTCTGCTAAATTTGAAGCCGTGTTAAGATGATTAATTCAGAAGGTCTTTCATTCACAGCATACTTCCACTGAATGCCCGGGGGATCCTGTTTTTCCTTTGATCTGCTTTATCCTGTGGGGGCGATCGTGGCTCAAGAGTTGGGAGTTCGCCTTGTAATCGGAAGGTTGCCGGTTCGAGCCCCGGCTTGGACAGTCTCGGTCGTTGTGTCCTTGGGCAAGACACTTCACCTACCGCCTACTGGTGGTGGTCAGAGGGCCCGGTGGCGCCAGTGTCTGGCAGCCTCGCCTCTGTCAGTGCGCCCCAGGGTGGCTGTGGCTACATTGTAGCTGCCATCACCAGTGTGTGAATGGGTGGATGACAGGTTGTGTAAAGCGCTTTGGGGTCCTTAGGGACTAGAAAAGCGCTATATAAATACAGGCCAATTACCATTTTACCAGCCTCTCTCCTCCACAGGATCAGAACAAAATCAGCATTAGCTCAGAGTTGGTAAATTAGAGAAGTATAATTTAGGTAATGTGATTATTATACTTTGATTTTTATTAATTTTGGATTCTGTAACCTGCAAGTCTAAATTGTGGACATTAAATGTTTAACCTTTTGTGAAATGGTTAAAGGTAAAAATCTGGGTATTAAGTCCCTTGTTTTCCGAGTGTAAAAAGTTCTTACAGGTTACTCCAGCCATTTAAATATAACAGTACCTTGAGGCCTACTGTCATGGTCCCTAAAATTAACGATCTAGGGTCTGTAACAGGTGTGACTGGTAGGATATGAGCTGCAAGTCTAGTCAGGTCCCCCCCACAACAGTGAAAGGAGGGAAGACACCTGGACTTCGAGGTAGTCAGAGCTGGGCGAGTCCCCTCATCCACTGTTATGGCTGCAGGTACAGCCACACAGTGGTAATAGTGTTACAATTAGTGATGGGACGTTCTGTATCGAGGCTTCGGAGCGTGTGTCGAGTAATGGAGGGGGCGTTTCCGCGAAGCGCGTATCGAGGCTTGCTTCATTTATGGGAGGAGCTGAAAATGATGACGTCCGAAGCCTCGCTGCCCGGCTGTACCACGTGACTGGTTCATGAAGTGGTTCGAACTTTGCCGCGAGATATGACAGCGATATAAACCCCTCAGACTTCATTCAAAAATGTGGGTGTTTGATGGAGAGTTGCGGTTAGTGAGAGTTTGGAGACCGTTTGGAGGTTTATGAGAGTGAGGAGAGAAAGTCAGGAGAGAATGGAGCCAGCTAAGAAGAGGAGGATGTCCTCCCCTGTGTGGGAACATTTTGATCTTATTCCTCCCAACAAGGTATGTAAATTTCTACAGAAGATGTATTTTCATGATACTGATGGTGCAATACAATTTATGTTGAGCTGTCTTGACTTTTGTACAAGGTGAAGTGTTTTCTATGTGCCAGGGAGCTGGGATATAACAACAACACCTCATCCATGCTTAGGCACTACAGAGCTTTGCATGAGAATAAGGGGGACACCGATCGTGGAGCAAGACCAGGTGAGCCATCAAATGCCATGATAATATAGCATGCAGTAATGTTACTAAATGATATAACAATATTATACAACTGTTATAAGTTACGTATGTGATATTTATATTTGTGCTTTATCTTTATTGTCTTTCCTCAGGAGAACAATCTCAAATAGATGAAGACCTGGTCAGCATGGTGATTGAGGACTCCCAGCCATTTAGCATTGTGGAGGACAAAGGATTCAAAAGATTTGTTAAATCATTAAATCCTAGCTATGTTCTCCCCACTAAAAAGGTCATAAAAGCAGTGAAAATTGAGTTTTTACAGAATAAAATGTGAACAGGCAGGACTGAGGCTCAAAGCCTCAGTGTGTAGCTGTCCATACCTCAACGTTACAAAAGCACAACCACTGTCCACACCCCAACCACACCTCACCTCACAGTAAATGATCATTTCCATTTCAAGCATTTCCAAATAATCATTTCCCATACTGCCACTATAAATATACACAGTATACTGCCATCACTACAATATACATGTTTTACACACTCCTTTTGTTGTTGACATTTACATGCTGTGTGCAAAATGCCACACTCTTCAAATTCATGCCAGCTATTATTTTTACGTCCAGTAGGTGTCCTGCTAGAGCAAATGAAGCTTCATGAAGCTTCGCGTTGGGGTGAACCAATTGGATGAAAAGCTTCAGTGCTTCATGGGGCTTCATCTGCCCATCACTAGTTACAATAGAGGCTTACATTTACATTTTTCTTTCTTTAAATATAGGATTTAATTTACAGGATAACAAAGAATTGGTTTTGGTTTAGAATTCATTCATTTATACAATCACATAATACACTATTCTAAAATAAGTGCGCAGATTTTAGTTTACACTGTTGTGCATCTATGATTTAATCTTTCTTTGTTTTCTGAGTTACCTCAGTGGCAGCTGCTCCCAGTCCCTTGGTTGATGAGCCAAGAGGTGGAAAAGGGTGAAGCAAGCCTATATGGAGACCTGCAAATTGGGTCATACCACAACTCTGGATCATGGGGGGGGGGGGGGGGGGGATTTGTTATGTTAGCTTCAGTTGGGCCCAAGATTTTGATTGTTGTATAATTTAACCAAGTTTGTTTTGGGGTTAAATGAAAAGCCTTTTTTTGGACTTTAACCTGTGGCTGATGCTCCTTCATTGCTTGGTTCATCACATCCACATTGGCTCCATGTGAACTCTGACCCACAGGCTCAGAGGATAAAACTTTTTTAAAAAGAGTGCCGACACAGACTTCCTGTATTGGGGCTCTGGGGCCCGTTCTTCGTACGTCGCTTACTACATCCAAGATCAAATGACACATCCAAGACCAAACCATCGCGCTAACCGTGAGCTCGCTAATCCGGTTCCCCGAACACACCTGCTGTTGACGATCAGTACAGCTGGATGAAGTAATGTGAGATCACTGGGTGTCGTAAAAGGGGCTACGCATCGATAGTAGAAACATTGATCGGCAACCCTCTGATTGGTCGGCGAAAATGTCGAAGGAGAGCGCTCGGTATTTTTCGGCAGCAGAGCAAGAACTCTTGAGTGAGGGATTTCAGGAGTTTCAGAGTTTAATCAGAACGCAAGGGAACACTGCAAAGGCTGCAAAAGGAAGGAGAGAGGGCTGGCAGAAAGTTGCTGACAAATTAAACTCGTAAGTAATTTAATAATAACAATAATAATGGAGTGGATTGATATAGCGCTTTCCAAGGCACCCAAAGCGCTTTACAATGCCACTATTCATTCACTCTCACATTCACACACTGGTGGAGGCAGCTACAGGTGTAGCCACAGCTGCCCTGGGGCAGACGGACAGAAGCCAGGCTGCCATATCGCGCCATCGGCCCCTCTGGCCAACACCAGTAGGCGGTAGGGTAAATTTATTATATTACACTATATTATCCAATATTATATTACATTATATTATATTATGTTATATTATATCCCCTTACACATTAGAGCCACAACAGGACCCACTAGAACATGGGAACAAGTAAAAGGGAAATATAAGAATATTCTACAGAATGGTAATATTTATCACTTATATTGCTTTTCGTCTCTTGGAAAGAGACCCTGGAATAATCTGTTTGTTTGTTTATAACAGCAACCAAGAAAAGGGCAGAGCAAAAAAAAGACAGGTGGTGGTCCTGCACCCCCTCGTCAACAAGTTGGTTAAGTAAATAATACCCTCACGGGAATATCGATATCTCTCTATGAGCACACTGTCGCGCTGAGCTAAAGGATCCTGTCTATCCCGCAATATACGCTGAATTCTGGAAACTCTCCTTATCAATCTTGCACCTTCCGCAATGGGCTGCTCGCGTATACGGACAGGATATGACTGCGACAGACTTCCCAAATCCACCTTCGCTTTTATAGCCGTGGTCTCTCATCTTGATTACACGAAGTAATTTACAATTACTACTCTGAAATATGAATTACATCTGTAATAATCACATACATGTAATAGAATGTTAATAGTACATTTCCCTTTTTTAGGAAATGACCTGTATGTATCTGTATGAAATCAATAAATGGATCAAGTGCTGCAGGATCAAGTGCTGCATTATCTTTAGTTACATTGATAATATTTATTTATGGTGAAACAGTGGTGGAATATCGCTGTTGCTTTCGTATAAATGAAGCAGACATACCTGCGTGGCCGCGATCTAATCCTGTTTACATAAAGTGAACCTGCTCCCGAGCAGGTTTACGCTTACGGCTCTGTTGCTATGGCAGCAAGTCCCGGATGAGCTTCGGGGAACCGAACGATCCAAGATCACGCGAAATCGTCAACAATCAAATTCAGCTAACCTACTTAGCGAGGTACGAAGAACGGGCCCCTGGGCTTTGAAGATCGACAGCTGTAATAGGCCTAGGCTGCTGGGGGCTTCCATGATGTGCTTAGTGTTTCTTCTTCACTCACCTCTTTTAAGTTACTGGGTGTTTTATATGCCATTTTGCATTTAATCATTACTTATGATTAATCTCTCTCTTCCATAGCTTGTCTGTTGCCCTGTCTCCCTCCCCTGACTCTGTCCTGTTTTTTTTTTTTACTGTTGGGGTTTTCTCTCAACAATTTTAGGGTCTTTACCTTACAAGATAAACCAATTTGAGTCAATTGTTGTGATTTGGTGCTATATAAAGAAAATGTAAATGTTTTCAATTATCAGTTTTTCTTCAGTGTGGGCTCATTGATCCCATGATAACTCACGCTGCAATTAATCTGTATAAAAAGTTTACTTTAAGACTTTCAACTAGGACAGAATGAGGCAGGTGATTATCAATGTCAGGACACAGCATAACGAATAAGTGCATTTGCTTAAGATACACATTGCGCCTTTCATAGCTTAAACATGAAATATTCAAATTCAAAAACATATGGTCCACTCTTTGTGTGAAAGGCAGACATTTTCTTTTTTATTTGTTAGTTTATGGTGAAAAACCCCAGATACACACACAGTATTGTTGTATACTAATCAGTGAAACATAAAAGTACCTGCAACAATTCTTAGATAAATGATATTTACATTTGTATTTATTTACATTATGTATTTCAGATAATAATTGAATCACTTTTTCATGTTACAAACTGGAGTATGTCTTTATGCATGATGATTATTCCCTTTCTTACAGACTATAAGGAAGTGTTATTTCATTATGTTCAGCTGCCGGATCTCGTCCACTCTGTTGTGGTGCAACTGGAAGGAGGGAGTGACCCAACGGCCACACGAACACTGATCTCCACACCAGCTGAATGAGCCCAGCTTACAGTTACACTTAGGACACAGCAGCTACACACACACAAATATATAAAAGAAAGGAAGAGAGAATGAACAAGAACTGTAAATTAGCAAAAGGTGGTCATATCAAACATTCATATTTGCTCAAAAGTTGTTGGGGGGTAACAAACAATGATGCAAGAGAAAAGATGACAAGTTTTTTACCTGTCCATCCATCACTCCAAGTAAGGCTTGCTCCATCCATTGCACTGGCTCAATAAAGTATGATGTACACTGGACCTCTCCTGAACAACAACACATCGAAAGATTACAAGTTCAGTAAGTGCGATTACTTTGTAGTCTTTTTTATGGATGTATGGATGTACTGTGAAGCCAGTTTGAAACAGTCAAGCTTTCTTCAGTTTAGCCATGTCAACACAATGTAAAATCATATCAGAGATAACAAATCTGTCATAAAACTAAGAAAACAAATATCTTAAAATCTATTTTAGAAATCAATCTGAAACTTGCTTAAAACTAAAAAATATATATATTATTATTTATTAGATGAAAAAAACTGAATTCACATTTTAATGCCAAAATTTGAGCCGTCACACAAGTCATAAATTACATTACTCAACATTCAACCACTAGAATGTTTTAAGGAATGCAAGTAAATAAATAACTAAAACTAAATCTCTTGGGGAAAAAAAAAAAAAAAAGTGCTTTACTATTGTTTTTCAGCTTTATTGCAAAAAAGTTCATTTGAAAATTCCTGGATAACATCAGTAATTATATTTTCTGATTAACTAGCTTGTAAATATAGGTGGGGCATCCGTTAATAGAAATATGAAATATGTTAATATTAATACTGTTAATCTAGGGCAGCTGTATCTCTGCAACATAAAAAAAAGAACATGTGGGTGAAAAAAAGTCAATGAAATTAAAAAAAGAAAAAAAGAATACCCAGATACTAATTAAAAATGACATTGTCAATAATTTATTGAGTGAATGTTCACAGTATGTCTTCTTACCAGTAAGGTTACTGGCCTTTTTGTGACTAAAGGCCGAAGCTCCTTCTCCTACTAAATGACTGAGAATACTGGAGCCACGAAATAGAGTTCGACTGCAAGGAGAAAGTGGAGGTTACTGCCTGCAGAAGCTGTAGCTCAAACTGGCACACACACCAGGCTGAATACCTCCTTTTCTCCATTCAGAAGAAGAGTCACTCAGTTCCTTGGATTCCTTAGATTACATTAGGAAATTACATATCCTATCCAAGATGTACAAACTTCGAGACAAACTTAATACCAATACCAGGATACATTGGTGTGAAAAAGTGATTGCCCCCTAACCATAATAACTGGTTGGGCCACCCTTAGCAACAACAACTGCAATCAAGCGTTTGCGATAACTGGCAATGAGTCTCTTACAGCAACATGGAGGAATTTTGGTCCACTCATCTTTGTAGAATTGTTGCAATTCAGCCACACTGAAGGTATCAGTTTCGTCCGCAAACCTTTTTGATGTGACCCTCTTAGCTCCTCCTGCATCAGGTGAGACAATGATGCAGTTTTTCCACAGCATCTCAATCGGATTCAAGTCAGGACTTTGACTAGGCCACTTCAAAGTCTTCATTTTGTTTTTCTTAAGCCATTCAAAAGTGGACTTGGTGTGTTTTGGATCATTGTACTGCTGCAAAACCCAAGTGCGTTTCAGCTTGAGGTCACGCACAGCTGCCCGGACATTCTCCATCAGGATGTTTTGGTAGACGACAGAATTCATGGTTCCATTTACCACAGGAAGTCTTCCAGGTCCTGCGGCAGCAAAACAGCCCCAGAGCATCGCACTACCACCGCCATTTTTTACTTATTGGTAATGTTGCTCCTTTTCTGAAATGCTGTGTTACTTTTATGCCAAATATAATGGGACACACCTTCCAAAAAGCTCAACTTTTGTCTTGTCAGTCCATAGAGTATTTTCCCAAAAGTATTGGGCATCTTCAAGACGTTTTCTGGCAAAACTGAAATGAGCATTTTTGTTCCTTTTGCTCAGCAGTGGTTTTTGACTCTGCCATGCAGGCCATTTTTGCCCAGTCTCTTACTTATGGTGGAGTCATGAACACTGACCTTAACTGAGGTACATGTGACCTGCAGTTCTTTGAATGTTCCTCTGGGGTCTTTTGTGACCTCTTGAATAGGTCATTGCTGCGCTCTGGTTGTAATTTTGGTCGGCTGGCTACTCCAGGGAAGTTTAACCCCTGTTCCGTGTTTTTGCCTTTTACAGAGTTGTGTAGGAATTTTCCAGACTGACAGTCACACAGGGCCCTGTACGTTTGGATTTGTTTTCCCCTTAAAAATGAACACCTTCATTTAGAAAATGCATTTTGCGCTTACTTTAAACATTTAAGTATGACAAACAAAACCAAAAAAAGGAAATCAGGAAGTTGGCAAACACTTTTTCACAACACTGTAAATAGTTTGCTATGATCGGCTGT
The DNA here is from genome assembly GCF_057381845.1 of Rhamphochromis longiceps. Taxonomy (NCBI): domain Eukaryota; kingdom Metazoa; phylum Chordata; class Actinopteri; order Cichliformes; family Cichlidae; genus Rhamphochromis; species Rhamphochromis longiceps. The sequence goes on from NC_140574.1 coordinate 32,576,256, forward strand.
GAGTCATAAATTAAACTGTGGACTGTTGAGCTAAGAAGTAAAATCATCAACTTAACAAACTGTTTTGTTTTTGTGTGTGCCATCAGCTTATTCATATTAAAGACACATGTAATTTGAAGCATTCAGCTTCCATTTTTCACCTGCACTTCCTGCATCGATAGGATGCTTCAGAGGAGCTGGAGTGGGCAGGGTCAACAGCAAACACCTCCCTAGGCACCTTCTGTAACTCTGCTCAAACACATGCACACATACAGAAAGAAAACATATAATTTAAGAACAAGAAAGCACAACAAAAATAATGAGAAGTGCTCAAATGTTTAACTATAATCTCAGAATGTGTGTGTGTGGTTACCAGGGTATTTTTCAGTGATCTTGGTCAGTCTGTATTGTTTGTATAGAGGACTGGAGGTATCCACCTCACACTGCATTGCTTCGTACAGACACAACTGCTCCTCAAAACCACTGTTGACCCTAAAAGACATACATACAAGCAAGTGTGCTTTAGAGAATTTAAAAAAAAAATGTAAATTTTATGTGTGGAGTAAGAAATATAATCTCTGGGGGATTTAATAAACATTAAATACAAATAACAGTACTTTAAAGTGAAACACAAACTTACTGTACATCTGGTTTGAGACTCTTTAGTCTATGATAAGCCTCAGTGAATCCCAGTTTGTATCTCTTCATTAGATAAGCAGTAACAATGGTGGCACTGCGACTCCGACCAGCCTGACTAAAACACACACAAAACCATGTTTGCGGTTTGACACTTAACACGATTGTTTCACATTGCATATTTTCACAAGCTTGAGTAAAATAAAAGGAGCATTTTTTTAAAAATCACAATATTGCGATTTGATATATAAAATTGCCTTACCAGTGAACCAGTGCAGCCCGGCCACCATCTACAGCCTCTTTAATGAACCGGAAACTGGTGTCCATGTAACTGAGGAGGTCTGAAGTCTCTTCATCTAAGACATCAATCCACTTCCTAACAAAGGCTCTATCATCAGGAAACAGTGGGCTGGGGTCTACAGAATCTACAGACAGGATGTGACTGATGTTCGCACCGACCAGTTCCTGGTGGTCGTTGAGGTTAGCTGCAGTGCCGATGTACAGCCCAGGGTCCACCAGAATCATGACTGCAGAGACAAACCCAGTAGCACTAATGTCTGTGCAGAAATATGGCCAGAAAAACATCAAGAAGTCATAAATGAATCTGGACATTCTTCCAGGCACTAACAACACAAAGTAGAATGGAGTAAATGGCTGTGTCTATAACCGTTTTTGTAGACCACCTTTACAGCTTTAAACATTCTGATCACTGCCCAGTTTCTCAAATCAAACCTTTATATTTTTCCCCTTTGGATCATCTTGGCATTTCATTTGTTAGATACCAATTTAAAATTAGGAGATTAAAATGTGAACATAAAAACATCAATAAGCATCAAGAACAAAAAATACTTTTTATACATACATACATACATACAAGTATAGGAATAGAATACAACTACGTTTTAATCTTAGAAGCAAATTTGGACCGCTGTCTGAATTTTAATTTCAAAGGTCACCTGGATACAAAAAGTATCGAATCATCAAACAGTTTGCTCTCTTTGGCTTAAAATACGTTTTTTATTAAAAGCTTTTCCTCTTGAAAGCCACTTTTGCCACCATCGTTGCTGTTATTCATCAACTGATTACCATTCAGTGCCATGTTTCTCTATATATTGTCTCTGACACAGCAAAGGATTAAAAATAGGATACTTTGGTTCAAAGAAACCGTCACTAGTATTATTTTCAAGTAACTAGTTTTGTTTTCTGTGTCACAAGTAGCGATCGTCTTTGGTTCAGTGCCGTTGCCAAAATATAAATCTGAACTTTCACTTTAACATCTACTCATTCTGGCAACCCACACACCCTCACATCGTTCACTCACTCGCGATCTCTCGCAGTCGTTTTCGCCTTTTTGCTGATTCTCACCGGCTTCGCCTTTTAGTGTGTAACACAGCTACTGATTTAAGAGAAAGTGAGTGCAGTGAAATACGTTACAGACTCAAATATAATCCAAAAAGTTAACGTGCTGTAGTCTGCATCAGCATTTGGTTCCTGTTTTAAAATGCTCGGTCGGAAACGTAGACGTACACACAAACACGCGTCGTTAGTTCCGGCCTATTATACTTTCAAAATAATTTCAATAAGTATAATAAGTATGGCAGAAAATTAAATAGTCAAAACGTATTTACATATACGCTCTATGTACAGCCAGTATCTCTGATGTTAAACAAAGCAAGAGGAACACAATGGTGAATACCAAATCTGGGTCATTTTATTGATAAAGGGTTTTTTTTACTTGTTTTTCCTGCCCACCCCTATCGACCATACCCCAGAAAAATATTTTTAATTGAAGATAAACTAGACAACGCTTGGAGAGCAATACAAAAATTCCAATAAATAAATACAAAAATTCCAATAAATAAATAAATAAATAACCTGGAGACCCTCTTGGCTCTTGGTTAGGGGAAAATTTTTAATTTCTCTTAGCTATTTGTTGAACATGAACATGAAAAGCGTTTACGTTGCCTGGCAGGGCGAAGGACACTGTCTCAGCTGAACTCTGGACACACACACACACACACACACACACACACACACACACACACACACACACACACACACACACACACACACACAGAGAGAGAGAGAGACATATATATACACATGCAGATATACACTCATCCCCCCTCCCCCTCCAAACGTCCCCTCCGATGCTAACGGTGGATCAAGGAGACCAGCCTTATGCTGCAGGACCGGATGCACTGTCTACACTGGCTGTCTCTCACCCTTTACCCATCCCTGTTGCTTGCCATGTGTTTCTTTGGTGTATTAAGAGTTTTTTCATGTGCTATGTGCAGAGAGGTGTTTTTTTCTGTTCTCAAACTGATCTCCCTGTTGGAGCTCAGTCTGGGGGGAGTTATTTTTTCTCCTCATCCTTCCTCGTGTTGTGCATTTTCCATGTTATAGTCCTCTGACCTGTCTTCCCCATGTGATGTTTGTGTAATGTATGCTCTTGGGATGAATAAAGTATGATCAATCAATCAATCAATCAAAAGTATGTTAACTACATTTGATTTTGAAAGAGGAAGTCTTACTTTGTTTGATAGTTCTTACATCATTTTAATAACTTTTCAAATGGGAACAATGCATTTAATTTACAACAAAGATAAAGTCAACATCACTTTACAAAGTGATGTAAAACACAGAATGAAGTATAAAGTGCAGAAAACTTCAGCCTGTCAAACATAGCAATGGAGCAATATGTAAAAAAAACAAAACCTAATTAAGCATGCACTCAGTACCCTAAGAATAGTTAAACACAGTGATAGTCACATATCATATCACTTCAAACCAGGGGCGGAGCGTGGGGATGGCTTACTGGGCTTAAGCCCGGGGTCTTTTGGAGTGTAATTTTTTCATAGTTAGATGTCTGGCTGACAACTGTATAAAACAAAAAGTACACACAATATTCGAAGCACGTAGTGCACACTGTGGGAATTTACGACTGTGCATGAATCCCCCCTGATATTGGTATGATCCGAGCTCAGTCACTAAGCGACTGAGCGAGAGGGCGGGGCAGCTGCTGCCTGTGAGTGCGCTGTTGTAGAGACGGAGCCAGCCATACTAAGGAGAGCTTAAGTTTGACCAGGTACCAAAGCAAATCATTCGTACTGTACAAATAATGTAAATATGATGGTGAATCACGAGAGATTGATATCAAACTGATCACTTGACCAATATTACGTTACCTGCTCTTCAAGTGAATCAACAAATGGCGAAATGAAAAGCCGAACAACAACAATGCTGTTTCTTTAGAGAGTCTTAGCTTACATGTGTGTTTATTTCATAGTTTCAGTTCTTACCCTCCCCGACTAAATCGGTTTCAGTTATGTACTGAAATATAAGAATGGACATTAGAGGCTTCTTTCAAAGAAAAAACTCAGGTAAATGTTATTTTATATATTATGCTTTGTATGTTGTTCAGTATATTTCTATGCAAAACAAGAGGGATTTCAGTACACAGCAGGATATTCACATTTGGTTTTTTTTGTTTTTTTCCCGATATTTTTATTAAAGTTTTTGCATCGACTTTTACAAAAGACAAATTGAACAATATGCCGTTTTCTTTTTAAAGAACATAAAGCAATATAAGACATACACTCCCACCTCATAATTATAGCAGTACCAGTGGGTGTACAAACAGAAAAAGGAAAAAATCCAATCTAATAATACTAGTAACAAACCCTAGGGTACAAGACAACAGTTCCTGAGTGTACAAGGGAGATGTGGAGAGTATCCAAAACCCCCACCTCCACACAGACACATAAAAACCAAAACACACAAAAAAAAAAAAAAAAAAAAAACCACACATGATAAATGGTCAGCTTAGTTATAGGGATAAATCAATTCTGTTAGAGAAAAGAAATATGTATAAAGTAGTTAAATAAATACCATCATAGAACGCAGGCACAATAGAATCCATATACTTAAACTTAGGCCTCTTACTTGAACATAAGATAAGAAAAAATAAAATATGATAGAGTCTGAGCTGGCTAATTGGGAGCATTGCGAGACCGCAAAGTCTGAACATGATCAAAAAAGGGTTGCCAGGTCTTAAAAAATTTGGCCGTAGACCCGCGCAGGGTGAATTTAATCTTTTCGAGTTTGCTAAAATGCAGAACGTCTCTGATCCAGATTTCCCAGGATGGGGCAGAAGGGGACTTCCAACATAGCAATATTCTGCGTCTTGCCAATAAGGTGAGAAATGCGACCAGATCCGCTTGAGGCGTCGGCAAGGCAACTGAATCAGGAAGAACCCCAAACAAAGCAGTTAAGGGCACAGGTTGGAGGGTTAGCTGGATGATCTTAGATAAAATCAAGAAAATATTAATCCAGTATTGTTTGAGGGATGAACATGACCAAAACATATGCATTAAAGAGGCAGGTGTTTGATGACAACGGTCGCAGTCAGGGCTAAGATTGGGGTATATTTGAGCTAGTCTGGCCTTAGTCCAATGTACACGGTGCAGAATCTTACATTGAATCAGCCCATGTTTGGCACAGAATGAGGAGCCATGGACCCGGTAAAGAATTTTATCCCAAGAGTCATCCTGAATCACACACCCCAGATCCTGCTCCCATGCCAATTTAATAGCCGAGATTGAAGAGTTGCCAAAGGAACATATTCTCCCATACAAACAGGAGATCAGGCCCTGTAATGAGGGCGGAGGCAATAGAAGGTTATCAAAGTCATGATAAGAAGGTCTAGATGGGAACTGAGAGGATTTCTCCTTAACAAAACTCCAGATTTGTAAATAGCGAAAAAAGTGACTTTTTGGAAGGCCAAATTTCAATGAGAGCTGTTCAAAGGAGGCAAATGTATTCTGAATGTACAGATCAGAAAAAGACCTGATACCCAAAGAGGCCCACAAATAAAAAGCACCATCAGCTAACGAAGGCTGAAAAGAGGGATTTTTCAAGATGGGTGATTGAAGGGGAAAAAAGGTCAACTTAAAATAACGACGAAATTGATACCATATTTTCAAGGTAACTTTGACAATAGAGTTATTATAAGAGCCTGTACTCGAAGGCTGCTTTTGGGCATAAATCAGGGCTGGTAAAGAGGCTGAGACACAGGAAGAAGTCTCCAAACTGAGCCAGGCCGGGGCATTATTCGTGTCTTCCCCCTGTAGCCAATACCTGAGAATACGAATATTACATGCCCAATAATAGAACATAAAGTTTGGTAAAGCCATCCCCCCCATCTTTTTCGGTCTTTGAAGATATGTCTTGCGTATTCTGGGTGTTTTTTTGTTCCAGATAAACCCAGACAGAATCTTGTCTAATTTAACAAAAAAGGAAATTGGAATAAATACAGGGACACACTGAAAAAGAAAAGAAAATCTGGGGAGGATATTCATTTTAATTGTATTTATGCGCCCTGCTACAGACAGATGGAGTAGAGACCATCTGTCCAAATCCTGCCTAACTTTCTCCACAAGTGGGTCGAAATTAAGCTTGAAAAGAGCATGAAAATGACTTGTAATTTTAACCCCTAAATATGTGAAGTTGTCTGATACAACTCGAAAAGGTAGTGCTGTGCACTGATATTTCTGTGCAGCAGCATTCAGGGGAAACAGTTCACTCTTGGCAAGATTCAGTTTATAGCCAGAAATAAGGCTAAACTGTTCAAGTATTGAAAGTACCAAAGGGAATGAGGATGCTGGCTCTGAGATATAAAGAAGCAAGTCATCTGCATATAAGGAGACTCTTTGTTCTATACCATTTCTAGAAACCCCGGTGATACCTGGGTTTGATCTTAGCGATATGGCTAAGGGCTCAATTACAATTGCAAATAGCAACGGCGACATAGGACAGCCCTGCCTGGTCCCCCTAAACAGAGGAAAGAAGTCAGAGCATGTGCCATTTGTTTTGACAGCGGCAAGCGGGGAGGTATAAAGAAGTTTCAACCAGGAGATGAATATTTTACCAAAGCCGAATTTATCTAAGACATAAAAGAGGTATCCCCACTCTACCCTGTCAAAAGCCTTCTCAGCATCTAGACTGATCCCAAACTCCGGGCTGTTGGAGTCTGAGGGATTGTAAAGAACATTAAACAAACGTCTAAGGTTAGAGAAGGCGTATCTCCCTTTAATAAAGCCTGTTTGGTCCGGGTTGATTACAGATGGTAAGACTGCTTCTACACGCATCGCTAGAAGTTTAGCAAGGATTTTATAATCCACATTTAACAAAGAAATGGGACGGTATGAGCCACATTGTAGTGGATCCTTATCCTTTTTTAAGATCAGGGATATAGATGCCTGCAGTAGAGAGGGTGGGAGGGATCCAACTTCCAGTGAGTGCTTATACATATTTATCATGAGCGGAGCCAGTTTAGGCATAAATTTACGATAGAACTCAACCGGAAACCCGTCCTGTCCGGGGCACTTAGAACACTGCAGTTTGCTGATAGCTTGCATGATCTCTTCTACAGTTACTGGTCCCTCCAGCTGGAGGCTGTGTGTCTGATCGATTGATGGGAGCTTAAGATGATTGAAAAATGAGTCCAAAGCCTCCGTACTAAATGCACACTCAGACGCATAGAGAGATGAATAAAAGTCTCGAAATTGGTCATTAATTATTCTAGGATCCGTAGAGACACCACTTAATGTCTGAATCCGAGGAATGGAGTGTGCAGCTGCTGCACTACGGAGCTGATGAGAGAGCAGTTTACTGGCCTTATCCCCATATTCATACTGGGAGTACTGACATTTCAGCAACATCTCTTCAGCCCGAGCAGAGGACAGGTGATCAAACTCAGTCTGCAAAGACAGCCTATCATTATAGACCTCTGGTGCCGGGCAAACAGCATACAACTCGTCTAATTGCGATATGCGTATTATGAGCTCGGACAATTTTGCTTTCCTTTGGTTTGCCTCAAAACCAGCATAAGATATAATATGTCCCCTGATAAAAGCCTTAAACGTTTCCCACAAAATAGAGGGTGATATTCCGGGTGTAATATTTGTCTCTATGAATAAGTCTATCTTGGAATTCAGAAATGTGGTAAACTTATCGTCTGACAGCAAGCGTGTATTCAAACGCCATGGAGCTGGCGGAGAACATTGGCCCACTGCCAAATCTAAAGTCAACGGAGCATGATCTGAAATGACAATAGCACTATGAGAGCAAGAGCGAATCTGTGAAGTAAGTCGACTGTCCAGTAGGAAATAATCAATACGAGTGTATGTATGATGAACAGGGGAGAAAAAGGTGTATTCTCTACGTGTAGGGTTGAGGAAACGCCAGGCATCAATAACAGAGAATTCTTTAAGGAACGTATTAATAATTTTGGAAGAGTTGGATTGCCTACCAGGCTTATTTGAGGATCGATCCAGCGGCCCGAGCCAGCAATTAAAATCGCCACCAAGAACCAAATAGTGGGAAGACAAATCAGAAATTTTAGTGAAAAGAATACTAAAAAAATTTGGATCGTCCCAATTGGGAGCATAAACATTGGCAAAAACGAATTTAGTGTTCCAAATACTACCACTCACAATAATAAATCTACCATTCTGGTCCGCTATAACCTTAGAAGAAACAAATGGCACTGATTTGTGTATTAAAATAGCAACACCACGAACTTTGGAATTAAATGTAGAGTGATAGAGTTGACCCACCCACCCCTTGCGAAGTCTAAAATGATCTGAAATTTTTAGGTGTGTTTCTTGTAAGAACACAACCTGGGCGCCCAAAAATTGCAAATGATGAAGGACCTTGCTCCTTTTAATAGGTTGGTTCAAGCCTTTACAATTCCAGCTACAGAACTTAAATGAGTAACCTGCTTGCTGAGTATTAATATTTAATTGCGATACCATGTTAAAACATAGGTTGAGAAAAGCCAAAGCTGACCAATGAAAAACACGCAAAAAACAAAATCAGTGTACAGAGCAGTACAACATAAAAAACAAAAAACACCCAAACTTCCCCCTAAATGCTGAAGCATCTTCCCTAACGATATTCACATTTGTAACCACATATTTACATACACTTTAGGGAGAAAACATAAAACATTTTTACTGTACAACATCAATTTAGAGTAAACTTTTGTTTTAGATAAATATTGAAATATCTTTTGAATTAGTTAAATGTCAGAATAAAGAGAGACAGAGCTGTCTATTTTTATCACTTTGATCAAATTTAGGAGTACATATACACTAAGTTTGTTAATTAATAAGAAACTCCAGACGATTCCATTCTGAGCTGAAGAAGCTTCTGATTGGTTAGTAGAGTCCATGTGAGTAAATTGGTGGCACAGCTGTGGATGCATATAAGGCAAAACACAGAGCCTGTTTCTTTGACATGGGAAAATCAAGAGATGTCAACCAAAACACCAGGAAAAGAATTGTGGAGCTCCATAAGTGTGGCTCAGTTTGAATACAATTTGGTGCCATTTGCAATTAAGAAATACAGATAGTTTCTCTCTTTACTCTTAAAGTTAACAAATATGTTTTTTTATATTTATCAATCTAAAAAAATAAACATTTAGTCTGATTTGATGTTACAATTAAAAAAGTGTTTGTGTTTTGATCTGAAGAGTTTGTAAATATCTGGTTTCAACTGTATATTTGATGATTGTCAGCACAAAGAGGGAGAGAGAGGAACAGAGAGGGAGAGAGAGGAACAGAGAGGGAGATGGAGAATGAGGACACAACAGAGATGGAACAAGAGCAGGTGAGACACATGTTAGTCAAATGGTCGTTTACCAAAACTATCACCGTATCATAGGTACTCATGTATCTCGTACCTAGTGTTTCTTTTTAGGTTTACTATTTTTCAAATTCTACATTTATTAAGTTATGCAGGCTTGTTTGCACAACAAGGCTAAATAATTATATAAACCTTTCTCAATCTAAATAGTGGACTTTGGTAGACTTAAAAAAATAGTGTAGTGCAGGTCTATGATGATTTTTAGTGCTACTATCATCTAGTTCTGATTCTGGTTCTGTCTTGGTTAAGTCCTCAGTAGTCCTGATTTTGAACCGTTGTAGTCCTGTTTTAATTCCGGATCAGTTCTGGGTCTGGTTGAATTGGGGTTTAGCCCTCGTGTCTTGATACAGGCCCGACTTTGTTCTGCCTCGCTGCTTAATTAAAAAACTAGTTTAAGGTGTCCTGCACATGTGATATATATTTTTCCCTATATGAAGTCATTCTTTTTTGAACAAAACTCAAAACAGAGCCAATTAATCTTTCAGTTCCCCCCCCAAAAAAAATAAAAAATCCCACGTGCATACTACCCTTTAGGGCTAAGCCCTGGGTGTTTCAAATGTCTGGCTCCGCCTCTGCTTCAAACAGAGGTGATCCAGTAATGCTGCACTAATGAATTAGACTAACTATTCACTTTAGCTAAAGTTATTAAGTTAGCTAAAGAGTTGGGATGCTGTGTAAGACATATATAAAGCTAAAATACAAAGGTTTGGACACTGTTTTGCACGTTTCCCTACTGTAGGGGTCTCTGCAAGCATACAGGGCTCTGACAGGGTACAAGATGACAACTTTGGAATTCTACTAGAAACAGTCGATCATATTTGTCAAAGCTGAATTCAGGGCAAACTACGCTAAATTAACGTTTTTAGCTACAATAAGCATAACAGTTACTGTACGGCTATCATTTGTTAACATGACGCTTGGTCTTATACATGTAATACATTTATTACCAACCTGAGAGTTTATCCGCTGGTCATTCGACATGACGAATGACTTCTGAAGTCTTAAGTCAGCTCAAGATGCTGTAGATTCCCGTCAGTAACACTTTCGGTCCGCTAGTAGAACATAGTTGTATTAATCTGCGGTTGATTACCGGAACCGTATGTAAGTCCCAAAAAACTGAATTTTGGAACTGAAATTGAATGGTGAGAAGGGAATCTGAAATTATTCGAGAGCTAAATTTTTAAAGGATAAAATACGGTTTCAAAGCAAATGAATTCATTTTAAAAATATAAAATTAAATTTCAATTTAGGCTAATTCATATTCAGTTTTTAAAAGCATTTATTCAAGTTACAATTCAGATTCAATCCGAGCAATTCAAATTCAAATTTAACTTATTCAAATTCAGTTTCTGATGGCACAGATTTCTGCCCATAGTTTTACAGCCTTAAAACATCTATAATAATTGTAAAAAAATAAAGTTAGCTACTTCGCGGATTTCACCTATCGCGGGTTATTTTTGGAACGTAACTACTGCGATAAACGAAGGACCACTGTATTGTGTCTTGCTTCTACATTCCTTTTCTCTCCATATCTCTCTTCTCTAATCTCACTATAGATCACAATGTCGTCTGCAAACATTGGGGACTACTCCTAGACCTTATCTGTCAATCTCACAGTTGGCAATCAAAAAGGGGCATGCAGGGGCATGCAGCCTCCATCTCCCTCCATCATCACTGTTACAAAAGCTTTTTAGTCTAAAAAGTAAACTTTTTCGCTTAAAATGACAACAGCACACCATTATGAATGATTCTATAGTCCAGTTCTGTCTCAAACATCCTATTCATTATCCTAGTCCACATTTTCGTGATCATATTTTTGGGACTGATTATTACCGAGTTATGACATATCCTAATTTTACGATATTCATAAAAATGATAACTGTCATAAAATTTATAACTTCCTAAGTCATAAATCTTTTGACATGGGGCCATAAATCAGTGGTTTGACAGACAGGGCATATTATCCCTCCGTCATGGAATTAAATAAGCTTGATTTCCCTAAGGGGAATTAATAAGGCATATGACAGCAACTGAGAACAAATCAGACAAGTTTATCAAAAGGAAAACTGGATAACAAAATAAAACAGGAAATGACTAATCAGTAATAAGACAGACAGAGTCACAGAGACTTTAGGAAAGTGCAAAAGCTGAGAAATAAGGAATCACGAAAAATAGAAAAAAATAAATAGAAATTTTATAGACCAAAACACCAACTAAACCTCAAAACCATAACACCCACACCCCTTTGTGACTAGTCATTAAAGGCTCTCCTTTTCCGAGAATGATGTGTTACTGGGAAAAGCATTAAGTATTAAGAAGTCTTTTGATTTAGACAAACCAAAAGTCATTAACTTGTGTTTTTAGAAAGTGCTTAACAGATCAATAACTGTGGAATGTAAAAACTCAAATTTATCTGAAAACATAAGATATTGTCATACAAGCTTTTCACATTATATTCCTAATAAAGCTGAAGTTAAAAGTTGGAATGAGCTAATCAAACTAAGTAAACAAAGGAACACATTCCTTTCCCACTACTAAATAAACTTAAGCATGTAATTGGCTCTCACTATAAAAATGAAATAACGAGTAGGAACAAGTGAAGACAGTGAGAGGATGATACCAGGAGGGTGAGGTAATGTGAGCAGACACTGGTCAGCAGCCCACGGTCCCACCAGAGTCATTACCACTGACAGTAAAACTGAACAAAGTGAATGTGATTGGACAGGCACGATGTTCTGTCCCATGGCAGCTACAGACAGCAACAGACACATTTCTCAAGTGAACTGTCTGACTTGTATATTGTATAAGTGACAATTACATGTGCTGGATGAATGAATCAGTTATTTCTACTGCCAGATGCTCTTTAAATACATGTTTCATGATGTCTGTCTGGACTCTTGTTCCTTTACACCTAACAAGTGTGTGTGTGTTGCTCTGAACTGCCCGCCAACATGCATCCCACAGTCTGTACATGGTCACAATGTGGGGTGCTAATAAAGTTTTATGAGCTGCTTTAATCTGGCCATCTCGCCAATCACAATACCCTGAAGTAACCACATCCATCCTTGAGGGCTTATTAGAGGGCTCCCCATCACACATAATTGACTGTTCAAAATGAACCATATGAAGAAGACAGAACACATACACACATATATTCAGTGCAAAGGCCAGCAGGTGACTGTGAGCAGTGTGGGCGTGTTAATGGTGTGTTTGGTCTGGTGGAGTGACTCATTGACATTGTGTCCAACTCAGTATTGTCAAACAGAGCCTTTCTTCTACTTGAAAATAATCCCATATGTCGTTTGAATAAGCAGCTTCTTATGACCATAACGCTGTACATATAAAGAGATGGCTTCAAAAAAAGAACTGATACATCAATTGCCTACATGTAAGGGCTGTGTACAGAACTGACCTTCAATATATAATTGTATTTTATGCCTGATTAGTCCCATCCATAAGCAGGGACTTGGTCCCTGGTTAGACATGTTTTTTGGATAGATATGGGCAAACGAAAACGTCAGTGTGGCTTTTGTTGTGTTGGTTGTTAATTTATTGTCAATATTTTAGAGTAGATGTTTGCTAGTACAACAAGTATAGTTTTTGTCTGTCATAAATTCTGAATTAACTGCTAAGCACTGTGGAAATGACAAAAATCATATAATTATTTATTATAATTATTATTACCACAGTTAATTTTAAATCAAGCAATCAATTTGGAGTTTAACTAAGATATTGTGTTAACCTTTTAGTATTTACAGCCCTTTTTATACATAGTGCCATATTTTGTGAGGTTCAGAAATAATTGGACAATTGACTGATAAGCAGTTTCATAACCAGGTGAGGCTTGTTTTTCCTTATTACACTAAAGCGATAAGAGGTGTGGAGTTTATTCTAAGTGCTGAAGTTACACTTGGTCTCTGTTCGCTGCAACTCTGAATAAGAAGTTTAGAGAAATATATGTGCAAGTCAAGGAAATTAGAAATAAATCCACAGAAAGATCCAAACAGAAAAACAGTTTGTCACAAAAAAAAATCCTTTAATGGAAAACAACTTCACAAAATTTAACCAAGTCAAGAATACTTTCAAGGAAGGAGGCATATCATTTTCAAAATCTACAATCAAGAGATAAACTGAAATACAGACGGAAACCACTGATTACACAAAGGCCAGATTAGACATTGCCAGAAAATATCTGATTTGCATTTTTTTTTAAAAGAAAAAAAATCTTTTCAGATGAAATAAAGATGAACTTGTACTTGGGAAGAGAAAAGCATGGAGCACATGATCTGAAGCATACCATATAATCTGTCAAAAAATGATATAGCTGCTACCGCTATAAGCAGTGACATAATCAGTTAACACCAGTAGCCTGGTTCCTTTGGCATCCCCATCCCATAATTTTGCCTCCACCTCCACCAAAAAAATCTACTTGACTTTTATCAATTTTGTTTTACTGTAGAGCATAAATAAATAAAACTAATATGATGCAGTGCATATACATCAAACTTTAGTAAATGCCTCACCGGATGGACCCCTCTCAGTCATTTCTTCTTTTTGCCTCTGTTCATCTCCTCGTTAAAGTTACCCATATGTAGACACTTTTTATGACACGTATACCAAGTTGAACTATTTAAAATCCACCATAAAAGATTATAAAGCCACATGACATCAGTTTTGGATCAAGTACCTAAGTTGGTTGTTTGGAAAAATGTGGCCAAAAGGTCAACAGGTAGGAGTGGTATCACACGGAAGCAAATGTCTGTACAAATACTTGTAGTAAACATAGCTTCTGATTTAGTGCTCCTTTTTACTTTCAAAGTGCTTTACGGCACATTTGATCTCAAATACGTAAATATTATTTATGTTACTGGAGTAATTAATCTAATTACTTTTTACTTTAAGTCTTGAAAGACGTCACTCTGTGTAGGAGTTGATTTACTGACAGTGTAGGAAGTTTAAATGCATGTTGGCAGTTTTTAATTAGTCTGTGGGTGTACTGCCAGTGTGTGTTTGTGTGTGCTGCTAATTAAAAGTGTCCTGTTCGTGTGTGCTTTTGTCTCATATATAAGACCAACAGACAGCAGATGACAGACAGAGTAGAAGAGGCGAGGTGACACACTGAGGAGGTAACTAACTACTGATTATCTCACTTAGATCTGATCTGATATTGCTCACGGATAAAGGTGAAGATGGTGATGATGATTATATCACTCGGGCTTCTCTTTGTTGGACTTGGTATGACATCAGCTGCTGCTGGCCCAGGTATACATCAACATTTACATTTAATCTGTTTTTCTACAATATCGTGCTGTGATGTCTAAAAGATGTCTAAAATTTTTATTTATTGTCGGAGAATGCACTTACTAAAACAGTTAACATCCTCAGATCTCTAGTTATGTACCTAGCATGCCATGTTTATCTGTCTACAGTTTTCTAGCTATGTACCTAAAATACCAAATCACTCCACTGGCAATTCCTTGGATGCATCCTTTTTGATCTTCTAATATCCAGTAATGCATTTGTCCTGTTTTGCGCTGTATCATTTTGCATTTTACAAAGAGAAATCTTAAATAATGTCTCTACTATGCATAATATAAAAATGCTAATAAAGAATACTGAACCCAATAACTATAAAATAGATAGAAATTAAATTATGACTCAAGTCACATTTCTTCTGTCTTCAGGCAGCTGTGTGGGTCGATGCGGTGAGGTTTTCAACAGAGGCTGGCAGTGTAAGTGTGACTTCAGCTGCCTGCAACATAATGAGTGCTGCCAGGACTTTGAGGCTACATGCACCATCGGTGAGACAGATACAATAACAGCCTAAAAAAACAAAGCTTAAAAACATACAAGTCTACACATTTTACACCTCTTCTTTTTGTAGACGAGTATTAAGATACAACACAGATGAATAAAAACAGAAAAACTACTCGATGTGGAAGCAGTGAATCTATTATTGCTGTTTTCTCCAAAAGTTGAATCTGGACGTAGTGTTTTGTAGGAGAAACGTTTCGTCACTCATCCAAGTGACTTCTTCAGTCTCAGCTGACTGCAGGTTTCCCCAAATCTTATAAACAGTAAATTTGCATAGTGACTGAAACCAGCCCACTGAAGGAACAATGGACTGGGAGGTCAGTTACTTAATCATAATTGTGCAAATTCTCATGACCACTGACCAAAACCCACTGACCAAAACCCACTGATCAAAGACCACTGATCAATGGCCATGAGCACCATTCACAGAGAGTTGGGGAATGGCTGCAATCACAGCATTGTAAGATGGCGAAAGATGTACCCTTATTGTTGTTGTGTTAGATTACTTACTTATCTTTAAGTTATCTGTTTCTGTAAGCTGTTTTGATTTTCTTTTTTTTTCTTTTTTTGTGTTTGCTTTTCAGTGTTTAAAAGTTTTTTTCTCCATTTTAAAATATGATCATGTTTCTTCCTGAAGCCCACAAACGCTTCAAGCTTGTTTTGGGCTCTGTGGATCTTTTGTTTTTCCTGTTATGTTTCTTCTGTTTGCTGTATTAATTACTACAGAACACAACTATTTGTTTGGGTTTGTTTTATTTTGCGATATGTCCTCCTCTTTCTGTTTGTTTAGTAGCTATTTTCATGGAAACATAATGTTTCTAATTGTTTTGTTCTAGAGCTTTCTTCTGTTACACTTTACATTTTGGTTTGTTATTTGTGTTAAATTTTATAGCTGTTTAGAGGTTTCTTTCCAAAGAACTGTTCTTTTCACCTAGTTGCTTCAACTTTGATGATTTCTTTTGTCCCTCTATATATACTTATCAATATTTTTAAGCTAATTGTTTCTTTGATATGGTGTTTAGTTGGACAACAAGTCCAACACTGGCACCAGCCAAATACAAAATATAGTTATCTGTTATACTGGCAGTTTATTTATTCATTTTTAAACCAAAAGAATAATATAATGAAAAGCTATGCTGCATTTTGCTGTAACGTAACGGGCACTAAGCATCTGTCCTGCTGCTATGTTTGACCTAAATGCACAAACAGTGATGGATTTTTTGTGTGCAGTGTTCTATTATATATTACTCCCTTATTATCGAAGTGAAACGTTCTTAAAAGAATGAGTGACAGAAAATAGGATATTTTATGTGACTTCAAACGGTTGAAAAGTTTACTGGTTGGAAGACAAGTGCACGATTGTCTGAAAGTAAAACACGAGATGCTAATTTTTCAGTGGTGTGTCTTTTTCTTATCTTATTAAATCCCATGGCAGATAGAATATCACGGCTTTAAATTTCAAGCCAGTCGAAGCAATGTGCTGTCCTGTGATGACATGCTCCTCTCTGTCTGTGTTTTCAGCACAGTCATGTCAGGGTCGCTGTGGTGAGGTCTTCCGACGTGGTAAGCTGTGCGAATGTGATCCACTGTGTGTCCTCCACAACACCTGTTGCCATGACTACAAATTGAACTGCAGTAAGTATCCACAGTCACGGCTGCAACTGCATAGACTGTCCCATTTCCCAACTCATCTGAACTTGTAGGCCTTTAAGGACAAATGTTATTTCACATGCGATTTGAGCAGATGCTGCATCCTAGATGCATGAAAGAGCGTTTCCGCAGGTCCTTCCTCCCTGCAGCTGTCAGACTGCACAATCAAAACCGCTCCCAACAATCATAGATGTTCACATCTGCGCTGTAACTGCAATAATTTAATCAACCGATTCGCACTTCAACCTGTGTTTGCCTCTTATCTGTAGTTAATTTTATTTAATTTAATAACGGTACAGTACTCTGTTTATAGTAACCATTGTCCTTAACGTAAATATGTAAGAAAGAAAAATTGTGTATGTTTCTGTTCTGTGTACTGTTTGTTTGTAATGTGTCTTTCTGGCTGCTGTTAAAACCAAATTTCCCCTTGTGGGACAAAGAAAGGATTATTCTATTCTATTCTAATTTCTAGTTTTTCATTTTTCTCTGTGTTGACAGACGCCACAGTGCCACTCTCACCAGAGTCATATCGCGGCAGGTTCCAGTCTCTAAGGGCCACAGCTTCAGGTATGCCTGTAGTCAGTTACTACAGACATCAATACAAGAATGTTCCTAATGCTTTCATTACAGTTCCTGGTATCTTATTTTAAGCCTTTCTGCTCTGTTTTATCAACCTCAGGAAAGCGGAAATCCCAGAGGAACAGGAAATCCTCCAATAGTGAGAGTGAGGAATATTTCACAGGTGAATGCAGTTCAAATTAGAGATGGACCGATCCGATATTACGTATCGGTATCGGTCCGATACTGACCTAAATTACTGGATCGGATATCGGAGAAAAATAAAAAATGTAATCCGATCCATTAAATATCACGAAAGCAGCTCACAAAACTTGCAACACGCCGTAACTCACCTCAGAACATTAGCACGTCGGAGCAGTATGCATCACGTGATAGAGCGGCTGTGGCATGCGGGACCTGTCGGTGGTCTGGATAGCATTTGGAGCTTCACTAGCAACCCGGCATTTCATCTCCGACAAAGTTATCCCGAGAGAAGTAAAGCAAGTGTGTAAGTCCATCTCTGAATGTTTGTAAAGCATTCCTGCGTTAAGCTTAACAAGCGACTGTCCCTGTCTCTAGTTTGCTTTTGGCCCACTTTGCACCAGAAAGAGGAAACCAGCGGCTGAACAACAGCAGCACGTTTAAGCTTGATCAGCTGTTGTTAGAATGTATTTAATATTACTTTCTACTCGAGGATCTTTTTCTACGTAGCTGACGGCTGGTAACTGTGCAGGGGTGGATCTAGCAAAGTTTAGCCAGGGGGGCCGATAGGGCATTAACAGGGAAAAGGGGGCACAAAGACATACTTTTCTTTCTTATTCTCATTTAAAATGTCGAGCTTTTAATAAATAATTATCTGACACCCAAAGTTTTAATTTGATGTAAAATGAATAGAAGTCAATTACTGTATATAGTAACTATTAAGTCTAATATATATACCCTAGTAAGCTATAGTACTTTTTCCTTTGGGAAGGTACCATCTGTGCAGTCTGCAATTTTGTTGAAGAAAGATGTTGAATCTATTTAATATTTCTTGAAAAAGAATTGATTTCTGTGCATTTTTTTTCCACACTGCATCAAATTAAGGTTGATTACGTCGATTAAGCATCATGAGGTGGAGCGTGAGGGGTGGTTCCCTATTTTTTATTTATTTATTTTTGTTGTTGCTGGGAGTTGGAACCCTATTAGTTAGGTTGCTTAATATTTACGCTAAGTACTCTTTAAAATACCAGAATAGGGAGGATGGTGTAGGTTTAAGTTTATTAGATTGATCAGTATTGCTGAACTATGAAATATTTTTTTTTTGCATACAGGTATAACAGAATAGCTTTAGTGTAGTTGTTGTTTTAAACTTGAGTATGAACTTATACAAAATGCAGCAAGATATTTAAAAAACAGTTTTGTTGATTAAAAAACACTATATCGGATTCATATCGGTATCGGCAGATATCCAAATTTATGATATCGGTATTGGTATCGGACATAAAAAAGTGGTATCGTGCCATCTCTAGTTCAAATATTACTGAATATTTGCCAGTACTGAATCTGGGAACAGCCCTTACTCTGTCCAAAACTGACAAAGCACAAGCAATGCTAAATCCTTCCATCATTAGCTTCCTTTAAAAGAGTAACAAAAATGAATAATAATGCTGCATTACCGTTGTTGTATGTAGGAAGAGGCCGCTGCCCAGAGCACCTTGGGGCTCAGTGTCAGGGTTCTTCAGGCCTCCTCAACTCACTGACTGTTGGCTTATCTGACTCCACCCCTTCTGCTGTATCAGCCAATCAGCTACAACATGGTTTGGACTACTTTCTTTCTTTCGTAACTTAGTTTTCTTAAATGAGCAAAATGCAGGTTTGATTAATGGTCATTAAAGGTAATGTCTCTCATTCCTCCTGTAGGTGTGAGTAGCATGCCTGTTGGCCTGCTGCCTGTGATAGTCCCTTCCTCTCACAGCAGAGCTCCATACTCACCAGCACCAGGCTCATCTCTGCCCATCAATAATGCTCCGTCTCTGGGCATTGGTGCTCCAGTGAGCCCCCTGGCTCATGGAGCTGTTGGCAGTAAACTGGATGCCCAGCTTGTGTTATCCCCTGGGGGAGCTGCTTCATCTATGCTTAGTCAAGGTTTATTTAACAGAAATTATTTCATAATTGTAGATGAACCAAGATTTTTGCAACTTGTTTTAGGTTCATTAAAACAAGTTGTTCAAAAACAATTCCCAACATACTACAGTACACAGCAATGCCGTTCTTTGTGCTCATAGGCCTTGGTGTTCCAGCAGGTTCCAGACCCAGCACTCTTCAAGATGTATTACAGGGCTTGGGGCATGGAGGATCTGAAGGACCAGGAACAGGTAAGCAGCTGAAGGTGCCCTGTGGTTGTGGGTGTGTTTAATAAGCTTCTTCTAAATTACATAAAAATGTATGTGTGCGTGCAGGGGTCTTTGCTGATGTCGACCTATGCAGCCATTCTCCCATCAATGGACTGACAGCGCTCATTAACGGGACCATTCTGGTATTTAAAGGTGAGTGCTGTGACTGTCAAATTATGGCTAGGCGTGAGGGGGTTAGGGTTAATATGCTCTGTAGCTGTGCTGGGCAAACTATATCCTCTGCCAATATATGCTGTGAAGTTTAGTGACTGCAGGTTGTTGCAAGCATGCAACAGTTTTTTCATTTGGATTAATGTTAGCATATTAGCTATAGACTGTCCATGTATATATCATACATTATGATGTTATCAATTCATTTATAGGTTCTGCATTTTGAAGCATCAACATTAGCATTTTTAGCCATGTTGCTCTTTGGAGCAAGAAATGACCGTTCTTAGAAGAGAAGGCAGAGTGTTTGCAAGTTGGTTAGCAGGCTAAATCAAATAACTGTGTGTGTGTGTACAGTTATACATCTGTGTTTGTGTGAGTTAATTAGTGCCAAGTAACAGACTGATAACATATCTATACTATTTTCTGAGAAATTCAATTTAACTTTCTCCAAAAGGCACAAACACAGCAAACAGCAGCCTAGTAGACAGGTAGTGACTACAGCTGACTATGTTGACACAGCTATCAATCAAAGCAGCCACACCTCCAACTTTAACTCTTAGCAAAATCCAGATTCTTAAACAAACAAATAAAAAGATGTACTAGGTTGTACACCTGCTTTGTAATGCTTTAAAGTTTGGTGTTTTAATACAAAGTGATTGAGCAGAGTGATTTACTTTGAGAGTTGGTCTCAAGTGGCCAGAATTTTATTTATTTTGATAATTACAGGTTGGCACTTGGACAGTGATATTATGTAATGTGATTTACAGGTTATGTGATATGCCTGATATGTGTATGTATGTTTGTGTGTGTTGCAGGCGAGTTATTCTGGTCCGTTGATCCCATCAGCCGCTCTGTGGGTCAGCCACAAAGTATCACAGACACTTTGGGCATCTCATCTCCCATCGACACCATCTTCACACGTGCCAACTGCCAAGGAAACACCTACATTATCAAGGTATAGATATCACTAGAATCCGTCACAGTATCACAACTAAAGCTGCCCTTGTATGTCACCTTTTCTTTCTTTTCTTTTTGTGTCTGCTAAATGTCTAAAGTGCGTGTTGTGATACCACAGCGTCAGCAACAGCACTGAGAACACAGCATAGTCATCAAACAACAAAGCATTGATCATTGTGTGCACAACATGAAATGAGGAGGCCGAGTGCAAGTGGGTTGCAAAGCAGCTTGTATAGGCACACTAACTTTGAGCAGACTAAAACTGCTTAATCAAAGCACTCCATACGAGATTAGATGTGTAGAATATCAGCTGAGCCAGACCACCTTTGTGGATAATCTATAAGCATCATCCTGGACGCTTTCATTAAAGTTTTGAGGTTTAAAAGTCAGAATCTGACGTTTTAAACTAAATACAACAGTTGCTTACCACATTGAAAGGGGATATAGTTTTCAGTACTGGATTACTGTACCATGACCTTTTACAGCAACTAGCTATATGAATACAAGAAGGGGGAATCATAGTGGAAGAGCAGTCCTAGAAGCACCCTCTGTGCTGATGGATGTTGGATGTATTAATCACTCTTTGTCTCCAGGGGGACCAGTACTGGCGTTTAGATGGGAACATGGTGATGGAGCCGGGTTACCCCAAACCTCTGGTCTCAGAATTCCCTGGTTTGACAGGACACATCAGTGCTGCACTGGCAGTGCCGGCCACCAGGAGCAAACCAGAAACTGTGTACTTCTTTAAGAATGGTGAGGAACAAAGACAGACCCAAAATAACTCCACTGTCATGGTGCCAATGCTAGTGCCCAATTTAACAGTTTTCACACACTGTAAGTGCCACCCCCCACATACCACAAAATTGATGGTCCCCAGAGATGAAGCCAGTGACATCATTGGTTATGGCAGGGGCTACAGTAACAGTGTCATTATTTTATTTTATTTATTTATGGCAGATTCAACCTTGCACTTAGATTAAATATAAACACAATTAAAAAGTATATAAAAGCCTATATAAAACTGAACAAAACATACAGGTAGAATGAATCAATAGTAATGATATCTCTGTATTTGTCCACTAGGAGAAATTTTGCAGAGCTTCACATTCCCACCAGACAGCATTCCTTCCTGCAGCAAGAAACCAAGAAATTCCATGAATACTGGTTTGTAGCTCAACAAATTATTTAAATTCTGTTCCTTTTAGCTTTAAAGAGCTGGTAACCATATTGGACTAAGTGGTCCTGTGCTTTTTAATACCATGCTATTTTTTTATTTCTGACATTCAGGAGTTCTTCTGGGTGGAGAGATCAACATCAAAGTGTCTCTGAAGGGATTTCCCACCCCCATCACCTCGGCTCTGTCCATGACCAGCCCTCAGGGGAGCGGCAGATACCATCACTACGTCTTCTCTGGACGTAAGAACAATCAGAGCATTTTGTTTATACACATTAAGTTTTAATAGCGGTAGAGATTACACATCGTCTCATCTTTGTTGGTTCAGTCCATAGCCTGTGTATAAAAGGTGTACCTGGCCACCACGAAATCATCCAGTGAATAAGATGTATGCCAAAAGTTTGGGGGACCATTATTTCTCCTTGTGTGAATCTTTTCTAAAACACGGTTTGTCCTTCCCCTCCTTAAAAGCAGGACATTACAACTGTGTCCACTGTGAATGACCACTATTGATCAGAGGTGGCCTACTACACCAGCTATCAACTACCTGCAGTCTTAAGATCCCTACCCAGACATTTTAAGCCTTACTTACACTCCACCACATGGAACCTTAATGATGGCAGGATAAGGTCTCAAAAAGAACCTTGGCATCTTAATGGACTTTCAATGAATTCATTTATAGTTTTGTAGCCACAGTTTTATCTTTAGGCAAAAAGACCCGGTCGTTGTTAAAACAAAAATGTAACTAGAGCAACAGCCTTGGAGGAACATCACCATGACACTGTGATAAGCAGTATAAGTTCATATGTTAATTTTGTATTCATTGTCTCCTCTACTGCCCTAATGTAGGCAGATATAGCCATAAATACTGCATCAGCAAAGTAACTAAACTCACACCTGTTCTGTCATCTCTGCAGCTCTCTTCTTCAGCATCCAGATTTCGGGTGACCTGCCAGTGCTGACCAAGCCTGATCCATCTGCATCCTTTGCACCTTTGCCCATCCTCAGCCAAACTACTGTGGCAACCAGTTCTGCAAACATGGCTGGCCAGAACACGGTCCTTCCCCAGCCAGCCAACTCTATCAGAGTTTGGCTGCGCTGTCCTTAGGAAAGTCCTGCAGGAGACCTGTTGTGTTTTCTTTGTTAACGCGCAAAAAAAAGGCTCATAATAAATAAGTCTGCTGCTGATTTTCCTCATACATTAATATGACATTTATAATATCTGGAAGGGTCAAATAAATACCATCACAAAAGTCTACACATGTTAACCATATGAGCACAACACCACATATTCTATGGTGGGTTTAAGTTATTCTACCCATCATGAACTGCAACATAACCTTTAAGGATTATCTAAAGCCAGCCCACAGTTTGAGGAAAAAGAAGTGTAATTCACAGCTATTTTCATTAAAAGTGGATTCCAGTGATTGTCGACACTGATACAAAACAAAAGCAAAACACGTGGAGCAATTTTATTATTTGATCAATTCAAAAGAAATATTTCTGGCATTGTTTAGATAATTGATCTTCGTGTCCTCCACTACATCCTTCCAAAATATTCTTCATTTTATAAATAAAAAGCATCCCATGACACTGCTGCTCCTCATATTTCCACTTTATTATTAAAACACATGTATAAACAACCAAAGATCAGAGGACAAAAAAAAGAAATAAACTAACAAAATAACAGAATCAGAAGTCACACACCTGTCAGATCTCTCCAGTAATAGTCAGATTTTACGTGGACCTAAAATGTATTGACATTAAATTTGTTGCCTTGTTTATGTTTTACTGAATAAGATGATTAAGTCTTCACTGGTGATATCTTCATTAGGAGATTCCTCCTCTTCCCAGAGATCCTCCCCTCCCTTCTCGAGAGAACGTTCCTGAAATATTAGCGAAAGACGACAAAAAAAAAATGTGTGAGATACCATATTGTCACTCTTCTTGTTCCCTGAGTGTAATGCTGCTTAATGCACTTCAATAAACTGCTTTATCATTTAAAACTACAGGACTTGAGTCAGTTCTGTGAGTGTACACTATATTCTCACAGGCAGAGGTTAACAACCATCCCAGAAGGATAGTCCTTTAAAGCTTTGACACCTTACCTCTGCGGCTGATTAGTCTCACTCCTCGAGGTCCTGTGCTTGACAGGCTGCTCACCAGAGGCTGACTGGCCACTGTGTGACGCTGCGTCATATTGCTTGTGTCTGTAATCAAAGAAGGGAAATAAAAAACATCACACAAGAGTTTGTGCACATATGAAAGCTTTAGCTGACGAGTGCTTTTCAACGTCTTTCATTAGCAAAATAATGGAATTCCCTTTCAGACTAATGAGCTAATATATTAAACATTTAATTAAATTGACAGGAGAAAAAAAAAAGGACTGCTAATAAGTGTTGTTGGGGTTTAAAGGTTCTATAAGTCTGCACCATGGATTATATATGGACTAAGCATGGAAACAGACACAATGCACTGGGCTGAAAAATGAAGGCAGCGCAAACTCAAAAAACTGCAGTTCCTCTGATTCGCTTTCGAAGCTTCAGGCTGGTCCTCATAGATTCCCAATGTTCAAATGTCCAATTTTACAGCATTAAAAGTACATTAATTGAGGACAGTTTTCACCTTTATAACAACTTTGCACAGGATATGGTTGCTTTGACATCTATCGGTCAGTAAACAGAATACATTACCAGGGTCTTGGCTGGTAGATGGCAGTGACGCATCATCGCTTTGCTGTCCTGCTGATTCCATGTCTGTCTGACTCTCCAGGGTAGACTCAATTCCAGGGCTGGAAACACATCCACAATCAGAGAAAACTTCCAGCGGTGTCAGGTTTAAAATAAAAGTCAACATTTCTCTCACAAATCTATTTTAACACCATGTGAGAAGCTTCTTTTTTAGTACAGTAAATCCTACATAAATGAAAACTGAAAACTTAAAAGCTCACCCCTCCACTTCCTGCTCCATGAACACCTCATCTCCATCATCTGTAGCAGCAGCCATTCCAGTAGAGGCAGTTACCATGGGAACTGACTGGGACGCCATGTTGTCACTGCTGTCTGAGGGCAGGGATTCAGTGAAGACTGTCACTGATGAAACAGAGACACAGGGAATACTGAGCTTTTGAGCCCAAGAGCTGGACAGCGCCGACTGAGGAAATCTCGTCTTCGGGGTTTGTGCGTTTTTCTCACCTGGTGCAGCCACTTGTAAAGGTGTGGTGGGGACACTCCTTCCTCCTCCATCTTCATCATGAGCAGCCAGAAACAGAGGAGATTCATACATACCGAGACCTACATACAGATTTAGTTTGACACAAAAAAATGAATGTTTTAACTCGAGTATCAGACTGCATGCACAAGTTACAATTAAGCGTTTGTGCAGTACCTCCTTGAGAAGCCAGCTGTCCCAGGTCAGAGTGTGAGGCTGAAGTCTGTGGCAGCAGATCTTCAGGGGGTCCAAACCTGAATCTGGTGGACAGACCTGCTACCTGAGGTGAGCTGGAGATCAAAAACATCTGCTTAAACACGTGTTAAAATGCATCTTTTCAGCAGCCCACATTTGTAGTCTCCTTTGCCTTCTCTGCATGTTTCACTCAAGAACACATGTTTCATCTGCAGCTTCCTTCTAGAATTAGTTGCTGCAATTAGAGAAAGAAAAAAAATCCCCTACAAAAGTGCTAAAATTGGCCACTTGAATGCTTTTCTAAAAGGAAATCACTTCTCTCTGCCATTTTAAACTAGTTTTGTACCAGGTTGCAGTTTTCCCCTCTAAAAGGTTAAATTGCTTTTAACTTATTTACCTGGTTGCTGGAAATACGGACACTGTAACTGACAGGTTTCTCTACACAGGGAGCAGCAGACCACTGTCTGTTCTGTCTCCATGAAAATCTCACCTCAAAAATCCCTGAGTTAATAAATCTATAATGAGTCTGAGATCTTATGATACCACTATGTCTAGAAACAGTCCAGTTAAGACACAAAATAACGGGGTGAAGGAAAGTTAAAGTGAAGCAGTGGAGTAAAGTATGGGAATCTTTAGTGCGTGATGGACTATCACACTGACTCATACCTTAAAAACAGTAGATTGTGTGAAGTTGGTCTTTTGCCCTAAACTAGATTATTCTTTATTTTGCTTTCAGAAAACATAGGGATCCTAATATTGTGTCCATTGAATTAAAATATGAGGCCTAATCAACAGGTTCTGGGAACCAGCCTTGAATCAATTTATATTTGTCCCATCTCCTCTCAAAGATCAACTTATTGACCAAACTCTAGACCACTTCTGACTCTATAAAGTAGTCCCTTTATGACTTGCACTTTGAGCTTCTCTGTCACAGTAGAGTATCATCCAGAGCTCAACTGAAATATTTTGAAATAGTTTCCTTACTTTAACATCTTGAGGCATCGGAGGCCGAACAACCTGAGCTTATTGTGTTCCAGCCCACAGTGCATTGAAAGCAATGAGAGTTTCTTCCATACAAACACAAAAGTCACCTTTCAACCACTATATTCACTAGATTTGCCTCTCTGAAACTTAATCCTCTTTAAAATAAATAAATAAATAAATAAATAAAGTTCCAGGATAATATACAGAATCTTATACAGCGATCTACAAACATCAGCCATGATGGAAGACATTATGAGCCAGGTGTGTGTGTGTGTGTGTGTGTGTGTGTGTGTGTGTGTGTGTGTGTGTGTGTGTCTGTCTCTCTCTCTCTCTTACTGTATAGCCTCAGCAAAACCATCAGTACGATGTGGAACAACCAGAGTGGGAGTACTGGGAACCATTCTGTCATCATCATCAAAGAAAGGCTGCTGACAACACACAGGCACATTTAGGCTAGCTGATCCACAGAAACTGAATAATATGGTCAAAGTTCACAACACACATCTCTTACCATACTGCCTATTCCAGGAGTCAGCTGAGGTCCACGTCCTGACGATGGTCTGCGCAGCTGAGAGGCCTGTCTCTGATTCACACACAGACACCATTACTGTCAGAGTGCTGCTTTCTTCTCCTCTTATATTTCCATGTAATGATTTTACCATTCACTATTGATCGGTATTATTAATCAGTCTTTGCTGATTGGCATTGTGATTTCAGGTGGCTTTATATAACACCAAATAACTGGACAGTATATGTATTAATTTGACTTACTTAAAACTCCCAGATGAATCTAAACAAAACGCTTTTGGCATCTTTCTACTAAACTCTTAATTAAACTGCATCACTCATTTAGCCGATGTGGATAACAAACCTGCCTCCTGTTCATGATAAGTAAGCTCACTCCAAATCCAAAACATATATTTTGAATGGAACAACAATAAAAAAAAAGAAATGTCTGTTAGGTTATCACCTGTGTTTGTGGGGGACCCAGCTCAGGAGCAGGAGGCTGGATGTAGAGGCGAGGTGGGAGTGGGTGTGGGGGCCTTCGTGTGTGTGGCATCCGGGGTGTGAGGGAGGATGAGGAAGGTGAGGGGGCAGAGGTTGGAGGAAGGTGTAAAAGGTCTCTAGGGTGGTCGGACTCTGATGGGGCATCACCGCTGCCTTCACCTGGAAGAGATGAGTGTGTCAGGTTGCGATTTTGAGAGAAGCATGCATGAAATGAGATGTCTGTGAAGGTTCTCAGTCATCCAGGTCATCGTAGTCAAAGGAGCTTGCAAAGAAAAGCGTCTGGACTTCTTTAAGTTGCTTGCACACGTTTCACCTCTCATCCGAGAAGCTTCTTCAGTTCTAAGGTCAAATGGTGGAGAGTCCCAGATATAAACCTAGTGGGAGAAACCCCCCACAGAGGGACAAAAGGACCCCCTGATGATCCTCTAATCGCCTGAGTCAAGGTGTGAAACTGGGTGTGGGTCCCAATCAGCCAGAGTTTCGGGTGTGTTCATTGTGAAACCTGGCCCCACCTTATCATGCGAATTCCTGAGGTCAGATGGCCCAGGATGTGAGTGGGCATTAAGGCGTCTGGGGAGGGAACTCAAAACTGGATTATAGATGGCAGAGAGTTGGTGTCGTAAACCCCCGCCTCTGTTCAAAGATGGTCGCTCACAGTGGACATAGATGGCTTCTTTCACTCCTCTTTCAAACCATCTGTCCTCTCTGTCCAAAATGTGAACATTGGCATCCTCGAAAGAGAGTCCTTTATCCTTAAGATGCAGATGGACTGCTGAGTCTTGTCCTGTGGAGGTGGCTCTTCTGTGTTGTGCCATGCGCTTGTGAAGTGGCTGTTTGGTCTCTCCAATGTAGATCTATAATCTATAATCCATCTATAATCCAGTTTTGAGTTCCCTCCCCAGACACCTTAATGCCCACTCACATCCTGGGCCATCTGATCTCAGGAATTCGCATGATAAGGTGGGGCCAGGTTTCACAATGAACTCACCCGAAACTCTGGCTGATTGGGACCCACACCCAGTTTCACACCTTGGCTCAGGCGATTAGAGGATCATCAGGGGGTCCTTTTGTCCCTCTGTGGGGGGTTACTCCCACTAGGTTTATATCTGGGACTCTCCACCATTTGACCTTAGAACTGAAGAAGCTTCTCGGATGAGAGGTGAAACGTCTTCAAGTAACTTAAAGAAGTCCAGACGCTTTTCTTTGCAAGCTCCTTTGACCATGAAATGAGATGTAAGCTGGCCTTGGTGCTCACCACTGGCTGTTGGCTCACTGGGGTGCTGTGAGCCTGAGGGTGCTCCACACACACTCTCCTCAGTGTTAGTGCCTTCTGTCAGTTCCTCCCGCCTCTGCTCTTCGGCCTCTCCGCTGTCCTCGTTACTTTCCTCTCCCGCTCTCATTCCGCTGTCAGCAGCATCATTGTCATCTTCATCATCATCCTCATCCTCTTTATACTAACAGACAAAGTTAGAAATTAACACCTGCCATTAGATTAAAACTCAAAACATGGTAGTGAAAAGCAGCAGCACCTCATCATCTTCTTCTTCCTCCTCTTCCTCCTCCTCCTTCTCCTCTCCATCTTTACTCTCGCGGCTCTCGCTGTCGGTGTCGATCACAATCACATCTCGGATGATGGCAGAGCCCTGGGAGGACATCAGGTCAGTGGGAACGGACTGGGACACGCCCTCTTCCTCACTTTCCTTGTCGTCCCCCGATAAGACTGGGAAGCTCTGTTCTGGGAGCTCCTACATCCCAAACATAAAAATCAGGTCTTATCACACACCTTTGCAGGCCTGTTTGTGTTCATATGCAAACAATCTGACAAGACATTTCAGTTGTGTGAGCCTTTTTATTTTTTAATGTGCGCTTTATATTCCAACATCATAGCATCATGCAAGTGTTTAAGGTAAATATCCTCTGCATACCCGATTTTGAACAAGATGTGCAGAATAGATGTAAATCACACCCACTGCATGTTACAACTTACACAAGACAGCTTTTAGTCACCCATTTCAGAAATACGGTTTATAATTGTGAATTGTTCACCATGCTGTACATCTGAAATCTTAAATGTAACTTGGCAGTGGAAAGATGAACCAAAGGCCTGAATACTGTGTTTCTGAAGAAACTATCCAGAAGCAGCCTTTTCATTGGCTAGAGCTGGAAAATCAGGTAAAGTAGCTGCTTTCAAAAGCATCTCTGCATTTAGAAATCAGCAGAGATAACTAGCTATCAGCTAACGACTAACTTTAAGTTCTATGGTCATATGACAACCAACATTTACTTGAACCAGAAGAGTTGACTTGACAACAGACCTGATTATCATCTGGTGAATCCTGCCGTTCTTCATCTCTGAGCTCTCCTTCCATCTCCTCATCACCTTCCACCTGAAACACACCAAGGGCCATAGTTTGACTTACATTTATTAAACACACACAGACAACAAAACAACTGATAATGTCGTGCCAAGCTTTTGAGGTTTTGACACAACAGATTAAAATGGCTCCTACTGCAGATATCGAATAGGAAGCTCTGGACTTTTCTTCGTGACATCAGTTAAAATTCCCAGACTTTCATCAGTTTGCAAAACTCAAGTGGCCTGGAACAGGTCTGTCTTTAATCAGCATTCACACAACATAAGATACCCTAGAACTAACAGTTTAAGAATGACAGCACTTCTATTTCTAGTTTCTGGGTTTTTGTGTTTACCTGCATTGCTGCTGTTGCTTTGAGGCGTAGCTTTTTGGTGGTTGGAGGTGTGTGTGAGCTCTCGGGTCTGCTTTCTTCTTCCTCCTCCTCATCATCATCATCTCTGCTTCGCTTTGAAGATGCTTTAGTGGCATCACAAAAACACACCAGGACCTCAGTTAAGAATCTGACCATCAACATTTTCAGTACTATATTTAGTTTTTTTTACTGTTGAGGTGTTTTGTGAGTAAAGTTTCAGGCTTCTCTTTCTGACCTGTTACACTCAGAGAGGAGGGGGATGAGGATGTAGATGGCCGCTCTGCCTCCACGCTGGGCCCTGCATCCTGACTGGCTGCCTGCTGCTGAGTGGGCTGAACAAACGCTGTGGCCTGAGTGCTGCTTGGCTGAGATATGGAGGTGGGTGCATTCACCATACTGGAGCTGGTAGAGTGCACAGAGGCTGATGTATTCATCAGCACTGCTAGGAGAAACACATTTCACTTTGACATATACTGACACATACTGCTTCAAAATCTCAAAGCGCATCTCCAACAGAGATCTACTTTTATTTCAGTTGTCTTCTTCTAGAAGAAAATTGTTGAATGGATGGCCTTCTTGTTCTTACCCTCTTGGCTTTCAGTCTGTGTGGTCGGCATTACTGTGGCCATAGGTGTTGGGACAGGGACAGTTGCCAGGGTAACCAAAGGACGGATGCTGGCTCGAGGCGTGGCCTTGCTGCCAGGAGAGGGACTTGGCTTGTTGCTAGGAGATGGAGTACTTGGGGTGGGTCGGATGTTGGCAGTTGGAGGCTCAGACAGAGTGGAACTGATGGAGAAAAGCGATTTGTTGTGTCTGTTCTACATTTAGAAAAGCTCTCTTTCAGGCTTTGAGAGTTCATACTGGCGTCTTTGTAATGTGGTTTTTAAGTTCATCAAACTACAGCCTCATTACGTCCACTGACTTGACATTGTATGAAACATTTACAATCATTCAGAGCAATTTATAGTTTACCTTCCTCTGTCTTGTGCAGGACTCTTCAACGATATCTGTCTCTGGTCTGCAGACCTCGTCTGATCACCCATCTAAGGACAAACAGGTGTGTTCTTGATCATTACCACAATCACATGATGGAAATAAATTTAGCAAAGCCAAAGCAAACTAATTACAGAAAAAAATGCGTTTTTTTTTTTACTGTTGCAATTTAGACAAAAAATTATTCAATTCCTCGGGGGAAAAAAAAACAAAACACTTTCTCAAAGTTGTAAAATATTGTTTCCAGAGTATTTTTAAAACTATATTTTGAGAAATTTGCAAATACTTAAAGCATACAATTTGTAATTTTAAAAATATAACCATTTGTAAAATATCTGTATTGTTAAAACCTCAATTTTAAGACAAACAAGGTTTCACATTTGAATTTTGGAACATTTTGAAAAATAAAATATTTAAATATTCATAGAAATACTATTGTAATAACACAAAATGATGGGTTATGTTATCCATAATAAAGGCTCTATTTCTGGTGTTGGTCTAGCACAGTCAGTCACACTTTGCTTCTGTAATATTTTCATCTTAGCTTGTAAAGAAGGTTTTCTTATACCACTTTGGCTTTCTTCTTAATTTTGCGACATACAAACATGCATGCACATTAAAATAACAAATCTGAGTTTTAGCATACCTTTAGACAATTATAACAAGAAAAGGGTGAGTTTTTTCAAAACATGCTCTATGTAATGTGTGCCTTCAAGTCCATCCTGTACCTTAGCTCCACTCTGGTCCTGTGTTTCTTCTCTGGTGTCAGAGTGCGTTTGTGTCTCTCTCCGTTCCCTAAGCTCTCTGTCCAGCCGAAGAAGTCGTCCTTCATACTGAGATTTGAGGGCATTCATTCTCACCTCCAGCTCCTCTTTACTCTGCTTCAGTTCTTCTACCTCCTGACTGAGCTGCTCTTTAGCACCTGAAGGTAAAGGAAGCAAGTCACAAATTTTAGTCACGCTAAGCATATTTGCTTGTTTGTTTGGTGATATTTGTCAGCAGATTTTCATATTATAGTGTTTTTCTGAGCTCACTGTTTAGCTGGTTGATTTTGGTCTTGGCTCCCAGGAAGGCCTTCTTAGTTTTTTCCTCTTTGTCGGCCATCTGCTGTTTGAGCTGCTCCTCTCTGATTTTGCTCTCGGATAGCTAGCGAAAACATTCATAAAAAAAAAACAAACTGCTTTCACAACATCTAATTTTAATTTAGTGCGTAAAATTCAACATAAGAGACTGTGCTTGCATTAAACGATTATGGAGGGAAATCGAACGACAGTTGGACTTGAATGTAGTTTGGAGTATGTAGGATTCTCAGATACCTCCTGTCTGAGTTTTGCAAGCTCCTCTTGTTGTGCCTGGTTTGCCTCAGCAGCTGCGGTAGCATCACTTGAGTGGACAGACTGGGAACTCTGGTTTTGGCTGGCCTGTGCGGTTCGGCTTGCTTCATTAGCTTGTTTGGCTTCAGTTAGCTGCTCCTTCAGATGTTTTATGTCTGCTTCACGCTCAACAACCGTCTGAAGGGGAGGTAAACGTGCCAAAAAGATTAAAATACCATTTTATGCAAGACATTTAAATTGCCTAAATCTTTTTCTCCAAATTTCACTGAGAAAAAAGTATTATGTTAAATAACATTTTAAAGGAAAGAAGAGGACATTAATTAACAACTCATAGTTCCTAATATAGTCTTCTTCCTCAAATTGACTACTTGCTTGGTTAGTGTTTAGACGATTACAGTAAAAAAGCAAAAAACAAACAAACTGTTCGAGTATTCAGTGTCATCACTTTGCCACTTGGGGAAAAAAGACTGCTCATGGCAAAGGTTTCCCTTCAGGTCTGTCTGGTAGAAAGGCCTTTTTAAAATAACATTGTGAAGTCTACTTTAACACAAACTAGAACCTTTTCTCACAAATAACCAAGTAGTTGTTGTAACCAAACTCTGACTGACAGTTGTTAAGTGTAAACCAAATAATCCTGTATTTACTATTGGTTTCAACTACAGTCAAAGTCAAAGTCTGGTTTTTATGTTTGTTGCTCTACCCTTTTTGGCCACACCAACACAACCTTCACTCACTACTTTAACAATTTGTCAGATTCAGTCTTCCTGCAACTTGATCTGTTTAGCACAAACGGAAAACCACGTTGTTTTTGATTGAAGACGATCACATAACAGAGGTAAAAATACAAGGGGATATGACTGGCATTACTAATCCACTGAAAATTGATTGAATGATGTTGATCTCTTTCCTAACCTTCTGCAAGCTCTCCAACTGGCCTTGAAGCTCAGTCACCTGTTAGGAGGTAAGCACAGATACAGAAACTACTTGTTAGTTTACTGCAAATATGACAAAAATACTACATACTGTTAAAAGAAGAAGGCTCATCACCAAGCTGTCAGACTGCAGAAGTAAACTGTTGTGATGTAAACTGAGCCTTTTATCATACTAGGACAATATTTACACAAATATTACATGAAGATGTGAAATGTGCAAAGAATTTGTTTTGTCAAAAATAGTTTTGGTGCATATCAGCACCAGAAAAAAAAAAAAGATAACTCTTTGACATCACAGAGTTGGGGGGTCATCACATCATCACATGACCTCACATTGTTAATAATTGTTGCTCACCTTACTCTCTGCTTGGCTCAGAGCAGTCTTGAGGCTAGAGATTTCCTGGTCGTGGCTCTGTTGGCTGGTTTGGTGGGTCTGCTGAAGCTCTTTCTGACTGGTGAGGTTCTGCTGAAGGGTTTCTTTAGCCTGCTGAAGCTCCCTTTGGAGCTGCTGAATCTGGTTCTGACGGGCTTGAGCTTGAGACTGAGCTGTTTTTAACTGGTTCTGCACCTTTAAGAAAAAATGAAGCAGGTAATGTGGTTACTGTAGGCCTATTCTCAGATACTGGCTGGGATTCTTTTAGATCTGGTGATGGAGCTCATGTGCATTAACAGTCTTTAGACCAATAGTCCAAATAAATAAAAGGTCAACCACAAATCTAGCAAATAGGTAAAATCCCTGTTCCTGCAAGAATTCTCACCTGCTGGGTGTGACTCTTAGCTTGTTGAAGCTCTTTCTGATTTTGGGTTAGTTGGTTCTGATTCTGCTGCAGTTGAGTCTGGGTCTGGGACAGCTGGGACTGGAGCTGTAGGATCAAAGACATGACAGAGCCAATGGCATGATGAATCTACACGCTATCTGCTATCTGAGCTAGCAGCTATCTGAATATGGTGTTCATTTTTCCCATCTGTGAATAAAGACTTGCAGGCAGTTTCACCTAACTTTGTCAAACCGTACCTGTGTCAGCTGGTTTTGGACCTCCTGGACCTTTTCCTTGAGCTGCTGGTTTTCCTTCTGGGCTCTTTCCAGCTCCTGCAGGGACTTCTGGGCCTGGTGAAAAACTGACAATTAAACTAAAAGAAACAGAACCACTATTGCATCTCTGTGTATCTCAATACACATAAATATCACACATAATTATGTGTGATAAATAAAACTAGGAGATATTTTTTGCTCTGAATTGACTTCAATCATTAAGTATCAAAGTTATTTGGGTGGACTGCTGATTAACTGGATAGGAATTGATCTAGATGCATAGAGCAGAACTTTTTTGTTCCAAATATCTTAAATCCCTCCATGAGCCTTTTTTTATTTTTTGGTAAATATGATAAAAAGTTAAGTTGGGAAAAAAAATAAAGACTTGCGCTGGTCATGTTTAACTTTGCTCACCTCCTCCTGTTTTTTCTGCACTTCTCCTTTCAGGGCACTCAGCTCCTCCTGGGTCTTGCTGAGCTGCTCCTGAGCTTTATTCAACTCCTGCTGTACCTCCTGGTTTGGAGCCACCTCGCTTCCTGCTTTAGTAGCTGTTTCACTGACCAGCTGGAAAAGACAAACATAAATCCCCATTGCAGTTGTTCTCCACGGTCAATGGGTCCAAACCGTTTCCACAAACCTATCGCCGCACCTTGTCATGCTGGGCTTTGAGCTCCTCGTACTGGGTTTTATAGCGTCGTCCAATCTTCTTCACCTGGGTTATGGTCTTGTTCTTCTCCACAATGTCATTGTTTTTTGTTTCCAGGTCTTTCTTCAGAGAGTCTCTTTCGGACGTCAGGCGGGCAACAGACTCTCTGAGGCCATGTAGCTGCGACTGAGCTGAATTTCCACTCGCACTGGATCTGATTCACACATAATCATCTGTGTAAGGTTATTTTTTTGGATGCATTGATCAATTTTCTACTGAGTTGCTGGAAATTAGGTTCCGATCACTTAGGCAGCAAAACTGCAAAAGTCTGGTACAAACCACACAAAAGAAACTAGAGTTGGGAAAGTACCGTTCAGTTCACCTTTGTGGCGTTAGTGTATTTAACAGGTGTAAGCCTGTGTGTGTTGCTCTACCTGGCCAGCTCAGCCTTCAGCTTGGCTGTCTCCTCAGCCAGCTGTGTGATGCGCTTCTGTTGAGCCTCTCTCTCCGTGGTGAGTTTCTGTCTCTCCTCAACATCACCGTCTTTCTGTTGGCTGATCAGTTGCTGTAAAAATCAAAATCACAAATCTTCTAAATCTTTTGCTTGCTGACTGAATGTATAAACTACTACACTATGGAGCCACTATGTTGCAGAAATGAGAGAGAGAGAAAAAAAGCATTTACACATGTACTCAACCTCCTCCACAGAGTGGCATTACCTGATTTTTTGCTTTTAATCGTTTAAAGTCTTCCTCCAACAGCCTCTTGTCAGCCTGCAGGGAGCCATTCTTCTCTGACAGCACAGACAGAGAGTGATGCAGAGGGCTGATGTCTGACTGGAGTTTTGTGATCTGGTGAGACACAATGTTGGGCGTTTTAAAGCTTGCTGCATGTTTGACACCAGACTCTCTGTATTTGTATCACTTCAGCTGATGTGCACCTTTTGATTTCTGTAACTTGGCACTTTGCAAAGCTCGGTTGAAGACACAAGTATACGATCGTGTTGGTTTTTTACTGCCATTTTAATGACATTCCAGTACAGAAGCTTAGAGATATATACAATTACAGTGCGATATTGCTACAGTTTGAAAACTTGTAACTTTGTGGGGGGAAAAAAGTCATTTCTTCTGGTTTTGACTTCCTCCCTTCCTATACAAGTGCTTATGTTGTGATAATGCTCGAGCGGTGGCATCTATTGTTTAGGAGAACATAGCAGCGGCTTCTTGCCTCTTATTGACGGATATAAATAGAACTGCCTGATAATATTGCAGCAGCACAAAAAGTAACCAACGTGGTATATACTGTACACAAGAGTAGTTGCAGTAGGCTTCCAGGTATGCTGTAGTGACGATCTGTATTGTAACTGACTCCACAACATTTTGTTATAGAAATTTGCTGCAACTGCTTAAGGTGAAGTATGTCAGGTAAAGGGGGGTACGTTATTTGAACTTGTTTCCAGTAGCAGAGCCATTTCTCTTCAGCTGTTTATTATTGCAGATTGTAACGTTCAATCTTTTTTTTTTTTGAAAATATTATGCATTGAAGATAAGTTATTTTGTCAGTTATAGCTCTTGGAGAGAAAGGTTACAGTTAGAAAAAAAGAAGATGGAACTGGCCAAGACAAACATGAAGACAAATGGTGACATGCAGTGCAGTGCAAACTCACTTTAGCCTGAGCTTGCTGCAGTTCTTGCTCCAGTTTATCTCGGTCCATTTTGAGCATCTTGTTGGTTTCTCGAAGAGCACTGATAGTCTCCATCTTCTTTAGCTGCTCTTCCTGCTGCACTAGAGTTTTTGCTGTAGCCTGACATAGAGGAAGAAACATATACAGAGAAGTAACAAACAGTATTCTCTATTATGTCCTTTGCACATTTAAAAGTCACACTAGCATCCTACTTGCTGCTTATTTTTAAAAACAAAAAAACACTCTTTCTTGCTAAATCCGGTACGGACGCTCTGTACTTACAATACAAGTTTCTGAACTGACTATCAACCTCACAGT
Source organism: Rhamphochromis longiceps (assembly GCF_057381845.1). NCBI lineage: Eukaryota > Metazoa > Chordata > Actinopteri > Cichliformes > Cichlidae > Rhamphochromis > Rhamphochromis longiceps. The sequence goes on from NC_140574.1 coordinate 32,613,343, forward strand.
GTTCAAGAAGTTGCATAGTAACAAATTTGTGGAAGTAAAGTTTTACAAAGTATAATGAAGCTCTTCATTCTGTAGTAGATTCTCAAATATTAATCAAGGCCTCTTTTTCCTCCAAAAATAACTTGTTGTTTTGTTTTTTGAGCAAACTGATATTATTTACATTTACTCGGCTAAAGTTACAGCATTATGGTGTTTCAAGTGAGGCAAGAGGTGACTCTTACGGCAACAAAAACCAGGACCTCCCACTATATTGGTGTCACAGCTTCACTAATCTAACTAATCTACAGTCACCACACTATATACACCAGCTTTTAATTGACTACGTTATTTGATCCCAAAAGGTTGATTCTGTTCATCTGGACGTAGCGTTTTCAATGGGAGAAACATCTCATCACTCATCCAAGTGACTTCTTGGGATTTACTTACCTGGATGATTGAGCATGGATCAAGATATGTTATTTGATCAAAGGTAAAACAGATCAAACACTCCCCCAACTCATACCTGCATCTTCTCCCTCTCAGCATTTAGGGTTTCTTGTAGTTCCTTTAATTCTCTCTCTTGGTGTTCCACTTGCTGTTTGTAACGAAGAGCCTCTCCGTCAGACGCCTCACATTGCGCTATAGCGATATCCTTTTCCCGCCGCACAAACCTGCACCGCAAACGCACATTTTACACTCAGTTCTACTTTGAACAAGTAAAAGATTTATAATGAAAGAATTATTAGAATTTCATTTCATCATAAGGTGCTTCAGAGGTAACGATGTTTACATACTCTATTATAAAATAAACTGCAGTGTCAGCTATTTCAATACTTTCAATACACAATAACACAAACACTGATCAACCAGCTCGTGTTACAGTACCTGAGTATTTCTAGTATTTGCTCAGTGGTCTTTCCTTCCTCACTGAATGACAAGTCAAGCTGCTGCGGTTGCTGCTGTTGTTGTTGCAGCTGGCGGCTCTTAGCAGCTATTTCATCCATTTGTTCATGCAGGAGGGAATTCTGCTTTCCCAACTCCTCACAGTGACGGCTCTGATTTGACAGATCCTCCTGAATGACAGTCATAGTAAGGACTGTTACGATCATTCACAAACAGTCTTCTAATTACATTTTAATTTTCTTAAACTAAGATTCATAATGTGGTTTGTTCAACTTTATATATCTCAAACAATTATTCAGACCTGTGTGAAAAGAGGGATGTTAGCTTGCCCGATTAAGATTATTGGGTTGTTGTTCTACCTTCAGCTTTTTCTCTGCTGTACTCCAGGCTGCAGTTTTCTCCTGCAGGAGGGAGGTGGTCTTCTTCAATTCCTCCTCTAACTCCATCTTTTGTGCTGCTCCTTGTTGGAATTTTTTCTTCAGTTCCTGTAGAGCCTCCACATCAGCAGCATGAAGCATTAGCTCCCGCTCATACTTAGCCTGTGCCTCTCCAGCTAGCTTAGTCTGACAGGAGAAGAGAAGGGGAGGGACCTTCAGTTGCATGTCAAGTGTGGTTTTCTTACTGTAGGCAAAAATTAAAAAGAAAATACTGGCAACCACCAGCGTTACCCCTCAGCCTCCTAGTAGACACACTTATGATATCATTTTCAAAATCCTACATCACCTTGTTGTCAAGTTATAAAGTCCACAAGAGTTTTGGAAAACTTACTCTGTACTTGAATCTCAGTGACCTTGACCTCAAACTCCTTCAAGAATTTCAGTAGATGCACCTATGTTATCAATTTGAAAATCTAGATAACTTCTTTTTTGAGTTATGAAATTCACAAGAATTTCTGAAAATTAGGTCAAGGTCACTGAGATTCAAGCTAATCCAAGATGTACGTTGCCTTGTTTATGAGTTGGTGGTGGGGTGATGACAATACCCCACCACCTTTTTACGGCTGAAGGGTAAAAACTGGTAGGAGTACAGTAGAAACCAAGTATATTAATCAATGCACGTGTGTGTACCTGCAGCAGGCTGTCCTGCACAGCCTTCTGCTCCAGAGTTACAGCAGCAGCTGCCCTCTCCAGAGCCTCCTGTTGCTCTACCCGACTGGCCTTCAGACTGCGTTGCAGCTCACACACCTGTACAAAGAGAGTATAGGAGATTACGGTCATTGCATTATCAAGTTGTCCGTGGATCTATATGTGCCTGAACAATTGAGCTTATTCTATAATTTGCATTTTAAAAACAAATAATTGTTGGTGACTAATTTGTCATATCATTCATAATAATTATGCTCACGTGGGTCATGCAGCACAAAGTTATTAAAGTTGTGATGGTGAAGGCAAACATGGCTGGAAGCGTTACTGCTGGAGATTCAATTCCCAAAAGAGCAGCTACTTTAGTGGTGTGGAATTATTTTAGATACAAACCAGCATATACACAACAGACCAGTGCAAAAAGCCTGTAATGTCGAAGGGGGGAAATATCTCTAACTTATTTCACCTTCTTAAGCATCAGCACCCAAGCCTGTATCAGGAATGTCTGAAAGCCTGGGAGGAAAGCTCTGCAGCTAATGCTACAAACTAAAACAAAGTAAGCTAGTTCAGCATGGCATCACCAAGTCTCTCGCCAGTTGCATGACTTGATGCATTCTCAATGATCCAGGTAAGTAAATCCCAAAAGGTTGATTCTATTCACCTGGACATAGACGATATTACCCAAACTGTCACCATTTGTTTGCCAAAAGATATGATATGATTTCAAGACGGCACTCCCAGACTCATTGTTATCTGTGAATTACTATGTACTAACCACAGATTTATAGTCAAGTAGTATGACAGCCTTACCTCAGTCTGAGGCAAAGAGCAGGGGGAGAAATTAGTTTTATACTTCTTAAAGTTATTGCACTTTTTAAGGTAGTTTTCATAGAATATTTCAAGTCAATGTGTTACGTTTATTTTGTCAAATGAATAACAACCAATTTTTTCTGTATTTTGGCAAATTTATCGCTATCGTGGTAATACTCTGAAATATCGTGTTTGGGCCATATTACCCATTCCTACACCAAGTGGGTCCTCAGTTGGGTACTGATTTGGGATGCAGACGATAAAACACACGGTATAGGGATTAGTAGAAAAACCTGAATTAAGCCATCTTCAGGGCTTACCTTCCTAGTGACAATGGCATACACAATTAATCATGTGGCTGCCAGTTAATGATCATTGCCATGAGAGTAGAAATAGCTGATGCTCTGTTAAAGCATTTTTGAAAAGCACCTTATATACAAATGTGCAAATAGTTTGTGACTGCCTGGCTTATTTTTTCACGTTTCTTGTTGCCTTTGTATTGTACGTATGGTAGAATCTTGAAGTCGACATCGAGTCAACATTTACAGCTGTGGTCAGAAGTTGACATCATGGGTGTGAATGTGATGGTAAATTTGGCATACAGCCGTAATGACGTAAAAGAAATCAACACAGGGACAAAAATTATACACACAGGCTCAAATATACAAACACTGACTTAAATGTTTTACAAAGGTTCTACAATGCATTTTAACTTGACACAGTCAAAGCCTATTTACTTCTCATTGGTCATCATGATTGACTCTAACTGCTAGTTTTTCTTTGCCAGCATAAAAATGTATTTGTCTGAAATGAAAATTAGATTGACCAATATACAACAATGGGAAAGTGCCAGAAATTCAGCAAAGATCTAAGAAATTATAGATTTACACAAGTCGGGAAGGTTTAGTGGAGCAATTTCTAAACAAATGTAGATTCCAAATTTTGTTCAAATTCAAGTTATTCAGTGTGTCTTTTTCCAGACCATGGCAAACTAACACAAGAACCTCCAAGGCTCAAGCCCGGAAACTGCTGAAACACCACTGTCACGGTCCACATTGAAGCAAGTTTAATGTAGCCGTGGACTGAGTGGGTGACATCCAAGAAAGAACCCCCTAGTCCAAAATTAACACTTTCAAGCTCAACTTTGCAGCTGCCCACACAGGCACTTGTTTTTAAAGTCATTACAGATGTATGCTGTTCAATTGTTCCACTCTATTCTAAGAGATCAGTAAAAGTCTAAATTACTATAACATTTATCCCTGATAAGTGTATATATGCAAACTTATGACCACAGCACTAAGTAAACGTGTGCTTGTATCAGAACTAGAGATGGCACGATACCACTTTTTTATGTCCGATACCGATACCGATATCATAAATTTGGATATCTGCCGATACCGATATGAATCCGATATAGTGTTTTTTAATCAACAAAACTGTTTTTTAAATATCTTGCTGCATTTTGTATAAGTTCATACTCAAGTTTAAAACAACAACTACACTAAAGCTATTCTGTTATACCTGTATGCAAAAAAAAAATTTAATAGTTCAGCAATACTGATCAATCTAATAAACTTAAACCTACACCATCCTCCCTATTCTGGTATTTTAAAGAGTACTTAGCATAAATATTAAGCAACCTAACTAATAGGGTTCCAACTCCCAGCAACAACAAAAATAAATAAATAAAAAATAGGGAACCACCCCTCACACTCCACCTCATGATGCTTAATCGACGTAATCAACCTTAATTTGATGCAGTGTGAAAAAAATGCACAGAAATCAATTATTTTTCAAGAAATATTAAATAGATTCAACATCTTTCTTCAACAAAATTGCAGACTGCACAGATGGTACCTTCCCAAAGGAAAAAGTACTATAGCTTACTAGGGTATATATATTAGACTTAATAGTCACTATATACAGTAATTGACTTCTATTCATTTTACATCAAATTAAAACTTTGGGTGTCAGATAATTATTTATTAAAAGCTAGACATTTTAAATGAGAATAAGAAAGAAAAGTATGTCTTTGTGCCCCCTTTTCCCTGTTAATGCCCTATCGGCCCCCCTGGCTAAACTTTGCTAGATCCGCCCCTGCACAGTTACCAGCCGTCAGCTACGTAGAAAAAGATCCTCGAGTAGAAAGTAATATTAAATACATTCTAACAACAGCTGATCAAGCTTAAACGTGCTGCTGTTGTTCAGCCGCTGGTTTCCTCTTTCTGGTGCAAAGTGGGCCAAAAGCAAACTAGAGACACGGACTGCGACAGAAAAGCCGATCAGCTGATCGTTAAGCAGTTTCACCATTGAAGTAGCAGCAGGAGAGGCAGTCGCTTGTTAAGCTTAACGCAGGAATGCTTTACAAACATTCAGAGATGGACTTACACACTTGCTTTACTTCTCTCGGGGATAACTTTGTCGGAGATGAAATGCCGGGTTGCTAGCGAAGCTCCAAATGCTATCCAGACCACCGACAGGTCCTGCATGCCACAGCCGCTCTATCACGTGATGCATACTGCTCCGACTGCTAACGTTCTGAGGTGAGTTACGGCGTGTTGCAAGTTTTGTGAGGTGCTTTCGTGATATTTAATGGATCGGATTACATTTTTTATTTTTCTCCGATATCCGATCCAGTAATTTAGGTCAGTATCGGACCGATACCGATACGTAATATCGGATCGGTCCATCTCTAATCAGAACACATGTTAAATTATAACTCACTTGTTTCTCCACTGCACCCACAGCCTTTCTTCTTTCCTCTTGCTCTTGCTGCTTCATTTTCTCCAACTCTAAAATCTTCTTCTCCAGCTGCTTCTGCACCTCTTCCGACTCTTTCAGACGAACCTCCAGAGGAGAACGTAGCTAAAGCATGAAGAAAGGTCAGTATGAGAGTATGTTAAAAGGTGCACAGAGCAAGGAAGTACAGTATTTAGTAGTATTTAGGAGCGGTACCTCCTTCTCTTTCTCTAGACTGTCTTCCAGAGTCAGCACCACGGATCTATACTGCTCTACAGAGGCATTAGCACTCTTCAGCTGCTCCTCTAATTCACTCTTTTTCTCCTCAACACTGTGCAGGAGACCTTTCACCTCTGAGAGCTCCTGCTCTGATTGGCTGGGTAGCTGGGAGGCTGCTGGGACTGGAGAGCGCACTGTGGGAGACATTACTATTGTTTTACAGCTGACTTTGAGTATACAGGTACATTAACCCTTTGTACGGCCATAATAACTTACCTCTCAACGGTGCTCGGAGGCCTACGGCCCTGGTAACTGGCGTGGTGGTGGTGCTGGAGGTGGTGGTAGCCTCAGAGGAGGTAGCAGAGGCCAGCTGGGCTTTCAGTGCTGCCACCTGCTGTTCAGAGCTACGCAGCAGCTCCCTGGTCTTCTGCTGCAGTGTGTTTTGGGTCTCCAGCTGCTTCTTAGCTTCTAACAACTGAGCCTGTAGAGCAAATGGAGGTTACAAAGGAACAAGGAATGAAACTCTTATAACACACACACACACACACACACACACACAGTCTACTCGAGCCATGCGCTCTCCAACAACGTTTACAATGAAAGAAATAAACACAAATATTATACATACGTCCATAGTACGCCCAAGGGCATGTCTCTGTGCCACTTCCTGTTCTAGTCTGGTCTTCATCGAAGCCAGTTCTGACTCCAGTTGTTCTATCTTGTTGTTCAGATGCTGGCGTGTCTCTGTTTCTGCACGCTCCATTGTCAACTGGACATGACATCCCAAGAAAGTGAATTTAACACTTTTAAAACTTTAGACATGCTTTATACCTATACTGAAGGAGAAAGAGATGACTACCAAAACAGGTGTTCAGAGTAGTCTAAAGCTTTGGTATATTTACATACACCTCATACTACGGCTGGGCCATATTATACTTCACTTTATACTTTATAATGTTAGGCAATGATAAGAAAATGACATAAAATGTGCATGCGCGGTGCCTTTGTTTTCATACGCACATGGCAGAAAAAGCATGGCGGCGACAGAAAACAAGAAGGGCAAAAGTGGATTGTTGAATGAAACAGATGAACAAGAATTGTTTTCAAAACCTGCAACTTCAGTGATGTGAAACTGGTTTGGTTTTTGTCCGTCAGATACCCACCACATTTTTTATAGAACATGCAAGTGGACCGTCGTTATTAACGTATTTTCTGCACTATAATGGGGCGACCGTGGTTCAGGGGGTTGGGAAGCTCATCTTGTAACCAGAAGGTTGCCGGTTTGATCCCCAGCTCTGTTTGTCTTAGTCATTGTGTCCTTGGGCAAGACACTTCACCTACCGCCTACTGGTGATGGCCAGAGGGGCTGATGGCGCGATATGGCAGCCTCGCTTCTGTCAGTCTGCCCCAGGGCAGCTGTGGCTACAACTGTAGCTGCCTTCACCAGTGTGTGAATGTGAGAGTGAATGAATAGTGGAATTGTAAAGCTCTTTGAGGGTCTCAAAAAGCGCTATATAAATGCAATCCATTATTATTATTATTATTATTATTATTATTATTATTATTATTATTATTATAATAATAATAATAATAATAATAATAATAATAATAATAATAATAATAAGGCACTCTTAAAAGCCTTTAATTTTCTCAAAAATGAACAGTGCACCTTAAAATCTGGTGTGCCTTATGTATGAATTCTGGTTGTGCTTACTGACCTCGAACTCATTTTATGCTCAAAAATCTGTCAAAAAATGTCTTAGTATGACTTTGGTAAGCTACGAAGCCACGCTACTTGATGGATTGTCAGAGCATAACAGCTACCGTAGTCAGGAGCCTAGCGGAGTAATACGTACTGCGCTTCAACATAATATTACCGTATTGTGTGTGTGTATAAGGACCCCAAAATGGCACCTGTTAAGAGATATGCGTATGAAGCACATTTTAAACTCAAGGCTATCAATCGCGCAGTAGAACATGGGAACAGAGAATTCAGCATTAATGAGTCAATGGTACAGAAGTGGAGGAAGCAAGAAGATAGACTTATCTGACTGATTTGTTTCGCTTAATGTGCCTTATAATCCCGTGCACCTTACGGTCCAAAAAATACGGACTTGACTTATTTATTTGGCACACTGCAGTTTCATATTGCAAAGCACCTCTTTTTAACTTTTGTGGATATTATACATGGTTATGCTCAGGATATGTCAGCCCATTTCCACTGAAAATGCCTTTTGGTTAAACTATCAGCAAGGAATTTGCATTTGCACTGTTACATTTTTATACAGGGAGTGCAGAATTATTAGGCAAATGAGTATTTTGTCCACATCAACCTCTTCATGCATGTTGTCTTACTCCAAGCTATATAGGCTCGAAAGCCTACTACCAATTAAGCATATTAGGTGATGTGCATCTCTGTAATGAGAAGGGGTGTGGTCTAATGACATCAACACCCTATATCAGGTGTGCATAAGTATTAGGCAACGTCCTTTCCTTTGGCAAAATGGGTCAAAAGAAGGACTTGACAGGCTCAGAAAAGTCAAAAATAGTGAGATATCTTGCAGAGGGATGCAGCAGTCTCAAAATTGCAAAGCTTCTGAAGCGTGATCATCGAACAATCAAGCGTTTCATTCAAAATAGTCAACAGGGTCGCAAGAAGCGTGTGGAAAAACCAAGGCACAAAATAACTGCCCATGAACTGAGAAAAGTCAAGCGTGCAGCTGCCAAGATGCCACTTGCAACCAGTTTGGCCATATTTCAGAGCTGCAACATCACTGGAGTGCCCAAAAGCACAAGGTGTGCAATACTCAGAGACATGGCCAAGGTAAGAAAGGCTGAAAGACGAGCACCACTGAACAAGACACACAAGCTGAAACGTCAAGACTGGGCCAAGAAATATCTCAAGACTGGTTTTTCTAAGGTTTTATGGACTGATGAAATGAGAGTGAGTCTTGATGGGCCAGATGGATGGGCCCGTGGCTGGATTGGTAAAGGGCAGAGAGCTCCAGTCCCACTCAGACGCCAGCAAGGTGGAGGTGGAGTACTGGTTTGGGCTGGTATCACCAAAGATGAGCTTGTGGGGCCTTTTCGGGTTGAGGATGGAGTCAAGCTCAACTCCCAGTCCTACTGCCAGTTTCTGGAAGACACCTTCTTCAAGCAGTGGTACAGGAAGAAGTCTGCATCCTTCAAGAAAACATGATTTTAATGCAGGACAATGCTCCATCACACGCGTCCAAGTACTCCACAGCGTGGCTGGCAAGAAAGGGTATAAAAGAAGAAAAACTAATGACATGGCCTCCTTGTTCACCTGATCTGAACCCCATTGAGAACCTGTGGTCCATCATCAAATGTGAGATTTACAAGGAGGGAAAACAGTACACCTCTCTGAACAGTGTCTGGGAGGCTGTGGTTGCTGCTGCACGCAATGTTGATGGTGAACAGATCAAAACACTGACAGGATCCATGGATGGCAGGCTTTTGAGTGTCCTTGCAAAGAAAGGTGGCTATATTGGTCACTGATTTGTTTTTGTTTTGTTTTTGAATGTCAGAAATGTATATTTGTGAATGTGGAGATGTTATATTGGTTTCACTGGTAAAAATAAATAATTGAAATGGGTATATATTTGTTTTTTGTTAAGTTGCCTAATAATTCTGCACAGTAATAGTCACCTGCACACACAGATATCCCCCTAAAATAGCTAAAACTAAAAACAAACTAAAAACTACTTCCAAAAACATTCAGCTTTGATATTAATGAGTTTTTTGGGTTCATTGAGAACATGGTTGTTGTTCAATAATAAAATTATTCCTCAGAAATACAACTTGCCTAATAATTCTGCACTCCCTGTATGGCTTTAATGCACATAAAAAACAGCTGAGTGAAAATAAATTGATGGGGGGTTTTTTTTACACTAATAAAGTTGTGGAATTATATCGATATCAGTTATATCGTTATCGCAAATTTTCCAATATATATATCGTGCTAAATATTTTTGTCCATATTGCCCTGCCCTACCTCATACATATAGAAATTACCAAAAGCATCCTGTCTCCAAACCCTGCTGCTGTAATATGGTACCTGTATGGTCTTGAGGTTGGTGAGCAACAAGTTTTGGTTACGTTGTTCAGCCAGCATGGCTTCCTTCTCTCGACTGAGTCGACTCTCTGCTTGTCTCAACATGTCTCTCTCTTTTGTCAGGTTCTCCACACGCACCTACAGACAGAGGCAGGTTACTGACAAAATGACAAAGGTGACAAAAGTGCCCATGAAACAACAAATATGACCATGAACTTGATCCAAATTCAGAGGATCATATATGTAATATTTTGTTCTTGCTCTCACCAAGAAAGATTATTTTTGTTTTGTCTCGTTCAGACCCAAAAGTACACATGATTAGAATTTTAACTTACTAGGGAGCACATTCATTTCCCTTTTTATTCCGTTTATGTTTATGAAGCAACTGCAAAAGCTACGTGAACATAAATTGCTAACTGGTTATGCCTTTATGGGGCAGTCTGGTTTTATTTTTAACATGTAGGTGTCATGTGTGGCTCAGCCATTAAACTGCGAATCCGCCAATGCTAAAAGATGCTTGAAGTAAATGTGGAATTGAAGCCTAAAACGCACATTGATACAGTCTACTATAACCTTTCTTCCCAATCATTCATAGTGACGTTTAATGTACTTCCAAGGTGAGTTAATATAAACTTCTCAGACATATCACAGGTGTTTAATAGACCAAACCAGAAAGAACTCTGGAGTATTGAAAATCCTCTCTTGTTTTGATCAACTCAGGCCGCTGAAACCTAATGTACAGAGAGGCAGATGTACTTTTGGGCCATTTCCATTGCAAAGAGAGAAAAGAAGGCGCGGAAATTTTACAAGACAAAAATCTGTCAACCGGTCTTTTAGGTTAAAAAGCAGACAGACCCATTAGTCTAGCAAAATAAGTTATAAATAAAACTCCTTGCAGTGGTCAAGTGGCCCAGCTGTAAATTAAGTTACGGTATTACAAGTACAAAAAACAAAACAAAACATGTGCCTAAATTAAGCTACTATGTTAATATTATCTTAGGAAAATATTGGTTTTAATGTTTAATGTTCTCCATAAGTCCCTTTATCTTTCTAGCCGTCCTGATCCCCACTGCTTGTCTTGCTCACCTCTTCCAGAGCAATTTTTTCATTAGCCTGCCTCAGGTCCTGGCTCATTGTGTGGATAATGTGCTCGTGTCGCTGGGCTGTTACAGACATCTTTTGGTTCCTCTCCTGAAGGATAACGATCTCTCGGCGGTATGCTGATACAGCCTCCTGGAGTATTTCGTATCTGGTATTTAGAAACACACACAGATCTCAGCCTTTAAAAATAAATCCTGGCAACTCCCAGTACTAACCCTAAGCCTCCTGGTAGACACACCAATGGTATCAATGCTACATCACTTTGTTTTTAAGTTATTGCATTCACAAGATTGAGAAAAACTTCTTCTGACCTTGAGGTCACTGACATTCAAACTCGTACAAGATTTTTAATAGATGCAACTATTGTATCAATTTGAAAACTGAGTCACTGCATTTAACGACAATACTCCTTCAGCCGTTTACAGGCGAGCGGTAAAAAAAGCATAAACTGTCACATTAGTGTTTTGTGTCCTAAACCCACCGCTTGTTGCTGAACTCCAGCTGAGAAGTCAGCTTGGCATGGCTGGAGCGGAGTTCCGTCAGCTGCCTTTGCAGCCGATCATTGGTTTCATTCAGTATCCTGTCGTTCTCTGCCTTCTCCTTCTTATACAGCGCGAAGGCGTCATTGAGCTGGGAACAGACGGACATCAGAAGAGCTTCAAGAATTCGATTCCTAACTCAACATTCACTTTCATATAGAGATGTGCTCGTGTGTACCTGTTTTAAAGCTGCTTTTGTCTGAGCATTCGGTGCCGACTCTGCAGCAGCAGCTCTCTGAGGAGTAGAGCGAGTAGCTGGTATTGAAGAGCGGCCCTGTGCAGGTTGGGGAGAAGAGTCTTGACCTGAAGTTGCAAACAAAATAAATAAATAAAAATAAAAGCTTGACTGTGTGTGTATTCACCAACAAAGATGCTACATACAGGTCTTAGTATTTTTTTGTCACCTTGAGGGGGCAGACTGAAGCCAGTGCTCTGTGTCAGCAAAGCCTTGTACATGTCTCTCTGCCTTGCATTTGAATCTGCCAGCTGTTTCTGCTGGTTCCTCTGCTCTCTCAGTTGCTCCACCTCCTTATGCAGTCGATCCACACTGGACTCCAACTCTGATATCCTACAAGAAACCAAGGGCACATACTTCACGTTTAAAATAGACAGATATTTTCCCTGATTAACTACGATAAATAAAGATATCAGTTGACTTCATAATTAACTGGTTGAAAACAGTAATGTGAATACCAAGATAAATAATGTACCATTATTAGCTAAAATGTTATTAATTTGCAATATTGTTAAAAATACTACAATAAAGTATTTAGAATCCCTGTTCCATGACAGGTAAAATAGCTATAATTCAATTTGATAATTTGCAAATGAATTAAACCCCATATTTAATTAAAATAGTGCAAATGCAAGATTTAAAAGGTTGAGTCTGAGTTCACTCTTAGGAACTTGGAAATTTGCAGTTTAGAAAACAAAACAATGTTTAAAATTTTCAGCAGCTCAGTAGTTCGTTGCCTAAAAAGTGTCAAAAAATATTTTCATGGAATGAGTCTGGGCTACATGCTCACCAGTTTAGCCATGCTGTTGCAGAATGTGTTTTAGCATTAATAATAACAAATAAATAATAATGCTGAATTTAATTGCAATCACTTCAATCACTCACCCACAGAGTGGCAGCAAGCCTCTAACGCAGCGGTCTCCAACCTTTTTTGCGCCGCGGACCGGTTTATGCCCGACAATATTTTCACGGACCGGCCTTTAAGGTGTCGCGGATAAATACAACAAAATAAAACTAGTACCGGTACCGAAAAAAGAAGATTTATTCATAACACACGTGAAAAGACCCAGGAAAACCAAGTTAACAATAAAAACAATAACAAAATAACGCTGAAAACCGATAAAAACCCTGAAAACCATACATTCCATACCTGAGCCTCAACTCTCGCGGCCCGGTACCAAACGACTCACGGACCGGTACCGGTCCGAGGCCCGAAGGTTGGGGATCGCTGCTCTAACGCATCTTTTGAGATTCCTTAATTAATCTTTGATCAAATTACCTAAAAACAAATGCTGACTAGTCCTACTATGACTACCACACCAGACATTACAGTCCAATCTTTTGTCATCTCAGTGGCGTGAAGACACAAAACTCCCAATGGTTAGATTGATTTGCTTCTGTACATCCAATTAAAATCACGTCTACTAGTTACTGAAAGTTCAGTGTTAAGACATTTGTGTTACTGCATTGTGGACACAATTGTACACCAATTATAAAAATAAGTAGCAGGGCTAAATATAATAGCCCCATCACATTTACCGTGCTGATGTTACTTGGCTCTGCTGTTTGTCCTTCTCCTCCTCCAGCTCCCTCAGCCTTCCCAGAAGGCTTTGGTTGTGCCTCTGGAGCTCCTCCACACTGCGGAAAGACAGCTGGTGAGGGCTGATCACCTCTGAAGTCCTAGAAATGTCAGCAGAGCTGCCGTCATCCTTGGTCACGTGGTTGCCCCTGGCTTCCTCCAACTCCACCAGAAGACCACACACCTGGAGAGAAATGAATCAGTGCAAGCTCTACTCTGTGTTTGACATTAATAATTTATTATTTCCCCACTCACATGATGGGCATTAAACCTAATCGGATATAACAGCACTAATGAATGAATTTCTTCTGTGTATTGCTCTGAATATCTTAGGCTACGTTCACACTGCAGGCAAAAGTGCATCAAATCTGACTTTTCTGACCCTATGCGACCCATATCCGATCATGGTATGACAGTTTGAACGGCACAAATCCGATATTTTCAAATCCAATGTAGGTCACTTTCGTATGTGGTACTGAATCCGATACATATCTGATATTTTGGAAAGCAACTGCTGTTTGAATGGTCATGTTGCATTAAATCCGTCTTTTACGTCACTGACACAAGACAGACGGCAATTTCAGCGCCGGAGAAGACAGCCTCTCACATCCCAATCCCACCACTCCTGGTTCTGACTCCATGTCCATATATACCTCTGCACGGAGGTAGCAGCCACTGCTGCAAACAAGGCCATTATTACAGCTCTCTTTTTTCTCAGTGTCCTTCTTTCTCTAATTAATTTGTCAAAATTCTGTCGGTTATGACTGTGCCCAAATTGATAGACTGCTGCAACAACACCTACTAGCTCTGTAGCCGCCATTTTTTCTTCCGTAAACAGAGCATGTGTGTGACGTCTTCTCTTGCACATGCAGGCTGCTTTGAGGGCCGTGAACCGTTCACACTAGAGCGCGTTTGCTGTCACATTTTATTTGTAATGTGAACAACCAGACAAAAAAAAAAAAAATCGTATTTGATCAAAAAAATCGAAATTGAGCATTAAGACCTGCAGTGTGAACGTAGCCTTAGCATACCTGAGCAGATGTATCCTCCAAGAGTCTTTCAATCCTCAGTTTCTCTCTCTCCAGGGTATCACAGTGCTGCTTTACCTCCTCTTTCTCTTTTTGCAAACTGTAGATTTCCTAATGGCAAAAAATGAACAATATGCAAGTTTTATGTAACCAAACAAATCAAAAAGTGAATCAATCGGGGTTATAAAACAGCTGCTTTACTGTCCGAGCTTGCTCCAGTTTGTTGCACAGGGAGGCCATGGATCTCTGCATGCTCTCATACTCCTCCCTCTGTTGTTTCAGGACAGGAGCTTTGGATTCGACCTCCTGAACAATCTCATCCAGCACACGGCTCACTCTCCTCGTCTCTTGCTTCTCCAGCTGAAGCTGTGTCTGACACTCAGCATACGCATTATACAGCTAAACACAGAGACAGCAAAAGAAGAATTCTTAACCACAAACGTCTACACTGCTCTCTACACTACAGTAGTACAGATACACTACTGGAAGGACGATTTACAGCACACTTGAAAATATCTAGAAACTTGCAATATATCAGAGTGTCTCAAGTAACAACCGCAATAAACAAATGAATGGTTATTCTTGGTTAAGCCCTCCATTTTTTTTGACGTAACATAGCAAAGCAATACAATGCTCTCTAATGGCCTAAAATTTTGTTCAAAACACTCCTTTGAAAAGCTGCTCCATGATGATGTGGTTTATGGCACCCTTTCTGGATATTCATAATACCAAATAGCCCTTCTACCACATCCCAAAGGTGTTTTATTGGATTCAGACGTAGTGTCTAATTCTCACTGACACCTTGGTAAAATCCTGTGAACTCACATCAAAGAACTTCATGCCAGGTTTAACAATCGCTGCAATGGAGGCTGCTGAAGGGCACATGGCATCCAACTGTTCTTCAGTCATAGAAGGCATGCCTGGAACACAACATGCACATGTAAATAAAGCTGTTATGTGTTTCCAGAGACATTCTCATAAAAGCAGACTTCAGCTTGATAAGCACAGGTAAGACGTGTGTGTGTGTGTGTGTGTGTTCTCACAGCAGTGTTTGCCTGCAGCCTTCACTGTAGCATTTTCCAACTCCTTCTCCATTTTCTTGACCTTCTCTTTAAGCTCTTCTTCAAGACGAGTCTTTAGCTCCTCACCCTCTGACACCTTCTTTTCTAGAGCCTTATTGGCTGCAAAGAGAGCAAAATCAACCACACAGAGGTCATCAGTAACACTTTGAATATGGAAAGGTACAGAGCAGGTTAAATATATTAAGAATACACATTTACTACAAAGGCTTTGGGGTTGATGATAGCACTAGTTTTTGTTTGCATTATAAACGAATATTCAGACTTTCATTTAATGACCAGGTGTGCAGAAACAAAACTAAAAACATGGATTTGTACCTTCAAGTGTTTCTTTCACCAGCTTGCTGAGTTCTTCAACAGCTCTGCTCAGTTCTTGGGTCTTTGTCTCCATGTCTGTTGCTGCCCCCTACAGGGAGGAAAAGAATGACTCTTAGAAGAACATGGCACTACAGTATGACAGAAGGTCTTAGTTATTTAAGCAACAACTATCTTAGTGACTTTTCACCTTATAGAGTGAAGACAACTTGACATGAGCATTGAGTTCGTTGCGGTACTTCTCTTCCATGGCGCTCTTCTCATCTTTGACCTGGAAATACATTTAGAAAATAAATGCAATGCATAAAATATGTGTATGCAATCACTGTATCATTAATTAAATTGGCAGATTGAAAAAATGCTGATCAATTGTTTGATCAATAAAACCATTAAACACACTTGAAGAGATCTTTCAATAAATCCTGGAGCACAAAGTTTCGAAGGCAACTAATTAGGGTTTAAGCGCTTTGACACAGCTCACCACTGTCACCATGGAAACACAAAAACTCATAAAGCTTTCCAAGAAGACAGAGTATAGATTACATTTTTATGACTTATCACATATTTATCTATTTTATTTGACTTTGACTCTACTTGATAGCATTTATACATTTTTGCATTTAAGAAAATGTTTTCTCTAAAAACTAAAATTGAATATGACGCATAAAAACACAGGAGTTTTTTGGTGTTTTTTTGGACAAATGAAACAGATGACGGACAAAACAAAAACAATGCAGTTTCTAAAATGGAAACCAATGAACAGTTCATTTTGAAAGACCTTTATTTTTTTCTCTTTTGAATATTTATTATTGCTCATTAAGAAGTCACAAGTATTTCTTGTCCAATTAATCAATTACTAAAATAATCAAATGCTGCAGCCCTACACAAGTGTTTCTGTGTTACCTGTTTCAGTTTGTTGTTGAGGTCTTCAGCTCTTTTATTCTGACTTTCACCGGTTTCCTTCAGAACAGTGAGTTGACTTTCCAGTACAGCCACCTGTGGAAAGGAAATATTGTTAATAAAGACGTTAGTGCTGTAGCTAGAATAGCTAATTAACCCTACATATTCCACAACTAATGCTAATAAAGGAGATTAAAACCAACAGGGAATTTACATTCAGTTTATACAGTACTGAATGTAAATACAGTACTGTATCAATCTTACCTTCTGCTCGCTGCTCTTCAGACTGCTCTGCAGCTCCAGGATCTCTTCGCCTTTCTCTCTGTTGGTGTTCAGCAGTTCCTCAGTTTTGGTCTTTAGCTCTGCAGTCAACCACTCGATCTTCTTCTCAAGCAGCTCCTTCTCCTGCTCCATGCGCTTCTCCCGGTGCTGTAAGATACATTTCCAGTAACACTTCTCTCTTCACGCCACAAAATATTTCCAGAGGAAAAAAATGGCATTTTAAAGGGGGACCAATTATGGTTTTTACTATTAGCTCAAAAATAAATAATTCGCAATCTTTGTTCAACCTGAACAGGCCTCAACACTTCTTGTCTGAAAGAAACAGTTTCATTTTCTATCCCTTTAAGACTGTCCAACTAAAAGGTCACTGTCTTCTAAAAGGCTGTCCCTTGTCTGGCTTCCACAAATAGAACTCAGTGCCAGTAAGCACCTTCTCTGCAGGACTGCAGGCCTTCTCGATTAAGTCAAAAATAATGATTATTGTGATGAGTCATTTTAGCCTCAAGCCCTTGCAAGACGACTCCAAGCCCATCTTGCAAGTGCAGCTGCTGTTCTTGGCAGACTGCAGTTTAAGCAAACATCTGAAACAGAGATTAAAGCAAAGCATCTGTTTGTGTGTAATATTATGCTTCTTACCTGCTTATTGTGTAGTTTATTTGGTGTGTTTAACATAAGGTGAACCTGTTGGGGGGTGGGTGTGTGTGTGTGTGTGTGTGTGTGTGTGTGTGTGTGTGTGTGTGTAGCGCACCTGTACAGATGCTGCAGACGACTGTATCTCGTCCAGTTTTAACTGCAGCTCCATCTTCACTTTGTTTGAGTCTGTCAGTTTCTCATTGAGACGTTTCACATCCTCTGCAAAGACAAATCCACAGACCACAAAAAGAAGCGTTAACAGGTTTCCACTGAACCAAACATGCACAATTTATCGAGGTGTATAGCTTCTGTAGTGAACTTACCAGAGACATTCTCCACCTCCTGTGTTCTCTTCTCTAGCAACCGCTCCAGCTCTCTCTTCTCTGCCTCAATCTCATACTTGGTCTTGGTTTGCTGGATCCATACATACGTGCACAAACAGTACTTGAATTATACTACTACACTAAGAGTGTGTAGAAAATTGAAATGTGTAACAATTATCCGGTATCTTCAGCAGACTTCTAAAGGAATTTCTGTGTTAATCTGTGTTAATGATGAGTAAAAGGTCTCTTTTTTATTACCTGAGGTAATGGTTTTTCACTAATTCACACAGGGTCAAAAACATACAGACTCAAACACATGCGTACATCCTCACTAATACTTGGTTAAATGTCTCTTAGCAAGATGCACCTCAAACAGACAATTTTGGTAGCCATCAACAAGAGCTTCTGGTATAACTCTGGATGAATATTTCACCACTCTTCTTGGCAGAATTAGTACAGACTCTTCACTCTGGAGGAGTATGCAAAAATTGTGAAAGGAACCCGATACAAGCCAGTAAGTCAGGAAAGCTCACTTGTGACCAATGACAGTGATACTGACGTGAGTTGTTGAGAATATCCTGGTAAGCGCTGCTGTTTTTACACGTGCTAGTTACTCTTAGCCAGTTTTAGTGAAGCTTTATTTGAAGAGGCTCTAACATTGCTGGACTGTGACACTTGGTGACAAAACTCTCACACAATGTAAGAATAAACTGTTTAGTCCTGAAAATGCAGAAAAGGAATTATAATTTGCCTCCATATCAGACACCACAGTTCTCTTCTCCAGACCAGTCTCTAGCACATACATAAAACCCAAGGCAACAGTGTCCATCGTGAGTACTATATCCAAGATGGAGGGGCACACATGGTAGCTCCTAATAACTAGTGCCTGCTCCTATGCGTTTTTAATAGATCACTTCTGAGTTTATGAGAATGCAGTAATTACTTAGAAGATGTAATTACACACTAATCAATGTATATTTACAAGTACAATAATCCTTTTTTCTGTTAAATAATCTCAAAAGACTATGATGCTACCATTACCAAGCTTAAAGATGTTGATTTTAGAATAGAGTTTATATTTTTGGTGAGTCCACTACAGCATAAAATTCTAGGATATATGCTTCAGTGGGAAATCCCTCAGACCTCACCTCCCTAGAAATGTAACTATACGTCAAGTCAGCACAGCCCATGACTACTGTGATTGGCCTGTTCTGTACCATCGATTCCTCCTGTGCATTTCTGGCTATTTTTTCACTGCAGTTTATCAATTTATCAGTAACAGATTAACAATCATTGTCTACTAGCAGCAACCAACCAACCCACCCAGTGACATCATGCTATGTACTCGCACAACATGGCAGTAAACACTAACCATGTTCAAAGATTTAGCTAGGTGTAGCACCGATAAATGAAGCATAATTGTATCAACACAGCTTTTAAGTTATGTCAATATAAAGCCCTTATCGGCATGTTTACCTGTTGCGATGGTTTATCTTCGGTGCTCTCTCCTTCTATTCCCTTTAGAGCACTCAACTCTTCATCTGAAGAGAGAAACATTACAACCCATGGCATCACGAGATCCAGAAAAACAGTGCTAGACTACACTAAAACCTCATGATTCATTTAAAAATAGTCTCTGGTAAAGCATAAAAAGACTGTACAATGAATTACACTAGATTTCTTTTAATAACCCTCACACCCAAATCAGGTGCCAGCTGTAACCTCTGAAATGTCTAACTGAGAGTGTCTTTGCAGAAACATTTCAGCCAGTGTTATAAACTAAATAGGCCTTGTTTAGGCCTATAATATAGAACACCAACAAGGATGGTCATCTATAACAGCAGAATATCAGCATTGGCTAAAACCAATATCACTTGTTATCAGCCTTATAATACTGTGCAAACGTTTCAAGCCACCCCTCGGTTATTTATTTTTTTCTAGGAAAAATGGGAAATTTAAGTGAATAAAAACAAAATATTGTTAAAACTGTTCAGTTACTAAAGATCTATTTGATCTGAAACAACAAAAATTTTTTTAAAAAGAAACTAAACAAATGGAATAACATATCAGCATCTGATTTCAACCTACATTTTTTTATAATCCTGTTTTCCCAGAATTTCACAATCAGTGCATCATTAAACATCAATGTATTTTTTTTTTCAAAGTGGACTGTACAATTAAGTTCTGTGCTGATATAGACAACATGTAGAATAAAGACACCGGCTGATATGCATATGATGACTTACTGAGCTTTTTATTTTCCTCCTTGAGGGTCTGCAGATCTTTGGTAGCAGACAAGATCTGTTCCTGACTCTCCGCCAATCTCTTCTCCATGTCAAAGTACTGTTGCTCTATATGGGGCAACAGTCAACAGGAACACAGGTGTACACAAGAAATATACACTTTAGTACTTGTCCGGTCACAAACACAGAGATCTGCAATGCTGATTATTATTTATATATATATATATATATATATATATATATATATCTACATAATATTTACATATATATTAACTTATAATTTGACAAAATCCCTTTTTCAGTACTGATAAAAGGTAGTGCCAACTCTATTCGAATTTACAGTAACATTGTGTGCATTTGGTTAATGGCGACAGCATAAAAACACAGGCTGGTACAAGATGTTTTTCAATAATTTGGGAACTGTTTTTTATTTCAACACACTACACATCACTACTTAATAATAAAATAACTTCAACAACTGGACAGATCTCCCTTCCGCCAAAATTAGCCTTAGCTTGATAGCGCAGCTAACGTTAGCGTGCAGGAGTAAGGGTAGCGAAACACATACAACATGTTTTATACCCAAACAGAGTGAGTACTCTAAATACTAGAATACTGGAATACTGGAATCTAGCAAGCAACAAAAGCAAGTTAAACGCCAAATAGCTAACCAATACGGACTTGTTCTAGGTACCCACCGCTGTCTGCTTTGAATCGCTCATGTTGAGTCTGGAGCACCTCGTTAGCATTCTGCAGCTCCGTTACAAACTTCTCCAACTTGTTCTGGATGCCTTTCGGGAGCTTATTCAGCTCCGTCCGCTCCAGAGCCTGAAGCAGGACGACCGCCATCGCTACCTACTCGTCCCGAAGAATAACGGTAAACTCTTGTAAAATAATCTTAATCTGTGCACCGTCTACAACCAAACTAACAACTAAAAAATGTCAAATTAGACGCGTACACAGGCAGGAAGTTTGCTTCATACTTTCAAAGTAAGGTAATGAAGTTAGACGAGGTAAATGAAAACTACTTATTAAAGCTGAGATGCGATGAATCGATATACGCTCTTCGAATATAAAAGTTAAATTGTTAATTTAATGTATATGGGCAGCTACAATGTATTTATCTGGTCTTGCCTCCAAGCCTACTTGGCTCTTATTGCAGCAAATTTTATTTTGAAGAAAAACTCTCAGCGCTAGTTTGCTTTGGTATGCTGACCATTTCCATCCCGAGTCACCTATTACGACACAGACGTGCGACGGAAATCTGTCAATGCATTTTTTTTTTTTTTGGTCTGCTGACGAACCATTAGACCTGTCAAAATTGCCTGCTTTTTTGGTTGAGGTTTTAGCAACTGTTTTACTTCTTTTGAATATTTTCCATGGTACGTGGAAGCTTATGACGTCCACGCTGTATTTTATAGTGAACCTGAACTGTTATTTTAATGAAATGTAGCTAAAATATGAGCTAGCTAAAGTTAGAGGGGCAAACAGCTGTAAATAATCAATGAGCGACTGCATATTTACTGCTTTTAATTCAACCGTATTTATAGATTAGAAACACTCACTTGTTGTAGTGCTCCACATCTCTTTTCCGTGAACTGTTTATTTACAGAAGCTCTTGGATAAAGTGCAATGTTTTTATCACCTCTTCATTTCCCTGTCAGAAATAATGGGTCGTGGATATATAGTCCAAGATGATGTGGAGGGATATCTGTCGAAACTCTGTGAACAAAAGGCAGACCCAGTCACAGGACTGCTAATTGGACAGGTACCTGTGTATACTAACATCTGTCGTGTATTAGGCCATGTGTAAAAACAGAACTTTGCATTCATTATACCAATTTTTTTTATATGCAAAGAGTGTGTCTAGCGGTGGCATATGTAAAATATGTTCAAGATATTGAATCAGGGCTACAACCAAAGTCCTTTTTAGAAGCAAGTAACAGTCACAAATACTTTGTCCATATAATATCAGAAAATAGTTGAAAAATACTAAAATCCTTTCAGGATGGAGTCCAGAGTTACTCAGTTTTATGTGAGCTGTGAAATGGTGAAAACGATTCTATGTTCTAAAAGATTAGATGGAAATTAATTAAATGCACTACATATAGTACTGTGCAGAAATATTCTGCCACCCCCATTTTCTATGTTTTATTTCCAAAGATCCAAACATTCTTGTCATTTTTTATCATGGTCTTGAGCTGCAGTTCTTCAGACTTTCTGAAGGTCTGTCTATTGCAGTATAGTCTCTGTATGTGACCATTTTCAGAGCAATGTTTCCAAGAACTGGACCGAAAATCCATGGCAGCAGGTCTTATGGAGTGATGAATCCAAATTTGAAATCTTTGGTTCAAATTGTCAATATGTATTCAGACAGTCAGGAAAGTGGTGCAGCAACAATTGTCTACAGCCACCTGTAAAACATTGACGGAGCCTCTGTTATGGTTTGCTTCTGCATTGCAGTCAGTAATGTTGCACTCTCACTAAAGTGCTTGCTCATAGGGGTCATATGATTGTTGGGGTTTTCTCTGTATTATTGTAGGGTCTTTACCTTGCAATATAAATTGCCTCAAGGCATTTTTTTTTTGTGATTTGGCCCTATATAAATAAAATTTAATTTAATCATCTTGACAAAGAAAAAAACAAAATGCAGAAAGTCAAGAGAACAGTTCATGAAGACTGCATAAAGAAATTACTAGAAAGCTGCCTAACACAGAGTTCATGCTGTGTTGAAGAATAAAGGTGGTCATGCTGAATATTGACTTTCAAGCTAGTTGGAATTATAACTGAGTTTTAGCCTGTATACTGTATTTCCATGTATATTTGCACGTTTTCATAAATCACTGGACCTATTTCCAATTTTTCTGGCAAAATCTAAAGAAACAAAGAGTGGCTAAAGACTTTTGCACAGTACTGTACACATGCTTTAAAATTAATACGCGAGCACCATATGTCACAATACGATAGGACATCAACATGCTGTGTGTGGAGTGAAGAGAGATTAATCAATATTACTGACTAAATATTTCAGAGCTCAACGCAAAGGGATTTTGTTGTCATGGCAATTCGGACCCCCCAAAAGGAGGAGTCTGCTGCAGCAGCTAGAAACTCTGTGGACAAGGAGTGGGTCACCGAGCATGCTCGACAGGTAGTTAAAGAGGGCCATGCCTCTCTTCCAGCACAAACTGATTTGATTTCAGCATGTATTATGCTCATGTATTAAATGAGGAGTGGAATGTGCTTTGAAATGAGCTGTGCACCTAGGTAGACAGACTTGCACACTGCTAGGGTTCATGTTTGCTATTGATTTCCAGGTGTCCAGGATGCTGCCCGGAGGCCTCTCTGTAGTGGGAGTCTTCATCATCACTGATGCAGATGCCAAGGACGCACTAACTACACTCCGACAGGTGAGAGTCATGTTGACACTGTTTCCAGCAAAATCATTTTGAAATTCTTGTAATGTGCTATAGCTTGTAGTGTGAAGTTTAATCGAAAATCAACTTAAGTGATTAGAAACGAGGTCTCAAACCTGCAGCTCTAGAGCCACATTTAGCTTTTTTGCCCATAATCCTGTTACTCTCTGTGGCTTTGACCTAAAATTAATATATCAAAATGAGCATTGTAAATTTTTTTACAATTTACTTCTTTTTTTTTTATCATTGTTTTAAGTGATTCTAAAAAATGTGCAGCCTATATGTCAAATTTAAAATAAAATGTTTTAATATGTCTGTCACCTGGTGCTTTATGCTTTCACTCTTGCTAAGCTCCAATAGTGGTGACTTCCATGAAGGTTAACACATAAGTGGCTGCACATAAATAGATAGTTCCACCAGCTGTGAATTCCAAAGCTTAAAAAAAAGAAAAATCATGGAGAAAATTCGACAATTTAAGTGCAGGAAACTTGCCTCCAAACCTCCAGTACTTGGCCTGATGTGAAAAAGTAATTGCACATAAACCTAATACCTGGATGTGCTACGTGTGGCAGCAAGAACTGGTATGTTTTTCGGAACATTATCATAACAAGTGATCTCGAGCTTCAGCGTACTGACTGATGGGAAGACGTTCTCCTTCAGGAGTTTCTGGTAGAGAACGGAATTCATAGTTCCATCAATTATGGCAAGTTTTCTAAGTACTGAAGCAGCAAAGTAGCTCAAAACCATCACACTACCACCACCAAGTTTGACTGTTGGTGAGATTTTCTTTTCATGAAATGCTGTTAGTTTTATGCCAGATGTAACGGGAATCAAACCTTACCAAAAACCTGAGTTTTGTTTTTTTCTCATTAGGCTACAAAATATTTTTTCAAAAGTCTTGGACATTTTCAAGATGTTTTTTGGAAATGTGAGGCAAGCCTTTGTGTTCTTTCTGGTCATAGATTTTGCCTTGCCATTCTCCCATGGATGCATTTTTTTTTTACCAGTTTTGTCTTAGTGTTGAATGGATAATAATCACTATAAGTCTTTACAGTTCAGCACAGATTTGTTAAAAAATGCTTTATTTAATATTAAAATTTGCTAACAGGGTTAGCTTAGCTTGTTCAGATGGAAGACATCATGTGACTTTCATGTGGTTCAAGACTAAACACAAAGTGTGTGAAGAGCTAATTCAGTTTGATGGTGGAAATATTGTTGGAGCATGATTTTGTTCTTTATATAGCTATAAAAGAAATAAAAATAATTCAGAGATTTATTAGAAACTTTCTCACAAAAACACTACCATCAGTGATCATCTCAACTTTTTTTTTTTTTTTTTTTTACCAAAATGCAAACTTCCTTTTAGCTGATGTTGTTGAACTAATTAAAGCTCTAAACCCAGTCAAGTATATCTTAAATAACATTGATGACAAAGGTTTGCCTGAAAACCCTACAACTCCATAAGGAGCTTGCTTAACTTAACTTTAATACACTGGAAACAGTCTTTCAATTTGTCTTTGACATTTGCACTTCAGTGCTAGAATAATCCCCAACTCCAAAAGGAGTGAAATTAAATGTAACCACAGAAAAGTAAAAAATTGGTAACATCATGCAGCGTGTGTGTGTGTGTGTGTCTAGCTGCTGTTTGCAGTGGAAAATCTGATCTCCTCTGAGCACCTGTGGGACCCTGCAGATGATGATGTCACAGACTGTGTCACGCTGCACATCAATCCCAAAACCAGAAAGTATCCTTTTCATCAGCTTTGCCTTTGGCTCAGGTAGCTACCATACAGTGTTTGTGGATGTTCTTTAACCCAGTGGACTAGAACTGTCTGTAGAACCTTTGACATCAAAGACCCCAAGGTCAGTTTGCATCTCTCATGTCTTACAGAAAAGCAGCTTCTATCTGCACAGCTCTAAAATATTACTCAAATGTGTACTGCCTTTTAAAAAAACATTCTTTGCTTTTCCCAAAACATGTAATCTCACAGTTTTGGAACACTATTTCAGTATGGTGTTATAAGTCTTATTCACTGAACAAGGAAATCTATTATGTTCTGACTTCACAAACACAGTGGTAAAGTCCTTCCACGTTACATTTATCAGGGGTTGTGAATTAAACCTTTTAAAGTGAGATGTAGGCCACAAGGTTAACAGTCTTGATATATGTTGTGCTGTTCTCTTTCATACAATGCTGCTGTTGTTGTTGTTTATATGTTTTCCCAGAGTGTGGCTAAGCCTGCAGATTGGAAGTACCAGTCGGGTTTGTGCTCCTCCTGGGCCACCGTGTCATGCAGTCTAAATGTAGACATGCTGCTACCACTACCAAACAACAGAACCAGCACAGGAAATATGGAGGAATGCCTTAAGGTTGGAACACACACTTGTGCATGAGACCTTTTTTTTTCTTCATGGGAACAGTTCTGACTTGGTTTTCTGTTTCAGGAAGGACTGAAAGCGTGGGCACACCAGATTGAGAGCGGACTGTGTCTGATTGATGGAAAAAGGCTACCCGAGGACTCGGAGCTCACAGTGGGACAGGTTGTTTATGATACTTGAATGAATGAATAAATGCTTGATTGCTGGTTTAGGATCGATTATTTGCACACTTTTATGCGCAAATCAATTCCAACATAGACTGCTGTGGCTTGATGATAAATAACAAGTGATTTTTTGTTGAAAGGCAGCAATAAAATTCTGACATCCAGTGTTTTTCTCTAGAGGAGGAATGTGAGACAGACATACACAGCTCAGCTGCTCATCACAACGGTAAGAGACGCACTTTTCTACTCTAATTAAGCACTTAAAACACTGTTTTTTTTACTGCAAGCTTCATTCACCCAAGCACACACACATTCATACCCCCATTTTTCTGTACCTAAACTCCATATCTAACATTTGCACATACACTCACATTCCGATGGATCCATAGGTGGAAACTTCAGTAGGTTTCCACCTATGGATCCAGTAGCTTAAGTATCTTGCCCAATGGTACTTTGACATGTAGATTGCTGTAGCACGTAATTGAACCACAGACCTTGTGATTGGTAGATGACACGTCACACAAGTAGTGGCAGTGAAGCCATAAATGGACACATGTGCTTGTGTTTGGTACATTTCTGTTAAAATTATACATATTTGCTGGAGTAAAGCTAAGTCAAGTTTTGAGAAGTTTGTGCATGACCATGAAATAAAATTTTGTCTTCCTTTGTGTTAGGAAAACAAGAGGTTAACAGATGTGATTGAGCAGTGTGGCGGCAGCGTGTCAGTAACAGGAGCAATCCACAGCAGAGCTTATCTACACAGCAACAAGCCAAAGGCCAGACTGGCAGAGAAGGTAATTCTTTAACATAAGGGTCGTTACAGATAAAAGATATGAAGTTCAACATCTGAGAAAAAGAATGACCCACAAATGAAATGAAAACAGAATTTATTATTTTCTCACGGAAACCTCTCTTGCGGACAGCTGCTGAAGAGGGATGTGGTTTCTACGGTGGCCACGAGAGTTCAAATGATGCTGGAGGAGCTGCTGGCATCAGACCAGGAGAGCAAGGGCAGCTGCAGAGACAAACAACAGAAAGGTGCAGACACAGTATGCTCCACCAATCAGTTGCTTACAGCTGTACATAGATAAGTTCAGGGTCATGGGTGGGTTTACTGCCAGCCAATGAACACATAGAGGCAGGATTTGAACACAGATAAGACCTGACCTCAACAGTACAAGGTGAGCAATTAGTAATGGATGGCACACGCTATTGTTAATCCCAAACACCAATTTCATAGTTGGTCTGGTATGAACACAGTGTATCCACATGTATACATGTGGCCAGTGCTTCTCACAAGAATGACACTGCTTGTGTATTGTTAAGGGGGATCCAGACCTGTTAATCCATGTAAGTCTATGGAGATGAAACAGCTAAAATGATCATAACTCACTGAATGTTAAAGCAGTTTAGTTCAAATAGTACAAATGCTACAACTACAGCCCCAATTCCAAAAAGGTCAAGACATAAAAAGCATCAAATGTTTAAACTGTGAAAATGTAGCATTTTAAAATGTATCAAAGCACTGAGTGGGATGGCAGCAACACATCTCAAAAAAGTTAGAACAGGGCCATGTTTACCACTGTTTTCTCCCCAGTCATCTTTCAACAATACTATAAACATCTAGGAACTGAGGAGGCCGGTGGAGTGAATGAATAGTGGAATTGTAAAGCGCTTTGAGGGTCTCGAAAAGCGCTGCATAAATGCAATCCATTATTAGTATTAGTATTATCTTTCTCCCACAATTCTTTAAATGAGTAAGGAGGAGGAATAAGGAGTAATAAGAAAAATGTTGTCTGTCTACACCTGATCACTTGATGGTGACATCTTCAAAGCAAGCCTCCTCCGGGGTGCGGGAGCCCCTCGGGGCTCCGGCCTCTGGGCCTGCGGCTCGGTTCACTCTGGCACAGCTGGCTGCCGGCAGAGCAGCCAGCTGAGAGCGGGCACGCCGGTGCAGCCCCCTCTAGCTTCTGCTCGGTGGCTACTGGGTGACGCCTCGTCTGGGGATCCTCAGCCCTTCCCATGAGGGTGGCACGGATGCCTCCTTGGTCCTCCTTGGGCTCTCGCACTCTGAGGCCTCTGGATGTCTGGGGCCTGGATCTCCTCCATGCCTGCTTCATGCCCTGGGGGACGGGGCTATGGCTCTCTACATCCTCTTGCAGACCATTACATGTGGAAACCATTTGAATACAAGCGCGCTGATCCACATAGGTGTGCACATGGGTGTTCACTGTTCGTAGACTTAAATTACACCCTTCTTGGCTGCTACTTCAAAGCACATTGTGCGCTGTCTGTCCTGCGTGCTGCACAACAACACTGAATATTTAGTATTTACTGCTGTTTACACTTAGCTAGATTAATGCGATGGTGTTGTGTTTAGTATGTTGCTTTGGTTTTTTTTTGCTTGTTTTCTATTCTTCTTCTCTCAACAGGTGATCCAGGAGATTTTTTTTTCTCCCCCCCTTTCTCACTGTCCCTCTCCCCTTCTGTTTTTCTTTTCCTTCCTCTTTCTTTCTCCCTTTCCTATCTCTCACTCATGTCTGTCCCATCTGTAACATCTGAAAATAAAATATAATAAACAATAAAAACAAAGGTCGATCAAATGGACCAATACGGCAATGCCACGATGATCCATTTGGCAAAATAAATCCACTGGGTATCCTTGTTGGTCTTCAGACAACAATTCTGATGGCTAAAGAACCAAATGGGACAGGCAAAAAAAAAAAAAAGAATGAATGAATGAATGAAAGTTAGAAGTGAATAACCTTACTGTCGTGTCTTAATAGATGAGCACCATTAGAAGAGATGTTAAAATCAACGACCTCTCAATATTAGTTACTGTACCTGCGCTTCTCTGTCTGTCCTTCAGAGCTGTTCTGCCTCCCCCATCGTATCTTTTGTCCACTAAAAGTCAGCGGGCCACTCTGTGTGTGTGACTACCAGTTCAGTGATGAGGGTTTATCTGAGGTGACTGAGCGGTTGAAGGAGATGCTGGACATTGATGCAGCTGAGGAAGACTTGGATACCAGACAGGAAATGACTTTTGAAATCACAGGGTGTGATATTACACCAGGTGGGCACAGAGTTTGTGTTTGTAAAGTAGTATTTTCACACCAAAACCTAATTTCTAGTTTGGGTATCAGTTTTCACTTTCTCCTTTTGTTGTCACGGTATTGTTTAAATGGTAAATGGACACATTTTTTTATATAGCACTTTTCTACTCACCTGGAGCACACAAAAACACTACAACATGCGTCATTCACCCATTCATACAAGCACTTTTTATCCCTATGCTTAAGTGCTTTCTATCTGACACACACACATCAGGATCGAACCACCAACCTTCTGATTACTAGATGACCTGCTCCACCTACCTCCAGACCAAATCTTAGTGCCATTACTATATGAATGCAAAATATGTAATTGTGACGTGCTGCTGCAGAGAACACGTGCCAAACTGCAGATGTGAGGTCAGATGTATATTAAAACAAATTAAAAACCATCGTAGCTCATCCATCTAATGGATGGGTATAAAAAAAAGTTCACTTCAATGGAATTTCCTGGGTTGGGAAAATCTCAGTATCCCATCTCTGTCATCATTTGGTGATAGAGTCAGCAACCTCCTCAAAGCCTCAGCCTCAGTAATACAACAATTAATGTTTATTTTTGTTGTTAACAGTGGTGCGATGATAACTATCAGTTTACAGTTTATATTAATAATGATGTCTGTTGAAAATTCCCATCACAAAGTTAAACTGAAACAACAAATAATTAACAAGTTACTTAATGAAATCATCCTGACTTCACAAACTTACTCCCTAGCTGCAACATTTTATGACACTAACAAATTCTAACCGTTAAATCAAGTGAACATCTGTATGTGCACACTGATGGTACTTTAGTTACGCCATTTTCACAATAATCAAGCAGGAGTTGGTGATGAGGGATGTTAACCTAGCTGATCCAAATGTGTGTTGTATGTTTTCAGAGCCCACTCAAGAAAAAGTCGAGGCGCCAGAGCACAAGAAAAACTACATTGGTAAAGACCTCTCATCTACATTTAATAAATTGTGTTAGCAAGACGAATGCTACATTTGCTTATTATTTTTTTTTGTATCATCCAATCGTCTTCTGTTAGGGCTCAGTATTCAAATAACTAAAGTCTATTGTGTAGTGCTTTGATAATGATTAACTATCGGAAAAGAAAAAAGAAAAAAAAAATATATATATATATATATATTTTTTTTAAAGGACATGCATGCTTGTGTACTCTGTCCTGACTGTCCTCCTTTTTGTTGTTTAGGTGTTGCCATGGCTACAGCTGTTGCCTTACTTGCTACTGCCGCCTCGATGCTGTATCTCAATGACATTTGAGGAAAATGAAATAAAGAAATAGTGTTTTGTTTTGATCTTTTCTGCCAAGTGGATCTTGGTTGAATCAGAAGATAACAAATAGGGCTGACTACAGTTATTTAAAAAATAAAAAATCCCCAACTGAAAATAGCGTCCTGGGGATTTAAGCTATCTGTACAATGCTACAGTAGACACACAACCACCTTCAGGGAACATAAGCTAGTCTAGCTAGATATAGCAACTTGTTTCATACATAAAATGAACTGAGGGAGCGCACCGAGGCCCAGTATAAGACAAAGGATCGTTTTGAACTCTGAATTGTACACATACACTCTATTAGTACAAAAATAAAAATCGGGGGGGGGGGGGGGGGGGGGGGGGGGGCTGGTTTAGCTCACTGGGTATGAACAGGTGACACGTGCTCTGTTATTCCATATGCCCAGGTTTTTACTGCCTCCCCCGTGTTCCTTCTCCTAGCTTTCCTGTTTAGCTCCACTGTGCATTTGAAATTAAATAATAATAATTAATTTGGAATAAAAGCTATGTATATAGCACCAGAAATGAGCAGAATTCCTCTTCAATAAGGAGGTTGAGTTTGCCACGTGAAATCACAGCCTGTGGTTAGTGTCCTTGGCTGTGTCAAAGAGCACATAAAGCGCTAGATGTATAAAGGCTAATTTACACCATTGAGGCCTGCTCTCAAAAACTGAAATAGATGTAACACTGTCTGTTAAGCTGGATTTAAGAAATAAGTGAAACATGTTTAGCACCATCTTCTGTAAGTGTTGGAGTCCAGCTTGCCGCTGTGGTGGCTCTCCTCCACACAGTACTCAAAAGAGACAGACAGTGAAAGTGGACAGTATATCCTCTGTTTCTTAACATGAAACTCGGTGTTGCGGCCAGGGGCAGCACAAATGTGATCCCCTTAAAGTGATCTTTAGTTTTAGTGTCCTTATTTTTCTCTCGTTATCGATTCTGTCACTAGTTAGCTAACATAAACTAATGTAAGTCTATTAACCAACCAACCACATGACAATCATGTTCCTTACTGTCAGAAGATGGCGCTAAGCTGTGTTACATCTAAACCAGTAGAGACTATGAAGGAAGAATCAGTTATATTGCTACAGGAGAACTTGCTGATATCTAGTTGCTTGATCAGTCAAGTTCTGGCTGTCTTGAATAGCTGATCTCTCCTCTGTATGGAGAAGGAAGCGCCCGCAAAGTAGAAGAAAAGAACAGAGTCCTTGAGACAAAAAAGGGTTAACACAGAATTGTTTACCAGATAGAAGAGGGAAAATATGCAGAGGTCCACTCCCCTCTTAGAGGTGGAGTTTGAACTTTGCCGTGGTCACTGTCTAGCTTACAAACTCGGGTGCAGTGAACCCAGAATCTGCTAGCTGCAGCCGAGCTTGTAAGCTGAACTTTAACCCTCATATGAGTGATAAGAGCTCTGCCTGTATGTTCACCTCATCAACAGGTTGGCAGGAGAAAGTATGACGTTTGATGCCTTCAAACTGTCTGTCTAAAATTTTTGTTAAGAGGGGTGACGCGGTCGTAAGCTTATATAGTTCCACTTGTGAGCAGAGTAGTCCCGGACAGTGCTTCGGACCTCTAAACCACAACACCAACCACAATCTGCAGAGGATAATTTTCAACCTTTTAAAAGCTTTTATTCCGGAAGCTGGGCTGAAGCACCATGTTGAGTAAAGATCTTCCAGACATTGAGGTAAATTTGCTGTGTTATATGTTATAGCAGGATATTCTCATATGATATATAAGTGGAAAATGCAATGTATAGCATTCTCTAGCAACACATATACAGGTGTTGTGTGGATAACAAATGATAATAAAATGTTTTCCATGCCATAGTAAAATAAAGTCATTCTAATTGTGTCCATAGAATTTTTATGAGTACAGATGGGGATTTAAAGATTATTCTCCACTAATCTAGAAGCTTAACAGCAGGCTAATTTGCACATGACTGGCCTCTAATTATGACCATTTCACAAGAAAAAATTGAAACTATACATACAGCTGTGATCCTGGAATAATAGTAAGTCAGTCACAATCATCTGTTCATATACAGTTTCATCAGACTTGCAGGCATATCACAGTTTTCAAATGGACTTCCGCCATGCACAGGGCACTGCATATCCTTTGAGTCCATCAGTTTCTCAGCACAAACAGTACTTCCCTTACTGTGTGTGTCTTTAGAAAAGGCCTGTGTATAATTCAACATTCGGCTGCCCACAGGGTGAGACGTTTCTTTCTATAAGAAGCAAGCCTGACCGCAAAGTCACACGATGGAGATTCATTGGGTTACTCTTTTTACTAATGTAAAGTATTGACTTTAGTGTGAGAAGTGCCCTGGTGTGATTTAGATGATACGGAAATAGAAATGAAAGTATCCAGAGTTTTTGGGACAAAGTAAAAACACATCTTACTAATTTAGAAATTGGCTTCACTGAGCCACCCACAGTTTCTGCATGTCGCACACTGATGTGTTCTCTGCCTTGTGGCAGAATAATACATGTCAAAGTGACATGAAAATAAAATGTCTTATAAAATAAAAATGTTTTTTTAATGAAATAAAACCGCTTCTACAAACACAAAACAGATAAATAGGAGGGAAAAAGGCACTGTCAAAGTGCCTGAGAACATGGGTGTCTAAATGCTTTTTAAAGGAATCTACTGAGTCATCTGATTTTTACTCTTTTAAAAGTCCTCTTGGGTGCACCAAGTAGAGACCAGTAGAGTTATCAGAGATATACGACAGACCTATACATTGGCTAATCACTGTAACGTGTTGCAACGGTGAGGATTTAGTGGGTAAAATGCCACACGATGCAGTCTGAACATGATCGCCTGGTATTATGTAACAAGCCATGTGTTTGATTGTACAACCTATAGATAACTGACACAGGGTCAAAGTGGAGATGTCAGTGTGCATATGTATGTATGTGTGTATCTATCTATCTATCTATCTATCTATCTATAAAAAAGAAAAAAATTCCCGACTCGCCCCTGTGGGCGGTCAATCCTTCAAGCTCGGGTCCTCTACCAGAGGCCTGGGAGCTTGAGGGTCCTGCGCAGTATCTTAGCTGTTCCTAGGACTGCGCTCTTCTGGACAGAGATCTCTGATGTTGTTCCCGGGATCTCCTGGAGCCACTCGCCTAGTTTGGGAGTCACCGCACCTAGTGCTCCGATACTTTTAGTTAGTCTAATGCAAAGCCCTCTCCAAATTGTTTGATTTTAAAATCAAATAAATTATTAAATTATTACATTTTTGAATGATTTGATGTGTTATCACTGTACTTCCAATCAAGTATAGACTACAATGAACTGATTTTTTTAAATCAAAATTTTATAAAATGTCCCATATTTTTGGAAACTAATGATGGCGTTGATATGCTAAGACCAGTTCAATAGATCATTAGCCACTAATGTTCAAATAGTCAAGGTCAGGTTGGATTAATACATTCAGTGATAATATTCTTTAATGGCAGAATTTACATGAATAAAATACTATTCAGTATTCCCCCATGTAACAAGGTGTCAGTGTGCGACAAGCTTAATTTCTCGATTTCTACTGTTATATATGAATGCAACACGTGACATTGGCTCAGTGCATCGACCTGGCACCTCACCATTATCTTATCATCTTGACCCCGACCATGAAACAGCCAGACTTCCTAGAATGTTCCACAGTTTCAATGTTCTTGTCGGCAAATCTCAGCAAATGTGCTGTCAAGAAAAATAATGTTGTTACGGTCTGCATATTATGCAGACTGTGCAGTGTGAAGTTGAGGACCCAAAATGCAGACACAGAAGCAGGTAGGACTCAGAAGAAAGTAAGCCATTTTATTAGGCTGTAAAAAGTCCAGCAAACAAAACTTAATGTCTAAAAGGGAATTGCAAACTATAACAACAGGAACCTGGAATGAGGAAACACAAGGGTGGCTGTAGCTCAGGAGGTAGAGCAGGTCACCTACTGATCGGAAGTTTGGTGGTTCGATTCTTGGCTCCTCCAGTCTGCATGTCAAGTATCCTTGGGTAAGGTACTAACCCCAAGTTGCTCTCTGATGCGTCCATCGGAGAATGTGTGTGAATGTAGTTAGATAGCACTAAGTATAGATAAAGTGCTTGTGAGAATGGGTGAATGTGGCATGTTGTATAGAGTGCTTTGAGTACTCCGAGAGAGTAGGAAAGGGCTATTACCATTTACAAGAAAATAGAGACTGACAAGGAATAAGAGGAAGCCAGCACTATATAGACACACTGAGGGGAAATAGCTCGGAAAATAAAACACTCTCTGTGGAGAAACTGTGCCTGTTTAAGATGCTCTTTTTATATTCAATCATATTGCTGACCTTTGACCAGTTATCCTAGTTAGTTGCAAAGTATTTTTCCAGCTGTTTCTTTCTAAGACCACTTACTTTTCCAGTCTTTTGTTGCCTTTGTTGTCTTTTGTTAACTTAATTATGATAATAATTATAATTGTATAAAGGAGCCTTTGAGGTGGTCTGGGCATCTGACAAGGATGCCTTGTGGGTGAGGTGTTCTGGGCATGTCCAACCAAGAGGAGGCCCTGGGGCAGATCCAGGACACTCGGTAGAGGTTTATCTCTCAGCTGGCCTAGGAAGCCTCTGTGCTACCTGGAAAAGCTAGATTAGGTAGTTTGCTACAGACTGGGCTTCTCTGCTTAGGCTGCTGTCCCAGCAACCTGACCCCATATAAGCAGAAGAAAATGGATGGATTATTATTATTAAATATGAGAAAATATATTTCATGAAATAATAAAAGGTTAGAAATATGTTTTATTGTGAAGAAAATATGGATGGGTTTGTGCCCCAATTTTTTTGGAATTTGGGGTTGTGGCATAAGACTTCTCTGAATATAATTATCTAGTTCCCTCTGCAACCATACCACTTTATAAAAACAAACACACTGGATGCTTTTCCTGGATCATTCCTTTATATGTAAAGCAAAAATGTGAACCACTATACTGTGGAGCCACTTGAAATGCTAAAACAAAGTCTCTGGAAAATAAAAGAAGATTCTACTCATGTTTATTAGGACGTGCAGTCTAAGAATCCAATCCTGTGTCTTTTTCTTTTCAGAGCATCCTAGCTCTGAATCCAAGGGTGAAGCATCATGCTCAGATCATATCCACAGCCAGTAAGAAGAAAGAAAAGAAACACTGGAAGAGGAACCCTGAAAGGAACTGCGGTGTAAGAAAAATACACAAACAAGACGTAGCTTCAATTAAAAGAGTATCTTTAGTCAAATTAGAGCATTTGCATAATTTAATGCTTGGAACATCATTCATCTTCTTCACTCTTTTTTCCAGTCTTGTGTGAAGTTAGAAAACAACTTTGACGACATCAAGCATACAACACTGAGCGAGCGAGGAGCACTACGAGAAGCTCTCAGGTGAAGATTAATGAAGAGGCTACTTTAGTTATTTGTTTTTAATATAGCATATGTCACAAATATGATTTACATTCAACTTATGTTAAAAAAGATACCAAATTTCAGATGGTCACAACAAATGCAGGCTAAAGAAGAGTATTCTCATCATTGTCAGGCCAGTTCCACACATGTACTTTTTTTTTTATCACCATTAGAGAAAAAGGGCAGCAGTGCAGTTGGATGAATCCAACTGTTAATTGAATAGCCATGACATTTGTACACACAATATAATAATAATCCATGTCAAAAGAAAGTTTTTTTTTCCAGGACTTTCTTTATTTTTTCAGTTAGCTACACCATCATGACAAAATGTACAAAATGAACAAAATGAACAAAATGTAAATTTTATTTATGAGACGAAATCGTGATAGTGACGTACTGGCACATTAAACTAAGACACTGTACATGAAAAGTATTATCTTAAATGTATCCATTATAATATTAGACATTACAGCACTACAAACTGTGTTTTTTGTCTAAAATAACAAAAATCCTCCAAACTGTTTGCATGCAATTTTTATTTTTTAGAAATCTTACTTGGTTAAGCTGCAGAAACAAATGAAAAATTTGTGTTTAGATGTCTAAAATGTGCTGATGCTCCCTGTCAGAAGAGCTGCCCAACTAATCTGGACATCAAGTCATTCATTACGAGTATCTCCAATAAGGTAGAATCCACTCTGCACTCTTTCTGTCATGATCCCGAGTCTTGTACCCAGCGTTTCCTGTTTTGGACTTTTAGTTTTGGTTTATTTTATAGTCTGAGGTTGAGATTCTGTTCTTTGTTTGGTTACTCTTACTTATTTGTATTCCTAAGTCATCTTGGTTTCTTGTCTAGTTTATGTTGTCTTATCTCTGTCTCCACACTTATTCGCCTGTTCCCCAGTCGTGCCTCTGTTTCTCTCACTCCCTCTTTTCCCTGTATTTAGTCAGTCAGTGTGTGTATGTTCTCGTACTTCCTTTTTTACTTTGATAGTCTCCTGCCCTGTGTGTAGCATGTGCAGTTTTGTCCTCTGTCTCGTCAGTTAGATTATGTCCAGCTGTCTTCGCCAGGTTATTCCTCTTTGTCCTGATTCCCTCGTGTGTATATATTGTCTGCATCTCCCTCATTCCTGGCTGTGTGTTCTGCCTGTGTGTTTAGTTTCCAGTTTGGTTTTGTATTTCATAAGTTTGATAATAAAGCTGTGTTTTTGAGTTAAGGTCCATATGAGAGTCTGCATTCTGGGTCCCCGATCCTGTCTTCACATAGCCTTATGTCTTCAGATATTCAAAGTAATACCAGATAGCAGTACTCTGATGTCAAGTGTGTGTATTTGTGTAACAGAACTACTATGGGGCAGCGCGTGCCATTCTATCTGACAACCCTCTGGGTTTGACCTGCGGAATGGTTTGTCCCACATCGGAGCTGTGTGTAGGGGGCTGCAACCTGTATGCTTCTGAAGAAGGACCCATTAACATTGGAGGGTTACAGCAGTTTGCTATTGAGGTACGACAGTTTTCAGAAAACACATTTCTAATCAATTATATTGATTTAACATCAGCCATGATGTAAAAGTAGTGTATTAAAGACTATTCTTGGCATGTGCATTTGTGTATGTTTCTTTACAGGTGTTTAGTAAAATGGGCATCCCTCAGAAAAGAAACCCCGAACTCCCACCATTCAATGAGCTGCCAGAGTCTTACCACACCCCTATAGCTCTGATTGGCTGTGGCCCAGCATCAATTAGTTGTGCTTCTTTCCT
Organism: Rhamphochromis longiceps; assembly: GCF_057381845.1. Classification (NCBI taxonomy): domain Eukaryota; kingdom Metazoa; phylum Chordata; class Actinopteri; order Cichliformes; family Cichlidae; genus Rhamphochromis; species Rhamphochromis longiceps. Next base: position 32,650,927 of record NC_140574.1, read on the forward strand.
GGCCCGTCTGGGATATGATAATATCACAATATTTGAAAAACAGAAGTACACAGGAGGGCTGAGGTATCTTAACATTATTATTATATAAAATATTATATGACAGTGTTCATTTCCCTCAAGCTGTTTTATATTGTATTGTTAGTTACTTGGGAAGTAAAGGTTCAGTCTTTTTAAAAAGAATTTTAGAATTGCACATTGAGACATGGGTAAACCTTTTTTAATATGTCTGCAAATTAGAGAGAGAAGCTGGCACGAGGACAGTTGAAAGACACAATACCAACATGATAGCATTGGGGAGACAAAAATCATTCAAAGAGATATGTTCTTCTATGCAGCACGTCAGAAATCCCTCAATTCCGGCTTCCATATGAGGTCGTCCAGTTTGAAATAAACCTGATGAAGGACCTGGGAGTGAAGGTATGAAATGTGGCACGTATTTTCAAAATAGTATTTGTAGCATCCATTATATTAGTCAAATCTCTTTACATGAGTCAACAGTTCAGTTAAGACATTTTGTTTCTGTGGCGTCTACAGGTGGTGTGTGAGAAGGGCTTGGGTGTTAATGGAATGACTCTGAAGTCCCTGAAGGAAGATGGATTTAAGGCTGTCTTCATAGGGATTGGTGAGTTTCACTTGACAACCATTATGAATAGATTCCAGTTTAGTTCCCTGTAAATTCATCTGGAATCTGGATGTGTCTGGATATTATGCACATTTGTAAAAAGTTATAATAAACTGCTGAATTACATCAACCATCAAATTTGTTTTTCTGCATGCATTTTAAGTCCTCATCAAGTCCTGTTTGCATGTGTCTGTGAATGTGTGTGTGACACCAGGTCTCCCACAGGCCAACAGAGCTGAAATCTTCAAGGGTTTAACTGTGGATCAAGGATTCTTCACTTCTAAGGACTTTCTGCCCATGGTGGCCTCTGCCAGCAAGAAAGGTACCACTTAATTTTTGTTCCTCTACCAGTCCACAGGATTATAGTTCACATGTGCAGTAACAAAGTCACAATATACACATTATTTATATGAAGTCACGATCCCAAACATACGACAATAGCATCACTTCACAGCCTTTGATCAGCCCGTAACTTTTCATGTGTTAGTGTATCCGCACATACTCATTCAATCATACAGTACTTTTGCTGGTGACATGGTTTTTTACATTTTGGGCTCTCTGTCGCTTTGCCTAGGTATGTGTCAGTGTCGCTCCTCTCTGCCAGAACTAAAGGGAGTGGTGATAGTTTTGGGGGCCGGTGACACTGCATTTGACTGTGCCACCTCAGCCCTTCGGTGTGGAGCCAAAAGAGTGTATGTCTGCTTCAGGAGGGGATTCACCAACATTAGAGCTGTTCCTGAGGAGGTGCTGATGAGAGGCAGATGGATCAACTGACGCAGTATACAGACAGATCACCAGATGAGTGTACTGATATGTATGACGTTTTTTCCTCTCAGATGGAGTTGGCTAAAGAGGAGCAGTGTGAGTTCCTTCCTTTTCTGTCTCCCCGTGAGGTCATTATGAAGAATGGGCATGTTGCTGGGTTACAGTTCTGTCGCACTGAGCAGACTGAGGAAGGTGACTGGGTTGAAGATGAGGAGCAAATTGTCAGACTGAAGGCTGATTACATAATCAGTGCTTTTGGATCCCTGTTGAATGAGCCACAAGGTAATGAGTAATCAGCTGCGCAACACATTACCCAACTTTTTGCTTCACCTTTAACTAGAAGAAGTAATGACAAATCCAGATGTAATTGTAAAACTTTGGTTTCCGAGTGCTGGTTTGTCTTTTTTAATTTTACTTTTTTTTTTTTTTCAAATATACATTACTGAGCAAGTCTCTTGACCAACTCCCAGTTTCTTAACATGGGAAATAGGTGCAAAACCTGTAATTTAAATACAGCACAAAAACGTTGTTCTCTGTTAGGTGTAGACAACACTAGTTCATCTTTTGAGTAAGGAACCTTTTAATGTTTGGTCAATGTTCAGAGGCTTGACACACAAAAACACATTTCTCTGAAAATCATCAGTTAAAAAGACCTGGACTACCAGCAGCCCAAAACAACATAACAAAATTAAATCTGTAATGGTTTGAAAGTTTGCAGGTGATGTTTAGACTGAGGCAGAGCATGAAACTGACTGATATGCTGGGTGCTTGTAGTGACTGAGGCCATGACGCCTGTGAAGCTGAGTCGCTGGGGTACCCCAGAGGTGAACACAGGCACCATGCAGACCAGTGAGCCCTGGGTTTTTGCTGGAGGAGACGTCGCTGGTTTGGCAAACACCACAGTGGAGTCAGTGAATGATGGCAAACAAGCCTCGTGGCATATTCACAGATACATACAGGTAAGTCTGCTAAGACTCTAAACACCAATGAGTTCGATAAGGAGAGATCATTTGGAAGAACCGAACAAGATTTACCAAGATGGAAAAATGAATTGGACTCCAATGACCCGTTATCACAGAAAAGAATCCCAGTAGCGATAGGATTTAGAACAGGAAACCCCAAAACATAGGCACTGATGGTGTTGAAGATTGAGATGGAAGCTTGGATGGGGCGAGATGGAGAGGTGGTTGGTTGCATGAATGAGAATCCGATGGAAAAGCACAGATTTTAAACCAGTCAGAATGGAGGCTTTGCCTTCTTTGATCCAATCAAAAAGGTGACTGGGCTAGTATAATGATGACAGCACTGAGTTTGACAGCATGGGAAGGTTATAGTGAACATCTAGGAAAGCAAGCATATGAATGACTGCAGATCTTCCTTACTGAACTTGTGCCTATTAATGGTTTGTTTAGTGTCCATGTACAATTTTTGTACCTCATGCATAATACACAAAATATCATACCAATAATGTTACCAAAAATATTTATCCCTTCTCTTTTACTTGTATAGTCTCTTCATGGACAAACAGTAGACCCAGTTCCAAAGTTGCCATTGTTCTACAGTGCTATAGACCAGGTGGACATCAGCATTGAAGTTTGTGGAATAAAATTTCCAAATCCGTTCGGCCTGGCCTCTGCTCCTCCTACCACTAGCACAGCCATGATCAGAAGAGCTTTTGAACAAGGATGGGGCTTCGCTCTGACTAAGACATTTGGACTGGATAAGGTACCACACATGCAAACAATGTACCAAACCACCAGTCACTAGAACGACTATACTTGCAAGCATTAAAGAGATTTATTCACCCGAACATGTATTTTACGATACCTTACAGTAAATCATTGTAACATATCAATATTTCCTCCTTGCTGACCTTTGCTGTTTTTGCATTTTTATATTTTTCCCATACCAATTTATTATGTAACCTCAGATTTATTCCTCAGGAAATTGTGAGCATACAAAAAAAACGAAAAAAAAAAGGGATTTGTTTAGGATTCTTTACCAGATGAACACAAGTAAAAGCTTCAGAAAGAAAAACACGAAAGCTTTGTTGTGTCTAGCAAGTTTCACTTTAAGGACCCCAAAAAAAGAAGTTAACCTCATGAATGGGCTCTATAAATCTGTGTCTTTAGGATCTGGTGACCAATGTGTCTCCTCGAATTGTGCGTGGTACAACATCAGGCCCTCTTTATGGGCCTGGTCTGGGCTCCTTCCTCAACATTGAGCTCATCAGCGAGAAGACAGCAGCCTACTGGTGTCAGTCGGTTGCTGAGCTGAAAAAAGACTTCCCCAACAACGTAAGTTTGATATTACATCATACCTTTCCTTGGTGATAAGCGTGTTGTTGCGTTAAATAATTAATATACATTTACTTTTCTGGATTGTTTCTGTACCATATTACATATTTCTTTGATTTTTTCCATGAGCTTCATTCCATCACATGTGCTTTACCAGACATTTCATGTCTTTAGTGCGTGTTCTCTAGCAGTGTCCATTTGCACCACTGTACCAAAATTCACCCAAGTTTGAAGTACAAAGTTCTAAAATAAGTCTAAAATGTGTGATGTTTAAAATCGAAAAAAAAAATCCCTCTGTGTCCATCAGGTGGTGATTTCTAGTATAATGTGTGGTTACAACGAGGAAGACTGGACAGAGCTAGCCAAGATGGCTGAGGTGATAAAAACAATATACCACTATAATCAAACATTTTTACAGAATATGTAGTCTAATGATGATTTAATTGTAAAAATAACGAATGTATGTGTTTAGGAGTCGGGAGCAGATGCTTTGGAGCTGAACCTCTCTTGTCCTCATGGGATGGGAGAGAGAGGCATGGGACTGGCCTGTGGACAGGTACGCGCACACCCCCCCCAAAAAAAAAAAAAAAAAAAAAAAAAAAAAAAACCACACCCAAATATACAAGGGAGGAAATGGATGTAAGAACAATTAAGTGTAAAGGTGTAACCATTTATTCATTTGTTGTGTCATCAGGACCCAGTGCTGGTAAGGAACATCTGTCGCTGGGTGCGTGAGGCCATTTCCATTCCATTCTTTGCTAAACTGACACCAAATGTTACAAATATTGTTGACATTGCCAAGGCAGCCCATGAAGGTAACCACACTTCACCTTTTCATTCAGTATCATTTTACATTGCTCAGTACTAATCCACAATGTAGCGAATGATTAGCAGATGCCTGTTAACAAGTCTGTAAATGTTGTGCTGTGTTATAGGTGGAGCGGATGGAGTCACAGCCACCAACACGGTCTCAGGTTTAATGGGACTCAAAGCTGATGGCGCTCCCTGGCCAAGTGTTGGTTTGGAAAAACGCACCACATACGGAGGGATCTCTGGTAAGTGCACACACGGTGAAGTATAGCGCAGTGCTGAATAAACTTATTTATCACATTAATGGTGTGTTCAGGTAATGCCATCAGGCCCATTACTCTCAGAGCAGTGTCAGCCATCGCCAGAGCAATTCCAGGTTTTCCTATTCTGGCCACCGGGGGTATTGACTCAGCAGAGAGCGGACTACAGTTTCTTCATGCTGGGGCTTCCCTGTTACAGGTGATAACCAATTTACTGTAACAGGTTTTGCCATTGAATAAAAGTTGATCACAGACCAGTCACTTAGATCAGCTTTCTCATTCTGTCGGGATACCACAGGTGTGTAGTGCAGTTCAGAACCAGGACTTCACATTGATTGAGGATTACTGTGTGGGTACGCAACTGCTTTTTGGCTGAGCTTAACAGGCATTCATTTACATTTTTAGAGCTTCAAAATATTTACTTTTGTATTATTGTGACATTACACATGTTTAGGTCTGAAGGCCTTGCTGTACCTAAAGAGCCTAGAGCTAAAGGACTGGGATGGTCAGTCACCTCCAACAGCGAGCCATCAGAAGGGAAAACCAGTTCCCAGACTCGAAAGCCTGGTTGGAAAGGTACAACTACAACAGTTATAGTAACTTTTTGGTCTTTCTTGGCCTTATATCAACCCACACCTGAATGCTTCAGGCCAGCAAACTGCCAAAACCATCTGCTAGCTGCTAGTAGAGGTACTCTCGTTTGCTGATGACAATGAGTTAACCAGCTGCATCTTATTATCATTGCCACACTGGTACTTACTCTCTTAATTCCTGAGGAAGCAGTAAGAGTGCAATTAGTTTTGCTTCTGCTCCCAGTTAAAATTTTGTTAAATAAGTACTGAACCTGGGTAATGTGTTGTTATTTTCCTTAGGTTGTATTAAACCAATTTTAAAAGATGCTAGAGACCAGATTATTTTTATTACATCCTAACATTTAAAACCTTGAATCAAAAGAAGATGCCTGTTCTTTTTCACATTAAATGGTTATTTGTCTAATAACCATTTGTCACCTCTTATTGGTCAATGTGCATGTGTTTAGAGTCTCCCTAGCTTTGGTCCATACCTTCAGGAGAAGACGGAAGCCATTGCTGCATGCAAGAAACGACTCCGAGATGCTGGTGAAACCAATGTGGTGGAATCCAACGTCAGCCGGATCAACGTGCCCCAGAAGCCTGTTCCTCCAGTCAAGGTCCATACGCATACATACGTGCTGCACGTTGAGTTCAATAAAGCTATATGTCACAGTCGGGCTGAGACTGTAAGGAGTGAAGAAGGTGGACCCAAGTGTAGACACGCAAAATAACAAAACTTAATATTAACTGAAGAATAAGCCTGGACTTATAAAGCAAAGAGCAGAACTAAATCATGATCTAAACCAGGTGAGCTAAACATAACAAAACCCTGGAACATAGAAACCTGGCATGAGTTCATAACAGAACTTATTTGGGGAGCATTACCTTACCTTGTTTCCATGAAACAAGGTAAGGTAACAGACACTCAGGCAGGGAAACGCATGGGGAAACAGCTGACACAAATGAGCATAACGACTTCACAGTGGAAGAGTAAAATGAAACACAATGAACATAGAAACACAAGACCTCTTCAAAATAAAACAGGAAACATGAGATGCAAACATGACAATACAAACTTGACAACCTGAAATCACAGACAAGAAATACATGAGACTAACCAGAAGACGTAAGTGAAACATAACTAGATTAAACTTGAGGCAACTAAATAATGAACCTAGAACTTAACATTATCTTCAAAATACAACAAAAGAGATCAAAAGCCAAATGAAAGGCTGGCTCACAGACCCGGCCCCTGACACTGCATTTGGTTTTTAACCATAAATGTGTTTTTATGTATGTGTGTGGTGACGGGTTGTGTTATAGGACGTGATAGCCAGAGCACTGCGCCACATTGGAGCATACCAGGAACTTAACAACATGGAGCAGGTACACAGTTCTCATTCATTCACTCTAACCAGGTAATATTCTGACCATTGTAGTGATTTATAGGAAAAGATAAATGAACAAAAGGACATTGCACCACATGTGTAATCACTTTTTATTTTCTAAATCAGGTTTTCTTCTCATGATCACAGATAGCAGTAAAATATCATTTATCAAAATCACAACAACAACAATGGCCTTTCCCTGTGCTCTCAGGTCCAGGCTCTTATAGATGAAGAGATGTGTATCAACTGTGGGAAATGTTACATGACCTGCAATGACTCTGGATACCAGGTATGTTTTTCTACTATATCCAGACAGTCATCACTTTCTTGTTTTTCAAGAGATGTATCTGCTTCAGTCCCATAATGTGACTCTTATTTCAAGGCTATAACATTCGACCCTGAAACTCATCTTCCATCCGTGACTGACAGCTGCACTGGCTGCACTTTGTGCCTCAGTGTCTGTCCCATCATAGACTGCATCAAGATGGTCAAAAGGAAAACAGCCTACAAACCCAACAGAGGTGTACCTATTAGTCCTGTCTGCTAAAGGCAAGGATAATAATAAAACAAAGACATCCAACTGGATTGTCTTATACAGTAAATTAATTTGTGTGAAGTATAATCTTAGTTTGAAAGCCCAGCTCCAGTGGCACCACTGAGCAGAGAGGCAGATAACATCACAATAATTGTATAGTGTATATATAGTAAGTGTATGTCAATAATTCCACTCTGATTTAGTTGGTAAATCTGAATCTGACTTTGTTTTTATTCTCTTGTAGAAAATCATTTCAATGTTAAAAAGGCATTTACAGAATGTCAAATTAATTCAAGTCAAATGAAATGCTCCCCAAATAAGTTCTGTGATTTCAAATGTCTGGATTTTTGGATATACAGAAAATATCTGTAAGATGGAGCACATTTTTATACAAATTTGTGAGATTGTGTAAAAAAATTAACCAACATAAAAATATTCTGTTATACATGTGTTATCAGGAAAATGTTGTGAAATGTTAAAAATAAAAGCAACCATTACTTTGTGTCAAGTTATTTTATCATCCTAATACATACATTATATCTATTCAAATATTTAAGTACAGCTTTGTTGTGTTTTTGATATTAGGTAATATTATTGTTCCTATATATTCATATATATTCATGAAAGTTGCACTAGTGCATGTAAACAACATACATTCTGGGCTGGTTAGATTATACTAAGTTTGAGGTTAGTAGACACTTTACCTCTAATTTCTGTGAACGGTAAGAATTCCGTGGCTGAGTTTAGTTAGGCTGGAAGCTTTTTGTTGCTGAAACATTTTGAAACAACCTTTGAAATGGTTTGAAAATATTTCCCTTGAGTATTTGGTTAGTTTCTTTTTAAAATGTAGCATTAAATTCAGGAAAAACATTGTCACCTTTTCCTCATCAATTCAAGAAGCTAAAAATCACTATTTTGGGAAACACTTTTTTTTTTTTTTTTTTTAGATTTCCTCTTTTTTGCACTAGGAAATGTGCTTTGTTCTCTTACTAATATTAGTCCCTTATCACCCTTAAAAAATATTTTAACATGATCGTTAACTAGACTAACTAAGAACAATATTCATTTAAAAGATTTCATTCACTTCATGAAACTGGGGTTGTATAAAATACATTTTAGATATTTTAGAAAAGCGCTTGTTCTTCGCTATAAATCTGCACATTTAAATGTTTTTTTATGAGTCTTTGACCTTGCCACTCTGGTGGTCCGTGGGAAATTCATCTCACCCTAGAAGCTGAAATTGACTATTTTTCACTATGTCCTGCTAGCACACTCTTTTTCTTTCAGCTTTACTTTTTAACAAAAAACCCCCAAAACAAACAGTTCGCCTCATCATCCTGCTGTGCTCTGGTAATTTTTCAGAAATCATCCCATATATAGCAGATTTATTAGTTCTGATGTTTGTTTGTTTGTTTTAAAAAAGACATCCCTAATATATGCTTGTGTCTGTCTGTTCAGGAAGACAAAACAAACGTTCAAGTAGGAGCTATGTCTGTCAAGAGAACACAGTACAATATGATCCACAAGTAGCTTCACAAACAGACATAGTCATTTCTGTAATTTATATCCCTATCCATTCCACTGTAAAGGATCTGACTGATTATGATGTGAAGGCGATGCTCACCTCTGACACCTGGTCAGTGCTGGGCCTTTTTGCAGGTGCACAGGGGCATATATTCATATCATTGTCAAAAATTACACCAATTTACCACCGGAATTCAGCATTAAGAGCATAGCTGCCTGTTAGAGCTGGAGTCTGCTGCAGTGCTCACCAAGCAGACACTCTCACAAGCATGTTGTAGACTTCTGCAGGACTGGGTTGTTCCGTGTGCAAGTGGCAGTGTGTCTGTGAAATTAAATTATTTGCTCATGATTTGATGTTTTATCCTACGCAGGGATTTTAACATAAATATAATTCAAGCATATGAGTCTGTAGAGATTCATTTGCTTTTGGAGCCAGCTTCAAGCAGCCTCTAAAATTCTACAGTCGATCTCCCTTTCCCCTCCTCAGCAAAGGTTGGCAGTAAAGCACCTGATGTTACTGTTGTTCACCCTTAAAAGACACGAAGAGGAAGAAGAAGAACGCCCATTTTGCTTAGAGTGTCCGCATCGAAGAGTACAGAAATATCAACAGACAGAAGAGGACAAAGAGCTGCAATGGACGGGTAAATGTATTTATGTTGCAGCTGGTGCTTTTGGGTGTGCCCTCCACAGCTATGCGTGGGCCGTATTCAGAATAAAGCATTTCCCCTGCTCGGTTTGACACAGGCTAAATGTTAGCTCCCCTGCAAATCGTGAAGCTGTATAAAGCGAAGTGCACGACGTTAGCTAGCTAACGTCACGAAATGTATTACTGAAATGTCTTGATTGTGTGGGGAGCATTATTCAGCAGTATGTTTTATGTGTCTTTTTCTAACGTAATGGTAATGCCTCGTGTTAACAACCTAGTTAGATTAAGACACTTATGCGTTTCGACGTAATAATGCATTGTTTTGTGTGTAAAATAAAATTGAACGTTTGCTTGCTACATTAACAAAGCTGCCGGTAACAGTGGAATCAATGTAAGTGGTTTCATGGCATTGGCGACTATTACTGTCAGTTATTACAATTTTAATAAGCGATTAGTTAACCCGGCGTTAATGAATCATGTCAAAGCCGACACGACTTGACAGTTGGAGCTGCTCGCGCCTTAACTGAAAGCAGGCTCCTTTGTCTGGAATAATGTATGCTACACTCACCTCTGTCGGGGTATTGTACATTAAGGGTTTAAAAATATATATATTATTATTTCACTGTGAGAGTGCGTCGCACAACAGTTTGTGCAGTTAACTATATGCAAAATAATGCAATAAATAAAGGCGGTTTTTTGGATTTAGGTTTGTTTTAAAACACTTTAGCATCAGTATCAGGTGCTCATACTGCTCGGACTGTACATTTGGAAAGAAAATGGATAAACAAAAGGTGTGTAAGAGGAACGTATATCAGTTTAGTAAATATGGCCATATTCAAAGCAGGCTGTAAAGTTGGTGGGTGTGTTGAAACAGAACAAATGTGATCTGTATTGTTTTTCTTCGAGTAGTAATATGATTTAAGGGAATATTGGCACCAAAACGACATATACTTTGTCATTTTTGTTACTCGCCTAGACGGTACAGTTTCTACTTAAAGCTCTGAAATAAGAAAATCAGTTGTTTTACAGACTGCATTGATAGTTGTATCTGTGCAGTCATCAGAGCTCCAAAGTATCGACAGTAATAAATGAACACAAGTTAAATTCTCACCAGCAACATAATCATTTCCAATTTTACTAAGCAATACTTCAATTTTGGTTTTAATTATGAGAACAATTACATTGTTTCAGTGCTCACGAGATTTGCAGTTTATCCTTAATCTCTTTTCCCATTTGTTTTTGGCAGTGATGTTGCGGTTGGTGTGAAAGTAAGTTGTATTGCTGAGTTTTGGTTTTTTTTCCCTCTACTCTTAACAATTATGTATTCCCTGACTGTTTGACATGATCTTTTAGATTTTTCTTTGTATACCTTTCAGATTTTGTTGAACATAGAAATTTTAACTTTTTTTCTTTTTTTGCTTGTTTTACTAGAGAGGCTCAGATGAGCTCAACATGTACGGTAGCAGCCCCAACTCTATGACTGGTGAGTTCAGTTGTAGCTTGAATGGAACCCACAAGCACCTCCTTAAAAAGTGTTTTACGTGCATATGATACGTGACCTAAAAGATAAATTCAGTGCTAACGGTTCCCAATATTTCTTTTCTCTGTCAAGTCATGATTTCACATTACAAGTTCATAATAGTTCTGTTCTTACTTCTTTGTTACAGTGATCCTTGAAAATGTGTCAGTGAACAAGTATGCCCAATAACATGACCCAAACTGTGTGGTTTGATATGAAAAGCTATTGATCCTTAATGTTTGTCTATATGTGCATATTCAGCGAATGGCAGTGACAGTAAGAAACAACGCCTGGACGAATCACCTCCCTCCAGAGTCCTCCACATCAGAAAACTTCCCAATGAGGTGTCAGAGACTGAAGTCATCGCTCTGGGGCTGCCCTTTGGAAAGGTCACCAATATACTGATGCTAAAGGGGAAAAACCAGGTGAGCTACAGTGAAATATTCTCGTTTCGGCTAGTGCTAGGATGGAAAATAAAACATTCAACTTTTACACAGAATGGGAAATTAACTATTATGCACTGGGCCTAATGCAAGGAAAAAAGGCTATTTTCAGCCGCTCCCTTATTCCAAAGGTGTCACAACAGCAGTGGTGTGATTTGTCAGAATCCAAGAACTGAATACTGTAAATAGATGATTTTACATTGTAAACTGCAAAAGAAGATAATACTAGTTATCACTTTACCCCCAAAAGCAAATGTTGAAAGGACAAAACTTTCCTAGCGAGTACTCTTGTAACAGTTACGTTTCTCTATCAAAATATGCTAATATTTGCATGTGCAATGACAATAAAGTTGAATTCTATTCTATTCTATTCAAATACAGCAAATTTAGAAAAAAAAGCTCTCACATTATTTTAGTCACAGAAAGCCATTACTAACATAAGGTGAGCAGAGTTTATTTCCCCCCCAAAAATCCATTCCTATATTGAATGAGCGTCTGGCCAGTTATGAATACAGGTGGACTTACTAGTTCATTAAATTCAGTGAGACTGTGTCTGTTCCCCGGGGGCTTTCATTGGTGTTATTGATGCTCTGTGAAATTAGCCATTTGTGTTAATTTTTTCCTGGATTTTTTGTCACCTCAACTGTAGCATTATCATTCTTCAAAAGTTGAACATGGTGTACCTTTCCAGGCTTTTCTTGAGTTGGGCACAGAGGAAGCTGCTGTAACTATGGTGAACTACTACACAGCTGTCACACCACAGGTCTGAAGTACAACCTTTTCTATAAGCATTAATGTTTTCCGCTGTTGCTTTAATTCTTAGTAACTAATATGTGGATTTGTATTGTATTCAGGTCAGAAATACTCCAGTCTTCATCCAGTATTCCAACCATAAGGAACTGAAAACAGACTCTGCTCTTAACCAGGTAGATGGATTTATTTATTTGTATTTGTACACTAAAGACTGTCCTTCACCCAGTCCTCGATGAATTAATCTTAAATCACCTTATATTGTTGTGTCTTTTCTCTTTCCATTCAGAGGGCCCAGGCAGTACTGCAGGCAGTGTCAGCAGTTCAGGATGGAAGCTCTCCGTCCTCTGACCCAGGAGTTTTGGACTTAACTCCACCCCCCAGCCCTGTCCTGCGAATTATCATTGACAACATGTTTTATCCTGTCACATTAGATGTTCTACAACAGGTAAAACATGAATACTAAATTTGGCATTATGTTTGGTATTCACAGTCTGGTATTTTCTGATGTTTGGACTACAGGTCAGAAAAAGAGCACAGAAATAAACTAAGGGTGCATATATCTGATATTTCGATCAGATATCCAGTACTGACCCCAAAACTGGATGGTAAAAATGGTAAATGGACTGGTTCTTATATAGCGCTTTTCTACTGAGCACTCAAAGCGCTTTACAAGATGTCATGACAATGGACTGATCTATAGTTTGAGTCCTTCCTTTCAATTCTGTGTTTGTGTGCTATCCAACAGCTAGCTGCAGAGCTAAGGTAGCATAAAGCTAACCTCAGTTATACAAAGCAGCAGCAGTTTGGATGCATTTCTCATTGCCAACAAAGTTTTCTTGCTCAACTGTAAACTGTGGTTAGAGTGACCTGACATGACTGAAAACATAGGATGACACAACTTTGCTTTTTCTCACTTTGTCTCCCTCGTTCACTTTCACTCCTATTATATTCTTTCGTAGAGGCATTACATCAGGTCCCAGAGTGAAGGACATTGGTTTGGTTTAACACTTCATGGGAAGCTTTTATTATGGTAACATAACATGATGTTGTCAACTCACTCATATTATTTGCCTCCAGATCTTTAGCAGTGCCACACTTCAAGTGTCTGTGAGAAGAAAAAGCATTAATTACTGTGACTGTAATTGGTAGCACTATGTAGGCAGGATAGCGACTTAATTTAAAACTGGTATCGCATCATACTCAGCATTGGCAGATGTCCGCAGCCAACGTATTGGATGTTATCTGGAAAAAAATGAATCGGTGCATCCCCACATTGATCATCATCCCCATAAGACTTTTCAAAAGCTGTTTTTGCTGACTAGTCATTTGTCTATATAGTTTGAAACTGTTATCATAACAAATCTAATTGGTGGGACACTGGTTTAGCTCACTGGGTTGAGCATGTGACCTATATATAGCCTTAATACAGAATCCTGGGTTTGATCTGCCTCGAGGCCATTTACTGTACATTTTGCACGTGGTTTTTCTCCCAGCTTTCGTCTCTTGTCTCCACTGTCCATCATTACAATTAAGGGGTAAAAAGACCTCAAAATACATTTAAAAAAAAGAAAAAATTGTGAACCTTACTCAGTTTAAGTTTGCTGCTCATGGTTTTATGGTGTTTGTTTTTTTTTTTTTTTCTTTTCTTTTCCTCTTCTCAGATCTTCAGTAAGTTTGGGACCGTAATGAAGATTATAACCTTCACCAAGAACAACCAATTCCAGGCTCTTCTGCAGTTCAGTGACCCCGTCAATGCACAGCAAGCTAAACTGGTGGGGCCACAAATACACAAACTGGAGCTAACACTCAGAATGCAGACTTACTTATTTCGAATTAGAATGGGAAGCAGATTCCAGGATTCTTGGTTCTGTGGAACCAGCTTCCAGTTTTAATTGAGGAGCCAGACATCCTCTCTACTTTTAAGATTAGGCTTAAAACTTTAATTTCGATAAAGCATATAGTAAGGGCTGGATCAGATAGCCCTGAATCCTTCCTAGTTACACTGCAATAGGTCTTTGCCTTCCCATTGTTGTAGAAGCGCAAATAAAGTATGCAGGCAGATGCATAAATGGCTGACAAAACCAGAAAAAACAATGCTTAATGTGTTGAGCCACTACATGCTGACAGAGTAGCAACAGTGTCTAACACTTTTTCTCCAGGGTTATTAAAGTATATCTCTGTAGGCTTTAGATCTGTCTTTCTATCTGTCGCCATCTATGTACCAAAATACAGTTGTACAACATTGTCGTTGTTGTTATTGTTGTTGTTGTTATTAATAAAAATAATAATCTGGTACTGACCTCAAAATATGAGTTAGGAAGTGCTTTGCTCTATTGATTTCGTCTGACATCTTAAAAAATTTTCAGTATTTGATACCACAACATTGACTGCATGAACAGAATCAACTTTTGGAGACTATTGTACAAGCTTTTATTTCTCTTTTGTTCCTTTTACTTCAGTCTTTGGATGGACAGAACATCTATAACTCATGCTGTACTCTGCGGATAGACTTCAGTAAACTGGTCAACGTTAACGTCAAATACAACAATGATAAGAGTCGAGATTACACCAGGCCTGATCTTCCTACAGGAGATGGAGAGTCAACCAACAAGGATCATTCTTTACTGGGTAAATAGACCACCTCCTGAATCCATCTATCAAACATCAACTTATCTGTCCCTCCATTTATCCATAACCCTGTACTGTCACGTTCATAACTCCATTTTTTTGCTTTAGATGGAACACATCCACAAAGAAATTCTTTTGCCAGTCATGGGTCAATTTAAGGAAGTGAATTTGAAGCCAGTTTACCGACACATTATTACAGTTACACTGAATATGTCGTAATCCTTTCCGCTCTGTATTTGTTTGTGTATTTAAGAATAGAGAATAAAGAATGCAGTTAGTCATTATAATAATCAATCAATAAAGGCCAATAAATGCAAGTAAATAGATTGTTTGACCTACAGAGGGATGCATTTAAAATTAACTTTGAAAATTAAAGTGAATAAATGATCTGGCAGACATGTGTGGGTCCCTTCATGTGTATGCCTCCCCAGACAATTATGACCATCCAACTGGAAGCATAAAGTTCTCATTGGATTCTCCAGACCCTTTCAGATCGTTCACATGTGCTCATGATGAACCTGCTTTTTCTAATCTCTGAAAAACACAGTGCGCAAGTGGTTGACCTGCCAATTCTGGTATTCTGTGGCAAATGCCAGTCGGGCTCCACAGTGCCAGGCAGTGAGTCCAGGGCCCACTAGAGAACACTGGACCCTAAGCCACCCTTGTGAAGTCTGTTTCTCTTGTTTGGTCAGTTTGGAAATTTACACTACTGGTCTCCTGGAGGTCATTGTGTTGGGCAAGATTTCTGTCTCCCATCTGTGTCTTGGAATCTCCCGAGACTGTCCTGGGAGACATCGGACACTAAGAAACCTTCTGGCCGTGGCACGTATCGATGTGCCATACTGGAGGAGTTGGAATACCTGTCCAATCTCTGTAGGGGCTAGGTATCGCTGGTAGCGTCTCGCTACCAGTAGAGACACTGATAATAGCAAAATGCAAAACTAGTTAAAAAACATTAGAAAAGATAAAGAGGAAAACTTGTCAGTGGTCCCTACTTGTAAACCGTTCTTGTCACATTGTTGCCCCACTAGTGCACCTGTTGTTACTTTCATTAACACCAAAGCAGCTGTACCTGATTAGCCTTGCCCTTTGCTATTTACCTGACCAGATCAATATCCCATAAGTATAACTGACTTGGTGCTAGGGTCTGGTCTGGGGTGTTTAAAGTTTCTGGGTGATATTATGAGTTGTCCTCTTTAACCTGATAAAGTCTAGCACGAAACTGTTACAAAGAAATATATTGCACAAGTCGTTGATGGTGCATGGGAGTCAGTTAGAAATGTGCAATACTTCATACTTTTGCAATTTATGCAGTATCAGACACAAAAGCAACTTTTCGTTTTATTGTCTTCATAAACTTGGTGTTCGTTTCTACTGCCCTTGTGCTCTTCCCTTTTACATTAATGTTATTCATTAATCACTCTGAATATATTCTGCAAAACAATCAACTTTAACACCTTGTTACTGTATTGTGTATTAGGAAGGGGCAAGTATTTGAATTGATCAACCAATCAAGAGTGTGACTTTCAAACAGACCCAGCTTTTTGCAGTGTAGTGCACATTAGTCATTTTGCTGTTTATACAGGATATTGAAAGCTTATTTTTCTCACAGGCTTCCTAAATATGCGTCTTCTGGGTCAGTACAGTAGGTGCACCGGGTCATCTCAACGAACTGCTTATGGTTGGGAAGCATAATGCTTGTTGCCAAATATAGTTGCGGCAAACGACACAAATTCTTACAAGCTTACATTACAAGATTACAAGTTTGTTGTAGTAGCTACAAATTAAACTGTAGACATAGAGAAGTATCTTCCATCTTTGAAGCAAAAGAGATCTTACTTGCATTTATTTCCATCAGGTTGTAGCTGTGGGTCAGTTTGTTACATTTTATTTGAGAAGCAAGTTTCTTTCTCTTAGACAAGTACACGTTATTCATAGCAAATGACACCATTTGTATACTGACTTTTGGATGTCCGTAACTTGTCTCTGGTCATTCTACTTGTACATAAATCATCTCTGTTCCTCTTTTTGTGAGGTGTCAGCTTACAGGTTGCTGGTGTATTGCAGCCGTGCTGTAATGCTGATATATCTTAGATCTCATTTAAGCACAGAGTTCTTTTTTTAATGTTAATTTTGTCTCTTCTAATCTGGTGACGATGCAGTATCTGACATGCACTATCTTGAGTAGTTTTCGATAAATATTTACTTATTGACTGTAATAACTCATTAAATATAATACTGTTATTTAGGCCAGTATGGATTTTTGTGATATTTGTACTCTTTGGTGCTAGGTTAGCTAAGTGTTGTGTGGTATAAATCTAGCTGTTATTGTCTTGTAGGTACCCCATCTGGAGCACTAGCTTCCTACTCTAGTGGAGGAGGTTACTCATCTTCTCTCTCCCTCTCCCAGGGTGGAGGTACCTATACTTTTTTTTTTTCTTATTTTTGTTTTTCCATGACTCTGCCTCTGTTACTGCTGCCCTGTCTCCTGTCATGTCCAGCTATGATTACTATAAAAGAATAGTGGTTACGAAATAGGTCGGTTGATTTTGGAACTAAATATATAAATGAGGCAAATAGTGGCCTTAAGAAACTGCTGTTTACCATCTTGTAAACACTTGGGTTCTTTGCAGTCCCCTGTATTATTATAGTTCATCACATAATAAATGTTTTTTCCCAATAATGTGCTGGCATTGATTAACCTGAACTATTTTTATGAGCTTTTTTAATCTTATTTTTAATATTTAAATATATGTATAGGTTGTGTTAAATTAGCTGAACTGTTTAAACTGTGCTTTTTCAGCTTAATTTAATAGCAATACTGAGAGTTTCAGAGATTTAAAGATTGCTGCGTTTTGAAGTCTTGAAGAATTTCTCTTTGTAGATTAACTTGTTCTGTTCACCAAAACACTTAAATGGTTTAAATGCAGGTTGTATGTTATGGCTGTTGATTTTTGTAAAAAAAAAAAATATAGAAATAATATTCAGTCAGATGTGTGAAAACTTTGCTCATGGTTGTTTTTCTTCCCCATGTTTTAAAATGAGGGGTCTTTGTTGAGAGTGTAAATCTGTGTTGATTCAAATGGCCCTGTTAGTTGAATGCAGTGAGATTTGGGGGGGGGGAAATGTTATGTGTGCTTCATTGTTGTCGACAGCTACACCTTCCCCCAGCTGTACAGTTACAGCTGTTACCTGTATCCACTAGCATATTTTTATTGGGTATGAAATAAAAGCAACTTGGAAAAAGCTTTAAAGGTTAATTAAAAAAACAAACAAACAACTCAATAATAACTTATATTATTTACTGTTGTTTTAACTGTTTAGCTGTTATCCATCCACATATGTTCCCCATTTACAGATTACAGCGGCCTTGATCATTCTTTGCTGTATGAATGATGTTGACTTTTGAAGGTTATGGGGCTAACAGCTTTTCTACTGGAAGCCCTGCTTCTCTATGTGGTTTACCTCTATAGAGAAGAAGCAAAAATGTTAAATGGTATAGTGCAGGTAATGTTCACTTTGGTGACCGTTCCCTTTCATTTCTGTAGTGCCAACAAGTACTCCTTTTTTTTTTTTTTTAAAGTTGAGATAGCTAAAGTTAAATGGCAATTGTCATACCACCAATAACCTCAATCATGTCAGACCCTACCCTGAATTGGTTAGGTTGTCCATTTTGATTTCTTTTCATGTCTTTTTTTCTTTATCACATTTGAGGAATTGTTACATATTTCGCATTTCAGATCACAGTAGTTCTTTCATTTAGAATCTGTTAAACTGATTAAAAATAATAGCCCTGCCAATGCTTCATGCAGTTAGCTGACAATAAACAAGTGTGTTGGTGTTTCTAGTTTTTGTAGTTTAGTGTCTAATTCTGAGATGTGCCTTCTCTTGTGCTTTCCGAACAGGAGCCATCAGCCCTCTGAGTGCGGCAGCAGCGGCAGCAGCAGCTGCAGGTCGCGTTGCTCTATCAGGATCAGGAGTGTCAGGGGTCCTGTTGGCATCCAACCTAAATGAAGAGGTACACAAACCATGTGCATAATGTTAAAGTAATATTTTTAAGTTCTGTAAAATGCACTTATTTGAATTGTTGGATGCTGCTGAGGTTGGTAGTAGTGTAAATTCCTGTGTGGGCTGTGGTTGGATGTGTGCTATGTCTTTTGTGTGCTAAATTTTTCCCATATCTTCCTCCACTTAGCTAAAGTATAATACATCGTCTTGACCCCTAAGCTGTTTCAGGGTTTTCTTCACTTAGCACCAAAACTTTTTTCCCCAGTTAAATTGTCCAGTGTGGATTGGCCAATTTATCTTGTTTTCAAGAACTTTCTCAGATTCAGGAATGACTGTTAGGGAGTGGTGTGAGGGTGTGTGTGTCTGTATATGTGTGTTTTTGTGTCTGTGTGAGAGAGAGATGAATCTCCAGATTGATTTTGTTCTCCAAGACCCATCACAAGTCCTAAATTTTACTGTCTTAAAATATTTTCAACTACTTCATGTTTGATCCCATTGTGTCTGTCAGATGGTGAGAGGTTTCTCTGTAATAAACACCTGCATACTTGTATATTTTTTATCATAGCATTCTATTTAGTCTTTCAAGTTTTTGTTAATTTTCTAAGTGTAAATGTGCAACTATTCTGTCATCTGTTTTTCCAGTATCTTCTGTACCTGTTATCTTTTTCTGTGTTCCATCTCTCTATCAAACTCCTTCTCTTTTCCTCTCTCTCTGTCTGTCTTTGTCCCTCTCTGTATTGAAATGGACTTCTTAGTAAAATAGTGGTTTCACACTTCTACCCTTAGTGCAGGAGCTGTATCCTGACCGTTTCATAAGAGCACACAGTTTTCTCTGGTGACCAATCCGCTTGAGAGCAGCAACTTCCACATACACTTGGGAGTCTGCTCAATACAGTCCATTTGTTAAGTAGTGTTTGGGTGTGGTGTGGCCATTCTTCATATTGTAAGTGTTGAACCCAAGTGATGTTTTTCAGTCACTTGCTCATTCTTTCTCAACTCTGTCATCAAATGTATGGATGGATTTTAGCTGTCTTAACACAGTAGACTTGAGTTTCCAGTTTTCATAGTAAAAGAAGTCCCAGACAATGAGCAAAACTTTAAAAAAAGCTTTCATCCATCTTGAACATTCTAAAATTTTTCGACTAATTTTGGTAGTAGTAAAATGTGACAAACTGACACCCTTGTTTTGGCAATGGCCTCTGTTAACACAGAGGATCTTGTTCCAGGGTTGGACTACTTATAGTGATGACACAAGGACTTATTTGAAATGTTAGATTTTTTTTTTTTAAATAGGATGAAATTTGTAAAATGAATACATGTTCTTTTATGAATAGCTTTTTAGATCGTCCTGGTTTTAAATTGCCGTACATGGGAATGCGCCGACCCAATGCCAGTCATGACTCTGAAAGCTATATTAGGTATCAGTGACAGCGGGCCAATGAGAAACCAGTGTGACCATTAATGACATCACAGTAGTGTCACACTGAGCTTAAATGACACAAATGCATTCTTTCATTGTAGTTTGCTTTTACAAACAATGATTCCGAATCTCCTCCTCAGAGGGATGGAAACAGCTTTGTATTTTAGTACTAGCGGACTATTGGATCAGTACTCCGTATTAGCAGGTATATTACAGGTGTTATTGCCTTGGATTGGTGCATCCCTAGTAATGTTTGAATGAATAATTTATTGCTTTGCATTTAAGTGGTCTAGCTCCATTGTTTGTATAAAGCTCCTCCACACTTGTCAGTTTGATCTGCCAGACATGGATGGTGGTTCTTGTGGTGCTCGATGCCTCCAGCCATCTGCTTCATGGTACTGTGTCCTTTTGGTTTGATGTGTCCTGCTGCTCACTCTTCCACTCACTCTTTGTTTTTTTGTTTATTATTCTACCTGCCTTCCATTGTTTTGTTTTGTTTTCTTCGCTGTTAAATGCATTCCGAAAGAAATGTTTGCATATGTGTGTAAACAAAACTGGACTGTGTGTTTGAAATCCAGCCAGCAATCAATCAGACTCCGTTGATATTCCACTGATGCTCTGTTTACTGACCTCTGCTTTGGTTTTTGTCCTCCTCTCCTCCTTTCTCCTTTCCCTGCCTCCTTTTTTCCCTCCTCTGCTCCCCCTTCACACATTTATTTTCTCTCCATGTGGCCATCCATTCTTTACTGCCGCACACTTCTCTTAACCAATCATCTACATTTGCCCTGAATTATTTTGCCTCCTTTCTCACTTTTTACTCTTCACTTTTCTCACTCTGATCTAAAACCAATTTGGTTTTGCCATTTTGACCCTCCTCCTCTCCGAAACTCCCACTCCCCCATGGCCTTCATCTTTGCTCCACCCCTCACCATCATGGAAACCACCACCCCTCGTCCAACGCTGGGCGGTCTGATTTCTACCTTCGTCTCTCCTCTTCCTCCTCCTCTGCTCCTCCTCTTCCTGTCCTCTGCTCTGCGGTCTCTCTCTCTAAAGATGGTCACGCCTCAAAGTCTCTTTACCCTCTTCGGTATGTTCAACCTCTACTATTCTATCTGTATATCTCTCTCTGTTAATCAAGTTTTGTTCACTTTCTTCAGTGATGTCGTGGACTTCTGTATCTTCCTGTATTTCCAAGCCTTTCTCTATTATATTGTGTACTCAAGAGTTCAAATATACTTCTGTCACCACATTAAAAGTGCAGTGAGTCTGACAGATTGTCCATTCGGTCAGCTTATCTCTAAACTCAAGACACCAAAACCACTTACATATATACCCTATAACGCATAAGAACTCTGCCTGGTCCACAGTTGGTGTAGCAGGCCTTCAGTCAAAAGACAAGTTTCTGTTTTGTTTTTTGTTGTTGGTGTTTTCTTTTTACATGTACAATTGCAGAAAGACGAAAAAGCCAAACTGTCAACTGCATATATGTATCTAAAATACTGCACCATATTTTCTTCAACTTAAGAATTTTTTCAAGTCAATAGTCGGGTGTCTCTGTGAACACTGAGAGAGCTTTTAATTGTTCATACTGAGCATGGAAAAAATGTATGGTATATGGACAAAAGTATGGGGAATCTTAAAATTTAGGTGTGTTTTGACTCTTTGCCACAGGAGTATAAAATTATACATCTAGCCATGCAGTCTGCAATTTGTGGAAGAACTCATTGAATTGGAGCATGGTACAAAAATAAAATGGTGATGTTGCAATAATTCAAATCGTAAAAGTAAAGTAAAGGTACAGAGAGGGGTCACTAATGCTCTGCTGACCCAAACATCCTCTGCCATTAACATCAACACAAAAACTGTCCACCAGGAGCTTCACAGCATGGTTTTCCATGGCTGAGCAGCTTCTGTACGTGTAGCTGGCATTGACAAGGTTTCAGACTGAGCTTAACAGTTTATGATATATCTTTAGTTTTGCATGTTTCTCGTACCACAGCACACACAGACCAGTAAAAACAAGAGAAAATGTTTTTTTAATGTCCATGGCCATTTAGAATCACCAGTTAATCTAACATGCATGTCTTTGGACTGTGGGAGGAAGCAGGATTTTTTTTTAGTGGAAATCCATGCAGGTACAGGGAGAACAAGCCCCAGCCAGCCAGTGCTTGAACCAGTATTTGCATTAATCACCCTAATTTTTTTCTTCTTCTTATAATTTTAAAACTGTACCCTAAAAGTGCATTAGGAAAGGGATTATTTAATGACTAGGAACCTGTTTCAGTGTTGATATGAACACCTGACTATTGTTTTAGGACTAACCTTTAAATACATTGAACATCTGCCTGTGAAAATGTAATTCAACTGCTTCATTGTAAAAGTGAGTGCTGAAAGGTTTTACAGCCAGTAGAAGTAATAGAAGCGTTGTTAGAGCACCACAGCGACCACAAATGAGATAAAATTTGTTTTAGATGAAATGGCAAAATAAATATTTGTTCCACTCTCAAGTTTATTAGCAAAGACCACAGCAGAAAGTATTGCATCCCTGCAGATTTCTGCTGTCTTTCTCCTTGTGCCTTGGCTACCATGTGTCTTTTAGTGGTTTTTTATTTTTTCCTTCCTTACTGATAATCAGGTTGATCACGACAGTCCTGTGTACTCATTAAGACTCATTCTTGCGCTACTTTTCTTTCTATCCTTCTTTTCCTAGATTTTGTTTTAAACAAGTGCAGTCAGTTTGCAGTTGGATTTTGCAGCCAATCAATCCTCTAAATAAGTTGTGTCACAAAGGTCACATTGGACTGTCGAGTAGCACGAGAGTTTCTTGCCTTTACACTCATATAAACTAGTTTTTAGTTTTTGCAACTCCAAGATGTCCACGGTTCAAAATATCTCCATTCAAAATCACTGAAAAGATATCAGTCGTTCTGAGTTCTAACTAAGTCATGTTCCTGACTTAGTTTACTCTATATTTGTTTAATGACGTGTATTTTTGACCATGTCCGTGTCTAGTTTTCCATTTTGAATTGCATTATTAGGCTGGATTTGTGAGTCCTGCATACACTGCTCAATAATCAATCAGGTGTCATTGCTAAAGCTCAACCACGATTTTCTCATTGGTTCACAGTCATGATATAAAACTACTCAGGTTCACAGAGGCATTTTATTGACTTTAAAGTTGAAGTCAAATGGGAAGATTCCATCTTTTTCATTTGTCTTTCTAGCACTAACTTTATTCCTTCCATTCTTCACACTTCTCCTTTTTTTATCTTCGTCGGCTCCATCTCTCCTGCTCTATCTGTCTTCTTTCTCTTCTCCCCTGCTCTCTTTCTCTCCTATCGATCTCCCTCTCTCGCTCGCGCTCGTTCTCTCTCGCTCTTTCTTTCTGTACCTTCAGGGGTCTATGGTGATGTGCAAAGGGTAAAGATACTCTACAACAAAAAGGACAGCGCTCTGATTCAGCTGTCAGATGGCAACCAGGCTCAACTTGGTAAGTTTGAGATCATTTAAGGCATGATGCTTGTATTTTTACAATCACTGTTTCAGGCTTAATGTGAAAACTTGCCAGTTCCACTAGTTGACATATTTTGAAGAACTCTTTAGGAAAAATGTATTTATTTATTATTTCACTGAAAAAAATGTTCTGTTAAAGATTCTCATTGATATGAAGAAAATGAAATGTGCTTTTGTTTTTGTAGCGCTTGAGATTTGCATGTACAAAGTCACTCGAGTAGTGATTTTGATGATTACAGTACAGTAATCATCAAAATCACTGCATCAGAAAATTTCATATTCTCAACATTTGTCAGATTTCAAGTTTTTTTTTTTTCTCTTGGTTTGCATTTCTCACCTGTAGCCATGAGTCACCTGAATGGTCAGAAGGTGTTTGGTAAAGTGATGAGAGTGACACTGTCCAAACACCAGACTGTGGCTTTGCCCAGAGAAGGACTGGATGACCAACTATTAACTAAAGGTAAGATGATCCTGGAAGGCAACAAGGCAGTATCTTTCATGTTGCTTGTTGTGTATCAAAGGATTAACCCAGCCACGGGAGGCCACAGTATAATGGCTTGTCCAAAATAGTAGCACTTTTTCCTGTAATCATCATTAAAACCTTTACTGGAAACAGCTGGTACTTACCTTCATCAAACCACCTGTTTAACAAACTCTGATGTGAAGAAAAGCAAACTTTGCAGCTGCTCGCATCCACTGCCACTTTTTACACAGTGAAAAATCTGCAGTAAAGCTACAAAGGTTGTACTGAAATATACAGAAGTTAAAATGAAACATGCAGATGAACTGTTAATGTAATCCAATTTGGTGTTTAAATTAGACAACTGGCTGAAGGCTGGAGACAGCCATTCTGTTTTAATTTTTTAACAGTGTACAAACTTAAAACACTACAATTTCTAAAACTTTTGTTTTTGCACCTTTGAATATTTATTATTGCTCATTAATGAGACAAAAGTATTTCTTATCCAATTTATCGATGGAATAATCAATGAAATACTTGATTACTAAAATAAGTGATAACTGCAGCCTTACTCCAAAGCTGGTGTCAAGCCCTGCATCAAGAATAGCTGCTCCCTACAGGTGTCGCCACTGCAGCCCAACGCTCTGTATGTTTTCCTTCACTACACTCCAACAAATCCTGTATGGAAATCTCGTTATTTATGATCCACATGTTTGACTTTACCAAAATTTGTGTGGCATACCAAAAAGATGATTGTGTGTCAAAGGAGAGACTTGACTTAAAAAAAAAAAGTTTGCTCACTTTGCCCCTTTGGATGTTACACTTCTATCGCCAACTTCATTATTTTAAATAAAGAACATTGAAACAACTGTTATTTGATGAAAAACAGCTGTGGCCTGATCTAGTTACATAAGTGCATAAAACAATATGTAATAAAGGTAATTTAAGATGCTAGAAAGTTTTTTCTCTGTCTTAATGGCAGCGCTGTCCTGCTTGGGAGAACCAGATGCCATATTCAAAGATTGTTCACCTAGTCCAGGGGTCAGCAACCTTTAACACCGAAAGAGCCATTTCCACGCTAAAGAAAACACTGGGAGCCGCAAATACTTTTTGACATCTAAAATAAAGATAACACTGTATATACTGTTTTTACCTTTATGCTTTGTGTGAACAACTAAGGTATGTTGCTTATGAAATCCTTGAAGTGCTACAGAGAAAATTACATTTTATTTATGCAATTAACACATTTTGAACTCTTAAAGAAATATAACAAAAGGAAAGACACCCAGCTGAACTAAAATGATCCATGTAGCAAACAAAAACTGTTATATCGCCTTTGGGCTTTTGGAGCTTTGACCT
Source organism: Rhamphochromis longiceps (assembly GCF_057381845.1). Taxonomy (NCBI): domain Eukaryota; kingdom Metazoa; phylum Chordata; class Actinopteri; order Cichliformes; family Cichlidae; genus Rhamphochromis; species Rhamphochromis longiceps. The sequence goes on from NC_140574.1 coordinate 32,676,449, forward strand.
GACTTTTAAAAAATAATTGTAAAAAAGCACTATGCTGCTGAAAAATGAAAAATAGATATTTGTTAAATTCTGCCTAAATATGTATTTTACCTGGTTAATGTGTGTGGCGGGGCGTGGTCTGCAGCGCCGCTGCAGGGCAGGCGACGCACCTGAGCGGTACCCGCATAGATAGCACAGACGGGTGCTATCTATGCTGTTGTGTTATTATGTGTCGGGCTGTGAGCTGAAAAGCTACAGCCGGCTGTATGCGTACAGCAACCGTGTGTGAAAAGTGGTCAGTAAAGAGATGCTGAAAAGCATGTTCATGGAAACATCGTCGGGTCTGCCGTGGTATGTTTACAATGGGACTTTCATCTTTACGCAGGACTGTAAGCTGTCGTCTGTGAGGCGTGAGCGGTGTTTGTTTTTAACATAGTTCACGGTGGAGAACAGCTGCTGACATAATGTGGATCCGAAGATCCATAATTGGCCTACCTGGGGTTGAAAGTCTCGATAAATGCACGGCGTTTCGGCGGGTACACCGGCTTCCACGAGTGTGACGCTTATTTTGAGCAATGAAAAAATAATAGAATATAATTTTATTTTTATATTTCAATATCACAGTAATCTTCCAATTTAGAACTACAAGTTAAAAAAGAACTAACATAAATAAATCACACTTCAGCTAAATACTTCTAATTTATTTTCCCAAACCACGCGGAGCCGCAGTATAAGGACTAAAGAGCCGCATGCGGCTCCGGAGCCGCAGGTTGCCGACCCCTGACCTAGTCCATGAGTCTAAAAATGTTTGTAGTTTCTAGATTTGGTTATTGAATTATTAGCAAAACTTTTTAGCAGGTGTTTTTGTCAAGATGTGGATATTTTGTTTTCAATACACAGATTTTTCTGGCTCACCACTCCATCGCTTTAAGAAGCCAGGATCGAAAAACTTCCAGAACATCTTTCCACCCTCAGCAACGCTTCACCTCTCCAACATTCGGTAAAATAGCCACGGACACATTGTATTATTTACACTCAACAAAAATATAAACGCAACACTTTTGTTTTTGCTCCCATTCCCCATGGGATGGACGTAGAGACCTAAAATTCATTCCAGATACACAATATAACCATCCCTCCCAAACAGTGGTCACAAATCAGTCCAAATGTGTGGTAGTGGGCACATCTGCTATATTGAGATAATCCATCCCACCTCACAGGTGTGCCACATCAGGATGCTGATCTGACATCATGAGTAGTGCACAGGTGTACCTCAGACTGCCCACAACAAAAGGCCACCCTGGAATGTGCAGTTTTTTGCGCTATTGGGGGTCTGGGGACCCAGAACCGGTCAGTATCTGGTGTGACCACCATTTGCCTCATGCAGTGCAACACATCGTCGCATGGAGTCTATCAGATTGTCAATTGTGGCCTGTGGAATGTTGGTCCACTCCACTTCAATGGCTGTGCGAGGTTGTTGGATATTCGTGGGAACTGGTACACGCTGTCGTATACGCCGGTCAAGCACATCCCGAACATGCTCAATGGGTGACATGTCCGGTGACTATGCTGGCCATGCAAGAACTGGGACATTCTCAGCTGCCATCTGCCCTGAACAATGTGAACCATGATTCATCCGTGAAGCGCACACCTCTCCAACGTGCCATCGAATGTGAGCATTTGCCCACACAAGTCTGTTACGGCGACGAGCTGGAGTCAGGTCAAGACCCCGATGAGGACGACGGGCATGCAGTTGAGCGTCCCTGAGACGGTTTCTGACAGTTTGTGCAGCGTTTGTGAGGGACGCTCAACTGCATGCCCGTCGTCCTCATCGGGGTCTTGACCTGACTCCAGCTCGTCGCCGTAACAGACTTGTGTGGGCAAATGCTCACATTCGATGGCGTCTGGCACGTTGGAGAGGTGTGCGCTTCACGGATGAATCATGGTTCACATTGTTCAGGGCAGATGGCAGCTGAGAATGTCCCAGTTCTTGCATGGCCAGCATACTCACCGGACATGTCACCCATTGAGCATGTTCGGGATGTGCTTGACCGGCGTATACGACAGCGTGTACCAGTTCCCACGAATATCCAACAACCTCGCACAGCCATTGAAGTGGAGTGGACCAACATTCCACAGGCCACAATTGACAATCTGATAGACTCCATGCGACGATGTGTTGCACTGCATGAGGCAAATGGTGGTCACACCAGATACTGACCGGTTCTGGGTCCCCAGACCCCCAATAGTGCAAAAAACTGCACATTCCAGGGTGGCCTTTTGTTGTGGGCAGTCTGAGGTACACCTGTGCACTACTCATGATGTCAGATCAGCATCCTGATGTGGCACACCTGTGAGGTGGGATGGATTATCTCAATATAGCAGATGTGCCCACTACCACACATTTGGACTGATTTGTGACCACTGTTTGGGAGGGATGGTTATATTGTGTATCTGGAATGAATTTTAGGTCTCTACGTCCATCCCATGGGGAATGGGAGCAGTAACAAAGGTGTTGCATTTATATTTTTGTTCAGTGTATAATTCTTTGCTTCAAGGTTATAACAGTTGCTGTTTTCCTGTTTAGTGATGGGGTAGGAGAGGATGACCTGCGTCTTCTGTTCTCCAACAGTGGAGGGACTGTGAAGGCCTTCAAGTTTTTCCAGTAAGTAACCTTTCAGGATGAAGTTATTTAAGACACTATAAGTGGTATTCGTTCTACTTTAAGTTAAAAGCAGTAAACTTTGAAACACTTTAGATAAGTAGCATGCAATTCACTGGGGTAACTTACAAAAGAACACTAGAACCACAAGGGGATCATTTTGACCCTTTGGAATTTTTTAAATTATGTAACTGTGGTCAAATTAAAACACTATCATTTCATATTCCCAAACCATTCCTATAATGGGTTTTTTCATCAAATGGGACATCATTTTGTTCCCATAGAAATTAATGAATAACAAGAACAGAACATGTTGGGTTGCCTAGTAACACATATTGTTTACACACATTTTGATGTGCATATTGCTATGACATGAGGCAGAGCTAGCTGGATGTGATGGATTGATAAAAGATGAATAGTTACTCCGGGATTGAAAGGTCGTGGGTGGGATGCTAAGTCGTGTCAGAGCGCGTTAAAGAAGGTGGAGTGTGTGAGAGAACACATGGAGAACCTGGTGGCTGTACAGAGCAGTGAAATCCAGAGCTCAGCAGCCTGAGCTCCAACTGTTTATTGATTGATTTATTAAAACATTCTAATATATATTTGAACATTGCAGCCTGTAATGAAATAATCAAATTATCAAATTCTGGCAGTTGTAATGTTAAAGAAGAAGTGAACATGAGTGAACATGTTTTTCTTGCTCCCTGTGACATTCAACTCTTCTTTGTTTCCCGATTAAGAGACCGTAAGATGGCTTTGATCCAGATGTCATCAGTTGAGGAAGGGATCCAAGCCCTGATGGATCTTCACAACTACGACATGGGAGGAAATCACCATCTGAAAGTCTCCTTTTCAAAGTCTACCATCTAATCCAAATCCTTGTCACATTCAGATCTGTGACAAGCCAACAAGTCACTGTCAGTGGTCCCCTTTTTGAAAATTTCCTTGGAATAGTTTTCAGTGAAAAAAATGAGAAAATCAGAATTTCACTACAATATATTTTCTCAACCAGTAGAAGCAGTGCTTACCTCAGTCTCAGCCCAGAGGCAGTTCTGCTTTGATCCGTACAACATGTTAAAGAGCAACTAAACACCAGCTGAATGTGTTATCTTTGTTTACCAGGGTTACAGGTGAAAAAGACTTCAAATCTAACCTGGTGTTGAGATCCTCTTTAGAGCAGTACAGACTGGTAGTTTTCATTTAAAGTGCGGTCTGTGGTTTATTTCGTGTTGAACTGTCTGTCAGAGTTGACCTCTCCCTGAATTTATCTTTGAAGTCTGAGTCACTTCTCTATGTATTCCTTTCTGAACCACCTACTCTTTCAGCAGATACCAGTTTAAACATCAGGCTGGCATTGTTCTGAAAGCCATTTACATCGTCTCTGCTCCTCTTTGGTTGTCTGTTATTTTAAGATGTTTTCTGGACTGTTCCGCTTCTTCAAATCTCATGTAGTTCATTGCCAAAGTATGACATGTTCAAGGGAAAAAGAAATCTAGCAGTGGGCATACAGGAGTCGAAAGAAATGTAAATATGACCAGTATTACATTAGAAGCACTCGTTACTTAGAGGGGGTTTCTTTACCTACACCCAGTCATTTTAAAATGTAGTTTAAACACCAAGTGTAACAACAGTTTTTAACACTTAATGCACAAGAGTCATTGTGTCAGAATTTCACCATTTCTGTTTTTTTTTCCTTCACTTGCATACTTTCTTGCTGGTTATCCTGTCTCTGAACAATCATTTTGGAAATTGTTTCTACATTTAAAGAACATTAGAAAGTCTATTGTACCTTTTTTCTATATGATTTTAAAAAGATTTGTAGGAATGATAGTCATCGTTTGAAGTGAATTATGCTTGTTTCGGACATGTATGTCCCTGAAATGTCCTTCACAGCACAACATAGAATGTATCGACTCATTGTAATCATATTAAGGATACAAAGGTGATGCCATCTGTTTCCTGTTTAAATCCCATCTTAGTCATTGGAAAAGCAGCCGTAAGTGGATGCACACACTCACATGCACAGGATTCTTGCTAATGCTATCTGTTTAAACAAGGGTTCAACATGTCATTTTGGTCTCTTGATATTAGGATAACCCATCGGGACCTAAGTACATGTGCCTTTAGTTTGATTTTACTGTTGTGTTTTTAAACAACATGTGTATTGGTAATGATTGCCAATCTTTTGTTGTAAACCTATGTTTGGAAAAAATGTCTTGTTAATTTTAAAAAGAAGCAAACCTTGTCTTTCAGTTCTCTTTGACAGTCCGTGGTTATTTATCAAAGTGAGACGCACAAAACTTGTCACTGTTTCAGCTGAGGTCGCCTCATAAGTTGGTTTTATTTCTCTCACCTCTCGATCTTGTTTCCAGCTGCAGAGTTTATTTTTAGACCGTTTTTAGATGATTCTTGTAAATTTTCTACCTGAGTTCAGTTTCTTTTGTGATAAGATTCAGATTAGCACAAATTAAACACGTCTTTTCTACCAACCAGCTCAAGTAAAATTGTGTTTGTGTATGTCTGGGTAGTTTCAGGCCTCTGCTCTCATCTGTACCTTATCTATAATAAACGTCTCTCACTCTGTTCACTTCTCTCTGCTCTCACTTCTTTCTCTCAGCTTTTCCCTCTTTTGGCTATTCTCTTCTTACCACACTTGCAGAGAAAAAACGCTGCACCTCCAAGGAACATCATTTGTTCTGCCTACAGTCTCATTTAAAATAGAAAACAAAATTATTTTTAATATGAAGACACCTCCAGCAGAACAAGGCTCAGAGCTTTACCTCTGTTGTGTTTATAGCCTTTTGGTGCTTGGATTAATCAGAAATAACGCAACCTGCTGTGAGGTACAGACCATCCAAGAAATTTCTGCTTTAAATGGGTGAAATTCCACCGGAGTCCCTTGGCATTCTGACTCTCAAATAATTGTCTTCAATTGTATTTCCATTTAGTATTATCTCATGAATATTTGTTTCCATACATGGAGTAGCTGTGACTCAGGAGCTAGAGCAGGTTCTGAAGTATCTTTGAGCATGATACTGAGCCCCCAGTTGTTCCTGCTTTGTGTGTGTGTGAGAGAGAGAAGTGATGTACACCTTAGAGTAGTAGTGTAGTGACTGTTGAGTGCACAGTATGGGTAGAAAAGTGCAATATTGGTACCAGTTCATTTAAACATGAATAGTCGAGAACCATCAGGCTACTTTTTGGTCTTCTGGTTTGGGAAACAAGTGGTTAATAGTGATGTGTCACTATTAACAGCTTTGTAGTGAATCAGAAGAGCAAACTCCCACCAGTGAGAGCCGGCTCTCCAATTCTTTTTTATGAGGTTTGTTGTGTTGGCAGCAGGGGCGTTTTAGCCCATTTTTGGGGGTGCCCAAAATGAATCAAAGCACCCCCAAAGATTTCTTACTTTTTTGACAATATTTGGTACAGGATATTGTCTTTTGTGTGTGTGTGTGTGTGTGTGTGTGTGTGTGTGTGTGTGTGTGTGTGTGTGTGTGTGTGTGTGTGTGTGATACACTGCAAAAAATATAGAAAGCATACAGTACTTGGTTGAGATGTAATATTTTAACAACAAAAGTATAGATACCCCTCTCCCAAAATGGTTTGTTCCAGCTCGCCTCGCCCCTACTCTGGCTCTGGTGCCCTTTGTGCCAGACCGATAGTCGCTGAGATGCAGCGGAGCGGAGGTGTACGTGCCTGCCTTAAAACAGGACATATTAGCTGCATTTAACCTTCAGTTACTCTTTATATAGTTAGGTAGGAGTCAGACCATGTTTCTTTTTAGCTGAAAAATATTACACCCAGTAACCTGCTGTGTTGAAAACGTGTTTTCCGACGATGTTTGCTACTCTACAATTCGTCCTACTCTGTAGTAAAATAAGCGACATTTGACCGTCCTGTTGCTCCCATTGAAATGTATACAGCCTATTAAAACTTAAAAGTGTCTGTTGCCTGCTGTTGTTACCACTGTCCTGTCTGAAAAGGAATGAGAGATGCCGGTTATTCTGTCATATGTGCCGATATTAAACCCAAGGTACTTACCAGCTAACTGACTGCATTCCCATTAGCCTTATAACTCCTGTTGTGTGTGTGTGTTCAGAGAGACAGCCAGGTTCATAATGGATATGAGGAAGTTTTTTCATTCAGTTAAAAGTGTAAGATCAAATTATCCGTCTATAAAGGATAATGTTGGATCAGTGTTTCAGTATTTATATCTTTTATTAGATGTTCTTGTGTTTGGTTATTTGCCTGTTGGTTGAAAGTACACTGAGAGGGGACTTTTATATTAGTGATTTCAATAGTATTTTTTTCATATTAATTTAACTTTTTTCATCTAATACAATCTATTTGTGCATGATTGTCAGTCCAAAGAGGGAGAGGGGAAAGTACAAGGTCAGGAAGAATCAGGTAAGAAAACAGACAGGGAATAGTGACGGGCAAAACAGAAACTGTTAAACTGCTTGAGAGAGTTGACCACCAAACAGTGCTAGATTTGCCAACCTCAAGGTGAGCTAAATAAAAGAAAAAATCTGCAGAGCCATATTAGTAGTATCTGCAGTAAAGATCTTTTCATACATTGTACCATAGGCACAGTTGTCTCCATTTTTATAATTTTTTTAAAATTAATATTTTGTACATTTCAAGGACTCTTCTATTTTTGGAGTGTGTTTTTTTTATGTATCTGTATTATATTATATATACACTTTAAAAGTGAATCTCTGTCCAAAAAAATGCACTCAGTTTACTTTTTACTCACTGTGAGCATCATTCATTATTCTCCCCCAGTAATTAAGGTTAGGATATGTTTTTTTTTTTTATTCTAATCCATTCTTCTTTTGCAGCATTTAAATAACCTTTGTCAGATTGGATGGTTTTGATACATACTTTTAAAAAAACTGTTGCTTTTCTTTCGCAAATGTGGGGATTAGAAATTTTTTTTCAGTGAAAACAGAATAAAGATCTACCACAAAGCAAGAAACCGAGACAAGGCTAATCAAAAGGTATTGGCTGAAGCATATGCTTATTAAATTGTGTTAAAATGTACAAAACAGTGATCTCATGTTTTGAGACTTGATGAATTTAAGAATCTTATTATTTAATAAAGAAGTTTGCAGACTTGCACAGAGATGGTAAAATTATGATGACTGATAACGGAGACGAAGATAACAGTCGACGAGGACAGGGAGGAACAGGGGTTTAAATGCACCAAGGAGACAGTCAGAGAACTCGGGACAACTGGAGACATTTAGGGATGCAGGGACTGACAGAGATGGGGAAGAAGTCTCATTGTGACAAGTAAAGTTTATCTTCCTTGGCTGGGCAGCTCTTCTGGTGCTCAGCACCCCCAAAGCCCTGATTGCCGAGTTTACTTTTGTCTGTATGTCATATTTATGATTAAAAGAAAAAAAAAAACATTTTTTAAAAAATCTAATGAAATTATTAGATATTGATATTTCATTGATCCTGCAACATGAAACGCTGGTAATGGAAATATCAATATTTCAGGATCGCTACGCACCTCACTACCCCCTCAGTCAGTAAGTGAAACGGAGGACAGCGGAGAGGAAGAGGGTGCGAGTGCATCACAAAAACACATAAATATGACTGACACCCGTAAACGAAGCAGCATGTGGCTCCCGTTTAAAGAAGAAGCAGATACATAAGAGAAGAAACCAAATCAGCCCATCCAAGCTGAGGCATGTCAGTTTTTTGAATGTAAGCCTGCACTGAGGACATACTGTTTGGCTACCGAGTTTGGTTCTGTTTCTGTTCTGTGTGTTTGTTTGCAGTGTTTTGTCTTTGTGTTAAATTAAAATTAAAAGTTTGATTACAATATTAAACAAGAGTAAGAATGCCTGCTTTTGTAACAGAAGAAATACACAGAATTAGGAAATTATAGGGCTTCTTATAAAAAAAAAACCATATATGAAAAAGTGTTTATCAGCACATAAAGCATTCATATTTGTACGGTTTTTACTAAGTTAACTACCTTTAATTTAGCAAACTCCCACCGTAAGGGTGTGTTTTAACTGATGAAACTGTGTCGTACTCAGGCTCGGACATCTGATTGCTGCCTTTTATAAGTTTATTCCACAACCATAAACTAACACCAGTACAGTAACCGTGCCTTTACAGATGCCAGGTAATCAACTGAAAGACACAAAATAAAACAACCATACAACATTAACAAAGCAACACTATTAATGACAGTACAGTTTAGTAATAGTCATATTTATAGCTTTAACACGTTACTTGGTTAACACAGAAACTCACCAGCTCGGCTTCATCAGTCATAACAGCGATATCAATGAAAAGAAGATCCGGCAGGTAGGATCTATGAGCGGCCGTTAACACATACCATCCCAGACTTAGATAAATCACTCCGTCTTAAATAAATTTGTCATTTAAAGCAAATATGAGTCTGGCTGATAATAAATCACAACAAACAAATTGGCATGTTAGTAATATGGGAAAAAACCACACAATATTTGCCAAGTAAAGCTAAAATATGAGGCTACAGATGATAATAAACTAAGAGCCATTTGGGAGGCAAAAGAGACAGCTCTTCTTTGGGAGGCGTGCCACAAGAGGACCAGCAGAAAGTGGCCCATCTGGCCACAGGTTGTCCACGCTAGGAGAGTGTTGACTGAGCCTGAAGCTTACACATTTCCAGTGCACAACTTTGTAAAGACGTGATGTGTTTGGAGAAAGGACTGGGAAGAACTGCTGTAACGTGCCTCTGATATTGAGGATTGTGTGGTATTCTTGCAACTAGCTGGGCTGACCATGAGTATTTTTAGAGGTTAGCTGAGCACGAGCTGGAATCATAGCAGGGCATGGCCCAGCTTCAGCCACGCCCTACAGCTTAAGCATAAAACAGCTGTTCAGATGTGAAACCAGTGATAGTTTGATCGAAACATGTCTCTGAGCGGCCTGAAGCTGGAGAGATAGTCACTCACTCAGAGAACCAAGGTTACAGAGTAACCATACGTTCTCTATCATATCGAGACTCTCTCTCCATTCTGTTACATATTCTTTAAGACACCCCGTGAGGAGACAGTGCAACTGAAACACCACAGTGACTTTGTAGCAAACATATATACACGGCACCCTGGTCAAGGCCCCACCAGACGCATAGGCCAAGCAGCTCGGCCTTTGCGTCTGGCAGTGTGGACATCTAGTATCCACACTGGATCCAGTGTGGGTAAACACACTGGACACCCACACTGGATGCACACACTGGATATGGAATGAGCATGCTAAGCATCTTGGACACGAAAAAAGAACCTGCATCTGTGAACAAGAGCGGTGGATGATGCCGGCTGCCAGTGATTCCTGAATATAGTTTTCCATGGCCTCTCTTTCCCGTCGAGACAGGTTGTAAAGCCAGCTAGGTGGCAAAGGGGTACCTGGGAAAGGATCTATGGCACAATCATAAGGTTGATGTGGTGGTAGGGATAATACCTTGGTCTTACTAAAAACAACACCAGCCGCTCACTCGAACCTTGATATAAAGCTTGCTAACGCAAAGGCAGCAGGTCTTTTCTTGGGTTGGAAATATGCTTCTCCTCAAGTGGCTGCATTTTTCTGCTGCCTCAGTTAATTTTAGTTGGGATGCAGACACTTCCACTTCCAGACAATCTTACGGCAGCTGGGTATAATAGCATCTATGATGCGACTCAGACTGTAAAACATGAGTGTGGTTCAGGGTTGGACTCCTGCAGAGGAGGCTAATGACCACAAGTTCTTGAGCCCATGGTTCTCTCTGCCCTTGTGAGCTTTTTCCCTTAAGAATTAAACAATAAAATTATGTTTTAAAAAGTGCATTTTGTATTTATTCTGGTCATCATTGCCTAATATTAAAATTTGTTTGATGATCTGAAATGTTTAAGTGTTAAAAATATGGAAAACCTAAGAAATTCAAAGGGACAAAAACTTTTTCCTATCCTAAGGATTGGGAAATGACAGATTTGAAGAATAATGGGCTGAATTAAAGCATCACAGGCCTGGATACCCTTAATAAACTTACCAAATATCTTAGTCCCTCCCAATCATTCCACAAAATGAGGCTTCCCTTTGGCGCCAGCTGCGGTCTCAAGGGTGGAGCTGAACAGCAACACCCTGATAATGGACTGTGTTTAGACTGTTCTTCCCATTCTATGCAAGGCCACCTGGGTTGGCTGGAAGACTGTTTACTAAGCCTGGCAGGGCGAAGGACACTGTCTCAGCTGAACTCTGGACACATACACACACACGCACACAGACATATATATATACAAATGCAGATATACACTCATCCCCCCTCCCCCTCCAAACGCCTTCAATGCTTATTTCCCTCCGATGCTAACGGTGGATCAAGGAGACCAGCGTTTATGCTGCAGGCCCGGATGCACTGTCTACACTGGCTGTCTCTCACCCTTTACCCATCCCTGTTGCTTGCCATGTGTTTCTTTGGTGTATTAAGAGTTTTCATGTGCTATGTGCAGAGGTGTTTTTTTCTGTTCTCAAACTGATCTCCCTGTTGGAGCTCAGTCTGGGGGGGGAAGTTATTTTTTCTCCTTATCTTTCCTCATGTTGTGCATTTTTCATGTTACACCCCTCTGACCTGTCTTCCCCATCTGATGTTTGTGTAATGTATGTATGGTCGGAAGGGTAAGATGGCGCTGGCACGGCTGGCAGTCTTAACCCAATTTCCCTCGGGATGAATAAAGTATGATCAATCAATCAATCAATTTGTTGCCTTTGAGCTTCACTTTAAAGCAATGTTGGTTAAGTATAATGTATTGCACAGCCACATCATCTATCCACGGTTTTCTTACAGTCTATTTATGTATTTATGGTCTCAGATGTCAAGAGCTACAGTGTTCAACCTCTGTCTTTAGGGGTACATACATACTATCTGATTTGAGTTTTAAAAAATTAAAGCAACTTATTAATAAAAAGCACTAGTTGTTTTTTTTAGTTTTTTTTTTTTAAATTGAGTCATCCTCCCATCATTATTTGTAAAACCCGGCCAGTGTGTCACACCTCTTTCATGAGTCACAGGTAAAAACACTGCAAATGCCCTGTGCAGTCTTGGTTATGTCTCCTTCAGGAAGCCGCTTCTCCTCTCCAAATGTATTTTAGGAATTTGATCCTTTAACATGGTGTACTGAGATTGATTTCTGGGTGACATGCACAGAGGAAGACAGGGACAGAGAAACTGAGGCACAAGTTCTAAAATGGGAAGCCAGAGATCTTTCCAAATTAATTATTTCTGTAGGGAATGCAGCCATCCATAAGGCAAATGCAGAAATAATTGTGATGACACAACGCTAAATGTCCACCAATTTCAGGGTCATAAATTTTAGCTCAGTCTTTCAGCTCCACAATTTTTTTTTTCATTTTTGCATTACTCTGCAGTTACAGTGATGATATAAAAATGATTAGCAAAAGTGTAGAATCTCATGTTACTAACCCATATCAGTGAGAGGGAAAGAAAATACCGTTAATATTAAATGCAGTTTTAATGTCGTCCGGTAGAGGTCACTGTGAGCCAAGTCCCGCAGGCACCAGTCACTGTCTGCAGTGGAAAACCTTAAACTCAAAACGATATTTTACTAGACTACTCAAATGTACGAGTCATTCTTTTTGTCTGCATCTCATTAAGGATCTCCTAATGTGTGTCATAACAGAGCCTTCATTGCATGATGGATGCAGTGGATGCATATAAGCGTGTGTATTTATGAAGAAGAATAGAGAGGGATAGACTTACAGTATGAGTGAGCGTATCCAGGATGAGTTCATTAGACAACTGTTGCCCAGTGCAGATGGTGAACGTAGCTTTAATCCAGGTGCTGCTTTGATGAACTCTACAGGAGGCGTTCAGCTAATGTGGCAACTCTGTTAGCCATATTGACGCTCTATGGGCTGTTCGTTAACCGGACTTACTTTATCATTTCATCACTCACCCATCAGACTCTTACACTTTATTTAGCTTTAAACCACGACTTGTAACTTCAGCACTGTCAAATGTAGTTCATTTTAGTATAAAATCAGGATTCTACAAATGTGTTTATCAATTTCTTGTCTAGTGATGTTTTTCCTGCCAGTTACACATGAAGACCACAGCACTCTCTAAAACTGTAGCAATATCTAATGTCATTTGATATCAATAAATGTTTGCTTCATTCTTCTTTTTGTTATAGCATTTGTATGCTCAGTTTTCTCAAAATATTATAATTTAAGCCTCTGACAGTCTGGCTGTATCAACAACATTTTGCTATATGTCCAAAAACGAGCATTAAAAATTTTTTTTTCAAAAAGCTACATTTGGAAGCAAACTGGTTCAGCCTTGAACATAAAGTGTACCCTTTTACCCTTTGGATTTGGGAAAATGTTCACTGTGTATCAACATGAAGTCTACAAATGCAGTATTAGAAGCAATCCAGTGACCAGTGACGAACTTTAAAAAAAAGAGTAATACATCATGCAAATTTGAAGGTGCAATTCTATTTGCTTTCTTGAGTCAGAAGGAACGCTAACTGATGTTCCACAGTATGTAACCTCAGCCTTTTTACACATGGTGTCTGGACAATGTTGAAAGAACTTCAGGACATCACTACTTTGTCAGAGGCGTTACTTTTTCATTTTAAAGAATGTGCTACTCACAATAGGTGAATGAAGCTCAGCTTCTACAGCATAGTCCCCCTGAGAGTGGCCTATTCTTTGACAAATGTTCATAGAAGCATGCCTAGGCGCCTGATTTTGCGGTCAAGACCTGATTTCAACGATTTGGGTGGGTAAGTGAATACTTTTGGCAATATAGTGTATGATATAGACAATAAATATTGTCAAAAAATTATAGATGTATAATCTAGACTTCCAGTTTCATGTCACAACTTGAGTACCGGTAGTTGTTTATGATCATTTTCTCTTACTTTTACTAACTTTTCTGTTAAATCAAATTTTTATTTATATAGTGCCCTTTCACCTCTGAGGTGACAGTCTAACAACAGTCACCTCGAAGAACTTCATGTTGTAGGGTAATGGCCCTAAAATATTAGAAAGACACCCCAACAATCACATGACCCTCTATGAGCAAGTTGGCTACAGTGGGAAGGAAAAACTCCCTTTTAACAGGAAGGAATTGCCAGTAGAACCAGGCACAGGGAGGGCAGTCATCTGACATGACTGGTTGGGTGTGAGGGGAAAGAGAAAAATGGAAGGGAGATAGGATAAAAGATACACGTGGGAGGCAGCCCCAGAGTTTAAAATGAAATACTAATATATAATGATTATATGCAGTTGTGCTGCATAAACACATGGAGAGTGAAATAGGCGTGAAGAAGAAATGCTCAATCCAATCATGGGAAACCCCTAATGGATTGAGCAGGGAGGGTTTACCTGATTCAGTCCTAAGTTTAAGCAATATCAAAAAGGAAATTTTTAAGACCTAATCTTAAAAGTAGAAAGCCTGTCTGTCTCCTGAATCACAACTGAGAGCTGGTTCCAGAGAAGAAGGCTTTATTCTATTTTTAAATATCCTAGGAGCCACAAGCAAGCCTGAATCTAAGAGCAAAGAGCTCTTTCAGTTTGATATGGTACTATGGGGTCTTTAAGAAAAGATGGGACCTGACTATTCAATATTTTGTGTATGAGAGACAGGATTTTAAGTTAAATTCTGAACAGGAACCAGTGAAGAGAAGCTAATATGGGAGAAATACGTGGAAATATAGAACAACCTGATAACGATGATTTACAGTATTTACAGTAGTCCAGCCTTGAAGTAATAAATGTGTGAACTAGTTTTTCAACATCACTAATATGCACACTGAGGGACATATCCTGGTAAAAAAAAACAACAACAACAAACAAACCCAAAAACCAAAAAAAGAAAAGAAAACTGTGTTGCTGAAGCCAAGGTCACCATGTTTGACACCATGTTTCTAAAATTTTTAGGGCTGAATAGAATAACCCCAAATGTTTCTGATTTTGGAAAAAGAAATTAGAGGTCATCTAGGCCGTAATGTCTTTAGGACATGCCTGTAGTATAAGTAATTGGTGTGTGTCATCAATGAATAGATAAAGATGGGCGTCATCTGCATAGCATGTGCCATCTAATAATATTGCATAAGGGAAGCATGTTTAATGTAAATAGAATTGGTTCAAGCACAGAACCCTGTGGAACACACTGACTAACTTCTCTGTGTAAACAATACTCCTCATTTACTATTAGAAATATATGATTTAATCTATGTAGCACAATTCCTTTAATACCTATGGTGTGTTCTAATCTCTGTAGTAAAATATTATGGTCAGTGGTATTAAATGCTGAACGTAGGTCTACAAGGACAAGCAAAGAGGTGAGTTTACTGTCGGAGGTCATAAGCGGGTCATTAGTAACCTTTACAATTCTGTTACTTTACAATCATTGAATCCCTTTAAACTTCATCACAACACTTAATCTTAGTATATAATATGATATCATCTGTTTCAAACAGCTGTTTTGAGCTTTTTTGGTTTAGGAACTATGCAGCTAAATTGAACTCATCCAGCATTCATTTTCTATTTTAGTCAGCTAGCTCGTCAGTACTGAGGGTATAGCACACAAATAAAACCAAAATGGCAAACCTAGAGTAATTATCTTTTGAGTAACCCTATCCTTTGAAATTCAGGTTGGTGAGCCCACATTAACATATCTTTGTGTTGTTTTATGACAGGGCCTTAGTTTTATGATAGGACCACTGCCTCCTAAGTTCCTCTTTTTTCAGTATGATCTCCTGCCATTATGCAAATGAGCTATTAAACATAAGGAGTAAAACCTGCTGTACACTGTGACCAATCTGAAAAAAACATTGAAAATGAAGCATTTATACAAAGCATTTGCCTTAAAAATGACAGGCAGTGCGCTTTTTTCTTTTCTTTTTTGTTATCCAATGCAGAATCTGTCCATCTTAATGAGTTAAACAACGTCAGGTGGACTGCAGATGCTAATTTCTCCAGAGATACATGTCTATCTGTGTTAGCTCTGTGTGCCTGAACAGTGGCCTTCCTGCCTGTCAGTGCATGCTGGGATTGATTTAAGCTCCAGGAAATGAGCGAGGCAGGGAGGGAGAAAGAAAGAAATTTCATAGAGCTGTATACATTTCCAGCTGACTGATAACATGTAGCCTTCGTGATGACCTCAGAGCCCCTCCCTCCTTGGTATGTGTGCTCAGTGATGTTGATGATCCACAGATCTGTGCCTGATCTGTTCCTCCTCCATTTTCTTCAGTCAGTCCTGGGGTGAGGGGGAGGGGACACATGGTTGGAGGGTGAAGTGGGTGTAGGTCGTTAGTCAGTGAGCTAAAAGAGAGAGCAGGAGAACCGGCACACACACAGCCCATATACATGGATCAGTGACACTCAAATCAGTGTGTATGATGCTGTCATACTGGATCCCAGTAAAAAAAACAAAAAACAAACAAACACTGACTCTTTATATTAGAAAACAGTTCTGGGGAAGAGCCGATCCTTCAACTCTCTCAGTTCTGCATTGTCTATTGTACTGGACTCCAGCTCCCCTAGTCTGATGCAAACCCGTGTAGAAAATGTATGTATATTACCTGCATTACGTGTCTGTTCCCATTTCAGCCACCAATGCCCAGAGATTTACTGACTCATTAAAAAGCTGGCTTGAACAGGTAAGGGACTATGAAAAGCAAAGAGCATAAAACTCCTTAAAACAACAAAGCACATAGAAGCACAGTCAATGGTACCTGTGGATAGTTGAACGTCCTTTAAAATTTTATCCCCACAAAAGAAGTTGTTTTGTTGTTGTTGTTATTTTTGCCTTTTACAACTGTTTTCTCCAAAGTAAGGGCAAAGCTTAAAGAACTAACAACAGCAGAAACTTAAACAATAATAGTGCACATTATCGATCGGTCCACATATTTTCAACACTGCCCCCTTGTGACAGTACATAGCTATAATATGCAGACACATTGTTCTGTGTCTGAAAAATGATATGGCCTGCTGTGAAGTAGTTTGTGCTTCAGTCTTTGTGAGCGAAATTCTAGTACTTTATCACTCAGCACTAATTAGTATGTTTCTGTGTGTGTTGCATCATTACAGCTTATGGATGCAGCTTACTAACCATGCTATAGCACTTCACCTACTTCCAAATATGTGGAGTGATTTTGAGGTAAGGTCACGTTAGCTACATCAGTCTGTACTTGTAAAACAACAGTCATTGTTATGCAATTATTCTGTGTTGTTGTAGTTAAGTATAGTGAATGTGTAAGTCAGCATAGTAATGAAAACTACATCTCACGTGCCTTCAATGTCACATTTAATGCTTTGCCTTCGTAATTATCGATTGAACTGCAGCACTGATGAAGTTATATGTAATGACCAAATTATATGAATGAGATTACCTCCACCTTCAGATGGCTATCCATCCATCCATCTGTCCATCCTTCCACCTGTGTACTCTTTCATCAGTCCATCACCCCTCTTTCAGCCAATTGATACTTGATGTCAGGATGAGGTAAGTGATGACCTCAGAGTTATTAAGTGACAGATTGACATGGTGCCATCAGCAGCCACTGCTTGAAATGGATGGACCCCAGACACTCTGGGTCATATTTCTCCAGTTTGTGGTGATCAAACATGTGTGTGCGCGCACACACACACACACACACACACATGCACACACACACACACATGCACACACACACACACACACACACAGACACCGGCCCAGTGAGAATCTTGTATTCCGCTGCAGACCACACAGGGCTGACTCATATCTCTATTGATTCAGATGAGGAGATGAACTGAATGGAACAGAATGAGACCAGACTCAGAAATACATGAGGAATTAATCAAACTGGTCTCTTTGAGATACACACACAGATACAGTTACATATATATAACAGATTTAGTTGTGATGAGGAGACATTAAACATTGTTCTGTTTTAATCTAAAATGAATTATTAGATAATACTGCTGAAATGGTCATGAGTCACCGCAGACAGCTGAAGGTCGTCACAGTAAAAAATTGTGGTAATGCAGCCAGATGAATGTTTACAGGAAAGCATTCAGCTGTTTCACACTGGTTTGGCTGCTCGTCTTACCAGTCCATTTACGGGAATTTCTCAATCGGACACAAAACTCCTGAACTGGATCAAATTAGAGCACAAAGTAGAATAACGAGACTGCTGTGTGAAATGTAAGCCCTAAGCTCTGGTGTCAGACGCACATACCATCATCCATACGCGTCTCTAATTTTTATCACCTTTATCACCTTTATTTGATAACCAGCTACTCAAAAATCTACAAATGTAATACAAATCTCACTGTAGTGAACACACTTTTATCCAAGTTATGAGCACTACTCAGAAATTACAGTGGTCCTTCACCCTCCATCAGAATGAAGTTTCTCAGAAACTCTTCAGTTGATTGACATTGGAGAGGAGAGGACCTCAGTTCCTCCTGGGGAATGCCAGATGAGCTATATAATTCTTCTAGCAAGCTCTGGGTCTATCCCGGGGTCTCCTACAACACAAACTAACCCTTCCTTCCAGTATTCAATTCAACTCATCCATCCATCCATTTTCTTCCACTTCATCCAGTGCCAGGTCGCGGGGGCAGCAGCCTAAGCAGAGAAGCCCAGGCCTCTCTCTCCCCAGCCACCTCCTCCAGCTTATCCGGGGGAACACCAAGGCATTCCCAGGCCAGCCGAGAGATATAATCTCTCCAGCGTGTCCTGGGTCTGCCCCGGGGCCTCCCATGGGTCTCTTCATTGTCTAAGGAGCTTGGAAAGAAAAGCGTCTGGACTTCTTTAAGTTTCCTTGAAGACGTTTCAGCTTCTTCAGTTCTAAGAGCAATTGGTGGAGTCCCAGATTTTAAGCCCTATGGGAGTGTCCCCAAGAGCCCCACCTTATCATGTGATTTACTGAGGTCAAATGGCCCAGGATGTGAGTGGGCACCAACTCTTGGTTGATTGTGACCCACAACCGTTTTTACACCATGGCTCGTGTGATCAGGAAGAGGATCAACAGGGGGCCCACGACCCTTGTGGCGACACTCCCATAGGGCTTAAAATCTGGGACGCTTGCTCAGTTACACCCCACTCACCCTGCCTTCAAATTTGGTCCATGACCACAAACAGCTACAAAATCCAAATCAAGTAGTTAATTGATTATTCTGAATTTGCTGTAAATTTGCTGCATCAATAATGTTGTCCCTGTGTTATCCCAGCAATAGACTGGCAACTTGTCCGAGCTGGACCCTTTCTCTTCCCCTCTGACTGGGATAGACTCCAGCCAACTCACGACTCTGAATTTCATAAGTGGAAGAAAATGGATGGATCAATCGGGAAACATTAATTTTTTGACAGAAACATTTTAGAACTCAGAAAAACATATTTGTTGCACAAAACTGTCATTATGTCAGACACAGACACGAGGAGGAAGTGAGGTTCGATGCACACCTTTGTTCTCCATGCATGTGTGTATGTCTGTGTGTTTGCACAAGGACCAGTTTGAGTTTTCGACCATCAGAGCAAGGACATTTTGGTTCAGACTT
Organism: Rhamphochromis longiceps; assembly: GCF_057381845.1. NCBI lineage: Eukaryota > Metazoa > Chordata > Actinopteri > Cichliformes > Cichlidae > Rhamphochromis > Rhamphochromis longiceps. The sequence goes on from NC_140574.1 coordinate 32,695,641, forward strand.
GGTTTGGTGACTAAGGTTAGAATTAGGTTATTGTTAGGGCTGTGCACATGGTTAGGTTTTAGGGTTAGTAGCAGCAAAAAGGAATAATGTCAATGAGTGTCCTCACAAAGATACATACAGTCATCTGTGTGTGTGTGTGTGTGTGTGTGTGTGTGTGTGTGTGTGTGTGTGTGTGTGTGTGTGTGTGTGTGTGTGTGTGTGTGTGTGTGTGTGTGTGCACGGGCAATTGATGCACTGGCTCCCAATGTCACGTTTCAGCCATTTGTCTCCCTTGGAAACAGAGAGAGAGAAACTTAATACCCCAGAGCAAACAGGGGGACATCTGGACCTGTCTCTTTCTCTATCCTCCTCCTTCTCCCTCTTTTTCTTCTCTCTCCTCCTCTCTCACACCCACTCTGTCTTCCACTTCTTTTCTCCCCCTCCTCCCTGCCTTCCTCACTTCTCTCTCCTCCCTTTTTATCTTATCCTCTCTCCACTCACTCTGTCACTCTCTGGGGGCTATCAATCACGGTTGCTGTGATGGCGGTTGGGCTGTAGGTGGTCATGCTGACGGCAGATGGCTCTTTATCGCTGGAGGCCTGGCCTCTCCATGACAACCGCAGAGAGCAGGAAGTGACACATCCAGCCGAGTGGAGAGAGATTCATCTGGACAGGGCACACTCACACATGAAAGAGTAAGAAAAATAAAAGGGCCAGGACAGGAAGCTTCCAGTCCGTGGCTTCTCAAGTGTATTTGTTCTGATTTTTTTTTACTTTATTTACTTTTAGTAGTATAAAATTGATGACAATGCTGGTTTTAAATGCTCACTATCCCCCACTTCTTTGAAATTGGAAATTAAACAGTGTCAGTCCGTAAGATCAGTCAAATCTGAGAAGTGTTCTCACCATACCCCTCACACACAATATCTTATTCAGTGATTTCTTTCTATATTTTTGAGCATCAGTATCAGTTTCAACAGCAAAATCTGTCAGAGTAATGCGTCTGACTTAGAGGAACATCTATTGATATCCTTTTTGACAATTCAGTGGAAAAAAAAAAGTTTACCCGAAAAGGATCTTTTCGGGTAAACTTTCAAGTGTAAAATCAGCATATAATGGTCACAATACCCCAATGACAAACTTTGATCTTTTTTTCTCTTAGATAATGAATAGTCAGTTAGTTTTGCATCGTGGGCTTCACAGAAATGGAATCTGTAGAGCTGAATCAAACTGGATCATTTCTGGATCTTCAGAGTGTCGTGCTTTTCAGAAATGCTTCTTCTCTAACATTTCAAAATGTTTTTAGTTTTCACTGCTTCACAACACAAAAAGGAAAGTCCTACGTGATAGAAAGTATTAAGCTGAAGAAGGACAAAGTAGGAACTTTTTCTTTAAAATTATTGCTTTGGGGTTGCCAGCTGTGCAAACAAGAGCTTTGACTTTCAATTCAACTCAGTTTTATCTATACAGCGCCAAATCACAACAACAGTCGCCTCAAGGTGCTTTATGTTGTAAGGTGGATCCTACAACAGTAGATACAGAGAAAAACCCAACAATCATATGACCCCCTATGAGCAAGCACTTTGGCGATAGTGGGAAGGAAAAACTCCCTTTTAACAGGAAAAAACCTCCGTCAGAACCAGGCTCAGGGAGGGCTCCCCAGGCTCCCCAACCGGTTGGGGAGAGCGAAGGATTCATCCTTTAACTGAGTACGGTAAGCACGTGGAGTTCAATTTTAAACCTCACCTTGCCTCTATTAATATTGTCTCTATTGAGTTTTTGCTTGTTTCCTTGTTTTTTTCTCTTCCATCACTTTGAGAAAAACTGAAATGGAAGCACACCATCTACTTGTCCTCACTTCGCTTTTGTGGATTTTGCAATTTTATGCAAAAATCTAAATTCATTTCTTGTACAGAGCTGAACAAGAAAAAAATCTCAGACTGTAATCATCACATGGCAGACCCGTCCACATTTTCATGCTTTTCAGCTTCATCTTTTATTCTCCACGGTTGCTGTACACAATACCCGGCTACAACCACGACAACGGTCCGAGCACAGACTTTACGTGATTGTGGATGTTGCTGAAATTCTACTGCATGCGCATTAAATATATTTTTCCCTACATTCTGGTTAAGCATTTTGTGGACAGGAGAGAAACCAGCCATTCACCTTAACCTCCTAGGACCTGGCGTCCACATATGGGGACATCACCTCTCGCCCTCCAACAACCCTCGATCCTACATCCTAACATAAAAAAAAAAGAAAAGAACATTTTTTGTCTTGTTTTTGTTTCGCTTTTCCCTCCTGATTTGATATCTGGATTATGACTAGCATGTTGCGCAGTATGTTAGACGGATATTCGGTAATCTGGGCAAATTCACAGGAAATTTGCTGGCAGAGCAGAACCTGGCAAGACAATGACAAGTGATATAAATTGAGACAGAGCCACAATGACAGCAGAGCTGCTTCAGGCTGTAGATCCCTCTGAAATCACTGCTTAAAGTGGGGATTTCCTCAGTTGTTGTGTTTATTGATAATGTAAAGAAGCAGAGTCAGAAAGCAGCAAGTAAAGTTATTTCATCAAAGCTTGAAATGTGATATATGTATACAGTAGAGTACATGCCACATGCATCAAAAGACTTTATTTTTATCTTAAAACCCTGCTTGATAATTTTCATATTTTAACAATGACCTTCAGTAAGTGGACAGAAAATAAAACACTTCCCCCCGATTTCCTGGAAGGAGAAATGAGGAAAGAAGACAAGACTGCATGCTGAGTTGGTAATTCAGTGTGTGTGTGAGAGGGGCAGGGGGCATGGGACGGCTGGTGGATTTCACGTCCCACTTCCTCCTGCAAGGCGATTAAGCCAGACGTCTGTCACACAGAGAGAGAGGAGAGCGAGTGAGAGACCCACCTCTCTCTACCCTCTGCTAGAGTAAACACACCCTCGCTTACACACTTATGTTTGCTTAACTAAAAATGTGATGATATCCTGTTGACTTTCATTCAATCCAGTCTGGACAACTTTTTAAAGAATTGCATGAGTGATTTTGATTATGTCAGTATTAACTCTGAGATATTGGTATGGAAGTACTGATGTTTACCGTAAAGGTCGCATCAAAAATCATATTGTCGCTAAAATTTTAATCAAGTGGCTGAAAAGTGAAAAAACTGTAGTTTCTACTCGTGGCCACTTGAGGCTGGCTCCAAAAGCCATTCAATCCCCACAGACCCTCATGTCAAAATCTCCAGTTTAACAGCATTAAATAGTGTATTTACGGCATAGTATGAACAGCTGCTGTGGATAGTTTAGCTTTCATGACTGGTTGTGTGTGTGTTTTTTTAAATAACTAATCCAATTAGATTTTTTAAGGCTTTCAATTAAAGATGCTTTCATCAACGGGTGTGTCAACACAGGCAGCTGTAGTTGATGCTTTCAGGCTCCTCTTCTGTGGAACCAGCTCCCAGTTTGGATTCAGGAGACAGACATTATTTCTCCTCTCATCTCTGTATTTAGGCGAGAGCAAAAACATATGGTTTACCCTCTCTGGATAGTACAATACCACTAATAAGTGGTTTTACTTTTGTCAAAAAACTGCGGTACATTTATACGAGTTGAATTTAGTAGGAAATTTAGTAGAAAAGGGTTAAAGCAAACCTGCAACTGATGGCTGGAGAGCTTTTAACCGTATTAGCATTTATTTGACTTTATTAAACACATTGTGCTTTAGCTGTGCTATCACCATAAGAGAGAACTGAAATGCAGTGTAGTAATAAATGCCTAATTTCACAGCATGAAAAAGAACAGCCAAAACATTACATGTTATTGTCCATTAACTGAAACACAGACACACACACGCACAGAGGGAGACAGTTGGGTCTTGCTGTCAGTTTGTGTTTTGTCAGCAGCTCCAGTGGGAGAGAGGCCATTTTTGATGCCTGGCCGGAGTGGTACACACACCCAGACACACAGCTAGAGTTTCCTGTTCCTTTATTTCACCTCCACTTGACCTGAAATGTTAAACTTTTAGTATTTTCCTCATTTATGGTGTCACACTCTGCACTCACACTCCTGTATGATCCCAGCATCTTCATCCAACCAAAGGTCTGACCTCTCTGATCTGTTCCACTCGTGTGTAATGACCGCTGGATCCTCTAGGGGCAACTAAGAGGTTTCTAAGGCTTTAGTGACACACTGTACAAACTGTATTCACACTCATGGTACTGTACGTATATTTCATCTAATATCCAAGCAGTCTGCTGGTCAGAGAATTAGCATCAGCTGCAACGGTTAGAGTTGAGCAGATGATAAAATTATGGTGAGATGAGATCAAAATGAGAGAATTGCTCACCGGGCCTTAGTTTGACAAAAAAGGCCAAAGGCTGCAGCTGGATGGATGATGATCTCAGTAGCATCAATCAGTTTTGCAAAGGGAATTCTACTTTAGATTCAACTTTATGTGCTAGAAATCAGGACTTTTATTAAAGCGCTAATTTTCTGTGAGTCTACTATAGTGGCTTTCACATCCATCTTCTTACATTTAACCAATCCGTGGTCACTGGACTGGAGCCTACACCAGCTGTCGGGCCAGGCACACCCTGGACAGGTCCTCAGTCTGGTGGCGTGTTCACAAGAGTCCCATTTAAAAAACCAAGAAACCCCACAAACTTTAATCTTATATTTTGGTCCCTTCAGCTTTCATTTAAGTCCTCAAAAAACAAAAACATGTCTAACTTTTTATAAGTGAGGCCCTTTTTTGGTACCAACTTTAATTTTACTCAAAGGTCAACACTATAGCTTTTAACATTTGTAAAGGAAAAACAAAACTTCCTGTAATGACTCCCAGAGATTAGTTTCTTCACACAAGCTCTTATAAAAGACAAAAAAAAGAAAAAGAAAAGAAACAAACAAAAAAAAACCCTGAACATTTATTCAAGTGCAGGGAGGCAAATGATGAGACACAGGCTGAGGATTGGTTTCCTAGGCGAATATCATGATTCACTTTTATTAAAAGCATCATAGCTACAATTCATCATACATGATGTCTCAAAAAACAAAAGAAATAAAAACAAAAAACAAAAGACACACACCAAAAAAAAAAAAAACATTAAAAAAAAAAAAAAAGAGGAAAAAACATTTACATGGTATGTCTGTAAACTTCAAGGCTAGATAAGAATTGAGGTAATGCTCTTCAGCTTGCTGGCTAAAAGTAACAAAAAGTCCTTTTTTCAAGAAAAGTAGCTAAGTAATAAAGGTACCTGATTATTTTAACTCTTTAACACCAGTGCATCAACAGGAACAGCGTGAGACAAAATTGATTGCAGTACTTATTTGTCATCATTTACAGTTTTAGTTTTGTTTTTCTATTCATACGACACTTGTGGTTATTTATAGTGTGTGTGTGTGTGTGTGTGTGTGTGTGTGTGTGTGTGTGTGTGTGTGTGTGTGTGTTGGGAGAGTGATGCTGGAACATTCAAAAGCTGCCTTGGTTATTGCTGTCTCAGCGTTAGAGAGGAGAACGGGGATCTTTGATGGGGAAAGTGTTCCCCTCACCTCTAACCCACTTCCCTCTCTCTGCATCTGCTGGGCTGGCTGTGAGAGCAAATGTTTAATAATGAAAGAAAAAAAAAAAAAAAACAAGACCTGGCCACAGTGTGTGTGTCTTTGAATGTACTCTCAAATATCTGAACCACTCGCAGCACTTGATTCATATCAGACACTTGAACTGGCCTCAGGGGGGGAACGGAAAATCAAGCACCGCTTGCGCTTTTTCAAGTATTTCAAACATACTCAGTGAGAAGAGTTGAACTTCATATAGAAAATGCAATTTTCCAACTCTGCTGAAAAATGTGTCTCAGTCCTGCGTTGGCCAGGCCTGGTGTCAGTGTGTGACTAAAGCAACAGTCTTTAAAGTGAAGGTCGCCAGGGAGCAGCACTTGGCCTGGAACTACTGGGAGGAGGTGAAGAGAACAAAAACAAAGCATTTATAACATGCTGCCCCCCTTTAAAGAATAAACCTGAAGCATCGCATCCCGTTGTAGACCACTTCTCTAAAATCCATTTACAGAAGCCTCCCAAATGAGGACGCCTGGATTAAGCAGCTCGAAGTGGACCAATCAGAAAACCGGATTGGTGTCAGACCCAGCCCGCTCGTCACCCCCTGAGCCAAAACCAGGCGCCTTGAAGCGGGAGGAAGGTTTTGAGATGTGGCAATGGAAAGACCGGAGACTGGTATTCAGTGTGGGACTGGGTTTAACAGTATTGGTTCAGCGTGCACACAAGCACACACACGTACACTCAAAGAGAAACAGTCCTCCCAGAAACAGTCACATGACAGAGAAAGGGGTTAGTGTGAGTGTGTGTGAGTGTGTAGTGGTGGACACCTGAAAGAGCGTGTGCAGCTAATGATCAAGTACGTGTTGGATGTGTGTGTTGTGGAAGTCAGTGTGTGAGACTGAGCTTTTTTCTTTTTTCCTTCTTCTTCCTTTAGGCCAGTCTGGTTTTGTTTCCTCCTCCACATCTACCTGGTCTGATATGTGAGAACTTAAAATCTGTTCTTACTCAGAACAGCTCAACTCCATTACCCACAATTCCTTTTGCAGCAGCTTTGTCAGACAGACAGTCGGGTTAGCTGTAATGCTGTTTTCCTTTTCTTTTGAGCTCACGGGGGTGCACTGCAAAGCAACCTCAAACCCTGAATGAGACGGTTCAACTCTTCCATGACCCTTTCTGCTTAAGGCTGTGTGAGTGATCAAAAATGTGATCCGTCTTAATGTACAGTCAGTTAAGTAGTTATTCTACCACTCAGGTGATGGCTACACATTAGAGATGATAAACCTCAAACCAATCAATTTAAACATGATAAATCTGCATTAAGGTTTTGACACCAATGCAAAATAATTAAAAGAATCTCACTGACTGAATATTCTGTGTCAGACTTCCTAAAACAGTGTAGTTTCTGGCTTTAGGCTCTTCCAACTTCGCAGTACACCCCTTAAACGCTGGAAAAAGTGTTGGCAGGGGATGCTTCTCGTTTTGATGAGATGCTGCCGACAACAACAAAACAGTCCAGACGAAAAAACAAAGGAAAAAAGGAGGAGGCAAAGAAAAAAAGACATTTGAGAGCTGAAAGCAGCAATAATAATAATAACAATAATAATAATAATAATAATAATAATAATAGTAGTACTACTGGAACCCTTGTGAAGTCTTGTTTGAGGGATTGTGGGAGGGAAGCGTGGGTGCACCGTTCACAGTGTGCGCACACAGGCCAACCAGACAAAAAGAAACAGTCTTTGAAGAGCAGCCGAGCACTCGGCGAGCGGCTGTGAGGATTTTCCCTGACTACACTATCGATCAGAAAGATTTAACTTAACACGCACAAACCTCGTTCTCTCTGACGCATAGGAAATATAACTGGCCAAAAAAACAACAAAGTGAAAGTAAATCATCAACAACAATGCAAAGAAAAAAAAAAAAAGAATTTATAATAGTTTGGATATTTCTGGTGGAGGCGTGTAAACGTGGTGGGTGGAGGAGGTGAAGAAATGTCCAAGGCCAGTCAGTTTTGTATTTTAGTTCAGTCACTCTTGTCCTTCTGTGAAGATGCTGCTGCTTCCTCTGCCGCCGCCTCTTCCTCCTCCTCGCCCATCCCTCCATCCTCTAAAGCTGAATAATCAGCCTCACTTCTCATCTCCCCCTCCTTCTCCTCAGCTAAGTCACTCTCTCCTCCTCCCTCTTCATCCTCTTCCTCTTCTTCCTCCTCTTCTGCTGCCGCTTTCAGATCTGCCTTCTTGTCCTCCTTCTCTTGGTCTCTTAGGACATTTGGAGTCCCAGCACTGCCCCCCAGCGCTCCAGCCATTGCATTCTGTAGTTCAGCAAGGTTGGAGGCGGTGGGGAAGCCCGGTAGGCTGAGCCCTCCAAGGCCTGGAGGTAGGAACATAGACGGGTAGAGGAGACCAGGGGCCATGGTGGAGAGAAGAAAGGGGTTGAATGCCAGGGTGTTAGCAGACATGCCAGCCGCAGCCAGCAGGGTGGCAGCGTCACCGTTGATGGTTGCCTCTGCTGACGAATCGGCAGCTGGGATCTGAGGCGCCACGGCGTCTTCGCTGAGGGATGCCTCAGTTTTCTCTGCCCCATCCTCTTTCTCCATCTTCTTCCTCTTTGCCTTCTTCACTCCTTCATCGTTTCCCTCAGCTGCCTCCTCGTCCTCTCCCGCCTCATTGCGGTTTTCTGCTTCGTCTCTCTCCTCTCCCTCCCTCTTCCTCTTTGTTGTTGCCGTTTCGCCACAGTCTCCTCCCTCTCCTTCGGCTGTTCCGTTCGTTTTGCCTGCTGTGGTGGTGGCTGTGGAGTTGGGTGGAGCTGGGGCAGCGGCTGTGGCTGTTGCCAGGTTACCACCAAAGAGCCCGCCGAGGCTGAACATGTTGGGTAGGGCGGTGGCCATGTTGGGAAGGCCTCCCATGCCGGGCAGCATGAGAGGCAGCATGGAAGCGGCGGCGGCATTGGCAGCGGCCTGTTTGGGGTCTGTGGGAGGAGGGAAGGCCATCAGACCTGCAGCCAACTGGAGAGACTGAAGGCTCTGGAGAGAAGACAGGTCCATCCCTCCAAACAGACTGTTCAACAGCAAAGGGTTGATGCCTCCTGCAGACACAGACACATACAGTAAGTGAGGGTTCAAACACACAGTCTACTGAGACACACTCCTGCCTGATCCACATGCCAGACGGTTGGTTGGTTCGTACCTGCTGATGAAGCAGCCGTGGCCAGTGAAGCCTGTGCAGCCTGAGCTGCAGCAGCTGCCTGCGCAGCAGCAGCTGCCTTGGCGATCTCAGATTTGGGGCGACGCCCCCGACGGCGGACGCCCTCCTCTCTGACTACAGGGCCGGTCAGAAGGCGGTCAAACATCGCTTCAGGGAGGAAACCCTGTGTAGACAGGGATTTTTTTAAAGTAAAAACTTCAGTTAACTACATTATCACCAAGTGTAGGTTGTGCCTTCGTTACTCACCGACTGTTTGACAATATCTGTCCAATCAGGAGCAATCGAAAACTCTGGGTTCTCCAGCAACCACCTGGGAAGCTCTTTCATTGGAGGAGCCATGGCTCCGCCCATCTAGAAAACAGGAAAATGAAGTGAGGTTGGTGTTGAAAATGTCATTTTTCTGAAACAAAGAGACGATCTTGGAGAGGCAGTGATAGTGCGGCAGTGTTAGCTTACCTTGCGTCCATTCCTTCTGTTGACCACAGGCACTCTCTCATCCCCCGTCAGTGTGTTGATGTCTATCTTGTTGGGGTTTCGACAACGATGGCGCTTCTGCTTAGGCTTAGAGAACGGAGACAGCAGCAAGTCCTCATTCTTCTGTAACACAAAGAAAACAACACAGGGCACATTTAAGAAACGCGTCCACAAGTCGCAGCACAACATCCATCAAGTGATAATCTCGCTTGAGCTTTAATCCACAGTAATTATCAAATAAAAATGCAGAAAAAACAAGAGGACTTACTGGTGTGAAGCCAGGCATATCCATGGTGTACGTTGGGTGCTGCCTCAGCCATTCGCCGAGCTCTTTGTTGGAAACCGCCGTCTCTTCTTCCTCCAGATTGCCTGAGGCGAGAGATCTTGCACTGGGGCTCTGCTCAGAGACATTGCGGGGTTTGTGGACACGTGAAGCATCCTGAAGCCCCTCCACACCTGAGACCTTTGGCCCATCTGCATGATCCTGAAAAAATGACGCAGAAGGAAAGATTACCTTGACAATCTGTACAAGGATCACATCTGTGTGCATGACACAAATGACCACATTTGCCCTCCTACATACCCCTTCTGTTCGTCTGTTGCCCATGAACAGCAGCTCCAAACCCTCCACATTTTTCCTGCGGCCACGCCTCCTCTTAATGACAGGCAGGTCAGCCTCCAGCGAACCGTTGGCTCTGTGTCCAGTCGCTGGGCCTTGCTGAAGCAAATCCATCTGCGCCTTGAGGGAGGAGTTTGTCACCAGGGCACTGGAGAAGCTGGTCAGTGAGGGAGAGGCCTTGTGGTGATGGGGCATACCCTGAAGATCAGATCAGATCAGATCAGTTGTAATGCATCAACTTTTACACTTTAAACATTAATACAAAATCTGTAATTCTGTCAGGACCAGTTCAGTTAAAATAGGACTGGCATTCCTTCTGAAGTAATTTTTATGGCTCTGTAGTAGCACACAAAAGCTAAAGAGGCCAAATACAGCAGGCGTGTAACATCATACACATTAGAGGAAATGCTGCTGACTTCATCAGCTGATGTAGGCTGGAACTGAGACAAGCTGATGTGCTAAGACTGCTGACTGAGCTCAACTGTGTAGCCCGCCAAAACTGAAGTGATTTAGTTTAACAACAGTAAGACTCAATCTTTAAGAGCTAGTAACTAGACTGAACGTGTTAGTGAGCACCTTGGTGAGGTCTATAGCCTGGCTCTGGGACTCGGCAGCAGCATGGCTCTCTCTCAGCTGTGCCACCATTTCCATCAGGTTACGTCTCTTGGCTGCCCTCTCTGCCTCAATCTCAATCTTTTTCCTCCTCCTCCTTCTCTGTCGAGGCACCGTCAGGCTCAGAGTCTCCTCCTGCAATAATAGGTCAGCACTCAGTCCTCCTTCTGTTCCAAAACTGCATTTCACATATGAGCTCGGCACAGTGTCGTCATTTCCAAAAACATGATGATGGTAAACTGAGAATACTATTAATGGGTAACGTCATTTGTTGAACTTGTTTAGTGTACATGTGTGCAAACACTCACATGAACCTGAGGTGATAGTGTTTTATCTTCACTCCCACTAAATGGTGTATGGATGCCGGCCATTGTCAGCTCAGCCAGGCTCCGCCTCTGGAGCGGGCTCTCGGTCGCCATGGCTGCAGCCGCTGTTGTTGCTGAGGAGCCGTGCCCTGGCAGGAGGTTGCCAGGGAAGTCGAATACGTGGCGTCTGTTGACAGGCCACTTGCCCTTCAGGACGGCCTCGCAGATGTTATCCATCCTGTTGATCATCACTCGATCCTGAGTGGAAGAGAGAACCGGGTGAGGTGATGGATCATTCTGTCAGTTCCTTTGTCAGCTTCATTTCCTGCGTACTGTAAATCTCTCAGAACCACGGTTTTGCTTGAGAATCAGACTATGTTTCAGTTTTCTAAAGTATATTTCAGCACATTTTGGGGAAAAATCAATCTAACAGAAAACTCTCTCTCTTCTGTAATTCTTTCCAATCACTCGCTGTTTTTACAATTGCTGCTGAGCTACTGTCAAGTAAACACTTCCCGCACAGATGTTTCATATTAAAAGCCTTGCAGTAGATCAAAAGGCATAATCCTCCTTCTGGTAAGCAGTTCATGTAGGGCTGGTTCTGATTATTTCTTGGCCTAAAAACTATCAGTACATAGCATAAAGAATTCCTCAAACTTTAAGTTGTAGGTTTTTACAAGGTCCAGTTTCAGTTGGAGGACAGTTCAGTTCATTATGGGAAGATTAATGATGAAAAAAAAAAAAGTAATATATATATATAAATAGAAAAAGAAAAAAAAAAAAAAGAGGGGGCACATTAAAATTTTTTTTTGACAAATCTTAACAGTTCAGACTTAATGTGGAATGTTTATACAAAGGGTTGAGTTTAAGTACTGTGACTGCATAGGAACAGCCAAGCCAAGCAAAGAAAGAAAGCAGAGCTACTGTGTTGTGTGCATGATGTGATTCATGTGCTGACAGAATTACTGCTTTAGAAATCGAAATTCCTGAAATTAAAGGAGACTGGGTATGTGACGTCATGGGTATAGATATGCCTAATATGCCAAGGAGTGGCCAATCAGAAAAGGGTCTGCTTTAAAAACTTGGAGCAGAAAGTTAAACTGGATCGTAAAATGTGAGTCAGGAAAAGCTGCTGTAGTCGAATAATCTGTTCACTTTAACATGTGAGAAATTACTATATTGTAATTCCAGCCTCCGTTGTTTGTATCCGCTGGCTAGTATTTGAGACTCACCTTAGGCCAGAATGAGAAGCCAAAGGCTCGGTCCTGTAAAGCCTGCAATGCAGAGGTTTCAGGCAGGTCGTCGGGGCAGAAGCCGTCTCTGGTTTCATCCCGGGCCGAGGTGCTCAGAGATGCGATGCTCTCCTCGTCAAAGTTCTTCTGCTCTGACGCAGCACTCACTGTGTCGAGAGAAGGAAAGTCATGCTACAAGCCTTAATTAAAAAGACATTCTGAATTGTTATCGAGGGAGCTAAACTCATTTTTTCCTCTCGCCCCTGGAACTCGGGCCTATTTCTGGTGTTTCCCCTCATGACTCGTCAGGGTTTTAATGAGCCTGTGACCGAGTGTAGGCCCAGCAATAACAGTGACTGACAACCAGGGCAAATAAAGTCAGTAGCAAAAGGGTCATAACACACAAAAGTGAAATGAGAGAAATTTGTGCAAGCTACAGTTAGATTTGTTTTATCAGAGATGAGGCGAAGAACTCATGGTTCAACATTATCCCTGCTCAGATCACTAACTCGGCCTTCACTCATACCTTCAGCCTGAGAAGACTTCTCCGATTTGTCATCTTCATCTAGCCTCTCCTCCTCTTCCTCCTCTGGGCTTTTCTCTGTGTCAGCAGACTTTGGAGATTTAGGAGACTCTGGGTTCTCCTTTTCTTCTCCATCTTCCTCCTCTGCAGTCTTTTGAGCTGGTTGCACTTTAGGAGAGGAGTGTTGGAGTTCAGCGAGTGTGTCCTTCTGGTCACCGAGTGTGCCGTTTTTCTCTTCTGTCAGGTCTTTGTCCTGGTCATTGGTTAGCTTCTCTTCTTCACCACTTTGCTCTTCTTTGTGCACTTCTTCCTCTTCGTTTTCTGCCTTTGGCTGGACCTCTTCTTCTTTCTTGATCTCCTTACTTTGTGATGCAGCGGTCTCATCTTTATCTTCTCTGATCTCTCCCTCATGTTCCTTCTGTTCATCGGGAGTTTCAATTTTAGCACACGGAATGTTGTTGGCATCCCCTTCCTCCATTTCGACCACCATTTCTGCTTTCTCGTCCTCCATCTTTACAGCCTTCTCTTCCACCTCCTCCTCTTTTGTTGCATTGACAGCAATTTTGGCAGCAGCTGTGGCACTTGCCAGTTCCGCAGGGGTTAGGAGCGGAGCAGAGGTACTTTCTGCCCCTCCCATCCCAGCTTTGGTGATCTCTAATGAGGCTCCTATGCTAACGTTGGCTCCTCGCTGGCTGGTAAAGCGTTGGTGGGCCTCCAGGAAGGCCAAGGTTGGGTCGTTCAAGATGTGATAATCTGTGCGGCTCACACCATGTTTCGAAGCACCCAGGAGGAGGTCCCGGTCGTGGCGGCCACACTCCCACCACTCTGGAAGGTCTGGGGAAGGCTGACAGAGCTTGAGGCGTTCAGAGAGCTGAGGGTGAGGGAGGACCTGCTCTCGGATGCGGCGGAGAAGCTCGATGCGGTAGAGGGTCCGAGAGGCACGCTCCTCTGTTATGGGGTCAATGATCAGAGTCGGGTCTGGAAGTTCTGACGACAAATAAGGCAAACAAGAATTAGGAAAATAAACATCACTCAAGTTTAAACAATCTCAAGAAACGTGTCCATAAGTCCACCTTACCTGTTTCAGTCTTGACTTGCATTCTGCAGACCCGTTTACACATGGCGATGAATGAATAGTAGTACTTCTCCAAACTCTCGTCTGTTTTCTTGTCCAGTCGAGCAAAGGCTCTGAACTGCGTCCAATCAAATTTCTGACGTTTGGTATCAAAAACGACTCCAAAGGTTGAAACAACGCGATAGAAGTCGGCCTCTTCACGACGCGTCCATCTGAAAAAGAAATGTAAAGAAAATTACTGGGGGCTGTTGTTAGGGAGTCACTGTCTCTTTAAACATAGAAGCATTCAATAAATAATAACTTGCTAATAAATGAAACGCTACCTCTGTCTTCTTTCCTTGTAGTACATTGCTCCCTCAGACACCAGGGAGCTGGCGTTCAACACTGGAGATGCCTCTGGCATAAAATGTCCACCTTTGACAAAATAAGCACTTCCTTTAGCCAAATATGGGCTTCCTTCTGCCATGAACATCCCTGCGCCATCTTGGATGTAAGGTGCTGCTCCTCCCGTTTCAGTAACCATACCAACTGAAGGCAGGAACTCCCTGCGTCTTCGTCGCCGGCCATCAGGTCGGTTGAGTGCCTCCTGGCGAAGCTGCTCTCTCCGGTTGGAGCGCTGGTAGGCGGTGATGAGGCGGCGCAGACGAGCTGTCAGAGCTGAGGCTGCTGGCCAGTAGAGGCGCTCATTGGAAGCAGGAGCCCTCTGACTGTTTTCATCTGATTTTGCTACCGGAGAGAAGAAATGATCTCAGCGTCTGAATAGTTGTTCTATACTGTGCTGCTTCTGGCAAAGCGTACCATAAATAGTCAGTAATGGCAGCTCACTGTGCTTTATATCTTTTTTTTGCAGTCATAAATATTCTGTCTCAATGAACATGGTTAAAGTTTGTACAAGTAATCCCTGTGAGCCAAAAGCTCAGGCTTCAGTCTGCTATGCACTCGTTTTTTTTTTCTACTTTTGGATGTGTGATATCAGCAACGTTTTACTCCGGAGAGGCAGCAAATCAGAATGAAGTCGAGTTAAATGAGGGGGAATTAAAACACAGAGGATGAATTGAGGTGGTGCTTCAACGCTCATAAGACACATGAGAATTCAAGTCAGTTCAGTTTTATTTAAATAGCACCAACAGTTCCCTCGAGGCACTTTAGACTGTAAGGTGAAAACCCTACAATAATATAGATTATTCCAATAAAATACGGCTTCATTTGAAAATTCATTTTTTGTAATTAAACCACATGACAAATGGTTTCAGTCAGTCAGCACTTTGTCAAAAACTACTTTTGGACAGTAACAATTTTTGCTCGCCTCCGATCTTTCTGGACATTAATTCATTAGAAAAAAAGAAGCATTTTTTTAGGTTTTTCAACCTGCTTTTATGTGTGAAAAGGTAAGAGGAAGAAGATTAACGCCATTAAACGATCCACAGGGTTTAAGTCAACTGATCTTACGATAAACCAGGAGCGATTTTAGCCCATTTTTGGGGGTGCTTCAGCAAAATGAATCAAAGCACCCCCAAAGAGTTCTTACTTTTTTTGACAATATTTGCCGTTTTTGGGACATACTACTAAAAGTATAAAAAAGCATACAGTACTGAATTGAGATGGAACATTTTAACAACAAAAGTATAGATAACCCCTCCTCCCTCCCAAAATAGTTTGTTCCAGCTTGCCTCTCCCCTGCTCTGGCTCTAGCGCTGTTGCTGCCAGAGCGATAGTGGCTGAGACGCAGCGGAGTGGAGGTGTACGTGCCTGCCTTAAAACAGGACATATTAGCTGCATTTAACCTTCAGTTACTCTTTATATAGTTAGGTAGGAGTCAGACCATGTTTCTTTTTAGCTGAAAAACATTACACCAGGTAACCTGCTGTGTTGAAAACGTGTTTCCCGACTATGTTTGCTACCCTACAATTCGTCCTGCTCTGTAGTAAAGTCAGCGACATTTGACCGTCCTGTTGCTCCCATTGAAATGTATACAGCCTATTTAAAATCTAAAACGTAACATTGTCCGTAGCCTGCTGTTGTTACCACTGTCCTGTTTGAAATGTAATGAGAGAAACTGGTTATTTTGTCATATGTGCCGATATTGAACCCAAGGTACTAACTAGAGGGTAAAATGATGATGACTGATAATGGAGATGAAGACAACAGACGATGAGAACAGGGAGGAACAGGGGTTTAAATGCATCAAGGAGACAGTCAGAGGGAACTCGGGACAACTGGAGACATTTAAGGATGCAGGGACTGACAGAGATGGGGAAGAAGTCTCATTGTGACGAGTAAAGTTTACCTTGCCTGGATGGGCAGCTCTCTGGGTGCTCAGCACCCCCAAAGCTCTGATCCTAGAATCACCCCTGCGATAAACTGATGGGAACCTACTAAATTAATCAGTAGGTGCGTTAAAGCCACCTTTCACCCCTTCCCCTCTTTGTCTGTATGGAGTTTACCTTCATTCTCTCCCTCTACACCCTCATCTTTGTCATCAAGTGGAGAGTTGGTGAAGTCATCCATGTCGTCTTTAAAGGGCATCCGCAGTGGCTTGTATTCGGGATCCTCATCCTCACTGTTGAAAGTCACAGGGAAAACTTAGAAATTCACCTTCTGGAAGACGGATTCATTCCTTTGTCACTTTAAATCAGATCATTCCAGGCCGTGCAGGAGTTCTGAGCACCACTTGAAGAAGCTTAAGTGTTACAACAGAGTGGGAAATTGGACAAACTTCAAAGGGCATTACAATGTGACTAATGAAACACAGAGATGGGGACTAAAACAGACAATACTACAAGGACAGGAGAGTAAAGAGCTGCTGGTCAGTGAAGCCTGCTTTCTTACCCCTCAACACCATCTGCCATCATGTCAGAGCCCCTCTGCTCAGCAGCAATGGCTTTGGCGTCTGGCATGCCCACTCGCTCCAAGAAACACAGGGCGGGGTCAGCACGCATTGAGTTGTACTTCTCATAGCCTGAAGAGGAAGAGAAAGGCATGAGAAATACAGACACCAGAAATCGACGCCTGCAGGTGTGGGAGGATAGAGATTAGAATAGTCAAAACTGGAAAAGAATAACTAAAAGGTTTTCCCTTCAAGACACACCCAGCTACGGGCAAACTCCTACAAGGGTGGGTGAGAGAGAAGTTGTGCTTTCTAGCTCAATACTAAACAGGCAGAATGCCCCCCACACACACTTCATATTAAATGAAGGAATAGACAAAAACAGCAGCAGAAGGGCAGACCCCAGGAGCCAGCTGCTGACAAGACAGTCTGTGTGTCCGTGTGTGCATGTTTCTGAGTGCGTACACTTGCCCATGTTCTGCCCGTGTGTGTGTGTGCTTATCCAAGTGAGCCTGCAGGTGCTCATTTGTGTCAGAGGGGGAAACGGGGGGGGGGGGGGGCAAGGAGGGATGGAAAGGAGAAGGAGAGAAGAGAGAGTGTGTGTGTGTGTGTGTGTGTCGTGGAGTCTGTGAAAGTGAGCTAGTGAGTGTGAGAAACTGTGCGTGTTTGTCCGTTAGGAGCGTTCAGGCAGAACAGATTAGAATGTGCAGATCCTACCGAGACACATCAGGAAGGAGAGAGAAAGACGGGTGAGAAAAATGGAAGGAATGAGAGGAAAATACAGAAGAGTGGGGTGGAGGGTGGGAGGGAGGGAGGAGCATGAAGAGGAGGCTTGCAGTAACAACCGCACCACCTCTTCGCTTATCCCTTATTCCTTCTCTTTCCACCACATTTCAATTAGGAGAGATGTCACACATTGTTCCCAATCTCTGTCACACACACACCTCTGTGCCCGCAGCCAAACTTAATCATTGGGGTCTTTATAGGCTATCACTCTTTCTGTGCATATGTGTAACATTGTCTTGTGTGGCACAATCTGTGTCTGCATACAAACCTGTGTGTGTTTTATATCCCCCCCCCCGAAGGCCCTCCTGAGTGAATGAGGATTATGATTAACTACGGGTGAGCCCTTTTGTATTCCTGTGTGTGAGTGTCCTAATTGAATCATAGAAGGTGGCAATGATGGAAAAATTATGAGAATTATGCCAAATTAATATGAATGAGGGTCTCCATCCACAACGTGCACACACGCTTAACTCTTCCCCGTCAGTCTCTGACACTCACACACGCAGTCTGCACCTAACATTGGCCCACTGGTCAATTAATGATGCACTAAACAACCAGTTCCACAGTTAACTGAGGTTTTCTTATTGAAACTCTAAAACTAGACTAAGACAGAGCATGCAGACGCGCGCGCGCACACACACACACACACACACACAGTCAGTAGCGAAAGTAGCCATCAATCACACTCCCAACAGCACACCAAGCCGGCCAGCTGCGTACAGCTATCACTATAGCAACACCAGTCAACTGGTGGCAGCAGAAGTGGGAGGGACGAATACTTTCGACAGTAGTGTTTGTTTGTGTGCGTGCACGCGCGTGTGTGCTTCTGTGATGCTCACTGTGCCTGGATGCAGCAGGAGTTTGTCTGTAGGTGCTGACATGTTATCTGAGAGTCTCATGGCTGCCATGTTGGAGGGTGTGGATCTGTGTGTATAGGCAACGTGAAAAAAAGCTACCGTGTTTGAAGACGCCGATGAGCAGGGATTTGTCAGCTTCACTGTCCCACCAGTCAGCCGGCACCTCAGCATGAAACGGCTGGGGGATCCAGATGTCCAAAACACTGTGGCAGGGATAAACAATGTCAACTAAATAAACTCTGCAGGCTTAGTTTGATCTGGTACTGAATCAATCTTTATTTCAATTTTAAACAGAGCATGAGAAAAAGGCTGAGGTTGAGACGATAGACCATTGAAGCTCGATCAGCTGTAAGCAGGCATTAAAACACAGTAAAGCTGTATGTAGGTTCATTTTACTCAACTAAGATACCCTGATACAACTGAACAACAACATACTGATGCTACTATCACGGTGCCTAAACTCAGCCTTAGACCATGCGAGGGGGGCGGGGTGGGTTAAATCCATTTCCCCCCCAACCAGACTGAGACATCTGGTTTGTCCATGCCTGTAAATAAGCTGAATACTTTCAATTACTCTTAGCTCTTCTATGTTGTAGCGCCAAAACAAAAAATAAATAAATAAAATGCATCCATTATGGAAAGAAAATGGCGTTTCCAGCTAGTTACAGAGAGAAAAGGGTACAATACACAATGGAGCAGAAAGACAGAGCATGACAGGAGGATATAAAAAAACAAACAAAAAAAACCTGGGGAAATGGTCCCTTATCTCTGCAAACAGCAGCATTCCCAGCCTTGGCAACACACACACACACACACACACACACACACACACACACACACACACACACACACACCAAGACTGGCATGCTAAATCCCCCTGGCATATGTTGGCACGATGGCACCCCGTATGCTCACGTCTGGCACGCGCTGATACACACAAACACACACACACGGTAGTCACAGTAGCCACTGAAGGGGGAGGGACAGAGAAGAGGGGGTGAGAGAGATCAACATGGAGTGCATGTGTTCCACATTATAAATGCATTCACATCTGGGTGGCAGCGTGATGGAAGGGGGATGGGAGCTGATGAGAGACTAAAGTCCACTTCAGAAAAAGGCAGGGATGGACAGATGGCAAGGAAAGGGTAGTATGACAGAAAAGAAAGGAGGAAGCCATGAAGGAGCTGTCAGAGTAAGATGAAGCTGACTGCTGAGGTGAGCAGCATATCTAACCTTCACATCCACACCTCTGCACCATGAGGCCTTGTGCCAAATCATAATAGGCAACAGCTTGTCAAAAAACTTCTAAATGGGTCAAAGTGTGATAAAAGGACCGGTCCCCTGATAAAGTAACTGAGTGTTGTGTCTGTCAGAATAGAAAGAACCCTGCCAAAGAGGCCACTAGAACAGCCTGAAATATACTTGAGTAATAATTCATCACAAGTTCATATAAATATCCGCCTCTCATCTCACTTTCATAATGCATCCAATACTTGAAGCCTCTCCATTCCTCTCAAAGTTCTTCTAGGAATAATACTCTCATGCACAGGGTATTTATTGTGTTTATTTCCTTTGACTCGCATCCAACATCCTCATGAGAAAATGCAGGAAAACCAAGATTTCACAAAGGCAGAGGGCCTTGGGTGTGTCTTTTATGTCAATTACAGCATTTTAATTAAATTTGATCACGGATCAGGCTCAAGATCCCTGAACTTTTGAGAGACTATTTACAATGCCAAAATAGTTTAGAACGGGCTCGTGAGAGCAACAAAAGACACAAAACAAAGATTTGTGCGTGCAAATCAGTCTTCTGTAGTGTGTAAAGATATTGTCCAATAAAGTGAAGAATTAGAAAATAGCACTGAGAAAGTCTACTGACCTGGAGTCTGCACCTTCCAGGATGCGCTCAGCCTGGTCACCTATGACTTCCTGTCGCAGATAATACAGCATTCTCACTCTCAGCAGGACCCTGAGGACGAGGAGGACAGAGTTAGCAATGAGGCTTTGTGACGTACTGGTGGAGAAAAAAAAAAAAAAAAAAACTCGTAATGAGGCAACATTTTCAAACCCTCTATTAATTGCTTTTTCCATTATTCAAGTGTTTGATGGGATTTCTGGATCCAAATGCTTCTTCAGTTTTAAAGGAAAACAAACAGAGGCACCAGTGACCGTTATAAACAACCAATATTCCTAGTCTCCCAATGCAATGATATGATGTGAATGACACTGTGAACCCAAGCTCTGAAAGCAAACATAGGATCCAGGCATTAATCAGAGGTGGAGAGGCAACAAAAGCTTGTTTATCAAAAGATGAGATGGTAAGTACTTAAAAAACAAAAAACTCTTTAAACAAGTTAAAACGGCAGCAGATTTTTGGATGGTCTGTGAAGTGAAGGATCATTATAGAATGGCACATCTGCCAAATGGTGGCTAGCGAGGTTTCATTAAGCTAATACATACATGGCAGCATTGACAATGTGCCTACAAAGCTTTAAAATGAGGATTTAAATGCACAGACAGCACTGCAGCCAAGACAGCGTGCACCAAAAGTGCATCACCAACCGAGCATGGATGAAGATACATTTTGTTGTGTGCTATTTTCTAGTAAAAAGCCATCACCTCAACACTCAGTTGGCCTGATAGTGATTTATTTTCAAAACTTTAAATAGCCATTAACAACCATATTAAATGTCATCACAATGCCTCAGTTTCCCATGACATTTTCAAATTGCTTGTTTTTCCTGAACATGAGGCTTCAGATACAAAAATAATGTAAACCCTAGAAAAGAAGCAATAAATATGTGACAAACAAGAACAAGACAATGTCATATAAGATCAAGAAATTAAACTGAATCATCTTCTGTAGTTAACTGGTATTAAATAAAGGATCTTTTAAGAGATTTAGTATGGTTCACATTTTGCGTTACAATGTTCTCTCTTTTGAAAATACAATTCAAATGTTTCAATATAAAATATAGTTCCTATGCATTTGCTACCACTAAGGACAAAATAATTATGGTCATCTCTGGAAAAGAATGAAACGTGTTCCGTATGATAATTAGCTTTGAACGCCTTAACATGTAACATGAATCAGTTTAGCCAAACACTGTGAATCAGATTTGATCTCCTGACACTGGAAATGCTGCTATCTGGGAGCTCTGGCTCACTGTAAACATTTGTCACAAGATTTGTCACCAGGATTTAATGCCAGTAAGGATGTTTGGAGCAGGACACAAGGGGAGGACAGCCAGGTTAGGTTGGTTGGTGCAGAGAGGAGATGGATTGAAAGGACTGAGGAATGCTGAAAGGAGAGTTAACGCAAAGTTTGGAGAGGCAGCGAAGAGTGTGTGTGAGTGTGGTGGTGGTGGTGGTGGGGGGGGGGGGGGGGTTGGTGTATGAAGACAGTCATTTGCAACTCATTCTGCAGCATGTCTGTGTGTTTGTGCATCAATGGCATCACAAGTTGCAGAGTGTGTGTGTTTGTTGGCAGGCTGTGTGTGCTCATCCATCAATGTGCCAGGTCTGATTAGCCACACAACGCTGTGCTCCAGCCTAGCAGATGGCACCACATAATCACCCCCAAGTGTGTGTATGTGTGCGTGTCTGTGTTTATGTGTGTCTTTCACCCACTTCCAACAGGTCTGCCTGCCTAGCACCTGGCCTGGCATGCAGCCAGAAAACCACACACATGCACATGCACACACAAACTTCCCCTGTAGACAAAAAAAAAAAAAAAACCCTTGGAATTGAATCGTGAGGCCAAGGAAGCATATCTCCCTGACAACAGGAGAGAGAGCTGACCACACACAAATGACAGTGTGTGTGCGACAGGGGAAGTCATGAGACTGCTACATCCGTTAAAGTTTTGTTTTTCATCTTCATCTTGTTTTTAAAGCCACAGTACCATCCACTAACTTTCCATCTAAATGAACATTACCCACAACAATGCCTTCGTGCTGCTGGCAACATAAGTTGGCCACTAGCTGCCCTGATGTGCCACGTGCCTTTAGATGTCTGGGAAGTGCCAATACACCCTCCGCAGGGGTCGCTTCATTATCGCATAGATGCAGCCATTTATAGCCTCTGCACTATTCTCCTAAACAATAGGTGCTGCTGCTCTGACCATTTTGCGTCATACGCACTGATCAGGAGCAGCAGTGTTTTTTCCCCCCCCCCAAAGTTCTTTCCACAAACTCTAGTTTTCAAACATTTGCCACATCGTACACTTGTGTCTTCAACCCAGCAGCGACGGCCGTGCCATCAACTTACAAAAATCAAGAGGTGCATGACTAGCCGACACGCCACAAAGATTGTGTCTGTCAACATCATAACACAGGATATGATGTGGAAAGTTGTCATGTGACAAGCATAAAAACGGACTAACTTGTTACAATGATGTTTCAGGTGTCTCTTGTAGCTATCCTCTTGCAGTAAGTGGTCAGGATTACAGCTAGCCAGCCAATCAGCACGCGGAGTCTGTGGAGGTGGGGCCTGGGGCTTCCCCTTTTTGCCCTTCCTGCCCCTGGGCACAGGGGTTGAGAGACCTAAAGGGAAAGACAGAAGATGGTGAGGCAATAGTCAGGGGCGTCTACAAATAACGACCTCTCAACTTTTATGATACATTGTTAACAAGTCAGCACAGTTTCATACAGAAAACATGACAGCATTTTGCAACTGCAGTCTGTTTGTTTCCACTTGTTGTTCTTGGCCTCTCTTTTTCCTTCTCCTTCCCCAGGCCCTGAATTCTCAGGGCGCTCGAGTAACCACCGAGCAGGCCCTAAAACTGCCTACAGTGTATATTTAGTGCAATCAGGGCTGAGAGTAAGGCGTGTGTTACCAGAGTGGTTGGTAAGCGTCCTTGTGGTCCCATCTTCGCTCGGAGTGATCAGGTCCCAGATGAAACTTTTGATGTTTTCATCTCCACGGTAATGTAACAGACAGTAGGCCAGGAGGGCTCTGCAGATTGTTTCCACATCGCTCTCCTTCAGCGGGCGCTTGAAGCGGCCGTGAGCCAGAATGTCGCTCCATCTACCCCAACTGGAGACATTGAAGGGAAATATGAATGCCACCACTCTGTCAGTATCTATGCCAGTCTTTCATATGCAATATTTAATGGCCAACATTAGTTTAAATGCAGACATCACTATTGCTCTGTGAAAATGAACTTGACTTCTTGGATGTGGGAGCAGGTATTCTGGGGGAGACCAACCCCTCCCACCAACAATGGGATGAAAAAATACTGATTGAAACTTGAGCGTTTTTAAAATGGTACTTTTATTTGGTCAGAAATTTAAGTGCAAATAAATACGTTCATTTGTTGAATTTTAATTTTATTTCATTTGTTTTTTACTAAAACTCAAACCGTTCATAATTAAGTGCTACACTATTCTGTGGCTCCCACGATCCATCATGAATTCAACGTACAGACAAGTCCTCAACACGCTTCTGTCAGTCACACAGCCACTATCCCTGCGGAGGCACTCGTTGACATATTTTCACTAGCCCCTTACCCTAACCATCCCAAATGTGTTACACTAACCTCATTCAAACACTACGGTTTAACCCTCAAAAAGCAGCCTGTAGCCATTGAGACCTCAATTTTGCCCCCCCAGGGCTTAGTGCAGTAATTATAAGGTTCCCATTTGAGCATAACACACACAAATGACTGCTGGGTTCCCGTTATGCTGTACCTCCTACCATTCTGCTTACTTAACCATTACTGGCATCCAACTAGTGTAACGCAGACATCACAGTGTTTTCATGGACCACAGTGTATCTCCCCCCACTTCCACAGTGGAACCAACCTAATGGCTGATGTGGTGGCCGGGAATGCTCAGACTCTTATTCTCAACTGAAAATTTTTTTTCCACTGCTGCTGCTTCCCAATATTCAATGAACCATGTGCACCAGCCTACATCTGAAGCCTTTTAAAAAAAGAGGGAAAATGGTGGGTGACAACGAGCGAGAGAGACGGATGATGGGAAAAGACAACAGAGCGGCGAGCAGAGACGACTGGCCCAGTCAGACAGTGTGTTTGTGTGTCCTACAGCCTCAGGCCACGAGACTAGACTGTAACAATAACAACGCTGACATCTCACTAGCACCACTGTTCATTGCATGCACGCACACACACACACACACACACACTGACTATTCAAGTCAGGCATGAAAATGGAAGGGCTTGCCAGATAATCAGTCTCCATGGTAAGTATGTCAGTCTCACTGTGTAGTATTCTGCTCTCATATATGTGACTTTACAGACCGTTGTTGAATACAGTCGAGGTTAAAGTTGAGTGAACACAGGACACAGGACACAGGACACTGTGCGCAGCAGAATAAGAATGTTTGGTATGTGCATGGTTGTTTGTGGCACTGATTAGCAGATCCAATGGCCTTGACTTCACTGATTTCTGTCTTCTCCACTCCATGTGCATTACCAGACAACCTGCTCTGCCTCATGAACCACAGCTACCATCATCAAATCATATTTAAAATGTTGCTGACATGTGTGGTACTTTATGCCTTGTTTAATACCGCACACGTAAGATAAGGTTAGTTTGCACAGCAGTGTATACTCAAGCAGCCCTTATTCCCTTCCCTATGCAAGATGTGGTTATGCCTCAGTTTATGCTGACACAGCCTACATCCAGCCATTTATTTTCAGCAATACTCCACAATAACCTGGTTATTGTTCTTTTTTTTTTTTTTTTTTTTTTACAATTTCCTGTCACAGAGAGAGGGATATGCAATCTACTAGTTGCTGCTAAAAACTTGGACCCAAAAGCTAAAGCTGTTTGCTTTAGATCAAGGGGAGTGCCAAGGTCCACTACATATTTATGTGAAAGCAGTGTAGCAGGGAGCACTAACAGAACGCTAAAGAGCAGCTACCATTGAACTTAGTCAACAAGAAACATGAAGATGTGACAGACCCATAGACCAGCAGGTTCTTCTCCACTCTGAAGCACTCTGATCGAGGGTAGCCCTGCGTTTTGTCTTGGGGCCGCCGTGGTTTGGATGAGGGTTTGCTGGGCTCATCTTCATCGCTCTCCAACTCTGAGAACTCCAGCATCTCTTCCTCTTTGACGCTGCTGAAGTGCCGTGTCTGCTTCCTCACTCTGGGTGTGTCGATAACCAGCGTGTTCTGGAGACAAAAGAGTTTTGTTTGAATAATTTTTGTCACTTTATTAAAAACCTATGTTCAGTTACAGCTGGCCTGAAATATGAAGAGCACTGTCTGCTTTATTCCCATGAAAATGGCCCCATTTGTACATTTCGTGTATATTCCGACTTCTCCAATTCCTGAATACATGGCATCCCCCTGAACCAAATCTGAATAATTGGATATTTGGCCCCACGTTTCATACATGATACTGAGAAATTTGCTGCCTAGCTCAAACATAAACTGGCATTAATTATGTTGTCTAATGAATTACATTTTTGTTCAATTAATTTGAACCACCCCCACCCACTTGCAATCCCATTAATATGCACAAACAGGGCAGTAGTTAGTTCCACAATTATCACAGAGCTGCAGTCATTTCCATTTTAACACGGTACAATAAGAAATCCCAGGGGAGAGGCCTGTATTCATGCTCGTAGAGCTGGATTAAGTGTTCCAGTGGAGGGTCCTCCACAAGAGAGGCAGTAAGGGAGCACGGAGAAGAAGTCGTCAGGAGGGAGAAACGCACACGAGGGGGAAGGGGGTGTAATAAAAAAAAAAAAAGGCCAATGATATAGAGAGCGAAGGAACGCAGGAATATAAAGCTGCCAGTTAGCAGAGCGCTCAGTGTGTGTGTGTGTGTGTGTGTGTGTGTGTGTGTGTGCAAGAATGTGACGGAGGTTGTGTCTCTGTGCGTGTATGTGTGAGCACGAGCCTAAGTGATATCTCTGTACCCTCCAGGCATCTGTGCTCTGTTAAGTGGAGCTAAGCAGCTTACTCTCTCTCGCTCAAACACACACACACACACACACACGAGCAGGGAAACATGGGTAATTAAGGAAGAGAGGAGATTCCCAACTGTCAATATTAATCTCTCTCCCCCCTCTCTGTACCTCCCTTCTGTCCCGACTGTCTCACTCTCCAGCCGTCTCACATTATTTAACTACCAATAACTATTGTAACCCCCTTTAAATAACAGAACTCAGCCCAGAGCTTTGTGTCCTCAACTTTGTGAAGTATTTAGATACATGGTGTGACGGTTCTCTGTGGATTTATGGCTACACTGCATGTTCCTGTGTGGTGTGTTAGACGCCAGGTACTTGTGTTTGCCACATGTGTGTAGTACCCGTCCATTGATGGCATCCAAGTCTAGCTCAGCCTTCTTTGCCCATTTCTGCCAGAAGTCTGGATCCTCCAGGGAAATGTCTGTTCGGTTGCCTGTCGCAACAAAACTAGCCTGCAGACAGAGGAACACTTGTTAGCGATTTATTTTTCATATACAGATTCTCTCTCTTCCCCCCCCCGCCCTCACTGTAATTTTTTTTGTCACCTTAGCAAAAGTGGAGCCCTTGCCCTCGGACTCAATGGTGATGGTGTGCGTTCGTCTCTGGAGGATCTGGTCAATGTCTTCCTCGCAGAATTTTGAGCCTTCGTCTTCCTCGTCCATAAGAGCTCCGTACGCTCCCTTTCTCAGCAGGTCCTCGATTTCTTTCTTTGACAACTGCTGGACCTGGACAATGACGGAAAATATTTATTTCCTCTCTCTTTCTAAAGGGTCAGGTGCTTAACCCAAAGAAGAAGGATATGATAATCTGAAGGATGAACTTTAAAGTGGACTGATGCTGTTATGTGTGGATATATCCGCTGGTGTGAGGTCTCACCCCGCTGTTGGCATTCTCTCGTCCACTCATGCTCTGGAGAACGGCCTTGTCAAGTCCCAGCTTCAGGCTGGCCTTGTCAAACATCTCCCTCTCATAGCTGTTCCTGGTGATTAGGCGGTAGATCTTGACAGACTTGGACTGGCCAATACGATGACACCTTGCCTGGGCCTGGAAGAAGACGCATTTAGAGTTGTAAACACATTTCTGCTTTTTTCTGTTGATTCTCAAGGACACTATTCATTTGGAGATGATTGAAGATGCAGCGCAGATTTATTTCAGAGCACACATCGGGGGTGGGGGTGTACCTGGAGGTCATTCTGGGGATTCCAGTCAGAGTCAAAGATAATGCAGGTATCTGCTGCAGTCAAGTTGATGCCGAGTCCTCCAGCTCTCGTGCACAGCAGGAAGACAAAACGATCCGAGTCTGGTCTAGAGAAGCGGTCGATGGCTGCCTGCCGCAGGTTACCACGAACTCTACCATCTATACGTTCATATGGATATCTGGACACGGAGCAAGACAACCGGTCACAATTACAGTTAAAGTGGAATTGCACACAGCAGTACAAGTTTTGTAGCAGAAGCAGAAGTTGTCTCAAGCGGCCTGCAATGCCAGTCTGACCATATTTTAATGGCTCATCGCAGCTAAAATAAACCTGATGGAATGCAGATCCTCTCTTTGTTCTGCTCTGCCGAAAGCTGATGTTGAAAAGTGACGCTCCATTTTGTTTCTCGGTCTGCATTTCACTGCACATGTGAGCATTCCAGTACGAGTCAAAGCGAGATGTCTGTACTCGAGTTCATTAAGTTAGAGATATCTGCATGACACGAGTGCTTAGAGCAGTCGAACCTTATCATCTGACACTTTAGTCATGTTTAACACGAGCATCCGCAATTAGTTCAGTGAGTTACTTTTGGGTAAATCGAGTATTGGATACAACCATGCTGACAAAAACTTGATATTTAACTTCCGCAAACTTCTCACCGTTTCTGGATGAGGTAGTCCTCCAGGATGTCCAGACAGCGGACCATCTGACTGAACACCAGGACTCTGTGACCGCCAGCTTTGAGTTTGGGAAGCAGCTTGTCAATGAGCACCAGCTTTCCGGCAGCCTGAATCATGGCTTGGAGGGCCATGTCTGGCATATCTGCCCCACAACTATGGGAGTCCCTGAACTCCTCAATGATTTTTTCTTCCGCTCCTGTGCAACAAAAAAGTTTACAGTTACAAACATTGAGAATTACAAAGTCATTCTTTCATTTTGGGGAGCTGAGTATGTACCATTAATGAGGTAAGGGTGGTTGCAGCATTTCCTCAATTCCATCATGGTGTTGAGGAGGTTGGGGACACTGGCTCCTCCGCCTCCAGCCCCTCCAGCCCCTCCTTTGGACAGGAAAGAGAAGTTCTTCTCCAGAATGGCCCGATAGTATTTCTTCTGGATGTTGGTAAGCTCCACCTAACAAAACAAAAAGTCATTTATTCAAATCATTTTAATTCCAAACTCCAGTGTTGCCAGGACTGAAGTGGGCTTAATGTCCCCCCCCCCCCTTTTATTATATTTGCTTTGTTTAGCAACTGCAGAATCACTGCTGTTCTGGTAAAAGGGTTCTACCTCAATTATGGTCTCCTCCTTCGGGGCCAGGTTCTTTTCCACATCCTCCTTCAGTCTTCTGAGCATCATGGGCTTCAGAATGCCCTGCAGTTTTTGAACCTGATATACACAAAGGACATGTCACTGCAGTGAGAATTCAGCAAACATGAAAAGTCGTCCTACAGCAGAGTATCCCCGTTACCTGTTCTTCAGTCTTAAGGTCTCCAAATTCAGTCATGAATGTTTGTTCAGATGGGAATCTCTCCGGCTCCAGAAAGTTCAGTAAGCTGAAGAGCTCCTCCACAGTATTCTGGAGAGGAGTTCCTGTCAACAGAACTTTGTGCTCCTAGAGAGACGGTGAAGAAAGATTTAGAGTTTCTAAAAATGCAAGCAGGAAATGTTGACAGAGCTTTAACCCACTGAAGAAAATCACATTTGTCCTTTGGTCCTGTGAATCAAAGAAAATTACAACCACACACATCTGCCACTCACCATGTCCATCATTTTGAGTCCCTCCAGTAGTTTGCAGTTTCGGTTTTTGAGACGGTGGGCTTCATCTATCACCACACAGCGCCACGGGATGCTGCGCAGCTCTGGACAGTCAGCCAGAATCATCTCGAAAGTTGTTATCACCGCATGGAACCGATACACTCCCTTTATTATTTTACCCTGGAGAAGTGATTAAAAAAAGAGAGGAAAAGCATGAAGGTCAACAAAACAGTCACCATTTGTTGCAAACGCGAGTCAAAGACAGACTTTGAAACAGAAAAAGTCTGGACATTAACGCTCTGATGTCTTCACCTGAGCATCTGGTTTCGGTGTTGTTTCTTGAGTATTTCTAGTTGTTATGCAGCTTTTAATTCAAACCAGGTCAAATGCCCCAAAACCTCCTCTTGCTATCATAATCTGTAAAGATCTACCTGGAAAAGTCCCAAGCATTTGGTGCGTGTGAGAAAGCAGATAGGCTCCGCACGACCTTGAGGATTACCCCAGTCTGGATTATGAACAAGAAGCTAGGCAAGCACACTAAAATGCTGCTTCGCAGGCTTGCTGTGACACAGGTTACACTAAAAGCTGTTAGCAGCATTGCACAAAAAGAGCTTACAGTTTCCGGCTTAAAGCTAGAGGACTAAAAGAGCTTATGCAGCAGAGGAGCGCTGTCCATCCCCAGCTAGCTGAGGTGGTGTTCAGACCTAGAGACCTTCTCACACAGCAGCATCCTGTTTCTGCCTCCCTAATCTACACCTCTATGATCCTTCTCATTTTTCCTCATACAAGCTGTCACAAATATGTTAGCTGCGTAATGAAATATTTGACTTTAAAGCCTATACTATGAAGCAGGATTTAAAGATTTAAAGGTAAACATAAGCAACTCTATTACTAGTACACGTCTCCATAATTGTTACTGGTATGATGCTGTTAATTGCACCCCTAATGTCAAACCCAGAGGAAACCCGGGGATAACTTATTGAATAGATAACTAGCTGTGTGTGAACATTTATCCAGCTCAGGAGGATACCCCGAATATGTTTGAATAGGTTTGCTTTATAGTACAAGCCAAATGTATTAAAGGGGAAAAGGTATTTGATATTTAAATGTTTAATTCCCTCTCACCTGTGCATCTCTGTAGTACATCTCATAGGCCTGGATGGTCTTCCGGCTGGCCTGACTGCCATGGTAGACCACCACGTTGAGCTCAGTCCAGGTTCTGAACTCTCTCTCCCAGTTGGGAATGGTGGAGAGCGGTGCAATGACCAGAAACGGCCCTTCAATGCCCTTCATGTAAATCTCATAGAGGAATGTAATCGACTGGATGGTCTTCCCCAGACCCATCTCATCAGCCAAGATACAGTTACGTCTGTGGGGGGACAAAGGCAGACAGACGCCTTTTATATCACCTGTATTTGCGCACACTGACCACAAATTTCTTAAACAGTCTTCCATAAGCTCTTTGCTTATTACATTGCTTCATCCCTTTGGAAAATCTGTTTTCCAAATCAGTGTTCTAATGACAAAAAAAGCTGGAAAATATTTGGGTGTTAGCTCTCCTGTTGGATTTGACTGATTTGACTGAAATGACAATTATTCACATTGGTGCACATAAAAGCACAACAGAGGTCTAAAGGAGATCTGCTTATTTCTAGCTCAAAGTATTTATTCTTGTGCTCTACAGCTCACAATAATCAACTTTTATGCTATACTGGTCTTTGATCCAGCCCCTCAGTTTTTCCCCTTCTTGATGTGCCTGTGACCTCCATATTAGAGATAACTACTCTTTCCGAGTGCAGGGCCTAGAGTAGGAAAAACTGTGTCGAACAGAACTTCCTGACCAGTTTGGAGGCTAAGCTTTCACCTGACAGGGATTATGTGTGCATACACTGATGTGATCATCTGTCTCCCTATGCTCTCTCTCTTCTTCTCTTTGACCTAACCAACTGCTCATTGCTGCCTCTCCCTGAGCCTGGTTCTGCTGGAGGGGAGTTCTTCTATCTCAGCACCGCAAAACGCTCGCTAATAGGGGATTGTTTGTCGGGGTTTTCTCCAGAACACTGTAGAGTTCTGAGAACTCTTTAGCTTAAGAGTCTTTAGCTTAAAAGTATAAAGTGCCTTGAGGGAACTGTTGCTGTGATTTGGCGCTATATTAAAAAACAACCCTGAATTGAGCACCACAGAAAAATATGAAGAACACAACAGCTCCAGTTTAAAACAGTCATTTCAATTCCATTTGTGTCGAGCTGCCTTCCTGAACACTTTGGCGGTGTGATTTCAGGCACAGATGATGACGCCAATGGGAAGGCTTAAACAGCAGTGCACCACAGGGCTATTTAATATTCACTTTAATGCCCACTTAAGAATATTAAGTAAGGTGATATCACATGTGCAGACTGACAGAAGCAGTTAGGAGACTAATTCAAAGAAAATGCAATTAATGGTGACTTACGAGTTGTACCAGTTGAAAGTTAGCCAGTTGAGGCCTTCTAGCTGGTATTCCCTGAGTGCGTTGCCGTTCCTGTATTCCCTGGAGCCCTCCAGCTTTTTCCAGTCAGCTGCAGGAGGCCGATCCTGGACACAACAATAAAACAGATAGGGTTATTAAAAAACAGTCAGTGTTAATGACTGCAGTGTTTCATAAAGATGCAGATACTGTTTGTGTGTTTGAGGGGTTAGGATTATGTGTGTTGCTCTGGGTGCTTTTGCTCACTAAAAGCTTTCACCCTTCACAAGTTTTCCTTTGCAAACACTTTTTTCGCCCAAACCCTTTGCGGCAAATAACTGAACCCCAACTGCCTCTCCTGTGAGTCTTCGTCCTGGGAGTGTAACTCCAGAACTACTGAAGGCAATACTGCCCCTTGTTCTGTTTTGCAGTCTTGAAGTTATGCAGAGCATCTTCAGAACAGAATGACAACTACAGTCCAAAATGGTGGAGTTGAGCATTGCTTGTATTGTGTAGGTAGATGGAGACACGACGGCAGAGTAGTCATTCCAGTTTTACTTCTTGGTAATCTACTCAAGTCTGCTACTTGGCAGTCTCCATGAACAAGTATGGCTGGTCATGGAAAAAACAAAAACGCCTACAGGTATGCGGACGTCTGCACGGACCCTTGGGCTCACTGATGACAAGATGTTAGAAGGCATCCAACTGCAGGTGGAGATCCTTTAATCCAGCCAAAGAACAGGGATGGCCAGACAGGAGCCAGCCAGTACGGAAAACATGACAACTGGTCATGAGCATGACAAGCTTTTCTTTTCTTTTAATACATTCAGTGTTTGTTTTCTGTTACATAACACCCTGATTTCAGTTGTGTTTACACTAAACAGCGCCCCTTTCTGGGTAAGTAAAGTTTCAGTCCCAAATTAGCTAAAGGCATTAGCAGCACCGTGCTGTTGAGACAATGAAATACAATCCAGGATGCACACTTGGACAAATTAATGTGATAATACTGCACAGCTTTTAATACAGAACTTTACAACTGGTTGTAGCCATTGGTGGCAGGTATTTTAGCGAGTGAGCTGTACACGTGTTTGATTAGCTCGCAGGACAAAGTCACATTGCAGGAAAAGTTTAACCTAATTCAACTTTTTGGCTAGATGACCCAGGGTTTTTTGGCAGGAGACCTTGCTGACAAAAAAAAACAAAACCCCAGTGTTAGTACCCCGCTGCACTGACAGACTGGATCCATTCTAATAAATGAAAGGGTTATATCTTTCACACATGGTTTCTGTCAGCAGCCTTAGGATGCCTCACTTTTTAAACCACATATTACAAATGAAACTGATGTTGGGTTATTAAGGATTTTTTGACCAACTAAATTGATGGAATTCATCCTCTGGGGAAAAGGCCCTTGGTCCACACTGCAAATGAGGCTAAAAACTGCCTCCCAATGCTGCCACTATATGATGGAGCATTACGAGCACGGCCCTTAAGGAGAAACAGTAGGCAGGAGTTAAAATAGATGGATGCAGGCTGAGGAAAGAGTGATGGAAGGAGAGACCACAGCCAGTCAGCTGCTTCTGTTCAGCATTAAACACACTGTTAGTGGTTTGGCTTGGCCACAAGAGCAGGGCGTATGTGTGCGAGTGTGTAAGACCGCAAAAACGTGGCCCTGTGGAGAGCAGTTAAGGGAGCTGTAAATCTGGAAGAGGAAGGAGCAGACAGCAGGCCAATACACACGAACACGCCTATAAGGAGGAGACTAGGAGACAGACAGCACCCAAAGCACAGCCACTCACCACTCTCTTAGTGTTGGGCGTGCGTGCTCCGATACGCTCAAATTCGTCTATCTTGGACTGGTCGATGTCGGCCTTCAGCTCCCAGGTGGAGTCTTCGTAAGGCAGACTGCACCACTTCACCAGATATAAGGTCACCGTCTGCACACATAAAACACAGGGCGCTTTGGTGAGTGTGGGTGTAGAGAAAAAAAAAAAAGAGAGGCTCAAGCCCAATGAAAGAGATCAAAGCACCTCTCCATTTTCATCTGTGCTCTCTGAAATGTCCAGGACACGGTCCACCTCCACATAGTCAGGGTTAAAAGGCTCATCATCCATCTGCAGAGAAAAGAAGTGGAGTTTTAAGATACACTGAATATGAAATAATGAGGCCTTGCAGAGTAAACTCCTCTGTATGAAATGTGTTCTTAGTTTTATCTACCCAGCTTTTCTATTTAACAGCTCTATATGAAACTCAAGTCAGTGTCTGTATAAAGCAAAACTCTGGGGGGGGGAAAAACAATTTTATAGCCAGCAACATTTCTTGACACATTCCATTCAGAAGCACTCCTTGTGAGTGGTTACTTCCATGCAGCGGAAGGTCTGGTTTGTGGTGCAGCGTTTTGGTCTTACCTCAGTTATAAAGGTGTTGAGTTGTTGCTTGGCCTTAAACCTCTTGACCTTCTGGTGTATCCTCTTGTCCTTTTCTAGTTCCTCCAGGTCAGCCCAGCGACAGTGGAGGTATGAACTGAGAAGCACAAAATAAATTTCACATCAGTCATTTCAAAGAATTGGATGCTATAAACTAGAGGAAGAAAATCGTATGTGATGTCGTAGGGAGATCTCCAAGTCTATCAGCTAGAGTACTTCTTACAGAAACTGTGTCTCACGGATTAAAGACATTTGTATCTCTGTTCTGGACTGCTTAGTCAAAAGTCTGGTAAAGTCCATCACCTCCGATTTGACACCAGTGTTTTTGTGCAGATGTGTCCCCCAAACATCCAAATTAAATCTACTTCAGTGTCTGCATATATCAGCTCTCCTTGCCTTCTATGGCTGTGAGCTCAAAGTATTTCGGACTCTGAATCAGACAGTAGAAGCTCTCCAAACTCATGAAAAATGTATTGTTTCCGGCATATCATAGACTTAATTATTATTGAGAAAATAATTGATCTAGTATTAGTTGTATCCCTGTCCAAAGGAGGGTTAATTCTTTAAACTGCCAGCTGCTAAAATCAAAGCTGAAGCGAATCAGGAATTAAGCACACTTTATTTATGTTAAATGCTGGGGGGACTGAAAACTACATTATTTGCATGTTGGGGTCAAATTTGCTTAGAGAACAAGCAACTTTAAATTGTTTTTGTAAAATGCATTTTTACATTTCACACAGCAAGAGACAGAAATGACACAGGTATCTAATGAATGAAAAGCATTCCATGTGCTTATCATTGTGATAGGATGCAACTGCACCAGTTTTGTTAATAATGTGAGAGAGGATCTGGGTCACATACTTAAAAATGTCCCTGTGTTCACTGAAATAGGTCTTTAAATAAATAGAAAAAAGAAGAACGAGGCAGCTCTGATGTGAAAGAAAAAGAGCAAAAAAACCAAAAAAAAGCCAAGCTACTACTCACAAGCCCTTGAACTTGACGTAGAACTCCTCCACCGCCACTTCCTCCCCCGACTCCCGCTGAAAAGAAAAACAATACAAAAAAGGGATCATAATCACAGCAAATACAGCAGCTGCAGAAGTGGCTCAACATTATTATACAACATGTGGTCGAAGTAGTGAAGGAGCCTGCACGTGAGTTTCACTCTGACACGTCATTCAACAGTAAACTGTCTCAAACTGAGAGAAAGGGGTGCCCTTCATGTAATGTGTAAGCAGCCTTGCACCTATTTAACATTTTGGCTACAACATGCTGATCAAAAATAAATAAGGCTGTTGAAGAAGTTTTAATGGGTTTTAACAGGAAATACTTGAACAAATTCAACTGCTAAAATCTGTGTGACTGAGCATTTTGTTTCATAAATGCATAAAAAGGGGAAATACCAAAACAGTAGCTCTTTCAAGCAAGGCTGTCCACTTTCATTCACCATTACTACTGCACACACACCCTCTACCATGCTACTACTACTGTAATGCCATGAATCATCAATCACACACACACCCTGCCTGAGGAAACGCTAGTTTGGCGTCTGGTGTAGCTAGTATTGCGGTTTTGGCTGTGTGCCAAGCCCGAGGTCAACTCTGAACAGAGCTGCAAGAGAAAAAGAGTGGTGTGAGTGTGCTTGTGCACGGGAGTGTGTTGTGGTGGTGGGCGAGGGGGATAACCCATTGGCAGCTGGCTAGCAAAGGAGAGTTGGCTGGCGATTGTGTGTGTGCGCTTGTGTTGGCTCAGGGATGATCTCTCTTTAGACAAGGCGTAGAAAACAAAGCAAGGCCGACACCTACACACAGTCAATCGCAGGCGCACACAGAGCTCAGAGCATACACATGCTGAAATATAAGGAATCTGCTTTCCAAGTGAAAACATGCTGCATAAGCAACGTATGTATGTGTAATGTGCTTATGTCAACTGTGGGAAGGCTAATCACATGACGCAAACCACGACTCTGGCCACCCTGTGGATCTGTGTATTGTGTTAGTGTCATTAGGGTGTGGATCTGTGCAGCTCACTTGTTTTTTGGAGGTGCGCATGCCCATGATCTTCTCTACAACTGGTCCTTCAGCTTCAGCCACATCCTGGAAACACAGAACAAGCAAATTCATTCACCGTGCTGGATTGTTTCATGTGATGTCTGGATTGGATACTGGTCTGATCTGGATTTAAAAAAATAATAAAAATCTAGCTCGGGTATTAGTTACATCAGGCCAATCTGTTATGTTCAATGCTGTGCGTTTACTACACCACATGTTAGCAGAAGTGCACTGGTTGCAATCCAACACAACATGAAGGAAGCTGACAGCAAAGCGTTGTCAATTTGGATGCATTTCCTCCTAACTGCCTGCTTCAACAACGTTTACTTCCTATATTTGCTGTAGTTGTTGAACTAGCTGCAAACCAATCAAATGATTCGAGATGAATGCAAAGCTCACTCTTAATATATTCATCACTCCACTTATGGTAACATAAGTACATGGACATTGTCAACAACTTGATTACAATGATTTCACTTCATGTGTCTCTTGCCAGCTTCGTTCCACATTTCAGTACATCAATGTTCAAATGCAGCCTTACACATGTTATTCCAAACGGGCAAATATGACAAACAGCATCATTCAATCGCGTCATTTAGCTTCTGACAAGTGGTTCACTGAAGACAAACCAAAAACTGAAATCTTGGCTGCACCTGTTGCTGCGATGAGGACGATGGAGACTTTGGCGATGGCGAGTCGTCTCCGCTGTCATCGTCTTCAGAGATCCTGAACTCCAGATCCTCTGTGTACCTCTTCCTCTTCACCTGACGGCTAGACCGACGCTTCTGATAAACAGAGGGAGAGTAAGAACATTTAGGCTACGTTCACACTGGACGTCTTAATGCTATTTTTGATCAAATCTGATTTATTTTTGTCTGTTTGTTCACACTACAAATAAAATGTGACAGTAAACGCGCTCTAGGGTGAACGGTTCACGGCTCTCAAAGCAGCCCACATGCGCAAAAGAAGACGTCACACACAAAGCGTGTTTACGGAAGAAAAAAAATGGCGGCTACAGAGCTAGTAGGTGTTGTTGCAGCAGTCTATCAATTTCTGCACAGTCGTAACCGACAGAATTTTGACAAATTAATTAGAGAAAGGACACTGAGAAAAAAGAGAGCCCGTGCTTTAACAATGGCCACCATGCTTTCTTGTTTGTCTTCTCCGGTGCTGATAATTGGCATCTGTCTTATGTCAGTGACGTAAAAGAGCAAAAAAACAGCAGTCACTTTCGAAAACATCAGTATGTATCGGATTCAGTAACACATACGAAAGTGACCCAGGTCAGATTTGAAAATATTGGATTTGTGCTGTTCAAACTGTCATAGCAAAGTCGGATTTGATGCACTTTCGCCTGCAGTGTGTAGCCTTAGTCATCTGCGAGATCTCAGTGATTTTTGCCTTCCTCCTTCCACTAACTGTACAGCAAATTAACTTAAAAATTCTGATGACACTCATTGTATTGTATATTTCCTCCTTTTTCTATGCTTCACTACACTTTACTACATGCTGTACAAAGTGAGCCACTTCACTGCCACTTGCTGTAGTGGTTCTACTATATTTACTCCTCTTCCTCAGGTGGAGACTTCACCTATTTTACTTATTTTATCCAGCCGTTTTGTTTTAGTGTCATTTTTTGATTCGATTTTGCTTTGTACATTTATTACATTTTTATTTAGCATTTTATTGTGGTTCTTTTTAGTCTTTTAATTTATTATTTATTGTGCAGAATATTTTTCTACTTCACTATTTTAATTCTATTCTACTTTCTTAGATATATAACACAGATTTCATTGTTGTTGTATGCGTTTACTGGCTGCATTTAGGCTGCTATCCCAACTTTTGGGATGAATATAATATCCTACCAAATCTGCACTGGTAAGCGGAAAATGAAGGGCTGTACGTCATCATTCACCAGGCATTATTATTTATTATTCACTATTCTGTACCATATCGCCCAGCATGTTATCCATATTTAAAAAACCAAAACCTTTACAATTCAAGGGGCTCAGAATGTTTCAACATAAGAGTGCGAAAACAAACTAGGGTAGCAGCCTGGAGAGGACATGTTTAAGGGGACATACAGCTGCTAAAGTGCTTTCCTGTTTGAATTAGAGCTACAACTCTTCATACAGCTAATAGCCAGATGCTACTCTCTTCAAGATCCACATAATTATATCTGCACATAATTTCATGAATCTGTTTATGGGTTCATGGATGCGTTCCAAATTCTAAACCAGTACTTAAAAGTATATTTTCAACTATTCTCTGCAGCCTACACCACACTTGAAATGTAAAATTAAAAAAAAAAAAAGAAAAAAGAAAATGAATGCAGCAGCTGAAAAGTTGCTGATGATGCATGATGTCAACTTGACAGGAGGGCTTATCTGCTTGGTCTGTCAACATGGCTGGTTTACAACACAAACAGCAGACGCCTGCTGGCTCAGTGCCGTCTATCTCTACAGGCCGTGACACAGATCTGCAAAGGTTTTCATGACCTCCTGCTTTTTTAAATTACTCTGTACATGTGTTTTAGTCCTGCTTTTATGGCATTGCAAAACTTTCTACGACAGCTTTCCTTTTCATACCTGTACGCCATCATCATCCTCTTCCTCGGGTGGAGACAGAGGTGGAGACTTCACCTCAGCATCATCGTTGACCGAGAACTCTCTCTTTCTCTTTGAATCCTTCTTAGCAGCACTGGCCCCACCCTCTGACTCCACTTTTTTACTGTTACAGGATACAATGGAAAGAAGAGAGAGAGAGAAAAAACCCAAGTTAGAATGAGCTCATCAAAAAAAAAGAAAAAAGTGTCTAACCACAAAATAAAGCCATTATTCAAAGTACTACCTCTTTTACATGTGCGCGCCCTTGTCTGTCCCCAAGGCAATCGCCATGTTTGATTTACCCATTTAGAAATCATTAGTGTGCCTCAGGCTCTGGCACACAGGGGGTTAATGTGATGAAAGACTGCATGGAGGCACAGGGAGAGAGGGAGCAAGAAAGAGAGGGGGTGGGGTGGAGGGCAGAAAGAAAGACCCAAAAGGAGGGAGGGAGGGAGAGAGAGACAGGCAGACAGAAAGAGAGAGGGAGGGGGAGAGCAAGGCCTGTGAGAGGAAGGGGGAGGGGCTGAGGGGCCCCCAGGCTTCTTCCAATCTATGGCATGGAAAGAAAGAGGAGCTGGCTCTGTCTGAGAGCTTGTGTGCATTCACACCACAGAGGTGAGAGGACACTCGGCATCCTTCTGTCTGGCACGCAGCCTCGCATTTCTACCCCTTCCAAACGGCAGATGTTTGTACGATGCAGGTTGAGTGACACCTCTGTTTGAACCATTCATCTCTAAAGTGCCAAAGACTATGAATTCACATAAGATATGCGGGAATCCCATCCAACACCCCCAAAAAGTTGTCCTTTCTTCAACAGAGCCTGGAGGCTGTTGAGCTGAGCCCAGTAAACTGTTTTATTTTAGCAGGTACAGAGACCTTGTACAACAATGGAGAGGTCATGCTGAGGCAGGGATCACACTACTGACTAGTTAATTTTCAAATGTTAATTTTTTCCTTTCTGGGTTTCAGTTTCAAAACTAGATGTATTCTGAAAATCTGACAACGAAAAGCCCAATCTTTCAAACCAGTCCGAGCTTATTAGCCTTTAACTACTCTGCACCTGCAATCTAAAAATCAGATGACAGAATACTGAGAAAACAGTATCACACCTTACTTTTTACAGCTGTGCGCACCAAAAACACTCAGAAACACAAAGCAACTCTGGTCATGATCACATAGTTTTCGTGTTAATGTAACCTAAAGCATCACCACAGATTTCACTTTTACACCCACTGTGGAATCCTAATGAAGGGTTCAGATGAAAACAAAATGCATTTTCTCCTCATAGTTGATAAAATGCAAAGACGCACACTGATGCAAATGGCTGTTGAGTGACACAAAGTTGGAAATACTTTGAAGCTGTGTAATAAACATTGTTGTACACTACCCAGTGATGGTGTTTTCCTGGCAACTACTTTACTAGTTTATTGAATGGGAGAAAAGTCTAAAAGTGAGACAACACTCAAAGTTGAAATACTGTTTGGGCATCTGAAACTATGAACAAATGTCTGTAACACAACACACACATAAGTTTGGTAGTGTAACTCCAACATGATCTAACAATACTTTGAGCACAGGGTCAAAGTATTTTCAACTTTTTGCCGCTCGCCAGGCTTCTGCATCATTCTGCATTTTGGGATTTTATCAGTTGTGAGAAAACCTAGTTTCATCTGAATCCATCATATATTACAAAAAAAACTAATTTGTAGGCAGCAAGAGTGTGCCATTTATTTTTGCATGAAAATTGCAAGCAATAATTTAGGTCTTCAGTAGTACTTTGGAAGGAAAATGGTCCCACGACTGACTTAGGGTTGAATATTTGTGGGTTTTGAAACAGTCCGAAAAAACAAACAAACAAAACTACAGCAACTTTATTTGCTAGAAACCTAGGAGGTATCATTCATACTTGTTTCAAACAGGATCAGGATCACCTGATTCTTGGTAGGTGCATAATTTTATACTTTTCACGATAAACACAGAGTGAACAACGTTATCTTCTTAGATTGCTTTCATCACTCCACTTGAGACCTCACCTTTGAGACACTACATGGCTTATATAGAGCAAACAATCAGAAATACTGCATAAAGCTTCAATTAACAGTTACTGGAAGACTTGACCCACAAGTTACAATCTGCAGCAATGGAAATGTACAATGGTATTCTATGACAAAGTGGCTGACACCTGCCTGCAAAGAGAACTTTGCAGTGGATAGTTGTTTTTTTTTAAAATATGTTGTTACATAAAAGTTACTTTTGAAATAACTGGCTACAGATGGAATCCATGATTTTAAATAAAAAGTCAATGCTGGCAAAAATTTGAAGGCTAAGGACACTGCATGTTGTTAAAAGGTTTCATAAGTGATTAGCTGGCAGCGGGGATTAGCAAATCCAGCTAATTTGCAAACATGGAACTGGATCCACAATCAAACTGACTATCTAAACCAAGCTTTACACTCCACTTTACAACATGTTGATTTATTTCAGAGTAAAAGTTATGTCAGGCCATCAGGCAACAGCAATTTGTTCCACTAACTAACCTACTATGAAACAGAACATAACCATTTGTGTTGCTGCCTGTAGTGTATGGCCGATCTCCTTTCTCTGCTCTGTGCCTGTGTTGCTCGTCCCCTTTCCTGCTTGGTGCCTCTCTCCCTCCTTCCCTCCTGCTCGCTCACTCACCCTCCCTCTACATCTCTCACCCCCTCTCTGTCCCTGGGGCCCTTCTCCTTTCATCCTCACGCCAAGAGCAATCACCATCTCCGTGGTAACGGCTGGTCATGTGACCTGCACCTGTTCCTCTGGCTGGTCGCCACACGCTGGAGCCATCTGGCCACACACACAAGCACGCACACAAACACACTTCTCCACTTGGCTGCCTTCTCTCTCTTCCTCCTAGCTTCGTCACGGCCCCACTTCTTAATCGCACCCTCACCTCTCTGCAGCTTTTCATGCTCAATCCATCGTCTTTCATCGTTTCAACACTCTTCTAAAGATCTGATTTTCTGTCCAGTTTAATTAGCAAAGAATATATATCAACATTTACTTTATAAAAGGGCTAAAGCAACTTTTGCTTGAAACAAATGTTTACCTGAAAATGTGACTTTAGAATATAGTGTACTCTACTATTCCAGTATGCCTGTGGTGCAAGCATATACTTGAATGCATTATGACATCGCTACAACTGTGTTTACATGAACAAAACCCATCAAGTTCCTAAAAAGGAATAAATGAGTCAAACAAATCTTGTAAGATAGTGTAGATTCTTTTCTTGCTTCTATATCCCTGCCTGCTCCCGCTGGCTGCAAACAAGACACTCTGTTATCAACTCATCTCTTTAAGGAACTTGACCTAAGCCACCTATTACAGCATAAACCTAACATAAAAGATTCACGCAGCTACGGTTACGTCATTCACTGGTTAGCAAGAGGACGTTGCAACGCACCAAGTACGCAGACTCCAAAAAAACAAAAAACAAAAATCCAAAACAAAGTATAACAGGAAGGAATACATGGCCATCAGGCCTCCAGCTGTCCATTTCCACAACAGAGTGTAATCTAGGCTTTGGCATTTTGAAGCCTCAAGTGAGCAATAATTAGATCTGACACTGAAACCGAGGGCAGTTATTAATAGTTTTGTATTTGTTTTTTTAGTTTTTGTTTTCACTTCGGTATTAGCGCAGTTAGTTGCAAAAGTGGTTTTTAGTTCATTTTGTTTGAAATGTGTTTTATTAGTTATGAAAGTTAGTATCTTCAATTATTACAATATGGAGGCCATTCATCAGGGGAAACGTTCAGGATATTCAGAAGAGACATTACAAGTCAAATATGAATCGGAAAGCCTCACATCCGTCTGGAAGTAACAAAGACTAGAACTTCAGGCACTTCCAATATTTTATCTAGGGGTTTGTTTGTTTTTTTGAGTTATTTGAGTAATTTTTAAGCCAACAATATCAATTCTGTTTTCATTTACCACTTTCCTCATTTTTTAAATTTCCATTTCAGGCACCCACAATGGTTTTGTTGTCCCCATAATGTGGAATATATTTTATACAAAATGTATGCTTCCCCCCCAAAGCAAATAAAACCAACATGAAAGAACTGTGGTGATGTATTTGGTCAGGGCTCCACCAACGACAGCCTGTGATAAGACCAACAGTGCCACAAATCTCACAATGGGACTGCTGCTATGAGCTGTGTCTACTGGCTAACCGATAAGAATGAAGCATGAAATTACACTGTTAATTTGCTGAAAACAAAAAGAAACAAACAAAAAAAACAAACAAAAAAACAAAAACAAAGAAGGAAAATACAATATAAAACAAATTGTTTGGGATTGCAACAAAGAAGTAGTTGTGGCAGCAGACTTGTTTGTATGATGTGCCGTTACCATGGGCCAATGGAGACAAAACATGGGAACAAATGGCAACAACCACCCTTGTTTTGGGCATGATTCACAACAGATTATCACTGAAGAGTTCACATTCAAACTTGGCCTAACCAAGTTCATCAGCCCTATCTATGCTTACAACACTGCACAAATTGTAGTCACCTGAAGATTACATTAATAGACTGCAATGTCGTCCATCATTTTAGGTTTACTTAATAAAAGTAACGTAAAACACTGTTAGGGTTTTGTTTTTGTAAATAATGTGGTAATTTACTTATGCACACCTTCACTGAAGTAACCTGCTGTGTGTGTCAGTGAGGAGCTAATATGCTCCTTTCAGACCGGGATAAAGGAAAGACAGGAAGCCGAGCAGTGGAGTAAAATATTGGGATACAAAACGAAACCGAAGAAGAAGGGCGGAGTGGAACAGACACCTGCTGCTGTGATGAGTCATACCACTGAACCCCCATACACAGATCCACACAAAAAGTCCAGAAGGCAATGCACATACGCTTCTGTGTGTGTTCAGAAAGTGCTGTATTTGCACACAAGGTGTCTGCATGCATGTCTGCCTTCTTTGTGTGTACAGCAAACAAATCACCCTTGTGCATGCACACGTACACGCATATATGCACACACATCAAGGGAAGGGTGTGGCGCTGAGAGCTGTGTTATTTATAGATGTACTTCCTCAGAGAGGGAGCGCATGCGAGCAAGGGAAAAAGAGGATGGAGAGACAAGGCAAGGTCAAAGGAGAGGAGTGAGCTGACTGGACGAGTAAACCACCTGATTCTCCCGGCTTCGCTCACATAAGCACACACTCAGACCGTCCTGAACAGCTGAGACCATCTTCAATTTTCATTTATTTTGTCTGCTCATTAGGA
This sequence comes from Rhamphochromis longiceps, assembly GCF_057381845.1. Taxonomy (NCBI): domain Eukaryota; kingdom Metazoa; phylum Chordata; class Actinopteri; order Cichliformes; family Cichlidae; genus Rhamphochromis; species Rhamphochromis longiceps. Next base: position 32,739,385 of record NC_140574.1, read on the forward strand.
TCCAGTTGGCCTGCACAAATTTGTGGGGCAAATTTTTAACCTTTTCAAGCAAAACAGCTGCAATTGGAGGAACTTATTCATGCTCTCCGGTGTTAAAAACTGAATAACCATCAAGATATCCAGCAAAAAAAAAAACAACTTGTGTCAACAGGTACTGCAATCATCTAATACAGGATAAAACTTGCCTAACTAAACTCAATTTAGCTTACAACCGAGTATCTATCCATCAATGTAAGATGCTGGCAAGCATCATGAGCCTAACGTATAGGCACAGCTTGTGACAATGCCACAAACCTGTAAATAAAAGAGCAAGAACCAAATGAAAACCACTTGTGTTCAAAGGGTTAAACAGCACAGCGGAACATCTTGGTTACACTGATTAAGCAAAGACTTCAGTCTGCTCCTGTGGTGGTTTATTTGTTCGTAAGGAGATGCAAATACACACAGCAGAGAGAAAACATACTGTAGTATGGTATGGGCCACAAGAAAAACCCTTGAGCTTTGAAGATTATTTCTCTACCCACTGGTGGAAATCTCACATAAATCCCCCCAAAATGTAACGGAACATATGTGCTAGTGGCCTTGCAGAGCCTTGTCAAAGTTGGCTTTAGATCAAAAAGTTTAGCACTAATGGGTACATTTCATCAGGTTTAGAAAGGAATTCCAGCCCCTTGAAAAAGACAACACACAAAAATGAAAGCTCAAATTTATAAAAGCCTTAAGATTAGATTGCAATTAAAAACATACCATTAAAATTAATGGTATGTTGCACAGTTGTATCTACTTGTCATATAGATACAACTGTGATACAACAAGTGAGAGACCAGTGTAAAACTCCTCAGTGACAATCAATACAAGCTATATACTTACATTACAGCCAGCTGGCTGATCCAATAACTACTACAGAAAGCCTTGTTACACATCTTTGCTCCTCATCATTAAATAATTTACTGATTGTTAAAAATTATAATACGTCTGTTGAAATAAACAGGCAGGCAGTTTTGCTGGAGATAACTTTAGCAGACAAGATATGGTTAGGTGAATGGTAAATGGAGTGGTATATATTGCTTTTCCACTCAATTTAAGCACTCAAAGCTCTTTCTTGTACAAGTCTCATTCTTCAAATCCACTCACACTCAGTTCAATCTGACTGATGAGGATCAATCCACTGACGGCCCACTCACCCACCCCAGATGGCTAGTTACATTTTGCTGTGGGTAACTAGTGACAGTTAACTCATAGCATTAACTTTTTTTAATTTCAAAACAACTGACAGCAAGCCAGCAAGCCCCAGGTGATTAGATAATTGTAGATATGATTTTATCCACAGCTGGCAGCGAGCTGGCTAACCTTAGCTTACCACTCAGGTGGCGCAAAATTATATTTGAAGGATTCTAGGGATGTCACCAGAACTAATGCTTACAATACCTTTCAATCCGTAAAACAAAAGGTACTATTTTTACTTTTTCTTTTTTAAATACGCTGCCTCATACCGCTGTATCAGCCAGTCTTTGATAACTGAAGGGGGCAGCATGCGCCCACAAGTCTTCTCGTATAGCCTTAGACGCAGCAGAAGGACGACATATACAAGCACCGGAAAAAATACATGTACAAGATGTATTTCACTGATAAGAAATGCAGTAGGAGTTGGGTAATAACTGCATAAAGGTAACATGCAAATGAAGGTATCATTCTTTTCAGACCAAAGGAAGAAGTGCTTGCTTTCGGAAAAGCACCTACAGGACCAGCATCTAGTCAGCAAGACCCATTTCTTTCAGGAACTCATAATACAAATTTTCTAATAGACACTTTGAGTTGCAAAAACCATGTTCACAAGTCATGGTTTGCAAGAAACCATGACTTGTGAAGAGCTCAACTTAATGAAAGCAATGACAAACTTCTTCTCAAAATATGGAGATTTACTGTTGCCTTGCTCATGTGCTCAAAACTTCACTCCTCGGCTTAAATTAGAAAGACAAAGGAAGGGGGAACAAGGGGAGGGCAGTGAAGAGGAAAAGATGAAAGGATACACTCCTCTTTGTCAGGAAGGGGTGGGACTGGAGGGAGGAGAAGGGAAACGAGAAGAAAGAATAAAACAGAAGATAGTTGGGTGATTGCAGAGGTCCACCATTTTAGAGCAGCAGTGAATGGCCGGCAGCCATTATTATGCTAAATTAACCTGGGAGCTCCAGGCCGCCACTCAAGATGGAGGAAAGCCTGACAACAGATAAGAGCTAGTTTACCAACACACACACACACACACACACACACACACACACACACACACACACACACACACACACAGAGAGTTGAGAATGGACTCCTCACCCCCACATTTCCCACTGCCCTCACACTCACACAGTGTTGAGCTCAGGGTGTGGATTGGTCAGCAGCATGGCCTTCATTACCATTAGACGCAATTTTCTGCCACAAAGATTAGCAATGGCCCCTCCCCCAACACATGCATTCGCCCACACACACACACACACACACACACACACTGCCCACCACCCCCACATTACACACACACACTCGCTCCAGCTGCCTCCCCCCTCTTTCCACACGCCCAAACTCTTTTCCAGTGGCCGGTGCATGCACACACACCTCCCCCAGTGTTGACCCCACTTGCTGCTTTGGCCCTCCCTCTTCCTTGGGATAAAAGACTCCAAGAGGAAAGAGAGATGGGCCACGGACTACGGAAGAAGGAGAGAGAAATGGGGGGCCATCCTGACACATTCCTCAGACCGATCGAGTTTCCACCTTCACAATGAAACCGCTGCTGATACTCTCATACGCAAACACCCTGAGCTCTTCTTGCCCAGGAAGGCTCTCTGACTGACTGGAAGAAACCAAGGGAAAGAGTAGCCACCGATTCAGAAAAACAGCTGTTTAAACGTGTATTTCTTAGGGAAAGTGAAAAAGGGGATGTGATAAATGAGAGAGGAAGGGTGTGAAAAGGCAGGGATAAGACTACAGAGTAAACAAAGTGAACTGAAGGTGATATCGGCAATCGCTGATAGGTGCTGGAAGTTACTCATCTATAACCTTGTACAGGAAGTTTAAACAGGCCCTCACTCTTCCTCCAGAATTAAATGTGTAATACTGAATGTTAAAAACGGTGGCAGTTTAATTTTTATTAATAACATTAACAAAAATGTTATTCGTGTTGTTCTTCAGAGACTTTCGACTAAAAACCAAAAACGAGTTCTTGGCTCTTCTCTTTGTTTAAAAACGAAGCCTGACTCTGTTTTAATATTAGCGGTAAATGCAACTGATCCTCAGATGTGCCCATTAGCAGGCCTTTGATCACTAACTCACACTTGTACACAGGGTGCAGCGGCTCACTGCTCAGGAGTTGTGACCCTTTTGGTTCCCCGTGCTTGCCCATGATGGGCCTAGAGATGTCTGTCTGTATCTGCACATACTATTTTTGTGCATCTACACTCAAGACAGCTTCAGCATTTGACATTAAAATCGAGATATCTCCAGCATGCTGAACTTCAGCACTTGAAAGGTTACTACCCACATGACCCGAGACTGCCCGAGCTACCCTCCTCAAATTGATCCGCTTCTGTTTTCATGTGGAACTGAAATCTTCACAGTTCCACTTAGTGGTTAATGGTGCCAAATGCACCGTTGGGACGCTCTGGACATGAGCTCTTTACAGCTGATGAGAAATAAGCCCTTTCACCTGTTACCTGACACTTTAATCTGGTTTACTACAGTGACGTCCCACTCAACACCAACTATGACACACACAGTGACCGTAATAGTGCATTAGTCCTACCTGGTTTTTTTGGGAGTCTTGGGCTTGGAGCTCTTGGCCTTCTTCTCCTTGGGCTCTTTGGGGGTCTTGGGTGTTTTGGGCGTCTTCGGGGTCTTGGGCTCTTTGCCCTCAGTCTTCTCCTTTGGTTTCTTTTTCCGTTTTTTCTTCTCTTCCACCGGTGGTGAACTTCCCTCTAAAAGTTCTGTGCCAGTAATGTGTTCACCACCATCACTTCCTGTTCCTGGAAATTCAGACTTTACGTCTTCCTCGCGTCCTTCTCCCGCTTTCTTCCCTGTACCTTCTTCCTCTCCATCCACTACTTTTGCCTTCTTCTTCTTCTTCTTTTTTGGCTTGGTCTCCTGGTCGTTGGGCTTCTCTGTGCTGATAGGCTGACCGGGGGCACCGGCACCAACTGTTGGCCTGTCAGGAACCGCCATCAAAACGTCACCTGACGGGTCCGTGGGGGAATGCTAACAGGAAGGAGAAAGACATGCAAGTTACTCGTCAATTGAAAATTAGAGGCACTGAGAGAATAATACATACATTTACTATAACAAATTACAGAGAAACTGAACATAGCATTAATGTAGACAGTCCAGGAATGGTGCAAAGCCGCTGCCAGGAGATCAGCTGATCTCAATGCAAACAAGATGTATGCAATGTTATATAGTGTGCGCCATTCATGTTGCCTTAGCAGGGCCCCATTTTCTGTGCATCTACAAGCAGCTTTACAGTCCACCTCCACCCAGTCTTCCGCTTTCATGCTGCATCTAGTTTAGTGTCTTATCAGTTATTATTGATGCCTGTTCTCTGCTGAGGTCTTACGCTTGCTCTCCCTACCTCTGGTCATTCCCTCAAATATATTTACATATATTGGGATGCTCTCAGGAAGTAGAGCAGTTCATCTACTGATTAGGAAGGTTGGTGGTTCAATCCCTGGCTGCTCCAGTCTGCATGCCAAACATTATTGTCAAGATACCAACTCCAAGTTGCTCTCCAATACATCCATCGGAGTAAGAATGTCTGTGATTGACAGATAGGAAGCACTTAATAGAACAAAGTGTTTGTGTGAATGAGGCAATAAAGCGCTTCGAATGCTCCAGGAGAGAAGAAAAGCGCTATATAACAATTTACCATTTATTCCAACAATCTCAATTTGCTGACATGTGAGGGATCTTTTATTGAGGCTATGATTATTATTTTCTCACTGATTCATTCAAAAACTGTGGCAAAAAAGTACCCAGAAATACACAGGAGTACCTGAACAGGCCAATAACAAAAAGGTGTACCACATCAGTGCAGAGTTTCAGAGTTAAAATCTAACTACAGCATAAATATACCACAGAAGCAGAAAAACAAAAACAAAAAAACTGGGGCTCAAACACTGATTACTCTACCATATGATCGTGTTCTGCCTGCAGACAAATATAAAATTGTAAATTCTCAAATGAAAGAATTTTTGTTTTTTTGTTTAAAATGACCTCGGTGGTTAATCAACCTTATCAGTTTAATTAACCCATCCGGTCTGGATGGGCCTGGGCCCCCTTTCCCTGGCGGGTCGCGGAGTGTGGGAGTGCCTACTGGGGTCAGCGGGGGAGCTGGCCCCAGGGAGGGGTTACCTGCCCCTCCCTTCCTTCCCTCCCCATCTCCAGCTGCCTCTCTCTTCCCGCTCCACCACAACCACCCACACATGCAGGGCCTTGGAGTAGGGGTATGTCACCAGGGTGCAGAGGAGGCTACCCCCCCCCTCTGTCCCCTTCTGGCTGCCTCTGCCTCAATTTTATCCCACAACTTAGACATTCACATTATTCACACTCTCACTACACATACATATAGGATCTTGGGGGTGGGCACAATCACGGAGTCCAAATTACCATCAGGGTGTACACCCCACCCCTGGCGTCGTTGCCCACCTCTCAATTTTAAATACACGTAGACATTGAGGGCTATCAGGAGGGACTATGCGCTTACCTGCTGCTCTCTGGCAGGTAGCTCCATGCCCTCCTGGGTTTTAATTGCACCTTAGAACACACATGCATCAACACTACAATGAGCGGGTGGAGGGAGGTTTGGAGTCTTCTCCCACCCCCATTCTCTGCGGCCTGCTGGAGCGGGAGGGCTAGGTGGAGTTGGCCGTCCGACTGCGGTCTGGAGTGTGGGGCCTCCCTGCTGCTACGGAGTCGGGGTGGTCTGCCTCTCCCCACCGCAGGGAAAAGGGTAACACCACCTGGGTCTGGGTGCAGTTCCCCCCTCCAGGGGCAAGGGTACCTAGACCCGGTTTGTAGAGTACGCTTGGGGAGTGTGATCGTGTGTACAGCGTCTCTTTATGTCTGTCTCCACGTTGGTTGAGTGTGGAGTGAGTGCATATGAGAGCATGAGGGTGGGAATGGATGTTTGTGTCTGTGTGTGCCTGTATGTCTGTGTCTATATGTCAGGTTGGGTATCAGACGCCACCTCTCTGGGGACACCTCAGGCCCTCCAAGGTTTGGAGGCCTATCTCCACCCACCACCACTTCCCCTGCCGGTGGCGGACTCCCTCAGGTGTCGGTGCGTTGGTGGTTCTTTGTGTCTGGGGGTGGGCGTCCAGGTACACACCGGCTCACTCCTTGGCGGCCGCTTATCGGGGCCTGGAGCCTGGGGCTCGCTCGGGCCCCTTCGGGGGTGGGGTGCCCCCGGCCTCTCGGCCTGGGGCTCGGTCACTCAGGCACAGCTGGCGGCCGGCGGAGCTCACGGGCGCGTCACTGCAACTCCCCCTGGCTTCTGCTCCGCGGCTGCTGAGTGAGCCCTCATCTGGGACTCTCCTCAGCTCTTACTGGAACAGTGGCGCGGCTGCCCCTCTGTTGGTCTTCCATGGTTTCTTGTGTTCTGGGGGCCTCTGGATGTCTGGAGTTTTGATCTCCTCCATACCTGCTTCACACCCTGGAGGACGGGGCTATGGCCCCCCCACACTCCCTAGCAGATCGTTACATGGAGAAACCTTTGGAATACAAGCGCGCTGATCCACACAGGTATGCACACGGGTGTTCACTGCTCGTAGACCCAAATTACACCTTTCTTGGCTGCTACTTCGAAGCACATCTGTCCTGCGTGCTGCACAACAACATTGAATATTTAGTATTTACTGCTGTTTACACTTAGCTAGATTAATACGATGGTGTTGTGTTTAGTATGTTGCTTTGTTTCTTTTTTTTTTGTCTTTTTTTGCTTGTTTTCTATTCTTCTCTCAACAGGTGATCCAGGAGATTTTTATTTTTTTTCTCCCCCCCTTTCTCACTGTCCCTCTCCCCTTCTGTTTTTCCTTTCCTTCCTCTTTCTTTCTCCCTTTCCTATCTCTCACTCATGTCTGTCCCGTCTGTAACATCTGGAAATAAAATATAATAAATAATAAAAACAAAGATCGACCAAATGGACCAATACGGCAATGCCACGATGATCCATTTGGCAAAGTAAATCCATTGGGTATCCTTGTTGGTCTTCAGACAACAATTCTGATGGCTAAAGAACCAAATGGGACAGGCGAAAAAAAACCAAAACCAAAAAAAAAAAAAAAAAAACCAATTTATTATTTTTGGATTACTGATTATAAATCTACTAATCATTTAAACTCTAAAACGAATAATCTCAAATGCGGACTGGCTTCACTGCTGGTTCACCTGTCAATCAATACTGATATAAATTCTGCAGGGTGGGGTATGAATCTGTCAGTAATGGCAGACCAGAGCAGAGGGGGAGAAGGGACTCAATCATCCATCCATGAACACGGCTGCCACCTCCTCCCTCCCTTCAACTCCCTGTTGCTGCAGCTTCCGCCCCCTCCTGCCTCGACTCCAGCAGCCTAACCTTAGTAAACAAACTGGCTGACACTTCATCTTTCCTCCTGTCTCCAGCAGACTAAATCCCATCTCCTTGCTCCTTCTCCCCTCCACCACCACCACCACCTCTTCTTTGCTCCCAAGTAAGCTTTCTGTGACAGGAAACTGGTTACCAGCTGTTGGGAGCCTTTCCAACTGCCTCTCCTCTTTCTCCCTCTCTCTTCCATCCCTCCCCCCTTTCTCTCCCTCCAGCTGCTCAGGGTCCCAGTAGCAGATGGGAAATCAGGCATCATGACACGAATAAATTATCTCCATACTTCAAAAAGGAGGGAGCGTGTGTGTGTGTGTCATATGAGAGCAAGAGACCAAGCCTTTGAGAGTGTGTGTTTGTGCGTGCATGTGTAACACATGTGTGCAGTTGTGTGTGTTTCAATGAAGTGTATGAGCATCAGCAAGTTTACAGCAAAATGCCTCAGCAGCGCACACACACAGCTTGTTCACTTGGAGGAGGAAGCGCTTGCTATCACTGCAAGTCCACTTCCATCAGGAGAATGCAAATATGTGTGTGCGGGGACACACACACACACACACACACACACACACACACACACACACACACACACACACACACACACACACACACCTAACTACTGCAAGGTCACATCACACAAACCTCTACACACATGCACACAAACACCTGCTGACACACACGTAAACTGAGCCTTTTAGGCACACAAACAGGAGGGGAGTGAGGGATCGAGAGAAAGAGGGAGAGATGGCGAGGGGGGATGTGGTGCCAAGAGATAAATCTGTCCTCCTGCCAAGCTTCCTAGATAATCAATCACAGGAATGACAATGGAGACACACACAGTGTGTACACAAACACACATGTTCGAGTGCTGCGTCAGGTTTGGCGTTCTGCAGGGTGAATTCATCTGCCATTTCCACAGGTACTGGTTTAAATCCAGTGTTTCCATCAACAATGGAACGTTTTATTGTTCTTTTCTGAGACATGATCTCCATTCACTTCCAAAACAGATTGTAATATCATACCCAATAATTGGATTTCATAAAAGGGGGGAAAATCCTTAAAAGACCACCAACAGAAGAGCTGCATGGCTAATGTAACAGATTCAGTAGGTGAAGAGCGTCAAGTGTCAGCTCTCAGCGAACAGAGGGGAGGACAGGAGGGGAGAGTGTGAGGATGAAGGTGAGTGAGAGGAGAGAATAGTGCCATGGTTAAATCAACCAGGCAGAAGCACTTAATATACACCTATTACGCTCACATCTTGCTCCATGTTTTTATTGTTTGACTCCACTAAAGCTGCACTTCTTGATTCACAGTTCAAAATCTTTATCACACTGTGGCAGACTACACATTTGATTAACAACTGAAAGAATCCTGGAAAATCGGTTATAATATCCTGGGATGTGGTGCAGCCCCTCCATTTATCCTCCATCTAAAACAGTTTAAGCTCATTCTCCATTAAGCCAACTTTGTTCTAATTGACCTCATTGACAACTCGTCAGTAATAAGTCAAAATATCAGAAGAAAACTGAACAGTGTCCAACATTTGTCACGTTTTGTGACTATGGTATAAAACAGAAATTACAAGATCAAAATTTAATCACAGTGATTATATTCTGATAATTATTAGAGCAACATTGAAGCACAAGCTTTGATCAGTTAGTTCTCACACAGAAATGGTTGCGTAAGCTTAATGTACTGGGTATGAGGTTAACTTTTTAGAATCTGAGAATCTTTATTAAAATGTAAATTTCCACCCCCAGACACAAATGTTAAACTAATTTCTTCAAGTCAGAGAATGTTGCATATAATTAAATTTTTGCTTGACGCATAAAGTTAAAAGATTAAAACTGATAAAACAAGTTTAAAAAAAAAAAAAAGAGAGACTTTTCCATTTGATTACATTTTGTATGATGGATTATGCAGAAAAAGTAGAATTGGGTTGAAAGATCTATCGCTTTATCACCTATTCAGGTTGTAAATCGTGTTTTTAAAAGTAACTAAGTAATTAATTACTTTTGAAAATAAGTAATCAGTAAAGTAACGGGATTACTTTTTTGGGAAAGTAATCAGTAATTAGTTACTGATTACTTTTTTCAAGTAACTTGACCAACACTGGTCAGAACATGGTATGTCATGTTCAGGTGGAAACTAGCGAGCTAACTTCCTGCTAACTATTAACTCGGTTAAATTTAATAAATTCTGTTTTCATGGATGTCTGGATGTTAAACTTAATTGTTAAACCTGGTAAAGCAGCAACACTGATCATTTTATTAAAGATGAACGAATTTAGGCAGTTTTTAACTCTCAGTGATGCCACAGTGATCGTTTCACTTTAGGACCTGAAGCAGACGGAGTTTTGCACCCAGATTACTCCGCGAGGCTCCTGACTACAGTAGCCGTAATGCTCCAACAATCCATCAAGCGGTGCGGCTTCGTAGCTTACCAAAGTCGTACTAAAACATTTTGACAGATTTTTGAGCGCCGTGCACCACATAAAATCGGTTCAAGGTCAGTAAGCACAACCAGAATTCATACATAAGGCGCACCGGAGCATGTTTCAAATTATACCACAATATGGATTTTAGGCCATATAGCCCAGCCCTAATCATATCTAATTGGTTAGATCAATGGCAGTCACTAGACCAGGGGTGGGCAATCTCAGTCCACGAGGACTGGTGTCCCTGCAGGTTTTAGATGTGTCCTCGAACCAACACAGCCGATTTAAATGGCTAAATTAGCTCCTCAACATGTCCTGAAGTTCTCCAGAGGCCTGGTAACGAACTAATCATGTGATTCAGGTGTGTTGACCCCAAGGTGAGATCTAAAACCTGCAGGGACACCGGCCCTCGTGGACTGAGATTGCCCACCCCTGCACTAGACTATAATGTAAAAATTTGCAAATGTTAGCAACTCTCAGCCTGAATTGTCACCTTTTGGGACAAGGTGACTGTGGCTAAGATGGTGTCAATGCCTCTAAAAGGACACATGCTTCTTAACCTCCTAGGACCTGGCGTCCACATATGTGGATATCACATTTTGGGTTATTTAGACCAAAATACTCAATTTTGCTCTACAAGGGCCTGATATCCACTTACGAGGACATTATACTGCTACTGTTCTATCGAAATTTTAAACGACTATCCTCATAAGTGGCTCTCATTTTTCTCAGAAACAAAAATTAGGTAAAAAAATAAATAAAAAATAAATAAATTAGTAATTCTTTGTTTTTACATTCATCAGGTCCCAATCAGCCCAAATATCAAAGAAATTAAAAATGCATGCCGTGGAAGAGTTTGGGTTTTAGGAGGTTTAAGGAATTTTTAACACCAGAAATTCCTTAAAAAAGAAAAATGGTGCATTTCTTTCACAGATATGAACACTGGTGATCTGGAAATTTCAGTTTAAAATATAATGCAAGAAAACCTGGATGCTTACACTTAAAACATAGTCCTGAGTTTGACAACTTAAGCAAAGGTCAAGTGAGCCATATGCTGAGGGGATAAATACTGCACACCACTTTGTTATATTATTCTAATAACATAAACTTTGCTTGCTTTTGTTGACACTTTATGTGTAAGATGGGGAACATGTTCTTTTTAGAGAGAAGATTCAATACAAACAAATTTCTATCCTGATGGAACCGGTTCCCACCTATAGCACAAGGGCTCACTGACTCACTGGTTTTATGAGTATAAAAAGGATGTGAATCATATACTGTGGCCTTCTCAGTCACCAGTATAACACAGATAAACAGCTTTAGGAGACTTTGGACTGTCATGTAAGGCAGTGCTATCCAACAACATAATCAAAGCACCAATGAGGAGATATCAGGAACAACTGTACTGCCCGAAGAGGTACTAGAACAAAACACTTTTTTCCTTAACCTCTAACATGTCTATGTTGTTATAAAGTATATATGCCTATAACTTGTATAGACATATATATATGTAACAAGTACAAAGTCATACTATCTGCTGTCAATCTCCATTGATCATTTTCACTTAGTTTGACTTTGTGTGTCCAGTGAATCCAGAAGACAAGTGTCCATCCCAGCATCCATCTATTATTATAGACAGACAGTTCAGATGGGATAAATTTCAACTTTACCAAGAGAAAAATCAATGAAAAATGAACTGTGCTCGTGTGTTGAGTAAGCAGTCAGCTGCAGAATATTTTCATTCGCCGAACTTCGAAAAAACGAGCACCCGGCGTCTTCATATCAAAGCAGCATTTCCTCAAAGCTACAGAACCCCAGTAAGCTAGATGTATAGCAGAGCAGGGGGAGGGGTAAGACAGGCGCGTTATATGTCAACTAGAGTGCTGCACACAACATAGTGTGCGTGAGATGTAGAATAAAGGTCACACCCCAGCACTCTGCCAGAGCTTTGACCTTGAGCTGCTGACGAAGGCACGCGTGCATGTGTGCGTGCATGTGTAATAACCATGCTTAGTGAACAGATGGAGCTTAGAGTACCAGACATGCAGTCATCATGACTGACTGACCAGCTTGGTGTGTGTGTCTGTGTGTGGAGCTCTTTCTAACAAGTGCATCATGAGGCGCACAGAAACCTTGCTTTCCGGGCCACATGCACACGCTACTCTAACTCCTCTAGTTAGGCTATCCTATTTCTCAAGGCACATTCACTATTCCGTTCCAGAGCACCGTTGGTGTGTGTGTAATGACGGGGGCTGCTGGGCCTGCAGCTAGAGCCAGAATGGCAGAACGGCACATGCAGTGCATGCCCCAGTGAGGAGCAAGGCTCACCAGTCAACCTGGCATGTAGGTCAGGAGTGCTGGATAAATTAAGTGTGACGGCTGAAATGTCAACCACTGAACACAGCGATGTAGGCTTGGAAGTGGGGAGGTGGGGAGGCGTGGGGGTGGAAGAGAAAATGGGGACTGGATCTTTGGGTGTGTATGTCCATAGGGCTGCTATTGTATGTGAATGGGTCAGTGGAGAAAGGGGGCTTTGAGCAACAAAACAAGCTAATGGAAGGCGAGGACACGTGACGCAGGCGGCAATGGTGGCAGGCGGCACTCAAACCCACAAACGTGCTGGTCGCCACTGAGAATGTCTTCCCACCATTCCTGTCCTCCCTTCACTTGAGATTTTCTTTCGGTTTTTCACTTCTTTCCTCTTAATGTTTTTTTTCTCTCACTCCAAATCACTTAATCACACCCCATCCTCACGGTCTCCCTGTTGTCCAAACTGTCTCTCTGCACATCCGGCTACACAACATTAACTTAATGATGGCACCCCTGAAAAGGAGAGGACAAATAGTAAGACAGACAGGGAGAGCGGAAAGAGAGGAGACTGGGAGGAGAGAGACAGGAAGGGAGGTTTCCTCTACAGAGGAGGGGGATAGTGGAAGCAAGGGGGAGGAGAAATTATGCTAGTGGCGCCTCTGTGCATGCGTGTGCATGCGTGTGCACGCGTGTCGCAGGATATGCAGCTCACAGGAAATAAGCGGCTGCAAAAATCCATACCCCCTCCCCCCACCACACACACGGAAACACAACCACCGTGCACGAGGCCCGCAGCAGAACACACAAAAGGAAAAAAAAAAAAACCATGAACAAACATACACAAAACCCCAGTGAGCCAGTGCCCAATGCACCGCTGTGTTCTCAAATGTCATGTACAGACACACACACACTCCTGCACACACATACACACTTCCCTTACACTCCAAATACACACATTCCCCCACCCACATGAAAAATAAACATTCACATAAAATACACCCACACATGAAAACAAATGCACATAGTCTTGATCTCACTCACACATACTCAGCCTTGCTACCACATCAAAGTGTCTGTTTGACGGAGACTCACCTGTATGTGAGGCACTTTCTGTGGGGTAAGAGGGGGTGAGGAGAGTGGGTGGGAGGCAGAAGGTGGAGGTGCCCACGGGTGGGAGGCCTGGTTGGGGGGAGGGGGCGTGCTCTGCAAGTGATGAGGGTGTGAGGGCAGGTGTGTGTGCTGCGTCTGAGGGCTCTGAGTGGGTGGCCCAAGGCCCTGGTTTGGAGCCGGGATTCCATGTTGACCAACAGGCGGTCCCTGAAAACTCATGGGTGCCGGCTGCATATGCTGCCCACTTCGAGAGGCCTGCTGCTGGGTCTGGAGTAGACGCTGGTCTCCGCCCTGGTTTGCGGGGGCTTCGTGCCCTGGATAAAGCGACAGGACAAAAAAGGAAAAAACAAACAAACAAAAAAAAGAATCATTATCATCGTGTCACCCTTGTCAACTATTTAGATGGAATCAAGGCAGTATTCCTTTTTACCCTGTGTTTGATAATGAAATTCATCTGAACACTTTGATGCCCCCCCCCCCCCCAAACAGATGTGGACATACTCTTACTTTTCCATATTTTGATCATTTCTCTTAAACAAAAGTCACATTTCAAGTATCATGGCATCAAATCATGTGCCTGTTTAAGCTTTACTCAGTATTTAGCCAATACAACCATGATGGAGATGGCTTTAGTTTCTAGTTCTGTCCTTTTGTAAATTGAAGAAACTGATCTTGATCGCCAATAAAGGATCAAAGTGAAGCCCGTGAACAGAACACTGCTTACCCTGCTGCTGCTGGAGCTGAGGCCTGTTTGGTCCCATTTGTGCACCACGCTGTGGCCCCATACCAGGATACATCTGCCCCGCACTGGGGGCCATGCTATGGGGTTGCTGGTGTTGGGGGTGTGGGGCAGGCAGCGGGGTTTGTGGAGTCCTCTGTGGATGGGCCATAGCACTGGGTGGAGAATGCATTGCTGTGTATCCTGCAACCTCTGGGGGCCCAGCTAGCCCTGTGCTAGGAGGTCTGCCCTGTTGGGCGGGAGGAGGGGTCGGGGCTCCCAAAACCCGCATTGGGGACATGGATGAAGGAGAGGAGTAGGTTCCCTGAGCTGGGGGGGCAAGATGGGACTGGGCTTGGTTTTGGGGTTGGGACATATTTTGCGGGTGGTTTAGGGGGTGCATAGGCTGGCTCTGCTGCCCTGCCTGCTGCTGCATCGGGGCAGAATGAGTCTGATGGGCTTGGTGTGGTGGTCCAGGGGGGTATCGTTGTCCCTGCTGCCCTGCTGCCGGGCCTGTTCCCTGGTTAAACCTCTGGCCAAGCTGCCCTGATCCCATGGGCTGGCTGGCATTAGCACTGACATTAGTATTAGGAGCCTGGCCCATCCCAGGTCCTATGGCACCATACTGGGGCTGATAGCCAGAGTACTGAGTACCCCCAAACCCTCCCATGCCTTGTTGGTGGTGGGGGTGCGGCGGCTGTCTGGATGGGGAGTGTGGATATCGGGATGTGTGTCCCATATTGGGATAGCCTTGGGATTGTGCCTGAGGCTGAGGGTGTCTCATCTGGTTACCCCCGATTCCAACATGTCCCAAGTAGTGAGATGTGTCCTGAGCAGGAGGGGGTGCCATGCTCTGTGGAGGGTAGTGTTGATTCATGCGGGCTGCATTAGATGTGGGTGGACCTTGAATCCCACCATAATTGCCTTGAGACATTTGGTAGCTTCCCATCTGGTTGGGAGTAGCCCCTGGTTGTGCTGGAGCCTGTGGATAAGCTGGTCTGGTCTGCTGCTGCTGCTGGCCCCAAACTCCCCCACCTCCTCCTCCTCCTCCAGTATCACCCTGGTACCCATGGTGGGGGTTGCTAGCGTTAGCTGGGTTACTGTGGTAGTGGGAGGTCATGCCATTCATAGCCGTGTTCACATTTGGGGGACCCTGGCTGGGGCCATTCTGAGCCATCATTCGTCCTCCAGGGGTGCCGGCTTGATCATAGCCTGTATACGGGCCATGGTCGTACATTTGCCCCAATTTAGGCTGTGCTGGGGTAGGCCCACTCCCATGCATCATCCCCTGGTGGTATCCCCTGCTTCCCTGGTGTTCATGGTTCAGAGCGGAATTTGTCTGCTGGGCAAGAGGAGCAGACTGGCCTGGGACCGACTGCTGAGGAAAGCAGTCTCCTAAACCATCTAACCCATCTGAGAACAGCCCTGGGTCGTCCCCGAATAAGCTCAACATCCCAGGGTCCGCCATGACTGGATGGAGGCCCCACAGATGGCGGGGACTGGATGGAGGGAGATTTGTTGTGCGGTGAGAAGCTAATCAGATAGCTGCTAATTTGAAGCTTTCCACCATGGTCCTCATGAAGGTTTCTGGTGAGACAGGAAGAGAAAAAGAAACAGTGGAATTAATGCAGGTATTCAGAGAAGGGCAAAGAGCTCCTGGATGCTTCACTATGAAAATAATTTACTTTAACAGTCCCCCGATGAACTGTCACATGCTGCCTTTGTTAATTGATACAGAACTAGTCTTCAATAGTTCTGTATTAATAAAGTGTTTACATAGTAAATCCACAGCCACCTAACTTAATCTACTCATGTAGTGTGATACTATTAACAGGTATAGGACTCCATATGCCAGTAACAATATAATATACCAGTTTCTCATATTAACTTTATATTCAGCAAGTTGTTTTATCATTTTTTGATGAATATGAGCGAATGACTTCATCCACAATTACTCAGTCCTCCTCACTCTTATTTCCAATGATTAGTCACTGCTAAAAAGCTGTGAGAGTCCCCAGCATCCTTCAGCAGCTCACCTAGAGAGCATCTTATCTGGTTTGCTCCAACTAGACTATATTAGGCTGCAGCTGGTCAACGAACCCTTGTTCTGCTCTGCTCCAGGGCAGCTCTAAGCAGAACCTACAACAGGTGGAGAGCTGGTTCATTTTCAGCTACACCAAGCTCACAGAGGGTGGAGAGCAGAGCAAGGAGTACAGCCATCAGCTGCAGTCCAACACACGGACGTGGAGACTCACTGGAAAAGCAACTGATTTAGAGGCTAGTTACACTAATAATAATAATAATAATAATAATAATAATGGATTGGATTTATATTAAAAAAAAAAAAAAAAGGATTTATATAGCGCTTTTTCAAGGCACCCAAAGCGCTTTACAATGCCACTATTCATTCACTCTCACATTCACACACTGGTGGAGGCAAGCTACGGTTGTAGCCACAGCTGCCCTGGGGCAGACTGACAGAAGCGAGGCTGCCATATCGCCTACACCAGTAGGCGGTAGGGTGAAGTGTCTTGCCCAAGGACACAACGACCAGGACAGAGAGCCCAGGGATCGAACCGGCGACCTTCCGGTTACAGATATGCTTCCCAACCCCCTGAGACTACAGTAACTTTTGCAACAACATAATCATATCATAAACCTGAGTACTGATGGTGCTGATCACCTGTACAAAGAGACAACACAGTTTAGTTTAAGCTAGCATCTAAGATGTATTGATCAGCAAGGGGTAATCAGATGAGCATGAAAACCATTTTTTCTCCTCCGTGGTTGGTATCGTATAAAGTTAGACATTTCTTGTAGGGACATTTTCTACAAAGGTAGCTTTTTGAATTCAGGAGTAAAAGCCAAGAACACAATTTATTTTGATTCTTTTTCCATTCTTAGAAAATGCTTTTCTTCTGCATGCAGAACTGAACTGCCATCTTTATTAACTATGGTATGATGGCCTCACTCGTAAAGATTTGTTTATCCGGTGAGGTAAAACACGAAGATGTTAAAAATTATTTTTTTTAAAAGGCAACCACTGAATCAAACTTTTCTATATCACCCCACCCCCAAGAGACCATCCCCCACCTCCATTTTTACTAAACAAAGAACTTCTTTCTTTTCCAACACACACTTGGAGTCAGAGTGTGTGTGTGTGTGTGTGTGTGTGTGTGTGTGTGTGTGTGTGTGTGTGTGTGTGTGTGTGTGTGTGTGTTTTAGAACAAAGGACCCAGCAGATGCAGCTCTGTTTGAACAGCAGCAGCTGCCATCCAGCCAGCCAGAAAACAGCAAGCCAACAGGCCACAGAGCCTGCCCATACACCAGTCAGTCAGTGGTTAGCTTTTCAGTCAGCAACTCATTCAGCTGGCTAACTAACCAGTCAGTCCTGGCAGATGTTTGAAGGTACGGGAATTAGCCACCTGCTACCTGTGGGCTTCCCTTTCCCTCTGTATAAAAAACTAGATTAAAATGCGTATGGGAAACTTACTGCTAAGAACTCAGCATTATTTGTGTGATAAAATTAGGAATCTGAGAAGCTTAGAGGCCAATGTAACAAGCGAGTGAGTGTGAGTGAGAGGATGGAGGTAGGTGGATCTGAGCATGCTTGAAGTGTGTGTGTGTGTAGTGGAGATAGAGAGGACTGGGGGAGGTTTGCTTGTTGCTTCTATGCGCTGCAAAAACCAACAGCCAGCCGCTACAGAGTTCCCCACCCCCCCAAACTCCTTCGCCCCATTTCTATCCTCCTCCACTCCTCCCTCCCACATATTGGTTCATTATAGAGCTCGGCAGGTATCGGGGATAAAACGTGTCATTATTTCCACTCACGTAAAGTAGCACACAAGCATTAGCAAGTTTTCCTTCTTAATAAATATTTGGCACTGTAAAACTCCTCGTGCCCACACAAATAATCAAAGTAGGCAACTGACATTCCAAATCGTCAGATTTAGTGAAGCACCTCTCACTGCGGGCTAACTAGGTCTGAGCATACAGCCTGCTGAGGTCTATCACAGCATGGGGTGCATCCTGGACTGGCTCACGTGCCTATCACAGAGCTGGGCCTACATTTGGTGCAGTCTGCATGGCAGAGAAGCAGCACTTCTGCTACTGTTTTGTCAAAAATATGACCACACTTCACATAAAGCCTGCTGCTTCCTGTCACCAGGCAGATGTTTTCTCTTCAGCTTTACTCGAGAGGATAAAACTGTTAGAACTGATTGGTCCAACATCCTTTCACTGCTCCCACCATCTGCTATTGCCAGAAACTGAATGCTGTAAAAACTACCACGTTCTACTCAGTTAAAACACAGAAGTCAAAGTGATACTTTTAAACTAATCCAAGACTTTTTTTGTTTGAAAAGTTTCAAGAATCTAAAAGTTAACGTTTGAGACTAACAAGCACAAGTTATTTGTAACCAGATGTGATTCCTCAAAGTCTCTTTGCATACTCTTTAATGTCTGCTTTTTGGGTGACAATACCCTTATAAACTAAAGCCATTCACTAAGTAACATGACATTAGCATGACACAGCGCTACAGTGAAAAAGCTCTCCTTTAAGCCTTGAGCCTTTCTGTTGCAAAACTCCAAGATGCCAGCTGGGAGCATCCACTCTTGTTGTGTAAATAGCATTAAGAGTCCTTTCCTCCATACCTATGAGCCGTAAACAAGCTGCCTGTACGAACAAAGAGCTTATTACGGCAAAATGCAAAGGCATCCAAGACTTAAACTAGTGGTAGTTTCGTCAACAAGAGTTTAACTTTATATTGAGAACATTTTCACTGCTTTACCTGGAGCCATTTCTGACAAAGTGCCAGTCGCCAGTGACAAAAATACTATATCTGTCCTGTAAAGCAGGAAATCTGTTAGTCTTGGTCAGTTGGTTTTTAGTATTAAGTGACTGAATTGCAGGGAGGAGAGCTGCTAACACCTGAATGGCTTTACAGACAGTAACATGTTTGTTTACAATCCGAGTCTCCTCCTCTTCTGAAATTATAGCTATATATTTCTATAACTATATATAAAATAAGCACATTTAAGCTCGTCTCAAGCACAGTTGACTTTTCATGCAGTGTTGATGTAATGTGTTTTTTTCCCCCGTGTTCCTGAAAACTAGTTTAATCATCAATTAAAAATCACTAATTGGTAATTTAGACTTCTGAACATGTGAATTTAATTTACAAGGATAACAATTCATCTGAATTAATTATTTCACTCTTCTGCCAGTAACGCAACTTATTCTGCCACACCTGGATGGAGTCTCCAAATATCTGCACGTTGTCCTAATGGCAAAACTGTACAGTTGTGACTTACACAGCAGAGTGTTAGTCAGAGGGAACAGGAATGAAAATAAATTTGACATGCATGTGTTGAGACAGGGCCTCTGGATTACAAATAAGAACTTGGAAACTTGATTCTAAATACACATCAGCTAGGGCACACAGGTTATCAGTATCATATACTGGACAGGACCAATGATAAATGGGGAATTCACTGACCTTGGTCTATAAAGGAGATCTGATACTGTTTGTGTCAAGCTGACAGCACTTTTCTTGTAGAATTTGCTAACTTTGCACAAAACTCAGACACGCCCTTTGCCCCTTTTTAAGATCCCTGGTTGAGATGTGTTTCCATAAAGAAGTAGAAACACCTATAAAAGCTTTTCACTCGGTCAGCTATATTTTTGCTAGCTCCAGTAGGGCATTACTATAAACAGTAAACATGGACATGCCTGCTGGTGCACACTGAAGTTCAGCAGGTTCAAACTTCAAACTCAATAACCAGAGAGTGAACGTACATTTGTGTGTCCACTTTTGTTCTTGAACCGTTAGCTATGCATGATACACAGGTCAAAATGATCCTTATTCATTTCATATTTGGGAAGCAACCTCTACAGCTTCGTACACTTCAAGTCAACATTTGATTGGCTGCCCCTCTTAAACCCCCTCTTAAATTTTAAGGGGGGAAGGAAGAGTAGAGGAAAGAGTATAGTGGAGAGGAAAAACATGGAAGATGAGAAGGAAAAGTGGAGGAAGAAGAGATGAGAGTAGAGGGATATGGGTGGAAAGTGGGATGGCAAGGAGAGAAGTGAGGAAGCGAGAAGATGGGAAATACGAGGAGAGGAAAGCAAAGAAAAAAGAAGAGGAAGAAAAAAGGATGAGAGGAGAACAGCAGCATAGAAAGAGGGAGGAGAAGTAAAAGAAGAGGAGAAATTAAAGGGATGTAAGAGGAAGTGGGAAGGAAAGAGGAAGAAGTGAGGAAATAGAAAAATGTTGAACCACAGGTGCCTTAAAGGAGAAAACGTACAAACATTACCTTAAACCGCAAGTTTAAGAGGGGCAGGGCTGTGTGCCTGAGAAGACCAAAGTAGGATATCTCCTCTGAGTAGAGCAGTGTGAATCATAAGCATCTGACTCACTAGGATTAATTGTACATAGATTAAACTCCTTTGAAAAATTGGCCGTGTTTAAAATGAGTCTCCACCAATGTAACACTATGACAGAAAATAAGGAAAAGATATTATGCCATGTCTAGTTGCTTTTGTATAAGTCATTCAAACATTGCATGGCAGCTAAGGCCAATGTGCTGCGTGTTCTTAAAGCAGCACATCAAGTGTTGCATTAGAAGAAGAAAAAAAAAAAATTGTGTTCAGCTACTAGATTACCAAGAATACAGCAGCTCGGAAACGCAGTGCATTTCAGTCACTACAGGAAGGAAAGGTTTCTACTTGTGTCTGTGTCTCAGGTGAGAGTAATTGAGTGTAATGTCACATCCTTTGCAGCAAACTAGTGTGAGGGTAACTGATTTCCTGTCACACACACTCTACATATGAGTGAATCCCACATTACTAAATAAATGTAGCTATATAAGCACTTACTTGAGCCATCTATGTGTGTGTGAGAGAACAGCGCAGTTGCACGTGTGTGTGTGTCTCGAGGCTCCTTTGCTCCACTCATCCTCCTCATTTCTTGTCTGGCATTTAGAACTTAGCCTCCCACAAGATAACACTCGTCTGCAACGAGTGGATGGAGCAGGATACACTTCATCTTGCTCTTTATTTCATCCTCCATCTCTCTAGCGTATCTGTTCATCCCTCTGTGAAACCTGCTTCAGTCATGGAAAAGACAAACTCCTTGTTCTCTTGATTTAAACTTTCTGTACCACTTTCTTTGCAGTTTTAGCCCAAACTTGAGTTCTTGCAGAGATCACACAGTGACATACATATATGAAAACACGTGCACAGTTTGGCCCAGCTGTCATTGCACAGGGAATTAGGTGAGCGACCAGTGTGCCACTTTAAATGCCAAATCTCATCAAAGGATGAGGCTTTTAGGCCCCTATGCTCCTCCTGCCGTACCACACTTATGCTGAGGAGCCAAGTAGAAATTCAGATATATCCATACTGAACACCACAGATGTATCCGTTTAAAAAAACAACAACAACAAAAACCCCATAAAAACAAACAAGCAAGCTGTCATCTGAGCCAACTGAATACATACCAGTCAATGTTTAGCATGAAGCAGCAAACACTTTGTCCCTTCCCAGCTATGCAAATCAGTATCTTGGCATGTGATGAGCCTTCATGCTTGACCCTCAACAGCAAGTATCCTTAGCAGCTCACATACAACAACATAGACCTCCCATTTTTATGATGCAGGGCAAGCTGTTGATAAGTAGTCTGTGTGCTATCGGCAGTATGGTAGGCACTTCGACCTCCTATCCAACAAATTTACTCAGCCATCCAGTGACATAAAAAAAGAAAGGTACTAACACAGCCGAAAGCTCATGCTCACTTAATGTGGCTTCACACGACCACACTGATGGTTATCAGCATTTTCAGAAGTGACAGTCAATGTAGGTTTTAACAACAGGGGTCAGTTTGAAGGCGGATGACTCAGATAAACAAAACTTCAGTATTAGAGAAAAACATTAGTCAAAAACATTGATGGTGATGAACAAGGTAAACATCCTTTTTAGTTGCTGTCATGTTATTAAATGTCAGTAACAGATTTCATGGGAAAAAAAGACGACAAGAAAGTGATCCACTTTCATGTCACAAGACACTGCAAAAATCCAGAATATCAATCAATTATATTACAAGAGTAATATAATTACAAAACATACTGAGCAGAAAGTGGCAAGTGAAACTAGTGGGGAAATCTATTTTGAGCAGCTTAAATATGTTATTTTAGCTCCAGTCTGTCACTAATTGCTCATATATAGAGTTGGAGGATGTGCTGGCGTAACAGCATCAAAACTGGATAAACTCGACCGCGTTTGGATAAATGTCAAATCTACAAAATGACATAAAATGCTGAAGGAGACGTAAAAGAGCACAACAAAATGCGCTATCAGCCGATATGTGCCTGGCTGATTACCACTATCACAAGATTAACTGATGTTTATCTGCAAATATATTTATAATTTTATATATATTGGCTAATGTTTGATTAATTTCACCATACTGACAGTTATAATGGACAATTACAAAATCAACAAATCTAACAGTCGTCATTAAAACAATTCATTGTCAAATATGAGAACTTGTGTGAAAAATGATCTACAGCACACAAATGCTGGGTTTTATTAGTAATTTCTGTGCAGTATAAAGAAAGCACTGGAGGCAGCTAAGACAGGGTCAGGATGGGAGAGAAAGGGCCTTTCCTTTGCATTTCTTTGTGTTGCAACTCCAAGCAAACCGTGTCCCAAAATAAAACCTAAGATACTGTATCAAGACACTGACCTTGAAGCAGCAGACACTCTCCAGTTTACACACAGCTAGAAGCAATATGAAAAGGGTTTGGTTCGGGCACTATCAGAGGAGTGCACGGGCCTGTGAGGCAAATAACGTAATTACCAGCTCCACCTCACCTGAAAACACAACTGAAAGGCTCGTGTACGTATAGTTTTAACCAACTATACATGCATGAGTTTCAGCCAACTTGAAAAATACACATGCAATCACCAGCCAGGCTCAGGAATTCACACTGACTGTGCAGCTCTGTCAAACCACAATTATTGAGGCCACCCATTCAGCCAAGCCGAAACCGCAGAATATCACTGCCAAGTTAGTGCAACTGAATGGCCTTCTCTGGCTGCCGGAGGCATTACACAGCCTTTCACTGTAATGCATTAGAGATGGGCTTTCATTTAACAACAACCCCAAACAGGAACTCTAAGAAAAGACTGGCAGCCAGGCCCAATCAGAAGTGCCCACTTTATTTTTTACAATTTCTGTATATTGAGCATTTTACACATATCATATATCTGTTGGCCATTTAACAAAACACAGCGTGACAAGTCTCCAAGTTTTCAGTGCAGACAATCACCCACGTCAGGTGATCTAACTGATATGTTCTTCCCGTCGGCGTGAAGGCATGTTTGGGAGTGACGTCACCTGGTGTAAACTGGGCTGGAATGAAAACCCGCAGGCAGCAGGCACACCTCACCTTTTTCCTGCTCTGTAAACATTTCTGAACACCTATTGAAGTTGTCATTTTAAACACTCCAGAGAAATCTCGAGATGTTGACGATTTGCATGGGGCTGTCACCTTCTCGATCCACAGGCCTCATTTTAGTGGTTTCCTCTACTCTTTTTCCTCTCCACTATTATAGACACTTGCTGGTTTTTATTTGTTAACATCTATTACACTTGACCAAAATGACTGCAAATCACTTGGTGCATGCAGCGTCAGCCTGCGGTGAAGGAGGGGTGTGAGGGAGGGAGATTAGCCAACAGCGGCTCAATACAGTTCTGTCTGTGCCGTCGACAGTTTGGCAGCTAAACTGTCTGTAGCCTCCAGGCTTTACTACAGGAAATCTCTGCCATGTCAACAACACCATGTTTCCTCTGAGGCACAGACAGGTACAGACAAATAAAACCAAGCCAAAGAGTAAACTACACCAGTGCCTTAGCAAGCGCAACTTCACTAAACACCTCCGGGGTGGGGGGGATTTTTTTTTTTTTTTTTTTTTTTAAAGCAAATGATCTCCCTCTTCATCTGCAGGACACGTGTGCACCCACCCACCTCCCATTACCACCAGGATCTAAGCCACTATAATTTATACCTTTGTTCCCAAATGGAGGACAGCGTGCAAGAGCTGGCTAGCTGTGTGTGTAATTACGCTCAAGTGAGGGGATGCATGGCCGTGTGTTTGGGGCTGGGATTTGAGGGCCGGAAGGAAGGAAGAAAGAAGAGGAGGTGGGGGTTGACGGGGTGGCGATGAGGGGGGCCAAGAGAGCAAGGCGAAAAGAGAAAGAAGCAGTGAAGCTAAAGAAAATCTGGTTATTTTACGCACGGCTGCTTTGTTAATGGACACTGTGTGTGTTGGTTTGCGTTTGTGTGTGTGAGAGAGACTGGAGAAGGGGGTGGGTGGTGGCGGTGGGTCAGCAGGAAAGGGCTGTGTTTATCCAATCTGTTCCCTGCCTTTACCATGTGGTAGGAAAAACCACTGGCCGGCTCTCAGTCTGATCCCAGAAGACAGAGGCTGAGAGACAGACACAGGAGAGGGAGGGAGAGAAAGAAGTAGGCCACAGGGGGTAGCCAAGGAACCTGCTAAGAGAGAAAGAGTGCATGTCTCTGTGCTCACTGAGCTAAAGAACCTGTCATGTGGTTTGTGAAGCTATATGCTCCCTGAAAATCACTGGTTTAAGCAAGCCTATTTAAAAAGTGACACATATATGCCCAGAAATATTGGCCAAATAGTTTAAAGATTCTAGTGGGTTTAGTAGGTTTTCGGGCCTAAACAGGATTTTTGAGTTCTTTAAACCAAAGCTATAACTGAAGCTTCCAAATTTTTCGAGACACCAATCTGTTGCCAATACCAGGGTTTCTGCCAGCACATTACCAGGGTGGGGAACCATCACACTGATGGTCAGCTCAAAAGTTCCAACCATTGATTTAGGTAACATATCTTACACGGTTCTCCTGATTTGAGAATTAAATAATCAATAGCCAGGTTAACATTTATGAGAACTGTTTAATACTGTAATGTTGCTGAAACGAGAACTCTACCGACCTCTTTGAACTCCTTACAATGTGTTGTTATGAGTCATGAACATCAACCACTAGTAAGAGCTGAAGGGTGGAGACAAACACGGTACTGGCTTCGCAACAAATAAGTACCTAACCCTGCAACCCTTATATATCGCCCTGAAGCTCCTGTTAATCCCTTTTAAGGCATTAAAAAGACATTTTTGTAAGTTAAAAAACAGGACTGAAGAAGCAGGCAAATGCTATGACTCAGTGCCGGTTTACCTGTTCAGCTTATATCCATCCATTTGTGCTCACTGATTCGGCGAGTCTCAATCATTCATTGGTGTATGTAAATGAGGTTAAGTATGATTTGTTCTCCATCTGTTACATGCATTACTTTCTCTTCATGCTGGAGCTAGGAAATAAACTTGACAGTGTGTCGTCCCAGCTCCCTCCTCTCTGTTCCCGTGCACAGCGCTACACACAAGCTGTTCTGTCTGTGTCACTGCGGAATTAGCGATTAGCATTATCTCAGCTGATAGTGAGATAATACTCCATTACATGAGTACAAAACACTGTTTACAACAAGCATCAGTCATTGGTAATTATATGTTAACATTTCTTCTGAACAGAAACTGGCATTCCTAAATTCTGTAGATTCTAGTCATCAAAACTCAACAGCAGAGTGAAGCAAATCAAAACCAAATGTCAAATGTAGGATGTCAAAATAGACTAGACTGATTCTCAGTCTTCTTTTCTACACTTTGTGTCACTTACTACAAACAGGAAAACACAACCAAGAACAAAGGTTTAGACAAAGACTTGAATCTTTTTCAACAGACTGCTGAGAAATGCTTCCTAAGAACCTGAATGTTTCATTTGTGCTTAGCTGACGGGTTTCCTCCACTCATCTACTTAGAAGGTCACTGGATATATATGGTTGTAGAATGCATTTAGAATCTGTGGAAAGAGCTTATGCAAATCAAGAAAGACTTATGCTGGTTTAAATTGTGATAGGCCCTCACATGCAATAAGGTCATTGGAGTATCTTTTTTCCTATAAAGCAAATGTCTCAAATTTATAAATTAAGCCAGAGGGATGCATCTTTAAAAGATCTCTGCAGCTCCTAAAAGTACTCTACAGCCTGTCCTCTGCAGTACTAAAACTCTAGGGATGAATGAGTTTCCAAAACTTCTGCCATAGACTGGGACCAGATTAAGTGTCTTATCTGACCTTAATACATACAGTAGGCTGAACTAATATTTGACTTGTAGCATCTGACCCACATTGAGTTCAGATCAGGAGGCAGGTCACAATGCCCAGTCAGACGACATGTACCGACGCTTTCAGGATGAGCGCTGCAGTTAATGCTGGTATTTCCCCTACCACCCCTCAGAGTCTGTAGCTGTAGGCATTCAGAGCCGAAGGAGACAGGCGTCCCCTGTGTCTAAAACAAACCACTTCATTAATATGAATATTCCAGTGTTGTTTGAATCTTGATCAGAAAGTCAGAGCAGCAGGCATAAGCTGATATGAAGTTCGGAGATCAAACGGCTGCAGGTGAGGGGGAAATTGTAGCTTGGTAATGCAAATGACTTATCATAGTGTTACACTGCCACTATTACAGGCTTTGGGGAAAACCCTGCAAGTGTTCAAAAGCAGTAGTCTTTTCAAAAACTACAGGATTTGTCAGTAGCAGGGAGTCAGATCAGCTTGCTGAAAGAAAACCACCAGTGGTTTTGGGGCTGTTGAGAGATTTGTCATACCTGTTCAGACCAAAAAAAAAAAAAAACAAAAAACAAAAAACAAAAAACGAAGCTTTGGAAATACTTCTGAGCAACAAGAACATCACAGGCAGTACTTTCCTGACTCTCGGTCTAGATTTTCATTTTTGTAGAAAACATGAATACACAGGCTTCCAAAGAAAGGCTTTCATGGTGAATTCCCCATGAAAGTCAAAATGCTTAGGTATCCCTTTATGCAAGAGCAAACAGGAAGGCTCACACACTGATGATAAACAGGCTCTCCAGAATGCAACCCCCACTGCTGCTCAGTCAGTCACTGCTATCGACATGTCCTTTTCAACCAATGGGACAGCCAGGTC
This sequence comes from Rhamphochromis longiceps, assembly GCF_057381845.1. Classification (NCBI taxonomy): domain Eukaryota; kingdom Metazoa; phylum Chordata; class Actinopteri; order Cichliformes; family Cichlidae; genus Rhamphochromis; species Rhamphochromis longiceps. The sequence continues at coordinate 32,766,650 of NC_140574.1, forward strand.
TGAACCAAATCCCCTGAGCCTGGATAGCTACACTTCTTGCCCCACCTGCCCAGGTGCTAAGACTTCCAGAGTCTACTCCAACTCCTACTCCAACAGTAGATGGAACTAGTCAACAACAGTAATGTGTCAGGGTGGTTTATAATCTATATTTATAAAAGTTCAAGACCCTACATATAAAAGGTGAACTCCTACAATCTGATGATGTCCTACGATTAGCACTTTGCAACAGTGAAGAACTCCCTTCTAAGAAGAAGAAACCTCCAGGCTCACGGAGGATCAGTCATTTACATGTTCAGGAAATTCCAATATTATCTGCCAAAAACAAAGATCTATGTACCTCTTACGAAAGTGTCTTTACTGGTTGAAATCTCTTTCACGTGTAGTTAACATCATCCTGTTTTCATTCCATCTCCCTAACTGGATGCTGATTCCAAAAGCAAGCAGCACTTAATCTTTCATCAGCAACGTGAATCACCGAGGAGAAATGGTGATCGAAGATGAGCAAGAAGGATGCATGGATGCCACAAGAGTGCCATTAAACCACAGCAAGCGCCGGGAAACTGATGAGATTTTTGCATGGCGCTGACGGAGCTTTTCAGCAATAGGATTCATCAGCAGCTGATGACACAAAACTCCCACATATTACCAGTGGAAAGGCCTTGGATTTAGCTTTGCTTATTTTCTTCCCATGTTAGCAAAGAGCTGAAGAGGGGAAACGGGATATTCCAAAAGTATATACAGCAGCAGAGGTCAACAACAGACTAAAAGGCCCATACTTGACAGGCCGTCTCCTCCAGCACATACAGAACACACGTACAGCCCACACACAAACACTTGAGAGCTGTATTAATGCCAGCCTCTCTCCTAGGCACAGCACTTGGTCCAGAAGGCCCTCGCTGCAGGAGGAGGATGGGGGAGGCAGGCGCAGAAGAGAAGGAGGGGGCAGAGGGAGAGACAGGTGAGAGGGAAGGATGAGAGAAAGCAGTAGACACAGTGATGACACTCAGTTTTGAATGTCACCACAGTGCTAAAGACCCCCGCTAACCTTTTGGCTGGAAATGAGAGCGCTGGACGGAGGGCGGGGGAGAAAACAGACAGCCAGGCAAAGATGGAGAGTGAGAAAGAGAGATGCAAAGGGTGAGAAAGAAGACTAGAAAAAAAAGGAGGTAGGCTTATGCAGAGGGGGGCAGAAAGGGAGTGGGTGGGTGGCTGAGGGGTGGAGGTGGAGCAATAGATAGCGAAGATGAAAGAGATGGAGGCAAACAACAGCACCACTTCTCATCCCCACTAACAGAAGTGCCATCTATGACACATGATGATAGGAGACAAAATGGCCCCCCTAACAAACAACAGTAATCTGATTCAGACACCCAACAGCAACCTTTCAGCACCAGATTGTCCAGTGCGCTGCATTACCTGCTGCTAGCTAACCTGCAGACAATCCACTCAGTTCAGTTTTGGCCGGGCAATCAGTGTCATCCATCTTATGTGCGCTTGTGTGTCCAGTGAGAGAGAGTGAGTGCTTTTCATCATTACTTTCAACTACATAACTACAGCGAAACCTCCACTGACCTCAAATGGATTTCAAAAATGCCTGCAATGCATCAGCTCTTAACGCCACAGACGTTCCCATAAACAAGCAGCTGTTCTTTAATACATGAGAAAAAGTTATTTTTCTCGTAAGCTCCACTTCTACAAAGACGTTGTGAAGATAACCTATCTTCAGTTATAAATCATATCTACATCAGAAACATTGTATACATTTTTCTTTTGTTACAGTTCAACCAGAGGTTATCTGTACTACGCAGCGTGTCTATAGAGCTTAACTGGAGGCTGTTCACTGAAACTTACAGAAAGACTAGCTCCTCATGGAGCGTCTCCTGCGAGCATAGGTTAAAATCCAGAAGAAACATTTTAGAAGGTTTCAGGACCCATTGTTTACTAACTGCAAGTCAGCTCTCTTAAAATAATGTAACAATTTTCTTTTTGATTTCTCATTATTATTCCATTTAACACTACTGTCCAGAAAAACATCAGCTGGGGCATTACAACTTATCTCAGGACTAAAGGTGGCAAATGACAAATTTCTGCTTCCACTATTTACTGATTTTATTCTGAAAGTGCTGACCAACTGGAGTGACTTGCATATCTCCCACTAAAACATCTTTTATGATGCTGGTCTACTTGATACTATTCTCTGCACACCATTCCATCTTCTGTTTGAAATCTGTGTTTTTGTATCTCACTATAATTTATTTATGAAGTATTCTGTTTTTAAAGTTCAGGTGCTGCTAACCAGCTAAGCCCACGCTATCTGATGTTTCCCTACCTTCAAGCTGGCCTGGTCCTTTCTGTCATTCGGCTGCCTCTCCAGTGAGTCCCTTAAAACATTTTCAGTTCACTAGGAGCCCTTTCTCACTAGTACCTAGTCAGCTATTGTGGTTTTCCATTTGGTAGTATTACCTGGTACCAGGTACTTTTTTAGTACCTGCTTTGCTGGGGTTCCAAGTGAGCTGAGTAGATCGGAAAATGTGACAAATGGCATCTTGGAACTTTCAGCTGCATAGACCACGTTAGGTGGTACTCTACTGAAGTGGAAAACAACCAAAAACCGAGTAGAGTCGAGGCAGTACTAGTGGAAAAGAGGCTTAGATAAACCAGTTACTGGTTACAATGGGAGTCTGTGAGTGTGGGACGAGTGAGTCTGCAGAGGCAGCTTCATAGATCACCTGGCCAACCTGCAGGCAGGTGAACACAAATCAAGACAGGGAGGAACGTTCACACTAAAATGCATTTACAGAGCTTTTAAAGAGCCTAACCACTGAAGAGCACCCCACGTGCCAAATCAAGATCACCCTCCAGACAAGTCACTCTGCTTCGCACTCAGATTTAATTGCAACACAGGCAAGAATCTAGCACTTCCTTTTTGTGGTCAATACTTTATTTGCACTGTTAACCCCACTGAGTGTGTAAGATAACTTCAACACTTCGACAGACCAAGAGAGTGGGTGCTAATGCATTAAGTCAGACACAAAAATCACTTCGGGGCAGTAGGTGCAATGCTGAAAGTGAAAATGCGCCTTTGATATTAAAGTTGCTTTTTAGCATTTTGAGAAATGAGGCTGAGAAATTATGAACTTGTTACATCCAGATTTCCCATCCTCTCAATAATCATGTGTACATTAAACTGAGAGAGGAAGGCCCAACATGTTAACAAATGTCACTTTAACCAGCATAATACAAAAATGTCAGTATTCTCACACATGCCAACAAGTTTACTTCTGATTTCTCCTCTCGTTTGTCTTTAGTTTCTCCTCATCTGTCATTTTTGCGTACACTTGTGTAAGTTTAGCCATATTAATCTGAACTATTCTTCACAGCATGAAAGTAGCAAGAGCTGGTGAAAAGGTCATCAGATGACTGCACACCAAAAGTGAAATGTCCAGATAACCAACACTGACCACACTAATGATTCATAGACCACAACAACAGGGAGTAGGCTTATTCAAAATCATGACAAACTGATGGGCACCTGCCCCAAAGAAAGTGTCAAAGTTAAAATAATGGATCAGGGTAAAGTTGCACAGACAGATGTTCATTAAAAATCACTGAATATAGATAATGGGGGAGGGCATACATGGCGACAATGAGCATCAGTGTACAGCTATAAGCACGGAAATTTGATTGCATCATTCTGAGCAGAGCTATCTTAAAATTGCATTTCACTGTATGTGTGGTGTATGCCCCAATCTTAGCCCCACTGTAAGGTGGCAGGGATTTCCCTAGATGTGGCCATGCTGGGACCACCACCAAAAATAGGAAACAGAAAAACTCCTCAATCTCACAGAATCCCCATCTTTTAGAGTTAAAAATGAGACAAGAGGGCAGATTCTGCTTTGTGTTTTTAGTGGAACAAAGAGTTTATGACAACGCGACAAACAGATTTACCGGCAACTTGCTTCATGAAGTTTCAAATGTTAATGGTTGTATTATTTGGCTCTTTGAGTGAATAATGCACACTCACCAGCCAAAATTAAGACAACTCGAGGGTAATCAGCATGACTTCCACATACTTCAAACTTAAGTCAGAACTATTTAAACGGGGGGAAAGGGCTACTCTAAAAAAAATAACAACCATTGTGTCTACTTTAGTAAATCAATCTAAATATGTGCAAAATTAAAACATTCACCTCTGCACACGTTGTCAAAGGGAGGGGAATCTAACTTTATGTAAAAGTCTCAGGTTAGCCAAGACTAACTGTCTCTAGCAAACTAAGTCAGCCTTGCAGCTGGGAGGGGGGCTCAAATTTTACCACAAAAAAGGGCAGTGAGAGAGAGGGGAGAGAGACCAAATAGTGCTGAGCATCTGTTGTGTGTGTGTGTGTGTGTGTGTGTGTGTGTGTGTGTGTGGTCAGGGCCTCTTATCTCTCCCTCTGTGGCCTGCTAAACATGACTAGCTGCCATCTTGGCTCAAAGACACAAGGTGGTAGTGGTGGGGGTATAGCAGCTCCTGCCTCTATGGGAAACGGGAGGAAAAAAACATAAAGACCCAGCACAAATCTACTGAAATGTGTCGCACTGACTAAAACCACAAAGTAAAAACGAATAGAAAACGAGCGCGTGTTTCTGAGGGGGGACCAAGCTCGGTTATTTTCCAGAGATTTAGTGCCAGAGTTGCGTGAGAGCGGCAGGGTGACCATTATGCAAGTTGGCCGATTACAGAACACATAATGGGGAAAGAGAACAGGATAGCGCAAGAAACACACGCAATTAAGTTAAGACTGTACAAAGAAAAAAATACGGTTTTAGTATATGGTAAAGATGTGTCAGTGGAACTACAAGGGCAGGTGTTTAGGACTGCCTTTCCCCCCTTCCACATCGAGTAACAAGTGTAGTCGTAAGTGTAACCAAACTTCGGTCGCCGGATACAATGTAACACAACAAACAAGTGCTCCTAACAAAAGCCGAAAGGCGGAAAGACCTAAGGAGGATCTGTAATGTAACTTTGCATTTTTACCTCGTCAAAAAGTGAAGTGAAAAAAGAAGCAAAGTTAATTCTCTTGCCCAAGAGCTATGCACTGGTCGATAACCGTTTCGAGCAGGTTAGTAGCTAGCCCGGTGGGGCTAATAAGTGGTCTTTGCCCGTACACAATGAGGATGAGAGCTGGCTAGCAGGCTAGCTGAACTTCTGTGTCCTAGCGCTGGGCCAACCTCCAGCGGCTAGCAAAGCTAATTAGCCTATCAGCGGTATTTCGCACGTCGTTTCGGACCAGGGAACGATTCGCTCATCTCGTTTTTTTTGTTAAAGTAAAATACTTTCTCCGCCACTCCAAAGCTGTACACGAGTAGGACAATTTTTTCAGCACATTCCAAAGTGTTTTGATAACACAAGGCATGGTAAAAACAACAAGAAAAACACGGTTGTATGGAATGACCGCCTGGCCTCACAGCTTCCCCCCTCCTCTCCTCCACTGCTCTGTCCCTTTCGTCCAATAAAACTACCGACTACTACACATTCTTAACACTGTCCCCTTAACCACAAAACACTACAATTCTATTGAAATCAAACTATTATTTATACTTTCATTGTTAAATGGTGCAATTGAGCCAGTGTGCGGCGTTTTTGGAGATTTCTGCCAAGTATTCTCCGCTGGGAATCTCCCTCGGTGCTCCGCTCATTCAGTCGGCTAGTGACTCACCTCTACGCTCGAGCCACCTCGTGTCTCCTAGAAGCTTCAACACAATTAGCTAACAGGGCTAACACTCACACTTTAAAAATGAACTAAGTTCAAGTTTTATATTACACAGGACGATAAGTTGTCTGAGGAACTGACTCAGAAACTACGAGGCTCTCAGTGTTGTGCTGGACATTTTTCTTTCCACTTTTCAACTAACTAATGGGACTGTTGTGCGTCTGTGTGAGTGAGCGATGCTGCGGGTGGCAAAGCTAAACTTGCTATTGTTAGCATGTCGGCATGGCAGCTACACGGACCTTCAATGACTTTCTACTGAAAGAAAAAAATAAAACAGATGCGAAATAAACCTGCAGTCTAAAACAGAACCTTCCCCGCGAGTTTGCCCTGAAAGAAATGCTCGTCGGTCTAAAAACCACAACTCACTGGGCGGATTAAAGAGTCCGATTGTGCTGAAAAAGTATGGAAAACTTGCTATTCAGAAAGAATATAAACGATTTTAATTCAGGACCCTGTGTTATTATGGAAGCATTGCACTTGTGCCAAAATCTGTTCGAATTTTTTCTTAAATGCACTCAGTGAAAAGGGACATTTGTTAGCTTACCCAACAAGCTCGGTCACTTCGGGCTCTTTATCAAATCAACTCCTCGTTAGTAGGGTTAGTATCTCCGCTTGCTTGAAAAAAATCCACGGTGGTCCTTTTCAGTTTGAAATATAAATAAACAGAGGGAAAAAAGTTCAAGTTTCGTGTTTTTCATGAATTATTTCTCCGGCGTATCTCGCATCCGCGACCTCGCCGACTACTGTGCGTTGCTCTTCTCTCCTTTGTGTTAATTTCACTCAAATCGAGTTTAATCCGATCGATCCCTCGGCTGGTCGCGCTCCCGAGTCCTCCCCTCCAGACACTCGCTCACCTTCCTCGGCCAGGGGGGGCGCGCTCCCGAGGACCTCTCATACAGATAAACAGGCAGCGTGCGCGGTCACTGACCCGGCCGTGCCCGTAAGTTCTCATTAGGGGATGGAAAAAAATAACTGGGGCGTCATTTAGAAAAGGAGCTTCTGAATAAAACCGTAGAAATTAGGCGTATTTTTAAATATATATTTTAAATGCATTTTTATTTAAAACAAACAAACAATGGAAAGCATAAACTCGGTTAGAAACCTAAGATAAGATTCTAAAAAAATTAGAAGGTTTTGGGGTATGTGCCCTAATGTTTATCATTGTGAACAACTTTAAATTCTTCTAATCATTTATATAATATTTAGGTGAAGGTGTAGGTTAGAAAAATACCTGAATGTATATGTGTATTGCTGTAATCTTTACAGACTTATTTATATTATTTTTACACATTCACAACTTCTTCATCTCCCTGTTCTGGGTGAGGGATCTAGGCAAGCAAATGCTCCTCATATTTTACACATCAGGGACTCACAAACTATTGATTAGGGACACAATCATCCATTGGATAAGAGTGATACAGATAACTGTAGACAGGCCACAATCTATTGCATGCTTTGTTAGATACTATTCAGTCACCAGATCAAACAGACTTAATGTTCACGATTGTGCATATGTGTGAATCAGGACTGACATCCAACAGTATGAAATCATTTGAAATAGTCTTTGAGCTGCACATTATTGAACATATATCTCTATAATTGTAATGAAAAGCAAAACGTGTGTGTGTGTTTTCCTGCTGCATCTTGTTTGTCTGTCTTGAGTCAACTGCCGTACCAGAGTCTGGTGTTTAATTGGTGATAAAGCTAAAGATAGCGTCTCACAATTTCCCAAATCTGGGATAAACAAACTATAAGTTTTCTTATCTTATCTTTTCTTATGTTATTTTATTTTATCTTAGCTCTCACTGCACAATCAGACAGTCAGATTTCATGAATACACATAACCTGTTGTCCAGAGGCCATGATAGACTGAACATCTATTTGTGACTGAGCATCAGGGAGTTGTTGGTATGACACTGATTTGGAGAAAGCCTCACAAAACTGCACTTGTTGATGGGTCTCACCAAGAAGGCAGTGCAAGTTGTCTTTCTGTATTACTTCATCAAATCAGTGAAAAGGGAAAATCAGTATCTTATATGTTAGCCTTTTTGTCAGGAATTCCAAAGTGTTTCAGATATTGTGACAGTAAATAGGTTTAAAAACATCCATTTTAATGCCCAGCCCCAACACCACATGTCTTTAGGATCAGACTATTCTGTTGCCTGTATTCTGAATTGGGTATTATTTTCTTGATCATTGTTAAGTTGACATGTAGTGTGTGACAAGAGCCATCCTCAGATATGTTAGAACTACTGAAAATACTGTATTTGGTCTAGGAGTGGGTGCTGCCTGGGTACAGCACACAGTGGGCAGGACACATGACGTGCGCTCATTCAGCGTGAACTTACCAGAGAGTTACCTGTTCTGTTCTCACATGAGTGCAATCAGATATGCCAGATGCTAAATTTGTAACATGGAGCTGGCAGGTTAATGTTTAATGCCTGATGAGGCGATGTCTAGAAAGTTTAGTAATTGTAGTACATGTGGGGAAAACATTTGGGCTGCTCTTTCTACATGATAAACAAGGACTATTATATTCTTACATTTTATACAGCATCCAATCTCTTGAAACAATCATGCACATATTAGATAATAAAAACTTTGATTGCAGTAAAAGACTGCAAGTTGCAGCAGGGACATGCTAAGAGTTCAATTCAATTCAGTTTTATTCATATAGTGCCGAATCACAACAGCAGTCGCCTCGAGGTGCTTTATATTGTAAGGTAAACATCCTTCAATAATACAAAGAAAACAGAGAAAACCCAACCATCAGATGACCTCTATGAGCAAGCGCTTTGGCCACAGTGGGAAGGAAAAACTCCCTTTTAACAGGAAGAAACCTCCAGCAGAACCAGGCGTAGAGTTAGGGGAGGAAGACAGGACAAAAACATGCTCTGAAGAAAGCCAGTATAACTAATAATTAAATGCAGACGTGTATGTGTTTTGGGGAAGAAGTAGTTTTAATGCTTTGTTCTGTCTTTTATTGGTTTGGTGTTATAGTATGGTTTTATACATGTTTGAATATATTTTGCATGCTTTTATCTCGAAGTATTTTTTTACTTCCAACCCACACCTTATCAAAGGAATTCTCCAGACCTGCTCACGCTGCATAAAAGTAGGGAGGTGAGAGCAGTCAGAGGAGAGGAGTCATGGAGCATGTACACAACTGGCACAAGCATGATGACTGCAGAGCTTCGGCAGACCAACGGGATCGAGAAAGACAGACTCCAAAGAGACTGGCCCTGGAATTGTCCGTAGAACCGGTTGACGGATATGGCGGAGGAGTTGTATGCAGTAAGAAGGCCTTTTTCAGCGAGACACAACCAGTGAAAAGAGGGATTTCTGTGATGGTTGGTGCTAGAACATCCATTTCAAGACTGCTGCACCTGTGCATATATTGTAACTCAATGTTATTTAATGCATCTTCTAAATGAGTTTTGAACTTCTTGGCTCCCGTACCCGTTCATTTATTTATATTTTTTTAGCTGCTCTCCACCTAATGGAAAAGGACCTCCCTATAAACACTTGGTGAATGAAAAAGGTGACTGAAGACTCAATGCATCATGGGAATCCCCCAGCAGCCAAGACCTATTGCAGAGGATTTCATGGTGTTTTAATGATGCACGGCTCTATAGGAGATTAAAAGAAACTCACCACACTCAGTCAAGTGCAGGAGACCACCCTGTTTGTATTACATGGTACTTTTATTTTAAGCCAGCAAATGACCTAAAATATGAGGAACCAGCAGTAATGTGGCAACAACTTGTAATTTGCTTATCATAACAATCTAGTCCTCAGTAGAGAAGCACACATGCTCACACACAAACACTTATTCATGTAAATGCACTTTCTTAGGTCTCCAATCTCTACAACTTCCACCTTTCTGGTTAAAAGGTCACAAAGTCCCTAACATGCTGACGTAGTTTGGAAGTCGCATTCAGCAAAACTGCAGAGAACACGCTGTACTTTGTTCACCAGAAAACACGGCTTCTAAATTAATTTCCACACATATATGCTGTTTTTTCTTCCCCTAGTCTGTCCTTCATCAACCATTTTGTATATATTCTACATGTTTTGCACTCTGCTGGCTGATTTCCAGAGATATCTGAACATACTTCACCTTCCTTTCAGGCTTCCTCTCAGTACATTTTGAAATTCAACATGCAGAGACTTGAAAGTTGCTTGAGTCACCGTGAACACGGTGTCTGTGGTTAATATAGTCACAGCCATAAATGTGGATTTCAGGGGAGAAGCAGAGCACGCCTTACACATACATTTGCCCCCCACTTAAATGACGATATAAAATAAGACGGGAATTTGATTTTGTATTTTCTTTTACATTAATAAAGATTTCCTGAACTGAACTAAGGAAAGGTAGAACATGAATGAAGTTGTTGGGATGAAAAGGACTTATTTTGGGGGTAAATTTAGGAAAGAAAGTTCAAGTTCATTTTTGCCGCAGAGATATTTTTATATTATTAGTTGATTCAGGCTTGGAGGTGAATGATGGCTGTTATAAAGCATTAAAACAAGGTATACTAGCAGCCCAGTAAATGCCAGAGTGAAGCACAGAGGAGAATCACTTTAAGGAACAAAAGTAGCATCAGAAACAAATCTGAGCTGATCTGGGTATATGAGTATAAATAGGTGTGTGGGATGAAAATAATGTAGCTCATTAGGAGGTTATGAGTGACAAATTACTTTTTTCTCTCTGTCTTCGCACCATTTACCACATGTGCAGTGTTGTGTAGGGAAGAATTATTTCTGTGTGAAATACATAATATTCTCAAAGCCTGTTTGACCTTGGACATCTACAATCCCATTTCTCAAAAAAAAAAAGCTGGGACAAAAATGCACAGCAAAACAGGAATTTTAAAATAATTTATTTGACAATAATACCAGGAAAACATCTTATCTTTTTTTTAAAAAAAGGCCCATTCCAAATTGAATATTTTCTGAGATTGTCCTATTGATATTGGTTACATTTTAACCAAACTAGCTCAAGACTTCAAAGAGCACTTCCAAATCGGTACAGCAGAACAACTAGAAACAAATAACTAACGACCTTTTTTAAAACTAATACAAGTACCTTCAGGGTAATTTTGAGACAGTACGCAGTACACATTTTACAATTATGCTTTTTAATTATATGCTGAAAGACTATAACTTTATATGGGGTGGCTGTAGCTCAGGTGGCAGAGCAGGTCAGCCACTAATCAGAAGGTCGGTGGTTCGATCCCAGGCTGCATCCTGGCTGCATGTCAAATATCCTTGGGCAAGATACTAACCCCATGTTTGCCTACTGGTGGTGGTCAGAGGGCCTGGTGGCGCCTATGTCCGGCAGCCTCGCCTCTGTCAGTGCGCCCCAGGGCAGCTGTGGCTACAATGTAGCTTGCTATCGCCAGTGTGTGAATGGGTGAATGACTGAATGTAGTGTAAAGCGCTTTGGGGTCCTATGGACTAGAAAAGCGCTATACAAATGCAGGCCATTTACCATTTCTGAAATAATTTTTTTTTTTTTACAATTTTCTCCAAACCAACATCTTCACTGTTGCCCCTTCCAAAACTAGGAATTATCAAAGGAGATTAGGATACTTTGCAATGCAGCCCCACTCCCCCAAATACTAATGTGACCTTAATGAAGAATAAAATTTCACCTCATGTGAAAACATGCGCTGGAATGAAAAACAAAAACCGCTGAATCCTTGAACATGAGGGATGGCTCCTTTAAAGTGTGTAAGGGTGTGGACTTGAGGAGGGTTTATTCTGTGTGGTGGGTGCGTCAGAGGTATTATCCAATCAGCTGCAGCATGTAAGAAAAACCTCACTATTATAAAGGAAGAGTGATTATTGCTGACAATGGTTCAACTGCCATTGGCATAAAGCTTGGAGAACAGGATGTATGAATGTTTCACCATTTGCTTAAATAAACAATACATCACAGGTCACATAAGTGTACCATGTATAGCAATGTGGTTTGCACACACTGTTCACTGATCCTGATGTTGTAAGTTTCCCTTAGATCCCACCGTGACGTTCACACGTACTGCAGAAGCACTTACCACTCTTAAGATGAAGTCTGGTGCCTTTTGGTTAATCATGGCTTTGGATTTTACACCATCATTGGGTGAAAAGTAGACTGCATACTTTCTGACTCAGGCACTACACCTGCAGCCCAACTGGCAGTCAGGTGCCCACTTGCATGATGTATTTCCCAAGTGTCCCTTAAGATTCCAAACAGATGGACACTGAAAAGTGCTGACTGGGGCAGGCTTAATTATTAAATATCCTGTCACTACTGGAGATAATGAACATGGCACAATCCAGTTAAAATAACCGTGTTGTGACAAATGAGGAGAACAACTTTGGGTCCATCTTCTAGTTTTCTGTTGTGTTTCATGATCCCATATCTGTCACCAGTCAGCCATCATGTTACAGCTACTATCAGGTAAAGTGAATGATATGGATTATGAAACCCTGCATCCTGGAATTGCTGCAGGTTTTGCTTTGTGGCAGAAAGAGACTTCCAGGGAGCAATCTAAAAACAGCAAGGAAGTGAGGTAGAGATCCATGAGGTGGCTTTCAGGTAGAGAAAAACCCAAATTAAATGTGGATTTTTTTGATGTGCAATAGGGACTATTCTCTGAATTTTTTATTTGTTGGTTAGGATAATGAGTCTTATCAGTTGTACGTCATCATCGGCTGTCAGTGCGATGACTGCTTGCTTGCCTAACTTGTCTGAATGTTCTGTTTTCCGCTGTAGTAGACGGGTGGAGCAGATTCATCAGGTTAATTGGAGAAGCAGCGGCCCAGTATTTCCCCAATAAAACCCAACCTTTCCTCAGACCTTTGGGAGTTCTTCTTTCACGTGCATCTTTGTTTCATGTCACGCAATGCATTCAACACCATGCTATCCACTCATGCACTCACACACCCTTACGACTCATTATCCTGATGTCAGCACTTTCCCCCCCGCCTGTGCTATTTCATGTATTTTGTTAAATATTAGCAGCTAACCTTGGTAGTTTTTTTTCTAATGAGTTAACTTACACTAATATCCCAAACATGTTCTATATTCCTGTAAATGAAGGAGTCTGACATTGGGCTCATGCACGCTGAGTGATGATTCTTGTAATAATATACTAGTAATGCTGCTGACTGAGAAAAGTGACTTGTTAGGAATCCATTACCAAAACTTGAAACCCTTTTGTAGCTGCTTTGTGCATGTTTGTTATATAGCTTACTGTACATCTACCTCCTGAGTGTAACTCAATTATAAGCTAGCCATGACTATTTCTGAATAACAGGACTAGAATCATTCTCCTTCTTGTCCTTTTCATGATCACATTGATGTGTAATAATTGTTTGAAATAATTTTGATCTTCAACGTTTTTGTTCACACTAGTCGTGTTCATGGTAACACACAGAGCAGTGTCACACTCTTCCTTGTTCCGGCCCACTTGTCAACCAATCAGCATACGCTCTCCAGTGGACGGGAGCTTGTTTGCTTAGGTTGAAAACCCGTTGATGTAGGCCTACACACAACTACAGTCCCACAAAACAAGTGTCAGCAACCTGTTTGCAGGTTTAAATCATTCAATGGTGGCGGTAACCTCCACCAATCACAGACATTGCCGTTTCAATTTAGAAGACTGCAGGCAGAACGGTTCTTCTGTGAGTGAAATGCTTCAGTTAAATAAAATAAGCTTGATATCACGCAGCCTTGTAGTTTCTACGAGAAACCAGGTTTCACATAACTACTTTGTACGGTTACATTATGACTCATAATGAAAACCCATATGGAGAATACGAATGGCATCTTTTCTTCACGAACCTGCCACCATGATCCTCTCCCTTATAGCTGAACTATGCATGCTAACTGATGCTGGTGTAAAATAGAGTAAAAATGTGAAACTTATAAAGTACCTAAATATTAAATGTGCGTGTTATTTGCTAAGATAGTCTGAGGACTCTGATATAAAAGTCACACATGTATGTAGTCTTATTTTTTAAGTGGCCCTGGATTGGACCAACCCTCCATGATGCCTCAAGGTCAAACAGCACAGATCCAAGGGTGCACACGTCCCTGCTTGCTCAGTTTAATGGATAAATCAGACACAGAGAAACAAAATGTGGACGCAGTACGACTTATCAGTGAGAAGTGGCACTCGAAAATAAAATAAAATGATAGAAAATACAACTTTTTTTTAACACTGTATTTTTCCATCTCCACATAACCATCAAAATGACATTTTTAGAGTTTAGAATGTTTTATTATAGTTTATTGTGATAGCATTTTCTTTTTTTCCCCCTTCTTTTTTTCAAGGTTTTCTTTTTTCCAAAGAACAAACACAGCAAATAACGTTGAGGGGAAGGGGAGGAGAGGCAGGTAGAAGAGGGAAGAGTGAGAGGAGGGCCACATAGATAAGATAGATAGATAAGTAGGCAGATAGACGCATCAGGTAGGTTTGGCTTGATCCTCCCCCTGTAACCCCTCTGGGTCCACACACACACACACACACGCACGCACGCACGCCATGTTGCTTTACAAAGAATATTCATCATCAGAAGAAGATTAATAACTGTCTGAATATATCTAGTACTTTAAAAAAGAAAGTAAAATAAGAACACAGATTCACTCGCACTGCCGTGAAACCCAAAACAGTTGTACGGTTAGCCAGGAGAGCAAACACAGCGAGGTTAGATAGAAGGGAATATATGTATGCACCATCTACCTTTGCATACATATGAATTTGTGGGTGCGTGTGTGTGCAGGGTGGACGAGAAGCGAAGAAGAAAAACAAAAACCTAAATGTGGGTTTAGATTCATTTTAAATGCCCCGATTCAAACTGGGCTTCTCTCCAAGTCATATCACGGTCTCTAAATGTGCACGTCTCTCACTGTGTATGTGACTCTAGCTAATTAGTGGTCAAATGCCTATCTGCAGATAAAAGGGTTGCTCTTTTTAAGCAGCTGTCCAAATCTCTCAGGGGGGTGGAGTTAAGGCAGACAGCTGATTTTGGGTCAGATTTATTTTTTCTTCATCCTTTGTTTGATGAGAAACACAGGTAAACACGATCATTTGGCATTAAAAACTGGTAGAGTGGTATTGTTACCAAACAGTTTGAGAAAGAGGGGAAAGGAGTGAACGACTGAAGCAGTACAGCATGATCATAACAGTAAAACGGTGCCATTCCATCTGGGATCTTGAAGCCAAAAAACCCCCCAAAACAAAACAAAAAAAACATTGCAGCAGCCATCGATCAAGCTCTAAACAGTATACATTATATATCTGCAGGCTAACTCTGGGTGGAAATCTTAGCTCACTTTGACATTTTCAGCTGGAGTCCGTTCTCCACCAGGGACTGTGAATGCCTCTGTGCACCCCTGTTAACAGCTTGTTATCATTCATACTTGTCATTTAAAAGAAAGGACACCATCGACCCTAATATAACAGGGCAGCTCGGTACCTTTGGGTTTAAATGAGAATTGTTTAAAACGCTAAAAAGCTGCTTGAAGGCTCTTTTATTCCATTGCATGGTGTAGAAATAACTAGACCACAACAACATGCCAAGCTTCAGCTCAAAAAAAGCCACAGAAATCTAAAGATCTATATATACACACACACACACAAAAAAAGCGCCTGATAAATATAGAAAAATAAGAAAAACACCCCCCCCCCCCCCCAAAATCCTAAATTACCAATTCATTTTTCCTAAAACTTCATAACTTCATCATGGTAACCACTGCTCTCGACATCCCTTTATCATTTCAACTTTCCTGTTTTTCTTTTCTTTTCTTTTTTTTTTTTTACATCTCTCCCAAAGAATCCGTGTTCACGCTCAACAGTTTGGTCTTTTATTCTCTCTCCATGTGGTTTAAAACACTGTAAGCAGTTTTTAGTGTTCAGTAATACAAATCATCTGCAAATGAACAAAAAGGGCACAAGGACAGAGAGAGAACAAGGACAAAAAGCAGGGAAAAGGAAGGACAAAAAGGACATGATTTGCACATTTTTTTATGGACAAAATACAGAACGACTTGGAGCCTCCCCCACCTCACAGACTGACAGTGGAATACTTGTATCATCCCTATACACACAGGCACAGAATGAAAACTGACTCAGCGTGTTGAAACATGTCCTGCTATCAACACGGTCTTTAAAAACATGTACAGATGTGTGTATAGACAAAACACAGCGCCCGCTTTATTCCATATAACCAGCCAGTTAAGAGTGTTTCACGTCTACCCTCGGTCATGTCTCCATCTTGACAAAGTCGACTCACCGCAGAGCTTTGCAATCCTGCGGCACTGAATCATCCCAACAACACCCAAAAGAATTCAGAGGAACTGCTGGAATAACACTCCGATAGGTGTCTAACCAAAATCTACTGAGGAAAAACTACAAATTAGGTGGGCACATCTGCAGGTGAGGCGGACTCTGTCCTCGTAAACCTGCAGGATGACTGGTTGGGGTGCAGCTCCTAGACCTCATGAAAATGGTTAAGAGACTCGGGGGAGATGAGATGCAGCGAAAAAAATGCAGCAGGAGAGAGACAGAGACAGAGAGAGAGAGAGAGAGGTTAAACTGTTAAGAGTGCCTGGACATTTCTGTAGAAATGCAAGAGGGTCGGAGCAGGCGAGGAGGAGGAAGGGTCGAGGCTGGAGGTTAAGGAGGCGCGTTCTGGGGCTTCAGCAGCAGCCCCCTCCAGCCTGGTGGCCTCCCTGGGTATTGGACAGTGTGGAGTTGGTGGTGGGATGCTGGGGTCCAATCTTAATACCGTTAGCCTGGGTGGACACAAACACAAAGAGACCAAAGGTAAATAAAAAATCTCATCTGAACAAGAACAGAATAAAGCCTCCATGTCACCATTACATGCTTGTGGGAGGCCTCATTATTTCTTTGTACATTTCATACTGACACCTGTCTGTTTAGTTCAAGCTGGTCACTTATTTTCTCTCCGGTCTACATAAAACATGAGAACCATGACTCTACACCCAATTTAAATACTAGATGGACTATTTTTAGTGTTTTACTCACTACCTCTTCTCACACATAGCACAGACCTGTTCCTATACAAAAGTTGGATTCACTAAAATAATCACAAACTAATTTGCAAGCATGAATAATAAGTCATGGTTGTAAATCCACTAATGATTTAGCCAAATATTCAGTGATTCTGATAGTCATCGCTTGGGCAGGCATTGGATTTTAATTTTTGAGAATTGGGAACTCTGCTTGTTCAGCATGTGAAAACACTGTACTGTGTCTCCTTTGTCAAACCCTATTAGTGGATTTTAGCCCACAGCTAAATAAAATCCACATAAAGTTTCCTACTTCACATTGGTATCTAGCACCACAGTGTTTGCTGTGTTTATCAGTGAGGCCTCAGAGTGAGAGCAGCAGTGTGGCAGAAGAAAGTAAAGACACCTCTGTCTTTCTTTGAGTGACCATTTAACTTGTAAATATAGTCAAAATCAGGCCACAGACATCACCTTTCAGTCAAGCACATAGTAGAGCAGGGCGAAATGACCAAAAATATTTATCACGATATACATTTGAAAATTTGTGATAACAATATAACTGACGATATAATTGACACTAGACAAAATACTTTACAACTCCACAACTTTATTAGTGCAAAAAAACCCATCAATGTATTTTCACTTAAACAAGCAGCTGTTTTTTACGTGCATTAAAGTTATATAAAAATTTAACAGTGCAAATGCAAATTCCTTGCTGACAGTTTAACCAAAAGGCATTTCCAGTGGAAATTGGTCGACATGTCCTCAGCATAACCATGTATAATATCCACAAAACTTAAAAAGAGCTTATACACACACAGTACGGTAATATTATGCTGAAGCACAGCACGTATCACTCCGCGAGGCTGCCTACGATAGCTGTAATGCTCCGACAATCCATCAAGCGGTGCGGGTTCGTAGCTTAGCAAAGTCTTACTAAAACATTTGACAGATTTTCGAGCGCCACATAAAATCGGTTCGAGGTCAGTAAACACAACCAGAGTTCATACATAAGGCACACGGGATTATAAGGGGCGCTGTCGATTTTCAGAAAAATCAAAGGATTGATTTTAAGTGTGCCGTATTTTCCAAAAAAACAC
Source organism: Rhamphochromis longiceps (assembly GCF_057381845.1). Lineage (NCBI taxonomy): Eukaryota > Metazoa > Chordata > Actinopteri > Cichliformes > Cichlidae > Rhamphochromis > Rhamphochromis longiceps. The sequence continues at coordinate 32,784,529 of NC_140574.1, forward strand.
GGTAATAACGACGGCCCGCTAGCATGCGCTACCAAAAATAGTGCTTTGTTGTGTATCTGACGGACGAAAGCTAAACCAGTTCCACACCACTGAAGTTGCAGCATTTTTACAAACCAGTTCTGGTTCATCAGTTTCATCCAACGATCCGCTTTCGCCCTTCTCATTCTCCGTCACCACCATGCGAAAAAGCATGGTGGAAAAACGCCATGTGCGTACAAAAACAAAGGCACTGTGCATGCGCGTTTTACCCATATTCTATCGCGATATTTCATTTTCTTATTGTTGCCCAACGTTATACCGGTATTACTGTGAACGGTATGATATGGCCCAGCCCTAGCGCACAGTGCTTTCGTTGCAGCTATAAAAATAATCAGACACGAGTAGAACATAAAGTGTCCCACGAAAGAGGCATTGACAGCGTGAGAGACCACAGCATCAATTCATCTTTGAGTCTTTAAGTGCTCAGAGTAGAAAAGTGCTAAAGCAATTACTAACTGAACCTGGAGTCTGGAGGGGAGCAACAGAGGAAAGCAACAGCTGATGTCCAACAAAGTAAACAGCACAGTTTGGAAGGTAAGAGCAGGTATTTCTATCGGCACTATTAGGAAATATATTTTAAAATAAGCAGGGATTTTTGTCCTTTTTTTTGTTTGCTGTTGTTGTTACCCATTTTATTGACCTATTTGCCATTTCGGAGACATGACAGTGTTGGTCCTGGTACCACTTTACCCAGTTACCTGTGACATTTTCCAGTCTGTAAGATGTCACGTAAAACAAGGCAGACCAGTTTATATTATTCTTAAAGGTTCATGTTACTGCAACATTCAGGTGACAGCTTTAAATTCCTGTAAGAGAGTTTAAGCAAACACTCCTTCGCAGACTTTTCGATGTCTCTCACTGTGCCCATAGTGGGACCAGGCCCCTATCAAACAACAGGTGTGCTAAAGCTAGGAGAAGGCGGCGTGTGAACATGCAGCTGAGCTCAGTGAGCTATGCAAGCTGGCAACTGTCGGCAGTAACAAAGTTAACCAGAAAACTTTTTTGGGTCTGAATGTAGTCCCGTGGTGAAGTATGTTTAACAGGATAAGGCTTCAAACCAATGCCTTGATGTCCACTTTATTCATCCAACTAATAGCATCATAGCATCATTCACAGTGTAGCTAAAGTTACAGAATAGAATAGCCCTTTATTGTCATTGTACATGTACAATGAAACTGTAGGATTACTATCGGTGTCTAGACACAGTTAGATTAACAAATATCTAATTCGCATCATAGATTTCTTCTCTTTTCGTTTTTTTAAAAACACAAAAACAGTCATATACTGTATAGCTCAATGAAATGGAAAAACAGGCCCAGCTATAACAAAAAAGTGCAGTCGCAGTATTGGACTAAATAAAGCCACCTCAGAATGACTGTGTTATAGCTTTCATGGTGAGATTAACACTGAACCGTGCCTGTGGGAGCTCCTATTAGATCTCATCACAGAGGAAGCAACAGGTGCTGCTGCGTAGCACAAAAGAAAAGGAAACACCAGCAGCACTCAAGGACGCTGGGGGAAAAAAAGAAAAGCACTTGTAAAAGAAAAGAAACGAGGAAAAAGAGAGGCAGGTGGGTGGTAGGGAGACACTTTCATCTCTCCCTCCCTCTCTCTGTACTGTAGTGCTCACTTTCCCTCTGTGTTTCATCATGTCTCTCTCTGTGTGGCTGTAGCACAGTCTCAGCCTCCCTCGCTCTCTGCCTCTGTATATATTTATCTCCTCCTCTCACTGTAACCCCCCCTCCTACATTCAGTAGCAGTAGTGCCTCTGGGAAACCCTGTATGCCTTTAAATCACATTTATTGAGCTAAGGCCATGTGTGTGTGAGAGTGAGTGTGTGTTTTCTCATAGTGACTGCCAACATTTCTGGTGGGGCTTCCCTCTCTCTCGCAGCCAGTCAGCTGATGTGGTTTGGCCGGCCGGCCTGCCTTCGCTCCGTCTTACTGTTACTAATAACAAAAACACTCTGTGGCTGGCTTCCTCCAGCTCTGCCTGCCCACTGCCTGTACTTGAGGGCTGGCGAGCCTGACAGGCACCAAACTCTGGCACTCTGCATATGTGTGTGTGTTTGAGAACCATTACACGACTTACATCATGTGACTACAGGAAACACATTTATGTGCTTCACAATTTGGAGATAACCATCTGGACTGGATAGCCAACTTGGTGCACGTCCACAGTGAACTTGATATTAGCCTCTCGATGGAGATTCAACCTTCAGAGATTCATCATGGGGTTGCATTATTATCACAGCCAATCAGAGCATTGTAGGCAGTATTATCAACTGTGGATGTTACAAAAGCTTGTGTCATGTTTAAGTTTATAACTAAATATGTTTAATAATGTGGAAAAAGATCTTAAACCTACAATGATATTTGTGTTAACAGGTCCTGACTTTAACCACAATGAGTAACTATAACTTGCATTTTTCTGTAAAATTGAGGGATTTCTTTTATCAAGAAAAAAAATATTATGTAATTATTTAGTCTGTATATGCTGTCAGAGCTCATAGATAGAAAACGTGAATCAGAAGACACAAATCCCCTTTGGGGTTGTGTCAGGAAGGGCATCTGGTGTAAAACTCTGCCAAATCAAACATCCGGAGCTACCCGCTGTGGTGACCCCTTGTGACAAGGGAGCTTATACTTCTGGGAGAACAAGAAGGAAAACCCCCCACAAAAAAAACCAAAAACCAAAACACAAATTGGCCAAGAAAATTGCAGTCAGTGCATTTCTATTACAGTTAGCCATTTTTATTATTTATTGTAATTGTTTATTTCATTTTCCCCCAATTTGAATCTGTATACATCCTTCTCCTTTTAAACTCACTATTCAGTGCTGTCACAGTCTATTCCGTATGTTTTTCAATACTTGGAATGTTAATCCTTTTTCCTACACTGGGAAAGCACTTTGAGTTCACTCCTGTCACGCTGTATAAATAATAGTGCTCTGAATTTTAATGAATGGATTCCGAGTGTTTGGATTTTGCACTCTTTATGTGAAATTAGCCTTTCTTACACTTAGTCTTTCACTAAGATGATGATATGAATCTCAATGTCTGGTTCACAAACTTTCTATTTGGCTGGATGGGCAGCTTCCAGTCTGACTGGCTGGTTGAGTGTTTGTTTTCTTGCCCAATGACTGAGACCTTGTGGGATGTGAGGAATTTATGAGCTGGCAAGATGCCGAGAGAGAGACAGAGAGAGTGAGACAGGGAGACTGAGACAGGGAGAGAGCGCAAACTAAGAAGTGAAGAGAGTGTGTGTGGAAAATAGAGCAGAGGAGAGGAGGAACACTGGGAGTTTTGCTTGGCTGCAGTCAAAGGAAGCTGAGTGGAGGGCTTTTTTCCCCTTCTTTTTGAAAGAGAGGGAGCATGGCAAACCACACACACTGCTGCAAAACCACACTGAGGAAGAAGAGGGGAAGGAAAGAGAAGAACAAAGAAGAGAGAAGGCGGCTCAGGGAGGAAAAAAACCCAACACAGGAGGAACACAGTATCTCACCTCATTGTTGATATCAAACACTCCCTCCTGGATCTTCTCATAGATCTCCTTGGCTGTGTTGATGAAAGCCTGCCGTAGAGACAGGAAGTGAAACAGACAGAGAGGACAGGAAGGTTAAAACCATCTTTTTATGCTGACTCCTATAAATGAGCCTCATGTCATTAGGAATGCAAAGCAAATTCAAGTTTCAGTAACATAACCAGGCTCTGACTTTCAGCCATTTACTGTTCAGCTGCAGCCCGAGCTTCCCGTCACAGCTCAAAAACACCTCACAGAACTTTGAAACTTGACATCACAGTGAACTTACCACTCCCAGTTTTATGCCCTCTCTCACATCAGTGACACAAAGCATGAACTGATCTGTTAAATATTCCATATAGGTGTGTCAAGTGCAAGTAACAAAGTCAGACGATCTATATTTAATTATTGGCTGCTGAACACAAATAAATTCACAAGTTTGTGTGAGTGGAAAAACACACCTGGCAGGCAAATGATAACCAAAAACGGTCACCAAAAAATCTGTGTTCGATGGTGCAGTCTCCACATGATAAAGGCATAAAATGTCTGCGCAGCTGTGCTTACTCTGGAAAAAATGCTAACTGCTAGGCTAGGTCAGACGTACCTTGACTTCAGCTCTCTATTTAAAGCACAAACAAATCCTTTCAAACCTTTAAGTTACTTATTGGACAACAAACACACTAACACCAATGAATCCACAAGCAGATAATATCAGTCTTAAGTAAATGCATTTCATAAAGTGTTGTATGATTAGTCATGCTTCTAAAATAATGTTAAGTATTTGCATGCTAAGTTAACCCTAAAATTAGTAAAGAAAAAAAATGTCAACCTAAAGAAAGATTTAAAAAAAAAAAAAAAGGTGACATCATGCTGCATGCGACATAAAAGCTGCATGTAGAAAATGACAATCTAATAAAATAAACCCTCAGAAAAAGAAACAAAACTTAAGTTTAAAAGGCTTCTTCTGCAAGCTATGTTTCTAACATGTAAGCACACAGTTGTATAACTCTGCAGCCTCTAACAGCTCATTAGAAGGCATGTAGGTCCATCTTTTATATTCAGTCTATGCTTCTCACATGTAAATTCAGCGGGAGTTATGTCTGGTGTTTTTGTGTTTTGATTCTTTGAACAAATTAGCTCAAACATGTTAAAGATATCTCATATTTGACTTCAGAGCTACACATTTATCATAACTTGCAATTTACCAAATTATATAGACAGAAAGAAAGAAGAGTAAAATTGGGGCTTTTGGCACCCCTGAGCTCTTTGGAAGATGTTCTCAAAATTGTGTTTTGTTAAGGCTTAAAGAGCTTATGATGTACACTACTACTGAGAAGTATGATTGTTCTGCAAATACTATCCAAGCCCTTCAAGCCAGCTTTGAGAAGTTAAGGCGATATGGCGTAAGACCTTGTTAGAAGATGCAGTTGCCCTTTTGAGCAGATCAGCAAGAGAGATCTGAGCAGAACACACAAGCAGACAATACAAAGTTTGTCTCTCACACACACACACACACACACACACACACACACACACACACACACACACACACACACACACACACACACACACACACACTCTCTCTTACTTTGGGCTTACTAAGAGCACAGCAAGGATCAAAGATGATTGAATAAAGTAGAATTAATCTCCCTGAGCGACCGGCCTATGACTACGGTATCGATGCATTCGTCTCCAGGGGGAGTCTTTCTGTCTCAAGGGTCCGAGCTCAAGAGCAGCTGGGATAACTAGAAATGCGACACCAGCTCAGATGTCATAACCTTCACTCTATGTAGAAATGATCTAACAATGCCGGCTCATATAAGTAATGGCAGTCAAAACTAAGCCTCATCAGAAAAAAAGGAATGTTCAAGAACTGAAAATATGTCCTGAACTTCTATCTGACACCCTGTCGGAAATAGACTGAGCCCAAGGGTGCACTCTAGTGTACTCTGTCCTCCTCATGCTGTCCTCTTTCCCTTCTTCAACTCATCACTGCACCCTCTTTACCATCAAATGTACTTAGACTTTCTTTTTTTGAGTTAAACTAATGGACCTGCAGATATGTGTAGAAAGTGAAAACAAGAGGGAGAAAACTGAGGTGACTACAGAAGATTTATAGATGGTGATAGGGCAAAGAATAGAGAGTGAAAAACCATTACATGGCTGATAACAGAATACTGGGAAAAAATATTTTTAAAAAAATTAAATACAGTAAACAAGCAATTAATCAGTGGGCAAAAAAAAAAAAAAAAAAAAAAAAAAAAAAAAACCAGCAGAGGTGAAGAAATATAAGAAGAAAGACTGGTGAACAAGAACAGAAGCGAGCAGAGGTTAAGGTTAGGATCTTAGTGAAGGAAGGGTGGGCAGAAGAGATGATGAAAAGGTGCTTACAGCAATTTCTCTCCATCTATCTGTAAGGACCATCCTATCAGCCTCAATGTCCACCCACAGACCCTGACGACAAACCCAGCATGCTGATTGGCTGCTGAATGTCGCTGTGAGGGGAGGCGGGGTGGAGGTTATGAATATGTATGAACTATAACCGGTTGATATACTGCTCGAGAGAGGAGGGGAGGCGATGGGTTGAAGAGCAGGAGAGGAGGGAATTGGGGGAGGATAAAATGAATAAAAAAGGGCAGGAAGACACGTTGGAGGAGGGGGGAGGAAGAAAGGAATCGTGGAGCAGGATGGGGGAGGTAAAGGAGGAGAGCTAAAGAGCAAATGATGGACGTCAAGGGATGAGGAGGGATGGAGCGAGGAGAGATGAAGGGAAGGGTGGAGAGGAGTGGTATCAGGAGGATTCAGAGGACACTAATGAGACAAATTAATCATACCACACACGCGCGCATGCACGCACACGCACACCTCCCCCTTATCTTAACCCAAGAGAGGACTCGACTCATCAGTGGTGTTGGTGTATGTGTTTGCATGATATAGGCCAGGCGTAAGACGGTATGAAGGAGAGATTGGGGGGAAATAAAAGCAAAACAAGACACACACCCAAAAAACCCCAAAACCAAATCACCACTGACACCCACCCACACATGAACATACAGCGCCGTGCTCCTAGCTTGCATGCTGCACTGTGTAGGATAGGATTTATGTGATTGGATAAGTGAGAGAGGGGTCCCAGAAGACGACGCCATGCATTCATTACACACAACATCACCAGGGGTGTCTCTCTCTCAGGGGTGGAGAAGGATGCTTAGAGTGCCAACTGGAGTTTGTGATACTACTGTGAGGCTGGTAAGGTTATACACCACCATTGTGATCCTTGACACTGCTGGTTAATCAGGAGGTTTGAGTCTGATGTGGAATTTAGTCAAATGTTAAATCTGTGACACAGAACATTATAACAAGAAAAAAAATGTGTGTTGACTTTTACTACTGATCCAAAATGTGCACAGACTTGTTTATCATGGAACATGTAAAAACAAATGCCAACAGACTCAATAAACCAATCCGTAAGGCCAGTAATGTTGTGGGGATGGAGCTGGACTTCCTCAAGGTGGTGTCGGAGAGGCGGATGTTGTCCAAAATAAAGACAATGTTGGATAACACCTCCCACCCACTCCATGACATGCTGGTCAGTCACAGGAGCACGTTCAGTGAGAGACAGAGTACCGAAAAGCACCACTGAACGACACAGGAAATCTTTCCTGCCTGTGGCCATCTCCCTGTACAATCCATCCACTTAACACACTGTTTGCTGCTACAACTATACATGTTTCTTTTCAGCTATTTATTAATAAGTGAAATATATATATTGTACTATTCTTAGTTAGCCTATTGTCTGTCTTGTCAATGTTTGTTTATAATGGAGCACTGTAACAAAAAAATAAATAATTTCCCCCAGGGATCAATAAAGTATTCTGATTCTGAAATACATGTGTTGTTGGCATAGACAGGTATATGAAAGATGGATGTCACCCAATGGATTGTAAAGTGCAGGTTTGAAGCCTCGACTGAGCGTCTTCTTCACAGAGAGTGGAAAATCATTTACATGGTGTTTTTTTGGTGTTCTGAAGCCAGATGTGACGAGCCAGGGGTGTGTCTAACTGAGAAACCACGCTATTTGGGTAACAACTTTTCAATCACAATGATAACATCCTGGACAATCTTCTCTTGTCTAACTTTTAAAATACTTCACACTTACACCATGGGCTTGGATGACTGAGACTATGAAGGAAAGGGTTTGTGAAGGTCAGAGCAGAGGGTTGTTTTCTGACAGACTTCTATAAAACCACAAGTCTTATTGGAACAACAGTTATTGCTGGTCATTAAAAAAAAAAAAAAGTTATGTAGTGTTTAAGGCTATTGGCAGTAAACAAGTCGCCAAATCCAGGGCTGGTGAATTAAGCTATCGTGGAACTGCCGAAAACTTTTTATAGGCAGTTCCAGTTTTCTATTTTATAAACAATCTCGCAATCGCTAAAAAGTATCTTACATGTTTTTTAAGCTTTAAAGTTAGAGTTGTGGCAACACAGCCACCTGATTGTGGTCTATTAGTCATGACCTCTGGTGGCGAATTATCAGACAAATCCTCAGGCCTGCCGCTTGAGACATTCAAACATCTTGTACTCCAGTTTCTGTACATTTTGTTGATCAGGTTTCTGTGTCTACATGTTGCATCCATACAGTTTTTGTATGCAGTTCTCTAACCAAGATTGCCATTGTTAGCTGATAACTTTGCATTTGGCCCTACTGTCAAAATATGGTCTTTTCTGGCTGCAGACGATGAATGTGGCAACATTACAAATGTTGAGGCTTTTCAGGCCAGAAACCAACTGACGAGGAAGACTGTGAGTGTGAGTTTGCAAGTTAGACACAAAGTTGATTTTGTGTTACTGTGTTTCTGAGCCCCAATAAAACTTTTTACAGGTAATTTGTTAAAGCTAATGCACTGAATGGTAAATACAGGAATATCAGGGGCGTGTAAGAAAATGAAGGGGTACCGTTATATTTTTAGACATATTTGCACATCTTTTAAAAATAACAAGCATTTAAAATTCAGTTTGTGTAAGAATGGAAAAACTAACTTAACTAGAAGATTTACGTTAGAAACTTACAATGTACTTTGGACCTATAAAAGGACAAAGATGAATTGTGCTTGATTAATGTGTTCCACAAACAGCATGAAGTCTATGAATTCTTTATAGGTTGGTTTTCAGCATTTATCTGACCTGAATAGTAATTTTGAATACAAATTAAACCTGAAGGAAAATTTGTTTTGTCTGTATGTTTGCTTCAGAAACACAGCTGCAACTTGGCTAATAAATTACAAATCTTACTAATTCAATGGACAAAATATTTTTCCATCCATATTGTTACTTTGGAGATTTTATATATCTGAGAAAGGAATATATGATTATGCATGAAAATTCCCAAACTGGGCTGAATGCATAGACTGTATATACAAGATGGCTGTAGCTATTCGTTGCAATCCTGTAGCTAGTCCTGTTGCAGTGCTGCAATGTGAGTGTTTTGGCAGTTAAAGTCTTGGTGTCTGGACACTGAGCAAAGGGTGGGTTCTGACTCAGAAATTGAGGGACACAGCACACCCAAGAATCAGTAACAAGGTAGGTCCACCCTAAATCATATCCTTCCTCTCCCTTTTAACTAAATGTGATACAAAACAACAAGTATGGTGTACACAAAAAGATCAGAATCTAGACCAGACTGAGGAAGCTGAGGGCCATTTTTTAAAAATATATTTCTATAAAACTAAACTCCTTTAAAAAAAAAAAAAAAAAAAGGAAAGAAAGAACTCTCCCCCTGCTGGCGATTAAAAAGAAAGCAAGTTAAAGACCCTCCATGTTGGCCTCACCAGCAAGTTATGCTGATTTTTTATATACAGTCCATGTGTTTCGTCTATGAGCCTATGGCAGTGCTTATGTGATAACATACTCACAATAAGCAGATATTTAGCAGGGCTATCACCATCTTCAGATGAACTACCATCACAACCAGCTGACTGTGATTATAAAGACTTCCTAAAATATATTCAAATATAATGCTGACCTCCAAGGCAAATTCCTAATTCAGATAAATAGGTGGTGAAAGCTGGTAGGGTTGCGTGTATGGAATTACCTCCTCTACATTAGAGGCAGTCTTAGCTGAGGTCTCCATGAATATGAGTCCATGTTCTCTGGCAAATGCTTCACCTTCCTCTTTCTTCACCTCTCTCCTTGACTCCAGGTCACTAAAACAATAGATACAATCAATTATAAAATGATGTAGCAAGCCATGAATTACAAACTAAATTGCTAGGCAGTTCAGTGTTGGTCACGTGTATCCTTATTTGCTACAGGATTACTGATTTTACAAAAGCAGTTTTGGTAGAAATTGCAGAAGATCACTTTAAACTATGTTTTTTAAAAATGAAGCACCCTTGTAGCCAAACTCATTACAACTATAGCGTGCAACTGAATTTTCTCTGGGTCCATTCTTGTCAGGGGCTTGTATTTTGTGTACTTCTGGTAACTACTCATTTAAGAAAAATTAAAGCCATTATTTCCATTCTGCATCAAAATGATGAGAAATATAAATTAAACAAAAACAAATTAAACATTTTATGCTCTCTTTGTAAATCCCAAGAAATCTGTACCTACATTTGGCTTGTCTGTTTACTAGTGGGATTATTTAGAACGTCATGGATGGATTTACACAAACATTTTACCAGACACTGGGATTAGCCCAACAACTCAGAAGTGATTAGATTTTGGAGTTGATCTGGATAAAGATCCAAGACATTTTGGAAGGATTTTATTTTATTTTATTTTTAAACACACGGCAAAACCGGACATATAACATATATCAAATTAACATTTTCTTGTTTGAAAACTTATCCTCAAGCTCGTTGAGGTGACTGATGTTGTGGTTTGGGACTATATAAATAAAATTGAATTGAATTGCTACTTCATGATATCATGAAGCTACTTTAAGGTCTTGACTGGGAAATGTCTAGCAGCAGAGAGTAAGAGAGTAATGCCTTCTGCTTTTAGGTGGCTAACTTACTGCTAGCTTAGTGTAGATTGCCGTTTTCTAAATTCAACAATTCCACCTCAGATCACACAGAGTAAATGTCTTTTTAAACGGCAGAGTTAATGCCAATGTGTCTGTAATTGTATCAAAAGCTACATTTTTTGGAAACTGTCATTTTACAGAATATGAGTGAGCAAGCAGTTTGTTCAATACCAGCTGAAGAGAACTGTGGAAAGAAACTTCCTCATGTAAGTTGTAAATATTAAAGCACATTTAGCAATGGACGTCACTTGTTGTGACAAGTTTCTTACATGGTGGTGTGTTATGTAAGCTTGAGCACAGAGTGTGTCTGGGGGAGAAAAGCAGAAGTGACTGAATTACACACTTAGTGACAGTGTAAAATTATGACCAGCCTCAGCCATAAAAAACAAAGTCAGACAAGTCATCGTTACACAGCAACATGTTGTAAAACACACTATTAATGGTACAGCGTTATGTAGGGCAGTGGGCAGCCATCACCGTAGAAGGGGGGAGGGGGGCAAACTAACAAACTAAAAAACATGTTACCTCTTGTTGCCAATGAGCATGATGACCATATTGGAGTTGGAATGTTGGCGGGCATCCTCTAACCAGGTCGTCAAGTGGTTGAAAGTGTCCCTTCTGTTCAAACGAGCACAGATTGATGGTTTCACTATGACTGCATTGAGATCAAACTGAAAGCATGCCAGATAAAGCAGCTGTTGTCACGCAGACGCATAAACATAACTGATTTTACAGATCTGCCGTTTCCTTTTAAATTGGTGACTGATGTGTGTGCCACTTCCTCTTGCAATTATGCCAACTATTTAAACAGAAAACTCCCTCATCCTGAAAAATATACATCTACCTCTGTAACTCCTTTATGCACATTAATCGCAATAATTATTGCTTCAGTTTAATTTCTTACAGGTGACAAATGTGATGGGAATACATCTCCAGACAGTTTTCAACTCTTCATATACCTGAGCACTAACGGATGAATTGTCATTCACTAGGATTGCTGCTTTTATTAGAGTATCTACAGCAAACACATGAAAGGAAACAAGAGACGAAAGAGAGACAGATCATCAAAGCTCGATTCGCCAGCTGGTTTCAAACACAATGCAGTTAATGGTCAGGGCCTTTAAAACACACCAGTGCACCTAATAAATGAATTTTCTTTTCTTAATTTCAGAAAATTTCATTCATGCAATCAACAGGGTTGGAATTAAAACTTAATATATAATAAAAATGTTCTGATTTAAAAAAACAAAAAAACAAAAACACTTCGAGACAGTACAACTGGCACTAAGACTGTGAGCTATAAACTACTGCTATAATGAATCTTTATCACCGTATCACAGTTGACAGGATGTCATTACATATCTGACCCCACACTGGCCTTTTTTCCCCAGCTCATCCTATAATTTCCAGGGCTCGCGATTTTGCGAGCTCTGATGTCTGAAGTCTCTTCAGTGGACTCCAGTTTCCCAGTTCTTAATAATACTTGAATGAAAAACAAAATCTGTTCTGCTCATTTCCAGCATTTTATTTTTCACTCTACTATAGCAACTCTGTGAGACTCAACATTCAAAATTATCCTTATTCAGCTTGTAGTAGGCCTTGGTGCATTCTTTGTCTAAAACAAGCATTGAACCCTTCCCCCTTTACAGCCACCCTCCCTTAAAGCCAACTGTTTTCTGACTGACCCTTGTAAACATTAGGTTTGGACAGCAGGTGGACATATGCCTGAGATGAGTGTATTAGGGATATTGTCACAAACATTACTCAAAACTTTTGCCAGTTTAATGTGAGCGTCTACCATTGCAAATGTGTTTATGTAACAGAAAATTCAAGACTACAAAAGGGCTGACTCCATAGTCAACTGACTGCAACTGCATATAGAATGTCAGAGCTATGAAGGGTAGGATTCTTCCACTGGGGATCATAAATATTCCAAAGAAAACGGATTATCATGAGTTGGTGGAGTGGAAATCCTGAATGAATTACCCTGGACAAAAAGTCATGGGACAGAAAACATTTAACCCCTTAAGAATATGAAACTCAATCATCACAATTAAAGGTAATTAAACTAGTAAATGACAATATATATGTTTCTATGGCTCACAGTGTTGAACTGCCGGTGGGTTTTAAACAGCTCGGCTAAAATGCGCTACTGACTTTGGCCATCCTTTCTTTTTCAACAGCAGCATGATGATTTTTACACTAGTATCTTTATAACTTTTGGATAAATTAAGTATTAGGGATACCTCTTTCAACAACATCTGATCTAGCCTCATTGCTAGTTTCTTAGCTCGCTAAGGTCACTTCCATTTATCAGTGCTGTAATTTAACTTTCAGGGATAGCTGGTAAGCCAGCAGATGACAATGGTTAGCATTCAACACTAGCAACTAATGGGTGACGCCAGACATTTATATAGAGTCTACGATGATATCACAACATGCTCATAACATACAAGTGGAGATTATCCATAGTGAGGAAAGGATGCTTGTAACATGACTGTAGTTCTACTGCGGTTCATCTCTATTGCATTGTGTCTTATAAACACTCAGCTAGCATGTGTATGATTGACTGACTGATTGTTACCTTGTGATGTCATAGACTAGGAGTGCTCCTGCCGCTCCTCTGTAGTAAGACCTGGTGATGGACCGGAACGACTCCTGACCAGCCTGGAGAAACACATGCATATATTAATAAACAGAAATTGAAAGCTGAATAATTGAAATGTCTGCAGACACCTGCAGAGTTGTCGGTTTTTCAAGGGCCCCAACAAAGACTTTGGCTTCACAGGTCTGCTTTTTTAGCTCTGCAATTCATTCAAACAGCTGAGCTCTTCTGCAAGCTCCCATGTTGTCTAGTCCTAATACATGTTATACATCAGTCCTGATTCTCTAGCAGAGTCCAGCTCTGGGTTTTCAGTCAGCTGGGGAGAGGACAGGACAGAGCACAGCCTGTAATCGGATACAATAGAGTTCTCTTTCATTCTCCATCTATCTTTCACAATCCCTTTCTTTCTCTCTGCTTGTATGTCTAACCTTGCTGTTTCTCCATATTTATGATGAACAGAAGGACTAGCTCTGCTAGTCAAGCTGGCTCTCTGGGTCACCTTGTTCAGTGAACCCCACTACATTATTATCATCCCCTCGTTATCTCACTTTTTCGATGTCTTTCTTCGATCACTCATCTTTTAAGTGATCGAAGAAAGACATCTTTCCTTCATTATTTTCATCATCCGGTATTCTTACAACCCCCCCCCCCAGTGCAATATCTATTCATGTTCTCTTGCTATTCAATGTACAGTAACAATGTCGCCTGTGTTCGTCCAAGCCCGAGCAGAAAACAAAACGACACTCTATCCTAGCAGCTGCAAGTCCCATGCTGCTCTGACCTCATCTGAACACCAGACAGTCAGAAAGACAGGGAGGTGAATCATTCAGCCAGTCAGGGGACCAGGCTGTCAACGTCTCACCCAGCGAAGCAGTTGGTTTGTGAGTCAGAAAACTAGTGAGGACAGCCAACAAGCTGGGTAAGTTAGCCAGATAGAAAGCCATTCAGAAGTTTGGTCAGCCAGTGCAGCAAACACCAAGTTAGCTGGTCACTAGAGCAGTCTGCGAGATGTTCAAGGAGCAGTCAACCAGCCAGTAATGCTATTAGTGAATAAATGATAAATAAGGGTGAAAGAGAGGGAACGCTGTGCCTGTCTGCCATCTGGCACACAGGCGTGCATAAAGAAACACACAAGCATACATGTGGCAAGTGCAGCCTGCACAATAACCCAAGTGGCTTCTCTAACTATTCGGAGATTATGTACTATACAAATCCAAATTTGTTGCTGAGCTTTTCACTTTGGCCAAACCCAGAAAACCAGGTAAAGACAATAATCTCACTGGTGGGCCCCCCAAAATGCACTATCCTGGGACCAGAGAACCAGGACTGAAATGCTGGTCCCTTTTCTCACACTGCTTCCTTAAGATCAGAGAACAGGTATTCAAAGAGCTCTAACGCCATCTGTTGGTTAAAGCTGTAAGTGCAAGCTGTGAAAAATCACAGTCCACCAATCCAAAAGTCACAATGTTACATCATTTTCTGGGACTGTCCCATAATGCAGGCATGCATTTTAGATAAACAAACGAAAAGGGTCCTTGCTCTGCAGTGCTGCACATAAGTTAAATAATAATAAAAGAATAATAATGTTGCAGTTTTTGGAAAAAATAAAAGCCAAACAAAATTCAATACATTCCTGCCACATTATACTAACAAGCTTGAAACCTTCATTTATAAGACTTAAATACACTTACAGTTGAGGAAACAAATTCAAGTTATATTTTCTGTTTGAAAAAGAAAAAGGTAGAAAAACAGTATATGTATTACCGTATCCCAGATTTGCAATTTGATCTGTTTGCCATCTATAGTGATCATCCTCGCGCCGAATTCCACACCTGCATAGACACAATCACAGAAGATGGGTGAATAACCCTTTCTAAATAAAAGCTACACAGATCTTACACAGAAGACTTTTTTCTTAACTGTTAATTATCTGTTGATGGATTCTGATAGCAATCAAATGCTTTTAAAAAGACATGCGTCTGTATTCAAGCTAGAGGTCGATTCTATATAATATCCATTATCATCTGCCTGCAGGCAATGTGCAGGGTATGGATAATGTCCTTAACATAATCGCAGTTTGACAAGTAAGCACTTGAAACACCTCAAAAGCTTTGCAGATCGGCCATTTGTTGATTTTAACCGAGATGATGAAAATCCATTTATAATTTCTGTTGGAGAAGTCAAACCCAGCTATGCTTTTCTTTCTGCACAAGCGTATAGATCCCTCAGCCTAGTTCACAGGAAGAGAGATTTGTGGAGAGGTCTGATGCCAGACATTTTATTTTAAATATGAGCAAAGCTGAGGAGATGGACCCACTTGGACTTATCTCATACTCTCCAGATCCACCTTTATACAGACCATGAAGAGTACCACAATGTAAACACAACCTTAATCAATCTTATCTACAATCTTAAATAATGCTGATGGAGGCTGTGGGGCTTGTGTGATGGCTTCATGCTGTTCTTGTCACACAACCAGTGATCGCAAGTGGTATGCATAATGTGTGTAATCTGAGGTTTGAATTTCTACATGACATAACACTTGATAAGGATTATAGCTGCTATAATTACTGGGTCATCTGTGTTTTGAGCCCAACATAAATTGCCCCACAGACACAAAAAAGTATACATTGCATTGTGCTTAAGATCAAATTTGAAGTTGAAATCACATATCTGCTCTTAGGCCAAAGGCTAAAATTGGATGTAAATATTGGCTTTATATTTTATTTATTTATTTATCAGTGGCTCCTCCCCTGTAGCAGGGGTGGTGTTGCGGCTGAAGCTGCTTTACAAAGCATGTGATTTCCAACTCATTCTTTCATTGTACATAGATCACACGAGCTGGCAAGAGATCCAGTATATGGCTTAGGCCGCTGACCCACTCAGATTTAAACAGCACTATGGAACTCAGCACTGCTGAGAATCCATACAGGGCAGGGGTGGGTTTTTATTTTGATGGGCACACCGTGCAGCCAATCACATGCAAAGAAGGGCTGTGTGAAAGAAGGAAGGGGGCAGACGTTTTGTGGTGGTACAGACCAGGTACACAAGTGTGTCGAGGAAAAATGAAGAAGCGAGCGAAAACGTAAAATGAGCAACATCTGCATTTCAATAATACTGGAGGCTGCAAAGCTGAGAGCTGGCTTTATGGCCATTCATACTGCACAAAGTAATTAAGCAATTTTCTGTAACGGATGCAATTGTAAGAGGTTACTCCTCTCTGTCAAATCTACTGGAGTTGTACACAGTAAAATCTGAATTATCTGAATATCAGAAGGGTTTTGGTTAACTCAGCATCTAATTACTTTTTACTTAGTTTTTTAATGTTGTTAACATAGCATCAGCTATATTGCTTTTACTTTACTTTAGTCTGACCTAGTCTATCAAGTTTAATTAGTAAAAGTCATCTAATTATGCTTTATGTTTTTATTATAAATGATGCAGGTGGTCTTACCGATGGTGAGGTCGTGAACTGGCTGAAACCTCTTGTCTGTGAACTGTAGTAATAGACATGACTTTCCCACACCTGAAAAGAAAAAGTACACAAACAGAATTAAAGGGGATTCATTCATATGCTGACAATAAAATACTACAAGTCAGAGCCACTGCTGTTTGTAGGTTGGCAAAACACCAAGTTACAACTCTTATATTTTTAATATAAGACAACTGGAGTCAACATCATGTTCAAATGACCCAGCAGGGAGCACACCATTTCATCAGCTTTGCTCCAGTTAACTAACTATTAGCAAGCTAACTGAGCTATAAAAGGTGGCTAATTTTTATGTAGCCAAAAGGGCACTAATGAGCGTGCCTATTTTCAATGGCAATCCACACATACCTTCAGCTCTGAATGTGGCAAACTCCCACAGATACACAAACACTTACAAAAGCAACACTTTCATTGTTCATAATTCTGTTTTAGGTAATTTATTCTCAACTGGAAAAAAAACCCCAAAGCGAAACAGCGAGTTAGGAAGTCAGATGACAGGTGTTTGCAAATGCAATCATTAAATCAAAGACACATTGACTTAACTGCATTACAAACTACAGATGGAAATGGTGAGCAGATTCTCAGAGAGAGTGCGAGCTGTTATTTCCTCAACACAAATATCTAGAAGCATGACAAACACACTCAACAGGTTTGGTGCCACAGTACTTCTACAACATTTAAAAAAAGTTACACACTTACACACACACATCTCAGTGACAAGTGACTAAGTGTGTAGTAAAAAGAAAATTTCCTTTAGTGAAGAGCAGTTACGAAAGCAAGGAAACAAAAGAAAAAAATAAATAAATACAGCCGTAATTCCTGCCACCTTGAACCCATTGCCACCTCCAAGGCTAATATGCTACGGTGAGGAATCCCTTAAGAATATCGATGCCTATTGGTGAAGAGATAGAATAGAATAGAATAGAATTCAACTTTATTGTCATTGCACATGCACAGGTACAGGGCAACGAAATGCAGTTTGCATCCATCCAGAAGTGCTTTAGTGATATAGATATATTACAATATATATTAGCAATAATATAGATATGTGAGTATATTACAGAAATGGGTCTATTATGGTATGTTATAATGTACACGGTATGAAGTATGTTGTGAATATTCTATAACTATAAGTATGTACAGGCTGTAGTGAGTACAAGCTATGTACAGGATATGAACAGGATATAAATATGAAAAACTATACAGAATATGAAATAAATAACTTTACAGAATCTGGGATATACAGCTATACAGAAATGGGAACTATGTAAGTTGTAAACAGTTGTAGGATTAAAGATTATCGAATGTACAGAATGATTATTTACACAGAGCTATACAGTAGTGCAGTTAAGATAAGTGAGGGTGTAGATAGTTTCTACAGAGGCTATATAAAGTGCTAGTGGTTGTGAGTGGTGGTTCAGTCCATGTTATTATTGTGTTTGAGGGTACAGTTGTCCATTGTGGGTGTGTGTATGTTCAGTCCATGAGTTTAACGTGGGTCAGATGTCAGGAGGCAGAGTTCAGGAGTCTGACAGCTGTGGGGAAGAAGCTGTTCCGGTACCTGGTGGTCTTAGTCCGGAGGCTCCTGTGGCGCCTCCCAGAGGGCAGGAGGGTGAAGAGTCCATGTGATGGGTGACTGGGGTCTTTGATGATTTTCCCAGCCCTTTTCAGACACCGCTTCCTGTAGATGTCTTTTATGGCAGGAAGTGGTGCTCCGGCGATGCGCTGGGCAGTTTTCACGACCCTCTGCAACGCCTTCCGGTCCGAGGCAGAGCAGTTCCCGTACCAGACTGTTATACAGTTGGTCAGGATGCTCTCGATGGTGCAGCGATAGAAGTTCACCAGGATGTCTGAGGACAGGTGGTTCTTCCTCAGAGTCCTCAAGAAGAAGAGGCGCTGGTGAGCCTTCTTGACCAGCTTGGAGCAGTTGGTCGTCCAGGTGAGATCCTCGGAGATGTGGACTCCCAGGAACTTGAAGCTGCTCACACGCTCCACAGCCGTCCCCTTAATGTGGATGGGTGGATGTGGGTCAGCATTCCTCCTGTAGTCCACGATGAGCTCCTTGGTCTTCTCGGTGTTAAGCAGCAGGTTGTTTCTGTCGCACCACTCAGCCAGACGATCCACCTCCTCCCTGTAGGCGGCCTCATCGTTGTCACTGATGAGGCCAATCACCGTGGTGTCATCTGCAAACTTAATGATGGTGTTGGAACCATCAGCAGGTCTGCAGTCGTGGGTGAAGAGGGAGTAGAGGAAAGGGCTCATCACACAGCCTTGTGGTACACCGGTGTTCATTGTGATGGTAGATGAGCAGCGGTTATCCAGCCGGACATGTTGGGGGCGGTTGGTCAGGAAGTCCAGTAACCATTTGCAGATGAGGGAACTGATACCCAGGTCTGTCAGTTTCCTGATGAGTTGTGAGGGGTGGATTGTATTGAATGCTGAACTGAAGTCTATAAACAGCATTCTGGCGTAGGTGTTGTTGTTGTCCAGGTGTGAGAGGACAGAGTGCATTGCGATGGAGACTGCATCCTCTGTGCTCCTGTTCCGGCGGTATGCGAATTGGTGGGGGTCCAGGGTGGGGGGGAGACAGGATTTGAAGTGTGCTAGGACCAGTCGCTCTAAGCACTTAGTGATGATGGGGGTGAGTGCTACTGGGCGGTAATCATTGAGGCAAGATGGGTTGGAGTTTTTGGGTATCGGGACGATGGAGGTGGATTTGAAGCAGGCCGGTACCACAGCGTGGGCCAAGGACAGGTTGAATATGTCTGTGAGCACTCCTGCAAGCTCCCCAGAACACGCTCTGAGAACACGCCCGGGGATGCCATCAGGGCCTGCAGCCTTGTGGACATTGATCCTGCTCAGCACCGCTCCTACATCGGTGGGGGAGAGAGTCATAGGTTGGTGGTCTGGCGTCATGTCTGCTTTGGTTGTGGTTGTGGGGTTCCCTCGCTCAAAACGAGCATAAAAGTTGTTGAGCTCGTTGAGGAAGGAGACATCAGAGGATGCGGGGGAGGGTTTGGTGGTCCTGTAGTCTGTGATGGTCTGGAGTCCTTGCCACATGCGTCGGGGGTTGGAGTTGGAGAAGTGTTCTTCTACCTTCTTTTTGTAATGGTGTTTGGCTTTTTTGATGCCCTTCTTTAGATTAGCCCTGGCTGTACTGTAGGCGTGTGCATCTCCTGACCTAAAGGCAGTGTTGCGGGCCTTCAGGAGGAGACGAACATCCCGGTTCATGCATTTGATGCATTTGAAAGCAAAGAAACTTTAACTCAACCTGATACCATTTTAACCCTTTTATAAAAAGACCAAGAGTGTCAGGAACATTCAAGAAAATGGAGAATGCTGGTATAGAATGATTTACTCAGCAAATATGGTAAGTAAGGCTTTGGAGTCAAAGGGTTTGGGAGTGTGTGAACATATGTGTGTGTAAGAAGAAAAACAGGAGGAGGAAGTGGGGGAGGGATGACCACAGGAGAATAAAAGAGAACGTTAAGGAGACAGTAGCTGGCAGAAACTCAAGGAGGTGCGACATGGTCTTCCTCTTCCATGGTTTCCACGGGTCACAAGTTGCTAAGCAGGGCCTGTGCGATGACGCTGTTGCTAGTAAGGGATGGAGGGATCTCGAGAAAGTTAAATAAAGGTGTAACAGTGAAGTCATTGTTACCTCCGTCAGTCAACAGACACCTGCTCATAGCCACTCTTGCACTACTAAAGCAACAAAACAGTAATAGCAATCTTTCTAATTAGCCACAATGCAATTAACATACATTTTAACATAGCAGAACCTTTCATTTCTGACAAGAGGTAAC
Organism: Rhamphochromis longiceps; assembly: GCF_057381845.1. Classification (NCBI taxonomy): domain Eukaryota; kingdom Metazoa; phylum Chordata; class Actinopteri; order Cichliformes; family Cichlidae; genus Rhamphochromis; species Rhamphochromis longiceps. The sequence continues at coordinate 32,805,016 of NC_140574.1, forward strand.
AGCTTGATGGCTGTGACACAGAGCAAAAGCAACCTGTCTACAGGGGCCTAGAATCAAAGCATGCTGTGTCTTTAAATGCAGAGCATGGCTACAATTGGAGTCATAATTAGTGACTGTGATAGGTTTCTGTGAATGTGCTTTCAAACAGTCTAGCTCTCACCAGATCTCGTCACACAGAGGAAAATTTGGACATACATGCTGGGTTGTCAGACAACAAAAGGAACATGTTGACTGGATTACTGACAGGTGGAATAATTAAATTGCGCTTTTTGAGCAAACACCAGTATGACTCAACAAATGTGATCCACTAACAAGTAAAAATATCCACCTCCCATAGTTGTGGCAAATAACAAAATCTTTAATGATGGTAAATGGTAAATGGCCTGTATTTGTATAGCGCTTTTCTAGTCCCTAAGGACCCCAAAGCGCTTTACACAACCTGTCGTCCACCCATCCACCCATTCACACACTGATGGGAAATCTCTCACAAAAGCCTGAACAGTGGAGCTTTGACCTTTAGCAACATTAAAAAAAAAAAAAAAAAAAAAAAATAGGATGCATTCGACAAAATGATTCATAAACCACGGCCCTGTTCTTTAGACAAGGATACCTTGTAAAAAAGTATCCTTTTCCAGCTCACTTCAACAGTTGTCATAGTAACAGGTCCATCATGGCCGAGCACCTCACAAGTTGTCTCATACCATGGGGCAATTTCCCAGACTGAACTAGTTCTTACCTTTATTTGATACCTATTTCAAATTGTTTTTAATTACAATAAATCACAGCTAACACACTTCAACCAAAATCGATTGAAAACCAGACAGTACAAAAGACTGACATCGCTTTAGGGTTTGAAAAGTGAGGATAATGCAACATACTTTTTTTTAATGGCCATCAGGGGTGACAACTGCAAAAGGACTTTTGGTTCCTACAGATGTTTGTGTGAAAACTGCCTTTGAACTCCATCTCTGTAAATACTTTCCTAATGGGATTATGGGTTTATGGGCTCAGTCATTCATTTTGGGTATGAATAGCACATTTGTAAATTCTGTTCATTTTAACTGTAAAAAGAGGGAAAAAACAGTGCTGGCTAAAAAGATGGTCACTGACTAACAACTTGTGACTGACAAGTCTGCTAGTATGTGGTGTGGTTTCAGCCAGTCACGCACCACTCAATTTTTGTAAACCCAGCCAGTTGGTGAGGCCAGGTTGAAAACAAGAGTGTACGATTGTGTCCATTTTTACCACCAGTTAAAGTGCAGAGGTCTTGGACTGTACAGAAGGAGATATTGGACGGCTTGAAGAGTAAGACGTTCTGGAGAAAACGTTGAAAAAGACAAAAACAAAAATACTGCAATCACTGTGCTTCCTCTTTCAACTTCTAGTCCTATATCAGTATTGATGTTGAAGTTGACGTTTTGCTTCAGTGGTGACACCTATTGTCCACGGGAGGACTGCATGGCCTCAGTGCCAGTATAAACGGTGAGGAGGCATTGATGACGTCAGGTCTTCTGACACAACCAACACAAAACCATAACAGACATTAACAGGGCACAAATCAGCGAGTGACGTCATGATGTCTGTGTTCATGTTTTATACTGAGGATGCAGAAAGTGATCTGATTTGTGAGCACCACAAACAATATTATAGTGAGAGCAGAGAAATGTCAAATGTAATGACTTTTCCCTTTTATTTTGCTCACAGCTTATCAATAATCACAACTGAAGTTTTCTGTGTGACTGTTCATGTAAAAACATTGGATGCTGTTGTGCTGCTGTACATGTAGTATGACTGCAGTCTTTGCTTACCCATTCCAGACAAAAACCGTTGAAACTGTTAATCCGGCAGGACAAATTGAGCATTACATCCCTTTCCAGGCCTCATCTGCTGAAAAATAAGTCGAGGCTCTAACACATGAAAATGTGTAAATATGCTCACTTATAGAGCAGGGCGATATGACCAAAACTATTTATCACGATATACATTTGAAAATTTGCAATAACGATATAACTGACGATATAATTGACACTAGACAAAATACTTTACAACTCCACAACTTTATTAGTGAAAAAAAACCCATCAATGTATTTTCACTTAAACAAGCAGCTGTTTTTTTATGTGCATTAAAGTTATATAAAAATTTAACAGTGCAAATTCCTTGCTGACAGTTTAACCAAAAGGCATTTCCAGTGGAAATTGGCCGACATGTCCTCAGCATAACCATGTATAATACCCACAAAACTTAAAAAGAGCTTATACACACACAATATGGTAATATTATGCTGAAGCACAGCACGTATCACTCCGCGAGGCTCCTGCCTACGATAGCCGTAATGCTCCGACAATCCATCAAGCGGTGCGGCTTCGTAGCTTAGCAAAGACGTCTGACAGATTTTCGAGCGCTGTGTACCACATAAAATCGTTTCGAGGTCAGTAAACACAACCAGAGTTCATACATAAGGCACACGGGATTATAAAGGGCGCTGTTGATTTTCAGAAAAATCAAAGGATTGATTTTAAGCGCGCTGTATTTTCCAAAAAACACAGTAATAACGACAGCCCGCTAGCATGCGCTACCAAAAATAGTGCTTTGTTGTGTATCTGATGGACAAAAGCTAAACCAGTTCCACACCACTGAAGTTGCAGCATTTTTACAAACCAGTTCTGGTTCATCCGTTTCATTCTTTCGCCCTTCTCATTCTCTGTCGCCGGCACGCTTTTTCCTCCATGTGCATATGAAAACAAAGGCACTGCGCATGCGCGTTTTACCCATATTCTATTGCAATATTTCATTTTCTTATCATTGCCCAACATTATACCGGTATTACCGTGAACGGTATGATATGGCCCAGCCCTACTCACTTATTCCTGATACTGTTATTCTGGTCACTAAAAACGTCAAATGTTGATACCATTTCATCTCTAGCACTCAGAAATGTAGCAATTACGTTTTATGAAGAGATGATGTGGGCTGAGAATTAAAGTATAACACAAGCGAAAAAATTACTATTTCGTCTGAAATGAGACAAGAAAACGCTGACATTAAGCAGGCACAATACACAACCTTGTTGCACATGGTTGGTGCCGATGTGTTAGGAGTGTCCAGCAAGCCAGTGAGATGTTGCTCTGCTCATTTACAGCAGTAACTTGAAGCTTGGCTAGGTCAGCAGACTGCACCACAATCCCTGCTGAGGAATTTGACAGGAACTGTCCACGGGAACAGTTTTTTGCACATTAAGTATTACTCAAGTGCATTCAAGTGTGATCTGAAGCTGTCATCCCCATAGGCTGTCGGCAGGGGATTTCAGAAGTTGAGAACAATATAAAATAGCTGAAGTTATAGTTTTAGAGATCCTTAAAACTTAAACTCAATCAGCATTCTATTCTGAATGACGGACCCTATATACAACAATAATTATTAGATCCCAAGTTGTGGGACTATTTGTTAATCAAACCTGGTCAAATTGCAGTCCCACAATCCTGACAAGGCAGATTTCACACAGTTAATATTTACTGTTATAGGTCCCCCATTAACCCAGTTTAATCACACATGAACGCAATGTTATCCCTCAAACACTACTGTCATCAGAAAACCACCTCAACTATGAATAACACACTTTTTAGCTCAGTTCACACTCCAGTCTGGTCATTACTGCGAAGAGGTCTTTTAAATTAGGGCTTATGGGACACCGTACTCTGTATACCGCAAAAAGATTAATGATAAAACAAGTCAAGGACAGGTAGTTTCTGTTTAAGTTATGTTTCTGCCTGGTTACAGTTTTAGGTGGTTGTATGACCTAACATAGATGTTACTAATGTTTGCTTGAGCAATTTTCTTTGGTATCAAAGGTTTCATAGACCAAATATTTGAAGCAAAACACTCAGGTGATTAATAACTAATGAAAATGTGTTAGTTGCAGCCTTTCTCATGAACACATCTAAAGAGTTTTAAAAAATGACGTCATTTGTTGGGGGGGTGAATTGTGGAAAGCTAATAATCATAATTATTAGACAGGAAAACTACACACAAACATTTACCACAACTCCACTGTAAGTTCCCAAGGATACCTGTAAAAAAAAACTTTAGTCAAAGCAGATACACATGCAGGACTTAACAAAAGGTCCATGAATGAAGGATTTGTTCATTTTAGCCAAAGACCGGATATTATTGCATAAAAAATCCCAACGAACTATAGCTGTGCATATTGAAATCTGTCTGTGCTTTTCATAATGAAAACTGCTGTGAAACAATGAACCTCAAATTCTCTGAATGGGGTCAAACTCTAAAATTTGAAAAGCTGGAGATCTACAGGCTGTGTTCAGTAGGACAGAGCCTATTTTTGGACATTCAATCTGTACTGAAGCTATAATTTCTGTTCAGATGCAGTTTGTCTTCTGCAAGCTATATCTGAGGACAGCCTGGCCATGGGTCAGAGAGACAGTCAACACTGAATTAACCTTTTCCTATGTCTCAGAATAGTCAATCCAATTTATCATTATTCGCCTGTGCAAGTCCCTGCTACTCCTTTAAGTCATAAAGCAAAGCATCTCCTCTCAAACACTCCACGAAGGGTTGAGAGAAAATAAGAGGAGAGAGAGGTGATGACACCTGGAATGATATCAGAATCAGAATCAGAATACTTTATTCATCCCGAGGGAAATTAGGGGTTACAGCAGGCAGCACGCTAATGGCGCATGCGCACTCACAAAGGAACCTTCTGACCAACTTTACACAAACATCACATTGGGCAGACATGTCAGAAGGTAGGCTGATAGGAAAAAAACAACGAAAATACACTACATGAGGTAAGAGGAGGAGAAAAAAAACTCCACTCAGACTGAGCTCCTAGTGGGAGAACAGTTTGATAAAAGAAAAAACACCTCGGTAAGTTTTGACAAATGTCACATTTCAGAAAGCATCAGCAACACAGCAAGGATGCAGGCATTAGAGCAACAATGGGTAGACGCCAAATTAAAATGACACATGGACAAGTTAGATAAAGGTCAAGAAAATTAATAGCAGGCCATGAATCTACACCTAAGGTGAACAACTACCAAAACACATACTACATGCCAAAAAAGGTAGGATGCCACTGGACAAAGTGACTTGTCTCTGTGTGTTTTTCCCCCTAGAAAGTCATACACTGCAGCTGTATTTCTGTATTAATTATAGTTAATATTTTAAAGAAAAATCTCTGTGAGAAACTAGTTGAACTATTGAGTTCAACCAAAGGAAAAAAGTGTCAACTCTGAATACATGTCTGGCAGGTGGGGTTAAGAGCACCAGCTGCATGAGTGTATTAGCTGGGAATCAAAGGAGCTTGCAAAGAAAAGCGTCTGGACTTCTTTAAGTTGCTTGAAGACGTTTCACCTCTCATCCGAGAAGCTTCTTCAGTTCTAAGCTCCTTTGACTACGATGACCTGGATGACTGAGAACCTTCACAGACATTAGCTGGGAATGTTTCCTCAGACTAAAATGATGTCTACGCATCACACCTTAAAACCCAACTAAAACTCACTGACTGGAAATACATCTTCCTCAGTCTTCATGTGTAGATGAATGATTACAGCACTAAAAGACTGCCAATCTTACTGGTACTGACCATCATACTAGGCACATGGGGAAGATGGAAGCCTTAATGATTACTTTTCACAATAAAAGCCTCACTGAACATTGATTAACCTGGAGATCGGAGGTTTTTCTGGTGTTTAAACTTGTGGATTTGCTTTGACTCAGCAAAGCAGTTACAAGGTAACAAGATGACACACCCAAGTTAAACTTGTCCAACTACTAGTCTATGACTGGTTTTAGATTTTAATAACCATCATATCTCCTTTAGGGTGAAGATAAGACCAAGATAAGATGTGTTATATTCTATAAAATTAAACATAGAAGAAACAAATAATTCCAAAATAAAATTATTAAATACAGTCATACAAAAGTGTAAAAACTGACCGCCTAATGAAAATACAAAAACCGATCACAGTCAAAAAGAGTTCTTCCAGAAAACAGAAGAGTTCTTCCAGAAGATGTCCCTTTCTCTTTCGGACACACTTTTCACATTCAAAGGCAGGCAAATCGCCCCACACTTTGTCCACAAAGTTGCCACAAGCCAAGCTGATGTTGTCTAACTAGTTAGTTAAGTAGTTAGGTGGTGGCAAAAATTAGCAAGTTCTACTCATACCAGTGATTCACCCACTGAATTACATGCCTTGCACTGGGCTTTTTGTTGTTTTTTGCCTAAGCTATAGCCTGGTATTAACATTGTTTACAGATAAAATATAGCTCTAGAAATTTTCAATTTTAGCAAGGGAATAAAGAACCAGACAAATATTTCATACTGTTATACCTGTTCAGCTAACATCTATTGACTTATGTTCACTAATAAAGGTAGGCTAAATCATTTATTTCTGTATTGAATAAATATGATTGGGTGCCATCCTGCTGGTCTGCTGGTAAGCAAGAGATAAACTCCCCACTGTCTCCTTCCCCTCTCTCCCTGCATCTACATGCAGCAACTCGTAAGCAGCTTCGCTGTTCCCAGTCACTGCTACATAATTAGCAATAAGCATTGTAGCTTATGAACAGTGCTACATACATTGTTTGCAAGATTAAATCCCTTCTCCCCAACCCACCTTAGTTTAAGATGATCTGATCAGTCTGACTTGCATCATAGTATGATAACAACATTGCAGGCTAGTTTCTTACTTAAAATGACCTGTCTCCTATACATAAGTGTAACTGCTGACCTTTCTGTTGACAGAAATCACATGACCTAGTATAAGTAAACATCATGACTCCTGCACCTTTGAGTCTCATCGTTGACAATGCTGGAAAATATTTTTTACTCAAGCAATCGCTGGATAGGTTTTTACTTCTGAAAATCACTCTTGATGTATCTCTCAGCCCCAGATGAATTGAGCCAGACAGAACAGTCAGATATATTGGGATTATGTAACGTTGTATTAAAATGACATATTACATGCAGAAAATGATGTTTTTACAATTATTTACTGTTGTATACAGTTACTACTACTCTGCCCCTAAACCTATTTAGAAGCCTTTCTACTGATCACAACAACAACAAATCAGTGAGCCAATTAGATTTTCACCTGGCAGACTAATGTTAGGTTTCTTTCCAGGGATTCCTGAAAGTGATCCCAAACACCCCACGCTAAATTTGTAACGTCATATGATGAGAAGATGATAGCTATGGAACATTTCGCCCAGCAGCTTTTTTGACACTAATATTAATTACATGTTATGTCCTGGACACCAGATATTTTAGTTAAAAAATAAATACTATTTCCCCCTGGAAATATGCTTGAAAAACAAAACGAGGCTAGCACTGCAATGCCCGCGTGTGTGCTTAAAAAAGCCTCTTGAGGCAAAAGTAAGTGGCGCACAGATGGAGTATTTCTGGTGTAGACATCTGTGTAATCAAGCTGGGACCTTTTCAACATTCACTACTGAAGATAAACAACATACTTGTACGAAATCATAACAGCAGCAGGCAGAACGTGACCCTGCTTGGCAATAACAGTGTAGTAAACATGAAACCCACCACAGTGTACATCATCTAAGACAAAACTACATATCCGCACAATGGGAGTCTTTCCCCAATATCTATTTACTCTGAAAATTTTCTAGCTGCCTCTTACTATCGCTGGCAGTTTATCTTACTAAAGCTCTCGTTGTACCTCACAGTAAGACCTGCCGCCTTTTCTAAAACTGGTGCTGTAACAGTATAATATAGAAATGTACCTGCAACTACACAGCGGTACCCCTCATCAGTACAGCCTGCTAAAAGTAAACAGATGACAACACCGCCGGCTAATTGAGCGGTTTCCAGCACAAGATATACAAACCTACATTTTGGTAAATGAAGCGCAAAACATGGAACCATGCAACGACTCCAAATCGCATGGATATATGTAGCCAGAAATTAGATCTGCTCTACGCCATTTCAGGGAATATTAGAGGTGCAGCTTGGCGTCTTGGCCTTCTCTGACAAGAAGCTAAGCTAATGTTTAGTAATTATAAGACATGAACAACAACAGAAATTGGTAGTGTGGTTGTCTGTCGTATGTAGCTGCAGTGAGTGAAGCATTATTTGGATGTCGTGACAGTCGGTTGCTAAATATTTGGTGGAAAAGCTACTTAGCTGGGCTGGCAAGCTGTGGCTAACACCCCCACCCTCGACGCAAAGGGACAAAAGGCCCAAACATTTATCAGCCGCTATCAACCTTGACACAAGCTACTCCAAGGCAGCTTGTGTAAAGATTCCTCTGTAGATTTTTAACACTGCCAGGGGTCGCTTATTGTTATCTAAATATGTTAATAGAGAAGGATTGGAGCTGTCATCCCACCCCTTCTGTCTCTGCTTTTACCACGTCATTGAACTATCCAACACTGCGGAAATACGCCGCTAGCTAGCGGCTAAGAGCTAGGTAAATGCTAACTGGCAGTCTAACTGGCACTTGTTGTAACTTACCCGTGTCTCCGATGATGATGTATTTGAAGAGGTACGCATACGCCATGACCCCTGGTTTGTGCAGTTAGCTGTCTAGCCCGTTACACCTTCGTAAAATCGAACGTTACCGTGTGAAGAAAGTGGCTGACAGACTGTTAGCCCGTTTCTCTCTGTCCGTGCTGAGGAAGGAACAATAAACAGCCAGAGCCTCGGCTCGACGTCACACGGTCCGCCCTCGCCACGCTACACAATGAGGTCTTCAGGGTCTGCTCGGAAATTTACGATGCATTTCACTAATTCCACTCTTAGTGGAAATGATGGGGGGAAAAAAATCACCTTTTTTAAAAAAAAAAAAAGTCAAACAAATTTTTCAGGAGGTATTAGAATCACTTCACTTTGTTATTAAATGAATAAAAAATGAAATAAAAAGGGAGCAGAGATCACTGCTGCCACCTTCACAACATATAAAACAAATTCAAGGATAAACAATGTAAATGAAACAACACCGTGAAGCGGTATGCATAATACCATAAACAGTACCACATAGCAATGGCGATTCTAGGCTCAAACCTTTAGGGGGACTCAGCTCCCAATCATGTCATGCATGCAGTGTAATTAGTATTAATGGAATATGGTGTTTGCAACAAATATAATAATCCCCTTTTACAGTTGCAAACCTCTATTCGACTGGATAAACATTACAATTTTACCTTCAAAAGCAGCCTAATAATTGGATGATCAATTGTAGTGTCAAAGAATAATTCAGAGTAGTGATGGGATTTCCGGCTCTTTTTAGAGAACCGGCTCTTTCGGCTCGGCTCATTAAAAAGAGCCGGTTCTTTTGGCTCCGAACCGGCTCTTCAGGTTGTTTTGTTGCTTTAATTAATTTAATTTAATTAACATCCATCCATCCATCCATCCATCTTCATCCGCTTTGTCCAGGGCCGGGTCGCGGGGGCAGCAGCCTAAGCAAAGAGGCCCAGACCTCCCTCTCCCCAGCCACCTCCTCCAGCTTATCCGGGGGAATACCAAGGCGTTCCCAGGCCAGCCGAGAGATATAATCTCTCCAGCGTGTCCTGGGTCTGCCCCGGGACCTCCTCCCGGTGGGACATGCCTGGAACACCTCACCCAGGAGGCGCCCAGGGGGCATCCTTGTCAGATGCCCGAACCACCTCAGCTGGCTCCTTTCGATGTGGAGCAGCAGCTGCTCTACTCTGAGCCCCTCCCGGATGGCCGAACTTCTCACCCTATCTCTAAGGGAGAGGCCAGCCACCCTTCGGAGGAAGCTCATTTCTGCCGCTTGTATCCGCGATCTCGTTCTTTCGGTCACTACCCACAGCTCGTGGCCATAGGTGAGGGTAGGGACGTAGATCGACCGGTAAATTGAGAGCTTCGCTTTTACACTCAGCTCCCTCTTCACCACGACGGACCGGTGCAGCGTCCGCATTACTGCAGCTGCAGCCCCAATCCGTCTGTCGATCTCCGGCTCCCTTCTCCCATCACTCGCGAACAAGACCCCGAGATACTTGAACTCCTCCACTTGGGGCAGGAACTCATCCCCGACCCGGAGTGGGCACTCCACCCTTTTCCGGCTGAGAACCATGGCCTCAGATTTGGAGGTGCTGATCCTCATTCCCGCTGCTAATTTAATTAACAATAATATAAAATTATGCACAAAAGGAATGTAAAAAAAAAAGTGTTTTATTTATATATGTTTATATATAAATATTTACGGTGGCCCCTAGAGGCAAAGCACGTACAAACTCCAAAACACAGCTACCTAGATCACTTAAATTACACAATTGAAAGCATACTTGTATGGTTTGTGTATTTATACACAAGCACTCATATATATACAAATAATTTAAAAAGTTCATTTACCTGTTACTACACCAAATCCAGTCGTTGGTACTTGCTGGCTTGTGTAGCCACTAGGTAACAAAAGCTCAACACTGTGCCTAGAATTCTGGAGCACTTCTTGTTGTCTTTTGTAGGTGTTTTGGAGTTTTTACGTGTTTTGCAGTTTTTACGTATTTTGGAGTTTGTACGTGCTTCAGGGTAGTTAGCAATGCTACACACCTGTTACTCTAGTCTGTATTATGTAATGATTCAGCACTCCTTAGGTTTTGTTATACATTTTTAGACAGCGATAAGATCAGCTACACACTCCACAGAGGCCCAGAGTTACTGTTAATATAAAAAAATGTAATGCTGTCCTTTGAGATTTTAGCATTTAAGACTATGAGTGTAATGGATCTAAAACTGTTTAAATCTTCAGAACCGTCTACAGTCAGGTGACATTGAAACTAAAAACAGCAGCAGAAGGTTTCAGTAATTTCAGTAACTAATTTGTTCTTTTCATTTAATAATAGAGTCTATATTATATCAACAGCTACATTCACCCTGGAGAGAAACTAGTGAGGCAGACCATGAGGACTAAGCTGGGTTTCTGGGACCAGAGGTTTGGAGAAAGGTCTTTCCTTTCTTTCATCATCACAGCTGTCCTGTGCCAGATATTCTGTTGACCAACTGAGAGTCTTCATTTAAGAAACACCAGGAAGACCGAAGCTCATGGCATTGATCAAGCGGGACTCATCATCTTCACCAGCAGCTCCCTCACAGGGAAATCGTCAGCACTCCTCTGTAGGCCCGCCCCAGGAGATGGATAAACCCAGCATTTCATGAACACTGTGATGGAGACCTTTGGTTTGTGTAACGTTATAAATACTCGGATACTCTCCAGAGTCTCCGGACTTTTACATAAAGATATTATATTCAGTCCTGTAGAAAGTTATATATTTAAAAATATATTATCCTCTCTGATTACTCTGGTATGAATAACTCTGAATCACTTTATGGTAAATAACACATTATCTGCAAAAAACTGAAAGAATTCCAGATGACAAGTTTATAGTTAAACATACAAGTGACGACCTTTGACCTTCATCAGGTTTTATTTAATCGTGTCAGAGAAACTCAAACGTGCTCTTCATGCAGCTGAGTACATAAAGTGTTTAAAATGGAAGCTGTGCAGGTCTGAGATCAGCAGCTCTCTGAAACACCAAACAGGTCCTGTTAATGCTGATATACAGTGACACAGCTACATGGGTGATTAATCCTGTTGACTTTTTGTCTTTAAATGTATCAATAAAACAGCTGCAGCTTTCACTACAGCACATGTGGTACTTTAACCTTTGCACTGTTTTCATCAGTTAATTTTGCAGTTAACATGTGAACATGTTGGATGATCTGTCTGCTGTCATTGGGTGGTGCTGAGGTCTGAATCTGAGGGCAGCTCCTGTAATCACAAATAGAACAGAATCATCACAAACTGAATTATAAAATTTATCTCTTAAATCTGAAATAAAGCTGATCCTTCTGTCCTCACACACTCAGGATCTTTAGCTCTTCTCTTACATTTTTTTTCAGTTCTACAGTTTAATCCACAGTTACAGATTAATGAGGAGTTACTGAGGTACAATCTTAAAAAATTTTTAAAAAATGGTGTTACTGTCTTTACACATGTGGAGACTGAAAACATGCTGTTGTTTGCACATATTTAATAATCAGCTCTGCACAGGAGCTGAAGCAGAGTGCAGCCTGTTGCTTTTACAGTATAACACTTGTAATGAAAGTACAGTAACGATAATTAGTTACTGACGTTTCTCTTGATTTCTTTAGTCAGGGTAAATTCATTCACCTGCACGGGTTAGCTAAACGAACTTTACAAAACAAGTTTCCCCGACAGCCGAGTGCTCATCTTAGCTAGCGAGGTCCTGAGACCTAGCTAAGGACGGTAGTTACGGATTAGCTTACAAACACGTTTAACTTACCGAAAAAGTGCAGCGGGGCCTCGGGTCCTTATGTCGGTCGGGTAGTCCAGTTTACTGAAAAACACCTCAGGCTGTCAGGTTAAAACAATCAGGCGTGTTTTCGTAACGTAAACGCTGGCAGTCCTCTCAGAGCCTAAGCTCTATCTGCTATTCCCGAACAGAGATACGCAAGTTTCTCCGTAACTGCAGCTGTCAGTCAAAGCTGTTATGATGACGTTACACCCCAATTTAACATCACCGCGGTAGGAATTAGAATCAAACTTATGGGAAAGGAGACCCCTTGGACATAAATCAGCGTGGTGAGAACTATTGATAACAAAAGAAAGAATCTTTGGAAAAAGTTTATCTTAGGAGAATTAATTTATTTTAGTCTGACCCTAGTCCCATCCGCTAACATAGAGGAGGCGGGGTTTATGACATATACTGCAGTCAGACACCAGGGGGCGATAGAGACGTTTTGGCTTCATTTTTGGGGTGCTGTCGCATCGACCATCTTTTATACAGTCATTGGTTTATACGTGCTTCAGAGTTCGTACCTGTTTTGAAGTTTGTATGTGCTTTGTCTCTAGGGACCACCGTAAATATACTTTTATTTATTCACTCCACATAAAATGTAATAAATAACTCATATAATACAAAAACAAACTATTCACGTTCCACTTTTAACTATTTCAATTTTCAGCTTCTTCTTTTAAATAAATTTAAAGTGAAACAACACAAAACACTGCAAACCACAACACAATTAAATATAAATTAAAATATGAAAACAAAAAGAAATGGTAAATGGCCTGTATTTATATAGCGCTTTACTAGTCCCCAAGGACCCCAAAGCGCTTTACATATCCAGTCATCCACCCATTCACAGACACATTCACACACTGGTGATGGCAAGCTACATTGTAGCCACAGCTGCCCTGGGGCGCACTGACAGAGGCGAGGCTGCCGGACACTGGCGCCACCGGGCCCTCTGACCACCACCAGTAGGCAACGGGTGAAGTGTCTTGCCCAAGGACACAACGACCGAGACTGTCCAAGCCTTGTAACCTTCCGATTACAAGGCGAACTCCCAACTCTTGAGCCACGATCGTCCCCAAGAAGATGCACCTTCTCTGTCACATGCATGAATAAACTTTCTGAGTCCTTTATCATCCACAACTGAAAATAGTTGTGGATGATTACTATACCTTTCTAATGTGACATTGTTGTCCCTGGCTCTCTTTCTCTGTCTCTCCCTCCCACTCTGTTCCTGTGCAACTACCGCCCCTCCCCCCTCTTCCCAGCGCAAAGCACAAGGCTGGCATGCGGAGTGAAGCGAAAAAAAAGTGCGAGAGAGAGAGGGTGAGAGAAAGAAAAAAAACCCCCACAGCTCGCGATAAGGAGCCGGCTGGCGTCGGCTCTAAAGAGCCATTTCGTTCCCAACCGACACATCACTAATTCAGAGTAAGTAATCAGAGGTTTCAATCTAATACACCATTTTAGTGTGAAGCCTTTAGTTATTAAACTCAAGCCAAAGGCTCAGTCATTAAAGACGTTTCTGAATTATTTGTGGCAAAGCAGAGAAGACGAGAAACATGCACAACATTATTCCAGTCTCTCAATCACAGGCAGTCCATCAAATCATCAAGCACTTATAGTAGCATTAATCAGTACAGAAAACCAACCTGCCACTATAGAGTGGCAGGATGGGTTTCTGTACACAAAGCAAACTGTAATAGAGCTGTTTTATATTAAAGCTTTTGAATCCTGTAAAATGCTACCATTCATATCAATATGCCCTGTTTAGAATTTCCATTGGCATTTTTAAGTATGCTACTGCAAGCATGCAAAGCATCTACGAATTACATGAAAAACTACTTTATGAAAAATAACTTTTATTTTTCCAGCTAACTTCACTATGTGCTCCCTGACCTTCCTGTTCTTCTACAACCCCTCTGTCCTCTCTCTCTCTCCATCCTCTTCACTCAGCTAGAAGCTAGAAAATGACAACAAATATAATCTCATAATAGTTATTATAGAACAGTAATAAGTATAAGAGGGGTATCCACAACTGACAACAGGACAGCAGACTGCTTACATGCGCAAACTCATCGTCAATTATTATTAACCTTTATTTAACCAGGAAGATCCCATTGAGATTAAAAACCTCTTTTTCAAGGGAGACCTGGCCAAGATAGGCAGCAGCAGATGTCTCACAGTTACAGAAATTACTCAAACACAGGCAGCAACAACACACATGCAACAATAAGTGAAAGAATACAAATAAAATAAAATAAAATTCAATAAAATTCAAATAAAAATAAAAAAGTCAGTTAAAATGACAATCAATCTAATTGAAACAGTTGCATGTTATGGACTTGGCCTCAAGGATTCGTAGTTTAGATTTAAAAACACTTAATGAAATGAATTCAGTCATTTTCCATTCCTTCTGCGGTTTGTTCCAAGCCAAGGGTGCTAAATGGACAAAAGCTCTTTTACCAAGTTCAGTTCGGGCAAATGGAACAGAAAGCAACAAGTAACCATGCGGACGAAGAGAATACCGACCAGCATGTTTCATTACAAGCAGGGAACATAGATAAGAAGGCAGCAACCCAAGTATCACCTTATATATAAAACTGTATAAATGAGAGTTCCTCCGACTTACCAAAGCAGGCCATCCTACCTGAGAGTATAACTCACAGTGGTGAGCCTGAAATTTACGGTTAGTGATGAACCTCAGAGAAGCACGACACACAGAATCAACCATTCGAAGACATTGAGCAGAAGCATTCATATATAGAATATCACCATAATCCAGCACAGGCAAGAATGTTGCAGCAACAAGCCGCTTCTTTGTATTAAAAGAGAAACACAACTTATTTTGAAAATAAAATCTCAGTTTTAACTTCAGGTTTTTCACAAGATTCTCTACATGTGGTTTGAAGGTAAGCGAGTCATCAATTAAGATTCCTAGATATTTATAGGTGTGAACCAACTCTATTTTATTACCTTCAAGAGTAGTTACTGATGGGATTGTTTGGGCTCGTCTCCTTGATTTAGAAAACAACATGATCTTTGCTTTGTTTGCGTTGAGAACAAGTTTAAGCTGAAATAATGAGTGCTGGACAGCAAAAAAGGCTTTCTGCAAGGAGTCAATGGCTTGGACAAGAGTTGAACCACAGCTGTAAATAACTGTATCGTCAGCATAGAAGTGCAAGTTTGCATCTGGCACATGTAGACTAAGATTGTTTACGTAAATGATAAATAGAAGGGGACCTAATACAGAACCCTGTGGCACTCCGTTGTGCACTGTAACAAAGTCAGAACATAGACTGTCAGATTTATTGCACCGAGTCCTGTTACTGAGGTAGTTTGAGAACCATGCCACTGCTCTCTCAGAAAGTCCTGACTGGAAGAGTCTAAGTTTTAAAATACAATGATCAACAGTGTCAAATGCTTTTGACAAATCAATAAAAAGGGATGCACAGTATTGTTTTTTATCAAGTGCAATAGTAATATCATTTACCACTCTAATTGCAGCTGTGATAGTACTGTGATTCTTCCTAAAGCCTGATTGATATTCAGATAAAATGGCATTGGTGTGTAAAAACTCCTTTAACTGCTCACACACAAGAGCTTCAAGAACTTTGGTCAGCACAGATAGATTAGATATTGGTCTGTAATTAGTTAACACTGCTGGGTCGCCCCCTTTTAATAGTGGAATAACAAAAGCTGATTTCCATACTGAGGGAATTTTATTCGTATCCAGTGTGAGGTTGAAAAGTGTTGCGACAGTCAATAAATGTGGTAAAGCTACAGCTACATAATCTTTGGTGAATTTGACTACATGTCCACTCTCACCAGTTTCTTTTTGCTCTCTCTCTTTGCTGTCTTCACCCTGCGCTCTCTCTTTCTCTCCCTCTCTGTCCTCTCTCAGTCTTAAAACTTAAATGTTACAGTGAATAAAAGGCATATGGATTTGGAGCTGTACTGTAAACAAACACTGAAGCCCAATTGCTTGAGCAGCCCCAAAAAACAGTTTTAATTCACCTATGCCCCATAGCAAATGCCTTTCAAGTTTCAAGTGAGACCATGCTTCATGAGCTTTTTTTTAGTTTCAAAAAGACATATATATGAATTTACAGACTCCCCAAGGTCCATGTCAGCTGAAAGGACAGGGTAACCTGGGCCTGGACCCCTGGGAGCCATTCATCACACAAGTATTGACTTGGGACGACAACGTTTATGAGTAAGTCAAATATGTTAATATCTCTATAGTTAGAAATAAAGCATGAAACAGACAATGTCATGACATTAAACAAAAAAAATGGCAATAAGATGTGGACAGCCACTTTGAGGCCCACAGTGGTTGAAATGTTATGACTGAGGCCACGATTGTGTTTTGATGCTCTAACAGTCTCCTGCTGGCAGGTCAGCAGTCACGGCTTGGATCCAACCTCCACCATTTCTAACTTCCTCTGTTCCTCCTCCAGGTTTCTTATCTCAGTTCTTCTCTGTCCACTGTGAGACTTCATATATTATGATGAGTCACATCTACCTCGGGAGCAGGCTGTGTTGGTACAGTCATGCCTTAAGCCTCCCCGGTAGTCAGATTTATCAGTGTCCTTCAATGGTCCCTCTGCTTGTGCTGCTTCTTGTGTTGTGGATGTTGTTTCTGTCGCTTGGTGAATTGTCATACCACTTTCTCAGATTGCACTTGTCAGCGATGTTAACCTAGAACCTAGAAATCATCTTGGCTGCATGTTGGAAGATGTTGTGACTGTAAGGTATGAAGCCCCTTATTGCCAGTTGTCTTACGTTTTCCACTGCTCCAATGATAGTGACGTTACGTTGAAGTTAATGCTCATAGCGAACAGGAATGGTGACCATCTCTTTCTGTAGGTAGTCTTTGGCCTTGAAGTGACGCTTGAACCCTCTCAGGTAACTGCTGATTATTCCCTTGATATGGTTTGGGATGTGATAGTGCTTCAGTGCTGTTCTGAGAAGATTGTGAGGAATTAGGCGAGTCCAGCCAGACTGCTGTCAGATTTCTTTGACCTGGCTTTCATGTATAATCTTGCTCAGGACCAGGGCCATTTTTTTTGACATTTATGAGGCAGCAGACTAAGAAAAGATGCTTAGACCCACTTCTTACCTGGCTATAGCCTCTAGGTTATCCAGCAGAAATGTTTTTCACCAATGCTTTCCCAAGGCAAGTGAGAGTCGTCATCTCTCCAGCATGTTCTCTCCCAGTTACACATGCAGGATCCATCCTCGTCAGATGTTCTACTCTGAGTCATCCTAGATGAACAAGCTCCTCACTCGTCTCTATGTTCCTGAAGTCAACTTGGGCAGCTGGGGATGTGGCTGCCAAAGCCACTGACTGCTACTTGATCTACAAAGCACCAGACCATTATAGCTCTCTCTGCCCACACAGGAGGGTGGACGCATGAATCTTGTTCTGGGTAGGCCCGACCTGGCCCAGTGGGCTAAGGCTCGGCCACTCAGTGCTCATTTGAATGACACTTAATCTAACCCACCGCTGAAGACCATTTTGTGTTGGGAGGTCCACCAGAAAAAGTTTCTGTCGACAACACAGGTCTTGGGAACATGATTAGATGGTGATGGATGGAGGGGTTATTACAGTAAATCAGTGCAAAATATTAGACCGTACAAAAATAAATCTAAAGAAAGCAAAACAACATAAATCTGTGCAGACAGAATTATCAATATGTTCAGAAAACCAGCCTGAAAGGCTTGGAAATAATATGACAGTAAGTAAGTTTAACACCCCCCCAAACAAACCCAAAACATCCATTTGTAAGAAAACCATTTACTTTGCCATTACTCCTTGAATAGTTTTACAATGCTTTAACATCAGTTTAAATGGGATTTTTCTGATTTAACATTATCTTGAAATAAAGTGTTATCTCTTTTTAATTCAAATGTGATTTTTTCACATTTGTAAAAAGCAACCGCTGGAAAATAAAAAGCATCATCTTATGCAGCTATTCTTTCAATAAATTCAAAAAGCCACAATTTTCCACAAAATAGACCCAGCCTTATTTCAATTGCAGACTCTCAAAATTGTGCACCATTCTGCTGACAGCTGTTATGTTTTAGGACATTCATTTTCTGGATAGACCTGTCTTTATCTACTTGTAATCCCAAAATGTAACAATTTATGTTCAGAGTTACTTTTGCCCTCATGACATTTTGTATGTCCTCACAGTGGGACACAGAAAATAAATTTGACTCAAACAAAAAACTAAAGTCACACAATGAAAACAATGTTACCTTTGATTCCAGCCCACATCTAAGTTCCAAGCTCAACAGACAGCTGTGTTTACACCATGTATTCAAGAGTTAAACCAACCGGTTACAGGTGGACATTTTAAAAGCAGTGATGTCCTAGTCCTTGAACTTTAAATGGATCATTGTATTGTAGAAAACAAATTTTCAACCATGTAAAAGCCTGAAAGGAAACTCTGTGACCATTATTCACTGCACAGAAGAGCAGTGGCTCTTTGTAGTGCCTTAAACCTGGATTCTTTTTAGCACCGGGCCAGCAGAGGGCGACTCCTCTAATTGTAGATAAGTGTAAGGAAAATGGCCTTTCGCTTTTTTAATCTGTAACCTCAGTTATACTTAAGATTGTAAGTAAAGCTTTAATAAATAGAACACAGTGCTCATTTATGATATTATTATGCCCCCAGTCAGAGTAAAAAAGAAACATAGAATAGGATCTACCTTCAGTTCTAGCCAGTAAGCCCTGACGTGCAGGGGTGGATCTAGAGAAATAGTCCTAGGGATGATGTGAGGGTGGAAATCCCATGGGGTGGCAAAATCAATGTGCAGGTGTTACATTCTGTAATATTTATTAGATATGCTTAAAATACACCAAATGCAGTAAGTATACACATGTTTCATATAAACATGGTCAGTAACCTTCTTATTGGCTTTAGGCCAAATAATAAAACATTTCCGTTACATAAAAAATGTGCATTTTGATTAAATAAAGATGTAGCTCAATAAATATAAAATCCAGAATACTACACAACATGAGGTGGATCAGTTGGAAATAGTTTTTCTAATTTCAGTTTCACATTCTTGCGTTAGAAAATAATCAAACTGTTACATGCTTACAAAATGTCAGGAATCTGCACTGTCATGACCAAGTTTTTCACCAAAAGGTAGTTGGTTTTTTTTTATGATTTATTGGGTTATGACACTCACCTTCATTCAATTTCCAGAGTGTAACAATCAGCCACCTGTGCTGAATCTGAAATGCCCATGATGGTGATTCAAAATATGTTCTGGCACAATCACAGATTGTTGCTACTGACGACAAGAAATACATTTTTAATTTTTTGAATCTATATTGAATTTTAACTGTCGCTAGGCTCAAAGTGTTAATGTTAGCTTATTTTAATAAAAAAAACAAAACAAACATTGTCATATGTCAGAGGATTTGCTTTTTTTGATACAGCTATGATGACACTTGCAAAACTGAGAAAAGAAAAAGAAAAAAGATCCAAGGCTCTCTATCTTCTTTGCTGTGTGGGTAAATATAACACAATACCACTTGGTGGCAGCAAGCAAGCAGGTAAATGCAAAGCATGAAAAGATTTTTCCAAAAAGCTAATTAAATACTCATTATTGACATACTGAGCTGTAGTAACTAATTGTTTCTTACAGAGCAAAGTAATCTGACAGAATGTGATGTGTTTGATGGCAGAAAACAACAGGAGGAAATCACTCTGGACAGGAGAAGACATTGGCATTGATAAAGAACATACAATAAAGATGTGAATAGGTGTCACTAGGTAAGTCCATCAGGTTGATTGAAATGCCAGTATTAAATAGAATAATTATAGGCTAAATTCTGCTGGTTTTGAGTAATATCTCAGCAGTTTCATTGTATTTGAGTATCACCACAAGAAAGTGACTGTGAATTCTTTTGGTAAAACTTTGTAAAGCACAACAAGATCAAAGTTTTGTTATAACCTTTAGCAGCACAAAGGTGAATAGAGATTAAAACTTGTTCGGTAATCACATAGATTATAATCTATGAAATTTCTACATTCGATTAGTTTGTCGTCATTTCTTTACATCTGAAGTAGAATATATCAGAGGGGTTCTTCATCTTCCGACTTACAAGGCGGTGGAAGGCATGCAGCCACTGACTGCTTTAATTATTAATAAAAGGTAAAGGAAACAAAACTCAAAGTAGTATGCAACAGTGTTCCTACCTAAAGAAAAACCTCCGCTCATAGCTTAAGGTCTTGTGTTTGATTACACAACCACCACACGTTCCGTCTCCAAACAGGGATTCAGTTGCTCTTCCTGGGTGATACTATTACAGTTTAAGAACGCTCATATGTCATTTCAGCATGAACTCCTATAAGGTTTTTGGGAGTCAGAGGGTAACAACCTGTTCTGTTACTTAAGTAAAATGATATGTTGTGTAATTTAAAAATTTGAGTGCAAATTAGACTTCTGCACTTCCTCTTGGCTCTTGGAAAATCTAGCAAATCCCATGATTTGGTAACTTTGGGAATTTCAGATCGGGAGGACACTCCTGTTGGCTGTTCTTTAAATGCTGATGCTCCTGCATATCAAGGGAGCTCTTCTTCATTTAGCTTGCTCTGAGGACAGTTTCCAAGGACAGTTTCCTGATAAAGAATGTAGGGTAATTAACGAGAGCAGCCTGGAGGATATGGATTAGGAAAGCAGGGAATGAACAAAGGAAAAAATGTCAATACTATGAATTATTTGTCCCATTTGAGACTCCACCTCCCAAAATACAGTAAAATTGAAAAATATATAGTTAACTTACAAATGACAACAACTGGTAATTAAAGAATGTATAACAGGGTGAAATATAAAGCACTGTTCAGTGTTCAAACTCATTTGTGATAGGCCATGAAGTTGTAGCCAAAGGTTTCTGTGGGTGTTTGAGAGCCATTTTCTTTGTCCATCTTGAAGTCATCAAGTCTGAAGTAGAGTTGGCCTTTCACTTTCACCCTCATGCTACTTTTTGCATGTTTTCTCAACCACTGCTGTTTCCTTCACCCAAGGGTGGATCTGTGACCTCCAACAGAAACGCCAGCTCGACCTTCCTGCCAGCATTCCAGCACACACACATACACACAACCACTGTGGTTCCGAAAACAGCAGAAAGGGTAAACGATCATAACAAATAAATCAAGAAAGAAAAAATAATTAAAGCCGATATGCTTTATAGTTTATTTTCACCTCTGAACACAGGGAGCATACAGGGCAGGGAGATGAAAAAGAAACACTGTTCTGACATTTTATGGCAGGGTGAGCAAGCACACCTGCAGAGACACAGAAAGGAAGAGAGAGAGAGGGGAAGAGAGAGAGATAAGAGTAGAGCAAAGTAGCGAGAGAAAAGAGGTGGAGCAACACAGAGTAAAGAGCTGCTCAGAGAGGCAGAGCAGTCTGCACACATCATCAGCTTGTCTCTTTAGGAGGACGAGAGCAAGAGAGAGTAAGAAAGTGGGTTAAGAAGAGACAGACGGAAAAAAGGAAGAAAAGAGAAACTGCATCAAAGAAAAGAGAGAGTTGTTGTTGAGCTGGGAATCCATCCAGCAGACTTCAGTTTGTGTCCAAAACCAGTTAAAACCAGAGTGACGGGGAGCCGTGAGTGGGAGGACAGACTGGTTTCTAGCCACAGGGAGTAGACTGCAAAGCACCATGGCTGACAATGTGAATGAGGAGTCGGATTATACTCCGGGGAAAGATGAGCTGGACTGGGGCTATGAGGAAGGTAGGCTGGGCTCTCTCAGCATGTGAAGGGATGCTGGAGATGTGTGAAAAGCTAAGGATCAGGAGGAGTTTTAAGGGGGACAACCCAAAACTTTACACTTTTTCAAAACATTTAAAAAAAATGCAATTTGATTCTTTAGTTGGATTTGGGTTATACACTGTACAACATCTGTCAGACCAATATGTTTTTAAAACACCACTAATGG
This sequence comes from Rhamphochromis longiceps, assembly GCF_057381845.1. NCBI lineage: Eukaryota > Metazoa > Chordata > Actinopteri > Cichliformes > Cichlidae > Rhamphochromis > Rhamphochromis longiceps. The sequence goes on from NC_140574.1 coordinate 32,827,297, forward strand.
TTTTACTCTCTCATCTCCTATGCTGTAGGTTGCTCGAACGGCATGATTTACAGTCAGTCATATAGAAAAATATCACAAGAACAATATCACTTTTTGCTGGCAACAATATCAAGTTGCCAGCAAACAGCTGTTTATCACTGCACTGCTAAAAGTATAGGAGACTTGCAACAGACAGTTGTTGGTCAGAGACTTACAGCAGAGCAAAGATTTCCTTGGACTCTACAATTCATACAATAAAACTCAAAAATGACTTGGCATTAAGAGCTGTCACTCATATATCACTCATATATCTTTGTCTACAGAGAAACTGAATAAAGCACATAAACACTTGAACATAGGTTACAAACATTACTGTCATACTTTCAGTATGTCATGTAGTTATGTGTTCACTTTGTCTTTCTGCTAATGCTGCTTTTACTGAGCATCGAGGGATATACTGTCACACTGAACTGTGAAATTCTTACTGTAAGTATACTAAATTATATGGAATACCATGTATATCTAAGACACTAATATTTGACATGCAAATACCTGGTTAGCTAAGAGGAGATGAGAGGTTCCCACAGGAAATTCTTCATCTTAATTTATAAGCACAAGTACAGAACTTCCTTGCCATGAGCTGACAGAGCTCACTGCTGTGTAATAAGCAAAAGTTTCCTTTCTTAGGACTTAGCTAAGGTGTCAGTCACATAGACCTAGAGGTTGGTTGACCCCCTGACAACCTCTGGTCACCAGGGAAAAATGTTGCTGGCAAATTGTTGCTGCTATTGCCAGGTGAAATCAGCTACACCAAGAATCTGCTTGTGATAGCTTTGGTCACCTGCAGTTTGCATTGAAGACAGACTTTTCTACAACGAGTTGTTATTTACGCCACAAGCTTTAGTCAAAGTGGAACAAGTGCAGTATAAATTGGGTTAGGGTTAGGGCTAACCCTAACTTTTACTCTGACTGCTCTCAATTTCTCATTTTCGTCACTCTTAGTTTCACTAACAGTTGGTGAGTAGTTTGCAAGTGTTTACAGAAATTTCAGCATCTTCCATATAAACTGCTGCAAAGGTGGCAGCCTGCTATCAAGTAAAGCAAAGGGGGTTTCTCAAAGAAGGGTTTTGGTGTACCACTTTACATCTGCTTGCAAACACTTTCTTGATAACAACAGCCAGCAACTTCCAGCAACCACCCACAACCAGTTAAAGAAAGCACATCTTTCTGCTGCAACCAGTGAATTACAAGGTCACTGACTAACTGGTCTGCGATTTGATCAGTTGGTTTCACAGAGACTGCCAGAACCTCCAACAACCACTGAAGGTGCACATTTTCCCTGCTGAGTGGTGGCTATCAGATGGCCACCAACTAACGCCTGTGTGGCTAACAAGCTGGCACAGTCATTTCTTGATTAGCTTACACATAAGAATGATATCATCTAACACTAAAGTTAACAACACCAAATTCTTTTCCAATGGCTGAAGCAAAAAAACCGTAATTACTCACAAAGCTAAGTCCTTAATTTGAGGTCATTAAAGCAACAATCCGCAATTTAGTAGTGCCACTGAAATTCTCACTGCCTTTAGTAAACTGTTGTTAAGGCTTTAGTTGCTGAGGAAAGCGAGAATGTGACCACTGCCCCATGCTTCTTTGCTATGGTGTGAGTAGTCAGCCAGTGAGGACCGTCTATCTGCAGTCCCAACAGAAAGGCACACTGTGAGGCCTGAGCTCCTTGTCTTGGAGGCAGATGGGTGTACTGGACTTTCCATGAACACGATACTGCCAGTGTGTATTTCCTTTTTCTAAAAACACAGCAGGTTGTGCACATTGTACACATCTCTTACTGTTGCAGTCAGCTGAAAAGTGAAGCAAATTCTGTCTTTCAGTGGGATCACTTTCTCTACACTTGTTTATCTTCACACTCTATTAAACTGATAGCAAAGGCCTTACTAGTGTTGTGCTGTGAACAGGTGATCTGTCTCATTTAGGACAGACTTGCCCTGTTTTTACAACTGCAGTCTGCTTAATTTTGTTTTTATGAACAGTAATCTCATTGTCACACTCACTGCAAGAAGTCCTGTTTACTAGACACTGAGAGGAAGCAGAAAGAAACTCAGGACCAGAATGAGGACAAGGCAAAGAGGAAGAGGGACTTAAGACCAGTTTTAGCCAGTCTCGTGTCCCCACACGTTCTTCTGAAACCACCGTTTTCCTCTCAAGCACACACCCAGATCTGTTTATATCACTTCAGGGGATATCATTTGACTTTGATTTTGTGGCGACAAACCCCAATTTAAACCACAACTACTATTTAAACTGTTTGATTAGTATGAAGATGGATGGATAGTTATTTATTGGAGTTTGGATATATATATATATATATATATATATATATATATTAGGGGTGCAACGATACACAAAATTCACGGTTCGGTTCGATACTTTGGTGTCACGGTTCGATATTTTTTCGATACAAAAAAATGTTCATGCCTTTTTAATTTGTCATTTATTAAAATTATAAATATATATTTTAACTCAAAAGTACAGTTTTTAAATTTAACCCTAACCCTTGTGCGCGTTTTTTATTTTGACAGCGAATGCGCACCTGCGGACCACTTATGTGCAGCCCTGGTTATTTAGCTCGTCATATTGCAGCCACAGAAATTCTTTTGTCCATGAAACCATGAAGCTGCACTTTCTTTTTGCCTTATAGTCTGATTTGTCATAACTTCTCCGTTTTGTGGTAAGCTTTTCTTTGGCTGTCACTTCTTCACCCTGACCTGTCTTATTTGGCTCAGAAGAAATGAAATATATATCCTCAACCTCTCACATGTTTAAGCTGCGGGAGATTTCACTTGTCATGTTTGCATAGTGAGCTAACGATTAATAAGACGATGTCAGAGGAATTGGTGCACAAATTATCATCACTCACAGATCAGTGCTGTCGCTCTCTATACACAGTTCGCGCGATTGCAAAGTGAAAGCAAAAAAACAAGCGCAAATTCAAACGCGATTTCAATATGTCACATATTGACAGTGGCTCACCGATGCCAATGACATAATTACCCAGCTACATTTCTGAAAGAATGCAAAAGCATTGACATATATTTTTCTTCCTACAATAGCCCGACGGGCAGGGAAGAGATAGATTTTGGTAGCCCGACTGAAAAAAATCGCTAGCCCCAGGACGTCGGGCTAGCGATATTGCAAGCCCTGTATCTGATTGAGGAATCACTCATCTTTGGAAAAGAGAGTTTATTACAGAGAAATGTCTCTTTCCAAAATAAAAGCTATACTATCCGCTTCTTCTGGGCTATATTCTCAGCAGCATAAGGAGAATCATGTGCTAACAGCTGTCTAAATGACTCGGCTAAAGTTAGTAGCATGCTTGTTGTTTTTGTCTTTGCACTAGGATGATGTCGGCGTAAATGTGCAGTCATATTCGTTGTGTTCCCACTAGTGATTTCAGGTTAATCTCGTTGAAATGACCTTAACGCCACAACACGGCAAATCTCCGTTAACGAGCTACCGCCGATCGCCCCGTGCATGGGGCTAGACGGCCAACACGTTAACGAGCTAACTGCGCTAACACACTAGCTCCCACCCATGTAATTGAGCATTGCATGGCACATCCAACATACTGTTTTACTTTAGTCCATGACTCGCTTACCTTCAGGGTCATACGTCACATGAAAACCAAAATAATTCCAAACGCCAGATCTGGAGAGCTTAACTTCTGTCTTGCTAGCTTGCCCTGCGCTCTTCCTTCTGACTATGCTGTCTGTGTTGAGCACTCAGTGGATCTGCGCTCGACAGTGCAGCCTAGGCGGAGTAGTCGAACGCAGATTCACTGAGCGCTCAACACAGACAGCATCGTCAGAAGGAAAGTTGATAAAATAAATTACAAATGTTGTATTGTTCGATACATATGCGTACCGAACCGAAAGCACTGTATCGAACGGTTCAATATCGATACGAATATCGTTGCACCCCTAATATATATATATATATATATATATATATATATGAGAGAGAGCGAGCAGCAAACTCCAGTAAATAACTATCCATCCATCTTCATACTAATCAAACAGTTGTCTGTGTTGTGCCACTTATGGTACCATAAAATGTGCTTTCATTGTTACTAGGCTACCATTGCCATATTTATTATAATAATTACAGGTTATGACTTTACTGCTTGTAGACTTGCTAATAAAAAAACATTTCTGACTCCCCTCTTATATAAAACAGCCCCCCCACGTTCCTCCAGTAGGAAGAGCAAATGACCAGTCAAGTTGGATGACTTGTTGAAATCTTAACTGGTAACTGTACTCTAAACATACAATTCCCTGTCTAGTACATGTTTGCTCACTTGCGAGGCTAGTGAGCAAGCACTAGCCATGCAAGTGAGCTTTGTTAGCATGGCTAACAACATGAAGGGGATTTTTTCTGGTATGGGAAAAAGACCAAAGTGAATGACAGCTGAATTGATGGTTAAGTTTCAGGGTCAGTGATTGGGTTGGACCAGCTGTTGGTAAAATAAATCTCTAAAGGTGTATCTTAATTTGGATACTTGTGTTACTGGCACACAACATTAAGTACACAACATATTTCCTTCCTACATGAATTTAGACTGATTGCATGTTCACCAATTAAAACTTGAGTTGTGAGTATGGCATTTGAAACCTTTGACTGTGATTGGATTTCTGCCTGCTGTCAGCATCTGATCACAGATTGTACAAACTTTCACCAAAAATCCAGAAGCGAAACTGCAGAAAGTTAGAAACTGATGTCATTGAGCGAAGAAGAAAAATAGTGTTGCTATTTTTATGACCGATTCCATGAACTCATTTGGGAAGTTTTTACAGATTTTCCCTCTAGACTTCACCGGAAGTCTTTTTGTAACCATAGATATCTATCCAATCCATCCATCCATTCATCTGAGAGGCAGGGTACACCCTGGACGCCAGTCTGTTGCAGGGCTTATTGCAACCTCGTACCCTTCATATGGCATGCAGATTAAGCCACTTCCATGCTGCTTTCATTTTTTTGACCCTTAAACAATATTTGATGCTGCTTATGACTGCTCTGAATAAAGCTGTCAGTGAAAGCCATTATTTACCTCAAATGGTACTTAGGGAAGTACTTGATTTGAGGCACAGGATGGACGCCTATTTAGCAATGACCAAGCCCTTCATAAGAGCTGTTTTATGTGGTGTATATTGTTTAAATTAAGTGTAGATGATGACTTTGGTAACATATTACAGCTAGTCAAAGTTTGAACTTTGAAACAGCTGGTGCAACAGTTCCCTTTACTTTTAAGTGTGACTTGGCAGAACACTTAAAACTGTGCAACCATTTTTAATGGTCATGTTCTTAGTAAGCCTATATGTTACAACAATAATCTGAATGTATGCTCTATTTCATGTGCATTTTTATGCCTATTTTTGCTCATAAAGGTGTAGAATGGGGACTTCATTTCCCAGCAGCCAATGGCGAGTACCAGTCTCCCATTAATCTAAACTCCAGGGAGGCTCACTACGATCCGTCACTCCTGGATGTTGGATTGTCACCAAACTACGTGGTGTGTCGAGACTGCGAGGTCATCAATGATGGACACACTGTCCGTATTATTCTCAGGTCCAAGTCAGGTAACTCCCAGCAGCCATGACATCATATCAGCAAACACAAATTGTTGACTAAACTGCTTTGAAACAGGATGTATGAATAGTTTTTGAGATTTGGTAGGAGGTGATTAATGTATATTTTTCTCACAAGGGAAAAGCAAAAAAGTTGCATCGCATAACAAATGACCCCTTTCTCTCACACCGACTATTATTCTGACCTATTTAGCCTTCTTCCTGTACGTGCTTGATCATAAACCCTCTGGTTTCCTGTGACAGTGGTTACTGGAGGTCCACTGCCAAGCGATCACGAGTATGAGCTTCATGAGGTTCGATTCCACTGGGGCAAAGAGAACCAAAGAGGATCGGAGCACACGGTCAACTTCAAGGCTTTCCCTATGGAGGTAAACCAAGGAGAAAAAAGAGAAAAAAGCAAGGCCATAATCATGAAGCACACCCCAAACACCAAAGAAATGCACTGATTTGTTTAGACTTGTCTTCAGCTAACACTGTAGTTTGATGAGTCCTTGAAGACAAAATCTTTTTTTTCTTTGAAAAGTATCTGCTTTGATATCAATAGCATTGTTCCACAGTCATAATCAAACATTCTGTGACTCCGTGTGTCTGTGAAATCTTTACGGTGCGTTCTCTGACAGTTCATCAAGAAACTGTACCACTCCATCCAAAAACCTACATTTATATTTTCATTTTTTTTTTGTTTACAAATGTGTGAGCTGTTTCTACTTTGGTTTTTACTCCACGTTAGGTCAATCCCATTTTTATCTTGTCATCTACAACAACTTTGCATTTCCCAAAACTGGACTCCATCTTCAAACACTAATGTTATAAATTCTGGTGAACTTTCTTAGATAACGTTCCTGCACAATATAATATCTGGCATTTTACTGGACCTCAAGGTAAATACCTAATAAATTCCTAATTATTAGGACACCAAAAATATATGAATCTGACAACAGAACATTGGACTTGCTGGTCTACAAATGTCCCATTTTCCCATTTTTAGTGTTTGTCCGTAGTCAACAAGGGAAAATTGTGTGAAGAGAGCTTGGCTTATTTGAAGACAGTGGTAAATACAGTTTACTGTGCCGATTGTACTGAGCTCAATCTACTGCAGATATTATTCTCAGTATAGCTCAGTGTCTCTTTCCATTCCTGTTTGTAGCAGCAGAACTACCCTTTTACGATAGCTTATGTTTCCTTTTACAAAACACATTATCAGTTCTCAGTGCAGAAGGCTATTGATAATGAAACAGGCAGCTCAGAGATCACAAAGATATTATACATTAATGTTTTTTCCACTGTGTCTGTTATAATAAGACACATAGCATGGCAGCTGTAAGTCTTATCATGTATGTAACTTCAGTCTGGTCTTGTATTTACTGCTTTCAGGGTCGAAGCTTTGTACACGTCCCTTTGTTTATGTGAAAGCCCTTACAAAAAGCCTTCAGTCACCACAAGCTGATGGTTTCTCACTCACTCACAACTTGTCCTCTCTACAGCAAATGCCACTCAATCACAGATTGTAATGTGTTGTTTCTTTGTGTGCAGCTTCATCTGATTCACTGGAACAGCACTCTGTTTAACACATTGGAGGATGCTCTAGGGAAGAAGAATGGAGTACTTATCATAGCTCTTTTTGTGCAGGTAAGCATCCAGAGCCAGAAGGCTGGCAAAGTGACCTGATAAAGGATTGATTTACAATGTCTGTTTATTCATAGCCAAGAAACTATTTTCTATGTCAGTCAGAAACATCGTTAAAGTCAGTGTCTTTTCAGTCCTGGAAGTTAGGAGGTGGAGCATTCATGGAATGAAGTTGTTTTTCCTGCACATTCCACATACACTTGTTATTGTGAACTGGGAAATCTGGGGGCCCAATACTTTGAACTCTTTGTCAAGTGTTGTGTGTATTATCCTACTGAAAAAGACCAGTGGCATTAATGAATACTTTCTCCACAGAGAAATACGTGTTCTGCAGTAATGTTTAGGCAGGTCAAAGCAACATCTACATGAATGCAACTGAGGCTTACCAGCAGAAAATCATCACACTGTCCCCAGTGTGACAGACATTGTCAAAACTAGTTATTGCTTGATATATTGCATTTTTTAAATGTTTGAAAATGTCTGTAAAGCTTCCACTGAAGAACTTTAAAAGAAAGAAAGAAATACAGATACCCCCCCCCCCCAAAAAAAAACAAAACAAAACATAAATTTAAATACATTTCTTCATAAAACAGATGCATTTTTTTCTCCATGCTTAAAAAAAGACACTTAAACACACCATTTCTCCCTGTTAAGTGCAGCTCAGGGGAAGTGCCATTTAAAAAGGCTGTCCCATTTTCCATGTATATGATCCAGCTACAGAGTGTTTGGTGACATCTTATGCAGCCTGTGAATGCTCAGTTAAACACAAAGTAAAAGGTGCTGTCTTTCTGTGGAGTTCTAAGTTATATGCTGGCTTCCTAAACTGGGACTGAGCCACAATGCCCGTTTTAAGTCTAGTCTTGACATGCATTTTTATAAACATTTGCTTTTATCAGCCCTAATGTACTTTCCTTCCTAGCATTGTAAAAGCTGTTTTCCTAAATGACTGATCAGATAAATTCTAGATATGCTTGGTGTGACCTGAGAATGAGTCAGTTTGGAATGTATTGTTTGCCACGTTCCTGTGAAATTCCCCTGATTTACATGCTTAATGCACTCCATAAGGAATAATCCTCAGCTCATGAAATGAGACCGGGTTTTCAAGAACTCTCAGTAGACCTCTTGAAAAGCTAGTCTGCTGAGAAACCTGCTCAAAAACCTTGACAAAAAACAGTGGCTATCTCACTCTTTCTTCAACCCAAAACATTCCTGACCTCAGACCTAACACTACACACATCCTGTTCTCAACAGAATTCTTACTTCATTCCCTGTTTACTTCCTGCAGACATAAAAGTATAAAAGTCCTGCTTAAACACAATCACTGGTAGCATTATCGTTATCAACTAGTTCAAGCTGAAATAAGGACTACTTTGTCAGTTGTGAAACCAAACATGCTTACTTTTTTATCAGATTGGTAAAGAGCATCTGGGACTGAAGGCCATCACTGAAGTTCTCCAGGACCTGCAGTACAAGGTGTGACTGAATTAAAAAAAAATCTGAGCAGATGAAAGCATTTTAAAATGCTGGATTTGTAGGATGCATGTACAATGAGAATAATTATCTTTGTGTTAATGCCACCAGGGGAAGAGCAAGATAATCCCCTGCTTTAATCCCAACACTCTGTTACCGGGTAAGCAAGGATGTCTTGAGCACCGATGCAGATTTGTAGCTATTGCCTCCTGATAACACCCATACGATTTTTGTGTGGGTGTGAGATAAAGTTGAAAAAAAAATGCAGATCATGTCCTCATTTCAGAAAGTCAACTGCATGATGGGATGAAGAAATTGTTTTTTGTTCAGCCTTGAGAGCTGAAACAATATCATCAAAGTATAATTGATGTTTGCTTTTTCCACAAAACCTGCCCACAGATCCATTACTGAGAGACTACTGGGTGTATGAAGGATCTCTGACTACACCACCTTGTAGTGAGAATGTGACCTGGATTCTCTATCGTTACCCTCTCACCATCTCACAGTTACAGGTAAAACAAATAAAGCAGGTAAAGTAAAGCATCCTCTGCCTTTTTAAGGTTTTTTTTGTTTTATTTATTTTTCTTCTTCTGTTTAATCCCAGAATTATTATCTCAGCCTTAAAGGCCCTTTCAGCTCAGTGTTTTGGGTTCCTGACAGGCAAAGTCCTCAGGCAGCTGTTTTCTCAGAAGAAGCTACAGCATCAGCTGCTGATGGTAGTGGAGTGTTTAGCTGCTGATGAGACGGATATATTTTGCCAGAAATCAGTGGAGAATATAATGGTGAATACAGTAAAGGGTTAATGTATAATTGTCAATCTTTCATAATAAGAAGAAAAGAAAAAAAAACCTAGATGCAGAAAGCTGCAAAACCGCAAAACCCTGCTGCTATTTCACAATAAAAGCATTTCAGGAACTTTATAAAGTGGTCCCAAAAAGTTGATTCTGGTCATCTGGACGTAGCGTTTTCAGTGAGAGAAAAGTTTCGCCACTGATCCAAGTGACTTCTTCAGTCTCAGCTGACTGCAGGTTTCCAACCTTATATACAGTAGATTTGCATAATGACTTAAACTAGCACCACTGAATGAACAATGGGCTGTGAGGTCTGTTTCTTGATCATTAGTAAGCAAATTGTCATGACCATTGATCAACAACCACTGATCAATGACCTTGCCTGACGAGTTACTTATTCTGTGTTGTGCCATCTTAGCCAGAGGTTGTTTGGCTTCTCCAATGTATAAATCCTGGCAATCCTCCTTAACAGCGTACAGTATATTACTCTGTTTGTGTCAGGGGACCTGATCCTTGGGGTGGACCAATTTTTGGCTCAGCGTGTTTTGGGGTTTAAAAGCCACGGATGCAGTGTTTAGAGAAAATGCGTCTCAGCTGTTCCGATACTCCTGACACATACAGGATGACCACAGGTTTTCGCTTAAGCAGCGGTTGCCCTTCTCTCCTGGATCAGCTGGAGCTTTCTTTAGGTGCTCTAACAAATGTCCAGCTGGGATAACCACATTTACTCAGGGCCTTCTTGAAGCGCTGTTCTTCTGCTTCGCTGGCTGCTGAGTCTGTTGGGATGGTGTTCCCTCTATGTTGCAGCGTCCTGATGACACCCAGTTTGTGCAGCAGTGGATGATGAAACCTTAAATACTGATCTGTATTCGTAGGTTTACGGTACACACCAACTTTTAAATGTCCCCCATTACTGATGGAAATCTCACAGTCTAACAAGGCTAACCTGTCTTTTTTTTTTTTTTTTTTTTTTCACTGAAAATTTCACATCTAGATAAACAGAATCAACTTGTTAGTATTTCCTTACCTGGATGGCTGAACATGCATCAAGATCTATTAAGTGGTGAATATTAAGAATATTAGCCTAACACTGATATACAAAATTTCTGTTACTAGTGAATAGTCTGTTTATCGGCAAAACACATTTTATTTCTCTTATGAAACAACTTGTAGATATCTGCTGCAGCAGTAAAATAAAGTAGACATCAGCAAAATTATAGGCCATGAATCATACATGGTAACGGCTACCCATGGCAAGTGTAAGCCAATCAGTTACATTGCTTTTACTGGCGTGGCTCTTCTACTGCGTTCAGTGTCTGTATTGTTCATGTTTGAGGGGGTTTCTCATTTTCTACATCCTGTCTTATATGATCAATATGTCAGCCCTGTATGTATTTTTAAATTGCACAGTAATGCTAGTCCACAGCTCTCTAGCAGTTACTCACAGTACAGGAAACCTTTACACTCACTACCAATCAATAAGTCTGTCGAGTTTCTTTTGATACATTTTTATTTGAATTTAGCCTTTGGGTCTCTCATGCTTTACTCCAGCAGCCTGATGTAAAGGATGATGACAGTAACCATCTGACATTTAATTCAGGCTTTCATGTTCCCTGCTTTCTGCTCCATTGAACCTGCAGAAATGCCAACAGAAAGGATGACTTCAGGCTCCCTCAGGCCATGCCCTATTGTGAATAATAAAAGCTGGAAAGTATCAATGGGTTAAAGATGATAAATTTTCTTATTTTTAGATGATAACAAAGCCAATCCTGCAAACAGGTGGTATATAGTATGTGTTTAAAGTTTTAAGTTAAGCCATTTTTATGGCTCCTTCCGCAACTATTAGTGCTTCTTGTTTGCAGCGTACAAATAGAAGTCCTAAAAGCAAACACTAAAACAGAAAAATCTTCAGTTGGGTTCTGGTTTTATGAGGGGCGTAAGTATAAAACCTGCCAAGTGTTAGGCAGTTCAGACAGCAGCTCTAGTTTCTCACCAGTTGATAAGCAGGCCCAAGCAGTGGGTTACACTAGAATAATATAGTCCTTTAACTATGCTATACATGCGACCTTCTGCCTGCCACCCTTTCCATTACACTTCTCTCTACATCCCTTTAAAGTAAAAAAGCAAAGTGTAAAAAAACACAGTTAACTCCAGCACACTGACCTGTATGCTGTTTTTTATGCCTACTCATGTACTGTGCTGCACTTTACTGTTCTTCTTTCTGTAACATGTTCTGTAACCACAGCAAGTATTTTAAAACAGCAGGTCCTTCTTACCTAGAATACACACCTCAAACATCCGGCTATTATTGACTCTGTGTGTGTGTGTGTGTGTGTGTGTGTGTGTGTGCGTGCGTGCGTGCGTGCGTGTGTGTGTGTGTGTGTGTGCTCAGTGAATGTGTATACATATCAGGCAGTTACTATGCCTACTATGTTGTTAGTATGTTGTAATGCACTTTGACAGCGTGCTATAAAGCTTTCCTCTGTGACACAGCTGCACGGCTGCATAAAAAGCCTCATATTTGTTTTGCCTGATATTGCTACCCCCTGCACAGTATGTGTGTGTAGATCATATCTGCACTTGCAGCATTTTCTCATGAACAGGAAGTCAGGTGAAAGATTATTCTGATCTGAGAATTATAAAAAGCCCAGAATGCTCTTTTTTGTAGATGACCTGTCGAGCTTTTATATTCAGAGATGAGTAAAAATGGTTCGTTTGTCCATCTGACATGCTAAACCAAAGCAAATAGTGAAATCACCAGAAATAACCCCTCCACTTTCTCTGTTATGAGGAATCACACATAACTTTAGTCCTTCCTTTTTATACCCACAAGCTTGTTTTTAGGAAGGTGAAAGTGAGGCTCTGAAGACTTTATACAGCTGACAGTTTGTCAGATTCTTTTCCTTAGACATGAATAAATACCTGCAGCGACACAATGCAATATAAAGTGAAGGCACAGTGGAACCTAAACCCACAATCACCACAGTGCTAAAAAGAAGGAAAAAAAAGAAGATTGCTATTCTACTACAGGGTAAGACATCAGAACATTTTAAATTAAATTAAAGTAAATAATGATAATTCTAAAATTCAGAAAGGAGGATTTTCTGGTGAAAAAGTAGCCCTGCGTCTCCAAGACCTCAACAGACTCCCTCAGTTTCTGTGTAAACATCTTTGTCATTGCAGATTGAGGAGTTTCGGAGACTACGGTCCCACGTCAAAGGTGCGGAGCTGCCAGAAGGGAATGATGGGATGCTGGGGGACAACTTCCGTCCCACCCAGCCGCTCAGTGACCGGACAGTTCGCGCTGCCTTCCAGTGACTCCCACTTTCCACCGCCATCTCAGACAAACTGTGGGATCTACAGATACAATCAAAGAAGGTAGCATTGTCACAGTGAGTTACAGTGTTCTGAGGTGGTCACGTCCTACTTTGAGGAAAAGGGTTTGTCTTTTCATATAAGGTCAAACCTATTAATGGAACGCATGCCTGGTATCGTACACCTTTCTTGCAGAGGGTTCAAGACAGATAATAGCAGTTTGTTAGGAAACAGTGACAGTACAATAGCAAATACAAAGTATTATTAGGAATTTTTTTTAATCAAGATGGTTTAAGATGATATTTACGCTCATTGTAACTCTGAGCCTCTGAGCGTGTTGTTGTACAGTGAATTTTTCTGACAACTCCCTACTGCTGTAAAAAAACCCTGACAAACAGCTGTTGATGCCCTCAGTGAGATCAAACTACAACAGCAAATCTGATGTAACTAAACTCAGAAACAGTGAGCTGAACAGCTCTAAAATGCTGTTTAGCTCACTGTAGATGGGGAATCAATAATTATCTGTAGATGTGATGACTGATATTTGAAAAAGTAATTATCACTTGCTCTACTTACCACCAAACACTTTGTATTTTTAGTCAGTTCAGCACATTTCCTCATGAGGGACAGAATTTTAATGAACTAGGCATACTGTCCCTGAGGTATTTGGGCCCTCAGAATCCATGGCACATAATAGATCAGGCCCTGGAAGAACTAACCCAGTTTAGTTACTAATGTGGGACCAACCTATATACAGCACAAAGTGCATGGAGAGATCCCAGATTTAGCTCAGCAGCACTGCAGGAGGAAGGCAGGGCAGAACTTTAGGACATCAGAACAGAGCAGGACGCTTAAAAATGCGACGACTGTAAAAGTGTAAGGCTAAAACAAACAACCTTGTTTACTATTTTTTATGTGCTGATGTGAAATAAACACGAATATTAAGCAGGTACGTCACTTTCCCCAAACATTGCATAATTACAGATGAGGTCACCTAGTACTGTTTAGATCAAAACAAATGCTTCACTTTCGAAGATAAACATTTTTGCGTTATTGGTTATGAGTCTGCATTCCTTCATTCTTATGGTGTTTCTACGCTGTTTTGAAGTTGTGAAGAAGAAGAAAGAGGAATATTTGTAGCTTTTCAGACCTCATTCTGGCTCAGTGTTAAAGGTAAGAGCACAAGTGCCTCGTGTTAAATACAAATGAGCGACGGTGGGCAGAAGCAGTAACCTTTTCTCACATCTCTACACTATCAGTTAGCCTTTTGCAACATAATGTCAGGGACAGGAACACAGTGTCTGCCTTGCAGTAAATTATCTCATCTGACATCGATGTAGCGTCTGTAACTTTTTAAATCAGAAAGTAAAACATGCTGAATTTGAGTTCATAGTCTGGGTAATGCTTTGCCACATGCGTGGGATCTTACATTATAATGCCGCTAAATAGCTTCCAACTTTTGTTAGTCCTACATGAATGGATAAGACTCATGCCCACGTCCCGGGCTTGGCTCAGCTTACAGAAAGCCTGTAAGCCGAGCCAAGAAATGCCAGAAAAACCTTCTGCAGAACCACATGGAATGATACTACAGAGAGTTCTACATGAGCTAACCTGTAAAATCAGTGGTGTGTCACGTTAAATGTCCAGAGGAAAACTGAGTGTTTCCATGTAGTCATGGTGTTTTGGGAATTGTGATCACATAATGAGTAAAACTGTCAGTTTACTGGCTTCATTTGAACTGAGTCATTTTGCCCAAAACAGCTATTTTTGCAGATGTAACAGCTTAACAGTGAACTCCCAGCTAGTGTTTACGCTCTGAAGGCTACACGGTAGAGCTCTTCAGGGTCATATAACTCTTATAGCCCTGTGATACCATAGAATGCTGTGGAAGATCTGAACTGACGTCCACTTAGGCCAAAGTCAAAGGACACAGACGAGAGTAACAGATGGAGTAAAAACTGAAGCAGAGGACAAAAAAGTGAGGGCTTGTTGAGAGCGAGGAAGTAGAGGGGTAACTTGGTGAAAGGAGGTAAAAATGCCAGAGGGATGAAAGAGGAGTGAGCGAGCAGAGGGAAGAAAATGGAAAGAAACAACAGAGGACTATTGTCTATGGTGTAAACAGATACTGATCTGGTCCCACCAGCAAAACACACCTAAGACAAGAGTTCAGACTATGGGAAAGACAACCCCTGGGGGAAATAGAGCCCCAGAGGTGGAGTTAAAAAAATATTTGTATGAAGTGTTATACGTAAGTAGGATTTTCAGGTATCTGTACTTGGGTTTTTATTTTTTTGATGACTTTTTGCTTTTAATCTATGCATTTTTACTACACAAATATCTGTACTCAAAACAGGCTTCTTTCTTCAAGTTCATTGTGTTTCATGTCACTATGTGTCTTTAAGCATCGACAAGCAAAGAGAGGAAAGAGGCTAAAACATATGCATATGCATGCATAATTCATAGGAGTATGCGTTGAGGTTAGAGTTGGTCTGAACCATCTGGAACAGCATTTTTGGTGCAGAAGCTGTGGTCATTGTGCTTCTGTTATCACCATGACAGCTGTAAGCATGAAACAGACTCCAAAGAAGCTCACGGGATACAACGGCTCAAAGTTGACAGGTTTTATTGTTACAAAGGGAGGTTTCTCCAAGGGAATTTAGTATGGGTGCATGGATGAGTGGCGCAGTGGTGATTTGAGTTTTTGATTTACAATTGAGTTGTAATTTCTTCAGCTGTGAGTTGACGAGCAAACTGTGGGGGAGCCAATGGTCAGAGCTGTTCAAATTTGATCAATGGGAGGCTGAGCAGGCAGGTAGGTCCGGAGGGTGAAAATTTGAATCAGCCAGACCAGCTTGACAGAGACAGGTAAAGGTAAAATAAACACAAGGGAGTGGATACTTGGACAGGTCTGAGAGTCATATAGGAGCCTAAAAAGGAAGGTTTTGGAATTCTGCGGTCAAGTTCAGACTCACACCAGATTGAGATACTTTGGCATGACTTTAAGCAGGCCTTCAATGCTAAAAACGCTCCAAGGTGGCAGAATCAAAACAATTCTGCAAAAACGAGTGGGCCAGAATTCCTCCTCTTCTTTGTGTTTGTGTTATTTTTGTTCAGTTGTGTGATCAAAGAGCTACGCAAACAGAGACCAATGCTGAACCAGCATGGGAGTAAGTATTTAATAGATTTAGTTGAGCAAATAAAGATCCTGCCTTGCAGCCTGTCTATCTTAGGAAAATAGTAGGGGATCAGACTAAATAATAACAGTACAGTCGTTACCTTGAAATATGAAGCGCCTTGAGGCAGCTGTTGTTGTGATTTGGTGCTATGTAGATAAAATTAAATTGAACTGATTTTGGGGCGACATGAACAATATTATTTTCAAACTTCTGAGTTGACTTCATTTGTCAGAACAGTGAAAACAAAGCAACCCTGGAGCTGAGTTAAGACAATAGTACATATCCGCTACCAAACAACCGATTTCATATCATTCTGAAACTGATGTTCGACTACCAAGAGATGATTTTGTTTGTTTGTTCTCTTTTAGCAGCCAGATTTCTTTCTTTTTTGACCAACACTATGAAGTTGTTCTGAATTCTCTTTGGCAATGTACTTTCTTCCCACCCTGCTGCAACATGTGCCTCTTTTTGGCTCACTAGCTCAGCTCACATATATGTGACTTTATGTGGTACCTTCGAAGGAAAAAATAATGAACTTTTACAGAGGCTTTTTAACACCTCCTTCTAAAACACCTCAGTTTTGCTGGAGTTTCTTTCTCCAGTTTAAAGTAATTGGTTGTAAAAGTACAAACCTAGCATTTCCATCTGTGTGTTACAGTTTAGCTGCTGGACACATCTGGTTTTTCTCATTCTCCTAATCACATCCATATTTGTCTTTTCTTACAGGAGAGAAGAAAGAAGAGGCGTGAAGAGAGTAGCAGCAGTGCAAGGATGTGGTTCTAGATCAGCCGCAGATTAAGAGTGAAGGTGGACAAAGAAGCTATTGATTACACCCCTTTACAGTGTGCGTGTGTGTGTGTGTGCTTAAGTGTAGTCTCTACACCCTCCTGCCCCTCCCTTTTAACATATGTAAAATCCCCCTCTGTTTGTGTACTGTAGTGTGGTATTGTGTTAATCTGCTGTGTCTGTCCTGGTGACAGGAGGCTTATAATCAGCCAATCTCTGCTGTCAAAACAAAAGGAAGCTTGAACCACAGATGTGGTACCTAGACACATCCGTGCGCGTACACACACACACACACACACACACACACACACACACACACACACACACACACACACACACACACACACACACGCACACACACACATCCTTTGTACATTACGTGAATACAGGACGTTAATTATGCAAGACTGTACACATTTTACACAAAGTTTATGAGCTTATTTGAAGCTAAATTTCAAATGAAGTCACACAAAGAAAATATACACGTGTATTAAATCAAGCATCCAGCAAGATCTTAAAAGAAATCATGTTTCTATACAGCCTCTGTTTGAATCTTTTTAGCAAATCTCCATTGTTAGTATTTCTTTATTAAATGTCCCCCAAAGGGCTGGAGAGAGACAGGTGAAGGCAGGTGTACTGGCTGAATATTATTGGAAATTAAGCACTGAAGGAATCTTTGAACTGAATAATTTTCCATTATTTCCATCAGCTTCCTGTACCTGATGCATTTTCACATCCGCACTCTGGAGGTTGGGCTCATTTTGTAGGTTAACCCTTCAATCCAGTGTATTTTGCTTATTTTCCAACTCAATATTTGAATTCTGGGACTAACATTGTTTAAAGGTTCAAAATAATCCATATTTACAAGGTGTTGCTCTCCATGCCACTACCACACTGCTGCACCAGTTAGTGAAACAACTATGTTTAAGGGTAAAACATCAATTTTTACATGCATCCTGAAAATTCTCAATATTTCTGAGGCTAACAAATAATATCCAGAACATCCTAATAACAAGGGAAAAAATTAATTTGCGCAAATTTATATTCTTGTGCATTTTTACATGACAAGTAAAGTAAGTAAAATAAAATAAAAAAGAGTTGATTAACTTTTTGAGCATCAAAACGGCACCATCAACTTTTTATTTTGGCAAAGCAATTTATGTTAATGTCATTGAGCCTATAGTCAAGTCATCTTCGCTTATGACCTGGATTACTCCCTGCAAAGCATAAACATGATGCAACGATGCTGTGTGCACAGATGTGGGCGGTGAGCCAACGCACTGCAAGGCGAGCATCTCAGCTTGTATTTTGTTTTGTATTTTTGACCACCTCTCTCGACAAACAGGTTTGAACAGCAGGCGGGTGAAACTAGGTGCCTGAGATGACCATATTAGGGATATTCTCTCTCTCTGACATCATAAAAAGTTTAGAGTTAAAAAAATGTTTGATGCCTGAACTCACAGGGGTTACTTGTACATACACTGACCTCATTATTTGAACCTTAATATGAATGTCCAGCATTGAGACTATGTTCCTGAAAACCAGGGCAAAGCACAGTCAGTCCACCTTATCGTTTAGATACATTTCTGACCAAACTAACACAAACTAAAAAACTATACAGCCCATCATGAACCAGCAATTCTGAATAAAACAGTATTATGCTGGATGTCTTCACACAATCAACAGCTTTAATACTGGATATCAGTGTTCCTACTGAACTTTCAAATCCCATTCATCAGTGGGACACTGCAGCCACTACCACAACTTATGTGTTACTAGCACTGTTTTTTTTTTTTAAATTTGTGTATGTGTCAGTGTATTTGTGTGTTTGAATGCCTGGCCTCACTGTATGTGACTAACTGATCTGGCATAAACTGTGAGAACTGATGACTATTACTGTAAAGCAACAATAAACCTGACACGCTGACTTACTAAAACTCTGAAATGGAAACTGTGTTTTTCTTGACAATGAGCCATATCTAACCAAGCGTCATGAAAAAAAGACAAATCAAACAAGGAAAATAAACACGGTTTGTGTATCCAGTATGATATAAAGATTAATTAATTATTTTAGGAAAGAACCTTAAGAAATACGGAGACAATTATTGCAACTGTGTACTATGAACCTGTTGCTTCTGGAATGGTTGCTTTGCAGACTGGAACTGATCGTGCACTCAGTTGTCACCGCCATAGCAACTTTGGCACGCCATGATAGTGATAAGGTGGCAATAAGAGTAAGTCTGCTATGAGCTTGCTATCAGTTTGCAGTTAAATAGGGTCAAGCTGGCAATTACATATAATCTGTTTGTGATAATACAACAATTAACTGTGTTAATCTTTTGCAAACATTTACAGAAATGTAAATGTGCACAGAAAATATGATGTAGGCTTTAAGAAACTGTGCTCTGATATAGGAATACAACCAGAACCACTGTGAACCAGTTGAGTCCCTTATCGTAAAGAGACACAGATGAGTTGCGCCCATCAGCATATACCCACTCGGAAATTTCAGTCTGCTTGAATCTGTCTGTCTCTATAAATTAGATAGCAGTCATTTGCAAACTCCTGCCTGGAGACAGGTCACGTTGTGCAATCAAAAAAAAAAGCCAAGCAAAGGTTGAAGGTGTCGGATGCTTAACCTCTGGGCCAACAGTTGGTTGATGTGACTGGTTACAATCAGTTGGTGGATGCAAAAATATTTCCTGCAGTCAAAAGACAACCACCAATTTTTGTGATCATCAGATTTCATGATTCTGATGCTGAGCATGTTGTGATCATTCAGGTGGCTAAGAGTGCTAATTAAAACTATTCAGAATGACCGCCTTAATCCCACAATGAGGAATCTCTGTCCTGACATGACTGGTTTTATTTAAGATTACAATAGTCCCATGCATATAGCACTCATCGATCGATGAGTATGAATATGATACGAATCATCTGTTTTTAACTTCACATCCCATCAGCTATGGGAGAGTTTATACAGACGTGTTAGGTCACCAACATCAAAACACTAAATTAGGGAATACCTTTTAAATGAATGGTGTTCTATTCAGAGCTCCAGACACCGAAGCTGCTCTTAAGTGTTTTGTGTAGTTTTCCCTTTAATTCATTATCCAGTGGTATCTATAATGTCAATTTTTGTCTTTTTTTCTTCCTTTGTTGTCCAAAAACACATCAAAGAGCCACACTATTTCTCTGGGCAGTGCATTTCTTTTCACCCTAAATACACATTGTATAGCTAGCACCAACCATCCTGCTTAAATCACAAATGGTCCAAAAGCAAATCAAATTTCATGATAGTGAAGTTTGCAAGCATTGACACGTGGATTAGCACACGGTTGACTTGGTCCTTTCATGGTGTGCTTAAAAGAACAAGCAAAACTAAATCAGCCATACCTTATCCTTTGAGTAAATATACTGTAGAGCATTAACAGATTTGAATATGCATTCTGTTCAGCCAGCTGTGTCTGCTCAGTTAAGTGCAAGATGGTCACACCATGGAGAGGCACAGCTTACAGGGCTATTTTAGAAAGAAGGAAGAGCAGCAAGAAGAGGAACCATCAAGGTAGGATAGGCCCCTGCATGATAGAAGTGGCTGACATCAAAAAATCCTACCAGTGGCTGGACAAAGCTGGACTCAAAGAAAAGGCACTAATCATGGCAGCAAAGGAACAAGCTCTAAGTATAAGATCAGTAGAGGCTGGGGTCTATCACACCAGGCAAGACCCCAGGTGCAGGCTGTGTAAAGATGCCCCTGAGACAATCCATCACGTAACAGCAGGGTGCAAGATGCTAGCAGGCAGGGTATACATGGAGCGACATAACCAAGTGGCATCCATAGTATACAGGAACATCTGTGCCGAATATGGCCTAGAAGTCCCGAGGTCAAAGGGCAGTTGAGAATGACCGAGCTAAGATCCTTTGGGACTTCCAGATACAGACGGACAAACTGGTGATGGCTAACCAACCAGACATTGTAGTGGTGGACAAGCAGATAGATGTAGCTATACCAACTGATAGCAACATCAGGCTCGAGAAATACCAAGGGCTGAGAAAAGAGCTGGAGAAGATGTGGAGTTTGAAGACAACAATGGCCCCAGTGTTAATCGGAACACTCGAGGCAGTGACCCTCGAGCTGGGCAAGTGGCAAGATCCCAGGAACCTAATCTGAGAAGATCAGAAGTTCAGAAGGGTGCAGTCCTAAGAACAAGAACAATACTACACAGGACCTTCAAGCTTCCAGGATTCTGGTAGAGGACCCAAGCTTTTGTTACAATACTACAATTTTTTAATACTTGTTAAAAAAAAAATCCACTCATTTTGAATTTGACTACACAACAGATTTGGAACCTCTGTATCCTTTATTTTTGGTTTCACATTGGAAAATATTTTCCGCTGATGACAAGTATGAACTGCAGGCAGACAATATTAGTATCTGGACTCTTTACCTGTGGAGCCATGTCGTCAGAATATGAGTAGAATGTGATCTGGTGTTGTTTCACAGAAATACAATCCTCTTTAGCCCAGAAGACACAGTGACACCACATGTTAAATGAGAAACCAACACCATTTCTGAATCTCATTTATATTTATAGCATGCTAAAATGTAAATTTGGATTTGTGTATTGTTCCTGAGCCCACGCTGTGATTTTGTCATGTTGTTTTTAGTGCAGTGTTGACTGGAGGCCATCCAACATTAGTTGTGACCATGTAGTTTAAATACATATATTTCTCTGAAACTTAAACTGATGCAAACTCAGTTGATATCACTTTGGGAAATTCATCAGACTTCAGTAGCAGCTACTAGTGTTGCTACACCTACTCCTGAGTGTAGCAACACTAGTAGTTGTTAATCCTCAAGGCTTAATCATCTTCCATAAAAATGTTTAAAACTGATTAAGTTCCTGTTTATCTTGTACAGCGTTTTCATGCAATTTGGGTGAAAAGTTTTGGCCCGGCTTGTGTCCAGTGTAACATGGTTACAAATGTAAGGAACTACCTGAACAAGTAAGAAACCAAACTGAAGGTCTTTAGCAAAAAATGAAGTGCTACTGTGTGTAAGCTGAAACATGGCTGCAGCTGCAGTTAGGACTTCGTGGAAGAGTCAGACCATCAACAATGTGAAACATCAATAACGGATGCCCTTGATAAATGATAAGACCCTAACCCTATGTTACTGTTTACACAACCTTGCATTGAAAAAAAAACATACAGTACTCTTCCTCTGACTTTTCACGAGGGTTATCTATCAAGACTTGGGCACTGTGAAAGATAGTGTCCAAGAAAAGAGTGCACTGGACAAAAACTGTAAAACTTTTTTTTTTTAAAGTTTGCAGTATAACAGGAGAAAAACCTTGAACAATGTTGGCAGTACGTTCTTTGTTCATTTGGGGATTCAGGGATTATTTATTTATTTATTTTAAAATCATATATACTGGAATAGTTTTCCCCCCTACATAAATAGACTTTGACTTGAATTGACTTTCTTTTAAAACCTTGAAAATCTCATAAAAGTGAAATACTTGATTTTCTTCTATCTGTAGTATTAACATTCAATTAAAACGTAACATAAATTCATTATATAACAATGTCATTTTAAATGCCTGTGAGTGATTTTAAACGGGGTGTCAAAGCTGAACAGGTTTTTAATGAACAGTCTTGAGGCTTGAGAGTTGACTTAAAGGATCAATATGAAACTCTCCTGCCCCCTCCTGTTAGAAAGAGGCATCACAACCCACCGTGGGTGGGTTGTTTCTTAATCAAGAAACATTTGTCTTCAAATGTTTCTTGATTAAATAAAGCTCGCGTTGTTTTCACATCACTGCCATTCGAGGTTCACTTTTAAAGACCCACACTGTGAATTTATCAGTTTATATGTTATATGTCATTTTTAGAGTCTATCGTTGATTTTGGAGATGATGGCATATTTTTATGTTTATTTTCAGACCAAAATATATTCAAGCATATATTCACTAATTTCACACATAATTACTCTTTCTTTTCATTCTTCTTTGGTTAGCAGACTTTATGAATTGCGATACCACACGAGGTAACCATTTAAAGCACTATAATGTGAGTGAATAGTCTCCTGTCAGTGTGTGCAGCCAGTAGCAGTTCCCGTGGTGGACAGCAGGGGGCTCTGTAATGACGTAAGAGAATTGCGTAGAGCTGCAGGGTTGTGAGGAGAGAAACGTCTCTGCATTTTGAAAGGGTTTGAAAACTGAAGACAAAGTTCAGCTAACAAAAATTGCTGAGGAGTCAGTTTCCTGTCCTCTGATTTGTCAGAGTGAGACCTTCTTCTGCTCCTGGACAGTATTGTTTAGATTTATGATTGGGGTTGAATTTGGATGGAAAACATGCTGTTCAGCGTAGTGTGTGGAACAAACCCTGCTTGTAATGTCAGAAAATGACATAACTTTTGTTGAGTCATTTGTCATTTCTTTTGCTGTTAATGTCCTCAAACTGATTCTAGGTTATTTGATGAAAGTCTCTTATACCACTGCTTTGGCTTTCATGAATAGGAGTATAAAAATACAATACAATACAGTCCTATTTATATAGCACATATAAAAACCAGAGGTATGCCAAAGTCCTTCACAGAACCAATTAAGAGTAATAATAAATACAAATAAATAAAATAATCTTATATAGCTCTCTTCTACTCTGTCTGAGCACTTAAAGCGCTTACCCATTCACTTCTTCTAAGCTCTTAAGTGCTCCATCTAGCATTCATACACATTGGAGAGCAACATGGGGTTAGTATCTTGCCCAAGAAAATTTGGCATGCAGACTGGGATCAAACCACCAACCTTCTGGTTAGCAGCTGACCTGCTCTACCACCTGAGCTACAGCCACCCATCAAAGCGCAAAGAACAATGCATAAAATCGTCCACTTCACAGTGTTCTGGAGCTGACATGATCTCAAGTGATAAAATGATAACGTGATTTGAATGATGAAAGCGCAAACTCTATCAGTGAAGACTACTTGCAATACTGTAAAAAGATTCCAGGAAGAAGACAGTGGATTAAAATTGTGGTAAAATACTCAAGGATGCCAAAGAATGACATTTATTGTACAAGAAATACAATAGGAACACTGTGAGAGATATTCATTAATCATCTCAGTGTAATGTGCATATTGTGTGTATGGCATTTACACATTGTTGTTCCCCTGCTGTTTGTTAGCTTGACCATCTGTCTGACCTTTGCACTACTGATACTATCCGTGCGTGTGTTTATCTGTGTGTCTGTGTGTGTGTGTGTTGTTGTTGTTACTATGGCCTAGATCACATTAGAACAAACCATTACACCAAAGCATAACAGATAAGGATGGATGCGGAGGGAGAGGAACTGGAGATGTGTTGGAATAGACAAGAGGGGAGGGACTTTTAGAAACAAGAGACACACCATGTAATCACATGGAGTGATAATGATCATAATTTGATCTTATTTTTAAAACTTTTAACAAGTTTTGTCCTAGAGATGGATCCAGTCCAAATGTACAGGCAGGTTTCTGAGCCACCGGTAGGATGCTTTTGCAGGAAAACAGTAGAAAACAAACTGATATGTGATGTTATAGGTTTATCAGTTTCAAACTGTTTTTTGTGCTTGAAACGGCATAAATTACAAAAGTAATGAAAAATATGAAGTAATTTAACAGTCAACTCTCAGTTATGCAGTTATTATTATTGTTAGAGTTCCATGTTTCTGTTTATTTGGGTTTAAGATTTGTGCCCTCATGTTTTGTGTGGGTTTAGTTTCATGTGTCATTTTCTGTCTGTCTCTCTATGTCGAGTCTGCGTCTTAGTGTGATGGTTTCTTGTTCCTGTTTTATTGTGAAGGTCTGTGTCTCATGTGAGTGTGTTCAGTTTTACCTCTGTCTCGTCTTGTTGATTATTCCCAGCTGTGTCCACCACCTGTGTGTAATTCCCCTGTGTTTCTCTGTGTGTATTTAAGTCATGTCCTCTGTCATTGTAGTTGCTGGTCCGTCTGCGTATCCACCATGTTTCATCCGTGTGTTCCCTGCCGTCATCATCATGTACCATCGTCTTCCTTCCTTTATGTTCAGGTTCGTGTTCGGGCTCAGTAGTTTAGTTGTCCCAGTATAGTTTAGTTCTCCGTTTTGCTGTTTGCCTCTCTTTTTGTGTTCAATAAATCACCTTTACACCTTCACGACTGCCTGCGTTTGGATCCTCCTTTTCCTTTTCTACACGGCTCTTTTCACTCGCCGTGACAATAACTATAGGTATGTACAGGCTGTAGTGAGTACAAGCTATGTACAGGATATGAACAGGATATAAATATGAAAAACTATACAGAATATGAAATAAATAACTTTACAGAAATCTGAGATATACAGCTATACAGAAATGGGAACTATGCAAGTTGTAAACAGTTGTGGGGTTAAAAATTATCGTATGTACAGAATGATTATTTACAGAGCTATACAGTAGTGCAGTTAAGATAAGTGAGATATGTGGATAATTTCTACAGAGGCTATATAAAGTGCTAGTGGTTGTGAGTGGTGGTTCAGTCCATGTTATTATTGTGTTTGAGGGTACAGTTGTCCATTGTGGGTGTGTGTATGTTCAGTCCATGTGTTAACGTGGGTCAGATATCAGGAGGCAGAGTTCAGGAGTCTGACAGCTGTGGGGAAGAAGCTGTTCCGGTACCTGGTGGTCTTAGTCCGGAGGCTCCTGTAGCGCCTCCCAGAGGGCAGGAGGGTGAAGAGTCCATGTGATGGGTGACTGGGGTTTCTGATGATTTTCCCAGCCCTTTTCAGACACCGCTTCCTGTAGATGTCTTTTATGGCAGGAAGTGGTGCTCCGGCGATGCGCTGGGCAGTTTTCACGACCCTCTGCAACGCCTTCCGGTCCGAGGCAGAGCAGTTCCCGTACCAGACTGTTGTACAGTTGGTCCGGATGCTCTCGATGGTGCAACGATAGAAGTTCACCAGGATGTCTGAGGACAGGTGGTTCTTCCTCAGAGTCCTCAAGAAGAAGAGGCGCTGGTGAGCCTTCTTGACCAGCTTGGAGCAGTTGGTCGTCCAGGTGAGATCCTCGGAGATGTGGACTCCCAGGAACTTGAAGCTGCTCACACGCTCCACAGCCGTCCCCTTAATGTGGATGGGTGGATGTGGGTCAGCATTCCTCCTGTAGTCCACGATGAGCTCCTTGGTCTTCTCGGTGTTAAGCAGCAGGTTGTTTCTGTCGCACCACTCAGCCAGACGATCCACCTCCTCCCTGTAGGCGGCCTCATCGTTGTCACTGATGAGGCCAATCACCGTGGTGTCATCTGCAAACTTAATGATGGTGTTGGAACCATCAGCAGGTCTGCAGTCGTGGGTGAAGAGGGAGTAGAGGAAAGGGCTCATCACACAGCCTTGTGGTACACCGGTGTTCATTGTGATGGTAGATGAGCAGTGGTTATCCAGCTGGACATGTTGGGGGCGGTTGGTCAGGAAGTCCAGTATCCATTTGCAGATGAGGGAACTGATGCCCAGGTCTGTCAGTTTCCTGATGAGTTGTGAGGGGTGGATTGTATTGAATGCTGAACTGAAGTCTATAAACAGCATTCTGGCGTAGGTGTTGTTGTTGTCCAGGTGTGAGAGGACAGAGTGCATTGCGATGGAGACCGCATCCTCTGTGCTCCTGTTCTGGCGGTATGCGAATTGGTGGGGGTCCAGGGTGGGGGGGAGACAGGATTTGAAGTGTGCTAGGACCAGCTGCTCTAAGCACTTAGTGATAATGGGGGTGAGTGCTACTGGGCGGTAGTCATTGAGGCAAGATGGGTTGGAGTTTTGGAGTATCGGGACGATGGAGGTGGATTTGAAGCAGGCCGGTACCACAGCGTGGGCCAAGGACAGGTTGAATATGTCTGTCAGCACTCCTGCAAGCTCCCCAGAACACGCTCTGAGAACACGCCCGGGGATGCCATCAGGACCTGCAGCCTTGTGGACATTGATCCTGCTCAGCACCGCTCCTACATCGGTGGGGGAGAGAGTCAGAGGTTGGTGGTCTGGCGTCACGTCTGCTTTGGTTGTGGTTGTGGGGTTCCCTCGCTCAAAACGAGCATAAAAGTTGTTGAGCTCGTTGAGGAAGGAGACATCAGAGGATGCGAGGGAGGGTTTGGTGGTCCTGTAGTCTGTGATGGTCTGGAGTCCTTGCCATCATCATCAGTGGGGTAAAACTAACCTTTCTCACAATGGTTTAAACCCAGGTCACATTCCCTATTTAAGTGCACAGAAGTAGAATGACAAATTAATTGCTTTTAGGACTCTTGTCCTCTATACTAATACATGACAGATTCAGCCAGTGTAGCACAGGCTTAGATCTGGCCCGTTTATTATTGTTTATATTGTTTCATAATCAGTGAAATTGTTTAAGGGGAAGCAAGGTAGTGATTGCATAAATAAAAACAGACATCAATTAAAATATACAAAGTAAAGTCATCTCTCACCTTTCATCTCAAACACCAGTCTGTCATAAAAACGATCTGTCTTGCATCCATCCTTTACTTCACTGCCATCTAGTGGTTGCAGTTAGCTATTGTCTCTGGAAGCAGAATTAACGCAGCTTGACAGTGGAGCCACTGGATCTGTATGAGCAAGCATTTTCATGGCCGTGTCACTATCCTGTTAACAATGGCTTGTCATGCCCAGAGGGCAGCAGCTGTTGTGGTCCTCACAGGACATCCACTATTCACTCTATGCAAGGCCACCTGGGTTGGCTGGTAGACTGTTTACTTAGCCTGATAGGGACACCGTCTCAGCTGAACTATGGACACGCACACACATACACTTACACTGATAAGCACTCACACATCCCCCCTCCCCTTCCAATGCCTTCGATGCTTGTTGCCTCCTGGGAACACGAGGCGGGTCTCGGCCCGCGCTGGAGAGTCGGCGCAGTGGCAGGATGGCTGCTGTGTTGCCTGGGATTACTCCTCATCCCCTACCCAACCCTGGTCACGTGCTGTATAATGTTGTACTGTGGACATTTATGTGCTTTCTGTGCAGAGGAGTTTTTTTGTTTCCTGTTCTCATGCTGTCCTCCTATAGCCCAGCATGAGTAGAGGTCTCTTTTTTTCCTCTTGTACTTTCCCATTGTAGTGTACATTTCAGTGTTTTTTCTGTAATGCAACTGTTCTCTGACTTGTATCCCCATGCGATGTCTGTGTTGTGTGTGTATGGGGGGCGGGTTCATTCCACTGCAGGGCAACCTGCCACTGCATGTGGCAAATAAAATTTGAACTTGAACTTGAACTACAAAGATATGATTTTATAGACTATGATAAATCACTGTAAATTACACAAGATATAAAGTGTTTAAAATAAGCTCAACATTATCCATCAATGTTAGTACTACTTTGAACCACATAACACTATTGAGGAATATTTCTCTAAAGAATAAATACTTTATTTTAGAAGTTTAAGCTCGTCTTTTTTGGAGGTTGCTGGGTGGGGGAGCTATAGTCTCAGCTATCCTTTCTGTACAAGTACCTGCATGCCACGCTTTTAATGTATATGGGGAAAACAGGGAAATGAAAGTTCAACTGGAATTGCACATTTGAACTTGAAATTCCAAATGCTTTCATCCAACATTTTATTACTGAAAAAGTTTCATAGGCTACACATTTTGGGTTGCGGGTCTAGGTTATCATTAGCAATGCTACTAGCTGGTGTTTTTTACTTGAACTGTTATCTGAATCAGCCAGCTTACATATAGATACATATATATGTGCAAGAACAAGTTCTTTATAAAAATGGGTATTTGAACAGCATTTTCACTGGTTTCATTTGGCTCTTTCATCATGAGAGCTTTTCAGATCTGCTGCAGTTAGAGGACTGGTTAGGTAAAGGCAACTAATGGTATTATAAGAAGTTGCTAGCACTGAAAGTTGGAAAAAGAAAACAAGCACCCATTTATATTTATATGGGTGCTATTTGGTTATTGGGTCTAAATACCATACTCATGAACCCGATGTGTCTTGTCTTGAAGACAGCAGCCTGGGGTATAAATTTAAATGCTGAAGGTAGTTATTCAGAAAGGATTCATTGCTTCGTACGTATTTGACAAATACTATAAAAATAGATTTTTTAAATGATTTAAGCTTTCCTACGTTTATTTTATGTCATTTTCAGGCTTAAGAATATAATGTTTAAAAAATCAACTGTAAATTGCACCCTAGTATGTCTAGCAAAAAGAGTGTGTGTGCGTGTCCATCCATTCCTGCAGTGCAGTGGTGCATCCAGGGAGTTGATAGGAGCTGAACTGTAATTGTGTCAGAGCAAAGACCCAGAAAATGCAGAGAGACAGCCAGATAGATAGAGACAGTAAGAGAAAGACAGAGTCCCCCCATCGTCCTAAACTTAGCTAAATGTCATCCATCAAGGCATTTTAGTATTTTGTAGTTCAGTCTGCTGCACATGGAATGCTGCGGAATTTGTTTGATTCACCAGCTTTCCACTTGCTTTACATGTTCTGTTATCAAGGCTCCAGCTGGTGCTGATCACAGTCTAATATCATGTAACCTTGAATATATTATTTTGATTAAATTAGTAATAATAATCTGTGTAGGA
Organism: Rhamphochromis longiceps; assembly: GCF_057381845.1. Taxonomy (NCBI): domain Eukaryota; kingdom Metazoa; phylum Chordata; class Actinopteri; order Cichliformes; family Cichlidae; genus Rhamphochromis; species Rhamphochromis longiceps. The sequence continues at coordinate 32,856,680 of NC_140574.1, forward strand.
TACAATGCAGCTCCACTGAACAGGAGGTTTAGAACAAAGCAATCCTGTTTCTATGCCATTAATACCAGGCAAATTAAAATGATGTATTTAAATGGCCTGTATTTGTATAGCACTTTACACTACATTCAGTCATCCACCCATCCACAGACTGGTGATGGCATGCTACATTGCAGCCACAGCTGCACTGACAGAGGCGAGGCTGCCGGACACTGACGCTACCGGGCCCTCTGACCACCACCAGTAGGCAATGGGTGAAGTGTCTTGCCCAAGGACACAACAACCGAGACTGTCGGAGCTGGGGCTCGAACTGGCAACCTTCTAAATACAAGACAAACTGCCAACTCTTGAGCCACGATCGCTTTGTATAGTCAAAACTGCAAAAAAAAAAAAAAAAATACTGACTGTTTTTTAAACAGAAGTTCATTTTGGTGACATTTGAATATTTTTTTGTTTTAAAATGCACATACTTCATGTTTATAAGGGCAAAGAAATGTGTTTTGGAGAGTATCACGATGCATGCTCTGTCATGGTCCTGACAGACTCAGTTTGTGAGTTTTGTTTTGGACTTGTTATTAACTTCTTAGAAAGTATAAGTTAATTATATTCTAGTTCCTGAGCATGTTACTTTCCACACCCTCTGTGTTTGTAATTATAGTTTTTGGTATGTTCATGCCTGTCCTAGTCTCCTCTCCGTATTTTTTTTCTTCAGTCTCCCTGGTCATGTCTCCATGTCTGTTTATCCCCAGTCCAGGTATCAAGCCCAGGTGTCTTAATCTGAATCTCATTATGTGCATGTTACTTCCTGTTTTATTTTGACAGTCTGATTCTGTTCAGCTGTGTGCCCAGGTATGTCCACTCTGCCCTAATCTCTAATCTCTCTTGTGTGTGTATATATTGTCTGCATCTCCTCTGTTCTCTGTCATGTTGACAATTCAAGCTTTGTGTTTCTGTGTTTCTTGTGAGTTCTGTGTCATCCTTTTTGTGTGTGTGTGTGTGTGGCTAAACTTAAACCTGATGTTTAGCTGTGTCTGCAAGTCCTGAATTTGTGTCCTTACCTTGCCTGCCATACCAAACCCTGACAGAATGACATGACCAGAAATGGACTGAGCGGACTTTGGAAGACCTCAAAACCCCACTGCGGGTTCTAGGAGGGGGGAATTCTGGCGGGCCCTGGAGCATGGGTTATCTTTCAATTGTCCCTAGGGGTTCCCCAAAGTTGCTTTGCCGCTCACTCTCCAGCCTTACCGCTTACCAGCTCCTGTTCCCTGCTGCTGGACAGCTACAGGTGCCTTGGTGTTCACCTGAACAACAAACTGGACTGGACTCATAACTCAGACGCCCTCTACAGGAAAGGGCAGAGCAGACTGTACCTGCTGTGGAGACTCAGGTCGTTTGGAGTAGAGGGCCCACTCCTGAAGATCTTCTATGACTCTGTGGTGGCCTCAGCCATCTTCTATGGTGTGGTCTGCTGGGGCGGCAGCATCTCTGCTGGGGACAGGGAGAGACTGAACAGGCTGATCCGAAGGGCCAGCTCTGTTCTAGGATGCCGTCTGGACCCAGTGGAGGTGGTGAGTGACAGGAGAATGGCGGCTAAGCTATCATCCCTGTTGGACAACATCTCCCACCCCATGCAAGAGACTCTGACAGCACTGAGCAGCTCCTTCAGTGGGAGACTGCGGCATCAACAGTGTGGGATGGAGAGATTTCGCAGGTCTTTCCTCCCCACTGCTGTCAGACTCCACAACAAAGACTTGTGCAGCTGATCAAACCCTCACACGTGCAATAAGACTGCTATATGTGCAATTCTTGTACAATTCTTCTTCTGACAAAGTTGTACTTTTGTATTTTCTTACTCAGTTGTATATAGCATTTGTATTTCTATTTTATTCTATTGTATATATTATTCTATTGTATTCTATTTTATTCTATTGTATATAGTATTTTATTTTATTTTATTTTATTGCATTCCAGTGTTTTCTCATTTCTGCTACATAACTTTGCACTTTTGCTGTAACAAAACAAATTTCCCACCTGTGGGACTAATAAAGGTCATCTTATCTTATCTTATCTTATCTTATCTTATCTTATCTGCTTCACACTTGGGAAGGCGTGGCTTATGTTGGCGGGGGAGTTTGTTTGGGTGACCTGCAGCCTCACTCCGCTGCAATCCTTCATCCTGTTTATTGGGGCTTCCTCATTCCGAGTTGCACAAGCTCTATGACTCACTGCTGCAGCCGAAGAGCAGCACTTTTTCACCACTTACCCATTTGTCTGTCAGCTTTCCATTGCCTCGCCTTCCACCCGACTCCTCTGGACAGCAAGCTCCTCAGAGGAGGAACTGCTGTTTCCAGTGGAAGAATGGGCAGCCCCTGTCTGTTTGGAGGGAAGCGGTGAATGAAGTTGTGTGGAGTTTGTGTGCAAGTTCAGCAGTGCCCTAGCTTCTAACTTTTTCCCTTGCCTGAGTTTTTGAATTTTTGTATTTTGTTGAGTTTTCTGAATATTACAGCAATAAAGCTGCCTGTTTCAGTTTACCCATTTGTTACAGAGCCTTACGTCAGCTTACACCTTTTTAAAAAAAATAAATATTAGCTGCTCCTTCTTGTTTAAGTTCCTTGATGTTATTGTTATTTTGAAGTTTTTAGTTTCATTCAGGGTCATAACCATGTGTCCAGTGATGTAGTGTTTAACAGAATACATTGGGAAGTGAAAGGCCACTTTAGCTTTTATTCAGAGCCATGATCAGGATTTATAAATCAGTAAGGTTCCTAAAGGTATTGTATTTAATGTGTAGTAGCTGTGTTTACAGAATACACTTCTGTAGAGACTACGTCTTAGAGTAGCAATACAGGGAGTGCAGAATTATTAGGCAAGTTGTATTTTTGAGGAATAATTTTATTATTGAACAACAACCATGTTCTCAATGAACCCAAAAAACTCATTAATATCAAAGCTGAATGTTTTTGGAAGTAGTTTTTAGTTTGTTTTTAGTTTTAGCTATTTTAGGGGGATATCTGTGTGTGCAGGTGACTGTTACTGTGCAGAATTATTAGGCAACTTAACAAAAAACAAATATATACCCATTTCAATTATTTATTTTTACCAGTGAAACCAATATAACATCTCCACATTCACAAATATACATTTCTGACATTCAAAAACAAAACAAAAACAAATCAGTGACCAGTATAGCCACCTTTCTTTGCAAGGACACTCAAAAGCCTGCCATCCATGGATTCTGTCAGTGTTTTGATCTGTTCACCATCAACATTGCGTGCAGCAGCAACCACAGCCTCCCAGACACTGTTCAGAGAGGTGTACTGTTTTCCCTCCTTGTAAATCTCACATTTGATGATGGACCAATCCAGCCACGGGCCCATCCATCTGGCCACATCAGTGGTGGTCGTCTTTCAGCCTTTCTTACCTTGGCCATGTCTCTGAGTTTTACACACCTTGTGCTTTTGGGCACTCCAGTGATGTTGCAGCTCTGAAATATGGCCAAACTGGTGGCAAGTGGCATCTTGGCAGCTGCACGCTTGACTTTTCTCAGTTCATGGGCAGTTATTTTGCGCCTTGGTTTTTCCACACGCTTCTTGCGACCCTGTTGACTATTTTGAATGAAACGCTTGATTGTTCGATGATCACGCTTCAGAAGCTTTGCAATTTTGAGACTGCTGCATCCCTCTGCAAGATATCTCACTATTTTTGACTTTTCTGAGCTGTCAAGTCCTTCTTTTGACCCATTTTGCCAAAGGAAAGGAAGTTGCCTAATACTTATGCACACCTGATATAGGGTGTTGATGTCATTAGACCACACCCCTTCTCATTACAGAGATGCACATCACCTAATATGCTTAATTGGTAGTAGGCTTTCGAGCCTATACAGCTTGGAGTAAGACAACATGCATGAAGAGGATGATGTGGACAAAATACTCATTTGCCTAATAATTCTGCACTCCCTGTACAATCAAAATCAGAAAGGACTTTATTTTATACAGCTTACAACTTTAGCAGTCGCAGCTGGGTATTTACAAAAATGGAAGAGTTTTGTGTGCATAAAATAATGCAATAAAAGAAAATAACAATAGAGAACTTGAAATTAAAATAGAGTAAGGGAAAAACAACCTCATGTGTCAACCTAACCTCGTAAACACAACCAAATCACACGCAGGGCAGATTGTAGGGTGGGTTATAACTTTGTAGAATTATTTTCAATGTTAAAGCCATCTAGTGCATCACTCATTAACTCATTCCAATTGTTGTTTTGTAAAAAAACAAAACAAAAAACAGCTTAATAGCTGGTTATGCCATGGTTCATGTGTAAATAGGTTGGCACAAAGTAATTTAATATGTTATGGATAGAGAGGGGACAGCAGATCTTACCATGTCCAGTCTAATATAACAGATAAGCTGACCAGGTGTAGGCTCAGCTATAGCACAAATCCATTAATACAGTTTTGCTGTCGTTGTCAACTAATAGTAAATACATTTTGTTAATTTTACCTCCTAGGACCTGGCATCCACATATGTGGACATCACATTTTGGGATGTCTAGACCAAAATACAAAATTTTGCTCTACAAGGAGCTGAATTTCCACTTATGAGGACATTATACTGCCCCTGTTCTATCGAAATGTAAAGCAAATATCCTCATATGTGGATCTCATTTCTCTCAGAAACAAAAATCAGGTAAAAATAATAATTCTGGTAATTCTTTGTTTTTACATTAATCAGTTCCCAAACAGCCCAAATAGCAAAGAGAAATTAAAAATGCATGCCATGAAAGAGTTCGGGTCTTAGGAGGATAATAGATATTTATTTAAGTATCGAGATAAAAATATTTTACAATTCAAAACAATGTTTGCTTGTAATTGGTGGGGGCATCTGCCAAGGGGCAAAAACACAAACTATCAGAGAGTTAAGAAAATCAAATAGACAGTGAATAGATGTCAGTGGCGAAGAAATGCTTAGTGAATTATGTAGCCTGATCCTAGAGCAGCATAACAAAGGGATGTTTGAGGATCAACAGATGCCTATATGCTTTATTAAAAAGGAAATTTGAAGCCTAATCCTGTAAGTTCTTCTCAATATTGTAATATCAGCTTTTTTTATATGACTCTGGCAGTGTATTTTTGCTGTTTTTAGAGGTTTTGTGTTTTAAGTATAGATGCTTGGCCTTGACAACATTGTATATTCTTTCAGACTTAATACAAATTCCCCAGTTTTATATAACTCTCTCTCTCTCTCTCTCTCTCTCTCTCTCTCTCACACACACACACACACACACACACACACACACACACACACACACACACACACACACACACACACACACACACACACACACACACACACATTCTTTTACACATTGTGCCAATAGAGGGCATTAATTGTGCCTGACTGTACACATTTAACACATAGTTTACAAGCTAAATTTGAGCTGAATTCAGAAGAATTTGAAATGAAGCCAACACAAATAAACAATTAAGTATAAAATTTGCTATTTCATGATTGTGTCTTTTCAGGCTCTAATTAATCATTTTGTATATGAGGAAATCTGCAAAAATTCATTAAAAATGGCTGCAGGTCAATAAAGCAAAGCCAGCAGATTTATTAAGTCGGAGCCCATTTCACAGAGACAGAAAGGGATCTGAGATCAAACCAGTAAGAATTCAGGTAGACGTCTAAACTGCACAAAACTGTCTACCTCTTTATCTGTCTGAAGGAGGGTTGACTGACTCACCCAGCATTGGTGACTCCCCTCACTTCATGAAAAAATACTTGTCTTTAGGTGGAATTCAACAGTTAAAAGAATATTTTCCTGGGAATATCCAGGAGAGGACAGCAGACCCTATCATAACATCTCAGTGCAGTTGGGTCTGCTAACTTGTCAGTCAGTCAAGCCCAAGATAGTTTATTTTTTGCTTCCATCACTAATTACCACCAGTCAATGTCAGTGACTTTGTATTTTGGTCATATTGGGGAGCTTCTCGGATGAGAGGTGAAACCATTTGACCTTAGAACTGAAGAAGCTTCTCGGATGAGAGGTGAAACGTCTTCAAGCAACTTAAAGAAGTCCAGACGCTTTTCTTTGCAAGCTCCTTTGACTACAATGACCTGGATGACTGAGAACCTTCACAGACATTGGGGATATGATATTGATGCTGATCTGTTGATCTTCAACATGAAGCAATCATTTTGAGGAAAATGCAACTGAAATATATAAAATCAAAGGTTTACTTATTCAAATAATTAATCATCAGAGAAAATCTGCTCGTATAAATTGAATGTAGACCAGTCAAGGAAATCCCATTTGAATGTTCCTACTAATGTAGCAAACTAACATAGAAAAATGACATGTAATGAAATTACTTAAAGTCAGCATTTTGGGAAGATTTTTATTATTATTATTATTATTATTATTATTATTATTATTATTAATTTATTTTTTTGAATGCGGGACAGCCACTACAAACATATGACTTTATAGAATATGATTAAACTGCCAGTAAGATTAAATTGTCATGCCAAATCTAATAGAACAGGTAAGTGGAACAAGTGCTAGCTCCACCAGAGCTTTCATATTAGCACCTCTGAGAAATCACTTGATTAACCAAAAAACACTGATGGGAAATTTCTCAGCAGAAAAACCCTTTAATTTCATTTTACTTTCATTGCGAGGTTTTCAAAAGCAGTGGTTCTAAAAAATTCCACGACCATTTGGCAGCTACAGTAGATAGTGAGATAACTAAGGTAGTAATAAAATATATACAGGGAGTGCAGAATTATTAGGAAAACGAGTATTTTGTCCACATCATCCTCTTCATGCATGTTGTCTTACTCCAAGCTGTATAGGCTCGAAAGCCTGCTACCAATTAAGCATATTAGGTGATGTGCATCTCTGTAATGAGAAGGGGTGTGGTCTAATGACATCAACACCCTATATCAGGTGTGCATAATTATTAGGCAACTTCCTTTCCTTTGGCAAAATGGGTCAAAAGAAGGACTTGACAGGCTCAGAAAAGTCAAAGATAGTGAGATATCTTGCAGAGGGATGCAGCAGTCTCAAAATTGCAAAGCTTCTGAAGCGTGATCATCGAACAATCAAGCGTTTCATTCAAAATAGTCAACAGGGTCGCAAGAAGCGTGTGGAAAAACCAAGGCGCAAAATAACTGCCCATGAACTGAGAAAAGTCAAGCGTGCAGCTGCCAAGATGCCACTTGCCACCAGTTTGGCCATATTTCAGAGCTGCAACATCACTGGAGTGCCCAAAAGCACAAGGTGTGCAATACTCAGAGACATGGCCAAGGTATGAAAGGCTGAAAGACGACCACCACTGAACAAGACACACAAGCTGAAACGTCAAGACTGGGCCAAGAAATATCTCAAGACTGGTTTTTCTAAGGTTTTATGGACTGATGAAATGAGAGTGAGTCTTGATGGGCCAGATGGATGGGCCCGTGGCTGGATTGGTAAAGGGCAGAGAGCTCCAGTCCGACTCAGACGCCAGCAAGGTGGAGGTGGAGTACTGGTTTGGGCTGGTATCACCAAAGATGAGCTTGTGGGGCCTTTTCGGGTTGCGGATAGAGTCAAGCTCAACTCCCAGTCCTACTGCCAGTTTCTGGAAGACACCTTCTTCAAGCAGTGGTACAGGAAGAAGTCTGCATCCTTCAAGAAAAACATGATTTTCATGCAGGACAATGCTCCATCACACGCGTCCAAGTACTCCACAGTGTGGCTGGCAAGAAAGGGTATAAAAGAAGAAAAACTAATGACATGGCCTCCTTGTTCACCTGATCTGAACCCCGTTGAGAACCTGTGGTCCATCATCAAATGTGAGATTTACAAGGAGGGAAAACAGTACACCTCTCTGAACAGTGTCTGGGAGGCTGTGGTTGCTGCTGCACGCAATGTTGATGTTGAACAGATCAAAACACTGACAGGATCCATGGATGGCAGGCTTTTGAGTGTCCTTGCAAAGAAAGGTGGCTATATTGGTCGCTGATTTGGTTTTGGTTTGTTTTTGAATGTCAGAAACGTATATTTGTGAATGTGGAGATGTTATATTGGTGTCACTGGTAAAAATAAATAATTGAAATGGGTATATATTTGTTTTTTGTTGAGTTGCCTAATAATTCTGCACGGTAATAGTCACCTGCACACACAGATATCCCCCTAAAATAGCTAAAACTAAAAACTACTTCCAAAAACATTCAGCTTTGATATTAATGAGTTTTTTGGGTTCATTGAGAACATGGTTGTTGTTCAATAATAAAATTATTCCTCAAAAATACAACTTGCCTAATAATTCTGCACTCCCTGTACAGTTCTACTGCCAGGAAAGCATGCAGAGAGGGGAAGACCTCTGGAAAAAAGGACAGTGTTATTTATTACATTTGTATTCTATTTTATTTTATATCTATTTTATTTATGTATTCTTATGTATTCATGGATTGCACTGCTCGTTACTGTGTGTTTTCATTTAAGTTTGATGTTTCAACAAGTTGTTGTACCTATTTCACATTTTTATAGAAATATAATGACATCTACAGAGATGGGCAGTAACGCATTACAAATAACGTGTTACTGTAATCTGATTACTTTTTTTAGCGTAATGAGAAAAGTAAGAGATTACTGTTGCAAAAAAGTAATTAGATTATTGTTACTTTCCTGTAAGCACACTGCGTTATTGCGTTACTAAAACCGTGATTTTTTTGCGAGAGTGTCTCATGACAATGACGTAAGCGCATGCGACGTCCATGGTAACAGACTTGAGTAGATCAACAATAGATAATATAGAGTTTGTGAAAGTACTGACCTTACTTTGAGTTTGATTCTGTGAAAAGTGACAAAAACATTAGCGTCCGCTGTACACTCTGTGTGGGAAGAAAACATCTATCTAAAGTGAAAAATTAAACCTCAAATCTGAGCAAGCAATAAGCACGTTGCCACGGGAATGTGAAATTCACAGAGAAACACCGGGATCCCCCCACTAACATGACCGCTGCAGCACCGGGCAAATCTCCGACTGCTCCACTCCTGCTAAACAGGTGACTAGAGTTTTAAAAGCGACAGGACTCAGTACCACTGAGTCTTTGATTTTATTTATTCTTATTCTTTGCTGTGTTTTACTTGCATCTATTTGAAAGAATGAGTGTAAACACAAATTATTTTATTTTATATGCTGGAATATGCAGAAAATATAAATCTTAAACAAATTTCTTCCAGTCAGTGACTGTTGCATATAATTTAATTTTTGCTTGATGCAATGTGCATAAAGTTAAAAGCTAAAAAGCCTGTTGCGGAGGTGTGGTCCCTGGCTCAGCTGCAGGGGAGGAGTGGTGCAGTGAGGTCAAGGGGGCGGTACCGGGAGGCAGGTGAGTAACCGGTGTTGGCGATTGACTGATGATGGTGTTCCTTTCAGTTTCCCTAGTACGGCAGAGTCGAGTGGGGAGAGAGAGAGCTGGACTGGAATGGACTGTTTGCCTTGAGCACAGAGCTGTCAGTAAAATACAAATACTCGTGTCACATACTTTATAAGTGGTGCCGAAACCCAGGAAGTGGGATGTCTGACCCACACAATGCATCACCCCCTCAGCCTGTGCAGTTGTTGGCACAGATGCTGGCAGGGTTGGCAACAGTGTGCCGAGACCAGGCGGTGGCCCAGCAGAAACGCCTGATTAAGCTGCAGGAACACCCAGGTCCTGGAGCAACTGGTTGGGGCCGTTGCATCGCTGAAGTCCCCGCCTCTGCCGGTAGCGATGCACTGGATGGGGGGATGGTGACGATCCCCAGATTCTTTTGGAGGCATTCCGTGCAACGGAGGAGGCGTGCCAGTGGCCACAAGTGGAGTGGGCCCTGTGCCTGATTCCACTACTGTTGGCGGAGGCTCAAACGGCAACCCTAAGCCTACCGCCGCCCTCACGGGCCAGCTTTGCTGAGGTGAGCCAGGCTGTGTTAGACCGGATGGGCCTCGCCCCGGAAGATCATCGCCGGTGGTTCCGCGCCTGCAGGCTGACTTGGGAGGATCGGCCGTTCGCATGGGCGGAGTGGTGGCTGCAGCTGGGGCAGTTGGCAGGACAAGCCAAGCTGGTGGACAAAGTCGTGCTTGAGCAGTTTGTGGAGGGGGTGCCGGCAGAGACAGCTAGATGGGTCCGGTGCCATAGACCAGGGAGCCTAGAGGTGGCGGTCACGCTGGCGGAGGATCACCTGGCCGCCAAAGCAGAGGAGCCGGGGGGAGCCAGCCGGCCACTGAGCAAGCAAGCCCCAGTGCCGGCACCCAGGCGACGGGCTCCAGCGCCTGCACCGGGAGAACAGGCCCCGGTTTGGATTCCTACTAACCCGTTCTCTTCTGCCTTGCCTCCCCAGGGATCAGAGACAACCAGCGCTGCCCCTGAGCCACAGGAGTGCTGGAAGTGTGGGCAGCCAGGACACCTGAGAAGAGATTGTCCTGCCCCACTCTGATGGAAGTGGGGCAGGTGTCCTGCGTCGCCGGTGCCCCAGCACCCTCCCCTGGTCGAGGAGGGACATACAGACTCTAGGGGGTATAGGCCATGCTTTGGTGGACACGGGTTGTACGCAGACCCTCGTGCACCAAAGCTTGGTTCGACCTGGGGCATTGCTGGAGGCAGAGTGGGTGGAGGTGAATTGTGTTCATGGTGATGTGCACAAGTATCCCATAGTGCAGGGGTGGGCAACTCCAGGCCTCAAGGGTCGGTGTTCTGCAGGTTTTAGATATCACCCTGGGGCAGCACACCTGAATCACATGATTAGTTCACTACCAGACCTCTGGAGACATGTTGAGGAGGTCATTTAGCCATTTAAATCAGCTGTGTTGGTTCAAGGACACATCTAAAACCTGCTGGACACCAGCCCTCGAGACCTGGAGTTGCCCACCCCTGCGATAGTGCCACAGTTGTTAAAATATAAGGGCAAAACGCATATAGTTAAGGCTGCGGTTAGCCCGCGCCTGTTACATCCCCTTATCTTGGGCATGAATTGGCCGGGGTTTCATCAGCTGTTGGGGCAATACGCGGGGATGCAATCATGACCATTAGTAGCGTGTAGTGTCTGCGTGGCACTCAGCACTGATGCAGGGTCGTCCGACACTGACTCCGGGGAGGGGGAGACAGCGGGCCCTTCAAGGGAGGACCCGCCGGCTCTGGAAATTACCCCCACGGGAGATTTCCCACTGGAGCAGTCTCGTGATGGCACCCTACGCTCAGCCTTTGAACAAGTGATTGAGATTGATGGTCACGTGGTGCGCCCTGAAAGATAGGTTGTATTGACTATGTGCATGTTAGCATATTCTACTTCCGGTGCAGAAACTCCTGTGGGGAGCTTTGTTTCCGGTGTCCTATTCACGCCCTGTTTACGGTCCAAAACATCCATCCATCCATCTTCATCCGCTTTATCCGAGGCTGGGTCGCGGGGGCAGCAGCCTAAGCAAAGAGGCCCAGACCTCCCTCTCCCCAGCCACCTCCTCCAGCTTATCAGGGGGAATACCAAGGCGTTCCCAGGCCAGCCGAGAGATATAATCTCTCCAGCGTGTCCTGGGTCTGCCCCGCGGCCTCCTCCCGGCGGGGCATGCCTGGAACACCTCACCCAGGAGGTGCCCAGGGGGCATCCTTGTCAGATGCCTGAACCACCTCAGCTGGCTCCTTTCGATGTGGAGCAGCAGCTGCTCTACTCTGAGCCCCTCCCGGATGGCCGAACTTCTCACCCTATCTCTAAGGGAGAGGCCAGCCACCCTTCGGAGGAAGCTCATTTCTACCGCTTGTATCCGCGATCTCGTTCTTTTGGTCACTACCCACAGCTCGTGGCCATAGGTGAGGGTAGGGACGTAGATCGACCGGTAAATTGAGAGCTTCGCTTTTACACTCAGCTCCCCCTTCACCACGACGGACCGGTGCAGTGTCTGCATTACTGCAGCTGCAGCCCCAGTCTGTCGATCTCCGGCTACCTTCTCCCATCAGAGGGGCCGATGGCGCGATATGGCAGCCTCGCTTCTGTCAGTCTGCCCCAGGGCAGCTGTGGCTACAACTGTAGCTTGCCTCCACCAGTGTATGAATGTGAGAGTGAATGAATAGTGGCATTGTAAAGCGCTTTGGGTGCCTTGAAAAGCGCTATATAAATCCAATCCATTATTATTATTATTATTATCACTCGCGAACAAGACCCCGAGATACTTGAACTCCTCCACTTGGGGCAGGAACTCATCCCCGACCCGGAGTGGGCACTCCACCCTTTTCCGGCTGAGAACCATGGCCTCAGATTTGGAGGTGCTGATCCTCATTCCCGCTGCTTCACACTCGGCTGCGAACTGTTCCAGTGCGAGCTGGAGGCCCTCACCCGATGAAGCCAACAGAACCACATCATCCGCAAAAATCAGAGATGAGATTCTAAGGCCACCAAAGCGAAAGCCCTCCGCCACTTGGCTGCGCCTAGAAATCCTGTCCATAAAAATTATGAACAGAACCGGAGACAAAGGGCAGCCCTGGCGGAGCCCATCACCCACCGGGAATGAGTCCGACTTATTGCCGGCAATGCGAACCAAACTCTTGCAACGGTTGTATAGGGATCGAATGGCCCGTAGCAATGGGCCAGACACCCCATATTCCCGCAACACCTCCCACAGGACACCCCGAGGGACACGGTCGAATGCCTTCTCCAAGTCCACAAAACACATGTAGACTGGTTGGGCAAACTCCCATGCACCCTCAAGTATCCTCGAGAGGATAAAGAGCTGGTCCAGTGTTCCGCGACCAGGACGAAAACCGCATTGTTCCTCCTGTATCCGAGGTTCGACTAGCGGACGAACTCTCCTTTCCAGCACCCTGGCATAGACTTTCCCAGGGAGGCTGAGGAGTGTGATCCCCCTGTAGTTGGAACACACCCTCCGGTCCCTCTTCTTAAAGATGGGGACCACCACCCCGGTCTGCCAGTCCACAGGTACTGCCCCTGATCTCCACGCAACATTGTAGAGGCGTGTCAACCAGGACAGCCCTACAACGTCCAGAGCCTTCAGGAACTCGGGGCGGACCTCATCAACACCAGGGGCTCTGCCACCAAGGAGTTGTTTAACTGCCTCAGTGACCTCGCCCCCGGAAATTGGCGGGTCATTCCCCTCATCCCCAGACTCTGCTTCCTCCTCGGAAGACGTGTCAGTGGGATTAAGGAGGTCCTCGAAGTATTCCTTCCACCGCCTGACAATTTTCTCAGTCGACGTCAGCAGCGCTCCGCCAGCATTATACACAGTGCAGGTAGAGCACCGCTTTCCCCTCCTGAGACGCCTGACGGTTTGCCAGAATCTCTTTGAGGCAGTCCGAAAGTCTTTTTCCATGGCCTCTCCGAACTCCTCCCACACCCGAGTTTTTGCTTCAGCCACTGCCCGAGCCGCATTCCGCTTGGCCTGTCGATACCTGTCGGCTGCCTCCGGAGTCCCACAGGCTAACCAAGCCCGATAGGACTCCTTCTTCAGCCTGGTGGCTCCCTTCACCTCTGGTGTCCACCATTTGGTTCGGAGATTACCACCACGGCAGGCACCAACCACCTTGCGGCCGCAGCTCAATGCAGCAGCTTCGGCAATGGAGACGCTGAACATGGTCCATTCGGACTCAATGTCCCCAGTCTCCCTCGGAATGCTGTTGAAGCTCTGCCGGAGGTGTGCGTTGAAGATCTCGCGGACTGGGGCCTCTGCTAGACGTTCCCAGCACACCCTCACTACGCGTTTAGGTGCACCAGGTCTGTCCAGCGTCCTCCCCCGCCACCTGATCCAACTCACCACCAGGTGGTGATCAGTTGACAGCTCAGCCCCTCTCTTTACCCGAGTGTCCAGAACATTTGGTCGCAGGTCTGGTGATATGATTACAAAATCGATCATCGACCTACGGCCTAGAGCGTCCTGGTGCCACGTGCACTTATGGACACTCTTATGTTCGAACAGGGTGTTCGTTATGGCCAAACTGTGATTAGCACAGAAGTCCAATAACAAAGCACCGCTCGGGTTCAGATCAGGGAGGCCGTTCCTCCCAATCACGCCCCTCCAGGTCTTGCTGTCATTACCCACGTGAGCATTGAAGTCTCCCAGCAGGACAACAGAGTCTCCAGGTGGAGCACCTTCCAGCACCCCCCCCAGGGACTCTAAGAAGGCTGGGTACTACGAAATGCCACTTGGCGCATAAGCGCAGATGACAGTCAGGACCCGTTCCCCGACCCTAAGGCGCAGGGAACAAACCCTCTCGTCCACCGGGAAAAACCCCAACGTACCGGCAGCAAGCCGAGGAGATATTAGAATACCCACCCCAGCCCGCCGCCTCTCACCAGGGGCAACTCCAGACTGAGACAGAGTCCAGCCCCTCTCCAGGAGACTGGTTCCAGAGCCCAAGCCATGCGTAGAGGTGAGCCCGACTATATCTAGCCGGTACCTCCCAACCTCACGCACTAACTCAGGCTCCTTCCCCACCAGAGAGGTGACATTCCATGTCCCTATTGCCAGTCTTGGCAGCCGGGGGTCAGTCCGCCAGGGCCTCCACTCCTGGCCGCCACCCGGCACACAATGCACCCGACCCCTATGGCACCTCCTGCGGGCCTGCGGGAGGATGGGCCCATGTCTCTTCTTCGGGCTGTGCCCGGCCGGGCCCCATGGACTAAGGCCCGGCCACCAGACGCTCGCCCTCGGGCACCCTCCCCGGGCCTGGCTCCAGGGCGGGGCCCCGGTAACCCCATCCCGGGCAGGGTAAACTGTTCCCTCAATATTCTTTTCATAAGGGTCTTCTGAATCGCTCTTTGGTCCTGGGTGAGGGACCAGACGTCCCTCACCCAGGACCAATTTGCCATGGGAGACCCTATCAGGGGGCAAAAGTCCCCAGACAACATAACCCCTGGGATCCCTGGGACACACAAACCCCTCCACCACGATAAGGTAGCGATTCAAGGAGGAGTCCAAAACAAGTTAAGCAAATGAATGAATCAAGCGGCGACTTACATTTCTATAGATGTCTTGGGTATTTACCCAATATATCTGTAAATGATGTTCATCGACAATACGCGATTGTCGATATTTTTTCCCTGCGCCTCAGAGCAAAAGAGAAAAGGGATTCAAATGTTATGTTTCTCAGCTGTCCCTCGTTTATCGAGGGTGTTATGTTCTAAAAATAAGCAGCGATAGGTGAAATCAAGTAGCCAATTTTATTTTTTGACGGTGCAAAACGTTTCGTGGACATTGTGGACATACAGTACTGCACTTCAGAGTCACACTGCTAGCGATCGATCACCTGTAGTTTGAATGCTGAACATTTGCCTGTTTAAATCATAAGACCAGTCACTATACAGAGATGTGCTTCTGAATGTGAACGATGTGTCTTCTGCATGCAGTAATGCAGTTCTGCTTGTGTTGAGTGATGTAAACAACTGATTGATCTAAACTCTTTAAACGTCAAAATTGATCATTAGATTTTTTATGACACAACAGTGGTGAGAGTTCCCACCTTCTGCTCTTTGTAACTTAACGCGATCTTTCCGTTTTCGAGTTTTGGACATGATTTTGGAGTATATCTTCGCAGTAGCGATTGACCGCAAAGTAAAGCTACCGGAAATGTACAACCCCACATCCGGTCTCAAACCAGGAAGTTAGCATTTTCTCGTGCACAGGGTCAATTGAGTGAGTCATGACGCGGCTATCGCTTTGTATTAGTTCTGGTGGATTATGCAATGCGATACCTGGAAGCAGTGCCACTGCGCACCATCTCTGCAAAGAGCGTGGCACAGGGATTGTTTCAGGTCATCTCCCGAGTCGGTATCCACAAGGAGATACTGACTGACCAGGGCACTTCGTTCAGGTCTCGCACACTGCGGGATTAAAAAAAGGCGGGAGGATGGTCCGAGCCCTGCAAAGAATCCAATTCAGTACGTGTTGAACCTGAGAACAAAACTCTACCCTTTGTGGAGGTTATCACGGGAGAATTTGCTCCAGGCTCAGCAGTGTCAGCAACACCTGTATAACAGAGGGGCTAAACTCAGGCAGTTTTCACCGGGAGACAAAGTGCTTGTATTACTATTTTCTTCTAGCTCAAAGTTACTAACCAAGTGGCAAGGACCCTTCGTGGTCACACGGCGAGTGTGGGACATTGACTATGAGGTCGCATGGTCAGACAGGGGAGGGGCCACACAGATTTATCACCTCAGACTCCTGAAAATGTGGAGGGAGGCTGAGACCGCTTCTCTGGTGAGCCTGGTTAAGGAGTGAGATGAGTTGGGGCCGGAGGTGCAAAATTCCATCATTCCCACCTCCCTCCTTTGTGATGACCGTCTCACTTTGGCCAAGAGAGCAGATGTTGCTGCGTGTTCTCCCCCCTGCCCAGCCGAATGTCTCTCATTGAGCATCATTTTGAAGCGCAGCCTGGTGTGGCGGTGCATCCACAGCCCTACAGGCTTCCTAAACACAAAAGGCAAATCGTTCAGAGGGAATTTGCCGAAATGCTGAAAATGGGAGTAATAGAAGAGTCACACAGAGCCCCCATTGTTTTCGTGGTGAAGAAGGATGGGTCTATATGGTTCTGTGTCGACTATCGCAAGGTGAATGAAGTGTCACGCTTTGATGCTTATCCCATGCCCCGGGTCGACAAGCTCCTGGACCGGTTAGGTACGGCCCATTTTTTCACGACACCGGATTTAACCAAGGGCTACTGGCAGATTTCCTTGTCTGCGGAGTCCAAGGAAAAAACGGCCTTCTCCACTTTTTTTCCCGTACAGTTTTTACCAGTTCGTTACGCTTCTATTTGGCTTGTTCGTAGCCCCCTTTCAGTGCCTAATGGACCGGGTGCTGTGTCCACACGCTGCACAAGCTGCCGCCTACCTGGATGACGTGATCATCCATAGTGACACCTGGGCGAAGCATTTGCAGCGGTTGGCCGCGGTCCTGGAGTCTCTGAGGCAGGCGGGGCTGTGCGGTTGGATGGAGGGAGCTACAGTATCTGGGGTACCACTTGGGGGGCAGGCAAGTGCATCCAAAGGTGGAGAAGACAGCGGCTATTGCATCCTGCCCATGCCCCAAGACGAAAAAGGAGGCGAAGTGGTTCCTGGGGCTGGTGGGTTACTACCGCTGTTTCGTGCCAGGGTTTGCAGAGCTGACCAGCCCCTTGACCGGGTGCTCCAGATCTGGTCCATTGGACACGGCCGTGCCAGGCAGTGTTTGTGCAGGTAAAGAAAGCTCTCTGTTGGGCCGGATGGCTCCCTGGCCTCAGTCGGGCACTGTGGGTGTGTGGCAGAGGTGTGGTCCCTGGCTCAGCTGCAGGGGAGGAGTGAGGTCAAGGGGGCGATACCGGGAGGCAGGTGAGCCACAGATGTTGGCGAATGACTGATGACGGTGTTTCTTTCCGTTTCCCTATATAGTGATGGCAGAGTCGAGCGGGGAGAGAGAGCTGGACTGGAATGGACTGTTTCCCTTGAGACCTGAGCTGTCAATAAAATACAAATACAAATACAATCACCGTGTGTGACGCATACTTTACAGTAACTAATTACTTTTGAAAATAAGTAATCAGTAAAGTAACGGGATTTCTTTTTTGAGAAGTAAATAATAATCAGTAATTAATTACTTTTTTCAAGTAACTTGACCAACACTACATGTGTTATATATGTTTCAGCACATTTAGCTTTTTATAGACAAAATGAGCTGCCTGTGATGCATCACATACCAGGAAAAAATGTGTTTATACATCTGTGGATGTTTAGACACAGTTAAGTCCAGGTTAGGTTTTTATATTATGTTTATGTTAGATATTTTTTGTGATGTTGCCTTTGTACACCACCACAGATTGAAGTGCAGACTTAATTCAATGAGTGTAATTTAGGCATTAAAAATAAGAAATATTTACATTTTAACCTCATAACTAAATAGTGAAAACCAGCAGGCAGTCGTGAAATTCTGAAAAAAATGATCAACCGATCTCCACACAGCGTCACCACTATCTTATGCTTATGGAAGAGCAGCTCCCTCTTCCTGCAGTTTGTAGTAACCATCCCACCCCCCGCCCCACCCACAGCAGGTTATTTTGTGTGTGTGTGTTGATTAGTGGTGTGGTGGGGGATGGGGAGATAAAAGGTAGATAAAGTCATATCTGCACAATATGGCTGCCAGTAGTGGCTTCCAGCTGTTTATGGTCCTCATGTAAAGCTTTAGGTAAATGAGAAATGTACGGTTCCTTAATTAAACAATATAAAGCGACTTTAAAATGTTGTCCTTTTTGTCATGCTACCTCATTCATGTTCTTCTCTTACTGTCTTGTTTTCTACAGGTACAGCGACATGGCTACACCCGCTGTGGCATTTAAGTGCATTTGAATTGATTTGAGAGCGAAAGAGAAAGAAATAGAGGGAGAGGAGGGAGAGAGGGAAGGGTGTGCGTTGCCATGACAACTGCCATAATAATCTTCCTAATGATTGATGTGCTGCGCTCCATTTCTCCCTGTTTGGACTCTCTCCCTCTCTCTCTGTTTTACTTTTTTTCATTTTGTCTGCCTGTCTGTGTCTGTCTGTGTGTCAAAGACTTTGTGTCTTGTTTTTCTGCATCCATGCATTATAACATGATAAATGCTCATGTGCTAATGAACAAATAAGCAAACACAAACAAACTGATGCTCATTAAAATCTTGGCGGAACAAGGAGAAATTGTCATTTTACAAAATGCACCTTTGTTAAAACACATTTTCTGCTTTTGTACTGCCATGAATAATGTAGAAGAGAAGAGAAGAGAAGAGAAGAGAAGAGTATTTAATATGATGTGGCCTGTTTAGGAGCTTGAATCAATCCCTCTGTGTCATTGCATTAGACCATTCAGGCGTTGTGTCTGTCTGTGGGTGGCTGGGTGGGTGTATACAGTGTCATAATAGATAGCCCTGCAATATACTATGCACAAATTGCTCCATAAATGTTGAAATGGATTACTTTACTAGCCTGTCTGTATCCAGCCGTTTGATTTGAACTAAACTGAAAAAAGTGTACGTCTCTTGGTGAATCTGTTACTCTTTTATTTTGGCCTTTTGAATATGAGGTCTTTTATATGTGATGACATCTTTTTATGGCTTGGGGGTAGAAGGGGGTAGCACCTCTACCTGCACCCTGGTAGAGGTGCTGGCACGGACTTTCTGTCATAAAAATCTCACTTTACAACATAAATGAGAAATTCAAAAATGTTAAAAGGAATTTGCTTGTGCTTCTTCTTTTCCTGCAGATATGTACACTGGTGGCTACATTAGACAGAGGGAAAGTCAGAGGTTAGTGCACAAGTAATCCCTGTGAGTCACAGCTCAGATTTTAGACTGCTATGAATGCTACATTTCAGATTTTTTTTTCTAATTTTGCCTTTACATGATGTCAGCAAGAAGGGATATACCTAATATGGACATGTGCGGCACACGACTCTGGCTATAAGCAGAAGCAAATCCCACCTACCTCCTGTTCAAACTGTCTGTTAGGTCTTTGCTATTGGCTTTCAAAGGGGAAGCCAATAGGAAAGACAGTTTGAAAATATGAAAATATAATCCAGTAATTAATAATGGAAAAACATGGAGCTGGAAATCTTGTCTAGATGTAAAATATGTACAATTTTACAGATGGCTGACATTTTTTCCAACAGTATTACAACATTGTTTTGGTAAGACACCCTCCATGTCCGCTTCCATCTCATGAGTCAGTGGAGGATTATAATATGGAGATCTTAAACTGTTCTTCTTCACAAAAGCAGCCTGTTGTGTGTTTCACTGCAATGCTGTTTGAACTGTTTGCTATCTCCAGAACATTAACCTGAACATTCAGTTCTTGTGCCTTATTCATTTTAGTCCATGATTTTACTGGTGGTTCTCTTCTGTTCACACATCACCCATTCAGCTTTGTCATGACAGGGTACGCCAGTGTGTTTTGTAAACAGACTCAAATGCACACACCGAGAGAAGAACTGTAGTCTTTAAACAAAGGCGAGCCTTTATTAGGGCTGATGACGACAAGTGCAAACAACATGAACAGTAACGAGAACTCAACTAACACCTAAACTGGAAAAAAACCCTAAAACTAACAGCTAACGGTGATAACTATGAATCAACTACGAAGACTATGAAGACTAAGACAAGATGTGGAAGGTAAACAGATGACCTGACAATGAACATAGGAAGACAAAGACACTTAAATACACACAGGAGGTGACAGGGGAAGGGAAACACATGGGGAAACAGCTGACTAGAATCAACATAATGACGCCACAGGGGAAGTGAAACTAAACACTATGACAAAGACACACAAGGCTCTTTCAAAATAAACCAGGAAACACTGAGAAAATAACAATAATCAAAGAATAAACCTAAAACACACAAAATACTGGGACCCAGTACTGTGACAAGCTTCCCATTGAATTTGTTTTTGTTGCTTTTAATAAACCTTGGATATACTTTGGATATGAAATATGAAGTTTAAAAGAAGAGTCTTTTTATTATTTGTTTCACCTTTTCTGTTCCTTTCTGTCTTTTTGATTTGACGTATGCAATTTATTTCTTTGACTGCCAGTTTTGATGGTGTATTTTTTAAAGAAAAGAATCATTAAGCATATTTATGTATTAGCTTATTTTTCAGACTATAAGGCGCACTAAAAATCCTTTAATTTGCTCGAAATGTTTCTCTAATTTTCTCGACAGTGTGCCTTATAATCCGGTGCACCTTATGTATGAATTCTGGTTGTGGTTACTAACCTCGAACGGATTTTATGTGGTACACAGCCCTCATAAATCTGGCAAAAAATGTTTTAGTTCAACTTTGGTAAGCTACGAAGCTGCACCGCTTGATGGATTGTCGGAGCATTACGGCTACTGTAGTCAGGAGCCTTGTAGAGTAATACATACTATGCTTCAACATAATATTACTGTATCGTGTGTGTATGAGGACCCCAAAAATAGCACCTGTTAAGAGACATGCTTACGAAGCAGATTTCAAATTCAATCAGTCAGTAAAACATGGGAATAAAGCAGCTGAGAAGACGAAGATTTGGATTTGTGGAAGAGGAATGAACCGAAAAAGTAAGCGTATTGTTCTGAATTTTATGTGTTACAACTGAACAATGTTGAGAGTTATTGTGAATGAGTTGAATAAAGTTTGACTTATCTGACTCTTTAGTTTCACTTAATACGCATTATGGTCCGAAAAATATGGTAATTGAGTTTTACTTATGTAGTTCAAATTCACAACAATAACTGCCTCAAGGCTCTTTATTTTTTTAACACCTTCAGTTCTAGAGAGAAAACTCCACAAATTTGATGATCCCCTCAAGCAGAACCACGCTTGGTGAGGAGTTGGTAGTTCAGGAGAAAGAGAAGACAAAAATCTATCTTGTAGGTCAGAAAATGTGCATAGTTAGATTCAGCAGGTCATTAAAAATGCTATTGAAAAATGCTATTATGCTATAGTGCTAGCAGGGTATAGTGACATAGTGTTGTGCCCAAGCAACCGTTACCAGTATTACCAGTATTACCAGTTAACAACATGATCTTTATCAGTAGAGAGAGATTGACACAGACCAAGTGCTGCCCCACAGGCAACTGCATTTTCCCAGTGGCCACAGTCTTAGCAGGACAACAAAACATTGGAATGGTCTTCCAATTTCCACGATCAAGTTAATTTAATCATCCATGGGAAACACTGGACTGAGTCTGATCTTCATTGTCTTGAAGGAAGACGAGGCTAATGAATGTGGTTTTAATGTTTGGTAAGACAAATAAGGAAGCATAAAAAAACAACTACTTTAGGGTTTCACTTGTTAACATCTACCAGGTTGGTGGTAGGTTGGAGTTGGGTTGTTTTTAGGTATGCTGTATAAGCAATGTTGGGGAGTAAAGGAATACATGTACTGGCGTTACATATTTAAAATACAAAATATGAGTAACTGTATTGGGCAGTGTAGCCCAGTTGTAAGTAAGCTGCTAAGACTCAACTGTACACTGTGTTCGTGTTTTTCTCCAAAACAATAAGTACCGTTGGAGCAGCCTTTCAACGCTTCTCTCTGTCTCTCGCTAGCAAAGTTCACCCAGACAACAAAGTAAAGCTAGTTTTTTCGGCTACGAGCCCGACACGGAACCTGACGTATTGGCCAGAGGTCCCTTTACTACAGTTCGGAGCCGAGGACCTGTTTTATATACGCCCGGAATAGTTTTCTATATGAGATCGCTTCAAAAAGTGCAGCCTTACCTAATGTGCACCTACTGTTACTCATATATTAAAATTTAAAAATCTAGTTTGTATTGGTATGGCGAATAACCTTCAGTAATAGTAATAAATCACACAGCAATAGTACATTCATGTAGTTGTAAAAAGTTTGACAATATATAAAGTAATCCAAAGTATTCAGAATACGTTACTCTCATGGAATATGTTACAAAATACATTTTGGGGCATGAATTCTGTAATCTGTAGTGGAATACATTTTAAAAGTAACCTTCCCAACACTGTGTATAAGTGTAAATTCCATCCCTTTATCCTAGCCCAAATAAAATGTCACCGGTGAAGGGTTTACTGAGTCTAGCATAATATTATGAAATAATAACTGAATGCAAAGCGTATTGAAGGGCATTTAAAATATCTTCTAGGAGCTGTAACTAAATTCGACAAAAAAATTTAGAAAAAAGTTTGAATTACAGTGAATTACAGAAATGCATTAGATATGAAAGGGAACACACAAAAAAGCCTGAAGTTGTAGGACCCTCTTATATCAGTGTGCATATTCTTGTTCTGATTAGTTTTTTGTTTACTACTAATCAGTTCAGTGCCATAGTATCTATAGTTCTTTGCCTCACCTCTCTGTCACCTTGACAACTAGCAATTACTTTAAAATCATGTGGTCCAATTTATTATTCCCTTTCTGCAACATACACACACTCTTGTTATATCGGCGTGTGTGCAAGTGTGCGCGAATAGGGCAACCTGTCAAAACGGAGTAGACCTCATCGTCACATTGTTGTCAATGCAAACTGACGGGCTGTCACCAACACTATCCCTTCTCCCTCTCTCTTACTTTCTCTCTCCAAGCCCCGTGGTGTGTGGTGATCACATATAGACAGCAGCCAAATAGAAGCTTGAGTCTCTCTGCAAATACATATTAATGCACAGTGAGCTGGTATTGGATTTTTTCAACACTTTTCAAGTCTTATTGACCTCACTTTAAGCAATTTAACATGAAAACCCACACTCATTCATGTATGCATTCATAAAGAACACATGAGGAGTGACTCAGGGTTCAGTGGCTTCAGATTTATCTTGGTTAAAGCTGAAACATTTATTAAACTCCGCCCCCCCCCCATTCTATCCAAACTTTATCAGGTATATGGGCGAAGTCACATACTTGCTCTCCAGTCTGTCTCTTGGAAACAGGTCAAGGCTACTTTTTCTGACAGTTCACATTTTTCAGCATTTTCTGTCATTTTAAGCTTACCATCATCTGCACAGTAGTGAAGATGCTGGGACACACTTTCGACATGTTCACTAGTAATGATTTTATTTCTGCCATGGCAGCGGAACAATTAACATACCTTGGGAAAATCCTGTAGGTTAACTTGTGCTAAGGGAATTTTCAGATAAAACAGAGCAATACAAACTCATAAATTTTAGCCGTGACTTGGCCTGATCACAACCGATCTCAGCTTATGTCTTTTATGATCTGCTTGGGTTCGCTGGAAATTTGGATCCCGAAAAAAATTACAGGAAACAAGAGTGTAAGCAAAATGGAAAAAAAGCCATGAATGATACCTGCTGTCTTGTGTAAATACTAAAAATTAACGAAAATTTGTCAATGGGCCACATAAAGACGAGGTGGGTTGTTGATACTTGAGAATCATGCCATCATGTCATTTGAAAGAAAGTTTTTAGCTCCTTATGATCAATGTTGAAGAACTTATCTGAAGAGATGAAGACAGTGAGCTATTTGTTAAAAAAAGGGTAAATATTCATTTATTCATTTGTTGTGCTTCTTGCTGCTTTCCCCCACGAAACACAAATGAATGAAACAGAGTAGTCCTATAGTTTTAAGTCTATTAGAGCAGCAGTCCCCAACCCCCAGGCCACAGACTGGTACCAGTCGTTTGGTACCGGGCTGCGAGAGTTGATACTCGGATATTAAATCTATGGTTTTCATGGTTTTTATCATTAACTCGGTTTCCCTGGGTCTTTTCCCGTGTTGTAGTTGTGTGTCTTATTTTGAAAGAAATATTTGTTCGTTACCACAGCGACCAGAGAGCATTAAGGGGCAGAGAGGAGGATGTTACTCTCAATGTTGTTGGTGCATTTCAGGAGGACGCTGCTAATAAAGTTACACAATTACAAAGTGAATTTTGCATTTACTATTATATATATATATTCACAAAATACCACAGTTTTTGTCTTGGTCGTATCATTTTATTTTGTTGTATTTATCCGCGACACCTTAAAGGCCGGTCCATGAAAATATTGTCTGACACTAAACCGGTCCGTGGCCCAAAAAAGGTTGGAGACCGCTGTATTAGAGGGTCAATTATTGTACTGCAATTAATGTAATATTTATACTAAACTAAACAAGTTCATGATTTTCTTCAGGACTGCCAGTGACAGTGATCTGATAGACCTTACCTCCACTAATTCAAATCTCACAACTGGACCTCAGCACTGTGTTTGTGCTGTTGCCCCCTTTTGGAGCATTTTAATGGACTTATCTGATAACAGTGTCACTTTCTCTGTAGCACAGTCCAGCATGTTCTTGCTTCCATTTTTGTGAGTAAAATTTGAGCGTTTCATTGGTATATTAGCACAAATTAGGCATAACAAATGCTAACTAAGTTTGCTAGCGTTAGCTGATAACTAGCACTTGTTAGCCAATAACTAGGCCTGCTGACTTCTGGCAAAAAAAAATTTAATCAAATTAAATTAAATTTTTTTTAAAATAAATAAAAGACTGGCCAACTTGTCACTGTGGTGACCTCTTTTATTTACAGTTTTTGGAGTACATAAAATTTTTGTGTTAGCGCTAACAGATTCTGATGAACAGAGACCACAGAGATGCACAATAAATGTTGAGTTATCCTGGAATTACTTAAGTAGATGCAAACCTCAGTTTGATATTTGAAATCAGTGAATAAATAAAATGAATACATCAAATTGTATCTATTTGGCCGCCCCTCCCTGAGCCTGGTTTTCCTGTTAAAATTGAGTTTTTTCTTCCCACTGTTGTCAAAGTGCTTGCTCATAGGGGGTCATATGATTGTTGGGTTTTTCTCTGTATGTATTATTGTAGGATCTACCTTACAAAATACAGTGCCTTGACTGTTGTTGTGATTTGGTGCTGAATAAATAAAATTGAATTGAATTGAATTTGCTGCACTGTGCTTTGCTATGCTGAGTAAGATGAACACATGGAAATGCTACCAGTCTCTATCTCTACATACATTTTAAAATAGAAGCGTCAGTGCCACCCTGTCATACTGACTGAGTTTTACCTTCAAAGAAGCACAGGTCAGAGCTGGAGTCGGGTCATTTTCCATTCAGATTATCTCAAAATGCTTCACTGCAAACCTCAACTAATTTCCTGTCACACATATTCCCTGTCAGCTATCTGAGTGAAGATGGAAATGGCGAATGACAGTCTGGGCATGATATGATGTACAGCAAAAACTGAGGGGAGTGTTTCTGCAAACCGAAACAATAATAGTTTGAGAAGGAAGTGTAAGTGCACATTTTATCTTAATGTAATGAAGTCAGAGATAAATTCTTACTGAAATGATCAGAAATGCTCTCACTGACAGACCATTGTTTTCTCCCACAGCATCCCATCTCACAGTACAATTTTCACTTATAGTAAATGCATACTTGTGAGTTGAGCCACTCCTCCTGCTCCTACCTGCGTATGCAAATGTTAAAATAGTTTTTCCCCAAAACAGGATTGTTTGTTCACAGTGTCCAATGTTGCTTCAGCCAGACACCTTTTCTTATCTCTAAGACACCAATAAATAGCTTTGACAAAACTACTTGCTTGACTCTCTGCAGATGAAATTACCCCAAACAATCTCCTGCCGAGTGGACTTAAGTGATATAAATGTGGTGTTGCACCAGTAATAATTGGGAAGATAATCCAGTCTTACAGAAATATCATTTCAAGGAAGACCTAGCTTTGTGATTCAAGGAAGGAAGGTTCAAGGAAGCTTCATGATTAAAACTGGAGAGAATTTGATAAGTAAAGTTTTATACAGTACAGTAAAAAGGTATTTGTCGCCATTCTTTCTTGTTTTTTATTTTTTGCATTTTTGCCACACTGAAATGTTTCAGATCATCAAATAAATTTTAACCTTTTAACGCCGAGTGTATCATATTTGATACGTGGGTTTTTGTGAGTTTTTAGAACTTCTACATCAGTGGGATTTTTCTTTCTCCTCTGAAAAACTGAAATAAGTTGAAGAATAAATATTTAATGAATACATTGCAAAAATCAATCAATAAAAAAACCAATCAATCCCTGATGCAGCAAATATGGTACAAATTAAAAGTTGTAAATGCAAATTAATATTTCATTTATTTTCTAATGTCATCACTAAATGTTCACTAAACTCCATTTTCAAAAAATTTGAATTTTTTGGCAATTATTTAATGGTTCAGGTTTAAATAGTTTAAGATTAGGGTAAGATAATTCGAGTAAAAGCAAAATGCAGTGTTTAAACGGTGATTTTAATTATTACAGGGAAAAAAACTATCCAAAAGTAACCGTCTGTGTCCAGTCCCCCTAAAGACTGGATCTATGGGGTAAACACCTTTGTACTGGTTTTTTTTGCACCCTTGCCAGCAAGAACAGTGTTCAAGAATTAGCATCTACTTCTTGCTCAAGGATACTTTGCTCGCAGCCTGGAGCAAACTGGGATTGAACCACCAACCTTCAGGTTAGCAGGTGACCTGCTCTACCAGCTGAGTTACAGCCGCCCCGCTATATTGAGTCATACGGAGGTGGGTGTGCTGGTGTGTTTCAGATCATTGTCCTGTTACATATACTAAGCAAGCTTGAGATTCAGGGCATAAATTGATGGCTAAATATTCAGGCTACCACGGTGTTTGCTGGTAAAATGTTCCTTTTATGAAATTCAGTCCTGTGACACCTGACTTTCACCCAAACCTTCAAAAAAAGTTCCACTTTTGTCTTGTCATCTTTTTTAAAATCTCTATGAATAAATCATGAACTGAGGCCGCAGTTATTTTATTTGCATTCTTTAGCAGATGAGCTGTTGGTGAGTTGTGGATTCAAATTTGATGCTAACTCTGGACTCAGGAGAAAATGCGTCCTAATGTAGCAAAGGACTTGTATGTAGATTTGCTAGATTTTAAAGAAAATCTAAATGATAGACACAGAGTATAAATGACGAATAAGCTAATCACTTAAATGCTAAGATAACACAAGTGAATTTGAAGACAACCTGCTGCAGTATTTTCACCATACAAAAATTAACCTGAAATTGATCAGGGGGAACAGTTAGAAGTGACTGATAACAATCAGTCATTATATTATATAATAAAAATCATATGACAGCTACAAAAGTCTTCAGACAAAATGGCTTGTTTAGTAATGATGTAATTTCCCATTTAACATCAGTAAGTCTGTTATATACTATAAAAGAAATAATACCACCACCATCACAATTTTAAAACCTCAACAAACTAAAAAATTAACTACTTCTTTTATACCACTGCTTAGTAGAGTCAGCAGCCATCAGTTATGTAACCAAACAGGCCCAAACAGCGTGAGGCAGAAAGAGGAAGTTACCCCATAACACTGAAATGTATACCCTGGAAGACGTGTGATTGGTTGAATTATTAAGAGATCTTAATCTGAGTTACATTTATTTTGCCTGCACTCACAGCTGTTAAGTACAGTACAAACACAGGGCTTTTTCTCTGTACACATCGACACACTGAAGCTGACACTGCTAAAACATAGTCCAGTATTAGAGACACACACATACACATACACCCCCCCCCCCCCGCCCCTTTGTGTTAGCTTTAATTTTATATATGTGTGTGTGTGTGTGTGTGTGTGTGTGTATTGACCAATATCGGTGAGTTAAGCATCCAGAATAGCTTCAAGGTTCTTGTGTTAGATTCTACAAGTATGCTGGACAGGAGGAACGAAGGTCATTCTTCCAAAACAAATTCCCTTACTTGGAAGTATTGTCACTGTGAGGTAGGGTCAATATATAAAGCTACATCATTTCTCTGGAAATCTATTTAGGTTTTCCCAAATACAAACCTCACGTCACGTCATGTGAAATCTACCAGCAGTTAAAGTAGTATATAAAACTGTATAAGCTTAAGAGCAACTGATTGATTTGCCTTTGATTTCAGTTCCAAACAGGCTGCTTCTGTATTTATGCACATCTAATCTGTATTCATGCGGTGTATATGAAGCCATACAGAGGGTTTATTCTAGTGTGTGTGCGTGTGTGTGTGTGTGTGTGTGTGTGTGTGTGTGTGTGCGTGTGTGTGTGTGCTGTACAGTAGCATAATAAATAGCCTTGTATGAAATAATGATGAGATGGGGTGTAAAACAGTGACTGCGGGGAAAAATAGGTCTGAATGATGCATCATCCTTCAGCTAAAAATGTGCAAATGAATTCAGTGGGCATTCATCGAATATGAGACTGTCAGATCAGAGGAGACTGCCTGTGTGTGTGTGTGTGTCCAGGTATTTCTCACATTATGGCAACAAAGCAAGTACCTAAATATTAAGATGAAGACATATTTGAGTAGTGCTGGATTTGGACTGCATAATGTCAGAACAAGTATGGTCTAATCCTGACATCAAAAGGCCTCGTTGAAGATGAGAATGAGAATAGGTGTCATGTATGATTTTGTCTTCTGTCATACTAGACAAAAAGTGGGAACGCATCTGGCAAACTTCACAAAGTTTAGGCAGAAGAACAAGTGAGATGTTTTTGGTCTTGCACAAAGGTTCTGTCACTTTTGTGAGACCACAGAGCTGTTGCAGGTGTTCCAAAGGTTAACTGTGAAACACAGGGCGTCACACAAGAAAGAAAACTATAATACAGTGCTGTGTGTTTATTTTCCCATCCTGCAAGTGGCTAGCTAGCACCTCCTTCCCTGACTGTCCAGCAATGGGTAGTCTATCATTTTGAGAAAAAAAATAACAGCTCTACGTTTGACAGGAAAAAAAAAAGAAAAGAAAAAAAAGACAGCAGCATAAATTAAAGTAAACTTAAGAAAGCTTGTATATACATAATACAGGGGAAAGACAATATCTGGTCTGATTGTGCTCCATTATAACACAACTAGCTTTCTTTTGTAGTCGGTTAGTGTGAATATGACTGAGAAAGGCTAGAGTTGCACCAATGACACGCTGTGCTGTCCTCACCACCTGTTGCAAGTCTGTTTCTGTTCTCTCCAGAAGGTCAGAAGGCTCTCTACTCTTGACCAACAGAGCTGATCAGCAGAGGGAAAACCTAGTAAACTACACAAAAGCGCTTGTGTGAATGGGTGAACGAGACAAGTTGTATAAAGTACTTTGAGTGCTCAGAGTACAAAAGTGCTATTTAAGAACCAATACATTCAATAAACTATTTACACAGTGTATCCTTTTGTATTTTTTTTTGTGTGTAGGAAAATTGCACATTTAGTATATTTTCTGTCATGTCTAGCTGAGGAACTTGGATCTATATCTGTTTCCACAGTGGGGCAAAAAAGCATTTAGTCAGCCACCGATTGTGCAAGTTCCCCCACTTAAAATGATGACAGAGGTCAGTAATTTGCACCAGAGGTACACTTCAACTGTGAGAGACAGAATGTGAAAAAAAAATCCATGAATTCACATGGTAGGATTTGTAAAGAATTTATTCGTAAATTAGGGTGGAAAATAAGTATTTGGTCACCTCAAACAAGGAAAATCTCTGGCTCCCACAGACCTGTAACGTCTTCTGTAAGAAGCTTTTCTGTCCCCCACTCGTTACCTGTATGAATGGCACCTGTTTGAACTCATCATCTGTATAAAAGACACCTGTCCACAGCCTCAAACAGTCAGACTCCAAACTCCGCCATGGCCAAGACCAAAGAGCTTTCGAAGGACACCAGGAAAAGTATTGTAGACCTGCACCAGACTGGGAAGAGTGAATCTACAATAGGCAAGCAGCTTGGTGTGAAAAAATCAACTGTGGGAGCAATCATCAGAAAATGGAAGACATACAAGACCACTGATAATCTCCCTCGATCTGGGGCTCCACGCAAGATCTCATCCCGTGGGGTCAAAATGATCATGAGAACGGTGAGCAAAGATCCCAGAACCACACGGGGGGACCTGGTGAATGACCTGCAGAGAGCTGGGACCAAAGTAACAAAGGTCACCATCAGTAACACACTACAACGGCAGGGAATCAAATCCCGCAGTGCCAGACGTGTTCCGCTGCTGAAGCCAGTGCATGTCCAGGCCCGTCTGAAGTTTGCCAGAGAGCACATGGATGATACAGCAGAGGATTGGGAGAATGTCATGTGGTCAGATGAAACCAAAGTAGAACTTTTTGGTATTAACTCAACTCGTTGTGTTTGGAGGAAGAAGAATACTGAGTTGCATCCCAAGAACACCATACCTACTGTGAAGCATGGGGGTGGAAACATCATGCTATGGGGCTGTTTTTCTGCCAAGGGGACAGGACGACTGATCCGTGTTAAGGACAGAATGAATGGGGCCATGTATCGTGAGATTTTGAGCCAAAACCTCCTTCCATCAGTGAGAACTTTGAAGATGAAACGAGGCTGGGTCTTCCAACATGACAATGATCCAAAACACACCGCCCGGGCAACAAAGGAGTGGCTCCGTAAGAAGCATTTGAAAGTCCTGGAGTGGCCTAGCCAGTCTCCAGACCTCAACCCCATAGAAAATCTGTGGCGGGAGTTGAAAGTCCGTGTTGCTCGGCGACAGCCCCAAAACATCACTGCTCTCGAGAAGATCTGCATGGAGGAATGGGCCAAAATACCAGCTACTGTGTGTGCAAACCTGGTAAAGACCTATAGTAAACGTTTGACCTCTGTTATTGCCAACAAAGGTTATGTTACAAAGTATTGAGTTGTATTTTTGTTATTGACCAAATACTTATTTTCCACCCTGATTTACCAATAAATTCTTTACAAATCCTACCATGTGAATTCATGGATTTTTCTTTCACATTCTGTCTCTCACAGTTGAAGTGTACCTCTGGTGCAAATTACTGACCTCTGTCATCATTTTAAGTGGGGGAACTTGCACAATCGGTGGCTGACTAAATACTTTTTTGCCCCACTGTACCCTTCTTGTTACTCTACTAAATAAAATATAATTGGAGTGTTTCCTGGTTGAGTATAGTTATTTCTCTGAGTCTCTACTGGGTCTTTGCCAACCCCACAGTAACAACAGAGCAGGAAGTTGGTGTTACTGGCCAAGAAACAGTCAGGCATGAAAAAAAACCCAAGTTTTTTAATCATGAAAAAAATTAAGGAGACAGAATATAGAACTTTACCTTCAAGAATCTATTTTGTCCAAATCTATTTTGACCAAAGACAGATATAAAAAGACCTTTGTTCTTTTTATATCTGTCTTTTTATATCTATCAAAATAGATTCGATTGCAATTGTATTTCATAATAACAGCTGTAATCGGTTAATTGTTGAAATGTTGCAGACCAAAGCAGTGCCAAGTAATCATTTTGCAAAATTCTAGGTTAGCCGACTCTTTTTGAAAGGGAAATTAGTTATACTCAACCTTTCTTCATATTTATTTATTGGTTTTTAAGGAAAAACTAACCTCAGGCTGTCTTGCTAATAAGAATGAATTCAAGCCAAACTTACAATTTGCCATTACAATCAGTTTTGAGTACCACTAGTTATTCCTTTTCATTTCTTCTCAGTTTATTTGGACAAGATAATTGCTTACTTTTTCTTGTCTACTGTAATGGAATTATAGTGATACACCAATTTTGTGGAATATAAAAAGAAACAAACACAAATTGAGTTTAACTAAATAATGGTTAAGTTCTCAATAAAAATCAAATCATTTATTTGACTTGCATTAACAACCATTACATTTTCATTTCATTTTCTGTGATCAGAGGCTGTGTGTACCTCATTCAAAGATTCAAACATCTGACTCTGATGGGTTTACAGTACACAAATATGAATCATGCTTACTGCCGTAGTTGGTCATTCTGAAAAGTCTGCTATACATATTTTATTATTCATTGGTATTTCTGGTGATTAATGAAATGCTTTATTTAAACACATGTACAGTTCTGCATATGCTGCACTGCCTCTGTTTGTTGTGCCACAGCATTACGACTCACCCCATACAGTATGCTGATAATAATATTTTAAAGTTTTTTTGTTTTTTTCAACATTGACTACACAGTCTAACACATATTTTACATATGAATCTAAAATTGCTCTATGTATGTGGATATGGTTCAACTATTTACGTCCATTATCCAATCAAACACCACCTGAGATTGGTCTCGCAATCTGGAATCAATACTGTCGGTCCAATCCGAAGTAAAGTCTGGGTTCAGGCTGAGGCCAATGTCTATCAGTTTCTGCAGGAAGTGATTAGTGCGTTGCAGAAAGATGCAACGAAAAGACATAAAAAACACAAAAACAGAAACAAGTGCCCAGTAGATGGGAGCACTGTGCAAACATCTGACTGATGCCATAAGCTCATCTGGAAGTTCCGAATCAAAGTATTTTCCAATAGATGTTACAGCTGGAAGTGTTTTTCCAACAGCAGGAGTTCCCTAGCTGCCATTAGAAAGAATGCATAGCAGTATCTGAATGTACTTACTCCAATAGAAAAAGTGAACCATAGCTCAGGTTATGACCAATTATTCAGACTTTCAAGTTCTGTTTATTATTAAATTTTTATTTATTTTAACTCTTAGTTTCCTTAATGTTTATCTTTTCATCTTTGTATATTTCCTGGGTCTTTTTAGTCCTAAGTTCCTAAATTCAGCTTTTAGAATTTAGAATTTCTTTCCTTCTGTGTTTCTTGGGCCAGCCTTTTGTGTCAGCTCCCTCATGTTAAATTCATTCATGTGATTGCTTTTGCCCTTTATTGCCCTTATTTTTGTAGTTACTTGTATTTAGGTCTTCTTCTTACCAAGTCAAGTCAAGTCAAGTCAAGTTGGCTTTATTGTCACTTCAACCATATACAGTTAGTACACAGTGAAGCGAAACAACGTTCCTCCAGGACCAAGGTGCTACATAAATTTACAACATAAATTAACAGAAAACACTAAACTAGCTAACTAAGAGGCCTAGTTAGCTGGCTAGCAGAGACAAGACAGACTGACCTAACATAAATTAGAACATAAATTAACAAAAACTAACTATCTAACTATCTAAGGAAGACTGTTTTTTTTTTGTTAACAGACAGCAGACAACAAAGTGTACATGCAAATGTGCAAACAAGAGCAACATAGTGACAATGTGACAAAAAAAACACAACGTAACATAATAATAAGGTTTTGCGATGATGAGTTGAAGTAGTGGAGGAACAGTAAACATTCCTTAGTGTAGCAGCAAAAATTAGGAAGTAAAGAAGTTAGTGCAAAAAGACCAGTAATAATATTGTGCATTTACAGGTTGGTGTGTACGATAGTTTGGTGGTGTAGGTCAGTGTGTTTGCGCTTGTGTTGATTAGACAGTCCAGTCTCAATGTTTTGAGGTAGTTGAGTTAAGCTGAGTGATAATGTTTGTGTGTGTGTGTGTGTGTGTGTGTGTGTGTGTGTGTGTGTGTGTGTGTGTGTGTGTGTGTGTGTGTTTATCAGTCAGTCCCTTTTTGCTGAGGAGACGGGTGGCTTGTGGAAAAAAGCTGGATGTGTGTGCCCGAATGCTTCGGTACCTTTTTCCAGATGGCAGGAGTGTGAAGAGTGTGTGAGAGGGGTGTGTCCGATCAGCCACAATGCTATGGAAGAAATATAGTATCATCAGAATTCAAGTATTTTTAGACATTGAATTTATGACACTGAATTTTTATCCTCCAAATTTCCCTGCAAAAATATTCACCTGCAAAAAATTCACCTGCAAAAATTCACCTGCAAAAATTCAACTGCAAAAGTGATGAACTTTAATGACCCAAGCCAGAGCAATCAGCACCAGATCGAGTCGAGTGGCTCTCGGCCAATTAAATTACGCTGTTTGATCACATGACACCGTTAGCCAGCAGTTTGTCTCCTAAAAGAGAGCTGTTTAGAGGTGAGTGATTAAGTTTTTCTCCTAAATAGAGATCATTACAGAACGCCTAGTCCTACTTAAAATCCCATTTATTTTTATTTTATCATCTACTCGAACTAAGGAAAACGTTTGACTAACTCAAAGACAATTTCCACGCCTCCCCTGCCTGACTGCAGAGGCAGTTTTGAATTTAGGAGCAGCAAGATGGAAGCGGCAAACCCTGGCGATTCTCCGGTAAGTATATTGTTTTTTATCTTCAAGTTTGTCTTTTGAAACGTTAATTTTATTTAAATCCGTTGCTCACGTATAAAGTACACAGACGGGGTCTTTGCTCAACTCGTCTGAGGCGTGTCTCACTAAGCGCTACATGCTAGCATCCTGCTAACCGAGCTACCCTTTAGAAAATAGGATACTCGTTAAAAAATACTCCGCAGATATTGATAGATAGACGAACACTGCAAATATAATGTTGTAAACGAAAACGGCCTTTGGTGAAGTGGTAAAATACACCATGAATAAAGCCATAGATTGAATGGCTGCCATGGTTGCAGAACGGCCTGATTTAATGACAAGAATGGGGAAGAGTGAGGCGAAGTGAACCAAAGCCACAAAACACGGTCAGACAAGGCGGCAAAAGGGCAGTGATCTGTCCGTCAGTATGAAGTTGGTGTGTGCTTTGGTGAACAAAAACTCCAGACCGGTAGCAGGAAGGTGGGAGACTCGTGTTTCACTGGAATAGTGGTGAATTAAAACATCCTTTGTTGGGGACATTTAGGTGTAAATGCATCCATAAAGGTGAGACAGAGGCAGACCAGACAGTGAAGAAAACAAGGCAAACATTAGAAATATTAAAACGGAAATATAGGATTAATATAACATACAATTGGGGAAAATGTAAGGAACACAATGTAAATGATATTGTAAAGTCATTAAAACAGCATACTCTGATTAAAAGAAACAGATAATTGGGTAGGAGGATGATGATTTTGATAATAATAATAATAATAATAATAATGTTAAAGAACATGTACAAGATGGGTATGTATACTTGTAGCCAGAACTTAACAACTATAAAGTTGTAGCATGTCAGACCATCTTGATTGAATGTAACTTCGCTCCACACAAGTTTTATGGTAGACATATTCATATTGGTATCTAATAAATGATTAATTCTTAGATTTTATCAAACGTTAATTTATAAATTGTTTCTGTCTTTATGTGTTTGTTTCAGATTATGCAAGATGTAATTATTCAGTCAGCAAGACACTTGCTGCAGTTACTGACATCATCCAACTGAACTGCTGCTGTGATGAATCAGAATACAAGGTTTACTTTAGCAAGACCTATGAGTTAATGCTACATTTAACTAAATTGTTATATATTTTGTGTCCAATATTGTCTCCATATGATTTTGTTTTTTGCAACATCTTGCAGAGAACAGAGTCAAGGTACCAGCTTGGTCAACCCTAAAAGACCATCTGTTCATCAAGAAATGACCAGGTGAAAAAGTCATAAACTAAACACTCTGCATGAGCATGGAATTTAGGATGCAACTTTATATCTTACCTGCTCTACACTCAGGGCTTGAATTACAACAACAGTCAATCACATAAAAAAAAAAAAATACTTTTGGTAGTTCTGTGTCTCTCTCTCTCCTCCAAACCCATCCAAACCCAGATGGCTGCTGGTACTGAACTGCTGCTGGAGGTTTCTTCTTGTTAAAGGGGAGTTTTTCCTCTGCACTGTCACTTCATGCTGCTCAGTGTGAGGGATTGAGGTTGAGTCCATATGTCCTGCGAACAACTGCTGGGCAATGACACCATGCAATCTTCTGGGATTCCTTGGATAGAAAACCTGTGAGCTGCACTTGTCCTTGGTCTTCACAGCTCACCTTTTTACTGTTTATTGAATCAAAATTCTCCAGTGACATGGATTCTACATTGTAACTGATGTGATGTTCTATAAAGTGGTTTTAATAAAAAAAAAAGGCAAAAATTAGTTTGTTTCTTTATTCAATTTTTGAACAGTGATACTCATTCAGTAAATGCAAATTATTTACATGGCAGTGCACTATAGGCATAAATCTAGACCCCTAGATAAAACATGATGGCATTATAGCAGTGACAACTCCTCCACAGTAGCAGGTGGGATTTTTTTTTTGAGGACGGCTCCTTTTACCTGTCACTACAGATGGTCTGTTCTGATCAAGAGCCTTTTTTTGGGCAGCTGAAGAGGAGAAGTCTCTTATGGCCAACCTCTGGCTGTATCTTGGTCATATTACCCAGCAAAACCCAGTATGCAGGTTCACCTGTAACAGTCCTTGTGCCACAGATCACTGTTGCTTCTACATTAAACAGAAGAGCAGTGACGTGGGTGCAGGTCTCCGTGACTCCGGCCTTACAGCTGCAGTGGGCGGCTTCAACCTTCCCTGTGATGCTCACAGTGACCCATGGCTGCAATGCTGGTTCATTCAGTCTTTGAGAGTGCAGGACCTGAAACACACACAAAGTTCTTGTCTTTAAATGAACTATGAGCCAAGGCTGACATAAATGTTTTATCTACTTAATCATTAATGTAACAGTGTTTAGAAAGTTAGCACATACATGTAATTTTTCATTTCTTTATGTGTCCATCTATAGAACGCTGCATGTTATAGTGTAAATCTGCCTGTTCTCTGTCAGAAACCTGCCTGCAGAAAATGAACCTAAAGGATGTAATGCAAGGATGTCATCACTTTCAAGATGGAGAAAGCATAAAGTGACAATTATGAATCACTTAATATGATAAGGAGATTCTGCAGGTCATTAATCAATGTATAAAATTAAATAAAATTATTTTTAGTGACACAAGATACAAATATGGAAGGAAGATGTATAATCGCTCAGTTTGGGGAAATTGTGGGTAGCCTGCAAGGGCCTCAACTTCTCCATACCCACAATGTGCAACAAATGGGCACAGCTATCTTCAACAGTGGAACATCGGCCAGTTACTTCCAACTTTAACGCAGCTTGTAGTCTTGGAGAGCAGCACACCAAAACTGCATGCACAACTTCTGCTAACAGTGGAAACAGATTAAGAAATCCATGCAAACAGATTCATAAACTGAAAGAATATTATTTTACAGGATTAATGATCATATCAGCTGCTGGCTGATCACAAACCCTGAGGGTGTATACGAGAAGCAGAAGAAGCAGAGGGGATATCCCGTTTAAGTTTAGATAGTATTTGTAAAGATATTGACCATATCCTTTTCTGAAAGTGTGGATATAATGGATGGGGTAAGGTACTGACATGCTACAACTTTATAGTTGTTAAGTTCTGGCTACAAGTATACATACCCATCTTGTACATTTTTTTATTTTATTATTATTATTATTATTATTATTATCAAAATCATCATCCTCCTACCCAATTATCTGTTTCTTTTAATCAGAGTATGCTGTTTTAATGACTTTACAATATCATTTACATTGTGTTCCTTACATTTTCCCCAATTGTATGTTATATTAATCCTATATTTCCGTTTTAATATTTCTAATGTTTGCCTTGTTTTCTTCACTGTCTGGTCTGCCTCTGTCTCACCTTTATGGATGCATTTACACCTAAATGTCCCCAACAAAGGATGTTTTAATTCACCACTATTCCAGTGAAACACGAGTCTCCCACCTTCCTGCTACCGGTCTGGAGTTTTTGTTCACCAAAGCACACACCAACTTCATACTGACGGACAGATCACTGCCCTTTTGCCGCCTTGTCTGACCGTGTTTTGTGGCTTTGGTTCACTTCGCCTCACTCTTCCCCATTCTTGTCATTAAATCAGGCCGTTCTGCAACCATGGCAGCCATTCAATCTATGGCTTTATTCATGGTGTATTTTACCACTTCACCAAAGGCCGTTTTCGTTTACAACATTATATTTGCAGTGTTCGTCTATCTATCAATATCTGCGGAGTATTTTTTAACGAGTATCCTATTTTCTAAAGCACAGCATGTAAAGGGTAGCTCGGTTAGCAGGATGCTAGCATGTAGCGCTTAGTGAGACACGCCTCAGACGAGTTGAGCAAAGACCCCGTCTGTGTACTTTATACGTGAGCAACGGATTTAAATAAAATTAACGTTTCAAAAGACAAACTTGAAGATAAAAAACAATATACTTACCGGAGAATCGCCAGGGTTTGCCGCTTCCATCTTGCTGCTCCTAAATTCAAAACTGCCTCTGCAGTCAGGCAGGGGAGGCGTGGAAATTGTCTTTGAGTTAGTCAAACGTTTTCCTTAGTTCGAGTAGATGATAAAATAAAAATAAATGGGATTTTAAGTAGGACTAGGCGTTCTGTAATGATCTCTATTTAGGAGAAAAACTTAATCACTCACCTCTAAACAGCTCTCTTTTAGGAGACAAACTGCTGGCTAACAGTGTCATGTGATCAAACAGCGTAATTTAATTGGCCGAGAGCCACTCGACTCGATCTGGTGCTGATTGCTCTGGCTTGGGTCATTAAAGTTCATCACTTTTGCAGTTGAATTTTTGCAGGTGAATTTTTTGCAGGTGAATTTTTTGCAGGTGAATTTTTTTCAGGTGAATTTTTGCAGGTGAATTTTTGGCAGGTGAATTTTTGCAGGTGAATATTTTTGCAGGGAAATTTGGAGGATAAAAATTTAGTGTCATAAATTCAATGTCTAAAAATACTTGAATTCTGATGATACTATATTTCTTCCATAAAAAAAACAACACATTAGCAATATCGCACTGTGTTCTTTTCTATGCAACAGTTGCCTTAATAAACTCTTTTTTTTTCTGATTTCCTTCCTCTTTTGCATTGTCTCTTTCCCACTAGAAAGCTGTAACACATATAGCACTGGCTGTTTTCATTCAGGAGTGCATGGCTGTGCCATGAATCTATAATGTAATCCCCCAACATGAAGGGACACACATCATTCATATGCTATAGTACACTGCAATTTTAACCCAAAATATGTTGGAAAGTTCATGCATGGCAATCTTAACACTGTATGAGGCAGAGTGAGTCATGGAGAGAGAGAGAGTGCGGTCTTTTGTTTGTGCACATATTTGTGTGTGTCTTGACATGCATTAGCATGTGTGTTGCAGCACAGGCATGTGTGTGTGTTTGCAGTTCTGTCCTTGCATCTACTCTTATAGGTGTGTGAGTGTGTATGTATGTGTGTGTGTGTTGACTGGCTCAGTTCATGTGCACATCGTGTGTGTATACAGTCTATGTATGTGTGGAGTTTTATAGAGAGGAACTGTGTGTGGGGGAGGAGAATGTGGAAGTGAATTATGCCTTTTTCAGAGGGGAGGGGTGCATATATGTATGTGTGTATTTGGGGGGATGGGCAACTCAAACACTGTATGTTCGCTAAGTATGTGTGGGCTGGTCTGTGCTGTGTGTGTTTGTGTGATGTGAGAGTATCAGGGATGTATAAAAATAAGAAAATGTATTTTATGATACCTGCTTGTGTGTGCAGTATGTTCGTGAGTGTTCTGGTATGAGCATAGACATGTTTCCTAAGAGTGTGTGTATTTGGACTGCACACAAATGCTTATATGTGGCTGTGGCATAATTATTCCATATAGGGTATAATTATGTGGGGTTCTGCACATACTTTTTGTGTGAGCAGTTTTTTTTATATTTGATCTGCATGTGTGACCATCTGTTTAAGTTCACTGTGTGTGAATCTGCAAGATGAATATATTGTGTGTGTGTGTATTTTAGCGTAGGGGGAGAGCTTTTCTTTGTTTATGTGCAACTGTGTACACATGTGTAATTGCAGATACTGGCTATATGTTTTGTCATTAAATATCATGAAAACATGAAAGGAATCATTCCTCTTTCGTTTATATTGAATGGTCTCTTTCTTTCACTCTAAAACACACAGCCTGCTTCCTTGTTTCTTTTACAATATCCCTACCCTATGATTATCTTGTTTCATCTCCATGATTTACATGACTTTTGAATTTGACACTATTTATACTTTGCCCAAACCTAAATTAAGGGCTACACTATCAATTATCTGATTTAAAATGAGCACAGGAGACTATAAAAATAAGTCTTGTTTATATCCATACACAAACAAATTTAAATGCATTACTTTTCTACCACCACATCTGAAATTAGAGACAACATTGCAGTTTTTCCATTTGCTGTTTTTAAATGAAAGTAAATGATTTTCACAGAGAGACAGACCATCACACTTTCTCACATCAACATCTATAATATGGTAAATTTAGAATAACCACATAATAAACTTGCCCTTTGATGGACTGGAGACCTTTCTGGGAGGAGGGGGACCCCAACCCCAATGCAACCCCTGATGCCCCCCTCCCTGCCTACCAAAGTTCACACTCATTTATTTGTTTTCCCGTCTACAACTAAACCTAACACTGTCCCAGAGTATACCTCCCAGACTGAAAATTAGTGTCATTATTTCTGCTTTTGAAGTCCTCCCCACCCCATTATTTTCTCTGTGGCAGCATTTTGGGACTTCAATCCACCTTTTAGGAATGCTGTTTGGGACATCTGTAGACAAAACAGCAAACAAAAACTGTCACACCATACTGACCTGATAACAGACTGAAAAATGACGGCTGGGCTGAACTGTATTCTGATCTGTAATAAAGTAGATGCTGCATCAACAAAAAGAGTTTTAACCCAGTATCTGAACCTTTCCATCGATTTTCTGACAGTTTCATAGAATGTGCTATGATGCTGATCAAAAACAAAAAAATGAGCTAAAGGACAAACAGACTCTGGCTCAGCTTCTCCAGACAGGTCCACCCACTGCTTTCCTTTCTTGTTTCTTTACATTCTTGTTTCTACAAGTGCATATTCTGGTGCATATTCATCGTGTGTAGTCAAAATTTGACATTGCACAGCTTGTACTTTTGAAGAGAAAACCTTTGTCTGTTGAAGTGACATCAGTTTCCATTTACGTAAAGGCATTCTGACAGAGGAATAAAGAGAGATGGTGTACTCTGCCAACACCAGTTAGACTGCATTGCTCAAACTGAAAAATTAAAAATTAAGTGCAGTTATCACAGGCCCTTTAAACTCTGGTGGAAACATTACTTGAATGTCAGGAGAATGTATTTTAAAGGTTCCACATACCACCTTAGTTCGATAGATTGATCTGCTGCCAGTTCAGGCTTTATTTCTGAACTAGCTCTCAGAAACTCTTTGGAGATCCAAGGAGAAATATGGACCACCAGATTGATGATCATGGCTCCACTGCTACCAGAGCCAGCTCAGACAAGAGAAATGAAAGTAAAATTTAGCTTACTTGTGTAGCATCAAAAGAAATGTGAAAGACGGTATCAGGCCTGGCTGGCCTAACCTGTTTTTTTGTACAGTGAACCTGTAGCCTGAAAATTTGCATTAGGCTACATTCTGCTATAGGTTCACTGTAGCTACCACCAGTGTAACCACCGAATTCAGAAGAGAATGCAGAAGTGTAATTAAATTTACCAGTCAGTCACTGATAGGGTGACCAGGTGTCCTACTTTATGAAACATTGCACAGCATTTCCATCTTTTCTGCCCCTGTCAGACATCTCTAAAGACTGCCTTTTATCCAGTGGCTGTGAAGAGAGCAGGAAGGGCTGCCATTATGGGCCAAGTCACACTATGCATATTTCAGCAGACACGATGGAAACTACCACAAAGAAAGGGAACTGCAGCTACAACAAAGACTGGAAATATTCTTATCACATGGGTGAAGCTGGTAGAAGGCAATTCTCAGTTTTTGCTTAGCTTTCAGGTGTATTGTATTTACTCAGAAAAGGAGTGTGGAAAGTTGAATAAAAATATTAGTATTATTAATTATAATAATATTAATATTAATAAATAAAAGTCCTGTACATGCTAAACATTGGTAACCTGTGTAGTTTTGTGTACTTGTTTTTCATACATAACAACATTTCAGTATACCTCAGCAGACTGAGTCATTAAGCATGTACAATTCTGGAGTGTTCTGGAACAGGTTCATTTCATAGAAAGTGGGAAACAACAATATTCCTGCCTTGTTGTCTCTGGCAAACCTATGTCCTGGTAAGACTAAACTATAATGATTAGCCAAAGTTTAACAGATAAGCCAACAAGCTGTTCAAGGTGATGACAGTCAAAATTAATACATAGACAACAGCTAACTGTACAGCACTGGCTGGACCTTATAACACTCTCCCCCCCTCTAGATGGAGCACGTGCTGCCATAAGCTCCATCTTTTTTTGCTAAGGTAGCTGCAAACGCCTCATACAGTCAGTTACCACCAAAATAAAGTCACTCTCTGGGGAATAGTATATTCTTTTAAATCATTCATCATTATTTTAGTCAGCGTGTTAATTCTACGAAAAGCCTGAAAAAGGTAATATTTGTATTGTCATCGCTAAGCTCTTATTTTTTTCTCCTGACAGAACCCGGGCTTTGTGAGGTGAAACGTACTTCCGGCTTCGTTGTGACTAACTCTCGCTAACTTGACAGAAAAGCTCTTTGTATGACTGGTCCGCGAGGCACCGCAGCACTGAGCACACGCGCAGCGGCGGCATCAGCAGCAGCAGCAGCATCAGCAGTGGAGGAAAATTCAAACAGAGTCCCAAGCAGGGACAGACAGGGTCCACGACGTCCCCTGTCCGAACCATACACAGGGCTAACGGACGCACTAGAGGAAACGGTGCTTTTTAAAAGCACTACTTCATTTTAACGTTTGTTTTTAACGTGAGAAGTACGTGAACAGGGAACTTTGCTCCCCAGAGCAGCAGTTTCTTGGGCAGGAAAGCCGGTGTGTGGAGAACAGCGTCAGCCTAAAACTTCGCTGCCTCTCACAGCTTGGTTTAAGAATTATTTCACCAGTTAGTTTTGTCTTTGAAAAAGTTGTTTTTTTAGAGTAAGCTCAGGTTTTTGTTAAATCTCTTTAATTTTGAAATTACAAAAGCAAGGAAAGAAACTCGGAAGAGAAGTGGATGTATTTCCAGCCATGGATGTAACAGTTTACCCGC
This sequence comes from Rhamphochromis longiceps, assembly GCF_057381845.1. Classification (NCBI taxonomy): domain Eukaryota; kingdom Metazoa; phylum Chordata; class Actinopteri; order Cichliformes; family Cichlidae; genus Rhamphochromis; species Rhamphochromis longiceps. Next base: position 32,899,926 of record NC_140574.1, read on the forward strand.
CTCCTCCTCAGTCTCTAGCCGCGCCAGACCACAATAGATTGGGACAGATTTCCTACCCTGACCCGGCCTTTGGGACCAACAAGGTAAGTGGGGGAAAGAAAGCAAACTACCGCACATAGGCTTCTTCTGTTAGCAGATAAAATACACTTTTGTGTTGTCTTATTCTGACTTATTAGTCCCACTCAGCTGTCTCCCCTCTCCGTGTTCATGTTCCGCGCCCTGCCAATTAAGGGGTAATTAATTGGCTTGTTAGGCTCCAGTTAATTATCGTAGTTACTGAAGGTAACTACATTTGAGTGCTTCTTTTTATATTTTTCACTCACTAGAGGGTGCAGAGCCTGTAATTTTATTCCGGCTTTGTCGTCTGTGATGTGATGACACCTATAATTAAAAAGACGCCCACTGGTAATAGAAAGGCCATCGGGTTTAAATATGCTGCATATTTGAAGTCCAAACAGAAGATGTATGTTTGGAATGAAAGAGATGGCAAGCATGAGGGAGGAAAACAGGAAACCAGGATCTCTTTTTGTAGTATGCTTACAGAGGTGATCTTGTGTAGAATTTGCAGTACTCGTTTCTGATTCTATCTTGGTCAAGGTGAATGGAGTTTGGGAAGCAAAGGTCAGGGTTAGATTTACAGTAGAAACCTGGACCTGATAGGGATCCAGGATGGGTGGATGTGGATGCTTAGCTTATAGGTAGATTGCAGTTAAGGACAATCCATCCCCATCCAGTGTATGGGGATGTTTGTCAGAGTAAATTGTCTTGGTTCAATCAAATCATGCCCATTTGACAGTAAAAAATTGCCTAATTATTTAATAAGGTTTAGCTAATGACTGCATCCAGGTGAATTGACTGCTACTATTAACCTCGATTATCCTCTGTCTCAAATAGACTGGTTCATTTTGTAGTTTGGTACTTTTAAATAGAAGTAAAAAAAAATAGTAATAATGAGTTCATTACAAGAAAATACTGACTTTAATGAACTATTAATCAATAAATCATTCTAAGTCAATTGTGCACCTGTAGTTAAGGTGTGTTGAACCCTTTCTCTCTATTTTCTTTTATACTTCAATTTGTTTTATTGACATACCATGCAAACAACAGCAACTGGAAGTTCAAATTAAATACTCATGTCATATGAAATTCTCCTAACAAACCCGTGCAGTAGTTTTCATGATCGGATGAAGGCCTTTTAACATCAAAATATCCATCAGGTCACTGACAAAGCATGTAGGATTAGTGTAAGGGTTGGATTTCATTCTAGCCACAAGCTAAACATGCAAATGTTCAGAAACTAGAAGAACTAAGTTTCCAAAGCAGGTTATATACATTCAAGTTTGCATTTCATTTTTTTTTCCTGTAGAAACTTTTCAGCTAGTGCTGGAAAAAAGGTTGGAGGTTAACCTAACCCAGACTCTACTCGTAATCCTAGATTGGTCGCTAGTAACCTACTTCAGAGGGTAAAATGTAATGCGCACCGGAGGAACCAACAAAGGCAGGCCTGTAGCCTGATGTCATAACTTTTGACTCCACCTTTTCTTTGTTTCCACTGATGAGTTTAACTGAACTCTTTCTCATACGGTTGGGTCTGTCCCATTGCGTCTTTGCCCGACAGTTCAGACCTGATTATTTCCGAAGCTCTGGAACCCCAAAAATGCCACCGTCAGGATAGTTCCTTCATTGTTGGCCACATGAACAACTGGAGACCATCTAATGAAACAGTCACACCAGCTACGGTGCTGTTGAGCTCGCTGACAAGACAGATGTTAGAAAATATTATATATCAGAGAATGACACTTCAAATGGAGAGAACTTACTTACAAATCACAAATTATGGGATGGGGCTGTAAAGTGGAAGTTGATTAAAATCAGTGAGAACCCATATTTCCTTTGGTGAAGCCCATTTTGAGTTCAAGACTTCTTGAGTTGCTTGAAGTGGTTAACCAATGATAGACATATTTAAATTAGTATGCTCATTGTTAAGTTCTTGTTCAATAATAAAATATGCTGATATACGTGTATATGTGCTGGAATAAGAAATATGCTCGGCTGATGGAGTCTGTGTATGCCACCGCTCTGTTTGGATTATGAAGCAGTTTGGTAAAAGTGGGGAGACTATTTCTTGACTCTGACATGACTGTGCTGTGTGATCTCTGATGGTGCATAAATGTAATTTTTCTTTGAATAAAGTACAAAAATAGCAGATTTGGAGAACTTCTAAACTATATGCAGTTTGTAGGTCATGGAGCAGAAGTGATGACAAAGCTGTTGTGACCTCTGACCTTAATCTGTGGTTATTGGGCGTAAGCAGCACATATGTTAGTTATTCCCCCATTTTTTTTTTTTTTTGATTTATTTATTTGTTACCGTAATGACCAAACTCACTGTGGTGTATACTGGGCTGTGTTTTTAAGCTCATAATCACATCAAGTGTGGAAAGGCCCCATATAGCACTGCGCCATGTTGTTGCTAGTGTGTATTTGTTTCAGAAAGAGGGAAGGAGAGATAGAAGATAAGAGCTCGGAGGATGTGGAGAGAGAGCAAGCCTGTGTGGTTGGGGGTAGGGATTGGAAAGAGAAAGAGAGAGAGAGTTGTTGGGGGTAGGGATGTTGTTGATGAGAGAGAGAGAGAGAATGCGAGTGAGGGAGAGGGAGACGCGCGCACACACACACACACACACACACTCACACACACACACACACACACACACACACACAGAGGAGGTAGAGTGTGTGTAGTGGGGGTGGGGCCACCAAGGTTTGTACTATATTTTTTTTTTCCTCTGTGTCTTGATTCACGGCCCTGTCGGCCTGATAGAAGAGATCATATTACTGCATAGAGAGGCAGAGAAAAACTGAAGAAAAGGGAGAGAGGCCAAAAGTAGGAGAGTTGATTAAACATTAATTCAGTTCTTTTAAAGACGTACTTGAGCTTCTTGGTTGGCTCTGAATCTGAAATGAGTGACTGTTTTCAGGAATTCAACCTCAAATACAGAGCAGTTTTACTTTTCTAAAGTGGCAAAATAAGTCTGATTGCACCCTTTGCTCTTACACCAAAGGGTGTAATGCAGGCCATTTACCATTTACACCCTTAAAATACACTGCATTGAATAGCTTCACGGTGAGGCCCATGCTACTTTTAGCTTGTGAGTCTCTCTGTGTTACTGTCTGTGTCTGTTTGTATATCTTTGGCAGAATGTGGTCTTAGAATCCTCACTTCATCAACAAATGGATTAAACAAGCTAAATTATCCATCAATCCAAAATAATCCATTCTGATTAGAGCTCTGCATTAAGGCTGCTTTATAGCCAATTCATAACAACCTATTTCTCAAGGTTGAGTATGACAGCTACTGATAATGTAGGGTGTTTAATAAAAAGAAAAATGTTGGTGCAAAAATAATGAGTAGCTTGGTTGTGTGGAGAAATGTAATAAAAAAACAAAAATAAATATAAAGAGATAGTTTACAGCCGAGCCTTCTGGCATGCAATTGGCTGCAAATAAAAACCTTGAAGAATTGCAAGTAAACTGTGCAGCATGTCTGAATACAGTCAGAATTTTACAGATGTGTTGCTACATGTTAATGGGTGTAAAGTTCAATAAGAGGTTGTTGTCACATAGGGTTGGGTGATTGGACGAATATATCGATAGTTTTTACAAGGGCGATTTATTTCTTTATTTACCAGTGAGTAAGTTTGCTAATAATGATGGAGCTAATAGATGCAGTCGAACAGAAAAAAATAGCACTGTTTTAACAGCACCCTCTTTCATCTGCGAGCAAATGCACCCTCCTCAGAGTGCGCCCAAATGCTTGTTGTTGGAGCTGCAGAAGCTGGTGATAGCCTAGCATACTCAGGTGGATGGTGGACACGTACATGCTCATGCAAGTTAGTCGTGTTTGAGTATTTTGCTGGCAAAGTACTCAAACAATTTGTACATCTGCACAAGTGGCATGCCGCTTTGGTCACATCCTTAGGTATACCTCTTTCATCTGGTTTAAAGCCAAAGAAATCCCAAATTGGTGACTATATATATATATATATATATATATATATATATATATATATATGTATATATATATGATAACATTGCCCTGCCCATCAAAAAGTCTGCGCATGCGCAAATGCCCATCGGTGATTGTTGGACTGACGATTGCTGGTTGGAAAATTTTTATACATCGCCCAACTCTGTTGTCACATGATTCTTCCACCTCTGTCCAACATTGCTTGTGCTTTTAATATAGAGCTGGGCGATATAAGATTTTTTCATATCACGGTATGTTTTTTCATTTCAGGCGATAACGATATATATCACGATATAAGCCAAATAACTATATTTGTAAGATTTAAATGTGCCTTTGCTCACAAGTAAAATGTGAAATAATCAGCAGCTTGTTTTGATTTAAATATTTATTTCCCATAATAAGTTCAACAGGGTAGATGTACTTAAGGAACATGAGACTTTTTCAGATAAATAAAGGCAAATATTGCAAACTACATAAAAGGCAGCCGCTAAAGTGTTTAAGTTTCAAAATAGAACAAACAAAACAGACTAAATTGTCAATTCCACTTAGAAACAAAATATTAATTCTAAAAATAAATCTTAGTTTGTTTTACAGAAGAACAGACAAAATTGACTAACTTTTGTCAATATCAAATAAACTGAGAACTAAAAGGAAATTCTCAATCTCTCCTTGTTGTATAGCTTAGCTTTTCAAACAGTTTTAACAGTTACTTTAGTCTGCCAAAACCCGAATGACGAATTAGCGTTTTCAGTCATTGAGCATGCACCGGTTTATTGTATTTTCAGACTTGCTTTCAGCACAATTTACAGTGCGCGCTACTCTGTTTTTTTGTCAGACTTGAAATAGCCGAAATACCTTCACACTACGGAACTTCTGTGGCTCTTCTGTTCGACAATCTCTCCGGCATTGGAACCATCATCTGTTTTCTCTTCGGTAACCTTCGGTCACACTCTCGTTTGATTTTTCTCTAGTCAGCACACTCATTTCCTCCATTACCCGGGCGGCACGGCGGCTGGCTGCTTCCCAAACAAATACACATGTGCGGCTTGGCACTTGTGCTGTACGTAACAAGTCACGTGACGCTGTGGCTGTGATTGGTTCGGCTCTGCGCTAGTTAATTTGGATTGGTTGTAGGGGTGGGCGACATAAACGATATACGATAGAAACGATATAAATTTAGCCAACGACAGAGATTTTGACTCTATCGTGATAGCGCATGTTGATGATGTCATCAAGCTGTGCCTGTTTTGGTCGAAAGCATCGCAGCGGCTAAAACCATTCTCATCTGCAAATTATGGCGGGCGACAGTCATAACAAAGAGATCTCGTCTCTCACTCTTGAAATATGGGGAAAGCCAAAAACTGCGCTTCCTCCACTTCCGTAACATTGATTCATTAATGTTGAATTCTCTCGCAGCTGCTCTATTCCCATGTTGTTGCAGTATATTAATAACTAACCTCGTATTGTGGATGAATAATCTCAGTTGTTCTCCTAGCTGAAGTTTGGCCCGTGTATAGCATCCTGCTATACGATTGCATTTGTCCCTGACCACCAGAATCCCACACATTAACTTTTATCGAGTGGAAAAAAAGTTGGCGTTTATCCTCCAGCTTCACTGTGCTAATGTTATGCTAACATAGCTGTATTGCTAGCAATCACGTAGCACAACATTATATACCAGGTAGTCCAACTTCAGTAACCCTGCAAACGTCACTGCTGTTTAGTTTTCTGTCTTCATTTATGTTGGAAGTGGTAGCAGAGCTGTACGTTTTAATTAGTTTCAAAAATCTCTCAGTCAGAACATGGTATGAAATGTTTAGGTGTAAACTAGCGAGCTAACTTCCTGTTAACTTCTAACTCCGTTAAATTTAATAAATTCTGTTTTCATGGATGCATGGATATTAAACTTAATTGTTACACCCGATAAAGCAGCAACGCTGATGATTTTATTAAAGATGAAATAATTTAGACCGTTTTTAACGCTTAGTGTTCGTTTGACTTTGGGACCTGACAATCCATCAAGCAGTGCGGCTTACCAAAGTTGTACTAAAACATTTTTTAACAGATTTCTGCAGCCAAAATCAGTTCGAGGTCAGTAAGCACAACCAGAATTCATACATAAGGCACACTCTCAATTTTTGAGAAAATTAAAGGATTTTAAGTGTGCCTTACAGTGTGGAAAATGCGTTATACAGAAGAAAAGAATATATCGTGATATATATTGTTACTGCACATGCTTTAAATTATATCGCGATATGAATTTTAGTCCATATTGCCCAGCCCTAATTGGCTGTTCTTCTTCTTTTTTTTTTTTAAGAGGACAGGAGAGATGAGGCCTAGAGCAGGGCGATATGGCCAAAAATATTTATCACGATATATATTTGAAAATTTGCGATAACGATATAACTGACGATATATTTGATGCGAGACAAAATACAACTCCACAACATTAATAGCGCAAAAAGACAACCTTCCATTTATTTTCACTTAAACAAGAAGCTGGTTTTTATGTACATTAAAGGTTTATAAAAATGTAACAGTGCAAATGCAAATTCCTTGCTGAAAGTTTAACCAAAAGGCATTTCCAGTAGAAATGGGCTGACATATCCTGAGCATAACCATGTATAATATCCACTGAAGTTAAAAAGAGGTGCTTTGCAACATTAAACTGCAGTGTGCAGTACGTATTTTTTGGACCATAAGGTGCACGGGATTATAAGGCACATTAAGCGAAACAAAGCAGTCAGATAAATCAAACTTTATTAAACTCATTCTTCTTGCTTCCTCCACTTCTGTACCATTGATTCATTAATGTTGAATTCTCTGGCAGCTGCTCTATTCCCATGTTGTTGCAGTATACTAATGACTAACCTCGTATTGTGGATGGATTATCTCAGTTGTTCTCCTGACTGAAGTTTGGTCCGTTTACAGCATCCTGCCATGCGATTGCGTTTGTCTCTAACTATCAGGAACTTTAACGTTAACTTTTATAAGTGGAAAAGTGTTAGTGTTCGTTCTCCAGCTTCACTGTTTATGTTATGCTAACATAGCTGTGTCGCTAGCGATCACGTAGCACATCATTATATACCAGCTAGCCCAACTTCAGTAACCCTACAAACATCACTGCTGTTTAGTTTCCTGTCTTCATTCATGTTGGAAGTGATAGCAGAGCTGTACGTTTGAATTTTTTCAGAAATCTCTCAGTCAGAACATGCAATATCATGCTTAGGTAACTAGCGAAACTAGCGAGCTAACTTCCGCTAGCTTCCTGCTAACTTCTAACTCCGTTAAATGTAATACATTTTGTTTTCATGGATGCCTGGAAGTTAAACTTTATAGTTACACCTGGTAAAGCAGCAATGCTGATCGTTTTATTAAAGATGAAAGAATTTAGACAGTTTTGAACTCTCAGTGATGCTGCAGTGTTGTTTGACCTGAAGATACGGAGTTTAGGACCCAGATTACTCCCAGATTTAAGAGCATCTTAGTCCGACAAATACGACAATAACAACGGCCGCTTGCATGTTCTGCAAAAAAATGTGCTTTGTCGTGTATCTGACGGACAAACACCAAACCAGTTCCACATCACTGAAGTTGCACCATTTTTACAAACCAATTCTGGTTCATCTGTTTCACTCAACAAGCGGCCATGTGCATATGAAAACAAAGGCACTGCGCATGCGCGTTTTACTCCCATTCTATTGCGATGTTTCATTTCCCTATCGTTGCCTAACATTATACCGGTATTACCGTGAACGGTATAATATGGCCCAGCCCTAATGAGGCCTATCGCAATAGTTTAACTTTTCTATTGAGAAAAAGTTATTTCGCAATACATATCGTTATCATTCTATCGCCCAGCTCTATTTTAATATACAACTTTCTATTTCATCTGCATATACACTGTTCTCCACTTTACTTGGGCATTTGTCCATTGGTAAATTGATTGCCATTTGCAATTAATTTAGTAATAAACAATTCCCCTCTGTCTCATTTTAAAAGTTCAGTTGCTGTTGTCGTTGTGTTCCTGAATGTTTCATCTGCCTCTCGGAGGGCTTTCAGCTAGCAGTTCTTGTTCTACTCAGAGATCCTCTCAGTGAACAGGAGGGCAAATTTAAAGTGTTCATGTCCACAGGTCGCCAGTATCCTGTTTAGAGTTTGTTTTACAACTAGCTCTTCTCACAGAAATTCTCCCTGTATGCTAATGGAAGTGTTATCACAGAAGGCCAGATGCCTGAAGACTTGATATGTAAGGTAACGTCTTCTAGCTTCTGAAACTGTGCTTGTTTATGGCTAAAAGCAGGGCTCGCAAAATGTCAAAATCCCTGTTAGCCCTTCGGGCAGGCACTATTCAGTTTTTGGTAGCCCAAAATAAATTTAAGTAGCCCGAATAAAAAAAAAAAAAGAAAAAAAAAAAGGACAATTTTTTCATTAATGTTTTGTTTCCTTGTTATACTTTAATGTATAATATTGTAAAGGAAACAAAACATCAATCTAAAAAAATTTCAAACACAAATTACAACAAATTACAATCATCAACTCAAATATTTGGTTCTAATTGAACAGAAATTTCTATGAACTTGCAAGAACTGTGTAGAACATGAATCAGTGTTCAGTAAGAGGCAAGTGGAACCAAGATCTAGGACATTTGCTTTTTGAAGTTTGCAAAGACTGCTAAATCTTGCCAGTGGTAGTTCACTCTACAACATAGTACGCTGTTCTAAACAGCTTTTTCAGGACTTCTTGTTGTACTTGGTTTATTTTTAGTATGTTTTTTGCAATTGGTGTTTGTTCTGGGAAAGATACTGCAGACTGAGCAATAATGCATTTCTTGCATTTCTCATGGGTTCTGATGGGGTCTTTCTTAAAATGACTGGTCCCAGTAACAAAGGCGCTTGTCGACTCAGAAATCGAGGGAAACTCAAGACACACCCGGCAGAACATTATGTTATTTAGCTCGTCATATTCCAGCCACATAAATTCTTTTGTCCATGAAACCAAAAAAGCTGCGCTTTCCTTTTGCCTCATAGTCTGATTTGTCATGACTTTTCCGTTTTGTGGTAGGCTTTTCTTTGGCTGCCCCTTCTTCACCCTGACCTGTCTTGTTTGGCTCTGCAGAACTAAAATACCTGCGTAAATCCATCTGCTTTTACACACATACTTACATAACGATCAGCAATTCTCTGCGCAATCAACCTCTCTCACATGTTCAAGCTTGCTGCAGGAGATTTCACTTGTCATGTTTGATAGTTGATAAGACGATGCCAGAGGAATTGTTGCGCAATTAATCTGTGACTTACCAATCAGTGCTGCCGCTCTCTATACACAGTTCGCGCGATCGCAAAGTCAAAGCAAAAAACAAGTGCAAATTCAAACGCGATTTCAATAGTTCAATAGTTTCAACGAATCAACACCCCCGAGTCATTCTAACTACCAGAAATCTCGAAGCACAGGCCGAGGGGGCGGTGTGGCAGCAATTTTTCACACCAGCCTATTAATTAACAAAAGACCAAGACAGACTTTTAATTCATTTGAAAGCCTGATGCTTAGCCTCGTCCACCCCAGCTGTGAAACTCAGAAACCAGTCTTACTTGTTACCATCTATCGTCCACCTGGGCCTTACACAGAGTTTCTGTCTGATTTCTCAGACTTTTTATCTTATTTAGTGCTCAGCTCAGATAAAATAATTATTGTGGGTGATTTTAACATCCATGTAGATGCTAAAAATGACAGCCTCAACATGGCATTTAATCTGTTATTAGACTCAATTGGTTTCTCTCAAAATGTAAAAGAACCCACCCACCACTTTAATCACACTCTAGATCTTGTTTTAACATATGGCATAGAAACTGAACATTTAACAGTGTTTCCTGAAAACCCTCTCCTGTCTGATCATTTCCTGATAGCATTTACATTTACAATAATTGATTACACAGCGGTGGAGAGTAGACTTTATCAAAGTAGATGTCTTTCTGAAAGCGCTGTAACTAAGTTTAAGAATATAATCCACCTACTGTTATCATCTTCAATGCCCTGTACCAACACAGAGCAGAGCAGCTATCTGAACGCTACCCCAACAGAGGTCGATTATCTTGTTAATAATTTTACCTCCTCACTACGTACGACTCTGGATACTGTAGCTCCTGTGAAAACTAAGGTCTCAAATCAGAAGTACCTGACTCCGTGGTATAATTCTCAAACACGTACCCTAAAGCAGATGACTCGTAAGCTGGAGAGGAAATGGAATGTCACAAATTTAGAGGATCATCATTTAGCCTGGAGAAATAGTTTGCTGCCCTCCGCAAAGCCAGAACATCTTACTATTCATCACTGATTGAAGAAAATAAGAACAACCCCAGGTTTCTCTTCAGCACTGTAGCCAGGCTGACAAAAAGTCAGAGCTCTTTTGAGCCAACCATCCCTTTAACGTTAACTAGTAATGACTTCATGAACTTCTTCACAAATAAAATTTTTATCATTAGAGAAAAAATGACCAATAATCATCCCACAGATGTAATATTATCTACAGCTACTCTTAGTACCATTGATGTTAAGTTAGACTCTTTTTCTCCAATTGATCTTTCTGAGTTAACATCAATAATTACTTCCTCCAAACCATCAACGTGTCTTTTAGACCCCATTCGTACAAAACTGCTCAAAGAAGTCCTGCCATTAATTAATTCTTCGATCTTAAATATGATCAACCTATCTCTAATGATCGGCTATGTACCACAGGCCTTCAAGCTGGCTGTAGTTAAACCTTTACTCAAAAAGCCATCTCTAGACCCAGCAGTCTTAGCTAATTATAGGCCAATCTCCAACCTTCCTTTCATATCAAAAATCCTTGAAAGAGTAGTTGTCAAACAGCTAACAGATCATCTGCAGAGGAATGGTTTATTTGAAGAGTTTCAGTCAGGTTTCAGAGCTCATCACAGCACAGAAACAGCTTTAGTGAAGGTTACAAATGATCTTCTTATGGCCTCTGACAGTGGACTCATCTCTGTGCTTGTCCTGCTAGACCTTAGTGCAGCGTTCGATACTGTCGACCATAATATCCTATTAGAGCGATTAGAGCACGCTGTAGGTATTACAGGTACTGCACTGCAGTGGTTTGTATCATATCTATCTAATAGACTCCAATTTGTACATATAAATGGAGAGTCCTCTTCACACACTGAGGTTAATTATGGAGTTCCACAGGGTTCAGTGCTAGGACCAATTCTGTTTACATTATACATGCTTCCCTTAGGCAGTATCATTTTAAGACATAGCATAAATTTTCACTGCTATGCAGATGACACCCAGCTCTATCTGTCCATGAAGCCAGATAACACACACCAATTAGTTAAACTGCAGGAATGTCTTAAAGACGTAAAGACCTGGATGGCCGCTAACTTTCTGCTTCTTAATTCAGATAAAACTGAGGTTATTGTACTTGGCCCTGAAAATCTTAGAAATATGGTATCTAACCAGATTCATATCACCCTATTAGAGCACTTCGCTCTCGCACTGCAGGCCTACTTGTTGTTCCTAGAGTATTTAAAAGTAGAATGGGAGGCAGAGCCTTCAGTTTTCAGGCCCCTCTTCTGTGGAACCAGCTTCCAGTTTGGATTCAGGAGACAGACACTATCTCTACTTTCAAGATCAGGCTTAAAACTTTCCTTTTTGCTAAAGCATATAGTTAGGGCTGGACCAGGTGACCCTGAATCCTCCCTTAGTTATGCTGCAATAGACGTAGGCTGCCGGAGATTCCCATGATGCATTGAGTTTTTCCTTTCCAGTCACCTTTCTCACTCACTATGTGTTAATAGTCTCTGCATTGAATCATATCTGTTATTATTAATCTCTGTCTCGCATCCACAGCATGTCTTTTATCCTGTCTTCCTTCTCTCACCCCAACCGGTCGCAGCAGATGAGCCTGGTTCTGCCGGAGGTTTCTTCCTGTTAAAAGGGAGTTTTTCCTTCCCGCTGTCGCCAAACTGCTTGCTCATAGGGGGTCATATGATTGTTGGGTTTTTCCTCTGTATCTATGAAGTGCCTTGAGGCAACTTTTGTTGTGATTTGGCGCTATATAAATAAAATTGAATTGAATTGAATGTAGATGTTCAGATGTAGTTTGTTTTGATTTATTTTCCCCCAAAAAGTACCTAACAAAAAAATCTGTGGGCAGATCTGCTTTTTAGATTTTGGTCTCCCTCTCCTCCCTGTACCTCTGTGCCGCTAGTGAGGCACTCCTTCTTTCTCACCCTCTGTTGGAGAGTTAGTAGGCACCCAAAGTTTATGCGTTGTGGTAGAAAAACAACAGACATGTTCTGGCACGCTCTGTGATTGATCATTAAACTTGTAAGTTTAACCAACATTGCATCAGGGCCAATGACTTATGTGCAGTTGCAGGTTATTTAGTTACACAATGTAGTGCTCATCCCCACATCCAGCTGTGAAAATATAGAAGTTATTGTCAATGTGTTATTTTTGTAAATCTTAGAATTCACTAAATGTTTCACACCCCCTGTCTTATTTGTAGGGCGTCATTTGTGTTGCACGTAACATTGATTGACATCAGCTGGACTGTGCTCTCGCTGCCAGATGGCATGGTGTATTTTTAATTGGAGCAACAATGTGTGCTTCATTCTTCTAGTTCATTTCTGGGTTTTGTACTTTTTGTTAACAAAGAAACAGAAGGTAAAGAGCATCAGGCTCGTCATCCCTGTGGCCAGCTGCTAGTTTTAATGAAAGTATATACAGAAGTGAGTTGTGCTGAACTGTGATTGGCTGACAGCGCTCATAGTGACTCTGAACAGATGTGAAAAGGAGAAGGTAATTTGATCCAAAAGTGAATTCACTGTAAATCTGAAGTACCGTGAAGTAACATAAGTGCATATATGTCAACACAAGTATTTGTGGTGAAACTGTATGCAAGTGAGAAAGGAATGAATAAAGACTCACTGAGAGAAAGAGAGAGAGCCTAATGTAAACATGATGATTGGGTAAGCTGGGTGAGGTATTTCTAAAGCAAATACTGAGGAAAAAGTGAACATGGCGGAAAAAGCAGGGCATGAGACAAGAACAGAAAAACATGGGGGATAGACAGTAAGCTGTAGCTATCGAGTAATCTAGTTATTTCAGTATTCTATGGATTATTTTGTGTTGTTAATGAGCAGCAATAAATATTCTAAAGAAAAAATACAGGTTGTTCAAATCAAACTGTTCATGTGTTTAAAAATTGCAGTGTTTTAATAGTTTAACTGCATACAACATCTGTGAAAAACCTAAACCCTCGCATTGTGTTTACATGCAATATCATAATCTTAAAGAAAACATGTTCTTAAATGTAAAATAATCACAAGTACAGTCATGTCAAGGTGTACATGCAACCTAAAGTAAGGCGTAAAATCAAACTGCCTTTACTGTGGAAGGCTTTCTTACATTAATATGTAGCAAAGGAGTTCTGACAGTTTTGTGTCTCCTGGATATGAGGGAGATTTGGTGTGTGTTCCTGTGAGTGTGTTTACATGTTTAAGTGTGCAAGTGAAGGGGTGAGTGTGTGTGCCTTTAAGCCTGTAAAAAGAATACGTGGTGCCTGCAATGAAGAATGGCGAGCAGTCTTCTTTGCCCTGTATTTTGATGCAATGTTTCCTGGTCCAGAAAAAAAAGGACTTGATGATGGTGTAGATGTTAATATTTAATGTTAATAATCATTCAGTGTCCAACCTAACAGCGTTTTACCGGTCGAGGTATATTTTTACTGTCCTGTAGAAGAAGGGGGTGAAAAAAGCTCTTGTTTTTATATTTTTAATTAATCTTAACTCATTCACTGCCATTGACGTCTATAGCCGTCAATGGCAGTGAATGAGTCAATGGGTTTAACTCATTCACTGCCAATGGCTGGCAGTGAATGAGTTAATACTTATATTTTATATTAATCTACATAAATATGGCCTCATACACCCTGCTGTGTAAAACAAACAGCCATGGATGGGCGCAGCTACAAAGTTTGCTTTTCTTCACTTGGATCTTATTGAACAGGGGGTTTGATTTCTGCCAGCTGTTGTCAGTAAAGGTTTTAATGGCAGTTACAGTAACAAACACTGCTCTTTTTGCCGTCTCTTCATTCGCCTCTTTGCTCTTAACGCGCGTGTGTGTGTGTGTGTGTGTGTGTGTGTGTGTGTGTGTGTGTGTGTGTGTGTGTGTGTGTGTGTGTGTGTGTGTGTGAACGCGTGTGTGTATAGACCGACTCTGGCTTCATGTTAAACTCCTTCCATAGTGACAACTGAAGCATTGGAGCAAAAAAATTTGCGTTGAGGACTTTTTCTAATTGAGTTATTCAAGTTACTCGATGAATTGTTGCAGTCCTAGTAGACAGCAAGGGGAAAGACGAGGATTTGTGAAACACAGAGATTTTTTATTTTATTTTTTTAAAGAAAGAAAAAGATGGAATAAGCGAAAATAGAGAACTGAACTTGTCACATCTTGCACATATTTTAGTTTAGTGCATATAATGTACTGTATCATGATTATTTTCTCTTACTGAACATGGTAACTGAACTATAGGTTTGGCTCTCTTTACTTTCTGTAGGTTGTTAGTAAGTATTGTGTTATGGCAGGTGATGCTGGATTGTTTGGTGACAAAGAAACCACATAGCAATAATCAGCTGCCTCTCCATATCACTTTATCTGACACTTTGACATCAATGTCCATCAATGGTCTTACTGCCTCTGGTTCAGATCCCGGGCTATTTTAAAGTAGAATAAGTTTAATTTGCTTCTTTACCTTCATATGCACCATTTTGGCATTAACCATCTTCATCCAACAGATGTCTTAAGAGTGCTTACTTAAAGGCTGCTGGCATCCCAGATCAGTAGCTTTTGAGATGGTTTATGTGCAGGTGGTTATGTGGACTCCCCATTTCACCACAAGTATGAGTTTTTCAAGAACTGGGTCACAGCCTCTGCTATTGCTTCCTAAAACTGGCTTTCAGCTTCCTTCTGAGGAAGTATCCGACCAATCTAGGGGTCCAGGACATACCATGAAAACAGTGAATTGACAAACTTGGGAGCGTCAAATCCTTGGGGTGAGCCAAGGCTTAATAATACAACATCACCAGTTAACAGACTCTTAGATGTCGACTGCAGGTTTTCATACAACCCCAAATTAACCCAACAAACATGCCGGCTTTTACCAAAGCCGACAGGTTATTTGTTAAAGCATTCTAAGTCACCTTGGGGGACTTTACATTATCATCATCATCACACCCTGTTCTCCTCAGGCTCAGTGTACGCCTGCAGGGAACATGCTCTGTGTTCATGTAATAATAAATCTGCTCCACATGAGCTGGCTGACTTAGCTTACTGTATATTGTAATTGCTGGCTCACAGCCATGTCATAAACAGACGATCCTCTCCACTGTGAAAAAGAATGCACTCCTCACCAAACCCTGATGGAAGTATTAGCATTTTTAAAGAACAATCGCTGTCACTCAGGATTACAAAAAATTAATTAATAGGGATTTGGCAGTGACTTTAAAATGACATATCAGCAGTATGAAAATGTGCTTCTGTGCACAGTGAGTGAGAACAGTGAGTGAGAACTAACCTGCTCTTTGAGTAACAAAGTGCTATGCTGGACTGCTAGAATGCTCTTGTCATATATCAGCAGTGCTGGGTATTTAAAAAGTTGTACAGTACCTCTACAATAGTCTTACTCCTATAGCACTCTCCAAAGTGTCGGCATTTCATCTAATTATCTATCAGAACACAACCAATCAATCTGTCCGTCCGTCTGTCCAAGTTGGCTGTCATACACGCTACTGAACATCATGCCAACCCCCCCCCCCCCCCCCCCCCGCACGATTGGGTGAGTTTCAGCACTGTTGCTTGTGTGCCGGTGTGTCTGAAAGTGTTTCAGTTGGTGGAATCATGGGGACAGGGTGGCGAGGGACTCCTGGTTGGTGGAGGGATGCCAAACGGAACAGAC
This sequence comes from Rhamphochromis longiceps, assembly GCF_057381845.1. Lineage (NCBI taxonomy): Eukaryota > Metazoa > Chordata > Actinopteri > Cichliformes > Cichlidae > Rhamphochromis > Rhamphochromis longiceps. The sequence goes on from NC_140574.1 coordinate 32,915,926, forward strand.
GGGCAGAGACAGTGCGCTGCCAGAAGGGACTAATTATCAGGATTTCATTTCCAAAACAAACATATTGCAATCAAATCACATACTGCATTCGTTGCTGCATTGTTCTGTGTGTGTGTGTACTGTATTAGTGACAATGACTTGGATCAATTGTCGTGGAAGAGATTGGATCAGTTCCCGAGGCATTATTCAAGAGCTGTTGCGGCCCGTATTTATTTTTTTTATTTTTTTTAGCACTCAGCTTTTGTTCCTGATCATACAATCATAACTGTTGCAGTGAACTGCTAATTACCATGGATAGATTGAAATAACTTTGTCACATTAGAAATGTGTAAACTTGTATCTGCTTTGACCCTGTTTCCTCTTCTCTTATAAACTATCTGAGACTTCAAACAAACTTTTCTGTGATTCTGCTGCTCGTCTCAGTGCATGGAGTGTGACGTGTCAGTGTCAATTTAATTCTCTCAGGAAAGGTCAGACTTTTTTCACAAAGGTGCTTGTTTATGATGGATTTTCATAAATGTTACTATCACAATGTAAACCTCAAGTCCTGCTGCAAGACAGTAAACGAAAACATAGCAAAAGTGAATGCACGCTCTGAAGTTCTTTCAGGTATTAAAATTTCTTGCAGTTATATAGGAAATGCTGGTCATGCCATGAGGAAATTGTGCATAACATCATTGTATAATTAGTTGTGTAACAAGTTAAAGCTGTGTAACTGTGGAAGCTTTCTGGTGATAAAACTGCAGACATTTAGGTGTGATCTGATTTACAGCCCCCCACAGCTCTAGAGTGACTTTCACGTCATAGTTTAGCAGTTTACTGTTTACTGCTGCCCAACACAATTACTGACATCTGTTACATTGACACACTTGGAGCAGGCCCTTAGTCCGACGGCATTTGTTGTTACTTCTGCCTCTTACAGTTATACCTGTGTCCCTGAGATGAACAGCTTAGAAACATCCACTTTCTATAACATCATACAAAACCAGTAGGGTAAAAAAGAAAACCTGTCTGGAATATCAGTGGGTCTGCTATTCGTGCTGTGGTTGTCCCGCGTCCTGCCTCCTGCATGTTCTATCATGGCATCTCCTTCACCTAAACCACAGTATTTCCAGCAGCGAGGACATCATCTAATGCTCCATCTTACAAAAGGCAAAACTTCACACGGTTTATTCTCCCAGCATTTGATGCATTAAAAAAAAGTTGTTTTTATGCATCACTGTTGGACATTAGTTTAACTCACTGGTTGAGCAGGTGGATGGCTTAAATACAGTGGCCAGAGTTCGAGTCCAACTTACAGCCTTTTGCTCTTGCTCTGTAAAAACAGCAGACTACTAAAGGCCACTATGCATTCTCTGCTCAGCACCAAACAGCAGTGTTTTTTTGTTTTTTTTTAACAGTGAATAAAAAAACATTTCTCAATATCTTCTTCTCTTTTGGTCATTAGTAATGACACATAGCTATTAGACACAATAGACCTCTGTAAGTGCGTTTTTTGATCACAGGGTCTGCTGAGCTGAACGTTTGTTATCAAACAGGTCCGCCAGATCTTCTAGGATAATAACACATACCATTATCACTACAGTAGCTGATTAACATTAAGGAGGTAAAGAGTCAGAGGCCTTCTGGAGTTACGGTGGACCAGAAACAGAACAAAAAGAGAGTGCATATTGGGCTGACAAATTAACAGGTAACCACCAGCACACTTGCAGTTGAAAGTTTGTGTTGCTGGCTAACTGCTGGATGTGTACACAAGCACATTAATCTCATTATGTCAAAGTGATAGCCAGTTGTGTTGGTGTATTGAGTAATTTTGGCAAAGGCTTGAACTACACTTTAACGCTAAACTAACTTTTTTATGATCGTGCTAGATGGTGTAAAATCATAGACTGTATTTAAAGGATGGTTTTCAGATCTGAAATATGAAACTGATGCAGAAGTTTTGTTAAACAAGCATCCTTTGTAATTGCCAGTGGTGGGCAAATGTCCTGGTCTGATGTTATAGAAGTCTAAATAAGAGTGACTCTTTAGCTCACTTGATCTGTGGGCTCAGCAAATATTTTCCTAAAGACTGGATAGTCTGTTTTGAAGTCTTGTTGAACACAACATGGAGCAGATTTAAATGAAATGTGTATAACAGAATGCGTGACTTGTAAATCTTTTAAACTCATATATTGTATTCACAAAAATAAAGAAAACATTAATGAAAAATCCGACAAAGAAGACCTGGGACTGTTGAGGAGCTAGAATCCTGCATCAGACAAGAATAGGACAATACTCCTCTCAACTAGTCTCTTCTGTTCTGGAAGTTCAGACTGTTATTAGATGAAGAGGAAATGCTACAGTGGTAAACATGGCCCTCTCCCAACTTTTTTTGCTATCCAAGTGAAAATAACCTTGTTTTTTCTTTAAAAAGTACATTTTCTCACTTTAAACAGTTTGTTTTCTATGTTCATAAAATATGGGATTATGAGATTGGAAAATCATTGCATTTTGTCTGTATTTACATTTTAGACAGCACCCCAACATTTTGGGGATTTGGGGTTATATATAAAGTGTATAGCAAAAGATTTGTCCCCTTGTTTAACACCAAATTTGCCAAATGTGTTAATAGCCTTTTATTTGACTGCGTTGCCTTCGTAGACCTACTTGCCTGTGTTTTGCTAGTCGAAACAAGTAATTCTTGAATAAGAACCTGTGTTCAGGCTTTTGTTTGCTGGTGGTAAGACGCTGTAATTTACAGAAAATATATTAGAAACTCAAAAGACAGTTTGTCTCATGAGATTTATTCAGATTTTATACTTGGATTACTCTTAGCTCCAAATTTAAAAAAAGATTGCTGCTATTTACTGGCAGCATAATGGGGAAATGGCCACCACAGAGCCAGCATAAACACACAGAAGAATATGATTAAACAGCTGTTTCAAGAATGTAAAATTTCTCTTCACACTCAGGCACGCATATTTGAACGATATTTACATAAAAGTGCACACACACAGTCTAAATTTACAGTCAGGGTGAATACATTTAGCCAATAAAATTTGGTTTATATTGTTGTCGGGGTGACAAAGAAAAGACAGATAAACAATTGCAGAGCTGAACTATCATAGCTCCCCACACAAGCACGTACACACACACACACAAAATAAGTCTTCCTGTCCTTCTCCATCTATCTCTCTGTACACACTTGTATTTTGATTTATGTCTCCTGATGCAGTTCAGAGTGAGCTTAAATCTATTCACTCTGGTCCAGCCAAGTAGTTTCAACCTCCACCCAAAACCATGAGTGATAAATATGGTTACTTTGTCTTTGTGACACATTTAGTCAAAGATCTTCACAAGAAGAGGACATGTCATGTTTCCCACTCCAGCTTGAGCTCTGTGCAAAGAGTAAGTCGAATCCAACGCTGCAAACACGCTGAGCACAGATCGTTTGTTGTACACGCATCTGCAGTTTTTATTGCTGTTCTAACACCTAAAGCTATGCCGTGATCTCTTTAAGCTAAAATTTTACTTTATCCTAAAAATTAAGCTTTTTTTGGTTTTATGATTGGGGATTGATGATTCCTCACACTTAAGATGTTTTTCATTTGATTTTCAGACTCAAGTAGATTACAATATTGAGTGCGAATTAATGTAAAAAACCCCTGAATGAATTTCTGTAACCCTCACAAATGACTTCTTTTGATCTCGTTTACTACACATTTTATTTCTAACCTCTCCCCCTTTCTCTTCCACATTCTGCTCCCCTTTTTCTTGATGCACTGTATTCCACTGTATTCTTTTCCTTTGTCCTTGTCTGTCATCCTAATAGTCTCTCTCTCCCATTTCTCCCCCTTCCTCCGACCCTGACCCACTTAGCTGGCTGCTTGTTATTCAAACCTTTGCTTTACCCACACAAATACAGACTCACATACACAGAAATGAAGAAAGGGAGCAGCAGAGATGAGAGAGTGTGTGAGAGAGAGAGAGAGAGGCATGAGCGGGGAGAGAGTAAGAGATAGGAATTTGGTTCGACTACAAACCTTGCCATCCTTTTTTGTTCTCTCAGTGGTAGGTTTGAGATGCACACTGATAACTTTTACAATCATTCCTGTTTTGTGGTACGACTACTGATAAGCCTATAAGTGTAAGAATGTCTGATTTTTAACAGCAGAGTGAAATCGAAGACAAAACACCCCAAACAACACATTTCCACATAAAAGCCACACCGTGCTAATGAGGGTGCTTCCCAATCAGACTGACGCAGAGCTGCTGCCTCAGCCGTGAACTACTAAACCCCAAATTAGTTTTAAATACTAAATTAAACCTAGCTAGCTAGTCTTAATCAGGTACTTACGGTCGACAGGGTTTATAAAACTGATGATTTTATATCTACAGGGTATAACACATTACACTAGGTTGGTTGGTTACAGAAATGCCGCCCAGAGAAGGTCACAGGACATATAGACCATTCATTGTACTGCACATTAGGTCTGCGCCAGCAGAACACCATCTCCAGAATTGCCAGTATCTTGCTAGTTGGGACTATTTTTGCTCTTTTTTTCACCCCTTTTCTTTCTTTTCTCGCAATATATTGAAATGAATGTGTGTGTGTGAGGATCACAAAAAGCGATCCTTTAGAAAGTAGCAGAAAACAGAGAAACAGAGCTTGCTGTGATTAAGTGGTTAGCACAGCAAGATGGTTCCTGATCTGAATCCACTGGCCTCTCTGTGCCTGCATGAGTTCTCTGTTGGTACACTAGCTTTCTTCTAAAGTTCATAGAAATGCATGTTAGGTTAATTGGCTGTAGATGTGGTTGTGAGTGTGACTGCTTGTCTATCTCTCTAGCATCCGTCTCAAAATGTACCCTGCCTCTTGCCCTGGGCTGTAGCCCCACCGTGACCTTGGATTGGGGAAGTAGTAAGTTTTCTTTAAACAAAAACACTATTGCAATGCTAATAATAAGAAACACAGACTTTTGTCTCAAGCTTGTCTCAAACTTATGACTTAAACTTTGCCAACCTGACACCTATTTTGCTACAAATTAGCTGCTATAACACCCGTACCCCCCACCCTAAACTGGCTAAGTAGTTAAGAAAATTGATGGATGGATTTTTAATATAGAGCTTAAAGTAATTTTGTTTGCAGAGACACTAGTTTCTCCCCTCTGCTCCATGTTTCACCCTGTGTGTATGTGGTGCATAAACACAGACTGTATATGGATGGAGAGAGGAACAGAGCGATTGTATCTCACATCATCAACTGAAAAGGATGATATAAGGTCGGTTGGTTTATAGAGAATATAACCCAACTGACTGTATGTTAATTTTGTTGGAGAAAATCCAGTAACCAGCTTGTTGCCCAAAAAAGTAATGGTTTCAAGTTGTGACTTTTTTCTTTTAATTTATATGAATGTTTACAATGGTCATACAACAGTACTGTAAACTGTAGCCATCTGCAGTGGGGATGATGTCAACTCTCTGACATAATGTCTTTAGGAAATTAACAATAAATGGCAGCCCAGCTATCAACCAGCTCATTAGTAACCTAAACAGATGAGCTGTGTTTTTGCTGAGATTGAGTATGTTGCACTGCTAATCAGCATTTGTGACTTTTTGCCCTCAAACATAATTGTGGTTTAGGGTTGTAACAATTCATCAAGTAATTTGAATAATTTGATTGTAAAAAATTCTCGACACACATTCTTTGCCTCAATGTTTCTTTTAAGGCACGATTCTGCAGCAGATGTTTTAAATGATGTAAACAAAGAGCGTTTCACCCTCATTTGACGACTAAGAGGCGGAGCCATTATTGAATGAAAGAAAATATGTTTCTAGCTTCCAAAACAGCAGCGCTGTTCCTGTGATCAGCATTAAAACCTTTACTGGGAAAAAGCTGGTGGGAGTCCTTCATCAAAGCACCTGATCAACAAACTCAGGCGTGAATAAAAGCAAACTTTGTAGCTGCTCCATCCACCACCGTTTGTTTTACACAGAAAAAATCGGCAGTAAGCCTCCAGAAGTTGTAATAAAATATGCAGATGAACTGTTATCTTAGTCTGATACATGTTTAAATTATACAGCCTAATGACGGCCGACAGCAGCCGTCCTATCTTACATGGAAGCCGTACCTGCAGCAAACGGGTGCGTCTAAAGGGGGGGATGGGGTGTACTAGACCTTATTAATTTCAAGGCTTTCGTAACTTTTTTAGATTGAAAGTGAAATCATATAAAATACTGTAATAATTCAACTGCATTAATATTTAAAAATATAAAAAATTCACAAGCCAATAAAAATGAGCCAACAACCTGAAGGTTGTTAAGTAGGCCACTGAATGATTATTAATATTAAATATTGCCTACACCATCATACGATCTGTTTTCAGCAGCACAAAAACATGCCACCTATTAATTTCAGAAAGCCTTCCAAGAAGACAGAGTAAGGGTAACATTTTTATGTCTTGCTTTAGATGATTATCTTTTTTTAAATTTGACTTTGATCTTTTAATGTACTTGAAATTATTTATATATTTTTGCATGTAAGAAAATGTTTTCTTTAAAAATTTAATTTCAACATATAATCAAAAGGTTGGATTTTTTTTTTTGACAGATGTTATATGCAGTTAAACTTGTAAACATTGGTTTTCATTTTAGAAATTGCAATGAGCAGTTCATTCTGAAAAAACAGTGTTTTTTTCTCTTTTGAATATTTATTATTGCTCATTAATAAGACAAAAGTATTTTTTACACAATTACTCGATTAATCAATGGAATAATCAGTAGATTACTCAATTACTTAAATAGTCCACAGCCGCAGCCTTATTGTGGTTAATGAATTGAAATGTGCAATCAGTAATAGTCTCTACAAACGTAATGATACTAGTGAAATCAAGAAATATTTGTCCTTGGTAATGTCGACGGCAAACCACCACCTAATGGTACCTTGGTCAAATAAATGTTAGTGTTTAGGTTGAGGCTGCATCTTTTCAACACGGTTGCTGAGCGAATAAGCACAAATTCAAGTCATTGAAAGCAACTGAGATCTCTGTCGGTCCTTCTGACTTAATGAAAAGCCTAATAGATTCCACTCTGCCTCCCAGACTGAGCGCCCGTTGAAAAGAAATCATCACCATTTCGCTTTTTTTCACCTCTCTGCCCTCATTCTTTCTCATCTCCTCTCTTCTCATGGTACTTACTGTAGGTTGAGAGCTGTATTTGTCCTTTAGATAGCAAGAACACATTAGCCACTTGGCTTAGCATGTATAAATGAGTATTTGTACCCTGGTTTGTAAATGTGGGTCTTGAAATTTTTCATGTTTTTTATGTAAAGTTCAGGAATTGATGAATTGTTATTTATGATTTGCAGAGGGTAAGTGTGCATGGCATTAACACCACAATTTACAGTCTTAAGGCACCAGCATCAGGCTGAGGTTAGATCATACGTCAAAGCAGGTGGTTAAGATAAGAGCTGAGGCAGGTGCTCACATTGGTTGTGCTCGTGTGAGGGATATTACGCTGCCGCAAGACTAGAGGAACCTTCTTAAATGAATGCAAGCGGCACCTGAAGTGGAAATTATAAACGTGGATGAATTTGTCAGCTGATCAGTGGAAAGTAGCGCAGACTGTATTGTCAAGCTGTTGCTATACATCCTCCCAATAATAAATTATACTGATGCGAAAAAGTATTTTTGTTTTTTAAGTATTTGTATCCTTACACACTTGGCAACATACATCAGTTATGGTTAACTAACAATTGTTTTTGTTATCAGAGCAAATATATTTACTAATACTTGGCTAATAATAGCGGTTTGAAATAGCAGCCATACTCCTCCTTAAACTATTTTGTATGCAGATATATTTTAACCTATATTAGTTTGTTTTCCACTGTGTTTAATGAGATAAAGAAAGAATCAAATGTAGTAACAAATGGTAAACTTGTCAGTCATCAGTCTTGATCCATGATGGTTTTTTGCATGTTGCTATTTGTGTATATTTCTGAAGGGCTTCCCTGTAGTTTTTGTGTGTGTGCCTGTGAGATGTCATATATTCAGGTCAAAGGTAAATGGAAGAAGCTAGGTTAGCAGTGAAGTCAGCAGGTCTGCTTGTTTCTTTTTGTCCTCTGATTTTTCTGGGAAACCCACAGAGAGAGAGAATGGCGAGGAGAGAGATGCAAATCTCACCTTTCCTGTAATTGTTATGTTTTTTTGAGGACGTGTTCCTTGTAAGGCATTAAAAATTAACTGTTAATTCTACCAGGCAACAAGCAACACTGTTCTTTGACTTTCTGTTGACTCTGTAAACCTACACCTCATTTGCATAATACCCAGCAGCTGGCAAATGGATAGAGCAGCTACACCTGTCTGTCCACCTGTCACCTGTGTGTGTATGTGTGTGCGTGTGTGTTAGTCTACAAGAAACAGTGCTTTGCTTTTACCCACCTGTTCAAATGTTGTTCTTCTGTTTGTGTTTGTCAACCAAGACAATGATTATCTACCAAGGATACCATGATTGATTTGAATATGGTTTCTGGATTCAAATACTGTTTTGTTTAGTCCCATGAGTTGTGTAGGCTTTTATTAGTAATAGTCACTGCTGTTTTACACTAAAGCAGTAGCAGTCAGTACCTTTATACCATAATAAAAGTACAGCACACCTAGCCTAGTCTGGCTTTACAAAAATGTGTGAACAAATGTGTTGTTCTAAAGAGCTCAAAGAATTGAAGTGTAGTATTTTAAATAGGAGGCCACTGTTGTCAGTTTGTGAAAGTTCTTCCCTCTTAGTAGGGCTGGGCCATATCATACCGTCCACGGTAATACCAGTATAATGTTGGGCAACAATAAAAAAATGAAATATCGTGATAGAATATGGGTAAAACGCACATGCGCAGTGCCTTTGTTTTCATAAAGTTGTGGAGTTGTAAAGTATTTTGTCTAGTGTCAACTAAATAATGTAGCTTCATGGGCAGTGTAGTCTGTGCTGCGGGGAGAATGGACTGCCATACCCGTTATGTGTCTGTGAGCGCGAGGTGGGAGAAAAAGGAGAGTGGAAAAGTACGAATTGTCACCGACCAGAAACGGGAAGTGGAAGCATGTAAATATAACAATAACCACTGCAGCCAAAAAGAGTGCCTGACGAGCCCAGTTGTAAGTCAGCTATTAAGACTCGACTGTTCGTGTTTTCCTCCGAAACAATAAGCTCCGTTGCAGCAGCCTTTCAACGCCTCTCTCTGTCTCGTGCTAGCAAAGTTGACCCAGACAACAAAGTAAAGCTAGTTTTCGGCTACGAGCCCGACACAGAACCCAACGTATTAGCCAGAGGTCCCTTTACTACAGTTTGGAGCCGCGGACCTGTTTTATATACGCCTGGAATAGTTTTCAGGGATTGCTGCAAAAAGTGCAGCCTTACCTAATGTCCACCCTACTGTTACTCATTTTATATTAAAATTAAAAAATCTAGTTTGTATTGGTATCGCAAGTAGCCTTCAGTAATAGTAATAAATCACACAGCAATAGTACATTCATGTAGTTGTAAAAAGCTTGACAATATATTAAGTAGAGCTGGGCGATATGAGATTTTTTCAAATCACGATATGTTTTTTTCATTTCAGGCGATAACGATATCTATCACGATATAAGCCAAATAACTATATTTGTAAGATTTAAATGTGCTGTTGCTCACAAGTAAAATGTGAAATAATCAGCAGCTTGTTTTTATTTAAATATTTATTTCCCATAATAAGTTCAACAGGGTAGATGTACTTAAGGAACATGAGACTTTTTCAGATAAATAAAGGCAAATATTGCAAACTACACAAAAGGCAGCCGCTAAAGCGTTTAAGTTTCAAAATAGAACAAACGAAACAGACTAAATTGTCAATTCCACTTAGAAACAAAATATTAATTCTAAAAATAAATCTTAGTTTGTTTTACAGAAGAACAGACAAAACTGACTAACTTTTGTCAATATCAAATAAACTGAGAACTAAAAGGAAATTCTCAATCTCTCCTTGTTGTATAGTTTAGCTTTTCAAACAGTTTTAACAGTTACTTTAGTCTGGCAAAAGCCGAATGACGAATTAGCGCTTCCAGTCAGAGACTGAGGCTACGTCCACACGTACACGGGTATTTTTGAAAACGGAGATTTTCCGTTTTCGTTTTAAAAAATAATCCCGTCCACACAATAAAGGCAGAAATGAAGGAAAACGCTGCTATGAACATGCCAAAGCAGCAGGTGGCGCTAGATTCCTAACCGTGCAGAAATGTTGGCCAATCAGAAGTCTAGAAGCCTCGGTGGGAAAAAGTAAACAAAGCTGGGGCATAGAAGCAGAACCGAGTCGTATGTGTGGAGGGACAGTAACTGTGTGTATATGTAAGCATTTAAACACTGCAGAGAGTAGAATTAACAGTAACAGTATTGTAGAAATTCATTTCACCGAAACAATAACGTGGCGCACAGTGTGACGCATGCACCAGTTTATTGTATTTCCAGACTTGCTTTCGGCACAATTTACAGTGCACGCTACTCTGTTTTTTGTCAGACTTGAAATAGCCGAAATACCTTCACACTACGGAACTTCTATGGCTCTTCCGTTCGACAATCTCTCCGGCGTTGGAACCATCATCTGTTTTCTCTTCGGTCACGCTCGGTTGATTTTTCTAGTCGGAACACTCATTTCCTCCATTACGCGCTGGCTCCATTACCCGCTGGCTGCTTCCCAAACAAACCCACGTGCGGCTTGGCACTTGTGCTGTATGTAACAAGTCACGCGACGTGACGCTGCAGCTGTGATTGGTTCGGCTCTGCGCTACTTAATTTAGAGGACAAGAGCGGCGAGGTCTATCGCGATAGCTTAATTTCTCTATCGAGTAAAAGTTATATCGCGATACATATCGTTATCGTTCTATCGCCCAGCTCTAATATTAAGTAATCTAAAGTATTCAGAATACGTTACTCTCATTGAGTAACGTATTCTGAATACGTTACAAAATACATTTTGGGGCACAATTAATGTAGCACCATCCACGTGCTATATTGCTAGTTGTTAAGTGTAGTTGCACGTTTAGAGCAGCTGAGCTATTTGTATGTAGCTCTGCACACAGGAAGAGAGAGGCACCATGGAGTTTATTACCCGCTTCCAACATGAAGACAAACTAATCTGTATATATAGCAGCAGGAGAACAGAAATCATATTTAACCTTATTTACATGGAACAGTGAATGACTGTTAACTTGCCGACTTAAGTGTTTAGATATCAAATGAACAGATGAAGCAGATAAACAAAATACAAGAGAAAATTTCATATAAATCATTATTTTACATGTTGATAAAAAAAGGTTAACTGGAACAGTAGGCTAATAGAGACCATAGCAGTTAATGAATTTAGTTTTTTATCACATGAATAGACCTGCTGGGGGAGTCAACCTAGTCTATAAATACACTGCCAGAAACATGTATTTAATGAGCAATTATAGAATAGAATAGAATAGAATTCAACTTTATTGTCATTGCACATGCACAGGTACAGGGCAACGAAATGCAGTTTGCATCCATCCAGAAGTGCTTTAGTGATATAGATATATTACAATATATATTAGCAATAATATAGATATGTGAGTATATTACAGAAATGGGTCTATTATGGTATGTTATAATGTACACGGTATGAAGTATGTTGTGAATATTCTATAACTATAAGTATGTACAGGCTGTAGTGAGTACAAGCTATGTACAGGATATGAACAGGATATAAATATGAAAAACTATACAGAATATGAAATAAATAACTTTACAGAATCTGGGATATACAGCTATACAGAAATGGGAACTATGCAAGTTGTAAACAGTTGCAGGATTAAAGATTATCGAATGTACAGAATGATTATTTACACAGAGCTATACAGTAGTGCAGTTAAGATAAGTGAGGGTGTAGATAGTTTCTACAGAGGCTGTATAAAGTGCTAGTGGTTGTGAGTGGTGGTTCAGTCCATGTTATTATTGTGTTTGAGGGTACAGTTGTCCATTGTGGGTGTGTGTATGTTCAGTCCATGAGTTTAACGTGGGTCAGATGTCAGGAGGCAGAGTTCAGGAGTCTGACAGCTGTGGGGAAGAAGCTGTTCCGGTACCTGGTGGTCTTAGTCCGGAGGCTCCTGTGGCGCCTCCCAGAGGGCAGGAGGGTGAAGAGTCCATGTGATGGGTGACTGGGGTCTTTGATGATTTTCCCAGCCCTTTTCAGACACCGCTTCCTGTAGATGTCTTTTATGGCAGGAAGTGGTGCTCCGGCGATGCGCTGGGCAGTTTTCACGACCCTCTGCAACGCCTTCCGGTCCGAGGCAGAGCAGTTCCCGTACCAGACTGTTGTACAGTTGGTCAGGATGCTCTCGATGGTGCAGCGATAGAAGTTCACCAGGATGTCTGAGGACAGGTGGTTCTTCCTCAGAGTCCTCAAGAAGAAGAGGCGCTGGTGAGCCTTCTTGACCAGCTTGGAGCAGTTGGTCGTCCAGGTGAGATCCTCGGAGATGTGGACTCCCAGGAACTTGAAGCTGCTCACACGCTCCACAGCTGTCCCCTTAATGTGGATGGGTGGATGTGGGTCAGCATTCCTCCTGTAGTCCACGATGAGCTCCTTGGTCTTCTCGGTGTTAAGCAGCAGGTTGTTTCTGTCGCACCACTCAGCCAGACGATCCACCTCCTCCCTGTAGGCGGCCTCATCGTTGTCACTGATGAGGCCAATCACCGTGGTGTCATCTGCAAACTTAATGATGGTGTTGGAACCATCAGCAGGTCTGCAGTCGTGGGTGAAGAGGGAGTAGAGGAAAGGGCTCATCACACAGCCTTGTGGTACACCGGTGTTCATTGTGATGGTAGATGAGCAGCGGTTATCCAGCCGGACATGTTGGGGGCGGTTGGTCAGGAAGTCCAGTAACCATTTGCAGATGAGGGAACTGATACCCAGGTCTGTCAGTTTCCTGATGAGTTGTGAGGGGTGGATTGTATTGAATGCTGAACTGAAGTCTATAATTATCTTCTTCACTATGAATGTCTTTGAACATTAAATGCAGTTAAAATGAAAAACAAATAGAATACTGAAATGTAAAAACCATCTTGTAGACTGTTTTTCTTCTAGTGGCTTGCCTGTGACATGCAGTGACATTAAAACCCTTTGTTCTTTACTGCTGTCTGTGATGTAGGACAAATAAAAGCTATTGTGAAAGAAAGGGCTTCACAGGAGGAAGTGTTGTGCAGATAAGAGAGAGAAATAAGGAAGTAAAAGGCCCTGCATACAAATAGGATGCTCTGTGTAAATATAATGTTTTATTCTCATAGTATATGAGTTGCCCTGATATAAAGTATAGAGTAATATTTCCTGTTGTGAAAGTTATGTAACGTGCTTTAACAAATGTCAGTCACACAGTGACTTAAAATGGCAGGATCAAAATTCTAGATTCAGCATATCAAATCTGCAAACAACAAATACTAATATCTGTCATTCTGAAAATGTCAAATTCTGAAATAATAGGGTTGTTTTATGGTGACTGGCAAAGACAGTCACTGTTAAATCACCTCATCTCTGCTTGTGTATGATGGACATGGACAGTAATAAAACAGAAGTGTGTTTACGGCCCTCTTACTCAGGCAGGTTGCAGGATTTTCAATGTCTGAAGAAGATGGCAAACAGATAGTTGACTGGCAGCCAGCCAGCAATCTGCTACCTCCATCTTTACTTATTGTGTCCTTGCCGGCTTTCCGTTATGTGTTTGCTGTGTTTGATTATGGTTTGTTGACATTGTTGCTCTTGCTTTTTGTTCTCTCCAGCTGGATGGGGACACCATGTTCCTGGGTATGCCAGAACCAGGCCTTGACTTCGCCTCAACCAATCAGGTGTGTGTTTATGAGACTGTGTGTGTGCGTTCATTTGTGTGTAGAGACAGAGTGTGCCCTGTGAAGTTGTTTGTTTGACTTTCTGCTTTCAAATCACACTGAGCTGTTCTCTAAATTCCTTTTAAAAGTATGTCAGCAGTAATGTTGGATGTTCCATATTTTATTGAATATGGTTACTAATGAGAAACCGTAATCAGAACGCATAGAGTGCATTTTGAGAAAGTTGCAGCTTCTCTGACGTGCAGCCAAATTATCTTGGGGATATCTTGCACCATGGATCAGTGTAACATGGTGACTTCATGGGATGAGTGTTCCCTTTTTTCTAAAATCATGCAGTGTGGTTGTCATTTATCTGGAGTAAACAAAGGCAGCAGGTGTGTGTGTACCGGTTTAGACATCGTTGTGGGGATCAAAAATTGGAAGTTTACTATACTTGTGGGGACCAACAGCCTTTATGGAGACCAAAATCCCGGTACACACAAGTTGGAAGGCATTTTTGAGACTCTAAATATGGTTTTAGTGTCAGGGTTACCATAAGGTTATGGATAAGTTTAGGGTAAGGGTTAGGGTTAGGCATTCATTTTTGATGGTTAGGGTAAGGGGCTAGGAAAAGCATTATGTCAATGAGATGTCCCCACAAGGATACGACTACACACACGTGTGTGTGTGTGTGTGTGTGTGTGTGTGTGTGTGTGTGTGTGTGTGTGTGTGTGTGTGTGTGTGTGTGTGTGTGTGTGTGTGTGTATTGGGGGAGTTCGATACAGCATAGTATTACAATGTATGTAGCAATGCAGGGATATCAAATATTGATATTTTATTAAATAAATAAAAATGATCTGGGAATATAACAAATGCGCTAATCTTACATACCAAAATCCTGAGATAACGTTAGACAAGCAAACTTACATTAATTTGACTCCACTGAAAACTCAAATTCATATATGTGATTTTAGACAGTTTATCACAGTTAATTGCTGTATTATCAGAAATGGACTGCATGTACTTGCCAACTTGACCCCATTCAGTTTCTCACTGACATCAAACTAACTGTCTTATGACGACATTTATGGCAGATTTTATTGACGGTGTCTGAGAATACTATTTTGGAGTTTTAAAAAAATGAAGTGAGATAACTTTATGTTGTTATGTAAGTCAGATTTGTCTAAGTTTAACTTTCAGGACATAATTTGCAGTTGAAAAATGGTGATAGATTGCAATACATGTTATTGCAATACTTACCATATCACAAATTTTAAAAATCCCAATAATACTGCATTGTGAGTCAGGGTTGCAGCTATCGATTATTTAAGTAATCGAGTAATCTATCAATTGTCTTATTAATGAGCAATAATAAATATTCAAAAGAGAAGAAACACTGGTGTTTCAGAATGAACTGCTCATTGGTTTCCATTTTAGAGATTACAGTGTTTTATAATTGTATACAACGTGTAAAAACAAACAAACAAACAAAAACAACACTTTCATTGTATTTATCATTTTACATTTATTAATGTATCAAAATAATTTTTTTACTTCAAAAATATGTAAATAATCTCAAGTACATTAAAAGATCAGATTTAAATAAAATAAGATAAATGCAATCTAAACTGCAGCATGCAGAAATGTAGCTTTACTATGTGATCTTGGAAGGTTTTCTGACATTAATAGGAGGAGTGCGTGCATGTGTGCTCGTGTGTGTGTGTCACTGTTTGAATATACATAAGTTGGGTAGATTAGTTTACTAAGAGGGGGAAGTAGAGATTTAGGGATTAGTTTGAAAAACCAATGAGACAAAGCAAGTCGTATCACCTGTATTCAAAGTTGTTATAAGGGAACTCGTGATGCAGACTACTTTGTAAACAGCTGCACTTTACACAGCAGGGCATCACGGGAGAAGAGAAAAAGGCCTCATATATATATATATATATATATATATATATATATATATATATATATATATATATATATATATATATATATATGCAGTTTTCTCACTACGCTCTCTTTGTAAATACCAACGGTATGTTTCTTTACGCCAAAACCCAAATTGCACTGGCACAGCACCCCTATAGAAAATTATTTTAATCAACTAATTGTCACTGTCAATCAGAAGTATTTGCTGGTAATCTTAAATGTGGGAATAATTGTTTTTCTTTGTCTTCTGTGATACAAACTTCAAATCCTTGAGTTTTAGATTTGTGGGGGGAAAAAGCGCTATGAAGGGTCTGCTTTCATTTAAATTTCAACTTACCTGAAAATATGGTCATGAAAAATGGGAAAATTTCCACTAGAGAACAATTGTTCATTATATAAAGTGAGATCAACATAGTAAACATCAGCTGTTACAAGATAACTTAGCAACAGCCCTAGAACAGTACACTGCACAGACTACACAGCAAGTGGGTGTTGCTGCTTTTGAAAGTACACTTCAAGCTCCTAAGGGAAGCCTAAGATGTGTGTTTGTTAGTGCAGAATTACCTCACCACCAAGCAAAGCCTATATTAATAAGATGCACTACTATAGATACATTATTCATAGAGTACAATATAGAGAATATTGTGCAGTAAAGAAATACATGATTTGATGTTTTATTCATAGTGTTTTGCCATAAGAAGATGGGGAGTTGTGTGTGTGGAATAAGAATTTATGGCTTTATTATTGAATCACCACTGCCTTTATAAAGGCAGGTTGTTGTGATGAATGGAACCAATTTCAGTCAAGTCTGACCCTCATCCTTGTCATTTTTGGAAATGTTAATGGAGTGGCAGTAATGTTAGTGTATTAATGCAGAAACAGGGAGAAAGACAGGTGAATCAGTGCTTTGGAAGGCATAAAAATAATACGTGTAGGTTTGCAGTCTAAAGGTATTGTGATTTTTTTTTTTCTACAGAAAATTCTACATGAAAGAATTGGTAATGTAAAGAATTGGTAACGGTAAAAAAAAGTAAAGGTGACTAATTGTTGAATTCATTTCACTGATTAGCCTATGAAATAAATTCATAGACTAATCAACTAGTATGGGTAAGACAAGACATCGATGCAGAAATATAATGCGTTGGCTTCCTGTTCCGCTTTACAAAATCACTGTAATGTGATGCCATCTAATTATGGACACTGCAGTGATGAGGAAAGCGAGGATGGTGTTTACCATCACATGCTTATATTTATTGTAGAAAACTTTAAATAATGTGAAAATTGACACTCTTCAAACATTAATTGGTCTGGAATCTCATGCCCATGGGAATTTTTTTTTGTACATCATTCATGCGTATACAAAACGTTTTTGTGTAAGAGAGTAGCTGTATAATGATTAGTAACTGCAACTTGATTTCTGAATTTAGAAATCTTCACATTACTGCTTTACAGACAAATGCACCCAGCACTGATTTAAGAGTTACATTCTGATTCCTACAGTAGTTAGTCTAACAGGAACAAAACACTCAGAAAACACGCACTGGTCAAACATTATCTGTTCTATCTTAATGTAGCTGCGAGCCATTTGAAGCTGTCTCAGTAACCAAATGGTATTTTAAATGCCTCTGACATGTGTGGAACTTTGTGCTCTCTATGACCTTTCACATGTACATTGTCTTCTTTTGATGCAGGTTAAAGTTCACATACATGCTGTTAATACTTCCACGCAGTGCAGCAGAATTTTATGAGAAGTCATCTGACCCTCTTTTCCATGTTGCTGGTTTACAACATCATGGAACAGATGATTATATATATATCGCTTTCAAATCCGGGGACCAGGAGGCATACAGTGCTGCCAGGGCCAACCTGAGAAGAGGCATCAAGACTGCCAAGCAGCAGCACAGGAGGCGTATCGAGGCCAGGTTTGAGAACAACACAAACCCAAGGCAGGTCTGGGAGGGCATCAGGGCTATCACGGACTACAAAAGAAGAACACCATCACCCTCAGCCGACAGTTCTACTCTGGCTGAGGATCTAAATCTCTTTTATGCCCGTTTTGACAGGGAGAACACCGACCCTGTCCTGTCCCCTCTCCCCTCAACCGACCCTGCTCCGGTCCTGAGCACTCATGAGCTGAGGCGTGTGTTCCGGAGCATTAACACCAGGAAGGCGGCCGGGCCGGATGGAGTGCTGGGCCGGGTGCTAAAAGACTGTGCTGCGGACCTGGCGGACGTCTTCACCTCTATATATAACACCTCGTTGTCCTGTTCACTGGTACCATCCTGTTTCAAAGCAGCAACCATCGTTCCCATCCCAAAACAGTCAAATGTCACATGTCTGAACGATTTCAGACCTGTGGCACTCACCCCCATTCCCGCCAAATGCCTGGAGAGACTGGTCATTAAACACATCAGAGCTGCTTTTCCACCATCCCTGGACTCGCACCAGTTTGCATACAGGGAGAACCGGTCAACCGAGGATGCGATCGCCACAGTGCTGCACACATTACTGAAGCACTTGGAACACAGGAACACCTATGCACGGCTCCTCTTTGTAGACTACAGCTCGGCTTTTAATACCATCCGGCCATACAAACTACGTCCCAAACTCCACCAACTGGGACTTAACTCCTCTCTGTGCAACTGGATTGTGGACTTCCTCACTAACCGTAGACAGAGTGTCAGAGTGGGTAAGAACACCTCTTCCACCCTTGTGGTCAACACCGGTGCCCCTCAGGGGTGTGTTCTGAGCCCTCTGCTATACACTCTCTTCACCCATGACTGTATTTCCTCCTGCGCGTCCAATCTCATTGTTAAGTTTGCAGATGACACTACAGTGCTCGGACTTATTTCCAACAATGATGAGACAAACTATAGGACAGAGGTGCAACAACTAGAGTCATGGTGCCACGACAATAACTTGGTCTTAAACACCAAAAAGACCAAGGAGATCATTGTAGATTTCCGGAAGAGGGGTCATAACAACCATCTGCCTCTCTTCATTGGCAGTGAGGCGGTGGAGAGGGTGAGCAGTTTTAAATTCTTGGGGGTAACTGTGACCGAGGACCTGTCCTGGGGCAACCATATCACCTCAGTTGTACGGAAGGCCCAACAGCGCCTCTACTACCTGAGGAGACTGCGGAGCGCACACATTCCCAGATCTCTGATGTTGAACTTCTACAACTGTGCCATCAGCAGCGTTCTGACGTATGGATTTCTAGTGTGGTTCCCCAGCTGCACCAAGGCCGATCAGCAAGCACTCCAGCGGGTGGTGAAGGAAGCTGGCAGAATTATTGGAACAAGTCTGCCAGAGATCAGTAATATCTTCCCCACTCGCTGTCTGAGGAGGGTGCACAGTATCCTGCAGGACCAACATCACCGTGCGCGCCACCTTTTCCATCTGCTGCCCTCAGGGAGAAGGTACAGGTCTATACAGGCCAGAACATCCAGACTGGCCAACAGCCTGTATCCACAGGCTGTGAGGCTCCTGAACTCTCTGCCCCCCTCTCACGGACAATAACCATATCCAACTTCTTAATAGCAATGAACTGGTCTGCATTGGTGCATCATATCTTTATTCTCTTCCCCCTCCTGCCCCCCCCCCCCTTTCTTAAATAGATAACTATCATATCTGATATCATATCTCACAGTACAATAATATTGAATGGGTTGCATTGTTGTATTTTGTCATGTTTCTCAGGTCTTTGTCTGAATTTCTACGAACATTATTGCTAAGGATTGTCTTATTGCATTGGAGTCACACTGGGTTAAATATGTACACTTGGGTTTTAAGGGGTATTTATTATTTTCTTCTTTTTTGGGGGGTTGTATGGAAGCCCCAAACGCAATTTCATTGTTCTTGACAATGACAATAAATAAATAAATACTAAATACTAAATACTAATATCATCTGATAATGGTGCTAGGTGTTAAAACCCCCCCAAAACAAAACAAAAGAAAACTCACTTTAAACCTCGTTTCAACTTTGTTTTATTAATTTCAACAATGACATACAAAGTTAGCAACAGCTAAGTCCATCTTGATTTCAGAACAGTGGTATGTCCATTATACCCTCCAACCCCCCAACCCAAATTCTCCCCCTACCAGGTCTACAATAGACAAAGCACTGCAGAAAACCAGTTTCTGCCCACACACACACACACACACACACACACACACACACACACACACACACACAAACCCCCCCCCCCAAAAAAACAAAAAAAACAAAAAAAAAACCAACACCTCAGGACCCATACACATAACAAGCATAACCCCCAAAAAACAACAACAACCACAACTCCCCCCCCCCTCCCCGTAACCAAACAGACAA
This sequence comes from Rhamphochromis longiceps, assembly GCF_057381845.1. Lineage (NCBI taxonomy): Eukaryota > Metazoa > Chordata > Actinopteri > Cichliformes > Cichlidae > Rhamphochromis > Rhamphochromis longiceps. The sequence goes on from NC_140574.1 coordinate 32,936,032, forward strand.
ACAAAAACAAACAAAACAAAAACAGAGAAAACAAATAACAGAGAAAGGACCAAGCAAAACAAAAGGAAAAACAAATAGATAAGGTATAAATAAGATTAAAAAAACAAAACAAAAAAAACATTATAATGTAGCTTCGCTCAGTTCACTGCAGACTCAGGAAGTAAAGTAATAGTGTCGACCAGCAAGAGAAATGATTTCCAGATTTTATTAAATTCCCTAATAGAACCTTTTAGAGAGAATCTAAGTTTTTCCAGCTTTAAGTTAAAGAGTACATCTCTCACCCAATGGTCATGAGTTGGGGGGTGGGGAAGCTTCCACTTCAACAGAATAAGCCTCCGGGCCAGTAAAGTGGTAAAGGCTAGGGCCTGTTTGAGGGGACCAGATAAGTTCAAGTCAGGAGGAATGCCAAAAATTGCAGAGAGTGGGTTAGGAAGGACAGTCTGGCCATATGCTTGGCTAAGTGTGTCGAATATATTCCTCCAAAATGCACTCAGTTTCGAACATGACCAAAACATGTGGACATGGTTGGCAGGCGATAGTCCACATCTGCTACAGGCATCACTGATGGTTGGATAGATTTTAGATAATTTTGCGTTTGTATAGTGTACTTTATAGACCACCTTACACTGAATCAAAGCATGACGAGCACAAATTGAAGACGAGTGAATCAATTTCAAAGCACGATCCCACTGCTGTTCTGGCAGGGTTGTCTGAAGCTCTTCCTCCCATCTCAACTTAATATGAGAAATGGATTTGGGGACCAAAACATCTAGTATTTTATACAAGGCTGATATCAGTCTGTTTTGATGAGGGTTCGTCTGCAGGATGATATCCAGATTTGTTTCTGGAGGCCGATTGGGAAAGTGAGGGAACTGCGTTTTTACAAAATTTCTAGCCTGAAGATAGCGAAAAAAGTTGGAGTTAGGCAGGTCGTATTTGGACGATAGGTCAGCAAAAGATAGAAAGGTGTCCTGACTATACAAGTCCTTAACAGTCCTAAGTCCGTTATCTTTCCAACTACTAAAGGCCGCATCAGTGTTTGAAGGTGCAAAATTAAAAATTTTTGATAAAGGTGTTAGCAAAGACGGTCCAAGTAGCCCGAAGTATTTTCTGAACTGTCGCCAAATAGTTACTGTTTCCTTAGCTATTAGATTATCCCCAACAAGGGTTGGAGAAAAAGGGAGTGATGAGCTGAGTATTGATGATAATGAGTAACAGCTAGATGCAGTTTCCATTTGTACCCAGGCTGTTACAGGGGGGTCGTTATGAACCCATTGTAAAAGTTTTTGTATGTTAGCTGCCCAATAGTAGTGTCTAAAATTGGGCAAACCAAGACCACCATCACTTTTAGAGGACTGAAGAATAGACTTGCAAATTCTAGCTTGTTTCCCTCCCCATATGAAATGTAACAGAATCTTTTCTAACTTGTCAAAAAATGCCTTGGTAAGAAAAATCGGGACATGTTGAAAAAGATACAAGAATTTTGGGAGGACACTCATCTTTATCAGGTTAACTCTCCCTGCCACTGACAATGGTAGAGAAGTCCAACGGTCACAATCTTTCCCAACATTTTCTAGTAGGGATAGAAAATTCTCCCTCATCATTTTATGTATAGAAGAGGAAATAAAAACCCCCAAATATCTAAATCCGGTTTCTGTCCACTTAAAAGGCACTATTGAGTGGGGAAGAGCTCTGGCCAGGGAATTAAGGGGTTGCAACTCACTTTTTTGATAATTGACCTTATATCCTGACAGTGTACCATATTGGTCCAGTATGTCAAAAAGCACCGGGAATGAGTTTAGAGGGTCAGAAATGTACAGGAGCAAGTCATCTGCATAAAGGGAGAGTTTGTGAGTCACACCGAACCTTGTAATGCCTTTAAATCTATCCTCTGAACGCAGCCATATTGCAAGAGGCTCGATAGCAATGGCGAATAGGAGGGGTGAGAGAGGGCACCCTTGCCTAGTGCCCCTCTCAAGTGGAAAAGGCAAAGACAAGTTGTTGTTAGTACGAATACAGGTGGATGGCGAGGAATATAGTAGCTTAACCCAGAGAATAAAGTCAGCCCCCAAGCCAAACCTATCCATCACCTCATAGAGGAAGCTCCACTCGACGCGGTCGAAAGCTTTCTCCGCGTCAAGAGATACCACAACCTCTGGAATTGAGTTGCACGATGTATGGATAATATTCAAGAGGCGTCTTGAATTGTCATATGAGTGCCTGCCGGCCATAAACCCCGTCTGGTCAAAGGCGATAATTTGTGACAGAACACGTTGTAGCCTAAGTGCGAGGATTTTAGATAGTATTTTAAAATCAATATTTAAAAGAGAAATTGGTCTGTAACTACTGCACAACAAGGGATCCTTATCCTTTTTCAAGATTAAACAAATAGTAGCTTCGGACAAAGTCTTGGGTAATTGACATTTTGAAAAGGCTTCATTATACATATCTTTCAACAACGGTGCCATAAGATCAGAATTGACTTTATAGTATTCTGCAGAGTAACCGTCAGGGCCCGGCGATTTACCTGTGTTTAAGAATTTAATGGCTTCTTGTACCTCTACTACAGTGATAGGTCCCCCTAATCCTTTCGTCAGATCTCTATCTATTCTTGGAAAATGTATATTTTGGAGAGTTTCTTCTGATAGAGGGGGAGAACTTGAAGTGTACAGATTGGAATAGAAACTTACAAATACTTCATTAATTCCCTCTGGGTCCGATATTATGTCACCAGCAGCAGACTTGACCTTTGGGATTAGCTTAGAGGTTGCTTCGGCACGGGCTTGATAAGCCAGAAGTTTCCCTGCCTTGTCGCCAGATTCAAAAAAGCGTTGCTTAGTCTTAATTAATTGAACCATAGCTGTTGCGGTGGTGGTTAAATTAAGACTGGCTTGAACTTTCACACGTTCTGTATAGAGGTTAGGATCTGGGTTTGATGCATATCTGCCATCTAGATCTTTGATCTTATTCAATAAACTGGACGTGTAAGTTAACTCTTTCTTCTTTAAATTTGACACAAATCCTATAAGCTGGCCTCTCATGTAGGCTTTCGACGTTTCCCATAATACACCTCTTGACACTTCAGTAGAATCGTTCAACTCAAGGAAAAGTGAGAACTGTGATCTCAAAAAATGTGTGTAGTCATCCCTTATCAACAGGCTAGAGTTAAATCTCCAATGTTTAATGGGTCGAGACGGGGTCGCTAATACCACATCAAAAGAAACTGGTGAATGATCTGAAATGGCGATAGCATGATACTGACAATGGCTAATTTTACAGAGAAACCTAATATCAACAAGAAAAAAGTCTATACGTGTATATGTACGGTGGGGATGAGAGAAAAAGGAAAATGCCTTAGTAGTGGGATTCGCATGTCGCCATGGATCCACAATCCCCAGCTGAGTTTTGAAAAATTCTAGGGTTTTAGCAGATTTATTCAGGGAACAGGCCTTAGTTGACGATCTATCCAACAGAGTGTCCTGAACCAAGTTAAAATCACCTCCAATAATAAGATGATAGTTTTCCAGATTTGGAAGTGAAGAGAAAAGTTTAGCTATAAAAGAGTCGTCATCCCAGTTCGGCCCGTACACGCTAGCCAGTATCACAAGTGAGCCCTGCAAGTTTCCTGACACAAATGTGAAACGGCCATCTGGATCAGCAATAACTTTATGTTGCTCAAACAGAATATTATTACGAATAAGTATAGCTGTCCCTCTGGCCTTGGCGTTAAATTTGGAATGATATATATTGCCGATCCAGTTTCTCTTGAGTCGCCTCACTTCTCTGTTGCAGAGATGTGTCTCTTGAAGAAAAAACACATCTCCTTTAAGCTGCTGTAAATGCGCCATAACTTTGTTAACTTTGGTTGCATTCCCCACCCCTCTCACATTCCAGGAGACAATTCTAAGACCATTGATTGTGCTCGACATACCTTACTATATTCAGACAGGTCTTTGGTTTGACAAGTTGACCGTGGCCAGGGGAAAGCTGGTGTCTGTATTTGAGGTAGTAGACTGAACAGAACAGGGGGAAAAAAGAGAAAAAAAAAAAAAAACAGAAAAAAAAAAGTAAATAAAATAAAATAAATAAGACACAACAACAACAACAACAACAGAAAAAACATAAAACAAGGCAATACATACATGCAGATCGAACAACATAAATTGGACCTGGATACCCCCGAAAACAAAACTTGCAAGTGTCCATTGCACAGCAGGGTGTAAACATTCCCATGTGAAGACTTCGCCATCACAACTCTTATCAAATGGCTTGCTTCCCTGTGGCGGCAAGGTCTCACTATGAAAATATGCCTTGTCAATATTCTGCTAGAAAAAATTGAGGAACTAGGATGTATCTTACTATACAAAAACGGACAGAAGAAAAGCACAAAAAAGGCAGGCTGGGGTATTGTTGTCCCCCATTTGTACATGGCAGGAATCAAACTGTAGGAGAGGCAATAATAATGAAAAAATGTGTGTTTATATAAAGTAAAACAGTATATACATATATGTATACGTAGCAGACTAGCATGCCAACAGTGATATTAGAACAAAATATAAACAGGGGTATTATAAAGGAAAATGAGAGAAAAACAGAAAAAACAATGAGGTTAGAATTACTCAAACCATGCTGTCCTCTAGGTACCAAACATCAAACTAAAATGTCATGAGCCCTTCTATGGAAGTGGCAGGATCCAACCATGACCCTCAGATCAGGTTTCCAGAATGTTAGAACTCAGGGGACGGTGTAAGGCGATATAGCTCCGAGCGTCGCCTGGTGACGCCAGTCGCTTCCGATTCCCTTCGTCAGTCATAACGAACAGTTTAGCCGGGTAGCGAAGCTGAGGCTTGAGTCCAAGATCGTACAACTCCTTCATAACTCCGCGGTAAGCGGACCGTTGTTCCAGCACCTCAGGGCAATAGTCCTCGACAATATGGATGGGGGTGTCCTTATATTTCAGTTTACCCCGCATTTCCCGAGCTTTGCGCACAACGAGCTCACGGGTCTGGTAGCTATGGAAACAGACAACAACCGCTCGGGGTTTCGCGTTGGGGCCTGGTCTTGCCACCAGTGCCCGGTGGGCTCGATCCAACTCCGGGGCCGTTTTCAAAACGTCCACTCCAAATATGTCCACAAGCACCTGAGAAAAGAACACAGTCGGCCTGGGCCATTCAATATTTTCAGGGACCCCCAAGAGGCGAATATTGTTGCGGCGGCTCCTGCTTTCAACGTCGATTAGCCTAGCTCTCAGCTTCTCGTTATCCTCCGCCACCACCGCTAACTTAGCCACCACGTTCTGGAGCTCCGCGCTCGTAGTTGTGGCCATAGTTTCCAAGGCTGTAATCCGTTGGTCATGGTTGTTGAGAGTCGTTTGGATGCTGTCCAGCTTGTTTTCAAGTCGCTGAACGGATGTCTTGAATTCTGCCGAAAGCGAGGCTTTGTGCTCGTCCAGCGTGGTCTTTAGCATAGCCATGATGGCTTCATTAGCCGCAGCGAGCTCATCTCTTTTTTGCTCCTGGTTCCTGGTGTTTCTACTGGTCATCTTGGCAGATTATGACACCAGACACACAATACCACCAATACAACTCCACACTTTGTTGCGGGTAGTGAGAAATTATCAAGTAGTTGTGATAAAAGTAGAAGCCCTGCGAAGAGCGACTATTTCGACATGCCGTCTACCGGAAGTCCGGACATCTATCCGCTTCTGTGCATTCTCGACATTCACCTCACTTTAAACCTCATGGTAGTGCTAGAGGAAAAGTCAGGGCATCAGCAAAGTCATGAAGATTCGTGGGCTGATACAGAATATCAAGCATAACAGCACAGAGGCAAATAAAAGGGTGGGAAAAACTAAACTGCTGAGTGAAGTAAATGTACCAGTATGATACAAGAAGTACAATTTATAGAAAAACTGACCTGCAAATCCAAGAGTATGGAGGATGTATTCGAGAAAAGATGGATTTATATCATGAAAATAACTTTCTTTACAGTATGTGATAATGTGAACATGTTTTTATCCAATAACAAATTAGTTTTTGGTCGGTGGTTGTTGTGTTAGCAGGAGAGTTTGAAATGTGAGTGCATAGAAATGAATCACAGCAGCACAGTGGTGTTAAAAAGAACGTGGTGATCGCCACATTTACTCAAAGTGACTAGCCTGTTTGTAGCACTGTGTCACAATGATGTTTTTATGTGTTTGTCTCGGTCTCATTGCAGCTGTGCAGCACCGGGTAACCTTTTCTTATCGGGGATTAGCTGTGGAGGAAACAAACAAGCAATTTATTTACAGCTTCTCTTTCTCTCTTTCTGCTCCTTCTATCACCTCGGTATCATTGCAGCCCAACTTTCACATAAAGCAAAGCAATATTAGCCATTTATAAAGACAGAACTTTACTTGTGTTTTCCTCTGTATGAGTGAAAACTTGATCTCTCTCTCTCTCTCTCTCTCTCTCTCTGTCTCTGTGTGTGTCTCTTGCTTTCTCCTTGCTGCTTTTCATGACCTTTTGATTTGACCTCTGACCTCCCTCTGACCTCTGGGCCCATTTGAATTTGTATTTGTCTTTGTGATTCTTCCCACAGTTTCGTGTGCCACATCCCCCTCACCCTCTCAGCAAGGTGACACCACCCTCACAGCACTGGAGGAGAGACGCACACATGGCCGAAACACATCGCCTGCCCTGGGTGAATGTTCATACAGACACACACCTCTACATGCACAAAACCAAACACTTCCAGGTGTCCACAGAAAACTGTACCAAGTAAAAGCATTGACTGCAGATTATTTGGAATTTAGCATTTCACATCTGTAACGCTTGCGCAAAATCAGATGAGAATTTATGCAGCTGAAGTGTTGGTATCATTGCAGCACTATCTCTTTGTCAAAGCCTGCAATACCCAGAATTCAACTGGAGTTGCACATTATGCTTACAGCAACTAAGTTAGGTGGAAGGCATTTGCCCCAATTTCTAGTAAACTCACGCCCAGATTGAAGTCAGTTTGAATTTTTAGACTTCACTTGTACATGATATTTATTTTATTAAACGAACAGACTGACCAGAAATTGGTGAGTTCCCAAACTGTGACGCTTTGGCTTACACTAGCCAACCTTGTGGGAAAAGTCATTCTAATCATTTAAACCTTAATGCACACCTGATCTCTGGGATCAATATGTTTGCACCTACAGTTGTACATTGATGCTGCTTATTTTTATTTTCCATGTCTGATGGTGGTGCAGTTAAGTATGACTTAACAGCCTCTAATCATAGTATTAGTCAAAGGTCATTAATTGTGGTTAAACCATGCACTTTGTACGTTGTATTGTGCGTATTTTGACCTGGTCTAAGGAAAAATCAGCTTTTATTCATCATATGAGGTATATAGTCATAATATATATTTACTGATGCAGCAAGATATGGTTTAGTGAGTGCATCTGAGACAAAAACAACAAAAACAGTCTCTGTACATCTCGTATAATTTAGCTTTCATGTGCTTTCATGAAAATCTGAGCTGTGTATCATACAAAAGAGGTTTGATGTTTATTATTAGATAGCTTTAACCTTGACCTTTAGGTTTTGTCTGTTCAGTTTACACAACAAACACTATAATCAAAGAGTCTGACAGATTTGTTTTCTTGTCTTTTTTACCTTTGTTAGTTCATGGTTTTATTCATTTATTTATTTATTTATTACATTTTATTTTAAGATATCAGTTTGTTTCCAGTAAAACTCGTCAACATATCTTCATGCAACATTTCTCTTCAGTCTGTGTTTTGCAGTGTGGAAAATCATGATGTATCAGTGAATTACAAATTTAATATGTCAGTGGAAGATATGTCGGGGCACCAAGTCTTCCAAAATCTAAAAAACACTTTTGTTTCGATGTTCTTTGCTTTGTCTGTTTCTCTTTCTCTTAAACAAGCTCCCACGTTTTATCAGGAAGACAACTGACTGAGAAATTCAGCATTCATAAAACCATACTGTAGCTTCTGTGTGAGTGTGTTTACATCCAGCTCTCAGAGGATACAGTCAGTGTATGTGTATCTCTTCAGTTTACTCTGCACAATCAATTTAAACATCATCTTTCTACAAGCACTATTTTTTTTTATGAAGACACAGGAAAGAATCACAGCACAGTGGAATCATTTTCTGTAAATCCCCACCCACGTACACCAGGGCTTTATGCATCGCACACTGCTGTATAGCTGCTGTAACAGCTGGCCACTAGTGGACATTAAAAAACTCTAATTACCACCCCACCATGTGTCAGTAGAATTTTAATTCTATGATTTTTGGCCTTCAGTGATAATGAATAAGGGATAAAATTAGATTTTCATTTTAAACCTGGTGCACTTTCACCTCTATCTAAAAGCCCAAATTCACTCACTGTTTGTCTCCGGATCATCAAGGGTCTTGTCTGGTCCAGTTTTGGCTGTATGTGTTTGAGGTGTTGGTTGGCTGTTGACCGACTATCTGTGTGACTACTGTGCATGTATGCAAGGGCAACAGGTAATCCACCATGGCCCTAATCACCCCACTCTAGAGACTGTAGGCCACCAAAGACTTGCAGGAAGCAACTGCTCCAGCTGCATAATTGGCTTTACAGTGAAACAGCCATTAATCGGAGTCTGATTTCTTATGAGACCTTGATATATGACCTTGTGTCCCCCACCACCTTCACCTTCTATTTCTACCATTTATTTGTTTTTCATGTTAATTAGGCTACATTTAAAGTTCAAGGCAATCAACTGTTAAAAGGCACATTTTGTAAAGTTCATTAACGACATGATTGTTAAGTAAATGAATAACTGTAGTAAAATAATCATGATTATATTTTTATTTTGCTATAATCCATCAGTCCTAGAACAGGTCTTATGAAGGATAAATCCCGTTTTTAAAACTTTTGGTTCAAACTATCATCAAAGGACAGAGACAACACTGAGTGTCTACAGTCGTCTGTAAAACATAGTTGTGGTTTGGGGCTTCATTCCAGCGAGTGCTTTTGCAGATCTTGTCAATATTGATGAAATAATGATTGCATGTACCATCAGATTTGGATGCACCATGGAATACAATCTGGAAAGTGTCTGATTGACAACAACTTCATTTTTCAGCAGGACAATGATCTGAAAAAACACACAGCCAATGGAATAAAAGCGTACCTGGATAGATTACCATCAGTTAAGAACTGACATCCCCTGGAACCAGACCTTAACATTATTGATATAACATGTATAACATTATCTTGACGGAGAACAGAACAGCCAAAGAAGAGCTTTTGGAAAGAAAGCTTGCCTAAGATCAGAATCTGTGCTGAAGAATAAAAGTGGTCATACTGAATATTGACTTTTAAGCAACTCACAGTATTGTAAATTTAAGAAATTTCTAACTGAATGCCCATTGGATACTTCACAAATCAGCAACCTGTCTGCAGCAGATGTATTTGATAACCTCCTTCTGTAAATGCTGGCAACATATTACTCACAATCATATGTGCTTTTTTTAAATTTTATGAAATCGACATGGAGTTGTGAGACATGCATTTGTAACACGAACACTACATGTGGGAAAGGACTTAATCCTGACTACATTAGTCTTTCTAGGAGCTCCCATTGCACAAGGAACAGTCTATTGTACTACCAACATGAATGGAAGAGAGAAGGAGAAGAATAATTTATGCAGAAGTTGAAGGAATGACAGAGTTGGAGAGGGAGGGAGAGAGGCAGACAGACAAGCAGTATAATTTATGCACAGCTCAGAGCTCAACAGTGTAACAGTGATCCAAGAAAACGGACCATTCGGCTTGATGGTTGCCCGATAAACCCAATACGCTTGTAGGGCTATGTAGTTGGTCACACAGGTTTTAGTAAAATTACTGCACTAGATCAAGTTTTACTTAATGGTTTGGTATGTAAAGTTTTGTTTTATTTTAATGTAGAAGTGTCACGTACTCTCGCAACTTTAACAACATTCTTGCAAGATTTAGCTATTTTTCCCTTGTGGGTTATTTTTAAAAAGAAATCACCTCACAAAAGTCCACAGACAGCATAGGCAAGAACTGCTTTCAGAAATCGAGACACACCTTAGTCAGGTGAGACTGATGATAAAATGATAACATAATGCCTCCCGAAACTGTTATAGTTGTGCCATTTATAATTAAGCTATAGTTGAACTGCACTTGACCACACATGCACTGTAAACAATAAAATGGGTGTGGGGCTGATCACAGACAAGATGTGGGAAATGTACTATTTGTGAAATGTTGTTAAAACATAGAATATAATGATATTCATCGTAAGCAGAGTGTAAGCTGTGGAGAACCATGAATAGTTTGAAAAGTTGCAGAGAAACAGATGGATGAGTACAACAGTGAAAATGAGTGGTACATTTCTTTAATTAGATGCTAAAGTTACATGTTGGTTGTTGATCCTCTTTAACAATAATTAAAGGCTAACATTTCAGATTAAATTACTAAGTCACAGAACATTAACAGTGCAGTTGATTTGCATTATGTGAGGTACTGTATCCTGTTATATGTCATTACTGATCTTTCATTTATTCAGTTATTTATCATTTATTTTCATTTTCACATTTCCCTAAATTATCTTCCAATTGTCTCTCGTCTATAGAGCCCGATTATTTTCATTTTGGCTTCACAGATTTACTGTTTCTGACCAGATTTTGGTCAATTAAAACATTGTTGTCCATAATTTTATTTAATGAAATAGCTTGGTAACATTTCAGTATGGCTAGCGACTGTGTTTGTTGTTTTAGTACAGTTTACTGAAAACTGAATTGCATTTATTTTGGGACTATTCAGAGTTGTGCTCTAGATTGTATTTACAGCAACAGGACAGAGCCAAAATAAGTATCAGAGAATAAATGGCGTCTCTATTCAATCATGCAAATCTTCAATCCATATTCAACATTTTGATGCTCCTTTAAAGTGCAATTCCCCTTTGGGATTAATAAAACACTCTTTCTATATGCAGCATTTATCTATTTCGCTTCCACCGTATGACACATTGCTTGACTTAATTGCTTTTGCACTGTTTAGAATGTGCAAAAGCATCTTAAAATATGCCCCTGGCACCTCAAACTTTGCTACTCGTGTAAGAAGTTGATAAGTACTCAGGCTGTGAAGTTATGAAAAGACACAGTCAAGACAGCGTTGGTAATGCCAGTGCTGGTGCTACCTCGTAGCCCTTCTAAGCTGATACTGGGATTACATGACACACCCATAAAGACTTATTTAACAAACCTGTTTTGTAGATTGACTGTTGAATTGCAGCCAAATCAAAGTAGTTTTAAATTTGCCTAAAACTGAAAGATGTGAGAGGGAGCGATGCATATCTGCTGTGTTCTGTGACCCAGTGCAGCAGTTTGACTCACTGATGTGAGTTAGCTTTTGTTAGTCTGCACAACAAGCTTCATGGCATATAATATCAGTTGTTGGTTATTAATAAAATATAGAGAACATGAGCACAAAATGAAGGGAAATGAAAGTATTTTTTTCAATTTGTTGATCATTTTGTTTTATTTTTATATCTTGTTTCCTAAATATTAAATTGAAGCGGAAACTTATAAGTGGAACCGTGTTTTAGCACGGTGGCAGTGAGTTCCACAGTGAACCTATACTGTATAACTCATCGTTTAGTTCACAAGTCATGCAACTTGTAACTCAACACTGCATGGGGTTTGAGATAGAGCAGAAAAGAGTGAGAGATGAAATGGAAATTGAGGATGAGATTAGGAGAGAGAGCAAAAGAGGGGTGGAAGGAGAGGGATGGTGAGAGATGAAGAGCAAAAAAGTAAGAGATGGAGAGACTGGTGTGGCTAGCCAAGCAGAAAAGACTGTCAGTCTCTATAAAAGATCTCCTCTGTCAGATTAGTATGAGAGGGCTTCTCTAACACTGCCTCTCTCCCTCTCTTTATCTCTCACTCCTCTTGCATGATTCTCTCACTCATTTCCCTCTTCATGTCTCCCTCTCATGTGTCTTTGCTCTCAGCATAATTTGTTATGATATGGGGACTGCTCCTGTTTTTGTTTTGTTTTTTGGTATGTCAGATTAGCACCTTTGTATTTTTTACACACAAAAACCTGCCTGTGTCTATTCTCTCAGGCAAAATGGGCTTGTACATATAAATTACTGTATTGTTGTGTCACTGAATGAGCAAGTATTTGTTCACGAGGCTTTTCTTTCAAGACGGGGAATATCATTAGCGATAATTAGTCTATGATACAAGCTGTGGCTGACGAAGACAGACTGCATGACACAATACGGAGCTGTAGACTGGAGTCTGAGGAAACAATGGTGTGTAGTTTTTCCACTCGCAGTCATTTAATAACTCTGACAGTAATGTTTTATGACTCTTGTACTCCTATAGACCTCTATGCAATTATTATTGATTTTCTTTAAGTTGTGCACTCTGCTAAAAGCAATATAGCCCAGTCACTTCAAGTTTTAAGTGTTGCCCATCATGTTATGTCAGCTACTCCACACCTGACTTTAACATCCATAACATTTCAGAAAGCTCATAGCAATGTTTGTTTGTTTAATAAGATAATATTAAGAAGCACTAAAACCATGAATTTCAGCATTTCTGGTAAATCAGCTGATCTCAGTGCCAGCCCACAATAGCTGATGGTTTAGTTTATACCCTCCAGCGATCATATCCCGTATTTGCAAGCCACATGGATGCCCACATCTGTTCAAAGTACAGTGTAGATTCAACACTCTAAGGAAACAACGATGGATGGTTGGACTTTTTCCAACACCAATGAAGTGCCCATGAGGCAACAGCAATGTACATTGGCTTAATAAAATTAGAAGTCTAGTTGGCATTAAATAAATGCCTACTTCCCATCACCCCAGCCTCTGAGCCTGGTTCTGTCAGAGGCTGATTCCTATTAAAAGTAATAATAATAATAATAATGGGTTGCATTTATACAGCGCTTTTCGAGACCCCCAAAGCGCTTTACAATTCCACTATTCATTCACACACTGGTGAAGGCAAGCTACAGTTGTAGCCACAGCTGCCCTGGGGCAGACTGAGGCTGCCATATCGCGCCATCGGCCCCTCTGGCCAACATCAGTAGGCGGCAGGTGAAGTGTCTTGCCCATGGACACAACGACTGAGACTGTCCGAGCCGGGGGTTTGAACCGGCAACCTTCCGATTACAAGACGAACTACCAACTCTTGAGCCGCGATCGGAAAAAGTGAGGTTTTCCTTCCTGCTGATGCCAATAGCTTTTTCGTAGGGGGGCTTCTTGCCCCCTACGAGCAAAGGGGCAGGACGCTTGTTAGTTCAGGTCAGCCATGAAGTCAAAATCTGATATCATACCAGCAGTCATGAGCTGATGGTGATTTAGCTTTTACACATGTAAGGTGTGCTGTTTAAGCTACTTTACCCTGCCCAATGTTACTGCATACATGCAAGCTTCTTTGCAACCCACCTCCACTGCAGCTTCTATTTTGATGCAATCTTTGTCATGTCTGTTGTCACGGATACCTGCTCTGTTCTGTGCTGGGATCTTGCAGCTGCTCTTTCCGTCTCGTACTTTCCATGTGTGACAGAACAAGGAATCCCTGAGCAGAACCATGTTGCTAATGATGACTCAATATTTTATTGAATACAGTGACCCTGACTAAACTGTATTTGTTTATTTTCATTGTCCTGTCTGTCTTTAGTCATACCCAGTCAGTGGTTTGGGCGATGATGATTTCCACATTCCACCCATCACTCCTCCTACCCTGCCAGATCACATGGTACCCCCTCACCTCCCCCACAACTCCCCGTCTGGACCGTATCACTCTCTGGACCCTCCCTCCAATTCAGCTCCACACCACCCCTACCAGTTGCAGGGCATGGATTTGCCCAGCATGCCTGGTAACCAGGATGGGGCCACTATGTTGAGCCAAGATGGAAGCACATTCAGCCGGGATGGTGGCCCAATGACTAGCACTCTGTCTGTGGTAAGTGGTTCCAAATAAGTCACTGTGTATACACCTGGCATTTATGCTTTACTAGTAGGGAAATACAATTTCAAAGATGGATTTACGACTATAAATACCAGAGTAGCTTTACATGATTCATTTCAAAATCGCCCCTTTACATTTGATGCGAGACCTTGGTGCAGGCACTTTAAGCCAGTTTTGTTCTAATTGGTGTCTACTCACAAACACAAGGTTTGTATGGCTCTTCTTGTGGTTTGTACACACAAGTTCAGATGGAATCAAAAAATGCAGACCTACGCAAAATGAGTCTGAGTAGACTTTTTTTTTCTTTTTCTTTTTTTGGCTGAAGTCTGAGTTCTGTGACTTTACACTGAGGGTTCTGCACACACAAAGCAGGGAGTCAATGTTAAAGGAAAGTCACAATTTGCTGTAACATTGGCCTTAGTACGATGATAGGAACCTATTTGAATTAAAGAATTTAGTGTTTGTTTTTTACTCTTTCCAATTTTATGTCCTTGTGTAGTGTATTTAAGTTATTTTTCAATTCAATTACATTTTTGTAGATTTTTATTTTTTTCTCTCTGATACAAAATCTTTTTTTTCTTTTGACATGTTAGATGGTATTTTACTGTAAAACATATAATCCTCAGCATGGATACAACAGTTCCCTTGTTAGTTGTTATGTATTTACCTTGGAAAAACTGACTGAACTTTTGTTCCAACAACATCTCACATTAAAAGTGAGGTACACACTAGGGCTGGGCCATATTATACCGTTCACGGTAATACCGGTATAATGTTAGGCAACGATAGGAAAATGAAATATCGCGATAGAATGGGAGTAAAACGCGCATGCGCAGAGCCTTTGTTTTCATACGCACATGGCCGATTGTTGAGTGAAACAGATGAACCACAATTGGTTTGTAAAAATGGTGCAACTTCTGTGATGTGGAACTGGTTTGGTGTTTGTCCGTCAGATACACAACAAAGCACATTTTTTTGCAGAACATGCAAGCGGCCGTTGTTATTGTCATATTTGTCGGACTAAGATGCTCTTAAATCTGGGAGTAATCTGGGTCCTAAACTCCGTATGCTTCAGGTCAAACAACACTGCAGCATCACTTAGAGTTAAAAACTGTCTAAATTCTTTCATCTTTAATAAAACGATCAGCATTGCTGCTTTACCAGGTGTAACTATAAAGTTTAACTTCCAGGCATCCATGAAAACAAAAGTTATTACATTTAACGGAGTTAGAAGTTAGCAAGAAGCTAGCGGAAGTTAGCTCGCTAGTTTCGCTAGTTACCTAAGCATGATATAGCACGTTCTGACGGAGAGATTTCTGAAAAAAATCAAACGTACAGCTCTGCTATCACTTCCAACATAAATGAAGACAGGAAACTAAACAGCAGTGACGTTTGTAGGGTTACTGAAGTTGGGCTAGCTGGTATATAATGATGTGCTACGTGATCGCTAGCGACACAGCTATGTTAGCATAACATAAACAGTGAAGCTGGAGGACGAACACTAACACTTTTCCACTTATAAAAGTTAACGCGAAGGTTCTTCATGGTTAGAGACAAATGCAATCGCATGGCAGGATACTGTAAACGGACCAAACTTCAGTCAGGAGAACAACTGAGATAATCCATCCACAATACGAGGTTAGTCATTAATATACTGCAACAACATGGGAATAGAGCAGCTGCCAGAGAATTCAACATTAATGAATCAATGGTATAGAAGTGGAGGAAGCAAGAAGAATGAGTTTAATAAAGTTTGATTTATCTGACTGCTTTGTTTCGCTTAATGTGCCTTATAATCCCGTGCACCTTATGGTCCGAAAAATACGTACTGCACACTGCAGTTTAATGTTGCAAAGCACCTCTTTTTAACTTCAGTGGATATTATACATGGTTATGCTCAGGATATGTCAGCCCATTTCTACTGGAAATGCCTTTTGGTTAAACTTTCAGCAAGGAATTTGCATTTGCACTGTTACATTTTTATAAAGCTTTAATGTACATAAAAACCAGCTTCTTGTTTAAGTGAAAATAAATGGAAGGTTGTCTTTTTGCGCTAGTAATGTTGTGGAGTTGTATTTTGTCTCGCATCAATTATATCGTCGGTTATATCGTTATCGCAAATTTTCAAATATATATCGTGATAAATATTTTTGGCCATATCGCCCTGCTCTAGTACACACTACATTTGCCCTAGATGAACAGTCATCATCTCGTTCCACTTACCATCAAATCATGCTTGATTAAAAGCATAAACATAATTCACATGATTAAAATCAATTAAATGATAAGAAAATGGATTTTGGATATTTAAATTTTATGTTACTATATATGTGTGTGTGTGTGTGTGTAATGTGCTGAAAATGTTTAAAAAGCACACAATGAGGTCACATTACCATGTTTGATGTTGAAAAGTATATGCACACACTCAGATGTAGATTCTCTTTTCATTCACGTATAGTTCGATACCGGGTTTGACAGCACTTAATGAACAAAATATGTTGTGTGGGTGACTAAATTCGGTAATGTGCGGTTGATTGGGTTGGGTGATCAGAGTTTACAGGAACACGACGCATACGGCAGCCACAATCTGAACTGCTGTTTGTGTGACAATGTGAAACTTGAAATCCACTGCCAAGCTTTTCTTTATTTATTGTGTTAGTCAAGATAAACTTGTTGTGACAAATGTGTTTCCATGGATGATCTCAGAGACATTTGTTGATATTTTTAAGTCTTTAAATCAGTTTTGGTTTTTGTATTTAGCCATATTTTGGTCATTCACATGTACATTTAGATGGAGGAGATTTGACCATCGCAATAAAGGGTTTTGCATTTATTTCCCTCTAAAAACCTCTTTAATAATCTAACTACATACCCTTCATACACGGAGTTGTTGCCAAGTCCTAAATATCAGCATCTGTGGATGTTCTTTTCTGGGCTAAATATGTCTGGTCTTCAATGGCTTATAATTAGCCTAAAAAATAATCATCGTAAACTCAGCTGCGTTAGGCCTAAATGTAGCCCAAGATCAGTGTGTGTATTTTTATAGCCCTATTACAACGATGAAATCATATCCCACTCAAGAAAAACAATGACATACTGGAAAGAAAATTTACTCTTTAGGTTTTGAAAAGACTTGCACACAGAGACACGTATGACTACAAACTCAAAAAGCAATTTTCCATTTACTAGAAGTCAAAATGTGTAAATAGTTTAGTTAACTGGACTAAAATTGGATTAACAACAAGTTTAGTAAAGCATTAAGTATAGACATTTCAGTATAATATTAATGATTCCTTAAACAGATGCCACAGTGGTGCGGTGGTTTGCACTGTTGTCTTATACCAAAAGGGTCCAAGGGTTCAAATCCACTGGCAAGATGGGGCCTTTCTGTGTGGAATCTATGCGTGTGTGTGGGTTCTCTCTGGGTCCTGTATGTTAGGTTAACTGGTAGACTGGCTGTAGGGGCGAATAGCTCTCTCTCTCTTTGTGTTAGCACTGCCACAGACTAACAGTTGGGATTGGCTCCAGCCCCAACACAACCCTAAATCGGATAAGTGGAAGAAGATGGATGGAAATCTATAAACAAAAACACATGATTGCAAAATTATCTTTTCAATTAGGTACAAAAAGTACAAATGTACTTATTTCAAGGAAATGGAGACTCCAAGAGAGTGAAACTGACAGCTTTATATGTTTTTAACTGTACTCTTTAATGGTTTATTCAGCTTAACTGTGTGAAAGAGGATATTGCCCAGGGCAGTGTTATTTGAAGGCCAATCATGGCAGCTGGTTGATCTGACATTTTCTTCTTATGTTCAATCTTCGTTTCACAGTAAAGTGAAACTCTTGCTTTTAGCGGTGACATTCACATGTGGCTCACTGTGTGATACAGTAAAGAAATGAAAGCCAGACTCGAGACTCATAGTTATTTGAACTGTCAAAAAAAAAAGGTTGTTCAGAGGAAACAGTATCAGTACTTGTCAGTCTCAGTAATAAAGATTGCTCCAGTGTTTGTTAAGAATGAAACTTTCTCATCTCCCACTCTTGATCTTTCAGCCTTTTTGTCTCTTGTCTCCATATGAAGTGTACCTGCTGTAATATTAAGTATCATTTTGAAAAAACACAGAAAGCTGTCAGCTTTGACTTTAGGTGAATAGACTGTTGTAAATAACTTTTAAATATATTCAGTTTTTTTTCAGATTCAGACTCTTTGATTGTGATTAACCTGCTTGTTAAATGCGGAACAATACAGATAATTATTTTAATGGGCTGAAGGGAATAAAGGTAAGCTCTTATTTCTCAGTCGCTGTCTGTCTCAGTTTCTCTCTTCTCTGTACCTCAGTTTTATATTTTCATGCTAACATACATTTATTGCCAGTCCATGAATTATGGTTGCCTAGCAACCGTGCCTGGCTCAGCCTAATGTTGGGAGGGTGGTAGCAAGAAGGTGTGTGCGTGTGTGAGTGTGTGTGTGTGAGTGTGTGTGCGTGTGTGCGCGTGTGTGTGTGTGTGTGTGTGTGTGTGTGTGTGTGTGTGCGTGTGCGTGTGAGTGTGTGTGTGTGTGTGTGTGTGTGTGTGTGTGTGTGTGTGTGTGTGTGTGTGTGTGTGAGAGATTCCTAGGACGGGCAGGACTACTCAGATGCAGTTAACATTCAGATGTGGATGGCTCTGTTTTTATGTTTGGCTGCAGTCTGATTGGAAGTTGTTGCTCTGAATGGTGATTTTGGTGGAACTTGGTTCCAACTCATTCTGTGATATTTATCTTTACGAAACAGCATTTTTCCTTTTGTCTATTGTATAGTGAAGGAACAAGCTGTGAACTCAAATGTATGAACGCAGGAATGAGCACCACTCTGCAGAAATGTGTCGCCCCAAAATTGGGCATTATGAATAAATACAAACAAATCATAAATGATAATACAGATTGCATGATGACATTTACAAGTTTACAAACCCTCTAGTATTTCGAGTTCATTGTGGAGCGCTTCGTACATCTGCTTTATGCGGTGTTGGGAAGTACTATGATATATTTTCCTGAACACCTGTCGCCTGAACAGATATTTCCATCTCAGCTTTTTAATTGGAAATCCAGAAGATGTGCTGCCATCCATATTATTATACACATTTCATATGATGTGGTGCAATGTAATTATTGCTTATCCTAATATTTCAGTTGCAGACACGCAGCAAGATTTCTAAATTTAAAATCTGTTAGACACAACTTACAACTGCTCAGTTGTAAGTCACTGTTCTAATTGAAGCTGCAGCAATTAGTTGATTAATCGATTATAGCTGATGGATGTGTGAAAATTGTTTGTGCAAAAAGGAAAAATATTTGATGACTTAAGTCTTAAAGATGAGAGTTAGTTGTTCTTCTTCTGGTCTTTCATTTTGGTAACAAGTGAGCTCTAGGATATTATCTGGGGATTTTGCGGTTACTTATTAAAAACATGAATAACAATGAAGGCAACGTTTAGGTGAAGCCTTAATGAAAGCAGTTGTGGGTTGAATTCCAAGCCCACCCCCCCACCCCCCCCAAAAAAATATCAGTAGTAAAAATATCAAGTTTTTTTATTGATAAAACATTTAAAATCTGAAAACTTTCCACATTAAATGTGAATGTTTCGCGCATCTACTTGTCCTTGAGTCCCAGTGTCAGTAACCACAAGCAATGGTGCTGGCTTCAACAGGGTTTTACTTCCATATAAAAACAGTCTTGATGCCAAACAAAGGGAATATCACTTGTGCCATTTTAAAAATATTTCTTAACTGGGGTTTAATTAACCAGAGTATAAAATGACAAGAAAATGCATATTAAATTGGGTAACACAGACTCTTTGCTTTAATTAAATATGTCAGTCATTGTCACTATGCATTCACTCCCATTTAAGCCCATTTAGCTAGGAAACCCCTTAGATATAGATGTATAGTGATAAACAACACAATCAAAGATCAAATTGATCTTTGGAAAATAACTTTTTAAATACAATCAAGGTTAAAAGAAAGTACACCTTCTATCATTTCTATGATTTTACATTTCAGGACGAAATAAAAAATTATCTTGTCCATAGCAGGTCTTACACTTGGGTAAATACAACATCAGACCAATGACTCATGGTGTATTGCACCACATCATTATTTAGTCAAACAAAGCCAAAATGCAGATTGTGAAAAACTAAGTACAAGTATTCGTCTCTCGCATTTTTTTGGAAGAATTTTGGTCCATTCATCTTTACATTGATGCTTCACTTTGTTTATACGCAGCTTTCTTAACCAGCGGCATTCCAATCACGTTGAGATCTTTCTTCCTTGGCATTGCGTTAACACTCACCTGAATGCTCCAAACCTGTAAAATGCCAAAACATTAAGGTGCTCACACTTCCTGATGTTTGCTGCTTAGTGTCTTAACCTCTATGGAAGCAAAGGGTATGGTTAGTTTTTCACATGGTGCTTCTGCATTTTGACTAAATCGTTAAATAAATAATGGCAGGCTGTAATATATAATATGCTTTCTAGCTCATCTGAAGTTGTATTTAAATCATTTTAGGACCAAACCAAGGACCAGTTTATTTGTTATAGTATCCTGAATGTTATATGCAGTCTTGTTTACACATTAAACATATTGTATGTTCATCTATGTTTACTAAGCTGACATTTTGTTGTTTAATTGACCAGGAAAAAACAACTTTATAAATCCTTTATTTGGCATGCTTGTTGTAAAATGTCATGTAGGTAAATGGTTTTTCTGTTTGTTCAGGCATGATGGCAGCTCTTGCTGGCAGTTTTGAGATTGCATGCAAAGGAGTGATACAGATTGTATTTGACTAAAAACAGGAACATATTTATTAATTTTTCACCTCTACTTTTCATAATGAAATCCAGTAATAACCACACCTGTGTGAAGGTGTGAAAATACCGCATACAGCACTTGTTTCATGGCATGAGTCAGTCATTACTCAGCCTTCGGGGGTTTCCCCTCTGTGGCTGTCTTAGGCCATCATCAGAAATGACCCCCGCAAAGGAAAATCAGATTTTTTTTTTCTCCATCGATAATGTTTTTATCTGTGAAACAGTTTTGTTATTTTGTGCCTACAGCCTCTGGTATAACCTTGCGACCTTTATTTCCAGTTAACTGTTGCTACTCGTGATGTTACGGGCATTTGTTACATATCTTGCTCTGAATTTTCCATTGGTACCTTTGCTCCTTTTCTTTGTTATTCAGAACCAGGCAGTTTAAAATTTGTAATAGAGTTGAGCATAGTAAGATTGTAATCAAATAAAATAACTAAATATTGATTTGTAATTTTATTTCAGTAGGTATAGTAAGAAAATATTAGATTTTTAATGAAGCTCTAATATCATTTCCTCTTTTTATAGTTTTGCTGTCAAATAAATCTGGCAAAGAGCAAAAGCATTTGTGGAAAGTTATGGCGATAGGGTGTTTTGACAGTTTATTACTATGACATTTATTAAAGTCCCAACCCAGGCAATGTCAAACCACAGCTCGTATTTTCAGCATTTCCATCAGCACATACACATCGTTCTGAAACCTGTTCCCATGTAAGAGAAATGTCACTCACAGTTCTATCGAAACGCCAAAGCAGAGACCGCTGCCGAGACACAGAAGCCGAGTTGAGGTAACATGTTCCCAACAGGGACACATCACACTAGACCACATCCGTTATTATTCACATGCTTACTAAGAGGAAACTCTAAATACAAGCCATCATCGGAGTCCCGTCTTCATATTTGTGATCATAGGTGTCAAAGTCCCCACATCTGTGGTGTTAGCAGTGATAACTTTTGTTTTCCTGAGAAGTGGACTGAATATCGCTGATGACTGGCTCACTGCAAGAAGAGCTCAACCTTAGGAATGGCAGTAAAAACTCAACTATTACAAGTGTTCACACAAAAACGGGACACAAGGAGATATCTTTGTATCAAGTCATTCATTTCTTTAAGTAAATGATTTTCTATATTTAATAAATATGTTTTGACATCTACTTAATAACATTAACAAAAAAGATGAAATATTATGTTTTGAGTTTTTTGTGGGATTTGTTCAGCATTGTTCAACCCTTCATTGTGTTCATACAGTTAATCAATTGACTTTTATTTATATAAACTCACAACAACAAATGGCTCACATCAGTTTATTTTGTAAGGTAAAGAAAGTTTTCAAGTTTAAAGTTTGCTCTTTTTTTTAGTTATATTAAATAATTCTTTGTTTGTAAGGGGGAATAAATAAGAGAAAACTCAGTGGAAAGTGTTGGTATCTGCCATACCATTGTTATAAACGTAAGCCCGGGATTTGACAGACATTGCAGTCTAATAATTAAGGCACTCACGCAGTAAGGTAGTACGTTATTATTTACTTTGCACTCATCCTCTCCCACATGTGAAGTTTTGCACTAGCTTCTCATGGGAGTAGCAGTGGAGTTTAAGATCTGTAGAGAATACTTTTGGGCTTCTGATACCATCTTTCCTCAGACCTGTCAGTTGTTACCACCATTACTGTGAGATTTCATTATCAGTTAATCCCGGACTGCTACATAGCAGAGACAAAACCTGATCAAATGAGGGGTAGAATGTCCACACACAGAGGCCCAGATCAAGGATGCTTCATTTTTTTTAATTTTTATTCTTATCCAAATCAACTAATACTGATTGGATTTTGCATCCCAGGCTGTAGTGCATTACATAATGTGTTTTGCCTGTACAATAATGAAAAGCTAAGAGAGCTAACAGCAGATTGGAATATTTTAAACATAAATGCAATAAAGGGAAGTCATCCACTTTTTTCACTGCCATAATCACTTGTTTTGTTTACACAGATGCAGCAGATGGTGAATTCAGATTCTCGGTTTACCAGCAGCCAACAGCCAATCGAAGCAGCGCTTGGGCCCAAGAGCCAATCAGGCATGAGCCAGCAAAACCAGTTGTCCACCATCAACCAATCCCAGCTGGGACTGAGTGGGAACTCTGCTACCCATAATTCCCCTTCACCTCCTGGAAGTAAATCTGCCACACCATCTCCCTCCAGTTCAGCACACGAGGACGACAATGATGATGGACTCAGGGTAACAACACACAGACACATGGACGCAGCATCTTCTGTTCAAATGACTCACATCTTGTTGGGCTGTAACACCCAGTTGTGTTTTCTTTTGTGAGAGAGCTATTTTAATAATGTTATGTGTCATCATGGAGGCATTCTCCATGCATATCAACTAGACAGAAATCAGCTCTCTCGTCGTTGGCTGTCTCACACCGCTCCAAAC
Organism: Rhamphochromis longiceps; assembly: GCF_057381845.1. NCBI lineage: Eukaryota > Metazoa > Chordata > Actinopteri > Cichliformes > Cichlidae > Rhamphochromis > Rhamphochromis longiceps. The sequence goes on from NC_140574.1 coordinate 32,959,292, forward strand.
TAACTGCTCGTTTTCTGGGGAAATGAAACTATTACTGTGTTGCTGAATAATATTTACCAACTTGGTCACACACTATAGATAGGAAACGGTATAAGCCACTGTGCAGGTAATTTTTTCTTCAGGAAGGGAAGGGTGGAAAATAAAAGAGCAAAAATGAGTCTGATACTCATACACATCATAACAGGGGCACCCCTTTATTGAGCCGTATGCAAGCTCAGGAAAACCCAGCGTGCTTATTAGACAATGCAGATTAATTTATCTGGCGGCTTTTACTCACAGATGGTTTAGAGTGCTTTAAGGAAGAAAAATTATTCATAAGAGCAATATTAAAGGCATTAATTTACCATGATAAAGAAAGTGCAGTTGTGGTGCAGCATTACAGGCTAAATATGACCTTCTTCATAATCCAAGTGAAGGATCCAAAGATTTTGGTTATGCCATTGGCCAGATGGTGATGTTACGTGAATCAGATAACAGCAGGAGGATTTTTTTTCCTATGATGTAAGGCTGCAGACAGATGAATTTGATTAAAGCACATACTGTGCTGATGAAGCAGCTTAGATGAGTTTGTTTTGGTTAAGTGAAAATGTATTTCTCTACAGAAAATCACTGCAACAGCTAGCAGCCATCAAATCATAGAGAAAGCAGCACAACTGATACCACTTTAATATAATTTGTAGACACAATAATGTTGCTCAAGGGTCATTATTGCAGCTTGACCAATCGTGACATTATGATGTCATAACTTTGCACCCTGGGTCCAGTACTTTCCTTCACTTTCCAGTTTGTGTGTAGTATTATTTTCAGACTTGCTGTTTTCAGTCAAACATTAATTACTTAATTATGTTTTAACGCCCTTTCTCAACATTTCTTTATATCATTTCTTGTCATTTTTAAAGTGTTATTGAGCACTAGTTTTCCAGCTTTCTGAATGTCTTTCAAAGTTATGGTTTGGACATTGGCTGCTTTTTCACTCATTTTCAGAGAATTGTTCACTAAGCCACTTAATAACACTGACCTCAAGTGATAAACCAGTGTTGTGTTTAAACATATTAGATAACATAGCAATGACACAACTCTATATTGTACCTCTAGGCACATCGTTACTAGCAGCCTGTTGCATACTACTTCTTTAGGTAAATCCATGAAAATTGTCAAAGATGACACAATTTGACAGGCATTTTTGCACTAACAAGGTGGTTTCCAAAAAGCTATTAGCCAATAACTTGACGCATCTCAGCATGGTATGCAGTGTGCCCTTTAAACATGTGAGCAAACTGCACATCAGCCCCCGACGTCATGTGCACCTCAAGCACACATTTATACAAGGATTTCTTTAACAGTATAGAAAATTCTTCTTCCTCAGCTGGGCTTATGTTGTTATGACATAAAGTATATGATCTGAACCCTGTTAAATGATAATCAGTAATTAGTGAAAGTTTCTCAGAAGAATAACTTAGAACCATATAGACAATAACGTTTGAGCAGATGTGCTGCTTTTGCTGAGGTATTATGGCGACTTCACCCGTTTAGCGCAGCAATGACTGTAACCACTCTACTGAGAGGCTCTTCTGCTGGTGGGGACTTTCCCTAAGACCATCTCTGCGGTTTACTTATTGCTTAACATCAAAGATTAGCTGAGGACATGTTTTAAAAACAGTTTTGGTGTGAATTGTTCAAATGCAAACTTGCTGACAACAGAAAGAAAATCACTCACTCTACAGTTTTTAAGGATATATTTAATTTACATTCTAACATTTTATGCTTTACGTGTTATATACAAATTTCTCTTTGTCAGTCTATATCGGGGGTATCCAAGTAAAATTTAAGGAGGTCCAGTTAGAGAAAATTTCCTCAAACATTGGTCCAGAAAATCATAAAGTTCCACATAATTATATATATGTAAAATATGTTTTCAAGTAGACTGACAGTTGTAAAAGAAAGTACAATTTAACAGTATTTTAACGTTTGCAATTAACTTTTACAATGGACTGGCAGGTACTCTAACAATAAAATAATAATAAAATGTTCTTTTCTCATTTCAAGTAAAACAGGATTTGGAGTTTTTTGTTTTTTTTTTTTTTAAAAAAAAGGTGTCTTCAAATAAAATGTTTAATTTTGAGAAATGAAAAGGTTTCATTTAAGTTTCCTTTTTTCTTCTTTTTCCTTAACTACACTTCACATGCAAACAATCTCGGTGTTAACACTCCTTTTCCCTCTGTCTGTTTCTCTGAATGACTGTTTTCACATGCGCTTTTTTGATTGGCTGAGATTGTTCTATGTTTTTCCTTAATAATTAATTACACTGACAACTGTAAAGACAAAGGAGGTTAAAATAACCTTACCGTAAACAAGAGAAAAGCTGAAAAATAAAAACAGTCTGTCAAAATCTAGTAATAGTCGCAGTCCACCTATTGGTGACCTAGGATCTATATATTCATCCATTCACATTTTCTCTATATACAGTGTTAACCTTTATTCTGTTTCGGCAGGGAGAGAAGAGGCCAGCAGCAGCGGACATCTCCAAGAAACCGAAAACGCCAAAGAAAAAGAAACGAAAGGACCCCAATGAACCAGTGAAGCCAGTGTCTGCCTACGCGTTGTTCTTCAGGGACACCCAGGCTAATATCAAGGCACAGAACCCCAATGCCACCTTTGGGGAGGTGTCAAAAATTGTGGCCTCCATGTGGGATGGTCTGGCAGAAGAAGAGAAACAGGTAAGGGGAGGGAAGGCTGTACTAAAGTAGGAATAAGGGATAATAAATAGGAAAAGACAAATTTCACTGTATCTCAGTAGTTCAGTTTTTTGTGACGTCTCCCTTCATATGTGAAACATTTCCAAAAATGTCATTAGCACCACCCCACCCCCATGACTCATATTGATTCCGATGAGTGTCACTGCTTATATTTGGTGGTTTGCTGCACAAAATTGCAACCAAACTGATAGTAATTCTGCAAAGTTCTAGTTAAAACTGATACTATGAAGGCAGGCTCTTCACTTTTATAGAGCTCATTTTGAAACAAAATGATTAACACGGCCCAAAGCAAGAACATCAGAAAATCAAATACTGCTAAGAACATGAGCATAACACACACTAAAAATGATTAAGCAGAGAGAGAAAACATATTAAAACAGATCAAAATCAAATCAGAAAAGGCTTACCGATAAGTTAGTCTTCGTTGGTCTGTGAGTGACCGACTTAACCTGAATACTCAGGCAGTTCATCCCACAGCTTAGGGCTCTGACAGCAAATGTCTGCCAGCTGCAGTTTTAACAGATGTCCTCTGTTCAAAGATCTCAGGCTCTGTCGAAGCTCATGTCTGACTAGCAGGTCATATAGAGGACGGATGCCACGAAGATCCTTAAAAATCAGCAGTAGCATTTTAAAAGCTGAGTACCAACAGTGAAATGAAGCTAAAACAGGTGTACTCAAATTTAACAGTAAGTCGTTTTTTCTGGTACTTGCATAATATACAGAACTGATTCTCATTCCTCTTATCTGTCTTTTGTATTTGGTATCAGTTTACAGTAAAATCCAAAATTAGGATGCAAAATTGAGGTTGGGATGATGGCAAACACTATTTTTATATTTGTGAGAGAATGTTGACATTAGTGATTTGTTTATATCACCACTGTCTAAATAAATCAAATCAAATCACTTTTATTGTCACATCACGTGCGCAGGTACACTGGTACAGTATATGCGAGTGAAATTCTTGCGTGCGAGCTTCACAAGCAACCAGAGGTGTGCAAAAAAAAAAATACAATAACATAAAACAAGCAAAATATAAGAAAGGCTAAATCTGAGAGTAATAAATATATGTACAATATAAGAGTGTGTGCATTACTGGATGTGTATACTAAATATGTTTTTCTACGTGTGTGTGTGTGTATATACATATTTTACAAATTAAATAGAGTAAACAATAAAATAAAATATATAAAATATACAGAGGTTGGTAGTTGAACATGTGCAAAACAAGTGGCATTTATATACAGTGTGGAGTGCAGATATAGCTTCAGAGAAGCACTAGCATTACTGCACTCTTGGCCTTGAGGCATAACATGCTCATTTTATTCTGTGACATCATGAAGGAAGCAAATGCAGAGTGCGTGAAAAAGGCGATAAGTGTCAGCATCATGTTTGTGACAGGAATCAACCGTTTATTAGGGGAATGTGAGCTCTAACAATACCAATGAGATTCACAGTCATTAATGTGAACCTAACAGTTATACAAGTGGCATGTCAGCTGGACTGATCGCTGCTGGGCTTCAGAGAGTATTGGCACATGCTTTGGGAATTGATAAATTTGTGTTATTAGAAAAAGGCATTAGCTCAGCACTAGAGTGATATTATTATTATTCTGATTAAATCCAACCTAATTTTTGTAGTTGTGCCTTTTGTTTATCAAATTCTGTGATGAAGGTTCACACTTTCAGAGTTAAATGTTTGCGTTTCAGGTGTACAAGAAGAAGACTGAGACAGCTAAGAAGGAGTATCTCAAACAGCTGGCTGCCTACAGAGCCAGTCTGGTTTCACAGGTGCGCTACACACACTGATACACGCCAAGTTAAGTTACGGATTATAAGAGTGAAGGGTCAGAAAATTCCTGATTTTCAGTTTTCCTTTTTCTTCTTCTACAGAGTTACAATGACCCATCTGAAATGAAGCAAACCCACTCTTCCTCCTCATCTTCCCCCTCTTCTACCTCCATGATTACACCCAAACATTCAGTGTACCCTGGTCACCCAGGGCAGCACCCTTCCTCCAGCCCACTCAGCCACCCTCTCCCTCCTCATCACCATCAAGGCATGTACATGCCCTACCCTCACCCCTCACACCCTTCCCACACTTCGAGCCCTGGCCTCAGCCCCCATCTTCCCCCTCCCCACCCTCAGATACATCCCCAGCTCCAGGCTTTGTCCTCCAGAGGGACGGTGCCACGAGCCAGCGTCCCCCATCAGGGAGCCATGTCTCTTGGCACTGTAGCGGCCGCGTCCACCCCTCCTCTCCAGATCAGCCCTCCGCTCCACAGCCAGGCACACCTGGGAGGGCTGCACAATCCACACCATCAGCACCAGCAGCTCAGTGGCCACTCAATGGGAATGGCACACTCCCCTGCTATGACACAGGTCAGTTGCACTTGATAAATCTTACTATGATGATAATGATACATGCGTGTGTATGTATGTGTGTTTCCTAATTTCTCCTACAATCAATCTGCAGGGACAAGTCGCTGCCCTGTTTCCATCAGATGTGGGTCATAAGGTCATTTATGTGTGTGTTGGACCGTAATGGTGACGCAGCATTTGATTCAGTTTACTACAAGATTTTGTTCACTTAGAATGATTCCATGTCTTAATTATATGTATCTGTTTTAGCATAAATCTTAAATAAGTGTGGACAACTCCAAGAACCCGCTGAGCAACCGTTGTGTTTGTGCGTTTGATATCGGTTTGATGTGGAAGTAGGAAAAAAGTGCAATGCACCAACCACATTTGCTGCATAATTGGCAAAAGTCATTTTTGCTAGTAATACTTTGAGATGGTGTGAGGGGTGAGGACAGCTACAACACACAGATACTGCTGTTTAACTACATGTAAGAACATGTGGTTACCCATCACTAATGGTGTTGCTGGCAGGTGTTTGAAGTCTTTTGGCACAGGTACCATGGCTTTCTCCATCACTGATGTGGATTTGCCTGAATGTTAGTGATTAAATGTCTAAATGGCAGAATGTTGTCACTTTAAGATTAGTTAAACCGACAATGTTACACAGCTGAAAAAGGACTTACCTCGACTGTAACAGAGTCAATCAGTCTGTCAGTCAGCCTCTCTGCCTTTACTGTCAGTGTTAGCTGCTCATTTAGTATTTCTGCGAACAGAGGGGAAAAAGAAAAGATGAACAGCTATGATATGAATTCATGGAAGACGGTTTCCTCCAGAATAGTTAAAATCCAAAGATTACCACTGAGCCTCACTTCCCATTTGATCCCCCTTCCTTTTTATGGTACACTTTTTAATCCCCAACTCCCATAATCCCTTTCTCTCCTCCATTTTGCATATTTTTAGAAAAAGAGAGACCCGAAAACACAGAAAAGTAAAAGAGAAGGCAAAAATGAGAGGACACAGCTACAGAGCGCTAAAAGTTTTATTTTTTTTTACTGAGTCAAGAGTGAGAACTGATGGGGGAAGGGAGAGAGGAGAGAGAGAGAGACAAAAGAGGCAGATGGGGTCTTTGTGAAGGAGTGAAGGAGAAGAATTTGCTCAACAATAGATGAATAGGTGAGGTAGAGGAGGAGGGGGAGAGGAGAGCAGGGGGAACCAAACCACCTGCTGTCCTCCTCTTTCTCCTCTTTCACTCACAACACTCAGATTAACTTCCCTTTCAGTCCCCCCTCCCCCACATACACACTTTTGTCATTTTACACACTCATTTTTCCATCTCTCTCCTCCCTCGAGTATCCTATGGTTAGAGACATGCTTGCTGATGTTTTTTTTCCTCTTCCTCCTAACTTTACATTTTCACTTTTTTCCCTCCCTCCTCCTGGGAGATAGAATCAGAAAAGCTCTCAAAATTCTGTAATTACTGCTCATGAACCTGCGACCCATCCCTCTCCTTTTCATGCGAGTTTCATTCAGAACTTCATTCCTATCTCTGTTCATCTGAAACCATTCTGCCAAAGATGTGCTAATAGATGGCTTTCAGAACCCATCAGCTGTCCATGGACTAATTCAAGTTGAAGGGGGAAATAAACAGTATATCATTAAAACTTTCCTTAATGACACTTTAATGCAAGAAAAAAAGATTTTACTTTTTACCTGCTTTTTTCAAGTACTGTGACTAAATTTTCACTAAAGTTATGTTTGGCACAGTGAACCCTCTCAGACTATTCAGGACAACTTCTCCTTTAAACCTTTCATTTTTTTCTTGTTAAACACTTTTATTGCTATTGTCTGAATGCATCTAGTGTAACAAAAGAGAGACCCCAGTATTTTTCTTCAATGCTACTTTTCCTGTCTCACCATCAACAATGAGCAGCTGTGACATAGACTCGTTCTATGACACAAACTCCACATAAGGACAAAAACACTTCATTATTATTTTACTAGCAGCAATATTAGCAGGCAAGCAAGTCACAGTGCATTTGTGACCTAAGTGGGGAAATAGGTGAAATAAGTTAATCTTTTTCCACCTTTAGCAGGAACTGTTTTGTGTTACAGGTTGTTAAAATAATATTTATTTATTTATTTATTTAATTGTCATCGGATTGTTGTTGCTGTGCATGCTAGGAATCATAAATGCATGGCATCGCTACATAAGTGTAAAAATGTACTGTATGGTTGTCGCACTGGGTCTCAAGCGGTTTGTTAGCACTAGCAGGTAAGCTAACTTTTTGCCAGATAAAAACTAATTTTATCTATTAAATCAAACCATCTCATCAACCAGTATAGATAGCACCAGTATTGTATTTAACTATCGGTCATCAGCAGGGAATTTGAAACGTGGGGCTTGGGTTTAAGAAGTTTAAGTTTGGGTTTAACATAAACTTTTGGCTTGTGTTAACGCTACCATGTTTGCTAACATGCTAACGGCGGTCTGGCGAGGAAGGAGCGGCTAGTAGGTCCAGCGGGCATGTGGTGTGGAGGTTAGCCGGACAACTCGGAGGCGAGTCACTTAAATAGAACAAAAGACCTTTAGTTGGTTATATTAGCAGAACAAGACCATACAAGCTAGGTGTCCACGGCTCTACTCTATTCGTACATGCATGTGCCGGGGGTAGGTAGTCGCCGGCGCCAGCCCATTACAGTGGTACGGTCTCTCTAAACAGATGCTTGGCTGTAATGACGGCCTCTGCACTCACACTAGGAGACTCTCAAACTACTACAATAATAGGACGACACTCCCTAGCGGTGCTATGTCATAATAAGGGTTGTTACAATGGACAAACTACAAACTATCTCTTAAAATAAAATTTCATTTAACATTGCATACTTACGGAGCCCCTCTGATGACATGGTCCAAAAAATAAATAAATTGTGGCCACAAAATATACGTAATGAGTATAACGTGCCCACGAAATACTTATTTGTGGCCACAAAATGTTATTATGTGGGCACGAAATATGTATAACATGCACACGAAATGCTAATTTGTAGCCACGAAACACTTGACCGATAACTGTGATCTTTCCCAGCCCCTTGCAGTTGGTTGACAATAAAATCGATCCCGGCGTCCAGGTCGTACTTACGTCTGTAAAGCAACTGGGCTCTCAATATCCTGTTTAAATGTCTCTCCGTAATAATGGTTCCTTGCATTGCCAGGCTTTTCAAAATGCATTTGTAGCTCATTCCCAGCCTAAAATAAAAATCAATCATACCGTCTCTGTCCATGGTTTATAGGTTTAGCCTACTCTCATGCTTATGTCTCTACGCAGCTGTCCAGGAATTGTATCAATATGATGTGCACACATCTATTTCGTGGCCACAAATGCGTAATTCGTTGCCACGTTATACCCAATTCGTGCCCACAAATTAGCATTTCGTGCGCACGTTATACCTATTTCGTGCCCTTGAAATAGTATTTCGTGGCCACAAATAAGTATTTTGTGGGCACGTTATACTATTTTGTGCCCACGAAGTAGTATTTTGTGGCCACAATTTATTTATTTTTTGGACCATGTCATCAGAGGGGCTCCGTACATACTAACCTTCTTGCTAACATTATTGCTTTCATCTAAGTGGAAATACTAGTTGGCTAGCTTGCTAAATTATTTCACCAGCTAATGTGATCTGACACATACATTTATATCTGGGGCCACAATATGTTACTGTTTTAGAACTCTCCACTGCGGCGCTCACAAATCCTGTCCTGTTGCAAGCTTTGAAAGTGGCCACTCAGAACAAAGTGGGCTTGTAATTGTGATTTAGTTAAAGAATGAATATTTTCAAGGTCTCCTTTTTTGTCAAATGCATATTTGAAATCACTAACTTATTGTTAATGGTGCTCCCTCTTGAATTTATTTATTTATTTTAAATAAGTTATAATCGTTTTGTTTGTTTACACCTTGAGGCAGTTGTTGTTGTTGTGATTTGGCACATTATAAATAGAATTTGAATTTAATTGTTTGGGGGTGTTTGTTTGTTTGTTTGTTTGTTTGTTTGTTTGTTTGTTTGTTTGTTTGTTTGTTTAGGGCTACCTTCCCTCCCTCCAATCTGACTACCAGCCAATAGGTGGAGGTATCATGAACAGTGGAGCAGTGATGTCATCATCGGTGGATTACCACCAGATGGGTCGGCATACACCGAATCATCACCCCTCTCTGGACTGGAGCACTGATTACCATGGCAACGGGTGTGTACTAACACTGCACTGGATTGCAGGTGTTTAAAAAGAAACCCAATACTCGACAGACGTGTTGTTGTCTGCAGTGATGTTAGATGATGTGTGGTTACAGATGGCAGTGGCCACATCCGATCAAGAAAACATGGTTCATGGAGGGGGAAAAAAGTAACATCAAAGATACATTTCAAGAGCAGCAACAACCCCTTTCTGACTACACCTTTCCTGTGTGGAAGTCTGTGACATGTTATTATAATCCTGGATAACAAAACTTTTAAAAGTAATTTGTAACATAGCAGTATTAGTACCATTTAAAAAGTTGGCATGTAACATTATATTCCATACTGTAAGAAGAGAGATTGTTAGTCAAAGTTTGCGTTTAACTTTCACTTTTGCATTTAGCATCTCTACCACCACATAACCAGCAAAAAGCTTGGTAATTTCTATTGAATTAACAGCTTTAGCCAAAGTAAAAGTTAGCTAACTGTGATTTCAGGGCTGTCCTGCCCAGTGAGCCTAACCACTAGTGTTGTGGAGCTGTAGTTAGCATTAAGGTAACTCTTCCAAATGCAAAGCAGAGCTCCTTAGCAGCTGATAGACACTTATCATTGGCTGACACAAAATAATGCAAATACTTCCACCATGGAACAACCAGCCTGTCTGTCATTGCTCACTGATTCAACTGCACTATTATTAGATGGGTTTCTAGGTGCAGCATATATTTAAACAAAATAACAGAAAGAAAATGTTACCTGTCCAGATGGTGCTGCTAAACTGTTAAAGGATAAGAGAATACAGTGAGACGATGTCAATGAAAGACAAAGGAAAGTTGGTGTTGAAAACATGATGGGAATGTGGTGTTTCTATTAGTCTTTCATATATAATAATGTGAGGAACATTTACCCACTGCTCTTGATAGCCATCCAGTGAAGCAGAAGCTTTTCTATCTTAGCTAAATATAAAAACCTTTTAGCAGTAGTTCTCAGTTTCCATATGAATGTAGAAAAATGCCTAAAAGCAGATGCGTGGGATTACACCTATTAAAATGAAATACAACTGTATTACCTGTAATATTAACCAATGTGTACTCTGCAGTCTACATTAATCACTTTAAATGCATATCACCTCGGCATACAAAAGATTTGGATTAACGTAAATTAATCTAGAGTAGAAATGACCAAAACCAGTTCATATAATCTTATAACAGACTTGATTTTTCTTGAGGCTCGTTAGGAAACAAAAGGGGAAAAACTCGTGGTCATCATTGAAACAATGAAGCGTGTCAAACATGTCCTTATTGATTCTCCTCTCTGCTTCCAGGGCTCTCCAGAGAGACAAACCTCTGTATCTGAGCTAATCTCAGGACCAAATGGCATCAACCTTCTGCCAAGCCCTTCTACTGCCACACCACAGAACCTCCAGCTTGTTCTCTCCATCCTTAAACACAGCGAGAGCCAAAAATCAGACTCACAGTGGATCGTCTAAATCCGTAATAAATTAGTTTATCTCTTAAAATAATAGTTCCAGCAACAGAAGAATGGAACATTTCTCGAGAATGCTGACAAAACATCTGCATTTGGCGCTTTCTACTGTCTGTTTACTGCATTGTACCACCATTGAACTGAAAATGTGTACACCAGCATGGAGAGGTATATTGGTGTATATACTCCAACCTTTGTCTGATTTCCCATCTGCCCCAGTTCCTCTTTTGCAAGGATGGTGTTTACAATTAGTTGCTGTAAATTGCTGTAACATAATCTTTTCAGTTGTCCATATAAGGACAATTACTCGTTTCTTTTTTCTTTAACTCATACTTGCGGTCTCCTTCTATAGCCAAAGTCAGAGGAACGGCAAAAAAAACAAAATGTTATTAACCAAATACGACACAAATTGTGTTTGATAACTGGTTCTTTAATCACATGAACGTTAGCCCTCAGTTTGATGCCGTCTGGTCTGAAGTCCCACTCGGTGTCTGCAGAGACAGAGAACATATGGTTACTGTGAGTGTGGAACACTGCGATAATGACTGAAATCCCACCGCTTCGTTCGGCTCAAGACAAATTGGAAAAAGATCTGGAAGAGCACCTGAAGCTGTTTGTTTAACCAGGCACCGACTGTGAATAATTGTGTACGATTAAAGAACGTTTGTTGTTCTCCTGATGAAATCCACTGTATTTTAGTCCATGAAATAATAAAATGTCAAACAATTGTCTGCTGAAAAAAAACATCCCTTTGTATGATGACAGCTCCTCCTCCTGGCATATGTCTGTTGATAATATTGATTTGGATCCAAACTGTGTGAGTGTGTGAAGTGTTAATGAGAACGCACAAGTGGGTTGCATGGTCTCCTTTGTCATCTCTATCTCTCTGTTCACAGAGGCTATTTAAGAAACTTTAACTGTTGCTGGGTTGGCTGTGTTTAAATTTGTTTTTGTTTTGTTTTTTTTTAATCAGCTTTTGTTCTAGTGTTAATGATAACGAGACATATCGCTCTCGTTCTGTATCTCTTTGTATTAATGTGTTTTTTGTTTGGTTTTTTTGGCAGATGAAAGCACGCTGGGCAACAGCACCTATTTCCTTATTTTTAGATTCTAATAATGTGTTTGAGAATAAAGTCAACGCTGCATTGACATGCACTCATTACTCCAAACCTGCCTCTTTCATGTTATTTCTGAGTGCTTTGTGACAGCTGTTTTAATTAACTGCACATAATAGCACAGCCCTTTACAACTCCTTTGACACAATACACCTTTGTCTGTATCCTGCCCCTTCATTTATTTAAAGTAGTTTGCAAGTGCAAAACAAATACCTTTGAAGTCTCGCAAAATAAGTATTTTTAACCTTTGTTAGGTCAAACAGAAAATCCTACTTTAGTGTTTCTTTTCTTTTGTAGCCACACAGCTTTAGTTTCTTAGATGGAGACGTCAGTGAAAATGTTAATATTTTTTAAATGGTCTAATGTATTGGCTTGTCACATTGTGTTTAGTATTGAATTTCAGATTTTTGGATGCCATTAATATTATAGGGTTAAAAAATAAAACCAGCACTGATTAGCCAAAAACTAATGGACTCTTGAGGCTGATTCCAAAAGCCACCCCATACAGAGTCTATATGTGAAAGATATCCACTATGATGTCACCAATTAGTTTTCAAGTCCAGCATGTTGTTGGTGGTGTTTGGAGCCAAGAATTGTTCACAGTGGTGCAACAGAATGAAGGGCTAAGTGCAAGCGTGTTTAGCAAACTGTATGAGAGCAAATTCATAATTAGCATAAACATGGATAAGTGCAATTAGTGCTCATCAAAAGTGAAGTATAAAAGCTTATTTTGTTTTTAAATGTTCTGTATGGAATCCAGTTATTTGGCTTTAATTGAGGTGTGGGCTTTAACGTTAAGCCACAAGAAAATCTACATTTAAACACTAAAGCACATTTTGTACCAGGTTGTAAACGGGCTTTTTAATGCTATAAAGTTATGGAAGTATGACTCACACATGGTGCCAGCCTCATGTGGCCAGATGAGGAACTGCAGTTTTTGGCACTTCATGATGTCCTGGTTTCTACATCCATTTTTTTCTATCTACTCTTTAATGATAACAAGCTAAAATAGATGTAGAGGAAAGATTTAAACCATGCAAAGTGGAGGCTGATTGGCTTAAAAAAAGGCAGGTGAGAAAATGATTGGACTAGAGTTATGATATCAGCATTGAGATGAACAGTGTGGTAAAGCAGTAGTCATGTAAAGAACAGAAAAGCAGGAAGATGAGTGATTGCAGATCTTTCTTACTGAACTTACCATATGCTTCATATTTTATTTATTTCGTGCTATTTTTGTTAAACTATTTCTATACATGTGCGTGGGAACATCTACCATGGGTGTGGGAAGAGTCAGAGCCACAACGGAGCCCACTAGACATTACTTCTCTTGCATTCAACATTTGCATTTCATGTAGATGCTTGCAGACACAGTTACATTTGTACCAAGGTGTACAAGGTGGCAGCACAGGGTGAAGTTACTGCACAATAGTCTTATCTTACTGTTTTTGGATTGCTCATATGTAATAAGAATATTACGGTTTTCTTGTCCTTCTGCATTGGCATACCTTTTCTACCTATTTCTCCACCTTCTGCTTTCTTTCTTTCTCCTCTGTTGGTGTGGGTGCGGAGGAGTTTGGTGTTACTCTGTGTGTTTCAGAGGTGAGGTCTTGCTAGCTCGCCTTCCTTCCTTGTTGGCGCATCTGCAAACAGTTTGGTAGGTACCCACCTATGTGCAATCTAATCAATAATTACCTGCTACTTAAGGCTGAAAAAAATCCCTCGTTGTTGCTAAATTGTTGGACTGATGTTCAGGTTCCTTGGTTCCTGATTAGAGCTGTTTTTGCTGTGGACTTTTTGTCATGACCTGGATCTGACTGTGGTTTTGAGCCTTTTAGGCTGTATTCTTTTTTTAGTGTTCATAATTTTATTATATCCATGTTACTGAATATTTGGAGTCCTTAGGTCCTGTTATAATTTAGTCACACTTCTAGAGTTTGCATATATGTGTCTGCATTTCCCTTTTTAGTTAAGTTTAGTCACTTCCTGTTTTATTTTGATATAGTCTTGTCTTTAATGTCTTAAGTTTAGTTTTATTTCTTCGCCTGTCTCATTGTCTTTTTTTTACTATTATCGCTTGCATCCAGTTTCCCTGCTCTGCCTACCTCCCCCAAGTGCCTGTCCATATAAGAGATAAGATAAGATAAGATAAAACTTTATTAATCCCTCGGGTGGGTTCCTCTGGGAAATTCGGTTTCCAAAAAAGCACAGCACCGTCTGTATGTCTGCAGCACCGTCACCAAGCTTTGTTGTAGGTTGTCTCAACAAAAATATCTCTTCTGTCACCTGAAGTCTTCCCCAGTGGACAAATATCGATACATTGTCACCTAAAGCTGTCTTGTGTCTAGATGGATCCATTGTACTCAGATGGGTATTGCCAAACATCACTCACTCAACTAAATCATTGATTTCAGGTGTTCCAATCATTTCATGACCACAGGTGTATAAAAATCAAGCACCTAGCATGCAAATTGTCTCTACAAACTTTTGTGAAAGAATGAGTCGCTCTCAGGAGCTCAGTGAATTCCACTGTGGTATCGTGACAGGATGCCAACAACAAAACAAGACCAGCCCTGAAACTTCCTCACTACCATATATTCCACAGTCAACTGTTTGTGGCCTACCAACAAAGTGGTAGGTCCTCCAAACTTCATGTGGCCTTCAGGTTAGCTCAAGAACCGTGCATAGAGAGCTTTATGGAATGAGTTTCCATGGCAGAGCAGCTGCATCACCAAGCAGCAGCCTTATATCACCATGCGCAATGCAAAGCATAGATAAAGTGGTGTAAAGCACGCTGCCAGTGGTCTAGAGCAGTGCAGATGTGTTCTCTGGTGTGAAAAATCACACTTCTTCATCTGGCAATCCGATGGTTTGGTTTTTGCCAGGGGAACAGCACTACTCTGACTGCATTGTGCCAACTGTAAAGTTTGTTGGAGGGGTGAGGTGTGTGGGACTGTTTTTCAGGAGTTGTTGTAGGAGTTTCATATTTCCAATGAAGGGACTCTTAATGTTTCAGCATACCATATTATTTTGGATAATTTCATGCTGTGAAATTTGTGGGAACACTTTAGGGATGGCCCCTTCCTGTGCCAACATGACTCTGAACGAGTGCATGAAGCAAAGTCCATAAACACATGGATGAGTGAGTTCGGTGTAGAAGCACCTCACTGGCCTCAGTCCTGACCTCAATCCACCTCAGTTCTTCTTGTCCAACATCAGTGTCTGACCTCACAAATGTGCTTCTGGAAGAATGGTCAAAAATTCCCATAAACCCATAAAAATTACTTCCTAAACCTTGTGAAAAGCCTTCCCAGAAGTGTTGAAGCTGCAAAAGGTTGGCCAACATCATATCAAACCCTATGGATTAAAATGGGATGTCACTGAAGTTCATATGCTCATGTGAAGGCAGATGAGCAAATACTTTTGGCAATAATTATATTGCCAAAAGTATTTGCCAAAGGTATATCAGTTTATAGATTTTTAATGCTCCTGGTAGGCTGCTTGTTCTGAGTCACACTTGGCTGAAAGGTTGTGACCCCCCAAAATTAACTGGGATTCAAATAAGATTATTGGGTAGAGCCTTCATTGCCATGAATTTTGTCTACAGTCTGCTTCCCCTCCAGGTTTGAGTGTGCTGCATCCTCCAGCACAGATTCTACATATCTTTCAATCAATCCTGCAGAATATCATGATTTGGAGAAAGTTTTCCTTAAAGATTTGGTAAACTGCTCCCCACGAATTATCGCCACAGCCTCATCACACCAGGACATGATGTAATGGGAAAATATATCCATTACTCCCTTGCTGCTGGTATGTATCATCCGGCCTTCAAGACAAAACTCTGTATCAACTTGACAAGACTCTTCTTCGGCATTAATTTCCAAGGTCTGAACCAGATCACTGTTAAAAGAAAAATCTCTTTTATCTTTTCCAACTGTTTTAAAATATTGCAAGGAGCCACTGTCTTTCCAAGGTTAGACTTCCTACCACCTGGTCCACGTCAAGGAAGGAAAATACTGGAAGACAACATTTAACTCATTTGGGTCACTTCAAGGACCATCGGATTTACCAATGCTCCAGCTGTTATCCAGGTGTTGGTGAATGATGTGCCTTGAGAGTTCCTCAACCGCTCCATACTAATCTGTCTGGATAATATTCCCATCTTGTCTCACACTATTTTGGACCATTAACGCCATGTTTATCAGGTACTCCAAAGATTACTTGAGAGCAGACACTATGTTAAGGGTAAAAAATTGAAGTTTCATGTTGAAGGTCAAGGTGTACTCAGCCAAGGTTCAAGCAGTGATGGAGTGGCCAGACCCCACAAGTCAAACAGTTGCAACACTTCATAGGGTTTCCTAACTTACTGGAAGTTCAGAGATTTCGGTAGACTTGCCCTACCTCTCACGAGTCATGGAATGCTGCAGCCCATCAAAAGCATTTAACACTCTCAAAGGACGGTTTCCCCAACTTCAGTTTTGATTGGGCCAAGAGTTGCCCTCTCACAGCAACTGAACAACAAAATATAGTTAGCTCGCTAGTTTCCATCTAAATATAATATACCATGTTCTGACTGAGGGATTTTCGAAACAAATTAAGACGTATACTGTAGCTCTGCTATCACTTTCAACATAAATGAAGACAGTAAAGTAAACAGCAGTGACATTTGTAGAGTTACTGAAGTTAGGCTAGCTAGTACATGATCGCTAGTGACACAGCTATGTTAGCATAATTAAAACAGTGAAGCTGGAGGATGAACGCTAACTTTTTCCCACCCGATAAAAGTTAACGTGAGGGTTCCCGATGGTTACAAACAAATGCAATCGCATGACAGGATGCTGTAAACGGACCGAACTTGAGTCACGAGAACAACTGAGATAATCCATCCACAATACGAGGTTAGTCATTAATATACTGCTGCATGGGCTGTAGTTACATCATAAGGTTTTAAAAACTGAGCTTTAAAATGAATAGAGGTAATAAAAACCGAGAGAGGCCGACAGTGATCACTGACTGTGATCACTGTTGAGATTAAATAGAACAAGATACAAAGCATTAAAACATATTAAAAACACAAAGGCCTTATTAAACACAGGGTAGTTTGGGCCCGGAAGCAGGATTTGTCATGTCATCACTTAAAGACCGGATAGTTGATTGGAAAGGATATCTGCCAGAGGAGAGGACTTTGGTTCCACAGTCAAGGATGCCTCCTTGGTTAGAGATTTTCAACGTAGGCATTCCAACAAGCCAGGTTAGGTCATCTGGAGCCTCTTATTGTTGAGGGGTGGGGTAGGGGGTACGTCATGGTCTCCTTGTCCTCCTGTGTTTACCATCGTTTTCTACCGTTTCTCCACCTTATGCTCGAACGCTTCTCTCTTCTGTGGTGTGCATGTGTGTTTGTTGTAACTCTGCTTGTTTGTTTCAGCGGCAAGGTCTTGCTGGCTCTCCTACCTTCCTTGTTGATGCACCTGGAAACAGTTAAGTAATGATCTACCTGAGTGCAATTTGATTACTCTCCTGCTACTAGGTCCTCAGTTGTTGCTAGATCATTGCACTTACTGTAAATGGTAAATGGCCTGTATTTGTATAGCGTTTTACTGTGGTAGTGTTCTGGGTTTTTGATTTGTTCTGGACTTATTCTGTACTCTATGGCGAAGCCATCATGGTTTCTAAAGAGAGAAAGTGGTGAAGAGAAAACCAAACAGGTTACCTGTTTGGGGGGTATCTGGAGTCCAGTCCAGATCTGTTTTGGTACCTTGAAAAAGAATAATTTTTGCCCACAAAACCATCTTTGGTCTATCATAAGTGTTAAACCTTTATACTGAGGGAAACCTCCCCCTCCACAGAATATAAACCTGTGTACATTTGACATTTTGATATTTTAGAAGATCATATCAAATGTTAAATGGTTTCATTCTCTCCTGTCAGCCTTTGTCTTTTTGGTAAAATGAGTTCAAATTCAACACTCAGGCCCCTAACTCTAGCAAATTAGGTATTTTCCCCTCTGTTATAATTATGTCTCCAAAGTGAGTCATAAATCAAAAGTGCAGCTGCTGAAAGGGTGCCTCCGTTTGTGTGTGCAGGTACACACTGCCCCCTAACAACCACAGGCAAGGACTGCAACCACTTCTTATATGTCATACATTTCCCGGTGTTATTACACTATCCCTAAATCCATCATCGTCACGTCATCTAAGCTGATTTTGTTGGAAAAGCACCAGATTTAGCTGTGAAGTAATGGAGTGAATAAAATAGTGTGCATACAACTAGAAATATGTTGAATGGTAGGGGGGGGGGCTGCAGTGTGTTACTCTACTTTTGGAAAGTAAAAGAGTTACATGGGATGTAATGGGAAACAGACCAATGTAAGAAAAGAGATGATTTTTTGAAGAAAAAAAAAATCTATTGGTGCATAGCTTCATGTTACTTATACATTATATAGTTATATGCTGCAACATCCTGGCAACCTGTCCAGGGTGTATCCCTAAGGGGGAGCCCTAAAGTCAGGTGTTGTGGTGCAGCTGGGAGAGAAGACATGCATAGAAAAATGTTTCATGAGTTGTTTTGTGACTTTCAGTCAATTTTCCTTTGTGTAAGGCTGCAATCAGCTGGCCTGTGCTGCTACTCTGATATTCACTGTGTTTTGAGGATCAACCCCACTGAATTCAACAACATATAAGCAGATGTTTCACAAGCTCTATGGCTGATTTCCATCCCCTGGACACTAAGGAAGCTAGTATGAAAGGGAGTCTGTGAGTGAATCTAATCAGCATCATGACCTCAAATATACATGTTTTACTCTTGATGTAATGATTACATTAAACACCACAGCATGCTATGCATCAGCCCACCATAGTGCATCACTGCAAACTACACTGCTACTGCCAGCTAACCAGTTTAGCCTGTACAAAACCATACCAAACTTTGTAGTAGTAGTATGTTTTTATGCAATATATATAATTCAGCAACACATCATATATCAATCCAATATCTGTTTTGAAAGCTCTACAAAGAATTAGGACATTAAAATAGGCTTTTTATAGCCTGTTTATAAAGTTTGCTTGCTGAAAAGTCCTTACCTTTGTAAAAATCTTTCTCCATCTAGGTGTGTTACAAATTAACAAGCTGCTCCTAAATTCAGATCAAACTGAGGTATTTGTACTCAGCCCTAGAAATCTTAGAAACCAAATACTTACTCTGGGTGGCATTACTTGGCCTCCAGAAACACTGTGAGAAATCTTTGAGGTTTTTGTCTTTCAATACCTTTGAATTAAGCAAATATGTAGGACTGCTTTCTTGCATTTTGCAGTATCTCTAAAATTACAAACACATTACAAACAACAGATGCTAAAATGCTACTAATTGTATTTATTACTTCTAAGCTGGACTACTCTAGTTCATTATTATCAGGGTGTCCTATAAACTCCCAGAAAAGCTTTCAATTGATCCAAAGTGCTACAACAAGTGTACTGACACGGACTAGAAAGATGTCCCATGATAACTTCTCTTCATTGGCTCCGTGTTAATCTAATAATCAGGCCCCATCTTATCTTAAAGACCTCATAGTACCATATCACCCCACTTTGCTAACAGACTACAGGCTTACTTGTGGTTCCCGCTCTGGGTTTTTAAGTATAATGGGAAGCAGCGCTGTGTGGAACCAGCTCCTAGTTTGGATCTACTTCTAAGATCAAACTTTCCTTTTTGATGAAGCTTATACTGTATTAGGTAACCCTGAATCTTCCCTTACTTAAACTGCACTAGGTCTAGGCTTTCTTCACTCACTTTGTTTTAATTCATTGTGTGTTTATTCACCACTCTGCATTTAATCGTTAGATATTATTCCACAGTATGTCTTTTGCCCTGTCTTCTTTTCCTCACCCAAAGCTGCCCCTCCCTGAGTCTGATTTCTTCTTTTTAAAAAGGAGTTTTTTTTCTCCCCGCTATCACCAAGTGCTTGCTCAGAGGGGGTTGTTTGATTGTTGCCATTTTTTCTCTTTGGTACTATATAAATAAAACTGAAGTGAAATGAATTTTTTGTGACCACAATTTTTAGGTTGGAGCTCCAAAACTTCGGAACAGCCCTCCTCTGCCTTATCAGGTCAGCTCAATGTTTGGTTTGTATTAAAAAAGTGTTTTTATAAGTTACCTTTACCCTCATCTTTAATTTTTGGCTCTCATTCTTCTTATATGTGTGTTGAAGTGTGCATGCAGCAGTTAATGTAAGTATTTGTGTGTTTAAATGTACACTTATTATTAACACGTGCTTCTATCCAATCTGTGAAGCACTTTTTTTTAAACTGTGTGTTTTAAAAACAGATATACAAATAAAGTTATTGTTCTTAGAAATGCAATGCCGTCTAAGAATCAGGACCACAGACACCTTCTCTGTGATCATATCCATGAACAACATTAACAAGATAGTGACGTTCGACAGTATAATGTATCACAGTGACTCACGGGAGGAGGAAAGCTCAGACAGTAAATGGACCCCTGTGTAGGTAGCATGTAGAGCTCTGCAGTGTGACCAGGAAACCTAATCCTCTGCAAACAGCCACCCTAGGGCCAAAACTGAAACCCAATCCTGCATGCACACCAAAACCCCAGAAACCTGCTGCAATCTGCATAAAGGTCAAAGTTACAGTGTTTTAGTCCTCAGATCACTGAAAGATGTTGTCTTTATTTCACTACTGTATTTACCGTAGAACTTACTGTACTACTCGAGCAATTATAACCTCAAATGTGTGAATGGCTGTTGTAAGTTAGCAGCTGAACTAAGCAACAGCTCCGCCTTACATGAAACTGTGCTTCATGTCCACGAATAAATGTCGTCATTTTTAACTATACTGTCACAACACACAAGGAAATACCATCTGTAGATGAAGATTATGAGGAACGACAGAAAGCTGCAGCAAAGCCACTAAATGGTTTTCATGTGATGTAATTTTATTCAAATGCTGCTTCAAAGGCCATGAATGATTTTAAAATGCAAAAATACTAATTGATAAAAAATAAACAATATGAAATCCTCTAAATCTCAAAATGATTCAGTAGTAACATTAGCTCCTTTTACTCAGATAAAAAGTAGTTTAAATACTGAGTTAGCTTCTAACGTATTTTCCTCTCCAGAGCAGTGAGAGGACGGCTGGATGTCTTCTCAGGAAGCACCAGTCTCAGCTTCCTCCTGAGGGAAGGGGAGCCTCCTTCCTCAGGCAGGTACTCTTGCTGCAGCAGAGCAGCTGCTGTGGAGGATTCACTCTCTGTGGATATACCGGGCACACCTGATACGCCTGCCTCCTGCATGCTGGCTCCAGACCTTTCCACTGCAGGCACCTCAGTTTGAGCCACACCCCCTACTGATATATCAGCTATTGTACCAACAGATACATTCCCAGTCTCTGCCTGACTGTTACTAATTGATATATTCTCCACTGTGCTCGCTGGTTCGAGTCTTTTGGGGGCAACCTCAGACATACAATCCTGCGAGGCAGGGAGGTTCTCTTTGGTCATGGATGTTTGAGGTTCAACAGATAGCTCATGCAGTCCTGCATTCTGAATGACTTGTCCCTGCACTAGTTCAGGTTTTGGCATGGCTACAAGAGGAGCACTGTCAGGAAGCATTTGGCTCTGAGAGGGGGACTGGACAACTGCAGGATTAACACCTGGGTTTGCTGCTAAGTTCAAGGGAGCTCCTCCGGTCTGAGGTGTTGCACTTGCATGTAAAGGGTTAGCAGCAGACAGAACTCCCCCTGCAGCTTCTCTAATAAGCATGTCTGGAGCACTGCTTGGAGCCACGTTAGGCCCACTGAATGCTATACTAGGAGCTGGACCTCTGGGGAACAGCAAATTTGATCC
This sequence comes from Rhamphochromis longiceps, assembly GCF_057381845.1. Taxonomy (NCBI): domain Eukaryota; kingdom Metazoa; phylum Chordata; class Actinopteri; order Cichliformes; family Cichlidae; genus Rhamphochromis; species Rhamphochromis longiceps. Next base: position 32,981,084 of record NC_140574.1, read on the forward strand.
TGAGGCCAAGGTGCTGAGCAGAAAGTTCCCCCCTGGAAGAGAGAGGCTGCTGCCGCTTAGCTGTGAGCCAGCTGAGCCAAGCAGTGAGAGGTTGGTAGACGAATGCTGAGCACTACCCAGAGTCAGGCCAGTTCCTTGATACTTATTACCCAGCAGACTTTGCCCATGTCCACTAACAATAGTGGACCCTGATTGGTCAGCAGCACTGCTGCTTTGCACAGACTGGTTGTTCTCTGGGTATCTACTGTCTTCTGTACTTTTCTGGTCATTGTTAACACTTTTGGAAGTTGTTTTTTCAGAGGGTGTTTGGCTTTTCTGTCCTTCCTCTCCTCCGACCTCTTCTTCCTTGATTCCAACCTCAGCCGATGTCTCAATCTTGGAGGATTTTCCAATTTTTTTCTTGCTAGACTTTCCTTTTTCTTCCTTCTCCTCACGTTCTTTTCCATCCTTTCTTTTTTCTTTGCTTTTCTTGGAGCTGCTTTTCTCCAAAGGACCCTGCTCATTTTTCTTCCTTGGATGGACTTTGCTTTTTCTTAGTGGATTCAAGTTTAGTTTGACCTTCACCAACCGGCTGGACTGAACTTTCTGCCTCTTTTCTCTTCTCTTTCTTTTGTCTCTTATTACGTCCTCCTCTCTCTTGTCCTCAATTTGACTGTTTCCTTCCTCCAGGGTTCTTGAACTTTGCAGATCAAACGACACATTTCTGATTACTTTTCTCAACTCTGTGTTCTTCATCATGTCAGAGTGGTTATGAGCATTCCTTCCGCTTTCATTCAGCCTGTACTGAGAAGAGAAGCCATTAGGGAAAGCAAAGTCTCCTGGATTGGTCCCAATCTTCCGTTGTCTCATGTCCTGCTCTGCTCTGTATGTCCTGTGACAACTTTCACAGCGTAAACTCTCATATCCTTTAATCTTTACTTCTGCGTGTGTCCTGTGATTGTTCACATTTCTGCCGTTCTTCCGGGCTGGCAGGATCTCTGCTCTCTGATTAAAGGCTTCACTCTGTGGATAAGAAGATGAATTTGTATTTTCTTGAAAAACAAACTTGTTAGGGGTGTCCCTGTTCAAGATTCTATGCTGAACTTCTGTCCTTTTCCCCTCCTCGTCGGGTATCCTTCTTATTTTTCTCCTTTCTCTGTCCACCTCTGCCTCAATCCCTCCATTCATCCTGTTTTCTCTTCTCATTGGGTTCAGCTGTGGTGCATCACTGCTGCAGTCAGCACAGCTGAAACAGCCACCGTTCTCATCAGTTCTAAATCTAAACTGGTCTCTGGGTTCATTTGCCCATGTGTCCAAAGTCACGGCGTCCTTGTTCCACTGCTGCCTGCTGTTTTCTTGCAAGAAAACATCCCTCCTCCTCTCTCTAACATCGAGGTGATTAACACGGTGGTTAGCTGTGCTGCTGCTTCCTCCTTCTTGCTCTTTCAGTCTTTTACTTTCTTTCATTTTTTTCTTTCGAGACACTTGATAGTAAATCAGAACTATCAGCAGAGTCAAGCCAACGCCACCTGAAGCACAGGAGAATGAGTATGATTGGGTATTAAAGGTTCTGCAGTGTATTTTTCTCCTGTTTTTATTTTCGAATGTTGATCATTTAGAACTGTGTTGCTTCAGCTGGGTGTTCTGTGCTTATGATTCTCCATCTAATACTCCTCTTTTCTTATTCTTTCATTAACATCTAAGAGTTAAATCATTGTTCTTTTATCCTGTGTTGTTTATCATTCTCACCAATAAAGCAGATGACTGCAGTGATGGCTAGATCTCGAGCATACAACTGAGGCGTTACGCTGGCTCTTGGCTCTATATGCACTGTGATGTTCTGATTGGACGGGACACAATTGGCATCGGTCAGCTCCAGCACTGTGGTTACAGCTGGGTTGTCAGCACTCGCACAAACCATCCTACGGCCATTGTAGAGGATCTGAGATCAGCACAAATAGAAAGAGAAAAGATTTAAGTCAGTTCAGGTTGTACTGGTGAGTGGACGTAGGTTTAGTGGGGGGAGTTCCTGTACCTTGTCAGGTTGTTGGATGAAGGTGGACAGGAAGTCGGCGAGCTCCAGCAGCTGACAGGAGCAGTTCCATGAGTTGAGGTCCAGGTTGAGATTTGTCAGCCAGGTGAGGTAAGAAAAAGCATCCACAGGAGCAGAACTCAGGCGGTTTCTGGAAAGATCCAGAGTCGTCAGGCTCACCAAGCCACGGAAACTAAGACACAGAGGGTTATATATATATTAGGTTTGGTGAAGGTCCTTTATTTCTTTTAAAGGAAGGAAATAAATAAACATTGTAATATTAACTTCTTACCTGTTTCTCTCCACATGCTCAATCAGATTATCTGACAGATCCAGATTCCTGAGTTCTCTGAGGTCATTTAGAGGGAAGGAACGAGAATCTAAGCTGGTGAGCAGGTTTCCCTCCAGTGTAAGACTCTGCAGAGCCTTGGCACCTTTAAACCAGCCACCCTGGATCTACACAGCAACACAGAGTTGATTCTTACTTCATGTATTTAGTCCCAAAACTTAAAATGCTGTATGTTCTTTAAATGCACAAGAAACGTTGTGGAAGACGATAAACATCTACTACCATCTGCACATAGTATTTGGTTTTACTGTCTATGTTTTATATAAAGGTTATCTTCTTTCTAAATGCCAGCAGGTAGAAAAAGGTTCAGCTTCCATAGGAAGATTACCCTGGGCAGCCTTGCTCTATTACCTCAGTAAACACTTTACTCATCATTTGTGACTTCTATCTCTGGTTTCAATTTTTGCTGAATACAATATGATGCTCATTTTGCTCATTACTGTCCCCATAGGTGTCCAGAAGGAGAAAAGGAGGATATGCTTCACCATATATGATGAGTTAGTCACATCAGGTCTTCAAAAAACTAAGATGTTCAGCTCGAGCCTTCAGCTGGTAAAGTGACAACGGCTACATCCATCTTTTCCATGACTTACTATCCCTGATTAATGAAGTAATCACTTAACTGTAAAATCTCTCAACTGAAAATGCTACTGTTGCAAATAGTAGCATTTTCCCCAGCAAAGGTACCTACCGTGCTAATGATATTATGGCCCAAGGTAAGGACCTGTAGCTGGGTTAGATTCATCAGAGCTCCACCCTGTAGAGACTCACTGTTCAGGAGGTTGTGGTCCAGCAGTAATGTGCGGAGGAAGGGCAGATTTCTGAAGGACTCTTTACCAAGTTCTGAGATGTTGTTATGACTCAAACCTGGATGATCAGCAGGGAGAAATACATTTGAACACTATAAAACCGGGAGTCTAAATGTTTTAATGCATCTAAAAAGTGAAAGATGTCCTGTTGCCTGGCTATGCTATTGTTTCTAAAAAAAGAAAAGGACAATTTCCCTTCTTTTGTTCTTTTTCTGTCTGTCATCTGCCATTGCTTTGCAGTATTTTTATGGTGCAGAGGACTTTCTTCTGAAGTTTAGTGGGTCAAAGTTTTAAAAGTAACTCTATTTCATCTAGCAAAAGGGTTTGGCACACTGACCTCTATGGATCAAAAGTTAAAGGCTGTACTAAGAGGGAACATGTAACACAAGCAAGACTAATTGCCTTGCTTGTGTGTAGTTAGTCTCGAGTCTTTATTTTTTGTAAATTTGAGAGGCAAAATTTATCATAGAATGAATATGAAAAGCTGCATTAGAAGCTTTTGCTTGCTACCTTCAAATACCCCTCTTGACCATTGTGGCTGCTTTTTGATTCACTATTTAACCCTGGAGAACCCATGGGGTCAAATTTGACCCCATGGGTTCTCCAGGGTTAAACTAACTTTGCTTTACTTTGAAGGACCCGTCCCATCCTTCAATAAACTGTTCAAACTTCTGCAATCAGGCAGAAGGTTCCATACCATACGGGCAAGAACAGAGAGACTCAAGAGGAGCTTCTATCCCCAAGCCACCCAGGTCCTAAATCAGAACATATCAGAACATGCCCCCCGTGAACAGAATCAACTTGTCTTACCACTATTGTTGCTGTTTTGCAATTCTCAGAACTCACCAGTTTACTCACCAATGACTGTAATGTTGCTCAGCTCAGACAGTGAGGCAGGCGGAACTGTAGAAATTGAGCCTTCTGTTAGCAGCAGAGCCTGTGTGGTATTCGGAGCAACTGGTCAAGGCATACAAAAACACACAACATCATCAGCATATTAGTGCCTTTCGGTTACATACATAAGAAGTAAATGTACCACATTAAAGTGGTACATTTTGCATTATGCTACATCATAAGCTTATAAAAAAGTGTAATATATGACAGTTTTTAGTAATGTCAAATTCTGTTGGTTTTCTTTAGTTTATATTTTGCAATACTGGCTTTTGTGTTTCTTTGAGCTTTAAGGATTGATTTTATTATTATTACATTTTGTCATTTTATAATGCATTGTGCAATAAAATATGTATTAGTCAATCCATTTGCAAATTAGTATTATGAATTACGAATTGCGGAAGGTAACACGAAAGTAGCACGTAACATTAGCATCACTCCAGGTAGCCCTACCCTTGTAGGCTTGTGTTAGTTTGTGATATGGGGGTACTAGCTAGCTACTGTTAAGAAATAAATAAATATATATATATATATTCTTAATGCTTATTTGCTGATTATATGGTTTTATGTATTTTAGTAATGAAGGCTTGTAAACCAAAGGCACTTTTGACTCACAAACTAAGTGCTCAGCCAGACTGAAAAACAGGAAGTCCGTGTGCAGCTGTACACGCATATTAATAAATAGAGGAAGTTAGACAGAAAAAGAGGAAGCTACTGACATATAAGGAGTTGTTTGTATTGAAACTGTGTGACGTGTGAAGTACCAAAATAACACTATATGAGACACAGGCTGAGCTTCTAATGTTAGAGATTCTGCAGCTGGCTATGGGCTGTGCAGGGCTCTCTCTTCCGGAAGATGATTGAATAAAGAATTATAAATGTTTTGACCACTCTGAGTCGGGTTTTCTCTGTTCTATCAAAGGGATCAAAGAATCGGGTTTAATTCTACCGTTTTTAGTAAGCTAATGTCTGCTTTCACAAATAAACTTGGAAACTAATCAAACTTCCTTGTGTTTTTGTCCATTAAATTACCATATAATGGATATTTTTTAAAACAAACAAACAAAACAAACATAATCAAAAAGTAATTAGCAAATTATTTTATTAATTTACAATTGATTATTAAAGCATGAAATGCTTTATTTCAGTGTAACGTAACTCTCCCAGTCCTCCATATCCCAGTACCCTCTTATTCGATTGTTAATCCTTCATGTCTGTGTTCAGTGTTTACCTGTTTAGTTACTTTCTCCTTTATTTTGTTAGTTCCTTTTCTCTCGTGTTTTGCTGTCTTCAGCTCTGAATACTGACAAATAACGTTTTTCATATGACTACCGTACAGTAGGACTATGCACTTATTTAGGCTCAGCTTTCAGTTATAGAGGGCATATTTTTTTTACCTATAATTTTAGTCAGTCTTTGGCAGATGACAGCATCCTCAGAACAAACCATACAGGAAGCAGGACACAACGGGACTTGGGACATGCGCTGGGCGCTGATGACTAGCAGCAACAACATCAGCAAAATATCTGAAAAGAAATTTGCATAATCTTAACTGCCTGCAGTGGGCCTCTGCGATGCAAGAAAACCATGTGTACTACTCACTGTACATGTTGTGTTACAGTGCAGTGATGATGAGGCCTCTCTTCCACAGGGTCGTAACCTGATACAGCTTTATCCGTATCGCCATTATCATCCGTTTGTCCTACAAAAAGACGTAATTGTATCACTGTAAAAACACCATAATCACCCATCTTGTGTAGTCAGACCTGCATGGCTGAGTGTGGACCTTAGCCTGCAGCTTCCTGAAAAGAACAACACACAAGTACTGCAGACGAATGAGTGACATCATGAATAAAACACATACAGACGTCTTCATAGGTGTTTTCACAGACTGAAAATAATCACCAAGTACACGTTTGCTCTCTGTTGCTAAGCAAACAAATAAAGCTAAATGGTAATGCATCACCATGTGTACTTGTGTGTTAGGCAGCACTGGGGAGATAGAGTTTGTCCCCAGAGGAGGCTGACTGATGGATAACAGCTCGACATTGTAGCCAAATGAGGCCTATCATGTTTCTGCTGAAGCTCTTTTACTAATGGACTTTTCTCTGGTGATAAACATATGTAAGCTACTCCACAATAACCATAAAGCAGAATGGCTCATCAGATTGACCAGCAAGACAACACATTCATTACAGAGTGCAATTATATTTCAACCCGGCAGACTTTTATCTCCTATACAAGAAACGCATTTTGCAGTTTATTCCTAGCGCAGACAGCACTGCTGGTTGAAACAATAATGTCTAAGCACCACTTAAACCTGATTTAAGAGCTATTTAAGCATTATGTTTTATTAACACTGAACTCAATGTGGAGCTTCCATCTTCACTAAGCTCTTTTTTCACTGTTGTAAATGTACAGCTGCACTCTGATCTCGTGCATTTTTACATAGTGATTTTGAATTTCTTGGTAGTTGTTTTGTGTCTGTTTTTCATCACATCAAGTCTCTTTGTTGTCATTTCATGCATCTTTGTGTGTCACGTTAATCTCTTTTGTCTCTGTCATGTTGCCCCATTTTTGTGAGTCTCGACACTGTTGTTCTTTTGCATAGCTTTCTTTTGTAGGGAACTGTTTTAACTGACATTATAGTTCGTCTTAATACTACTGAAGAGACAGTAGACACCCGGGAGACAGGTGTAACAGTGAAGCTCCTAGGAATAGAGGAGTGAGGGTAGACAACTTTAAATATCTGGGGTCAACTATCCACAGCAACAGACAGTACACAAGAGGTGAAGAAGAGAGTGTAGGCAGAGTGGAGTAGCCCTTGGTAGAACCTCAAAATCCCATCCTTTCGTGAACCTCGGGACCAAAAAATGGTCCCGCCCCAAAAGTGCTCTAAAAATGTTATATATCAATATTTTTTTCTACTTTAAATTAGTCAATCTTTTAAAACTACTTCTGCTTAAAATATCCATGTCAAGTTTTAATTATATTTTCATTATTTTAACCCTTTAAATCCCAGTTTTATTACATGAGCGCCCTGTTTTTTTAGCCCCAAAAAACAAAAAAACTAAATATTTTCCAAAAAAAACATTTGAAGTAATATTTGTTTGTTATTATAATTAGGCCTTTAGATGGACTAAAGATTGGCACCAACAGTCATTTCGATCGCCTTTTATTTTTTTTTCCAGGAGCGCATTTCATAAAATGCACACTATCGACCACGCCCAAAAAGTGCTATAAAAAATTTATATATTAATATTTTATTCCACTTTAAATTAGCCAATCTTTTAGACCTACTTCTCCTTGAAATATTCATGTCAAGTTTTAATTACATTTCGCGGATTTTAACCCTTTATATCCCGGTTTCGTCACATGAGCGCACTGCTTTTTTTGCCCCAAAAACATAAAACATAAAACATAAAATATTTTCCAAAAAAACCATTTGAAGTAATATTTTATTGTTATTATAATTAGGCCTTTAGATGGACAAAAGATTGGCACGAACATTAATTTCGATCCGGTTTTAATTTTTTTTCCAGAAGCCAAAAATGTCCCCAGGCGGCGCTGCTGCTCCTGCTCCCCCGGGGAGGAGTGCCTCTGCCGCGGGTGTGTTTCGCGCAGCGCCGGAGCATATGGTTCGGTTCCCGTGTCTGCAGCACACACTTCCGCTACCACATGAAAACAAATACGTCATTTCCTGTTGATTAAAAAAAAAAAAAAAAAATCAAACGAACCTAAGGGCAGAAAATGGTCCGGAACGAGCAGCGGGGCAGGCTGCTGTGGTACGCGGGAAATTAGTGTGCCTTTTCCGTGTATCTGTCTCGAGCAGGCCGCTGGAGAACATGTGTATGTTCCAGCAGGCGTCACATGTGGAGCAAGGGCGCCACCCGGTGGACAAATAAAAAAATTACAACTCTAAGGCCTGTAGTCCAAAACGAAACCTAAGCTGGAAACCTGACGATCGATTTGACCGTAATTTTTCTGGCGTGAAAAATAGCGTTTATAATGGGTTTCAATGGGGCACAAATCGGCCACGAGGTTCGGTAGTGGATGTATGCCTTTTATTCAGCCATTTAAGCTCATTTAAAAAACTCAGACTGAAATTTTAAAATAAAATGGGAAAAAAATACATGTTTGAAAATTTGGCTATACTCCATTAAACACAGTGGAAATGGCGTGGAATTAAAAAACGCAAAGGCCACGAAATGGTCCCAGGTTCTACAGAGGGGTAGGTGGAGATGGTGTCAGGGGGATTTGTGTCAAAAGGATAGCAGCAAGAAAGGGAAGGTTTACAAGACAGTAGTGAGACCTACTATGATGCAGGGTTTGGAGGCAGTAGCTCTAAGAAAAAGACAAGAGGCTGACGTGCAAGTGACAGAGTGACCAGGATGGACATCATCAGAGGGACAGCTCAGGGTGAGCAGTTTGGGGACAGAGTTAGAAACTCGAGTTGGAAGTGGATATATTAGACAAAGGATGTTGAAGATGGAAATGCCAGGCAGGAGGAAACGAGGAAGATCTCTGAAAAAGTTTATGGATGTAGTGAAGGGGAACAGAAATTGTTGATAGAGGATAGGGTTAGATGGAGGCAGATGATCGGCTGTGACAACACTTAAAGGGAGCAGCCAAAAAAAAAAGTTGTTTTGTGGTGCATCTCTTTTTTGTGTACTGTATTTCTTTAAAGCTGTTTTGTGTCTCTTTGTTGTCTCTTGACAAGACACATGTGGATGAGACAGAAAACAAAGAACTCAGACCGAACACCATAACAGTAAAGCAATCTAGACTTGTAGCCAAAATTTCATAGAAACTAAACAGCCAACAGACTTCACACAATACAACAAGAACTGACACTCAGAATTAACAGTTTGATAGAAAGTCAATCATCAGATAGTAATCTAAATCTTCAGGCACAGAATAACAGTAATAATAAGTAAACGCAAGAACCTAGGACCAGGACAAATATACATTTGTAGTGGAACAGAATAGAACTGCCCTTTATTGTCCTTGTACATAAAAAATGAAATTGTGGATGCTCCACATCTACTGTGCAGGAACAAAATATAAATAATAAGACATCAGAACACACAGTAGGAGAGCTTGCTCTACACTGAGGAACAGTAGCAGCAGCAGCTTCTGGTCCATGTTATTCTTCCTCAGGAGGAAGTGTAGCTGCTGCTGCACTTGATCAGCGGAGATGTGATCGCCCTGAAACCTGAAGGTGGAGACAGATTCCACTCATTCTCCATTTATAATGAGAGGGCAGTGAGCCTGTCTGTGCCTCCTGAAGTCGATGTGTTATTTTGTTTTAAGGATGTTCAGCTTCTAGTATATCTGCTTTAGAGATTTTCTGCCTGCTGTTAGTAAAACATCACTGAGCAACGTCACAGCGTAGTGGTTCATACATTCACAAAACAGTCTGAAGGTCCCTCAGTTCAATCCCGAGGAGGCACACAGATCTCTTTGGGTTTGTGTGAGGAACAAAAATCAGCCAAGTCAAAACAGCTACCTGCTGTGGTGGCTCCTTATGATTAAAGGGAGCAGCCAAACATAGCTTCAGTGGTAATACTGAATGGATTCGTTCTTATGTGGCACTTTTCTAGTCTATGTCTCATTCACCCATTCATACAAGCACTGTTTACCATCTTTCTATCCAACAGTCACACTTCAACAAACACAATTTGGGGTTTAGTATCTTATCCAGGATATTTGACCATGCAGACTGAAACAATCAGGGATCAAACCACTGACCTTTGGATTAGTTAGTACATTATTAGGAAGTCACAATTAGTACCTAACTTGCTCTACCTCCTGAGGTAAAGCTAACCTCATGCTGGTTTAAGTTGAAAATGGCATTACCAGCTGGTAATATAGCCTAGATTTCCTGATGAACTGCACTGGTTAATGAAGTGCTGGGAAGAAACTACGAACTTGCCTGGAAACTACATTAGTGAGACTTTCACTGAAGCACGCCAGGCCTTATGATAGTGTGATGGTCAGGGTACACACATGTTAACCATGGGATATTAGGTTTCAGTCCAGTTCAAACTTTTCCCATCTTATTAGTTGACTGACTCCTTGGATAAGTTTGACCCACCATCGTCACGGCAACTCACTAGACAGTTACAACATTTGGAAAATATGCTTTTAACAGAGCTTATTAGTGACCCAATTACAATTTGGTATTTACCAAATACCAAATTGTATACCTTTATTCCAGTGTCATCTACTACAGCTTGGTTTCTTAATCTGAACATCTAAATATTAATTTTAAAAAAGATCATTGTCAGATCGTCATCATAGAAATCCATTAAAAACATTAGCAGGTTCCTTACCTGTTCCTAACCAAGTGTTTTAACCCTGCTCCTGATATGGTGCACTCCACTCACATGATCCATCAGAATGACCTGTAGTGCTTGTCTGCTGTAGAGCCATCATTTACTGGTTGCTGTAGTGCTGCAACACGTACCGTGTATATGAGTGGGTCTAGCTCAGGTTACCTGGCCGTCTCTGAAGCATGCTCAGTAGAGCTGGCTGTTACCTGAGAGGAACAGATGTCATGTCTGACTTGGAAATAGAGCCTTAAACTTTGTCTTAGTTTTTTCGTTGTTTGTTTTGTTTATCTTAATTCTAAGTATAAGTATCACTGATGTCTAGAGTGACTGCAACTGAAAAGATGCATTGTTTTACATAATAATTACTATTTGCTTTCAAAGTGAGGATTTTCTATTGATGTTTAACCATTTTTTGTGTGTGGCCACTTATGGTCTTTATTTGTACTATATGCACCTTCTTCCTGTCATTCTGCATTTCTGTTGGTTGCCCAAATGAATGTCACAAATTTGACCATGGCAAGCATAAGTGCTCCATGATCAGCACACTTTCACAACGCAGGACTCAGCACATTGTAACTGCTACATCTGAATCAAAGCCAGTCTTGAGATTCTGGTTCTCTCTGCTATGTATATGCTACATTATACTGCATTTAAAGATGCTCTAATTTCCATTTAGGAACTAAAGACCAACTTAAAGCTGGAGGACATTCACTGATGTCAGGAAGTGATGCCAGTAAAAATACAGATTTTTTTTCTTTAAATGTCGCTAAGCAGCAAACAAAGTAGTTACCAGGAGGTAAAAATGGTGCATTTTTCAAAATGAGCAATCGGCTAATTAAATTGAGAAAACATGCTATTTTAAGAAAGAAAATAAGGTGATTTTGAATTTGATGGCAATGACATGTTTTAAAACAGTTTGGACAGGAAGAGTATGTAAACATCTGGGAGCTGAAGACACCAGCTGCTGGGAGAGGACTGTTGTCCCATTCTTGTTTGATATTGGATTCAAGTGCTGAGTCTGCCATATAATATTTGCCATATTTTACATTCATGAGAAATAGAATGTTTTGAACTGGTGAAAGATCCAAACTGTAGGCAGACTAGTTCAGCACCGGATCCTCCTACTACAAAGCCGTGCTATTGGAATAGATGCAGCTGATCTCGTTTATTTACATTGTTAGGTTTCGGTGTTGTCAGTGTTTTGTTTTTGCGTGACTGTCATGTATTTCCTGCTTTACTTTGAAAGTCTGTGTTATCTTAGTGTGTTCAGTTTACGTTTCCTTGTCTCGTCAGGTCTAATTTGCCCCAGCTGTGTTTCCCTCCTGTGGTCCTTTCCCTTATTGCTCCTTCTATGTATTTAAGCCTTGTGTTTCAGTATGTCATGGTCGCGATCTCCCCCCGTGTTGTAAATAAATAGTTTGTTGTAAATAGTTGTGAATGGGTTTGTCAATACTTTCGTTATGGGATATTTTCGTTTCGGGATTTTGGTGGAGAGCCTTCGTGGTTTTATTTTCCTTATTTCTGTTTTTTCTACGTTGCACCCCGGTTGCCTAGGCCGGGGTGTAACAACATTAAAAAGATGTCATCTGCATGCATATGTTGGTGTTGGTCATAATTACAGGATGTCTGATCCTTAGAAGTCTGCAAAGACTCTGTGTGCCTTCCACAGCACTCTGGCATGCACACACATCTTAAGGTCATGAGAGAGGTCATACCTTCTCTTACTGATTTATACTATAGGAAACCTACTCTATATCTGTTTTAGTATAAGTCCCTTTTGTGTAGATGAACTGCTGGACTTCCAGGCAAACACACCTACACTATGCACAGACTGGTACTCTTTGTTTACATGTATGTAAACAAATGTAAGATGTAAGATGTCATATGGTAATGAACCTACGCATATTCATGTAACCTCAATAAAGAGCAGTGTTACGAGGGAGCAGACGAGAGCAACTGGGGTCAAGTGAAGGAACGGCGCTCGTCCAGTTCTCTCCCTCGTGCACGAGTAACACAAAGAACTTTGGCAACTTGTGTCTTGCTTTGCTGTGTAGTAGAATTGTCTTGAACGTTCCAGCAAATAGGTTTATGCTAGACGAACCCATCAACATGCTTATACCTTCCAGCACTGATAGTGCCTTTCCAGATGAGCAAGCTGTCGGTTCTGTAGGCATTAGAGATTCAGGCTTTTGAACTGAGGGCTTAAAAAAGAAGTGTTTTCCACTTTGTCACAGGCTATCTTAAATCCAGAGAAGGCAGTGGCTTTTTTGGTGGATGGCTTCTTTTTGCACAACAGAGCTTTAATCTGCATTTGTGGAAGGCACGGTGAACTGTGTTCACAGACAATGATTTCAGGAAGTGTTCCTGAGGGTAGGACAGAATCATGCATGCTTTTCATGTAATTTTACCAAGGGGCCCAAACATTACAGATATACAATACTTATTTTTGGCCTTATCCCTTGCACACAGAGATTTCTCCAGATTTTCTGTCTATCTTATGATGATGTTATGAACCGTAGATGACAAAACCTGCAATCTGGTAGAAGGTTCCGCATCTTCCGGGCAAGGACAGAGAGACTCAAGAGGAGCTTCTATCCCCAAGCCATCCGTGCCCTAAACACACACACCCGCCCTCTCACATCATCTATAATTGACTGAGACAGGACTCTCTTCCAGACACTAAACCAAGGCACAATGTACATTTCAATTCCTTTAATTTTAAATATGTTTATATTGTCTATCCTGTAAAATAGTCAGATATCTATTCATATAAATGTACAGAATTCACCTGCTTGCTGCTACTACTGCACATTCACCCAGTGTATATACTATATATATATATATATATATATATATATATATATATATATATATATATATATATATATATATATATATATATATATATATATAATGTTCTTCCTCTATACACCCCCCCCCCCAATTTTTGCACATGTCGAGGAGCGTGTCAGGCTACATTTCACTGTGTCTTATACTTGTATAACTATGCATGTGACAAATAATAAAGAACCCTGAACCCATATTTTGACACAGTGTGTAGTGTGTTCTTAAAACAATGTGAGGAAACTGAACAAGTGAAGGACAAAAGAAAAGTGGGAGGCTTAAAAAAAAAAAACTATCTACAGCAGATGAGCAGTCATGTCCTTAAGTAAAAGGGTGAAAGACACCAGAATGGACGTGACACAGGACATGATATATGCATGGAGTCCTTCAGTTTATTCATCTACTGTTTAATGAAGCCTCATCACAAATGCTCTCAGGCGAAGGCTGGCTGTCAAGATGCCCTTCATAAGGAAGGGTAACAAGAAGAAAAGAGTGAGATATGCCAAATTACACAAGAACTAAACCTAAAATCAGTGACAACAGACCTTATGAAGAGATCTGCAAAAACACTCTGATCATTCTGGAAAAAAAAAACTATTAAATTCAGCTTTAGAAATACAAAAGTATATTAACACGAACTAAAGAAATAACTTCACTACAGTAAGGTTTCATCCAATTGGTAAATCGCACCATGATGGTACAGTAAAAACAAATCCAGCCTAAGGATTTTCTGCATTATTTTCTGTGATCTAGCAAACTGATTTTTGCCATAGAAGCAACAAACAACAACATTAACTGTTCCTGAAAATTTTTATTAAAGTATCACCCATTTAAAAACAGCCTGAACTGTAAAAACTGTAAAGGTGACCTGTGACCCATTACATGGTCGTCACATAGTCAGGACCATCTTCCCAGCAGCCCCGGGAGACTCAATGATATCATGGTGGGCCTGGGCAGCTTTTTCAAGCGGATACTGGGAACCGACGACCGGACGCAACCAACCAGCTTCCATCCCTGCATACAGTAGAGCTCCACACTCCTTCAACTCCTCCTGAGAGGAGCAGGGGGAGAAGAAAGATGTCCAAATCACCAAGTGGGGCACGGAATAAGAATTCTATACATATTTATCATGTATCATGTATGGAGTCATAGCCAAAGGTTTTGGCAGTAGCATTACCAATGTGCATGATTTTGCTTACTTGGAAAACTAAATAAAATAAAAAATAATAACAATAATAGCACGGAACACTAACCTTAACAAACTAAACATTTTCAAATAATAACAATCAAACCTACTCTGGAAAATAGGCTTAACTGAATTAAAAACAAAATTTTAAAATGAAATTTAAAAAAAATTAGATTACTGACAAATTTTGTGATGCTGTTATTTTGTACCGGTGTTGCAAAGAAAAGGGCCACTCCCACTATGCTGCTCTCTTTAATCATGGTGTCTCTGGGATTGATCTCTATAGATCCTCTGGAGCCAACAACCTAAAGAAAAAGAGCAAAGTAGAGGTATGATTAATGAGTGTTTGTAAACTACTGTATATAACTGTATATCAGAACATTTCTGGTAGATACAGGGAGTGCAGAATTATTAGGCAAATGAGTATTTTGTCCACATCATCCTCTTCATGCATGTTGTCTTACTCCAAGCTGTATAGGCTTGAAAGCCTACTACCAATTAAGCATATTAGGTGATGTGCATCTCTGTAATGAGAAGGGGTGTGGTCTAATGACATCAACACCCTATATCAGGTGTGCATAATTATTAGGCAACGTCCTTTCCTTTGGCAAAATGGGTCAAAAGAAGGACTTGACAGGCTCAGAAAAGTCAAAAATAGTGAGATATCTTGCAGAGGGATGCAGCAGTCTCAAAATTGCAAAGCTTCTGAAGCGTGATCATCGAACAATCAAGCGTTTCATTCAAAATAGTCAACAGGGTCGCAAGAAGCGTGTGGAAAAACCAAGGCGCAAAATAACTGCCCATGAACTGAGAAAAGTCAAGCGTGCAGCCCCCAAGATGCCACTTGCCACCAGTTTGGCCATATTTCAGAGCTGCAACATCACTGGAGTGCCCAAAAGCACAAGGTGTGCAATACTCAGAGACATGGCCAAGGTAAGAAATGTTAACTTGTTATTTTCTGTTTTATCGCGAGAGTACTGTTGCCCGCGAAGTGTTGTTGTTGTGGTCCGTATGAAAAATGGCGGAACGAATAAAGCGCTGTGAATGAGAGTACGACGTCGTGTCTTTTGAGTTAACATTGGTAGCAGAGGATGGTTTCCAATTACAAAGTACCACCAAAGTTTGATGAAGCCAGGCCATACGAATGCTGGAAGAATGAAGTCAATATCTGGAGACGAGTTACGGAGCTGGATAAAAAGAAACAGGCACTCGCGGTGGCGCTGGGGCTCGAGGGAAGAGCCAGAGAAACGGCCATGGAGATACCCGCGGAAGATTTGGACAAAGATGACGGTATGGAAATACTACTTGCAAAACTTGACGCGGTGTTTCAGAGAGAAGAGAAAGACCGCGCTTATGAAGCCTACTCGTGTTTTGACTCCATTGCAAAGAACCACAGCGTGTCCATGGCAGACTACATTATAGACTTTGAACAGCGTTATAACCGGATGAAAAAGTACAACATGACGCTGCCTGACGCTGTGCTAGCATTTAAGCTTCTAGATACAGCTTGTCTTGATGAGAAAAGTCGACAGCTTGCACTGACAGCGTGCACGGACTTAACGTTTGTGTCTATGAAGTCTGCACTGAAACGGATTTTCGGAGGGAAAGTAACCGGAGTTTTCAGCGGAATTCAACTGAACCAAGATGCAGTTTTCCTTACGGAACAAAAAGGTCCCAAATACAAACGAAACAACGGTACTTCGTCGTGGAGTGGACAGCGACAACCACTACAAGGTACCAACCCAGTTGACAAGTTTGGCAAGCGAACAAGATGTGCTATTTGTCAGAGCACTTACCACTGGGCGAAAGACTGTCCTCATCGTAATGGTGACCAAGTAAAGCTAACTGAAGATGGGAAAGTGGAGGAGTGTAACATTACTTTGTACACTAAAGCCTCAATGACAGACTCTGAAATCTTCCTGACTGAGGCACTGGGGTCAGCCATTATTGATACTGCATGTACACGTACAGTTTGTGGTCAGAAGTGGCTAGATAGTTACATAGTACAGTAAAGACAAAGAAAGCTGCAGAGATCGTCAACTCCTTCATTCACACCTGGATAAGCATTCACGGTGCCCCCAGACGGCTCTACACAGACAACGGCGGAGAGTTCAACAACACAGACAATCGGGACATGGCTGAAAACTTCAACATTGAGGTAAAAACAACGGCGGGGTATAGTCCCTGGAGCAACGGACTACTGGAGAGACATAACATGACACTTACAGAAATCCTCCTGAAGGTAAAAAAGGAACGAGGATGTGACTGGCACACTGCGCTAGACTGGGCCCTTATGGCCAAAAACAGTATGCTTAATGTACATGGTTATAGTCCACATCAACTTGTGTTTGGCCAAAACCCCAACCTTCCTTCTGTGTTGATGGATAAGCCACCTGCCTTAGAGGGCACAACTGTAAGTGCAAGAGTAGCTGAACATATCTCAGGATTACATGCTTCCAGGAAAGCATTTACTGAGGCAGAGTGTTCAGAAAGGATCAGGAGAGCACTACGCAAACAACTTAGGCCTACAGATGACAAATATGAGGCAGGAGATAAAGTATACTACAAATGAGTCGACTGTACAGAGTGGAAGGGTCCAGGTGTAGTTATTGGGCAGGATGGAACTGTTGTATTTGTAAGACATGGGGGGACTCTTGTAAGCGTACACCAGTCAAGATTGACTAAAGTGGATTCACAGACTGGACATAAACAAATACCACACAGTACTACTGATGATGACAACAAAGACGCAGTTGAAAATGATGACACTGACTCTCTTCTGCCTCCGATCGCAACGTCTCCTCCTGCGGCTTGCTGGGCTACCCGCAACAGCAAGCCGCAGGAGGAGACGTTGCGGTCGGAGGCAGAAGAGAGGCAAGCGGGGAGGCCTGTGGGCACGGCTAAAGACTAGTCCGTTTAAACCACCACTCCTGATCATATTCCTCTCCAACGCCCGTTCAATCCGTTACAAACTGGATGAAATACGACTGCAGATCGCCACTCGACGGACTTTTAATAACTGTTCGTGCATGATTTTCACTGAAACCTGGCTGGACAGCGCCATTCCCGATGCGGCTATCGATCTAGCAGGCCGCACCGCCTATCGAGCCGACAGGTCTGCGGACTCGGGTAAGAAGACTGGCGGGGGGCTGTGCATCTATATTAACAACCTTTGGTGCACGAACGTCACGGTAACGGAAAGACTGTGCAGTACAGAGGTAGAACTGTTGGTGTTAAAGTGCCGTCCATTCTATCTCCCTCGGGAATTTTCTGCCGTTTACATCTGCGCTGTTTACATTCCACCAGATGCTAATGCTAAGCTAGCGTTAGCACAATTGAGCAGCAGCATCAATAACAGCCTGGTAGCACACCCGGACAGTGTCTTTATTGCGGCTGGGGATTTTAACCACGCGGACCTGAAATCTGTACTTCACAATTTCCACCGTAATGTGAAGTGTGCTACCAGAGGAGATAGAACGTTGGACCAGGTGTACACCAACATGGCGAATGCGTACAGAGCCCAGGCTTATCCCCACCTGGGTCTGTCAGACCATCTCTCCCTTCTGCTACACCCAATATACACACAAAAGATCAAGAGCACTGGGATTACAACCAAAACCGTGAGAACATGGCCGCAGGATGCTATTCCGATGCTTCAGGACTGTTTCCACTGCACAGACTGGGATGTATTCAAGGTGCAGGACACTGACAATCGTGTCGCATTGGACAGTTACACCTCCACTGTCTTGGACTACATCTGTTTCTGTGTGGACAATGTAACAACTTGGAAACGATTCCGTGTGTTCCCTAATAATCCACCCTGGATGACACACGGAGTTCAACAACTTATTCGAACAAGGAACAACGCTTTCAAATCCGGGGACCAGGAGGCATACAGTGCTGCCAGGGCCAACCTGAGAAGAGGCATCAAGACTGCCAAGCAGCAGCACAGGAGGCGTATCGAGGCCAGGTTTGAGAACAACACAAACCCAAGGCAGGTCTGGGAGGGCATCAGGGCTATCACGGACTACAAAAGAAGAACACCATCACCCTCAGCCGACAGTTCTACTCTGGCTGAGGATCTAAATCTCTTTTATGCCCGTTTTGATAGGGAGAACACCGACCCTGTCCTGTCCCCTCTCCCCTCAACCGACCCTGCTCCGGTCCTGAGCACTCATGAGCTGAGGCGTGTGTTCCGGAGCATTAACACCAGGAAGGCGGCCGGGCCGGATGGAGTGCTGGGCCGGGTGCTAAAAGACTGTGCTGCGGACCTGGCGGACGTCTTCACCTCTATATATAACACCTCGTTGTCCTGTTCACTGGTACCATCCTGTTTCAAAACAGCAACCATCGTTCCCATCCCAAAACAGTCTAATGTCACATGTCTGAACGATTTCAGACCTGTGGCACTCACCCCCATTCCCGCCAAATGCCTGGAGAGACTGGTCATTAAACACATCAGAGCTGCTTTTCCACCATCCCTGGACTCGCACCAGTTTGCATACAGGGAGAACCGGTCAACCGAGGATGCGATCGCCACAGTGCTGCACACATTACTGAAGCACTTGGAACACAGGAACACCTATGCACGGCTCCTCTTTGTAGACTACAGCTCGGCTTTTAATACCATCCGGCCATACAAACTCCGTCCCAAACTCCAC
Organism: Rhamphochromis longiceps; assembly: GCF_057381845.1. Lineage (NCBI taxonomy): Eukaryota > Metazoa > Chordata > Actinopteri > Cichliformes > Cichlidae > Rhamphochromis > Rhamphochromis longiceps. The sequence continues at coordinate 33,000,170 of NC_140574.1, forward strand.
CAACTGGGACTTAACTCCTCTCTGTGCAACTGGATTGTGGACTTCCTCACTAACCGTAGACAGAGTGTCAGAGTGGGTAAGAACACCTCTTCCACCCTTGTGGTCAACACCGGTGCCCCTCAGGGGTGTGTTCTGAGCCCTCTGCTATACACTCTCTTCACCCATGACTGTATTTCCTCCTGCGCGTCCAATCTCATTGTTAAGTTTGCAGATGACACCACAGTGCTCGGACTTATATCCAACAATGATGAGACAAACTATAGGACAGAGGTGCAACAACTAGAGTCATGGTGCCACGACAATAACTTGGTCTTAAACACCAAAAAGACCAAGGAGATCATTGTAGATTTCCGGAAGAGGGGTCATAACAACCATCTGCCTCTCTTCATTGGCAGTGAGGCGGTGGAGAGGGTGAGCAGTTTTAAATTCTTGGGGGTAACTGTGACCGAGGACCTGTCCTGGGGCAACCATATCACCTCAGTTGCACGGAAGGCCCAACAGCGCCTCTACTACCTGAGGAGACTGCGGAGCGCACACATTCCCAGATCTCTGATGTTGAACTTCTACAACTGTGCCATCAGCAGCGTTCTGACGTATGGATTTCTAGTGTGGTTCCCCAGCTGCACCAAGGCCGATCAGCAAGCACTCCAGCGGGTGGTGAAGGAAGCTGGCAGAATTATTGGAACAAGTCTGCCAGAGATCAGTAATATCTTCCCCACTCGCTGTCTGAGGAGGGTGCACAGTATCCTGCGGGACCAACATCACCCTGCGCGCCACCTTTTCCATCTGCTGCCCTCAGGGAGAAGGTACAGGTCTATACAGGCCAGAACATCCAGACTGGCCAACAGCCTGTATCCACAGGCTGTGAGGCTCCTGAACTCTCTGCCCCCCTCTCACGGACAATAACCATATCCAACTTCTTAATAGCAATGAACTGGTCTGCATTGGTGCATCATATCTTTATTCTCTTCCCCCTTCTGCCCCCCCCCCCCTCTTTCTTAAACAGATAACTATCATATCTGATATCATATCTCACAGTACAATAATATTGAATGGGTTGCATTGTTGTATTTTGTCATGTTTCTCAGGTCTTTGTCTGAATTTCTACGAACATTATTGCTAAGGATTGTCTTATTGCATTGGAGTCACACTGGGTTAAATATGTACACTTGGGTTTTAAGGGGTATTTATTATTTTCTTCTTTTTTTTGGGTTGTATGGAAGCCCCAAACGCAATTTCATTGTTCTTGACAATGACAATAAATAAATAAATACTAAATACTATTGACAGAGAAACCAACACTACAGAAAACATGTCTGTCACACAAACTGCAAATGAGCCCTCTACACCCACTGATCACGTCTCTGCAAATGTAAAGTTAAGATCAGGACAGCTGATTGCTTTTACCAACAGAGACAACGGTGTTCAACACACAGCCAGAGTGCTAGGCAGAGCGGGAAAAGCAAAAGGGCAATACAAAAACTGGTACAATGTGCAATATCTTGAGCATGATGGTAGTGAAGGTGAAAAGAAAGCTGTAGACATGTCACTTGTTGATGGTCTTTGCACTGAAGCTGAAAACAGAGATGCAGATGTACTCATAACAAAAGATATTTCCTTTGATTCTGCTAAGCAGCAGGAGATTGAGAGCTGGCAAAGTAATGGTGTGTTTGATGAAGTGAAAGACCTGGGTCAAAAATGTGTGTCTACTAGATGGGTCTGTACACTCAAAGAAACTACTAATGGTGTTGTCCCAAAGGCTCGACTTGTGGCACGGGGGTTTGAAGAGGCAAATACTAAAGAACTACAGAAAGACTCTCCAACATGTGCGTCTGAGTCCCTCAGACTGGTGCTAGCTGTGATATGTCAAAACAAGTGGAGAGTAAATTCAATGGACATTAAATCTGCCTTCTTGCAGGGAATGGAACTGTCAAGAGACATCTATCTTCGTCCCCCACCTGAAGCTGGCAAGGACAATGTTCTATGGAAACTGAAAAAGTGTGTTTATGGACTTGCAGATGCTTCACTTTATTGGTACAATAAGGTCAAAGACATTATGCTCAAAACTGGTGGTAAAATATCACAGGTTGATCCTGCAGTGTTCTATTGGCAGAATGAACAATCTGAGGTTACAGGAGTGCTTGCATGTCACGTTGATGATTTCCTTTGGGCTGGTTCAAGTCACTTTGCAACTCATATCATTCCTGTACTGAAATCTACCTTCCTTGTGGGCCGTGAAGAACATGACAGCTTTTCTTATGTTGGTATGGACATTTGTACAGTTAATGATGTAATAGAGGTGCATCAACAACTTTACATTGACAACCTACAACCGGTTCAGTTACAAGCAGCACGGGCTGTACAGAGGGAGGCTTCCTTAAGTGAAACAGAACGTGAGCAACTCAGGTCAAAAATAGGACAGATTTTGCTTTGTCTGTTATTTGCTTCTCACCTCTTGCTTTGTAGTTGATTGTTGCTAGAGGACATTTTAGCCTGGGGAACCCTCTGATGTATTTATCACACCCTGATATGTCAACAACAGCTGACTACTCCCTGTGTGGAGTGAAGTGAGTGTTTCCTTATAGCTGTCCTGTTTTTAATATTGTACTATAATTATTATTAGTCCACCACAGCTGGATTGTTAACAACACATTTCTGAGGAGTAGTAAACTGATAAACCAGTAAAAGATCCCACGACTATACTATAAAAAAAAAAGAAAAACTGTAGTCCTACCATCACTCGCCCTCCATAGGCCAGCATCTGGAGGTCCTTACTGAGGTTGACATTTGACAGCATCTCCACTATCACATCTACACCTCGGCCCTTTGTGGCTTCCTGGAATACATAAACACACAGAGCATTTTTCAGAAGGTCAGAACGAGTTTTTCCTGCCACTTGACTTCTATGTGAGTGAATACCGTGATTTTGTCTGTGTATTCTTCTTGTCTGTGATTAAAGGCCAGGTGAGCTCCATTGTTAAGGACCAACTTCATCCCCTCTGGTGTCCCTGCTGTCCCAAAAACCTGAAGACCCAGAGCACGGGACAACTGACAGGCTGCAATGCCCACCTATAGGATGAAGAAAGTATTTGATTGTAGCTAAATTTCATTTTAGCACACATTTCTAGTCACTTTTATTTAAAGCTGATGAGCCACGGTAGTACAAGTAATGCAAGAATATACACTGGCTTGCAAAAGTATTCGGCCCCTTGAACTTTCCCACATTTTGTCACATTACAGCCACAAACATGAATCAATTTTATTGGAATTCCACGTGAAAGACCAACACAAAGTGGTGCACACGTGAGAAGTGGAACGAAAATCATACATGATTCCAAACATTTTTTACAAATAAATAACTGCAAAGTGGGGTGTGGGTAATTATTCAGCCCCCTGAGTCAATACTTTGTAGAACCACCTTTTGCTGCGATTCCAGCTGCCAGTCTTTTAGGGTCTGTCTCTACCAGCTTTGCACATCTAGAGACTGAAATCTTTGGTCATTCTTCTTTGCTAAACAGCTCCAGCTCAGTCAGATTAGATGGACAGCGTTTGTGAACAGCAGTTTCAGATCTTGCCACAGATTCTGGATTGGATTTAGATCTGGACTTTGACTGGGCCGTTCTAACACATGGATATGTTTTGTTTTAAACCGTTCCATTGTTGCCCTGGCTTTATGTTTAGGGTCGTTGTCCTGCTGGAAGGTGAACCTCCGCCCCAGTCTCAAGTCTTTTGCAGACTCCAAGAGGTTTTCTTCCAAGGTTGCCCTGTATTTGGCTCCATCCATCTTCCCATCAACTCTGACCAGCTTCCCTGTCCCTGCTGAAGAGAAGCACCCCCAGAGCATGATGCTGCCACCACCATATTTGACAGTGGGGATGGTGTGTTCAGAGTCATGTGCAGTGTTAGTTTTCTGCCACACATAGCGTTTTGCATTTTGGCCAAAAAGTTCCATTTTGGTCTCATCTGACCAGAGCAGCTTCTTCCACATGTTTGCTGTGTCGCCCACATGGCTTGTGGCAAACTGCAAATGGGACTTGTTATGGTTTTCTGTTAACAATGGCTTTCTTCTTGCCACTCTTCCATAAAGGCCAACTTTGTGCAGTGCACGACTAATAGTTGTCCTGTGGACAGATTCCCCCACCTGAGCTGTAGATCTCTGCAGCTCGTCCAGAGTCCCCATGGGCCTCTCAGTGCTCTCCTTGTTCGGCCTGTGAGTTTAGGTGGACGGCCTTGTCTTGGTAGGTTTACAGTTGTGCCATACTCCTTCCATTTCTGAATGATCGCTTGAACAGTGCTCCGTGGGATGTTCAAGGCTTGTGAAATCTTTTTGTAGCCTAAGCCTGCTTTAAATTTCTCAATAACTTTATCTCTGACCTGTCTGGTGTCTAAATCCAATCGAGAATCTGTGGCAAGATCTGAAACTGCTGTTCACAAACGCTGTCCATCTAATCTGACTGAGCTGGAGCTGTTTTGCAAAGAAGACTGAGCAAGGATTTCAGTCTCTAGATGTGCAAAGCTGGTAGAGACAAACCCTAAAAGACTGGCAGCTGGAATTGCAGCAAAAGGTGGTTCTACAAAGTATTGACTCAGGGGGCTGAATAATTACGCACACCCCACTTTTCAGTTATTTATTTGTAAAAAATGTTTGGAATCATGTATGATTTTCGTTCCACTTCTCACGTGTTGTGTTGGTCTTTCACGTGGCATTCCAATAAAATTGATTCATGTTTGTGGCTGTAATGTGACAAAATGTGGAAAAGTTCAAGGGGCCGAATACTTTTGCAAGCCACTATATTTATGTAACAGTAAAAAAGTCAAAAAGCCCCACATTTACAGTGGGGCAAAAAAGTATTTAGTCAGCCACCGATTGTGCAAGTTCCCCCACCTAAAATGATGACAGAGGTCAGTAATTTGCACCAGAGGTACACTTCAACTGTGAGAGACAGAATGTGAAAAAAAAATCCATGAATTCACATGGTAGGATTTGTAAAGAATTTATTCGTAAATTAGGGTGGAAAATAAGTATTTGGTCACCTCAAACAAGGAAAATCTCTGGCTCCCACAGACCTGTAACGTCTTCTGTAAGAAGCTTTTCTGTCCCCCACTCGTTACCTGTATGAATGGCACCTGTTTGAACTCATCATCTGTATAAAAGACACCTGTCCACAGCCTCAAACAGTCAGACTCCAAACTCCGCCATGGCCAAGACCAAAGAGCTTTCGAAGGACACCAGGAAAAGTATTGTAGACCTGCACCAGACTGGGAAGAGTGAATCTACAATAGGCAAGCAGCTTGGTGTGAAAAAATCAACTGTGGGAGCAATCATCAGAAAATGGAAGACATACAAGACCACTGATAATCTCCCTCGATCTGGGGCTCCACGCAAGATCTCATCCCGTGGGGTCAAAATGATCATGAGAACGGTGAGCAAAGATCCCAGAACCACACGGGGGGACCTGGTGAATGACCTGCAGAGAGCTGGGACCAAAGTAACAAAGGTCACCATCAGTAACACACTACAACGGCAGGGAATCAAATCCCGCAGTGCCAGACGTGTTCCGCTGCTGAAGCCAGTGCATGTCCAGGCCCGTCTGAAGTTTGCCAGAGAGCACATGGATGATACAGCAGAGGATTGGGAGAATGTCATGTGGTCAGATGAAACCAAAGTAGAACTTTTTGGTATAAACTCAACTCGTCGTGTTTGGAGGAAGAAGAATACTGAGTTGCATCCCAAGAACACCATACCTACTGTGAAGCATGGGGGTGGAAACATCATGCTATGGGGCTGTTTTTCTGCCAGGGGGGACAGGACGACTGATCCGTGTTAAGGACAGAATGAATGGGGCCATGTATCGTGAGATTTTGAGCCAAAACCTCCTTCCATCAGTGAGAACTTTGAAGATGAAACGAGGCTGGGTCTTCCAACATGACAATGATCCAAAACACACCGCCCGGGCAACAAAGGAGTGGCTCCGTAAGAAGCATTTGAAAGTCCTGGAGTGGCCTAGCCAGTCTCCAGACCTCAACCCCATAGAAAATCTGTGGCGGGAGTTGAAAGTCCGTGTTGCTCGGCGACAGCCCCAAAACATCACTGCTCTCAAGAAGATCTGCATGGAGGAATGGGCCAAAATACCAGCTACTGTGTGTGCAAACCTGGTAAAGACCTATAGTAAACGTTTGACCTCTGTTATTGCCAACAAAGGTTATGTTACAAAGTATTGAGTTGTATTTTTGTTATTGACCAAATACTTATTTTCCACCCTGATTTACGAATAAATTCTTTACAAATCCTACCATGTGAATTCATGGATTTTTTTTTCACATTCTGTCTCTCACAGTTGAAGTGTACCTCTGGTGCAAATTACTGACCTCTGTCATCATTTTAGGTGGGGGAACTTGCACAATCGGTGGCCGACTAAATACTTTTTTGCCCCACTGTATTTATTTACTCCATTTCTGTTTATATTATTTGATTAAAGACAATTTGTTCTAGAAAACTGCATCTCTTTAGTTCATAAACTAACACAATCTTGTATTAAAAACAAGTGTAAAAAACTGGGGAAAAAGTTACCCTGGTTAGTTGTTTTCATGTTAGTTATACAGCAGTGACATACACAATCAGGCCAGAAAAGGTCAAACAACATAATTTTACCATAAGAGTAAGTACATTAAATCAAGATACTATATATAAGGTACTGAATTTATGTATTTTACCTTATCCTTAGGTTTTAGATTTCAAGATTATTAGACAGGAGGTTTACTAATATGGTCTTAAATCTTTTACACATCAGATACTGCAGTGGTTTGAATCATATCTATATAATAGACTCCGATTTGTTTATATAAATGGAGAATCCTTTTCCCACAATAAAGTTAATTATGGAGTTCCACAAGGTTCTGTGATAGGACCAGTTCTGTTTAGATTATACAGTGGGATGCAAAAGTTTGAGCAACCTTGTTAATAGTCATTATTTTGCTATATAAATCGTTGGTTGTTACAATAAAAAATGTGAGTTAAATATATCATATAGGAGACACACACAATGATACTCGAGAAGTGAAACTAAGTTTATTGGATTTACAGAAAGTGTGCAATAATTGTTTAAACACAATCAGGCAGGCGCATAATTTGGGTCACTGTTGTCATTTTATTGATTCCAAAACCTTTAGAACAAATTATTGGAACTCAAATTGGCCTGGTAAGCTCAGTGACCCCTGACCTACATACACAAGTGAATCCAATAATGAGTAAGAGTATTTAAAGGGGTCACTTGTAAGTTTCCCTCCTCTTTTAATTTTCTCTGAAGAGTAGCAACATGGGGGTCTCAAAACAAAACTCAAATGACCCGAAGACAAAGATTGTTCACCATCATGGTTTAGGGGAAGGATACAGAAAGCTGTCTCAGAAATTTAAGCCATCTGTTTCCACAGGTAGGAACATATTGAGAAAATGATAGACCACAGGCTCAGTTCAAGTTAAGGCTCAAAGTGGCAGACCAAGAAAAATCTCGGATGGACAGAAGCGACGAATGGTGAGAACAGTCGGAGTCGACCCACAGACCAGCACCAAAGACCTACAACATCATCTTGCAGCAGATGGAGTCACTGTGCATCGTTCAACCATTCGGTGCACTTTACACAAGGAGATGCTGTATGCGAGAGTGATGCAGAGGAAGCCTTTTCTCCGCCCACAGCACAAACAGAGACGCTTGAGGTTTGCTAAAGCACATTTGGACAAGCCAGCTTCATTCGGAATAAGGTGCTGTGGACTGATGAAACTAAAGTTGAGTTATTTGGGCATAACAAGAGGCGTTATGCATGGAGGAAAAAGAACACAGCATTCCAAGAAAAACACCTGCTACCTACAGTGAAATATGGTGGTGGTTTCATCATGCCGTGGGGCTGTGTGGCCAGTGCAGGGACTGGGAATCTTGTCAAAGTTGAGGGACACATGGATTCCACTCAGTATCAGCAGATTCTGGAGACCAATGTCCAGGAATCAGTGACAAAGCTGAAACTGTGCCGGGGCTGGATCTTTCAACAAGACAACGACCCGAAACACTGCTCAAAATCCACTAAGGCATTCATGCAGAGGAACAAGTACAACGTTGTGGAATGGCCATCTCAGCCCAGACCTGAATATTATTGAAAATCTGTGGTGTGAGTTAAAGAGCTGTCCATGCTCGGAAGCCATCAAACCTGAATGAACTAGAGATGTTTTGTAAAGAGGAATGGTCCAAAATACCTTCAACCACAATCCAGACTCTCATTGGAACCTACAGGAAGCATTTCGAGGCTGTAATTTCTGCAAAAGGCAGATCTACTAAATATTGATTTCATTTCTTTTTTTGTGGACCCCAAATTAATGCACCTGCCTGATTTTGTTTAAACAATTATTGCACACTTTCTGTAAATCCAATAAACTTCGTTTCACTTCTGAAATATCACTGAGTGTGTCTCCTATATGATATATTTAACTGAAATTTTTTTATCGTAACAACCAACGATTTATACAGGAGAATAATGACTATTAACAAGGTTGCCCAAACTTTTGCATCCTACTGTACATGCTTCCTTCAGGCAGTATGATTTGAAGGTATAGCACACATCTTACAAATATGCTCAATGACACCAGGGTCGAGTAAAATGCCAGAAATGTTCCACATCATGAAAATATTACCAACAGTTTTATTAAATATTTTATCTCAAGAAAAGAAAATCTATCCATAACTATTAGCCCTCTTCAGTGTGTCACTTATAAACAAAAGCCATTTTTTAAAACTCTTTCTTTTTACACCAAGAGATAAAAACAGAAGTCAAGCTCCCTTACATTAGGTGTGAATGATATTTGTAATCAAATTAAATTAAAGAAAAGGGAGCAATATGTGTGTGTAAATGGTAAAAATCTCAAAGTATAACTATCAAATATGGGGTCCCACAGGGATCAGTATCAGGACTACTTTTCTTCCTTCTACACATTTTGCTCATTCCTTTAGTATTTTGTGTGCAATATTGTAATATTTTTCATAATGCATAATGAAGTATTTAGACTCGAGGACAAACTTTGTAATACAGTGGAACCCCGACTTACGAATACCCTGTTAAACGAAAAATTCAAGTTACGAAGGCACTGAACGCCAATATTTCTGCCCGTGTTACGGCAAAATGCCCATTTTACGAAATCCGCTGGCTCTGATTGGCCGAGCCCAGAATGCCCAGAATGCCTTCCGAATCATGTGACAACCCCTTGGCTTTCGTAATTGCGCTTCGCTGTTCCACTTGAACGACGTATTGTTGTTCTAGTTAGCAATTAGTCTATAGTCTATCGTTCAGCATCGCCTCACTCAAAAGGCGCGATGGGTGCTTCGACTTACGAAAATCTTCGACTTACGAAAGACCCTCGGGAACAAATGAATTTCGTAAGTCGGGGTTCCACTGTATTCTCCATCATACTCTCCCTTAACCCACTCACACACATAACACTTCAACTTTTGAAGGGAAAGAAAGGCAAAACAAGTTTTAGCGTGACCTACAGATCAGGAAAGCACTGCAAGTGTTCAAAATCTTTTTCGGGCTTTAAAAACAGATTAATACAACAGCTGCTCCTAAAATATGTTTAGATGTATCGGATTGGTGTCACTATACTTTGGCATCCTTGCAGGATATTTTAGGGATCTAGGGCAGCCTAATGATGACTTGTTAGAAATTGGAGCTATATCTCCTAGAGCTGAAGAAGAGTCTCACCCCTCCACTGGCTCCATGGATAAGAACGGTCTCTCCAGCCTTGGCGTGCGCTCTGCACAACACAAAAAACCCACAGAGAAGGTGAAAGTTAACAGTATGGTGCTGCATTACTAATTAACCACCCCCTCTATTAAAAACATTGATCTTTCCTTTGTAACATGATGTATGTTCAGAGTTGGGATATGCATATATCTGGACTTGTCAGTGTGGAAGGAAGAAGATCAAGGTTTTGACCACCAGAGGGCAGTATAAGTACCACGCAGCTGTGTAGACTTGGTCATATGCAGGAAGAGATACATGTATTTCTTGTTGTTATAATATATTTTAGCTGACATTACTTTTTCAGCACTTTCTATTGTTATATAAGCCCACTAAAAGATTTTTACTGGACCTTGTAATTTGAATTAGAAATATTAAATTGAATATTATATTGAATTTCATTGCTTTGCTCTTTAAGATCTGCAGATGGTGGAATCCTGCTACAGCTCACCCTGATTAGAACAGGTGTGTCTTACTTGTGGATCAGAGCTCTGTAGGCGGTGAAGTACGGGATCCCGATGGCTGCTCCCTGTGTGAAGTCTAAAGCATCAGGCAGCTTGTAAACAGAGTCGCCAGCTGCTACAGTGTACTCTGCATAGCCTCCAGTCTCTGTAGCTGTGGTGAACACACGATCCCCTGCCTGGAAAACACACACACATGTTCACACACTGTGCACACCTCCTGTATCTCCTTATTTAAGAGTTCCTTCTCACATTGTCTCTGTGTATTTTCTACAGGATGAACTTGAACTTGGATTTACACAAGTTTTAAGTGATGCTAAGCAGAAGATGGAGGACTGATCCCACATGATTATATAACTGCACTGGCATGTAGCTGCTATCACATCCATACAGTCGTCTGTACTCTAACCTTCACTGCAGTCACTCCTTCTCCAACTGATTCCACCACTCCTGCTACATCAGAGCCAGGTGTGTAAGGCAGGGTGGGTTTCCTTGCATACGTCCCAGCTCGGATGTAAGTTTCCACAGGGTTCACTCCACAGGCATGGACACGGATCAACACCTATATGAGAGAGAGAGACTTCAGATGGACTATGCCATGTGGGCTGAGAGATTAGGAGATTTTAAACACTATTACTCAAATATTTCATTTAAATCACTTGAACTTGAATAATAATCACAGGTTAAAAACACTGGCTGTTTCGGGGTGGCTGTAGCTCAAGCGGTAGAGCAGGTCATCTACTGATCGGAAGGTTGATGGCTCAATTCCTGGTTTCCCTAGTCTGCATGCCAAATATCCTTGGGCAAGATACTAACCCCAAATTGCATCCATATGAGTATGAGTGTATGTGTGAATGTTAGTTAGAAAGCATTCATACAAGCACAAAAAAATGTGCTTGGGTGAATGCACAAGTTGTGTAGAGTGCTCAGAAAAGCGCCATATAAGAACCAATCCATTTTCCATTTAAACAACAAAAGTTTGTCCACCTCGGGCCATTAATTCTAATCTTAGCTACTTCAATCTTTAAAATTTCTAAATGTTTCAATTTGACCGTCATTTCAAGCTTAAGAAACAGCTGCTTGACTACAAAACTTCAACTACTGGATACATTTCTCAGATTTTACCCTTGATTTATTTGCTATTGACTATAACAAAATCAGATTTCTGACTTTAAAACATGTTCACAGCTTTTTTATTTCAAGTAAAAAAATGTAATTGCAATGACACTTGATGCATGTTCTGACGCAAGTGGGGGTTTACCCTTTTGCCACTTTGATAGTACTGTACAGACATTTAAATGGTAAATGGCCTGCATTTGTATAGCGCTTTTCTAGTCCATAGGACCCCAAAGCGCTTTACACTACATTCAGTCATCCACCCATTCACACACACATTCACACACTGGCGATAGCAAGCTACATTGTAGCCACAGCTGCCCTGGGGCGCACTGACAATTTAACACTCATTCAGTGCCAATTTATTCCTGTGTGATTCAGTACATTTCTTTGAGAACTGGATAACCAGTGCAGAAGTCTATCCAGGATCTGTCATCAGAACAAGTGTTACTTGTACTACTGTTTGCTAATAATTAAATTAGATTTGACTTCTACATTCACATGTAGAATTCATTAACATCATTCAGAAAAAGGCAAGTATATTTGTTTTGTCAACAGTCAATTTAAAAAATGACTTTATGGGCTTTATTAACTGAAAGGAAGCAGGAGATGAATTTGCACTTGTTCTGTAGCAGTGCTGTCAGGTCATTGTTGGTACACGTTCCTTTTCCACCCTTCCCTAATGGTCATACCTTTCTGTTCTATTATGCTTGCAGCTAGTGCTCTGCGACACTGCAGAATCTGGTATTAATCTGATGCCAAGTATCGGTGCCACTTTACAAATACTTATACTTTTTACTGAAAAAAGGATGTAGTGGAGAGCAGGGTATCATGAGTTTTGAGACAAAGTGTCTCAGTTTTAGTTTTTCATGTGTTTTGAAACTTTGTTTTTGAAGACCTGGAATGTAAATGTAATGGTGTCTAAAACACTTGGGTGAACCTCTGTTATTTAAATGTGCTGTAGGATATAAATTAGGGATGCACCGATACCGATACTGATACCAGTATCGGCCTCGATACCACATTTTCTAAAGTACTCGTACTCGTTAAAAGTCCCCCGATACCGAGGACCGATACCACGGTCTGAGACCTGTCTATGTTTGAGCGGCATGTAAGGGGTTAATCACAGGCGCCGAGTGCCTGCCCCCAGGCCCCGAGTGCCCACCCCGGCTGCAGCTCAGAGCGGGGAGAAAGCGAGGCGAGACATATCAGCTGAGTGGAGCTTTTTCAAAGTGAACGAAGATGCGAAAACAAAGGTGGACTGCAAATTGTGCTCAGCGAAATTGTCCAGAGGAGGCTCTAAAGGTAGCGCATTTAACACAAGCAATTTAATCAAGCACCTAAAATCCCAACACAACAACGAGTACAAAGAGTTTAACTAAAAAAGTGAGCAGCTACTACGCACTAGCCTCTGATGTCATCCCAGCTGTGACTGTGCTAATGAAACTTCTAAACAGAGAAACAGACGAACAAATGTAAAATTAAATTTTGTTTTTTTATAATTATTTATTCTTTAATATGTTACATACAACATGCTTTTCATTTTAAATAAATGTTCTTAATTCTAAACTAGTCCCTTGTTTATTTTTTGTTAAATTATAGGACTAAAGCTGTTACCTGCAAATTTAAATCATGTTTTTATTAAGTACTCTGTATCGGTGAGTACTGAAATGCAAGTACTCGTACTCGGTATCGGTGCATCCCTAGTATAAATAAAATACACGTCACAGTCAACTAGGGCTGCCACAAACGATTATTTTGATAGTCGACTAGTCACCGATTATTTATGCGATTAGTCGACTAATCAGATCATCATCCACTGGACATAAAACTACAGCTTATTGCACCAGCAGCATCTGCTCTTATATAACTATCATTAGCTTACAGCTTTAAGCTTTTAAGGTGCTAACTAAAAATAAAGACAAGATGATAGTTTATTCAATTTTAATGAAATTTGCAGATTGTTTCGGTAAAGTTTAATAAACTCCTTGCTATCTAAAATATAACAGGACACCGGAGTATATTCTCCAGCATCTCACACTTCTGATAATCAGCTGTCTGCTTGACGTTTATTCAGCTGTGTAAAAACTATAACTTTAATCTCAGCCAAACCGATTTACTCAGGAACAAATAAAATACAAAAGAAAAAAAAAAAAAAAAAAAGCCAAACAACAACATTTTTAATTTATCTAAGTGACTCATATATATTTAACCTGAGTCGCGAAAGACGGCGGTGGGTTTGAAAACAATTTGCCGGGAGTCCGGTGTTCTCACGGCGCTAGTGACCTAGCCCCCGGCTAGCTATCGAGCTAGTGGGTAACAGACGTCTCCGAAAACGTCGGAGCGCTTTTGAAAATATGTGGTGTCCTGCTAAACTGAGCCGATATTTGAGGTTTACACAGCTACATTCTCGCCTGAAAATATGTTAAACGTTTATTTTGTGACCCAGAAAGAATAATAAGAGTAATATTAAAACTAACTAGCTACCGCCATTGTTGGAAACTAAGCTGGGCCGCGCTATGAATTCTGGGACACAGCTGCTTCTTCTTCTTCGGGGTTTAACGGCAGCTGGCATCCTTGTACATGCTGTGCTGCCATCTTCTGTTTCAGTCCGTTATTACACTCTTAAATCCTGCTATTATTCCTGCGTCTTTTGTGATCTTACAAAGCTTCAAACGACACGTCGACTATTAAATCAGTCGTCGACGATTTTGATAGTCGACGTAATCGTGACTAGTCGACAAATCGTGGCAGCCCTACAGTCAACACAAAAAGGTTCAAACATTTTCATGTCTTTCAAGTTAGGAGGCATATTTTTCATTAATATTTAACACAATTCAGTGGGCTACATACTACAATGTATCAATCAGATACCAATACCAGCGTTGGTATCAATACTATGGATATCTGGCTCGATCCACCATTTCCAGTTGTAGCACGGATATTGTTCACATGTGGTTACTTGGCTATGATTAAAGAGGCAGCTTTACATCTCAATGTTAGTGTAGTATTCTTAATATCTGACTTCCACAAATATTCAGTTCAATTCAATTTTATTTGTGCAGCACCAAATCACAACAACAGTCGTCTCAAGGTGCTTTATATTGTAAGGTAGACCCTACATACATACAGAGAAAAACCCAACAATCATATGACCCCCTATGAGCAAGGTGACAGTGGGAAGGAAAAACTCCCTTTTAACAGGAAAAAACCTCCAACAGAACCAGGCTCAAGGAGGGGCGGGGCCATCTGCTGTGATCGGTTGGGGTGAGAGAAGGAAGACAGGATGAAGACATGCTGTGGAACAGCCAAAGATTAATAACAAGTATGATTCAGTGCAAAGAGGTCTATGAACACAATGGCTGTATCCCAATTCAGGGTCTGAAGCCTTAAAGGCCGCATTTTAAGGCCGATTGCGTCACAGCGACGCGACGAAGGCTGTCCCAATTCAAAGGCTGCTCGAAATGCGGCCCTCAAATGCGTCCTTCATTTTCTTGAATTTTAAGGATGTGGCGGTGTAGACTTCGTGGCCCAACATATCCCAGAATGCATAGCGCAGTGGTGGGTGTGGATAATTTTGCCGAAAAAAAACGGCGGATGAGGGGCGCCCGAAGAGTAAACTTTAAGTAAGTACTGAATATTATGTCACTTATTTATGTGCGAATGTTTAATAATGAAGAACATTAAAACATTACTGTTGGCAACATGTCGGCGAAGTTATGTGACATTAGTGACGTTTGTACTAACTTGGTTTTAAAGCCTTTACTTTAAAATATACACCGTTCAATAGCTGACCTTAATCTTACAGAGAATGATCAAAGCTCATGTAGAAAGAAACAAACAAAAGATTTTCTCCTTCATTTCTGTCAAACAAAGCTGTATGAAACGTTTCCAGCTGTTAGTATCATGGTTGCTAGGCAACCTGGGCAGCGCGACGGAGGCTAGACCGTCCCATTTTACGAGCCTCGCACTTCTGGCCTTAGCGGTCTTTGAGTACGCGGCCCTTGTGGATCGTTAAGGCTGCGTACTTTAAGGCTGCAGACCCTGAATTGGGATACAGCCATAGTGAGTGAGAAAGGTGACTGAAGAAGAAATACTCAGTGCATCATGGGAATCCCCCAGCAGCCTACACCTATTGCAGCATAACTAAGGGAGGATTTAGGGTCACCTGGTCCAGCCCTAACTATATGCTTTAGCAAAAAGGAAAATTTGAAGCCTAATCTTAAAAGTAGAGATAGTGTCTGTCTCCTGAATCCAAACTGGAAGCTGGAAGTCATTAAGATAAGATGGGGCCTGATTATTTAAGACCTTGTATGTGAGGAGCAGGATTGTTAAATTCAATTCTGGATTTAACAGGGAGCCAATGAAAGGAAGCCAACACAGGAGAAATCTGCTCTCTCTTTCTAGTCCCTGTCAGGACTCTTGCTGCAGCATTTTGGATTAAATGAAGGCTTTTCAGGGAGTTTTTAGGACTTCCTGATAATAATGAATGACTACTACTACTTTTAGAGCTATTGCGCAGTGTTACTGGAGGCCAAGGTAATGCCATCCAGAGTAAGAATCTGGTTAGATACCATATTTCTAAGATTTTCAGGGCCGAGTACAATAACCTCAGTTTTATCTGAATTAAGAAGCAGAAAGTTAGCGGCCATCCAGGTCTTTATGTCTTTAAGACATTCCTGCAGTTTAACTAATTGGTGTGTGTTATCTGGCTTCATGAACAGATAAATTTGTGAAGCCAGATAAAACACAAGTTTGGTGTCTTCTGCTTAGCAGTAGCAGGGCTTTCTTACAAAGCAGCAAACTATTTCTCCAGGCTAAATGATGATCTTCTAAATGTGTGATACACCACTTCCTCTCCAGCTTATGAGTTATTTGCTTTAGGCTACGTGTTTGAGAATTATACCAGGGAGTCAAGTACTTCTGATTTGAGGCCTACAGGAGCTACAGTATCCAGAGTCACTCATAGTGAGGTTAAATTATTAACAAGATAATCAACCTCTGTTGGAGTAGCGTTCAGGTAGCAGCTCTGCTGTGTGTTGGTACAGGGCATTGAAGACGGTCAGTGGGTGGATTATATTCTTAAACTTAGTTGCAGCACATTCAGAAAGACGTCCACTGTGATGAAATCTACTCCCCACTGCTCTGTAATCAATTGCTGTAAATTTAAATGTTATCAGGAAATGATCAGACAATCAAGAAGTAATGCAGAAGGCCAAGCACCAAAATCAAACACACCGTAATGCAGGTTTATGATTTCATGAAACTCTATACGCAGATCATAAGCATTAGCAGTGAGTGTGTTTCAAACATCACGCGTGATTTTACTGTGACGTGCAGCTGCTGCTGTGTGCCCTTTGCACGGAGTAGTCCAGCTGCGTGGGTCTCACCTGTGTGCGCCCAGGCTGAGGGACAGTCACGTCAGAGCGCAGTCTGAGGACTGACGGAGCTCCGAACTCACTCACTCTAATGGCTCTCATCAACCTGCTGCCTGACATGCCCGCACATGCGCTCAGATAAATCAACCTTGAAACTCGGACGTCGTACTCTTCAGGACTTCCACACTGCGTCAAATTGCGCTGCTTCTTCTACGTTTTGGGGCATTTGTTGAAGGTTTTCTGTATTGTCGCCCTCTCCTGTGCGGCTGGGGAAGTGCTCCGTCGACTACATCTGCAGTCCAGGCCAACACTGAGCGCACACGGCTTTTACTTTGTAATTCTGTGGGATACTCCAGCACAGCTGCACAAGTATTATGTGTTACATTTAGCAGTACTTTTTTTTTAAATACCACACAATATTTACACATCACACTGGAATTATTATGCAAAGTCTGTCTGATACTCGACACTGATCACAGTTGTTAGCTGGATCCTTTTCCACTAATTTCAGTGCACGTCAGCACAGTAAGTCCAGTTCTTAATGTGGCATTCATCTGTGTTGTATGTGTCAGGAAAATTTACTCTGCTCATTTTCAAATCTGAAATTTTCGGATTTGAAACTGTAAAAGTGGAGCACTGTCAGAGGAACATACTGGGCGGTTGCCCAGGGCCGCATCGTGGTGGGGGCGGCATCACGGGCAACAAAAAAAAGTTGCTCGTACTCATGCTGCCCCGACGTCAGCCAGCGCATTTTGGCGATGACTATGGGCACCGATCGGTTTTCCATCGCCCGTTTGCTGGGAGTAAGGGCGCCCTCCGTTTGCGAGGTGCGGAGGAGAGGGCGGGGCGGCGGGGGATTCTCTGGCTGGCTGGAGCAGCATCTAATAACCAACTCACAAAATAAAACAAAATATAAACAAACCAACAAACACGAAAACACCAGACATGATACAGACTTATAATTTGCACCGATGTTTTTTCGAAATTCTATACGTGAAAAGTGAGCGCGAGAGCCCTCGGTGCGCCTGCTCGCTGCTGAAGTCAAAATAAACTTTATTGTCATCTCCGCTACATACAGTCCAGTATATAGAGAGACGAGACGACGAGGCTCCAGTTACAGCAGTGCAAGTAAACAAACATTATATATAAGAAGAGTAAGAAAATAAATATACAATTTAGGACCGGGGTAAAGGGATCAATAACAATTTAACATTTATAATTTACTGTTTGATGATTTAAAGTCTCACTCAACTTGTTGAAAGGGGAAGGGGGCGGCTGCTTCCAAATAGAGCACATTTCATTCATAATGTTGTAAATCCAAGCCCATTATGTATTCATGATTTGAATCCTGGGCTGTGCGAAATCCCAGAAATAAACCCTAGACAAAGCGAATCTGTGAACTAAGGTGTAGGTCTGTTAGGTTATGTTGTGGTGATCCTCGTGTTGGGGGATGGGTGTTCTACAGTGCAAAATTAAAACCAATGGAAGGTGGACAAGAAAAGGTCAAAGCCATCAGGTGCTCAGCCAGAGGGGGTGTTCGCCCAGGGCACCAAACAGGCTAGGACCACCATTGGCTACTTGGATTAGGGGAGTATTAGTTGGCCTCTCTCAGCCTTTAGGCCATTCGGGCTTATTTGAATGTTGTTTGCTTTACACAGCACAGGAACACACACTACGCATTACCACTGAACTGACAACATATTTGACTTTTGTTGGGCTTTTTTTGTTGTTGTTTTATTTTTATTTTTTTTTATAAATTAGCTTTTTGTGCAACTAATGTGTGATGTCCATCTTTTGTGGTGTCCTTGTCACGGTTCTGGGTCAGTTTGACCCAGTATTTTGAGTTGTCATGTTTTTGCAGGTTTAGTTTAGTTCCATGTGTCATTCTCTCTATGTCGAGTCTGCGTCTTAGTGTGATGGTTTCTTGTTCCTGTTTTATTGTGAAGGTCTGCGTCTCATGTGAGTGTGTTCAGTTTTACCTCTGTCTCGTCTTGTTGATTATTCCCAGCTGTGTCCACCACCTGTGTGTAATTCCCCCGTGTTTCTCTGTGTATCCACCATGTCTCACCCGTGTGTTCTCCCTGCTGTCCATCGTCATTCTCCTCTGCTTGTTCTCATTCTTGTCCAGGTTTGTGCTCGGTAGTTTAGTTGTTTCCAGTCTAGTTTAGTTCGTGCTCTATTTGCTGTTTGTCTATATTTATTTTGTATTTAATAAACCACCCTCACCCCTTTACAAGTGCCTGCTTTTGGATCCTCCTTTATTTCCCACACGGCTCATCGCACTCGCCGTGACAGTCCTTGTGTGGTGTCCATCATTTTGGCTGATCAAAAATCTTCATAGTGTCACTACAGGCCAAGGTAATGCCGTCCATGGTAAGTATCTGGTTAGATGCCATGTTTTTAAGAATTTTAGGGTTAGTTTTGTCTGAATTCGAAGCAGAAAATTAGAGTTCGTCCAGGCCTTTATGCCTATAAGACATGTCGTATTTGTGTCATCTGACTTCATAAATAACCATAACTGGGTATCAGCTGCATTGCATTGGAAATGCATCCTGTGTCTTCTAATAATACTTCCTAATTGGAGTAGGATTATGTAAAAAGGTCCCAGCAGAAAGGCAGCTGCTTGAAATGAGAGGTTGCAAATCTTTAGTTATATCATGGAGCTAGATTAAAATTCCCCCAGGAAATCTGAACAGAACCTTTAAAATCCAAATGCAACTTAACTGAATTGTAAAAGAGTGGACAAGCTCAAAATGTAACAACCCTCAACTTCTGTCCCTTCCAGGACTCTGACTGAGTGACTATAATAGTTAATATAGCCTAAGAGCAAGTACTTGGCAACAGTGAGAAGGAAAAACTCCCTTTTAACAGGAAACAGCTTTGACAGCGGGAGAAAGAGAGAGCATACTTTCATTCTTGTAAAAAGATTATGCCATCTCAAGAGCAACAGAAGCATGAATTGTCAGAGAAACAAAGCACCTTCAGCACATCCAAACAGATGGAACAAGAGAAGGTTTCTAGGTCGAGCTGAACTCCTTTCTCTGCCATTTCTCCTCTCAGTGTCAGTGACTGTGTGAGTTTCTCTTCCTTATAACTGAAACTAGTCTGAGCTCTGATCTCAACATCATGTGTTTCTGCAGTGAATGGAGCCTGTCAAGTTTCATTCCAGGAGGAGGACTGGTTTGTGAGCGATACTGTGTTGAACCCTTTTGTAAATGTAGTTCTTACATCAACTTTTAAGCTTCTTAACCCTTTATTCTATATAAATAAACTTCACTTTAGAAATGTCAGAGTTCTCACTGAAGTAAACAAACAGTCCTTCAGGTTTAGTCAATGCAGGAGGATAATGATCCTAAACATACAGATAAGGCAGCCACTGACATGATACTTCTGTTGCATTTTAAGTTTATGTTCATTTCAATGGTTTCTGTCCTTAAAACAAACATCAAAGATGAGAGGGTGCAGCAGGCGTATAGTTGATATATGAGGCAGTAAATAAGTGAAAGGGTTTTCAAACACATTCAGCTCCACAAAAATGTGATAAATGGTTGACTATAATAATAAAAAGAAACTCTGACTCCTTCTTTTATTAAAAAAAAAAAAAAAAGCACCGGACCTTCCTTGCTAAGTGCTCGGAGCAAAACTCTCCTTCTCTCCCCTTACTAGGAGTTTCTGCTGTTGACCCACTAGATGGCAGGCTTTTGCCATGAGCAGGCCAGGAATAAACATATTTGTTGACACATCTATTCAGTTACTTACAGCAATAATGACTACGACCTATAACATACCTCAGAAACAATCCGAGGGACAGAATACTCAGTTACGTTGCAATAGGTTTAGGCAGCTGGGGTATTCTCATGATGCACTGAGTGTTTCTTCTTCCAGTCAGCCTTTTTAGTCACTAGTGTTTATACATCTCTCGATATTTAATTGTTAGTTATGTATAATATCTGGCTCGCTTCCACAGTGTGTCGTGTCCCGATTTCCTCCCGTCACCTCCAACCAGTCGTGGCAATTGGTTAAATTGAATTGAATTGAGACCTCCAGCCTGCAGATGTGGCTGAGACATTTTGGTGAAAATTTTAATCATGGATTCTTTCCAAAACATGGATATAAAACTGAGCAAACACCTGGATTTTCAAGAGAAGAGTGAGAGATGATTTCTTTGTGATGTAATTTTATTTGTAAATAACATTAATACTAGTGAATAAAATGACTTCACTAGCTGGGCCCATGTCCTCATTTTAAGTTTTTTAAGCAGTTTAGTAGGTAAAAGTGAATGCTTTGACATGAATTGAGCTGCGGTTTGGGGAAGGCCTCGAAGGGGACTGGCGATGGCTCCTGGGCCTGGCAGATCCCCATGTACTAAATAGAAGTGAAGAAGTTGAAGAATGGAAAAGGAGGGAGGGAGGGTTGGGCACGTAAACGAGAATGATCAGCTTGCAGAACTAGGGGAACCTATATAGATGACAGCCGGAAGGAGTGTGTTTGGAGGTGTGGTCTTGCTCCTGAAATTCCAATACATAATCTCCAACACAAATCTTTGAGTTTATTTAATTCCTGAAAAAAATGACAAAATACAAATGTAGTGTAGCATGATATGATTGATGTATGATATGATGTATGAATCACAGCATCAGAAGTGTAGGTCAAGTTGATACTTCACTGGGGAGAACTCCAAAAGATATCCAGTAACATTTACATCTGATATGGCCTTGTTTGTATTTGGTACCAATGTGTACAAAGATTAACTCATACACCTTCTGAGAGAACATGTCAACACCATAATCTCACAAATTCAACAAGGTAATGAAGCAGTGATTTATTTAGTCTTTAGACCGACTGCTTGAACTAATCAGTAAAATGAGTTACAGATGCAGACAGACCAAAGATCTAGCTTAAATTGTTTATTCAGATTAGCAGATCAGAAACATTTCCAAAAGTCAGACAGCTTACAAGCAGAGCCATGACCTTATAACATCCATCCCTCCATGTGACATTTCACACAAAAACACCACAACATACAAGAACTGACGCCACCTTTAAGTCAGGAAAGAAATCGTTCTCAGTGAAACAGGTGGAGCAGAAGTGAGTTTACTTCAAAGCCTGTGTTGTTATAATTTTGACTCCAGGCTCACTTCTAGGTCTCAGTATTTAGCTCTTGTCACCCAGACTTGCTTGTCAAACAGGTACTCTGCCATCTTGTTTGTGTGGGCATCCATGCGGGTGAGGTTAGTGATGTGGTCACCCAGCTTCTTGATGGACTTCACCTGCTCATCCAGGTAGTGGCTCTCCAGGAAGTCACACAGCTGGGAAAACGCACACAAATTATAGTTAACATTTGATGATTTGTCAAACATATACTGCATGAACTAGTTCAGTCTTTAACCCCAAACTCTTCCCTCCTACTCCCGCTTACATGAGGGTCATAATGCTGAGAAGCCAGCTTGTGCAGGTCCAGCAGAGCCTGGTTGACTTTCTTCTCCAGCTGCAGAGCACACTGCATGGCCTCCAGCCCACTGCCCCACTCGTCACGCTCTGGTTTCTGCCCAACAAACAATTCCGTTATAGACTGAACACTCTTAAGCTTTGTGTACACACTGATACAAGCTACCGTGTGTATCAGTCTGACTCTGTATAAGCCCTAATCAGTGTACTGACACTACAGGAGGAAATATAAGGCGAGGAATTACAAGCCCCTAATCAGTGGCACGCCAGTGGAGAGAGTGGACAGTTTCCGATACCTGGATGTCCACATCACTCAGAACCTGTCATGGTCCTGTCACATCAACACCCTGGTTAAGAAAGCCCGTCAGCTTCTCTTCTTCCTCAGAAGACTTAGAGACTTCCATCTGCCACTGAACGTGCTCAAGAACTTTTACTCCTGCACCATCGAGAGCGTCCTGACGGGAAACATCTGCACCTGGTTTGGGAACAGCACCAAGCAGGACAGACGAGATCTGCAAAGAGTGGTGCGCTTGGCCGAACGCATCATTCAATCAGAGCTCCCTGACCTGCTGTCCATCTACACCAAGCGGTGCAAGACCAAAGCTAGGAAGATTATGATGGACCTCTCCCATCCCAACAATGGACTCTTCTCACTGTTGAGGTCTGGGAAGCGCTTCCGCTCCCTTAAGGCCAAAACAGAGAGAATGAGGAGGAGCTTCTTCCCCCAGGCTATTCGGGCCCTGAACCAGGTGTAGGACTGGACTCTCCCACACACGTCACTATAAGACTGGACTCTCACACACATCACATCACCACACGCACTCTGGTTTTTCTTCATGCACACTTCCTATAATTTATAATCTTTCTGCTATTTGCACATTTCTAAGTTAAATCTATAAATCTTGTAATAACCTGTAAATTGTAAATACTGTAAAACCACTGTCATTTAATGGTCGGGCATTGCACAGCTACAAGCATTTCACCTCATGTCATACTGTGTGTGTGTGTGTGTGTGTGTGTGTGTGTGTGTGTGTGTGACAAATAAAATTTGAATTTGATAACAATAGAGCTATTTTCCTGAAATCATAAAAGGTAGTAAAAGTCAGCAAAACAGCAATTGTTGAAGCTGCTTCCTGTTTGAGGGAACTGGCCATTCAACCACTTTGACTGAGTGTGCTTTTAAATGACCTTTTTCAACTATAAAGCCCAGGAATGACACTGAATCAACATGAAATTCACATTTCTCACCTTTTAAATTGAGATGTTTTTTTCTACGAGACATTTGAGAAGGACTTGACAGGTATAAGACAACTGGGAGAAGTTAAGAATATTGTTGAAATAAAGAAAATGTGGATGATGAAGTCACAAAGGATGTCATTGACCAGGGCCTGAAAGACTTCTGGTGCGTTTGCTGAAAATGCTATTTTCAAATAACCGAAACAACCCATTTGGGTTTAAAAATTATACTGATTACTGGAAGGTGAAGGAGGACCAGTAAGCGAGTCAATGGAGCAGTCATAAGGACGATGAGGTGTGAGATAAAGAGCTAAACCTCCTCTCACTTTGGTTAGTAAGTAAAATTTTATTTATATAGCACATTTCTAGATAGAAATCACAAAGTGCTTTACAAGATATAACAGATTATAAAAATAAAAAAAACAAAGTTAGCAAAAAGCAATTTTAAAAAGATGTGTTTTTAGCTATTTTTTAAAAGTAATCAATGAATCAGCGGATCGTAAGTCCTGAGGAAGGGAATTCCACAGCCTGCGGCCACAGTAGCAAAAGCTCTATCGCCCCTAGTTTTCAGTCTCGTATACTGAATGACAAGTAGGCCCTGACTACTCGACCTCAGAGACCTACTAGGGGCATAGGGCTGTAAAAGTTCAAGTTAAGGGTAAACAGCCTATTGCCCGCAGCATCAGCTAAATCCTTTGTCATAAACACTTTGCAATGAAATTTGGGTTTGGTTTCAGCATGGCTTCGCTAACAGTGCTGCATAAATGTTGCGTTATCTTACCAGGCATGGTCTCTTTATAAATGCCCAACAGAGCCAACAAAAAGACTTTAATTATATGCTCTGTGGTCAGTTGTCAGTTTGTGGTGTTTGTTAAGCTTTTTGTATGTCAGTATGTCCAGATAAACTTTGTTTCTCATGGTTTACTTCATACAAACAGTCTCCTCTCAGATCTCAGAGGACTGATGTCTTATTATGGGTCCCTGCATTAGTGTGATGGAGTGTCTTCTGTGGCATGTTGAAATCAACTGATTTTCTTTTTCGTCAAAGAGAAAAACTTCTGACTGACTGGTGGCTGACCGTCTCTGTTCCTCACAGATTTGCCATTTGTGGATGTGGTCCACTGATCCACATCCACACATACAGAAGAGGAGGACATTCAATTAAAAACATTAAATACAGATCAAAAGCATAAATATACTTTACATGAAACAAATGCTGGGTGAGCAGAAGTGGAATTTGTTGTAAGCTGAAGTCAGCGAGCAGCAACATCCTGAGAAAATCATGACTTAGCACTAATGTCCTTAGCTATAGTCAACACAGTCACACACTATGAGGCAGTCCTGTTTGAAATTTCCACCAAATCTACTTTTGTGCTTGTAGTGAAATGGTAAATGGCCTGTATTTGTATAGTGCTTTTCTAGTCCCTAAGGACCCCAAAGCGCTTTACATATCCAGTCATCCACCCATTCACACACTGGTGATGGCAGCTACATTGTAGCCACAGCCACCCTGGGGCGCACTGACAGAGGCGAGGCTCTGGCGCCACCGGGCCCTCTGACCACCACCAGTAGGCAACGGGTGAAGTGTCTTGCCCAAGGACACAACGACCGAGACTGTCCAAGCCGGGGCTCGAACCGGCAACCTTTCGATTACAAGGCGAACTCCTAACTCTTGAGCTACGATCGCCCCGATCGTAGTGCTGTGTTTCCTCAGTGGATGCAGATGGTCAAAGTCTGTGTTTTCAAATATGTAGAGTGTCATTTCTCTACATAACACAGAAATAAGAATTTACAAATCAAACAATTATTCAGAAACAAAATGTGCAAAACCCAAAATAAACAAATCTTCAGTTTAGAGCAAAGGAATCATCTATTAATGTTGTGGAGTTATTAAACACACACAAACTGCTCTAAGATGAATAAGTCGGCAAACAGCAATAACGGCAAAACATGTAATGGACGTGCTGGTCCACTAGACAACATCATGTTAATGTAATGCTTTGGGTCTGTTATGCAAAGTAAAGAGACTGAAATAAGGTGTCCATGAGTATCAGTTTTCAACATTCGGTATTAAGAGACAAAGACTGTACGGGTTGGGTCAGTCGTCAAGTCCTGGAGCAAAGTGAGCCTGCAAATCAATAAGATGCAAATCAGTTTATACCTTTCATATGTTTTCATTTGTTTATTCTGAGTTTTATTGTTCAGTTAGTTTCCACAGTTCATATATCATGTGTAATTTTTCATTAGTTTCAGTGTTTGTTTGTATTTTATTCTAGCGCAAACAAGATGTAAACACAGAGTGGACCCGAAGCATCAGAATCGCTAAGCTCCGACAGCATGTCCGTGTTCAGGCCGTGGGGTGAGAAAGCCGAGAAAGACTAAGCTGATTCTGATGCGTCGGGTCCGCTCTGTGTTTACGTCTTTGTGTGGAATCCGTTAATGAATTGATATCGCTTTATTCAAGCTACTCACCTCTCTCTCTTCCACCTGCACTTTCAACTGGACCACGGCCAATCAGAGAGGTCCCGCCCCTGACTATCTCTGATTGGTTTAGTCCACGATAGGGGCATAATGTGTGTCTGTTGTTGACCACACGGAGAGTTGCAGAGATTGTTTTTTTTTTTTTTTTTTTTTGTTACCCGAAAAAATATTTTTTTTTTTAGGCGCACCACTGAAAAATTTGGTCGCACTCTAGAGCCCTGGCGTAAAGCACAAGGCTCGCGTGCGGAGTGAAGCGGAAAAAAAGTGCAAGAGAGAGGTAGGTTCACGTCAAAGACCTGGCTCTAAGAGCCATTTCGTTCGCGACCGACCCATCACTACTGGCTGTGACGCAATCGGCCTTCAAATGCGGCCTCCGGAGGATGCAGCCGACGTTTTGGGACACAGCTTATGTGATAGACTGGCACCCTAACCAGGGTGTACCCTATAACTTCTGCGTTATGCCCCAGCCCTCCTGCAACCTGTAAATCCATTGAATTTTGTATGTTAACCAAAATCTAGACTTTGCTGAATATTATGTAATATGAAGACAACATGCAGTGTTTAAGTGACCAAGTAGAATTGGGTAAAAGTTACTGAATTAGTGTTGGAATAAAATGACAAAATTGTGAATGAAATATTCCAAGAGCTTAACTTGCTTCATCTAAACATGTTTCAATCACGTTTTATAAACCCAAAATGCACAGGTTTATGAATATGAATAAGTTGTTTCGATATAACACAGTTGTTTACATTTCACCCAAAGCAAAAAAATTGTGTGCAACCAATGTACAGTACTGAATTAAGTAAATCCAACACGTTCTCTTTTTCAGTGCACCCTGTACACCTGATGGCCAGTCCAGCTGTGGTCAAATTGTATTAAAAAAATAACTTCTCCTTATACTGTAGGGTCTTTCCCTTTGTCAGTACATGGAAGAAAAAGAAATTAATGAGAAGCAAAACATTTTTCTTAATAAAAAAAAAAAAAGATTGTATATTTGCATGAAGACCGTTCCAGCCAATGGGGGTTTGTTGATAAAATTATTCTCTGTGATTGGTGGCTCCATGGCCACCAGCACAGTGAGAAGAGGTTTAAAAAGGTCCCAGCACAGCATTCACTGCAAGCTGAATGACAGCAATGGCTCATCTGTTCCTCCTCCTCCTTCTGTGGGTTGGTGAGTCAACTATTGCACTTATTCCATATGTGTGTGTTTGCGTGTGTTCTTTTTAAACTATTCTTCAGGTAATCGCATATCTGTGTAACCAAGCCAAGTTAAACAATCCTTTATTAAGTTTTGCTGTCATGGTTCCAGGCTTCTGAGCCTTTGTTTATTATTAGAATTTTTAGTTTGGGGGATTATTTACAGCTGTTCTGGTAAATTATTTTCATGCCATTAGTTTTTGAGCTTCTTGTTCATTTCCCTTAGTGATGTGTCGGTCATGAACGAAATGGCTCTTAGAGCCGGTGTCAGGTTTATATTAATGATTGTCATTTATGCTTAGAAATATTTACTCATATGCTTAGTTTTATAATCGCATAATGATAGAGGTTTGATCCTTAGCAGTCTGTAAAGACTGTGTGCCTTCCAGAGTGTACTGGCATGCACACACAGATCCTGGGGTCATGAGAGAGGTCGTACCTTATTTTATTGTTTTATGGTTTGATAAACACATCTGTCTGTTTTAGTATAAGTGCCTTTTGTTTAGATCAACTGCTGGACTTCCAGGCCAGCAGGTTTAGGGAAGTCGTTTATGGGGTCACATCTTGAAAAACACACACACACACACACACACACACACACACACACACACACACGGTACTCTTTGGTTACATGTATATCTATGTAAGACGTCATATGTTAATGAACTTATGCATATTCATGTAAACTCAATAAAGACCAGTATTATGAGGGAGCAGACGAGAGCAACTCGGGTCAAGCGAAGGAACGGCGCTGTCACTGTTTTCTCCCTCGTGCACGAGTAACACAAAGAGCTCTGGTGACTTGTGTCTTGCTTTTGCTGTTGTAATAGAATGGTCTGAGGGGCTGTGCTAGACAGACCCATCAGCTGGCTCTTTGAAGTGCACAACGCGAGCCGACTCCTTATTGGGAGCCGTGCTTTTTTTTTTTTTTTTTTTTTTTTTTTTTTTCTTTTACTCACTCACACACACACACACACTTTTTTCCCCCCGCTTCACTCTGCATTGCAGTGTTTTGTGTTGTTTCACTTTAAATTTGTTTAAAAGGAGAAAGCTGAAAATTTAAATAGTTAAAAGTTGAAATGTAAATAGTTGGTTTTTGTATTTTAGTTTATTTATTACATTTTATGTGAAGTGAATAAATAACTGCGAAGCACATACAAATTCCAAAGTTCTCTCTCTCTCTCTCTCTCTCTCTCTCTCTCTCTAATAATCTGACAATACTATAATATTGGCCATATTATATTTAAAGTCAACTCACTGTGGCAATGTAGTCTCATGAACAACATTAACTAATTGTTATTTACTAACTAATCTTATATGACTGTTCAGCACAGAAATGAAGCCCAACAGTCATGTTTTACAGTCCCGTGGTCTCAGCCTCAGATACTCAACTAAAGTGATGTCATGACAAAAATGAATGACCAACAAAACATTTTTCTCCTTCATTTCTGTCAAACAAAGCTGTATGTAATGTGTCTCGCGGTTAGTATCATGGTTGCTAGGCAACCTGAACAGCGCGACGAAGCGTATACCGTCCCATATCACAAGCCTCTCACTTCCGCACTTCTCGTACTTATAGTACGCACCGTACGTAGTACGTGTAGTGCGCGTACTTCAAGCGTGCAGTCTCTTAATTGGGACACAGCCTATGTATGTAAAAACACAGAATCTGACCATCTAAAGCCACTGAGGAAACACATAAGTATAGTTGGTAGCAGGGGCGATTTTAGCCCATTTTTGGGGGTGCCAAAATGAATCAAAGCACCCCCAAAGATTTCTTACTTTTTTTGATAATATTTGCTGTTTGTGTGACACACTACTAAAAATATAAAAAGCATACAGTACTTGGTTGAGAAGTAACATTTTAACAACAAAAGTATAGATACCACCCCCCCCCCCTCTCTCCCAAAATGGTTTGTTCCAGCTCGCCTCTCCCCTGCTCTGGCTCTAGTGCCGTTGCTGCCAGAGCAATGGTGGCTGAGACACAGCGGAGTGGGGGTGTGAGTGCCTGGCTTAAAACAGGACATGTTAACTGCATTTAACCTTCAGTTACTCTTTATATAGTTAGATAGGAGTCAGACCATGTTTCTTTTTAGCTGAAAAACATTACACCCAGGTAACCTGCAGTGTTGAAAACGTGTTTTGCGACAATGTTAGCTACCCTACAATCCGTCCCACTCTGTAGTAAAATCAGCGACATTTGACTGTCCTATTGCTCCCACTGAAATGTATACAGCCTATTTAAAATCTAAAACTTAACATTGGCCATAGCCTACTGTTGTTGCCACTGTCCTGTTTGAAATGGAATGAGTGAAGCTGGTTATTTTGTAGTGA
The DNA here is from genome assembly GCF_057381845.1 of Rhamphochromis longiceps. Classification (NCBI taxonomy): domain Eukaryota; kingdom Metazoa; phylum Chordata; class Actinopteri; order Cichliformes; family Cichlidae; genus Rhamphochromis; species Rhamphochromis longiceps. The sequence continues at coordinate 33,029,605 of NC_140574.1, forward strand.
TGTGCGGATCGATCATTTATGTTCTAGAATCGATTCTCACATTAAAATATCAATATTTTAGTAATTTAGAGTAAATTTGTAGTTTATCATTAACAGGAACACAGTGGAAAGAAACTATAACATTCGGATTGTCTACATTCAAAGGAACTACTTCCTCTTCCACCTTTCATAGTCATGTGCTAAATACGGCTGTAAAAATGTCTCGCAGCCCCTTGGCGTGCGCAGTGTTGCCAACTTAGCGACTTTGTCGCTATATTTAGCGAGTTTTCAGACCCCTTAGCGACTTTTTTTTTCTAAAAAGTGACTAGCGACAAATCTGGCGACTTTTTCTGGTGTTATTGGAGACTTATTTATGACGACTTTTTGACGTGAAAGGGCGTGTTGCTCTTACTCTCAACAAGCAGCGGTGCGGCTGTGGGCACCTCACCCGTGCTAAAGCGCTCACGGGCGGAGGATAGTCCTCCCCCAGCTGCAGGAGATGTTCACACCTATGCGTCCAAACTGCAAATGAACCGCGCATGAGCAAAGCTGCTGCTCCCGCACTAACTGTAACGCAGTCAGTTCTTCTTTTACTGTTATGCTGTTTGCTGTTTTGTGTTTTACTTTTACTGTTTACTGTTTTACTCGTTTTCACTTCTCCATTACTTACAGGCCCGGTTCTAGGAACACTAACGGTGTGTTCACACCGAATGCGATGGACGCGAATAGAGCGTCAGGTTTACATGTAAAGTCAATGGAAAGGCGCGATGACGCGCGATTGCGGGTCCCGCGAAAATTCGGAAGCAGATTTGCGTCGCGAAAACGCCAAAACGCGTGAAACGCGCGGCAGTGTAGCGCGTCTGGCGCGTTTGACTTGCGAATAAAACCACGCGCGTGAGTTTTTGTGTTGCATTTTGTGCATACGCGCGTTTCGCGTCTACCGCTCGAGTTGGAAAAATCTGAACTCCAGCGTCAAATCGCGCCGTGACAACCAATCAGGAGCCTGGTGACGTGGCTGTTACCTAGGTCAAAGGGGCAGATCCAGCCAAAGCCTTTCATACTTCAATGGAGGGGAAGGCTAATCAATGCGGTAGCAAACAACCCGGAGCCGTACAACACCAGCTGCTTTCAGTACCGAGACAGGAATAAAAAGGACCGAGCTTGGAGGAAGATATGTGAAGAGATCGGGCAACCTGGTAAGTTCATTCATTTCTCTTTTGAAAGTTTTCACTGACCCGGGGAAGCCGCACAAAAGCTAGCAAGCCACCGCTATTTTCCCACTGACGTACAAATACCGTTCTGCTTTTATGCATGTTGTCATTTAGGAATATATTTTATTGTTTATTAATAAACAGCACACAGTGGTCCCGCTGTTCATCCGTCACTGCTTTGCTTTTTCGCTGATTTTTTTATTGCACAGTACAGCATTGCATTCTGCAGCCTGATTGACAAATCTGCTCCGTGCCGTGTCTCCTGCGCTTGCCAAATTTATCACGTTTGGTTTTGATAACCATCGCGTCCAATAGAAAAAAAACAGCACAAAAACACCCATAACTACGACCCTCATTCGGAAATAGACACCTGCACCGTGAGGGGAAAAAGGCGCACGAAAGTGGCGGGCAGATGAAGACAAACCGCGGCATAATAATACTTTTACGTTTTGCAATCTACAAAGGTTTGCACTTTGAGAATCAATTGTGAGAACTGTGACCAGGGGCTAGTTATTCTGAGAACCCCTGCAATAAATGAGGGACCACTGTCTACTCTACGATTATTATATCCAACCTGTTAACATTTAATACTGTATTGATAGAACCAACTGATTCTGCAGCAGAGCATCCCCAGTCCCTGAGCTCCTGCTGCTGCACCCACAGATATGTACAGCAAGCACTGATACCTTTTTAGTCGGTGGGATTCCCTTGTGATCACCTTTACTAAATATCTACAACCAATCTGATTATATCCTGTTATTGTTTGTTTTGTTTTTTTCAATGTTGAAACTAAAATCTAGTAGCAGCCTTCTCATTTCTTTGTGTTTTGTGCTGTTTTACAGGCCCACAGAGGAGGACGGCTCCGAGGCAGATGAGGGACGGGTCCCAGGACGGTCCATCGGCGGTGGAGCTGGCCATCCTGGAGTCCCTGAAGAGGCCACACCAGTCTCCAATGGAGCATTTCCTCCTCAGCCTTGTTCCTGCTCTGGAGAGCAGCTGGTCCTTTTTATTCCTGTCTCTCTGTAAATTCTTATATTTTATATATTTATGTTTAACGATAACAATAATATTTATATTTATAACAAGGTGCAATAATAATTAATGTGCAATAATAACAGTGTGCAATACACATACACTTATTCTTCTTTTTTATACTAAGTTAATATACTGTGTTGTGTTGTTTGTTACGTTGTGATGTGTCATATCGTGTCGTGTTGTGTTATATGTAGTGCCGACGTAGGACAGTTTTTCCAATTTCATTGTACTACTGTACTATGTATGACTGTGCAATGACAATAAAGAGTTATCTTATCTTATCTTAATGTTTTTCTGTTTGAGACTTTTAATATTATTTCAAACAAATGTTTATAATGACTAATGTCTCAGTTCTACTACACAGCAAATGTTGGCACACGACTTGACACATGTAGAATTTATTTCATATTATACTAATGACAAAATATACTAATACAGTGGGATGCAAAAGTTTGGGCAACCTTGTTAATAGACATTATTTTCCTGTATAAATCGTTGGTTGTTACAATAAAAAATGTCAGTTAAATATCATACAGGAGACACACACAGTGATATTTGAGAAGTGAAAAGAAGTTTACTGGATTTACAGAAAGTGTGCAATAATTGTTTAAACAAAATCAAGCAGGTGCATCAATTTGGGCACCACAAAAAAGAAATGAAATGAATATTTAGTGTATATCAATGTGTGTGTCTCCTATATGATATATGGGGTGCCTTTGTCTGGATGTGCTTCCCATCCAGAGCTGCACAGCACAGAGGAAAGTTCCAGCGCTCCTGGAATCCCTCTGTGATGGACCGCCAGTCTCCAGGTGAAGGCACAGCCATGAAGTCGTCCACTAGACAGTCCCAGATGGCCGTCGCTGCCTGGGGGGTGATCTGGCTCACCGTGGACACACCGACTATGAAACTGAACGCGATGGTCCTGAAGGAGTCCCCGGTGACAAGGAACCTGGACAAAATTGTTCAAAATCAGTATTATGTGTACTGCAGTTACAAAATACATTATTCAAATTCCAAAATACTTTTGTGATGTCAGATTTAAATCACAAAACATGAATCTTACATAAAACCTTTTGTAATTATAAGGATAATTAGAAAATGTATATTAGATAATATCTAAAACAGTTGTTTTGTTTTAACTTTAACATATCATAATTTGATTGGTAGCAACTTTCACAACTACAGTGAGCCAATCACTCATAATTCCTAAACATGTCAATCAGGTAGGAATGAAGTAAGACATTAATAGAAATGTTGACATGTATGTTGACATGTAGCCCTTTCCTTGCTTAAATCATTAATATTTTTGAAAAATTAATCTGTGATAAGACATAGCTTATCAAGATAGAACCATGTAACTAAAGATGAACCAAACTGTTCACAGTTTTATCTAACTCTGTTTTAATAAAGGCTGTGACCCCTGCTATAGAGTCTGACAGCTGCAGGGATTATATACAAATATTCAACTATCCCAGAATTAAACCAGGTCTAAATAAAAAGGAGTGAGTATCACTACAAAGGTTAACTCAGTGGTCCTAATGCTACAGTTTGATATCAGCAAACACCGAGCGCATACATTGATGTGACACCACAGCCATGCTATCATGCAAACACTGAGAACAGCATAAATCGAATTAAATCGGGACTTGATGAGACCTTCTGAGTATCACTAGAAATATTATAAAGAGTCGTCTCTGTACCACAGTTTGCTTTCAGTAAACACCGACAGCATTCACTGTTAGCATAGCACATCCATGTTAGCAGTGTATAACTGGATGGATTAGCATATTAGCACAGATATCAATAAAGGACTACCGTATTAAATAGTTTTACTAACCTCAGGCAGACGGACAGGCGCTCTGCAGGTGGGATTGAGCGCCTGTAGTTGGTGTCTAGGCGGGCGATGCTGGGACCGACGAGGGAAAGCAGGTCCTCAAACTGGCCGACGGTGATAGCGCTGGAATCGGCCGTCATCCAGGCGCAGCTCCTGGAGCAAGTGGTGAAACTCACCAAACTGCTCATGCCTCTGGAGGACCTGATGGACCCAGGTATGGCGAGGACGTCTTTTACGCTGCTGCTCTGCTCTCCACAGTACATAGAGAAGGGAGACTCTCTCTTCAAGCGCTAGCTCGATAGCTGCCATCTTGCAAAGATACCGGTCTGGCACAACTCCCTCCCACATTCCTCCCACATTTCTGGTTGACGCGCGATGGATTTTTCTTGGACACGCGTTGAGACGCGAATGTACACGCATCAAATTAGGGGCGTTTGGGGCGTTTTATTCGCGTCCATCGCGTTCGGTGTGAACACACCAGCCAGACGCGTTGTCGCGCCAGTTCGCACCCGTGACCAATGAGGACGAGAAGGAAAAACCCATCCTGCCCCCCACCTGCATCGTGGGTGCACTGACATGGGAGATTGAAAAGGTGGTCAGGGACGCCCAGCGACAGGAGCCCGACCCTGGCACGGGCCCGAAAGGGAAACTTTATGTTCCGGCCACAGCGCATAGTCAGGTCATTCACTGGGCACATACTGCCAAGTTTTCGTGCCACCCAGGTAAAAATCGCACTGTCTCCTTTCTACGACGTTTGTTTTGGTGGCCCTCTCTTGTTCTCGATGTCCAGAACTATGTTGCGGCATGCCCGGCGTGCGCACGGAACAAAACCTCCAACTCACCTGCTTCTGGCCTCCTGCGACCGTTACCCACTCCAAAACGCCCGTGGTCGCACATCGCCCTGGACTTCGTCACCGGCTTGCCTCCCTCTTCAAGTAACACCTCCATTCTAACCATTATTGACCATTTTTCCAAGGCCGCCCACTTCATTGCTCTGCCCAAGCTCCCTTCTGCCTTGGAGACGGCCCAGTTACTGACGCAGCATGTGTTTCGGCTCCACAGCATACCCCAGGACATCGTTTCCGACCGTCGCCCTCAGTTCACCTCACGGGTTTGGAAGGAGTTCTGTGCAGAATTGGGAGCTCAGGTCAGTTTGTCCTCCGGGTTCCACCCCCAAACTAATGGTCAGACCGAAAGGGCCAATCAAGAGCTGGAGGCCATGTTGCGTTGCGTCGCATCATCGAACCAAGCGACCTGGAGCGAGCAGTTGGCCTGGGTGGAGTATGCCCACAACGCAAGCACGTCATCAGCAACTGGACTCTCGCCCTTCGAGGCATTGCTGGGGTATTGAAAGAAATCTCCGTCCCGGGTTTCTCCGTGGATCGGGTTTCCTCCAAGGCGTGAGCACCGATAAGCAGAGTTTTGTCCTTTCCTTATAAGATTCCTAATTATTCAAAGTAACGCTCAGGTATGCCGTTCAGCTGGGTTAGTTACGACGTCGGGAGCAGTTAGGAGAACAAAATGATACAGAAACTGCTTCAGGTTGCTCTTCCAAAATCAACTCAAAGGTTTATTCAGTATACAACAGTTTATATAGAGGAAAAAAAGGTTAGTGTGTCAGCAGGTTCTCAGTTCAAACCGGTACAGACCAAATAAGGAAACGTCTTCCTGCCTTCTGAGCAAAGAAGTATCCTTTGTGTAGTTTATCAGTTCAGCTACAATTTATGATCATCCCAGCAAAATACACTCCTAGACATAGAATACAGAGTTCTTTCATTAGTGAATTCTGAAACAAACCACCTGGCCTTTAACAAGCTCTTTTCTAAAGGATAAGGAAGGGAGGATGGGAGTAAGGAAGTGGTCTCGTCTCTGTGGTATTTTCGACCTTGGGGTACCAGCCTGTGAGTCTTACACATCAATTCTTGGGTCACAGAGAAAGAGAAAAACAACTAGTAAATGGGCCTTATTGAGTAACAGTTTTCCTGTATAATATCACTATAAAACAATATCCTGTAAATGCTACCATGGTATCAAAATATCACAACAGTTCCCCCCTTTTATCATGAAATGATAACATAGTATAAAGACAGAATGTAATAACATAATATAAAGACAAATCATAAATGTGAAACAAATCATAAATGTAACTGGTCCTTCGAGCAAGCTTAATATCAGCAAGAAAAAAGAAAAGGAAGAAAACTTCATTCTCTTCTTGGACAATCGAGTAATTCCCAATCTAATGCTCAATACATACATCAGGATCATCATTGATGACATCTGACACATAATCCGGGTCAATTTGTGCCAATTGCAAATACATTGAAGTAAATGGTAAATGGTAAATGGCCTGTATTTATATAGCGCTTTACTAGTCCCTAAGGACCCCAAAGCGCTTTACATATCCAGTCATCCACCCATTCACACACACATTCACACACTGGTGATGGCAAGCTACATTGTAGCCACAGCCACCCTGGGGCGCACTGACAGAGGCGAGGCTGCCGGACACTGGCGCCACCGGGCCCTCTGACCACCACCAGTAGGCAACGGGTGAAGTGTCTTGCCCAAGGACACAACGACCGAGACTGTCCAAGCCGGGGCTCGAACCGGCAACCTTCCGATTACAAGGCGAACTCCCAACTCTTGAGCCACGATCAGTAGTAGCTGTACTAGTAGCTATACGGGTTATCATTGAACGTACACAGGGTATCACACAACAGACAATAATCATCAAAAACAAAATAATACATGCTACAATGGTTACAAAAGCTACAATTAGTTCCTTCCATTTTCCAAACGTGTCCTGCAGCCACTTGTCTAGCCACTGACCGTGACCTGCATTGGCTCTTAGTTCTATCTGTAATGCTTCAAGTTTATTCATAGCTTGTGTGAATGAACCGTTAGGGGCGGTATTATTGGGAATGAAAGTACAGCAAACATCTCCAAACATCGCGCAAACACCTCCTTTCTCAGCTAACAGCATGTCTAAGGCCATCCTATTTTGCATGGTCATTAAAGAGGTAGCAGACATTTGTTCTCCTAGGGCCTTAAGGGCCGTATTGGTCAAATTAGTATGTCTTTGCTGATGGTAATAAACATAATTGATCCAGGCTACATTTTTGTTTACCTGTATCCAAGGTAGTATTGAGGCAAACCCTGCTGATATTTCTCCTTGTGCCTTTAATTCCTTTGGTATCCCGCGTGGAACTCCTATAGCATCTATGTAAATGTTATGTGAGTAAGTGGAGCGTTTTGTACGTCTGCTGGATACAGGCAAATCCGAGGTTTGTTGTATTAGTAGTTCTTGAGCTAAAGTTACTAGACCACAGGTACCGGTCCAATTAACAGGTAAAGCCACTCTAAGGGTATTATTGCACATCCAATAAGCATGTGGGATTGGTCTGGTCAGGCGCGAAGCTGTATAGCCTTTTAATATGCCTCCCCAATATGAGTCATTCAGTGCGTTGGGGGCATACAAGATTTTTACTGAATACTTACTAACATATGCCTGTATATAAGAAAACATATCTCTATCTTCTGTCCTGTCAATACTCGCTGATAACCATGTTTCGGTACAGCGTGCTCCTGGAAAGTCAGAAAAAAATGTATAGTTTTGTGCGTCATAAGTTATGTTTTTAAGCTTTGGTCGGTGTATGCATATCATCGAGATATTTGGGTGATGGCGCATCTGTTTTGGGGGCGAAAGAGGTTCAGTCCGGTCTTCGGGGCGCTTCATGCAAGGGTAGGAAGTGTTGTCAATCATTCTGACATCTGTACCAGAGACTTGTCCTGCGTATATGAGTAAACAATCTAAAGGACTTAGTTCTGCTCGCACTTCCATCATGATTGCTGTTAAGGGCCCCTTTTTATCATTATTGAATAGCATCTTTGTCAGGGGAAAACCTGAGATTGGGTATCCCACTATAACCTGTTCTGGATTACCCTTTGAACAGACATAACAATTACTGTTTCCTAAATCACGAGCAGCTGTTCTAGCATTTTCATACCAGGAGTTAACTCCTGCTCTAGAGGGCGCATAAAATGGTTTATTAGTGGCGTCTATGTTGCCATTTACTGATTTTAGGGAACGTGAAGAGCGTATTAAGTAGGTGTCTTGCAAAATAGAGCATGAGGTATCGTCAGCAAAATATGACCTGCAGAAATGTGAACATGGTTGCAGTTTACAATACAAAATAGCAAAGAAAAATCCTAAGGTTAATGCGATAGATATGATAAATAACCTAAATATATATGAAAAACAGTTCTCCAGTCGTCTTCTGGCCTGGTCCCAGGTTCGAGAGACATTGAATAAGCGCCGTGTGATGACAATGGGCATTTCATTTTCTCCATTATCAGGATGGAATGAGTCTAGCTTTATCAGGTTAGACATCATGTGGTACTTTTGGCTTTCTATTCCTGCTGGATGTTCGAGTACCTTGCTGTGGCTCTTTCAGACGTTGTGTGTTAATCAGTGATTGCGTGTGTGTAGGTGGATTGGATCCGGGCGCTGGCTCGCCGGAGATGTCATCTACCCGTGTGTATTTATTTGTTCTGGTTCTCGGCGCTGGCCCGCCTGAGTAGTCGTCTGCTTGATCCGACGCCTGAGGTGGTCTGATTGGGCTGGTCTTAACCCTGCTGGCGTGTATCCACTGAGGTTGTCCGTCCGTAAGGATGCTGGTTCTCGTCACTGCCAGTACAGTCTGGGGGCTGGAAAACGCGGCCTCCCCGAGTGTCCTTGGTTTTAGCGACTTCACCAACACCGCATCCCCTGGTCTCCACTTGTGGGTTGGATCTGTGGAGGGGAGAGGCTGAGAAAGACAAACTTTCTGATAGTTATTATTCAGTGTTTCTACCAGATTGTGGACATAGTCCGACAATGCAGTATCTATATCCCCTTCCAATAGCGGTGCCCCTCTGGAAGCTGACCATGGTGTTGGAAATGGTCTTCCCATGATTATTTCAAATGGAGATAATTTGGTTGCTGCGGATGGAGTCATTCTAATCTCGCAGAGGATTTGAGGAAGTAATTTGACCCAGGTCATTCCTGTTTCTATCATTGCTTTAGTCAGGCGATTTTTTTATGGTCCTATTCATTCTTTCTACAACTCCTGAACTCTGAGGGTGGTATGGCACATGATATTTCCAGTCTATTCCTAAGGTTTTGGCACACTTTTGAATTACTTCTGATGTAAATGAGGGTCCTCTATCACTGTTAATCTGGTGAGGTATTCCAAATCTGGGTATTATTTCATTGCACAACTTTTGACAGACTACTTGTGCAGTTTCTTTTGAGGTTGAATAAGCTTCTACCCATTTACTAAATTGATCCACTATTACCAGTAAGTACTTGATGCTTCCTTGTGCTGGCATATGTGTAAAATCAATTTGTAATGTATGAAATGGAAAATCTGGTTGTGGTAAATGCTGATGTTTTGCTTTTGGTTTTCCTACATTAGTTCGTGCACATGTTAGACAGGTTGCTAATATGCTTTTTACTGCATGCAATGTTTTCTCAATTACAAATCTTGATTTTATTGCCCCTATTACCCCTCTTCGTCCGACATGACTCACACCGTGAAAATGTCGGACAAGGACTGGCAGCAGGGAAGATGGGAGGGCAATCAAACCCTCAAGATTTTTATATAGGCCATCCCTGTCATCTAAGGTACAGTCATTATTCTCCCAATAGGTGTAATCACATGCAGAGGCTTGCTCTTGTATGAATTTTAAATCAACATTTGTGTCTAAATAGTCTGGGAGTGTAACAAGTGGCAGCTGTAGGGGCACAGATAATACTTCCTGTGGAGGTGGGAGCTGTGATGCAGCTGCAGCCTTGGCTGTCACGTCTGCTAAGGCATTACCTGTTGCTTCGTCTGTGTCAGCTGTACTGTGTCCTTTCGTTTTTACAACTGCAACGGCCGATGGTAGCTGTATAGCCTGCAAAAGTCTCTGCACAAGATCAGAATTAGCAATCGGTTTTCCATCAGCAGATCTAAATCCTCTTTGTCTCCACAATGTGCCAAAGTCATGTACGACACCAAACGCATAGCGGCTGTCTGTGTAAATTGTCACACGCTTATCCAAATGGAGCTCACAGGCGCGTATTAAAGCCATGAGCTCTGCTTTTTGTGCTGAGTGAAATGGTAATGAGTGAGCCTCTAGTATGATGTCAGGCAATGTCACCACTGAATAGCCACAAAGAAATGAGTTGTCATTCGGCCTTGAACAGGACCCGTCCACATAAACCGTGGCTGAGTCTGGGATAGGTGTTTGTTCTAAATCTGGACGTGGTGCTGTGGATTCCTGTATACGTGTCATGCAGTCATGATCGTCAAGCCTGTCTGAGCCATCCTGTCGGTCAGAAGAACACAGCATACGGATCAATAAATGTGCTGGCGAATTGGGTGTGCTGCTCGCCTTTATAGTGAGATTTGCTGTGGAGGTCAGTGTAGCTTCATAACCTGAGCGACGTTGTGCAGTCATATGTTGTGTAGTTATGTTTGCTAGAATGGTCGTGACCTGGTGATTGGTGTGTAGAATAGTGTCATGTGAGAGTGTAAGCTTCCCGCAGTCCCTTATCATGATAGAGCAAGCTGCTACTGCCCTTAGGCAGGCCGGCATTCCCTGAACAACTACAGGCAGCACCTTTGAATAGAAGGCTACTGGACGGTAGCCACTGCCATGCTCTTGGGCCAGTACACCTGTGCAGGTTGTGCCGTTCTCTGTGACATACAGATGGAATGGTAAGTGGTAGTCAGGCAGACCCAAACAAGGGGCGGAGGTCAGCGCTCCCTTTAATGCATTGAAAGAGGCAGTCATTTCTGTGGACCACAGTATTCGAGGAGGCTTGTCTTTTTTACAACAGTCACGCAGAATGTGGTCATGAAAAGAACAGTCTGGTATCCACTGTCTGCAATAGTTCACCATGCCCAGGAAGGACAACATTTCCTTCTGTGTAGTGGGCCGAGGGACGGAGGTCACAGCTTTGACCCTGTCTGCAGTCATGGAACGTTTTCCGTGAGACAGTGTGAATCCCAAATATTGAACAGAAGTCTGACAGTACTGCATTTTCTTTGCTGATGCTTTGTGGCCAGTCTTTTGGAGGTGCTGGAGAAGCATGTGTGTAGCAGTTTGACATAATTCCTCACTCGGAGCACAGAGGAGGAGGTCGTCCACATACTGGATCAGAGTACAGCCCTCAGGAGGAGTAAAGCTGTCCAGGGTAGCACGGATCACCATTGAGAAAGCAGCAGGGCTATCTACCATGCCTTGAGGCAGACGAGTCCAAGTGTACTGCTTATTTCTATGTGTGAATGCAAATAACGGCTGTGTGTCTTCATGCACAGGTACTGAGAAAAAGGCGGAACACAAATCCACCACGGTAAAATGTGTGGCTGTGGATGGAATAGATGTCAATATGCTGGGGACGTCTGGAACCAGAGGTGGCAGAGGCATAATGACTGCATTAATTTGTCTTAAGTCTTGTGTAAAACGCCATACGCCAGGTTTGTTAGGCTTTGGCACAGGATTGACAGGAGTATTATATGGAGATACTGTGGGCTTTATTACTCCTGTAGTCAATAAATCTCCTATGATGACATCTAGGGCTGAGGCTTTTTCGGCAGAAATGGGATATTGCTTGACATATACTGGCTTGTTGTTTTTTAGCTGTGCGTGATAAGGTGTGCAGTCAATAAATCCTACATCATTCTCACCTTTAGACCATAATGTCATATTCTGGTATTCAGCTGGCAACGTAACTGCAGAAATAGTACAGTGGATAGGGTAGGTTAGATCTATGTGTCGACATGGTGTAGTTATGTCATAACCTATGTCTGAGTTATGTGACAAAACCACTGTTTGACCTTCACTGGTGTGAGCAGTTATCATGTTGTTAAACAGTGTGAGAGAAACAAAAGTGTGGCTCCCAGATATGGGATTACCTGGCAGTGGTTTTTGTACACGTTTTTGGCACAGTGTGTGACGTGGAATACCAGACAAAAAGGTGTTGAGTTCATTCTCTGCTGAGGCGTCCAGCTGACACAGAGGCTGTTCCTTCTCCATAATGTTGGTGCATAGGGCAGAGAACACATAACTGTTATCAGTATCAGCAAACATTTCACCCTTTGTGTTAAATGAAATACACAAATTCATTTTTGCCATTAAATCCCTGCCTAATAAATTCACAGGCGAGTTTGGAATAATTACAAATGGATGATATGTGATTTCATCTGGTTTTGGGCCCCAACGTGTCTTTAGAGAATGAGTTTTGGGGCATTGCACTACAGTTCCATTAATTCCCATAGTGTTGATGCACACAGAGGAAACAGGCCCATTATAAAATTTTCCAGACAGTGAACTTTTAGTGGCTCCACTATCCACTAAAAATGGGTATTTCTTACCATCTATTTCTACCTGTAGCATGGGCAAGTGCTCTGTGTTAGGGGACAGTTGCAAATGCAGCATCGTGTGTAGTGCTTCACACTGCTGTCCCTCATCCTCACCTGGGCCTCCCTATTGGCGGTCCAGCCAGGGATTATCAGGTGATGGGAAAAGATCATGGTGAGAATTGTAACGCACCCTTTCCCATTCTGATTCATGCTCTGGGTTTCTGCGGCTACTGGAAAACTGAACTAAATTTGCACCTCTAGCTTGTCTATCTTGTGGGTTATAATGCGGGTTGTAAGGCTGCTGCCTAAATGTGGGGCCATTATTGCGTGCTTCTTGTGGTTGCCAGTTACCTTGACTGGAAGAGCTCCGCTGACACCTAGTGGCAGGAACTTGTACTGCGTTCTGTGGTCGAGGCGCGTGTGCCCTGTTGGAAGCTGCAAATCGACACTCCCTGGGCCAATGTCCTATCTTTCCACAGCAAAAACACACATCTCTACTCTTATATTTCTGTCCTCTGAAACTTCCTTGCTGTGCTGGAGCGGGTGATCCTGCATACATTAGTTTCTCACTTTCTTCTGAGCCTTCAACATCAAAATTCAACATCATCTTAACACTTTTAGCTTTTGTGGTAGTAGGAAAAAGGTCTGCACTGGCCTTCAGTTGTACAAGCTTTAAGAAAGCATCTTTACTCAGTTCGTAGAGATTATCAGTAGCTGTCACTTTTAGCAACTGAGAGCATTCAGGGTGGATATTGTTCAAAAAGGTAGTAATGAAAATCTGATCATTACCATCCTCTGGCATGCATGCCTCGTTAGTCCAACAGTGCATAAAGCGTTTTATGAATACTAGGATAGATTCATCAGGCTTCTGTTTACACATAGTTACTGCATTTAAGTCAATTTTGTCTCTGGACATTGTTAGCAGGAATTTCTTTAGATTCTTAAAGAAATCTGTGATTTTGTCATTATTTACCCACAAAAACTCTGCAGTTGTGGATGCTTTATCATGCTTTGGGTCTAATTCACCTATCTCTCTTATGAGTTGTGACTCGGTTACTCCAGGAATGCATTGACACAATATGTACCTGTAATCTGGACCACCCAAATGGTGATATCTGGTACTTCTCTGTAATGCAGAGACAAAGGCTGTAGGATTTTTAAGAGGATCGGGAAGCTCTTTAATAGTTACCACTAATTCTGAGATTTTAGGGGGCTGAATACAACACTGATCTCCTATTATCATAAAGGGGTAAGTGTCATTGACGTCACTAGATTTTGGTTCTGTTTGTTTATTACCGCGAGTGTTGGCGTAAGGACCTTTGTCATTCTGGCTTTGTTTTTCCTTTTTTCCTTTTAGATAAGTCTTTATTAAAGTTCGGGTAACAGGTATTTCTTTAGCTACCTCTAAACCTCTAGCTACGATATCGTGGCGTTTCATGTGGGTGTCTATCGTGGACACTGCCTGATGCAAAAGTTTTTCTTCATAGTCGTCTAAATTGTTTTTCATAAGTTCCTCACGTTCTTCTTTCAAAAGTTTTTCTCTTTTTCTATGTTCTGCTAATTCTTCCTCGCGGCGTATATATTGTTTTTCCTGATCTTGTTCAATTAGGTGGCTAAGATCCGTTGCATGTGATTCAGGTTTTTTGTCACTTTCTTTTAAGCTGGTTGGATCAGAATGCTGACATTGTTTACGTGCAGCTGCTACAGCGACTATTAATTCGGTCTCATCGTAAGGGTGTGGGGCTGTAGGCTGAACGGCTGAGCATGCAAGACTAGCTTTTCCTGCGGTAGATTTATTTTCTATGCTAGAGCCTGCACTAGTTTTATTTGATGTTAAAGCATCTACACCTGGTTCCGGTCCCTTTTTCCATAGCGGTAACATTCGATGTATCACGTCGCGGCATTCTATCATATATTTTCTACAGGACTGTTTAAGCAGACTACTTTTCTTATCACAAATGATATTCAACATTTCTACTGACCTGTTTTCTGGCGATAATCGTTCGGGATAAGGCTCCGGAAATAAATTAAAATGCATTGAACTTACAGTTCTTAAGTTGTAAACAAAGTCAGTCACATAAGCACTTCCACATGTTCTGGATACGTAATCATGGAAGTCTTCACCGATTCGCGGACGTGGGTTACACGTAACCGGAAGTGGGAGTCGTACTGAGCCGTTATTTGTAGCTTTATATTTTATTTTTTTTGGTTTTACAGGTAATTTCGATTTTTTATCGGACCTGTCTGTGGTCTTTGAATTATTCTGACCCATGTTCAGTGATTTCCAGAGGGGTTTACACGCTTGAAGGATTTATGTTAGTATTTTGCTGCAGCACAGCTGAGGTTACTTTAAATTTATTGCTAGCAATTTTTGTTTGGGTGAGCAATTTCTCACTTAACGAGCAACTTCTTGCAATACAACAGGCAACTTCCTGTGTCAATACAACAGGCAACTTCCTGTGTCTTTCTGCTTTTAATTTACTTTATTCGGGGACTAAGGAAGTCGTCAGTGTATCTCTCTGGATCACTAAGTGAAACTTCGTCAGCATATCCCGTTTCATTATAGATCAATCACTGAGAGAGGTATAATACAGTCCCATATAAATATTAAAGACGTGTATTTACCTTCGTCAGCTGATCCCACTTCTGACACCAAATTGAAAGAAATCTCCGTCCCGGGTTTCTCCGTGGATCGGGTTTCCTCCAAGGCGTGAGCACCGATAAGCAGAGTTTTGTCCTTTCCTTATAAGATTCCTAATTATTCAAAGTAACGCTCAGGTATGCCGTTCAGCTGGGTTAGTTACGACGTCGGGAGCAGTTAGGAGAACAAAATGATACAGAAACTGCTTCAGGTTGCTCTTCCAAAATCAACTCAAAGGTTTATTCAGTATACAACAGTTTATATAGAGGGAAAAAAGGTTCGTGTGTCAGCAGGTTCTCAGTTCAAACCGGTACAGACCAAATAAGGAAACGTCTTCCTGCCTTCTGAGCAAAGAAGTATCCTTTGTGTAGTTTATCAGTTCAGCTACAATTTATGATCATCCCAGCAAAATACACTCCTAGACATAGAATACAGAGTTCTTTCATTAGTGAATTCTGAAACAAACCACCTGGCCTTTAACAAGCTCTTTTCTAAAGGATAAGGAAGGGAGGATGGGAGTAAGGGAGTGGTCTCGTCTCTGTGGTATTTTCGACCTTGGGGTACCAGCCTGTGAGTCTTACACATCAATTCTTGGGTCACAGAGAAAGAGAAAAACAACTAGTAAATGGGCCTTATTGAGTAACAGTTTTCCTGTATAATATCACTATAAAACAATATCCTGTAAATGCTACCATGGTATCAAAATATCACAACAGGTATCAACCCCCCCTCCTCTCCATCTCTGAGGGAGCGCTGGCGGTTCCCTCAGTCCAGCACCACCTTAGGCGCTGTCGTCGGGTCTGGCGTTTTAAAAACCTGACATCTGTGCAGACCACAACTAGAAAGATAAGCACATCTGATTCAGATTTGATTTAAACTAACATCAGTCAGTCTCTAGAAGTCTAAAAAGTCTGTTTCTACCATTAAACATCCAATATACTCAACTTCCCAGAAAGTTTTGACTTCACGTGTGAAAATTTTTTTCATGCTTTGTGGCAGCTTTTGACCATCTGTGACATCTATTAATGTCAAATCTAGCCTTTATTTAACAACATAAGTAGACTCTATGTTACAATTATTGCACAGCCATTAAGGATCAATTTGGTTTCTGAAAAAAAGTTCTGTTTTTTCTCCCTCTGCTTGCTTCTTACTGTCTTTGAGGCTCGGGACCAGCACTCCTGTTGTTGGACAGAAAGACATCAACTCAGTGGTAAGTATTTTGGTTTTCCAATATATTAGCAACTGTCAGTGACATTTATATCAATCAGGCTGAACTTTAATCATACTTTAGATCAGCCTGTTTTACTTATTGTTTTATTTGTGCTTTGGTTTGGGGAAGTTGTTTCTTCACTGATCTTTTCCTGTCTTCTGTTATTAGACTTGAGATATGACTGCACTATGCTGTTGCTGGTGACTCCAGTTAATTCTACAAGACATGCTGTGTAAGTAAACAAACAACAACAGTTTGGTCTGCATTTCTTGAAAGATCACATCCCCCAAACTTAGTTTAGAGGGTCTACACTGTATATAGTGAAGTCTGCAAGTTTTCTAACAGCAAAATTTGTTTTGTGCCCAAATCATTTTGCACATCATTAGAATGAAAGTTATTGGCCATGTTTGCATAGCCCTTTTTAAAATGATGCTTTCATGACATTATTGTATGTTGGGTGGTGGTCACGGCTATCCAGACTGACAATTGGGACATTGAATGTCACCTCTCCGGTGGGGAGGGAGCCTGAGATTGTCTAAATTGGAGTCTGTTTTATACCAAATGCAGAAAAAAATGTTTTAAGAAAGCAATTAAGTTCATGTCCAAAAAAATATGATTGTTAGGGTATATATATATATATATATATATATATATATATATATATACATACATACATACGTATACACATATACACATTTTCTAACACCTCAAGGATACACAACATATATATATATACACACACACACACACACACACACACACACACACACACACACACACCCACCCATACCAACATACCCGTGCACCCGCACACACATGAAAATATTAGACAAGAACACCCTATCAAATCTCTACCTTTTCCCTGTACCCTGTAAAAACCATATCCTTAATCCGCTTTTTAAACTGCGCCATGCTCGGACATTGCTTCATATCTTTACTTAGTCTGTTCCACAGCTTCACTCCACACACAGAGATGCAAAACTTTTTAATGTTGTATGGATACAAGGATGTTTTAAATTTAATTCCCCCCTGAAATTGTATCCCCGTTCCCTTTTAGAAAACATTTTTAGAATATTGTCAGGAAGCAGGTTATTTATTGCTTTATATATAATTTGTGCAGTGAGAAAATGAACCAGATCTGTGAATGTTAGAATTTTTGATTTTAAGAATAGTGGATTTGTATGATCTCTGTAACCAGTTTTATGGATTATCCTTATGGCCCTTTTTTTTTTTAATATAAAGATTGATGATAGCAAACATTTGTAAGTATTGTTCCAAACCTCTGCACAGTAATTCAAATACGGTCCAATCAGGGAACAATAGAGAATGTGGAGTGATTTGTGGTCCAGAATGTGTTTTACTTATCTCAAGATTGAGACACTTCTTGAAATTTTGTTATGTATATGATTTATATGAGACTTCGTAGGGCTGGGCGATATGACCCAAAATTCATATCTCGATATTTTTTAGCTGGATGGCGATATAAGATATATATCTCGATTTTTTTTTTTTTTAAAGCCATAAGTTAAGAACAAAAAGAGTGTTCCTAGTCACACTGTGTCCCAGATGTCACACGGGCACTTTTATTTACATACAGCGTAGATGTACATGAAGAAATTACTCAAAAATAAATTATCAGCATTTATTAAATAATCATGGTCCATAAATAAAAGAAAACAATGTTGTTTTTGTGCATAACAAAAAGCTCACAATTGTGCAGTCAAAATGTAAACTAATAGACGCTGCGCATAATAACAAAGAGACAGATTTCACAGCTGCACCACGTCTCTGAACAGGTGCCATTTGTGGTCCTTATACACACACAGTACGTATCACTCCGCGAGGCTCCTCCCCGGTAGCCGTAATCCTCCGACAATCCATCAAGTGGTGCAGCCGTGCAGCCCCTCTGGGCTGCATGTCGTTAGCGCGGTTAGCTCGCTAACACGTTGACGCCGTCCAGCCCCACGCACGGTAACTCGCTAACGGAGATTTTCCGCTTTCATCTTGTCATTGCCTGCAGGTGAAGCTATGGGGGAGGGGGAGTTGTGTTCAGTGAAGGAGAGGCGAGGCCGAGTAAGGTTGCGTAGAGACAAAAGTGGACGAAAGAGAGGCAAACCTGCGGCTCCACAAGTATAATTATAACGTAACATAGACTATATATCGATATAAACGATATTGTCACATCTTATATCTTGTATGAAAATATATCGATATTTTTAAAAAACTCGATATATCGCCCAGCCCTAACTTCCAGTTTAATTTATCATCTATAATCACACCAAGAAACTTATGTTCAAGTACTCTTTCAATTTCCACACCATCTAAACGAATCTGAACTTGTGCATTTCTAAGGGAATTCCCAAATAAGATAATTTTAGTTTTACTTAGATTTAGCGATAGTTTGTTAAACCATTTTTTAATTATCCAGCAGCTCTTTTAGATTCCCCCAGAACAAAAAATATTTGTGTCATCTGCAAATAATACTAATTTTAATATATCAGATGCCTTACAAATATCATTTATATAAATAATAAATAAATTTGGACCCAGTACAGAGCCTTGTGGAACACCACAAGCAATGTCCAAGCATAATGAGGAATGGACACCCAGCTTCACAAATTGTTTCCTGTCACTTAAATAATTTTTCACCCATTGCAGTACAACCCCCCCCCCCCCCCCCCCGATCCCGTACCGTTCCAGTTTATTAATTAATATGTTATGATTGATTGTGTCGAATGCTTTCTTGAGATCCAGAAATACTCCAGCTGCATACTGTTTCTGATCTATAGCATTTGTAATCTCGTCAATTGATTCGATTAATGCCAGAGATGTTGATCTTTTTGATCTGAATCCATATTGACTGTCAGAGAGTAATTTATATTTATCTAAGAATTTGTCTAATCGTTTATTAAACAGGTTTTCTAGGATTTTGGAGAATTGTGGTAGTAAAGAAACAGGCCTGTAATTTGCGAAGTGGCGTCTGTCCCCGGTTTTATACAGCGGCACAACTTTAGCTATTTTCATTTTGTTTGGCACTTTTCCCGTCTGAAATGATAAGTTGCAAATATATATTAGAGGTCCTACAAGTCCTTCAATGACCTTCTTGACAATTTTCATGTCAATATCATTACAATCAGTAGATGTTTTATATTTACACATGTGTACAATGTCAATTATTTCTTTTTCCTCCACTGATGTGAGGAACATTGAGTTAGGGTTCCTATCAATCAGGTTTTAACTACAGTCTACTGATGGCAGTGACTCAGGAATTTGTTCTGCCAGTTTTGGTCCAATATTTACAAAATAATGATTAAAGCTGTTGACCTTATCAGCAGTGTTTTCCATAATATTGCCATTGTCGATAAAGTATTTAGGATAACTTTGTTGTCCAGAATTATTTTTAATGATACTGTTTAAAACATCCCATATTCCCTTCATATTATGTTTATTGTTGTTCAATATTAATCTTGGTCAACTTATTTTTGTATTTTTTATATTTATTTTCAGCATCTTTTGTTCTTTGTTTCAGGAATTCCCTATAGAGTGTATTTTTCTTTTTACATGCATTTTGTAAACCCTTAGTGAGCCATGGTCTATCTGAATATTTGTGCTTTCTGTTGTATTTTATTGTTGGACAGTTTTTATCGTACAACTCCATGAATATTCTTAAAAATATGCCATATGCAATATCAATATCAGCTTCTTTGTACACCTTGTCCCAGTCCTGATTTAATAGATCGTTCTTAAATGCATTCATAGTTTCTTCTGTCCTTACACGTCTGTATCTCAGTTGTTCTTCATGCTGATTTTTCTTATAATTAGTGTCATAAACTGCAAAAACTGGTAGGTGATCACTGATGTCATTAATTAATATTCCGCTCACAATGTTGTTTTCCATATTGTTAGTGAAAATATTGTCAAGTAAGGTGGCACAATGTGGTGTAATTCTGCTAGGCCTGGTTATTTTAGGATGTAAACTCAAACTGTACATAGTGTTTAGGAATTCGTCGGTCATTTTATGCTTTTTTGGATTCAACAGGTCAATATTAAAATCACCACAGATAAACATAACTTTTTGATTTGTTTTAGAAAATATTTCCTCTATGAAGTCATTAAATACTTGAATACTAGAGCCAGGTGTTCTATATATACAGCTAATTATTACATTTTTCTCTTTTTCCTTATAAATTTCAATTGTTATACATTCTAGTAAATTATCAATTACAGTTGTCATACTTTCTACCACCTTGTAGTTTAGGTTTTTATCCACATACACAGCTACTCCCCCTCCACTCTTGTTCCTTCTATTTACAAAATTCACTTCATATCCCTACTGTCCAAAGTCCATTCCTTTCTCCGATTTGATCCATGTTTCAGAAATGGCAATAATTCCAAATGGATTTGTCAACTCATTGAGATATTCCTTTATATTGTTGAAGTTGGCATACAGACTTCTGCTATTAAAATGGATTATTGATCATTTATTTTTTGTGTTGATGGTGTGCTTAAACTGTTCATCGGTGAAGTAGCAGCAGTTACTGCTAATGTTGTAGAAGAAATTATTTTCCGGGTCTATACTTTTCTAAGTCTAGAACATTATGGTCTATGTATCGAAATGTTCTCAGTTCCAGATTATCATAAAGAGAATTCCAATGAGTTATGTTGATATTGTTGCCGGATGCAGATGAAGTTCTTTTGGACTGTGCCATGTGTTGTGTTGTGTGTCACGTCACATGTGTATTCATACCTCCAGAGTAAGTTGACCTCAGTATTTGTCCAGCTCCTCCATATTTCTGATGACCAACACTTTGGCTTGTTCCGGTGTTCCATTGAGTTTAATGAATACTTTGCAGTTGGTGGTCCATGTATTTTGAATTTTTCCCTGTTTCCTCAAGTAACGTGCTTTCCTGGCAATGTCCGCATTTCTTTTTATCAGATGTTCGTTCATGAAGACATCGGATCCTTTCAGTTTCCTTCCTTGTTTTAACAGTGCTGTTTTCTGTTTGCAAATCTCACAATGATGGCTGGTTTGTCGCTGTCATTTTTTCGGGGTAGAGGGTGGCAAGCCTCAATGTTGTTATAATCCACTTCCACACCTTTGGACCGTAGAAAGGTAGCCACTTGATGCTCCGTGGAGTTGACATCTTCCTCTCCTGGCCCTCCTACATTGTCAGCGGCGACCGCCCGGGCGTATGACCGGGGTTTGATGCGAAGCCCCGTGATGATAACATCGTTCATCCGGGTGTCCTGCTCCAAATCCGCCACTCTGTTCTCCAGGTACGCCAGCCGCCGATCCTTCTCGGCGTTCTGGATGCGGAGAGCCTTAACTTCCTCGACCAGGTCCAGGATGGCTTTCTGCTGCAGTTTGACAGTAGAAATCTCCTCTGTCATAAACTCCAGCGACTTCTTAATATCGTCACCTTCCTCGGCTGACAGAGCTTTTTTCGGGCCCATGCTGAGAAACACACTTGTAGCGTTGCCGTGACGACCGGTGTTCCAGATCTACTGGCGTTTAGATCAACTGTCATTGGTCGAACAGATGTGTGGCAGACTTGCGTTTCAGGAGCTACTACCGACAAACCAGCAAAAAAATGCCAAATGTGTCATCTGTGACACTTGTGAGGTTATCTCAAACACACTCCGTCAGTCTTGATGCTGGTGAACAACAAAATGTTTAAAAATGTGGCGAGTTTACCTGGTGATATCCTCATGCGCGACGCGATCGCGAAAACAGCAAACAAGTACCACGCCGTTGTTGTTCACAGGACAGCAAGAGTAAACGATCGGGAGACTTGTCGTCGTCATCGTTCCCCTGGCACGTTGTATTTCTCCGGTTTCAGCGTTTTTGCTGCACAACTAAAGCGAGCAGTTTACTTTGTGCACTAACATTGAGTCGAATCAACCAGCGCCACATCTGGCCAAATGCCACAGCCTACAGCCAGATCAACCTGTGACACACATCTGCAGCACGTTTGAATTCGTTTCATGCACAATACATTTGTACCTTTCAACTGTGTGTTTGTGCGTCATGCAAATAAACCATTGAAATGAATGAAATGATATCATGTATTTATTATCAGCCTACATTTGTACAAAATGCCAAATGACATACACAGTCATAAGAATCACCATCCTGATATCAATACTTTTGCCCATAAGAAAAATGTCGTGAACAAATATATGACACACTAATATTTCACCAGTGTTGTAACATCACATGTCGTTAGTATAGTCTGCCTGTGTCTTCCCTCTGCAAACGAACATTTCAGAGTTGGTTGTGATATACAGTCTGCATAAGTGTGGTCAATCTAATAAACATTTGTAAGGAGATGGCAGTTACTGTGAATGTACAGCAGGTGATTAGTAATAAACAGTCAGACAATGACTGACAATCTCATTCAGTCTTGCAGATTGAATGCACCTTCTGTGGAAAGTGGTACCACACAGTGTGTGTGTGGACTTTCCCTGTGCAGAAGGCGACTACAAATGTTGTGGGTGCTAAATAAACAGAAAAAATTTATCCCTGTTGTCTTTGCTTACTGATTGTTTTTAGTGTTGACAATCCACATTGCTGGGATTGCATCTGTCAACATGTTTGTGGGTAGATTTGGATGTACCAGGGGTAAGTGCAGCCACTCAGCCTCTACTCAATGTGATCATAGCAGCAGGTGCAGATGTGTCACAAGTTAATCTAGTAGTAGGCTATGGTATTTGGCCACAGGTGGCAGCAGTGGACTGACCTCCATTGGAGACTGCTCCAGCTGCTATGTGATAGTGGATCTGCTACAAATTGAAGATCATAAGCAAGTTTTGGAAATTAACCCTTGAATTATGTTGAAGAACAAACATTGATTTTGTTGCGTCAGCGTGATGAGAGCTATTGAAAACAAAAGAAAGAATCTTTGGAAAAAAATTATCTAAGGAGAATTAATTTATTTTAGTCTGACCCTAGTCCCATCCGCTAACATGGAGGAGGCGGGGTTTATGACCTATACTGCAGCCAGACACCAGGGGGCGATAGAGACGTTTTGGCTTCATTTTTGGGGAGCTGTCGCATCGTCCATGTTCTCATCGTCCTCAGTCAGTTCAGTCACGTGATGCTTTGTCGCCAAAATGTACAAATAAATGAGACTTTTCAAAGAAACTGATTGTAACAGCTTTTTCAATACATTCTTTGTCTGCTCTTGACCTTACAAACTACACCCATTATTATTTGATTAACATTATTTTTGGTAAAATAGGCAAGGCAATGACAGGCATAAAGTCCAAAAAAAACAAACATGAAGCATTTTAACAGAAAAGAAATGGCACTGAGAGCCAGATTAAACAGAGCAGGTCCTAAAGCTGTGTTTGGACAAACTCAATGGACAAAAACAATTCACCTTAAACAAAAATCTGCAGGGAGTGTCGGGGAGAGCAGCCCCACAACTACAATTCATCTCTACACATCTGTCAGTCAGAGGCAACAGTATCGAACAGCAGTTCGAAAAAAAGAAAAATCAACGTCAAAGGAATGGTGTTGGTATTAAAATAAGATGGTGTGTACAGAAAAGTCCTTAGGTTCACCTTTCAGAAGAACATGTGCAAAATACATCAAACTCTACATTTCATCTCTTTAAAAAAATAAACACAAAAAGTCAAAGCAGCGTTGGTCAGGTTTGATCCTACACTGATCGTGTATTCATTCTCAACCCTGCAGCCCACGCTTCCCAATGTCAAGAATATGGTCATTCATACTAATAAGACCTTCAATAATAGTGCTAGTAAGTTATACTGCTGAGCGCTAATTAATGCGTCTCCATGCTGATCCCACTCCTAACAGTAGAGGGCAGCAGAGTGATCACACCAGCTTAAAAGATGCGTCATATAGACTGGAGAGGCAGCAACACTGGCTGGTCTCAAAGATCAGAGGGCTTGATTTCCCAGCAGCTTCTTATCCAAAAATTCTCTTTGCTCACAGAAACGTGAAGAAACAAAGAAAGGAAACTTTGGAGAGACCAAGCCCTCGTCTTACTTATGTATATGTATATATATATATATTTATCAACATGCCTCTGGTTTAATATAGATTACGTACAGAGCAACATTTGTGTTCATTACACACAAACGGATTGGGCCGTTTCCTCGTACACAGACATCAGAGGGTATTTGGTTGCCGACATCCACAGAACAGCTTTGGAGCATTGCTAGTAAAAAAAATGACATTAGTGAAAATTCAGGGAGTGCAGAATTATTAGGCAAGTTGTATTTTTGAGGAATAATTTTATTATTGAACAACAACCATGTTCTCAATGAACCCAAAAAACTCATTAATTAAGCTGAATGTTTTTGGAAGTAGTTTTTAGTTTGTTTTTAGTTTTAGCTATTTTAGGGGGATATCTGTGTGTGCAGGTGACTATTACTGTGCATAATTATTAGGCAACTTAACAAAAAACAAATATATACCCATTTCAATCATTTATTTTTACCAGTGAAACCAATATAACATCTCCACATTCACAAATATACGTTTCTGACATTCAAAAACAAACCAAAACCAAATCAGTGACCAATATAGCCACCTTTCTTTGCAAGGACACTCAAAAGCCTGCCATCCATGGATCCTGTCAGTGTTTTGATCTGTTCACCATCAACATTGCGTGCAGCAGCAACCACAGCCTCCCAGACACTGTTCAGAGAGGTGTACTGTTTTCCCTCCTTGTAAATCTCACATTTGATGACGGACCACAGGTTCTCAATGGGGTTCAGATCAGGTGAACAAGGTGGCCATGTCATTAGTTTTTCTTCTTTTATACCCTTTCTTGCCAGCCACGCTGTGGAGTACTTGGACGCGTGTGATGGAGCATTGTCCTGCATGAAAATCATGTTTTTCTTGAAGGATGCAGACTTCTTCCTGTACCACTGCTTGAAGAAGGTGTCTTCCAGAAACTGGCAGTAGGACTGGGAGTTGAGCTTGACTCCATCCTCAACCCGAAAAGGCCCCACAAGCTCATCTTTGATGATACCAGCCCAAACCAGTTCTGGCGTCTGAGTCGGACTGGAGCTCTCTGCCCTTTACCAATCCAGCCACGGGCCCATCCATCTGGCCCATCAAGACTCACTCTCATTTCATCAGTCCATAAAACCTTAGAAAAACCAGTCTTGAGATATTTCTTGGCCCAGTCTTGACGTTTCAGCTTGTGTGTCTTGTTCAGTGGTGGTCGTCTTTCAGCCTTTCTTACCTTGGCCATGTCTCTGAGTATTGCACACCTTGTGCTTTTGGGCACTCCAGTGATGTTGCAGCTCTGAAATATGGCCAAACTGGTGGCAAGTGGCATCTTGGGGGCTGCACGCTTGACTTTTCTCAGTTCATGGGCAGTTATTTTGTGCCTTGGTTTTTCCACACGCTTCTTGCGACCCTGTTGACTATTTTGAATGAAACGCTTGATTGTTCGATGATCACGCTTCAGAAGCTTTGCAATTTTGAGACTGCTGCATCCCTCTGCAAGATATCTCACTATTTTTGACTTTTCTGAGCCTGTCAAGTCCTTCTTTTGACCCATTTTGCCAAAGGAAAGGACGTTGCCTAATACTTATGCACACCTGATATAGGGTGTTGATGTCATTAGACCACACCCCTTCTCATTACAGAGATGCACATCACCTAATATGCTTAATTGGTAGTAGGCTTTCCAGCCTATACAGCTTGGAGTAAGACAACATGCATGAAGAGGTTGATGTGGACAAAATACTCATTTGCCTAATAATTCTGCACTCCCTGTATTAGTGCACGGTGGCACGGTGGTTAGCACTGTTGCCGCACAGCAAGAAGGTCCTGAGTTCAATTCCACCATCAGGCCGGGGTCTTTCTGTGTGGAGTTTGCATGTTCTCCCCGTGTTTGCGTGGGTTCCCTCCGGGTACTCCGGCTTCCTCCCACCCTCCAAAGACATGCAGCTTGTGGGGATAGGTTAATTGGATAATCCAAATTGCCACTAGGTGTGAATGTACGAGTGAATGTGAGTATGAATGGTTGTCTGTCCTTGTGTGTTGGCCCTGCGACAGACTGGCGACCTGTCCAGGGTGTACCCCGCCTTTCGCCCTATGACAGCTGGGATTGGCTCCAGCACCCCCCGCGACCCTGAAAAGGATAAGCGGAAGCGAATGGATGGATGGATGGATGGATGGATGTACAGATCACTATAAATATCAAGAATTAACAGAGAGTGGGTGTTCGCCCAGGGCACCAAACAGGCTAAGTGGGAACATACATACAATCCTTTCAAAGAAAAAGGAAAAAGCTCCTCTCCACTGCACATGGGTGAGGCTGTGTGCCTGAGATGACCACAGTAGTGACAGCGTCTCTCTGTCAAGACCAGAAAACCGGCTGTTTGGAAAATGTGACGCCTGAACTTGGGGCTTAAAGGGATTACTTTTTACATACACACTGACCTGATAATTTGAAGATTTGGCCATGATCATGATAAGCTTTTAAATGGGGAAATATAATAGCACTGTCATAATACTTAAAGTACAAATGAAAATATAGAAATTAGTGTTGTATAAATTTAAAATGATACAATGAACTGCCTAAGGGAACTGTAAAAATTAATATAAATGGAGAATACAGAGACATTCGATACAGACATCTGTAGAGACAGAATTAATGAACAGAATGCAATAATACATTAAGGCCACATATACAAGGAGAAGCGGAAAACAAACCACAAGGGGAGATATATCTCATCTCAGATAAGCAGTTAGGAAGATGCTTTAAAACAGTTGTGTCATTGCACTGTTAGAACTCAGTGCAATGAACTATCACAAACTATCACAAATTTCTGTCATTTTACACATTTATTGTGGAGTTTCACTGCACACACAGCCCACTTATGATCGAGTGGGCTGTCATGTCTCATCCAGTCATGCGGCACACAGCCCACTCGATCATAAGTGGGCTGTGTGTGGCCCACGATGTGACACGAGTTTGACACCACTCTTTATAATATATGTTTTCTGTGGTTTATTTTCTTAAACAAATTTAACGAGTTAAGAAGAGAACAAACTTGGGGTTGGTTTTGTAATTCTAATGCTCCGTATAAATAATCTGGCAACAGACTAAATAACATCCTTGAAAAACTAAACTAAAAGTTGCGTTGTCTCTAGAAAAAGAATCGGAGATTGATGAAATCTTGAAAGCGTGTGGACTTTTTCCTCGCGAGTTAGATCGATCATGTCGCAGGTTGACTGTTCTCGTCTAGCAACGTGACGTCACGTCCGGTAAAAATGCGCCGATTGCCACATGACTGGATGAGACTGAACAGATGCACAGCAGCCCATCCTCATGAGCAGGCAGTCGTGAAAACTTCTCACGAGTCTTATCCGGATCCAGGAAGAGTAACGGCAGCTCACCTGCTCTCACTGCCGTGGAGCTTCATAATGCTCACATTACAACCTTAAGGACTCTGCAAGCCTGTTACTCTGAGGGAGAGGAGTGCGACAGACACGGCTCTGAATAACATGCTCTCCTCAGCCTGAGCTTCACTCTGTGTTTTGAAAGAAATGGCAACAAAAGGCAGGCTGGTGCTGCGGAGTGTGTTCACAGGACTCAGAGCTCATGCTGTCTGGTATCAGAGCTCAGCTTCGACTCCCAGTCAAGGTCGGCTGCTGTGGAGACCTCAGCTCAGACATCTGAGCTGCTCATACGGACTCTGCGGGGCTGCTCCGCCCTCCACAGGTACTCATCAGCTGGCTGTACTCCAGCCTGTACACTGACGTGACGTGCGTGCGCCCAATGCCACTACTTCTTCTACTGGTCTTCGCCTGTCTACATTTGTAGTTATTGGACAGGATTCTCAGTTGAGTCCAGCTTGTCCACATCATTCATGTTTCATTAGAATCCTTTAGAATCTTCCACTTTGTAGGAGACGTGTTTGCTTGTATTATCTAAGACTTTTGGACACTTATTATTTTGTAAAACATTTGTTCTTCCGTCTCTGTAAAAACTGTAATTCTATACATTTCTGCATATCTGTTAATGCGGCAGAAATTCACTTCAGTTTCAGTAAGTACTTAAAATGAGTATCAAAGTGTAACTTGTGACTTGTGTCCCAAATCCATCTTACGATCAGGTCCCAGCAGTCTGTCGTTCAGGAGTCACACCTGTGGAGAACTGCGATCAGATGATGCGGGGAAGAAAGTCACTCTGTGTGGCTGGGTCCAGTATCTCAGGTAGTCAGCCACTGGTTGATTGATATGACTGAGCCCCCAGTGTGTTTTACAGATGGCTGTAGTAACCCACTGTTGTACCTCTCTCCTGACCTCCAAAACCGAAAGTGTCCAATTTGGGTTAATCGCTCTATAAGACCTTTGCCGGTTCTTGTGTAATTTGGCGTTCCCCAGCCTTTTCTCCCCGTTTCCCTTGCTTAAGAATGGCTTCATGACAACCAGCTGAAAATGGTCAGGTGCAAGGACTGGACTGGAAATGAGTGAAAAAGCAGCAAACGTCTTAAGAAAACCTCTGGGTGCTGGTTTAGCTCACTGGGATGAGCAGGCCGTATGTCTGAGAGTGGCCAGCACAGGTTTGAATCCGACCCGCAACCCTTTGCCACACGTGTTCCCCTCTCTCTCCGTCACTCTTCACTGTACTCTATCGAGTACAAGCAGAAAAAGGCCAAAAAAAATTTAAGTAAAACTCTGAAAGATCTCAAGAAAGCCAAGAGAACTAAGACCATCTTAAAAAAAGTTCTTTCATCATTCTTCAAAGGGTCTCATATAAATTTGAGAAACAGTATGTGTCTCTGCCCCCTACAGGCAGGACCTGTTCGTCATCCTGCGAGACTTCAGCGGCTTGACACAAATTCTAATTCCTCAGGAAGTATGGAAGAAAACAACAAAATACACTAACATTACCAATGAACGCTGTGCTGTAAAATACAGAACTAAATAGTTTGCTTCCTCTGTTTTAAGTCTCCAAGTACTTTGAAAGCCACGTTGTGCAATCTGACGCCCGAGTCTGTCATCAAGGTTACAGGAACAGTCAGGAACCGACCAGTGGGGCAGGAGAACAAGGTCTGTACGTGCTTCTGAAGGTGCAGTGAAACACCACCCACCTGCAGGGGGTGGTGAGGAAAGTCTAGTTCCTGTACTTTGAGTTTAACCCACATGGGCCAGGAATCCTAATTACTACAGCATTCAGTCACACTGTGCTTAATATACTGAGTGCCTGGTTTTAAACGTGGAAGGGGAAAAAAAGTACCAACACTCTCTCATCAATATGTTTCACTATATTTATCAAATAGCATAATAATGTTCTGTCCTTTAATGAACATAGTAAAGGACAGGGATCAGAAACTTTCTTTTCCAAGGAGTGACTGTCTGTCCTAAATAATCTGGTGAATTGATACCATTTCATCAATCTTAAATTGCTTTCTGTAGCAATATAATGAGACTTTTGGTGATTAGTCGCCTAATTCTGTTTTGAATCGTGTGTTTAAACCAGGAGATGCCGACAGGAGAGATCGAAGTCTTGGCAGAGAATGTGGAGGTCTTCAATGTGTGCCAGAAGCTGCCGTTTGAGATAAAAGACTTTGTCAAAGTAAGTAACTTAACGTTACATGGACGTGGACTATTGAGCACGCTGTAATAATAAAAAAATTTTTTACTCACCAGAAGTCTGAGTCATTGCGGATGCAGTATCGCTACCTGGACCTGAGGTCATCACAGATGCAGAAGAACCTAAGACTGAGATCCCAGCTGGTGATGAAGATGAGGGAGTATCTCTGTAATGTGCACGGTATGGACAGCCATGTTTGTGTTCTGTCTTTAATTTGCCCAGACATAAAAGGTCACAGGACTGTCACTGATGTTGTTGCCTGTAAGAGGAAACCAGGTGCAGGAACTAATCTGTTCTTGCTGTAGCAAGCTCTGATTTTCATATGCTTTTTGCTGTTGTTGTTGTTTTGCTGTAATGAATAGGCTTTGTGGATGTGGAAACTCCCACTCTGTTCAAAAGGACACCAGGGGTAAGACATTTGTAGACATTTTTACATGTTTACCAGGTTAAAGAGCAGAAACTTGCACAACAATCCACCTTTAATGGTCTATAAGAACAGTTTCTAAAAAATTCTTTGGTTCTATTAAATATAAATATAACAGCAAAAACATAATTTGGCTTACATGTTATGGTTTCATATCTGATATTTTAATGAACTTAATGAGTGTTTGTGTTTTAGGGAGCCAAAGAGTTTGTGGTTCCCTCCAGAGAGCCAGGATTATTTTACTCTTTACCCCAGAGTCCACAGCAGTTTAAGCAGCTTCTCATGGTGGCTGGTGTAGACAGGTGGGTGCAGGCTCCACAATCTGCTATTTAACAGAAAGATGTTTGTTGTTTTTAAACGCTGCACTGGTCCAGATCGAAAACAGAGTTAAAAGGGAACGAATAGTGAGCATACAGTTCTGGTCAGAAGTTTTCATCCACTCGTCGGGAGCATGAATGTCATGGTAATTTGGGGCTTTTAATGATGATGTACATACATGCGTCTTTAATGTATGTATGTACAAGGTTCTACAGTGTCTTTTAACTACTGGTTAGTGATCATGATTTTGCCCTTTTTGCCAGTATAAAAATGATTTTTTGACAGCATTCATTGGACTGACCAGCACTCAAGAATGGGGAAAGAACTCACTTAAGGTCTTGGAAGGAGACCTGTAGATGTATACAAACTGGGAAGGTCTGTTGGAGACCTTTCTAAACAACTGAATACTGCAAGATAATAAATTCAAACAACTGCATGTAAATGCAAATTGTTTGGATTGTCTGGAAGAAGACCAATTTCTCCCTCAGAGGAGAGGAAATTGATTAGGTTATTCAGGAAACAACCCAGGAAGCACAGGGCTTAAGACTGCCATGAACTTGAACATTAGTGCCACTTTCCCAAGTGAAACAAGTTTTATATTACATGGACTGAGAGGGTGCTGACCCAGAAAGTGAAGAGGTTTTATGGTTGGACGAGACAAAGATTGAGCTATTAGGCCACAATTACAAGGGGTATGTTTGGAGGATTAAGATGAGACTTTCAAATCTAAGAGGACCATACCAACCGTCAAGCATGGTGGTGGTAGCATCAAGCTTTGGGGATGTTTTGCCACCAGTGATACGGGTAAATTGCCCAAAATAGAGAGAATAATATAGGAGGACTACTTCCAAATTTTTCAACAAATCCACAGCTGGACAGTTGAAACGGTCTTCCCAATACTGCAACCTCAACCTAGTTGAAAATTTGTTGGTTACACATAAAGGCTGGGACCAGGAAACCAACCAATTTAAATGAACTCTAAAAATTCTACCAAGAAGTGGTGGTCAAATATCCATCGAGAATTATGCCACAAGCTTGTTGACGGCTACTCAAAGCGTCTTGTCGAGGCAAAGCATTGTAAGGGACATTAGAGAAATAATAGTCAAGTTATATTTGTTATTAAAGATGTATGCTGTACATAAAGCACGTGTATCATTCCACCCTGGGAAAAAACAGTTCAAAGAGGTTATTTAAAATTACTGTCACGTTTATGTTCACGATGAGCGTCTGCAAACTTCTGACCACCATCAGCTAATAAGAAACCATTTTAACCTCCTAAGACCCAAACTCTTTCATGGCATGCGTTTTTAATTTCTCTTTGATATTTGGGCTGATTGGGACCTGATGAATGTAAAAACAAACAATTACCAGTTGTTGTTTTGTTTTTTAACCTGATTTTTGTTTCTAAGAAAAATGAGAGCCACATATGAGGATATTCGTTTAAAATTCGATAGAACAGTAGCAGTATAATGTCCTCGTAAGTGGATATCAGGCCCTTGTAGAGCAAAATTGAGTATTTTGTTCTAAATAACCCAAAATATGATGTCCACATATGTGGACGCCAGGTCCTAGGAGGTTAAAGCAAGTTTGCTATACCAGCCTAAAATGTGATGACTAGGCATGGAGCAAATACTGGAGATTCGTACTCTGTGTGTGAAACATGTACTTGGATAAAAGAGAAAAAAGCCTAGGGGTATTAATCTTATGTCACTGCCTATATACCGGGGAGAAGAACCAAAGGATGATTGCACTCCCATACTGAAATAAAGCACTTAGACCTGACTGATTTCCACTGCTGACAGCTTTGCACACATAACAGAATTTTTAGAAGTCCACCACGTTAGAGTCAGAACCTGCTGTTAATGGCCAACAACCTCTGTCTTCTGTCTCCTCTGTGGCAGGTACTTTCAGATAGCCCGGTGCTACAGAGACGAAGGCTCCAAACCAGACAGGCAGCCTGAATTCACCCAGGTGAGATGGAATACACACAAGTTTGAAGCGCCACAGTTTAAAAAAAGAAAAATACATTTTTCAGTCTGTTTCAGACATGAGATATTTGAAATTGCTGGCCAACCTCCCATATATCTGTTTACAAGTAGTCCTCTTCATGCATGTGTGACATATGCAGCACACGCGCAGCAGTGCAGGCAAATAGTTGTGTGCACACTCACAGACACAGCTGAACATGGACATTTAAAAAAAAAAAAAAACTAACAGGAGAAGTTGCAAAAGCTATCCAGAGCTCAGAGCCAACTGCGGTATGAGCAACAAATCAAAACAAATGACAGATTCGTGAAAAAGAGAAAACGACTGATGTCCTGTTAGCTTTGAGTATATGATTAAACTGCCCTTTCCTATACTGGGAGTCAAACCTCAGCTGCCTGTGTGAAAATCTGGAATCTTAACCACTAGAAGTTTGTTCAGTTTCTGAAATAAAATGTCTGACTTCAAACCCGCCCATACGGAAAAGAAATAGTAAAAACTTATATGTGATTACTCATGAAAGTGGCCACTTTCATGAGTAAATCATATAAGGCTTACATGATTTACTCATGAAAGTGGCCACTTTCGCATTACTTTCATACATTGTTTTAGTAAGTATCCAAAACATACAAGTTTCATTATATAATTTTTCAAGGGATCTTATATCTGTTTTCACACTTATATGCTTTTCATACAAGTTTCACACAAGACAGATACAAACTTTATAAGATTTATATATATATCTTTTCCATATGGGCAATTTCGTACCACTTGTGTGTGTAGACCACCTGTTAGTTTTAATATTTTATCAGCTGACTGGTGCATTCAACAGCTAATTAAACTGTGTAGTGTAGCTCACCTGCCTGAAGTACAGGTGAGCATACTGGGTGTTGAATCCAGGCCACTTGTGTGAAAAACAGGAATCCTAACCTGTATCAAAATGTTATGCTTCAAATCTAATTGCGTGCCGTTCGTGCATGTAGTCCAGGATTCTCCTTCTCAAACTACTGTGACAAATTGGATATTTTTGTCCTCTGCTGAGCCTAAGCATTATGGATTTTTTTTTAAATCCACAAAAGTTATATATAAAGGTACTGCTAAGATTTGATATTTTATCACCCCACTGTTGCATAAAACTGCTAAAAAATAATAATTTAAAATGCTAAGAAATGTAATAATAAAGTACTTAAAGGACGAATTAAAAAAACGAATACAGAATAATTAAACTGTACTTTTTACATGGCAGCTCACTTCCCAGATGTAAAGCACACAATATAATTTACTGTAAATCTTGATCGAGCCTGTCTCGATGTTTCAAGTTGATTCCAAAGCTCTTTTTTGTTTGGATCCTGCTGCTGCTGGAATTCTTTTACAGCTGTGAGTGAAAACATTGCAAACAATGATGTGCGTAATTTAAAAGGTTTGCTGATTTTGCACCAAAATAAGATTTGCAAACACATACTGGTGCCATCTTTGCTCCTGTGATATTTTATCACAGATTTCAATTCAGGATTGTGTGAGTACCATGTGTCTCTCCTGTAATCTGAGTACATATAGTCCGATTAGTCTGGCCCATAGACCGGCCTGTTGTCACATACATGTGACATGTTGGATCATGTCATGTTGTCTGAATTCTGAAAATCCTCCTGTCGTTTCTCCCAGGTGGACATAGAGATGTCTTTTGTGGACCAGGCAGGTATCATGTCACTGGTGGAGGGTTTGCTGCAGTACTCTTGGCCTGCAGAACGTGGTCCTCTTAAGGCTCCTTTCCAAACTCTGACATATGAAGAGGCCATGAGGGACTACGGTGTGGACAAACCCGACACCAGATTCAACATGAAGGTGTTTGATTTCTTGGGGTCCTAACTGAAACTATGTCCTTACTGAACATGCTACATCTTTTACTCTTTTGTTTAATGTACAACATGAGTGAATTATATGATTTTTTTATTTTATTTGTCTATTTGTGCAGCTAATAGACCTCAGTCAGATCTTCCTTTCCACGGAAATTGAATTCCTCCAATCAGCTCTTGGCCAACCAGGAGGCTCCGTTCGGGCCGTCTGTGTCCCCAGTGGAGCAGTAAGAACAGAACCATTTCCTGTGGCAGAGAATGCTGAAAATGTAGAACAGAAGATGTGTTTTTGTGCCACAAGAGAAGCTGACAACTCTCATATGTGAATTTGTGTGTCTCACATTATGTTTTCTTTCTTGTAACAGAAACTTTTCACTGGGAAGGATTTGGAAGAACTGAAACAAATAGCCAAGACTCAGTTTGGACAGGTAGGTCTCTTATCCTTTTCTTTCTTTTACGCCTCACGTTGTTCTGAGATAAACACTTGTGTGTTACAAACACTTGTGTGTTACAAACACTTGTGTGTTACAAACACTTGTGTGTTACAAACACTAGTAGAAAGTCACAAGTTGTGTTTTCTCCTCGTGCGTTAAGGAGCTGAGCCTGGTGCTGGTCAGAGCAGACGGGACATTGAAGTCTCCCCTGAAGAAGCTGCTGTCTTCGTCTGTCACAGACGAGCTGCTGAAGTGGACTGAAGCCAAGCCAGGAGACCTGCTTCTGATTGCAGCAGGCTCCCACCACACTGTTGTAAGAGGCTTGGTTTGAGTCGGCTGTCAAACAAAGAAGCACAGAGCTGATACAAACGCTCCCTTCATCTGACTCTCTTTTCTGCTCTCAGTGCCCATTGCTGGGTCATCTTCGCCTGCAGTGTGCAAAGCTCCTGGAGTCTCATGGTGTGGTCGTGCGTGACCCCTCAGCCTTCCACTTCCTGTGGGTCGTGGACTTTCCTCTCTTCTTGCCCAAAGAAGATGATCCAGAGGAGCTGGAATCAGCTCATCATCCATTTACTGCACCAGTGCCAGAGGACACACGGTTACTCTATACTGATCCACATAAGGTACTCGTGTAGTACTTTATTAGTTATTTTTAATTATGTAGAAAAATGCAGGATGTATCGTCTGTTTGTAAATTCTGTATTTCACAGGTTCGTGGTCAGCACTATGACCTGGTGTTAAATGGCTGTGAGATCGGAGGAGGCTCCATTCGCATCCACAAAGCCTCAGAGCAGTTTTATGTACTGAAGAATGTCCTTAAGGTCAGTGGCTTCCTCCATCTTGGTGCAGTTCAGTCTTTCACTTATGAAAGAGTGGGACGTTTCAGTGTTAACACTAACTGTTTCCAACTGTTTTTGTGTTTCAGGAGGACCCCGGACTTCTCTCCCACCTCCTCGAGGCCTTGGATTCAGGAGCGCCGCCTCATGGAGGCATTGCTCTGGGTGAGCTCAACTCTGCTCGATTTATCACTGAGCTCGTATATGACTTACATGTGTGCATACACTGGGTTTTTACTAACCACACGGTATCAACCTGATATCATTGCTTTCACTCTAAATACTGTTTGTAGGCGGTCCAGTTTCCCTAACCACTGAAAAGAGATCAGTGTATTTTCTTGAATTGCTCTTAGCACTAACACATATCCATGGCAACATGCTTGATTTTAGTTACACATGTTTCTCCATTAGTTGTATATAAATCCCCACTATAGCACTAACTGGGTAATTATTAGTGTTCCCATGCCATTCATTAGGCAGGTCATTCTGCAGCCCACAAACCACTGTCTCGTGCTACAACGCCAGCAGCTAAAGTCCACATAATTATTTACAGTGCTGGACCAAGACAATAAGGATGGATCAGTTTATAATTCATTTGTGGGATTTTTATGTTTTAGCTCATAACTGTATGAGATTTCTCAGAATGTTTGTTGTTCAAACTTAGAGTTAACATTTTGGTACGCTGAACAGAGAAAGAGAGACACTTACAGTTGGATGGTACTTTTATTAAAATTTCTGGTCAATTTGTGCATCCGAGTTTGTGAATGAATAATTTAAGGCTGGAGTAACTGTGTGTGTTTGGTTTTTTTTTTTTTTTTTTTTTTTTTTTTTTTTTTTTTGGGGGGGGGGGGGGTCCAATTTTGTTATTATATATTTTGTGCCATATCCCAGCATCAGGCACCTTAAGGCACCTAATATTGTAAATACTCTCTAAAAAATAATACAGAGAGAACCCAACAATCTTGAAATGTCCTTTGAGCAAGCACTTGGTGACAGAGGGAAGGAAAAGCTCCTTTTTAACAGGAAGACACATCTAGCAGAACCAAGCTCAGGGAGGGGCGGTCATCTGCTGTGACTGGTTGGAGGTGAGGGGAGGGACACAGGACAAAAGACATGCTGCAGAGACACAATCCAAACTGCTCTGTAGTTTGTGAGTCTTGTGGTTCTTTGTTTGGTATTTGTTTTGTGTGAAGTGTGTGAATAGAAATGATAAAGTTGAAAGCTGTACTTTCTGGTTTGACCACAGGGTGGCAACACTGTCACTGTTTGTGTCATTAGCTGGCACACAGTGACACCTGAATAAGATGTTCAGAGCAGAGCAGCACCGGGCCTGAATGGAGTTTCAGTAACTGTGAGCAAGTCAGTTATTGTGCAAAATGATTTGGGTTTGGAAGATGTGACTTGACAAATGCGCAGCAGTGCTGAACTTGTCTGACTCTTACTATTAGCCCATTTCAGCTGTATCTGTCTGTACCATTCGACTGAACACGATCAAGCTTTTTTCTGCCAGGTCCTTAGTATAAAATGCATGTATTGCGAAGCCTGCATGGACAATTGAACAGTGAATTCAGAGTAAATTGTGCAATATTGAACAGTATATTGATCAAGTTGTCTCTTTATTTCTTTATCCTTTTCTAGGTTTGGATCGACTGGTCTCAATAATAGTCGGAGCTCCCAGCATCCGCGACGTAATCGCCTTCCCCAAGTCATTCCGCGGTCATGACCTCATGAGCCGTGCACCCGACTTGGTGTCTGAAGAGGACCTGAAGTGTTACCACATTTCTGTTAAAATGCCAACAGAGCAAGGAAGAGAGGGAAAGTGATTAAGAAGAACCACAGACATCGAAGGATGTCTGTGTAGTCCCAGGTCTGGTGAGGCTGAGGAGATGTGCAGACTATCAGCAGACAGCAAAAAGACTTTGAGGCTGTAAGATCTGTGCCAGATGGCAAAACAACAGAGACAAGAGATACTTGTGGCTGCATTGATGCTGCCGTCCCTCTATGTTTGTGGTCCTTCGTATCAAGTTTTTTAGATATTTATATCTTTTTACTGATTCTGTACAGCTGCTTATTATGGGGTGGTTTGGTGTACATGTTCAAATGAGGCATTATATGAAATAATAATAAATCTATAATGTCATTGTTTTTGATGCCAAGAAGTTCAATTTCAGCATGTGCAGAACTTTAAAATCCAAAAGTCAGAGATTCTCACTTATGATTTTCATGATGATCTTCATACATCTTCTGTGTAATGTAAATAAAAACAGCAAGCAATGATTTGAAAATGACGTAAACCCATATTTTAGTCTCAGTACGTGTATCATTTCATGGGAAATATTAGCTCAGTTTGAATTTGATGGTCGCTAGATACAACTAACAGGTCAGAAACAATAATGAGAGCATCTTAGTGAATCTGTTTCTTAGAAGTAAGAATGGGATAGAGGTTCACCAGTCGGAAGAACACTGTTTACAAATTATAGAATGATTTCAGAATCATTTCCTCAATGTAAAATTGTGATGACTGAAAAAAAAATTTCATATCGGTGCATAATATACCAGAATCTGGAGAAATCTCTGTGCGCAACAATTAGGCTGAAATTTGTGTGTGTGATTAGTGCATGGACTCGGGAGTAATCCCAGAACTGTGAACACCAAAATATACTGATTAAAGCAAAGAAGAAGCCATATAGGAATATGATCCAAAAGCACTGCTGTGTTAATAAAATTGACTGAGGCAAAGTGGAAACTGTTCTGTGGCCACATAAATCTAGCAACTAGCCAACTTTGATAGTAATCTGGATTCGTAAAATAAATTAGTATAGATAAATAATAAACATGTTTATTTTTTCATTCGTTTATTAAAATAAACGGGAGGTTTGCACATACTGTAGGCGCATCCGTCACTGTCAGTGCACAGTATGTGTAGTGTTACATAAAACTTGTGAATTTGTCTACTGAAGATATTGTTTTTAGTGCATGTCATTCACCTTTAACTAGAAAGGGAACCAGTTTCTCCTAAAAAAGAAAAGAAATAAGGAAGTCACTTATTAGAGACTTTGCAAGCCTAAAAGCTATATGCTTGCAAAGTCAATATTATGCATTTATAACTCGCTAATATGCATAAGAAGTCAAATTAGGATAGCATTACGATAAAAAGAACCCAATTTTAGTAAAAATATTAAAAACTAATAATTTTCATAAATCATGAACAGTTTTGTGACAAAATATGATTTTTTGTTAGGTAAAGATCGGTTTCCAAAGCTTATCTAATATTTATTGGCTATAGTAAGTTTTTTTTAATCATCCTAATGTATTTTTTCTAAATGGAAGAATTTTAGTAGTAATAAAAATAAGTGCTATCTGGAAGTTTAACGGCAATTAAAAAAAAAAAAAAGTCAAGACGCAGAAGAACTGACAGCAGTGACGAAAGCAGCAATAACCCGGAAGGGAAGTGAGCAGTCGCGACATCTGTAGGTGCATAGGGGAAATGAGTGAACAGAGGTGTGTTTGTTCGGCTGTGAACACTTGGCTCGT
This sequence comes from Rhamphochromis longiceps, assembly GCF_057381845.1. Lineage (NCBI taxonomy): Eukaryota > Metazoa > Chordata > Actinopteri > Cichliformes > Cichlidae > Rhamphochromis > Rhamphochromis longiceps. Next base: position 33,068,879 of record NC_140574.1, read on the forward strand.
TTCAGTTAGTTAACAGCGAGAACCAGGAGCGGGGGAGCTGTCCAAGAATCGGAATGTCGTTCTAAACGGGAGCGGTGGCCTCGTTTTTGGGTGAATTCTCTCAGACATGTCGGACGATGCTAAACGGCTAGTCAGCTGCTAAAAAATAGCCAGTGTGTTGGGTTATTTGACAGCTTGTTTCCTAGCTTTGTTTTAGCACAGTCGACGTGTTTATCAGAAGATTAGCTGGCAGTTGTGAGGCAACGCGGATCTAGGTTTTCGTGACTGGCGGCGGGGGACAGCCACGTCAGCTAGCTCCTGTAAGCACTTATGTGCTTTTATTTTGGATTTGAGTAATCATTTTCCGGCTAAAAAACCCGAAAAGGCTCTCCGTGTAGCCATGGCTCCGATGGGTATCCGGTTGTCACCGCTCGGTGTGGCGGTGTTCTGTCTCCTTGGAGTCGGTGTCATCTACCACCTGTATTCCGGGGTCATCTCCAGCCGCCTGGCTGCCTTCAGGTCCCAGACTCCCCTCTCAACACAGTAAGTGGTAAAACGTGATAAAACTTGTCACTGCTCGTAGAGTGTCTGTCTGTGGTTTTATTCTCATGTACATGTCTCTAAAATGCATTTATTTTCTTGTCAGCTGACACAATTCTTTGTTAATAGATGAAGCGCGCGAGTTTATCTGGTGACAGTATGACGCCAAAGAACTGTGCTGATGCGTGTTCGTAATTTCTCTCCCTGACGTTCTTATTCGCACACATTTTTATGGGATCTGCTGTTAGTGAGCCCTACAACTGCAGCATACACTTTATACCAGGGGTGCCCAATCCCAGTCCACGAGGGCCGGTGTCCCTGCAGGTTTTAGATGTGTCCTTGATCCATCACAGCTGATTTAAATGGATAAATGACCTTCTCAACATGTCTTGAAGTTCTCCAGAGGCTTGGTAATGAACTTATCATGTGATTCAGGTGTGTTGACCCAGGGTGAGATCTAAAACCTGCAGGGACACCGGCCCTCGCGGACTGGGATTGGGGACCCCTGCTTTATACTATCTGTACTCGGAGCGGATGTTAGTCCGCTCCTGGTATGCTGCCAGCGGGGCAGTCCAACCAGATTAACCCATCACATGTCTGCACCGTGCACAATACATCATACATGGCATCTGCAGGTGTCAGTGGTTTTATGTACCGTTCCCTCACAAAGAAACTACCTGTAAGGTTTCTTAGAAAGGAACCTATTAACACCTTCTGGCAGATGATCTCAGATTTATTGATGTAATTGTAACTCAAACTCTGATGTTAATCTTCATGGTTGAGCTGAAATCTGGTCAGAATGAAGAAGGTGCACATATGTGACAGGTTAATCTGGTTGGTCTTCCCCGTTGGCAGCATACAGGGAGAGCTCACTAACATCCACTCTGAGAACAGATAGCAGTTGGTACCTCACTGTCACCAGGTAATCTGAAACACAGGCTCATATCACTCTTACATTTACATGTAACACTTGACAGTTTCAGGCAGTAAAATTAAAGTATAAGTGTCTTTATTTTTCAATAAGTTAAGGAAATAACTTGCCACAGTTTCAATGGATTTAGTTCTTCTCAAGGCTGTCACTTCATGCAGCCCCACTATGATGCAGGGCTTTGTGAGGCACATGCAACATGTGGCAGGGCTCTTTGTTCTGAACTTGACTCTGAATGATTTTGCCTGTGCAGTTGGCTTTGTTGTCCTGCAGAATGAATATGCCTTTCTAAACGACTCTGTGTAGTTTAGGGGAAAAAAAATAGAGAGAGAGAACTGGCTTTAGTTAAGAGGGTTGTAATCAGTGTGGGTTTTGTGAATACTGTGATAGCACTGGTATGTTTTGTTTAAAAAATGCCTAGGACTAGCCTTGATGTAGTTCTGTGACACTGTTTGAAACTAAACACTGCCTCAGCCCATTTTAAAATCTCCAAATCTTTGGCTAAATACCCACACCTATAATCACAAGGCTAAGATGAAGCTATGTCATCCCTTTTCTAGTTCTTTATTGACAAGACCAGCCAGCAAATGAAGAATAACATTCAGTACTGCGCAAAAGTCTTGATCCAGCCTTCATTTCTTACTAAAAAAATGTTAAATAGCTGCAGCAATTTATTGAAACATTCAAGCATACAACACAAACATGTTTGTGTAATTTCAAGAAGTTTGAAAGGCTGAACTCTCTTAGGTAATCTTTCCTATAATTTCTTTAAGTAGTCGAAGGACATTCAAAGTTCTTTGGATGTTGGCTGCGTTTTGTTCCGTTCTCTTGTCAAAATCATCCCACCCTGAGTCAATAATGTTTAAGTCCCAGCTCTAAGGATGCCAATCCATGATTGATGATGTTCATTTGTCCATTTTTCTATCCGGGTACTCTTTTACTACGTTTGCAGAGTCTTTGGGATCTTTTTCATGCTGAAAAATGAAAGAGTTTAAGATACTGCTTATCTTTATTTTTTAGGCCCACTTTTTCTTTTGTCCTCTACTTGTTTAGATTCCTCAACATTATTTTGCTAAGGATGCACTTCGTACCATGCAGAGATAGTCCAAGTTTTCAGCTAAAAGCTGATAAGCATTTTATTATCCGATGCCTTTCAACCTGTTATCTTGGGTATTTTTGTAACTTCAACTAAAGAAATTGGAGTAAACTTTATTATACTGCTGCTAATAAAGTGCTTAAATAGAACTTAAAATTGGCTCTTTGCTAAGTTGTCTTTCATGTGTAGGCAGAACGCTGGCTCATCACTTGAGCTGGATGCCTTTTTTATGTGTGAATGATTTATATGTCAGTGTTAAGTGGTTTAAGAAAGAAATATATTCATCTCACAATGATCAGGTTCAAATACTGGACTGAAAATGACGGAATGTCAGAGGTCATTCAAGCTCCCATTTCAACAACATTGAATTATTAAATAGTTACCAGAAATGTCAACCTGGCTGGTGTGCGTGTGAATTTTTATTAGCGATCACCCAATAGCAACATTAATCATTGTCATTAAGGTAATGGCTACCAGACTGTAGTTGGATAAAAGATCAATAAATATTGCAGGCTGAATGGTTTGCATATTGAGCTGTGGCAGAGTGGACACAATGCTCGCTGTGTGGAGGACCAAAGAGTGAAATCCAGAACAGAGCAGTCAAATCAGACTGTTTGAGGCCTGAAGAGCTGCGACTGAGGCAGAGCAGTGTGAACTTTTTTCTTCTTTTTTTTTCAGTTGTTTTTATTTTGGCATAAGCTCACTTTATCCAAAGTTCATTTTTAATATTTTCATAGTGCTGCTCTTTTATAATAATTAAATTATTTGGATGTGTTAGGTATTGTATTGTTTGCTGTACCCTTTGTTTATTAGTAGGTTCTAAAATATAATTTACTGTCATGATCTGTAATGAAATGATTAAAACCTCCAAACGTGATCCTAAATACGTAGCTGAGTAAAACTAACGTGTAACTGGGAAAATTTGATAAAAGTTAACAAGTTTACTTTGTCAAGAAATGACGTACTTGTCATTACTGCTATTACTTCAAGATGAGCTCAAAGCTTTCCCCATAGTATCAAAAGTACTACTAAATATTATTGAGTTTGAAATTCTAGCATCATATAAAACCTGATAAGGCTCATACAGTTTCAGCAGGTTAGCTGTGAGGAAAAGTTCATTGGGAAGCTAACGATTCTTGTTTTGTCCATTTATCCATGCAGGCAGAGAAGAACAGTGGACTTGAGGGACCTGTTGGCTGTCTCAATGGAGGCAGCAGAACTAGGTGGCAAAGAGGTAAGAGTTCAATTTTATTTAAGCCCCATATGACTGAAAATAAAATTTCTTGCCACTGACAAATTTGTGTCAATCTCTGATTGTAGTTAAATATTGATGTTTTTATGTTTCAAAAGAAAAAAACCTTTCTAAACGACTCCTTCACAGATATCAAGCAAACCATCTGCAAAGTGTAGAATAAACTGGATAATGAATGAATTTATAGAGAAAAGTAAGCCACACACAGCCATCATTAGCTGGTGAAAATGTGAGCTTTGTTTTGCTTTGTAAATCTCTCTAGGTAAAGCAGGTGCGTGAAGAAAATGTCCTGCAGGAGAAATCAAAGGGCAAAACAAAGGAAGGAGCTAACGATCCACTCACTATGGGCGACCTGCAGTCTCACAGAAAGATGTTTTACCTACTGAAGAACACATTCCCTGAAGTTACGGTGAGCCCAGATTTCTTTACTTCTGCATGCTGCCTTGAAATCTCCTGGGAAAACACAAATTGTCTTGCCTTGTATTTGTTGGCAGGTGAGGGCTCTCATTTATAAGCGGCTCCACAAATCTGGGAGTTAAATCACAAACTGGGACTAATCTCCCTCTCTGTGTGTTTGTTTTTAGGTGAACAGTGAAGAACACGACAACATGGAGGATAATTCAATACAATGGAGCCAGAACATTCCAGGTGCAATAAGTGAGAAGTTTAAGGGGAGCAGTGACATTCCAGTCGAGAGCATTACTGTGTGGATCGATCCCCTAGACGCGACACAGGAATACACAGGTGTGCATATCACTGACGCTCAGCCAGCCTCATCTCATACTGATATCATATTTGAAGTTCCACAGGAGAATGGTATATTCAACTAATAGTGTGGCAGCTTGTGTGCTCTCAGTGAGGTTTTTCTTATTTTGTGTATGATGTTTGATGATGTCAAATCTACCATTTTCAAAACAAAAGATAGAATAGACTATAGAGGGTTTGTGTGTGTCTGTTTATTCTATTCAAAATGGGTGGTTGAGCATGGCCGAGCTAAGATCCTGTGGGACTTCCAGATACGGATTGGCTAACCAACCGGACATAGTAGTGGTGGACAAGCAGAGGAAGACGGCTGTAGTGATAGATGTAGCAATACTTAATGACAGTAACATCAGGAAGAAGGAACACGAGACGCTCGAGAAATACTGAGAGAAAGGCTCGAGAAGATGTGGAGGGGGAAGGCAACAGTAGTCCATGGTAATTGGAGCGCTCGGTGCAGTAACCCTGTCTCGAAAACATGTAATTAATTCCCATTTCTTGAATTGAATCTGCAAAAATAATAAATATATTTTCATAGGCATTAAATAGTATTTCTGCACCAAAAAGGTGATTCTGAAAGTGCTGTTAGATGGAAACGTGGTGTATTTTGGCATGGTGTGGACAAGAGAACATAAGACAAATAAATAAGGGATTGCTCAAGTCTTTTGCACAATACTGTATAAAATCATTTGTTGGAAATTGATTAAAAGAAATCCAGTTACACAAGTTCAGTAAAGATCTGTTTGTTTCCTCGACACAAGGCCATTGAACATGCTCAGAATTGCACAACTGAGATGTTTTGGTTTATTCTAAAGCTCATTATTTGTTAAATAAAGAAAAATATATCCTGATAAAATGTCTTTACAGTCAGTATTGTTATATAAAACAGTGTTATATAACAACAATTGACCTCTTTATTAATATAGAGCAGGAGAAACTCCGCTGCATTCTCGGTTTAATATAAATTATTAATTTATATTAAAATGAGATTAAAATTGAATAATAATTTATTTGTAAAATATATCATGTCATTAGCATTCTTTCTCATGATGTACCCGGGTAACAGTTTAAATGTTGGCCTGTTTCGTTGGCAGCCTCCCAGATGGAGGAACACACTGGGTGCTGATGTGTATTTGTGAGACTGACTCTGTGAACGTGTCCTTATGTATGCGCATACTGAGTCTCTGTGGGTGACAGGCTGTGCACATGACCTACTTTAGTTTAAAATTAGTATGCTGGTTGCTGTACGCTTGAAAAGCGTGCAGTGGGCGGTAATTAAAGCAGAAGTGTGTTTAGAGATGATTAGTTGATTTAGGTGACTGACAATGAGTCGCCGACGTCCAACGTTTCCACCGGCCACAGTGACGTGTTCTAAACTGAAGCATGTTGATTTCTTAAGAAGTAGCATGTGAGGCTGCGGAAAGGCTTTCAGTGCCATGCAAATGTAATATGAAAGTGATACTTGTATTGTGCTGGGATCCATAACTGTGTTATTAAGGAACATTTCTGTGGAAAAAGTAAAGCCAGAGAGAGTCATTTTCAAACGCTTGTATATCAAGCTTAAACATTTAAACTGCCACGGGACCCTTTGGGTTTTAACAACAGCATAAATTATTGTTGTGATTCATGCATTTTATTCTAGATTAAGATGTCTTTTTATCCGTTTCTGTCTTATCCTCATTCTGCCTTCTGCCTCTTTGCTCATCTGTCCACAGAGAATCTGGTGAAATATGTGACCACCATGGTGTGTGTGGCTGTAGATGGTAAACCTGTGATTGGAGTTGTACACCAGCCATTTGCTGGCTTCACTGGTAAGGTTAAGTGCTTCAGCCGCTTTCACATTAAACAAGGCTCCACATTTTATTGTTACACATCCAGTCCAATAATATAAGGTCATTGTTGAGCGAAGTCAGCTTCTTGGGTGATTGGCCAAGTCCATCACTTGGTGAGTTTTCAGGGGCGTTTTCTTTTTCTAAGTTATTGGTCTTCCCATTTGGGAAGTCATCTTGGTAAATAAGTAAACTGTAAAGCACAACTGCGTCACAATTGCTGTGTTACGGTGCAGAAGCAGCAAATTCTGGTGCTACACAGTTAATAAAATGTCAAGTGCCGGAAACCATTCGTTCCTCTTCCTTTGGAGCTTGGCCAATAGAGGCTGGCTCTAAAAGTATCACATTCTCTGTAGACTTCCCTGTTACAATGCCCAATTTGGCCATAAAGAATTTTTAATAGGCTGGTATAAAAACCTGTTGTGCTGTCAGTGGATATTTCTCACTTCAGCAGCTGTACAGGGTTGAATATGTTTACAACTTACCTCTGGATTTTCTTAAGGACTACTGTTATTAGGGGCATGGCTGCTTGGACTGACAGTTGAAGGCACAGGCAGCTCTATCTGATGGATGTCTGTGAGGCGTCACCTTCGTTAATAGTTTGGCTATTTTGCTGTGAGGCACCGAACACCCGATACACTTTGTGCATACATTGTACGTTTAAAAAAAAAAAAAAAAGCTTCTTGCTCTGCATTTTGAAGCCTCGTGTCTCAGCTCCTAAAAACAGATCTCCCTCTTTATGTTCTAAACATTCACCAGCTGCTAATGCAATGAGCAGCATACACCATTTTAAAGCCAAAATAATCCAGAAGACTTATTGTGTTTATTTGTATTCAGAGCGCCACTATTACACTGCACACACCTGCATATTGGCATTTGTCAATCACTTGGAAAAGTTGAACATATACAAAAAAACATGTGTAACTTTGGGCCAAATTGCTTTAAATGTATTTGGGGTTTTTTGCAAACATTTATTCATTTATTTTAACTGTAAAAGACTTTTTCTCTCTCTGAAAAAGAGACATTTACAGCTTCTTCCGTCTCTCTGTGTACTTTTCATCATTCCTTCAGCCTGGGCGGTCGTAGGTCATGGATCAAATGTGAATCGCCGCTCATCCTACAACGCCAGCCCTAAGAAAGTGATAGTATCACGTTCTCACTCTGGAAAAGTTAAAAATCGTATTCGGAATGCTTTTGGAAACAGCACAACAATCATAGAAGCAGGTGGAGCAGGTGAGTGGTCCTTTACATTTATTTAATATTTAAAATTCAAAGGCTTTAATTGCACTTAAATGTCTAGTTTTCAAATCCATTTTCCATTCACACAAAGACTTTGTGTTGCAGTCAGTTAGTTAGTTTCTATAATTTAAGAAAATGCACTGCACAGTGTGTTTTTATTGTTGCTTTTTTTTTTTCTAATGTATGTTTTTAAATTTTAAAAATTTTCCTTTTTTCCTGCTTTCAAACATTAGTACAAGATGTCATACCTCAGCTATGGCGGATGAGGATGCTAACATGGTTTAATATTTCTGTCTTTCTCAGGATACAAAGTACTGTCACTGCTGGACACACATTCAAGTGAGACAAGCTTTACAGAGGAGGCAGATGTTTACGTCCACACCACCGTTATTAAGAAGTGGGACATCTGTGCTGGTGCTGCACTACTGACTGAACTGGGTAACGTAGCAAAGATTTTTTTCCAGCCTGTCCTGTTTTCCCACTTCATTAAATTAACAAGAGCATTGTGAGATGGTACATCTCAGACGAGGCTAAAAAGATCACTACACAATAAGCACGAGTCCTCGTCAAGAAGCTTCTGGTTCCAGTTTCATTTGAAAAGATTTAATACATTATCCTATTTTTATATAACTGTCCATAATATTTTGGACAATCCAAACAGCAAACTGAACCAATCATGCAGCCTCCTTAATGAAAGTAACAGTTATTACCTTAGGCTGCATGTTGGCTTAACTACACCTAAACAGATACTTCAAAAGAAATGAAATACTAAATGCAGCTGTATTGTTGTCCAATGACCATTTCAATCATGTAATCACTGTGATTGTAGGGGGCCAAATGACAACTCTAAAGGGAGAGAACATCGACTACAGAGGAGCTCCAGAAAATGAAGGAGGACTGGTGGCCAGTGTAGGTATAGATCACGAGGCCTTACTGAAAAGACTACGAGGTAACACAGACAATGACAAGCAGTGAAACACACGGAGACAGGGCCATAGGTGGTTTGATTAGGGTGACATAGCAGCCAGCAAGAGTGGGCTGGAAACATAATCAGGCCTGCATGATTTCATCATCATGGGACACCAAACATCTACCATCAAGTTGCACTGGAGTCACAATTACCAGCATGGACAAAAGAGCAGGACTGTGGAGCCAAATTGGCTATGACTGGAAACTGCAACAGCTGGCACAATGGCTCTGAATACTCACTCCTCTGAAAGCATACTTTCTTGCAGCGTGGAGAACTGACATGTCTTCCTTTTGTCAGGAACTTGCATACAAGGACATACAGTGGAAAACAACCCCCCACCCCCCAAACTGAGGAGCACAACACTGAACACTGCAACAAAACCCACAGAGGGACATCTCTGGTGTTCATCGTCTTTATCACAACAATCAGAAGAGAAAACAAGAATAAGAAAAGAACATGTTACAGGCAAGCACACTAGAATACTCATCAAGATTGAGTAATCCCCCTCATTATTATTATTATTATTATTATTATTATTATTATTATTATTATTATTAGTAGTAGTAGTAGTAGTAGTAGTACTAATAGTACCATAGTAGTATTATTTGAGACTGGGCAAATACACTCCATATGTCTTCATATCATAAACTTCCACTGTAATATGGGGTTAACTACCCTATGTTATATGAACACATCACAGTTCACTTGGTGTAATAGTTTACTTTGCTGTTCTTGATCACACTTGAGCTGCAGGTCTATCAAACTGTAGTCCAGGGTCTCTTGTAATATATACACCCATCCATCCATCCTCTTCCGCTTATCCTTGTCAGGGTCGTGGGAGGGCTGCAGCCTATCTCAGCTACACTGTAAAATATATTCAGTCACGAGTCAGTCAGCACATGTATTTCACAAGATGTAGTCCAAAATGTCTGCTTCTACTCCTATAAAAATCAAAAGGCTATTTGCGGTCTGATCCTGGGACAAATACAAATTGATGATGTAGCATGCTCCTGACCTGATAGACCACCTTTGGGCTTGGACACTGAAAGCTGCTTTTTAGTCTGCGAGTTGTGACTCACGGCCTGTTTCTATTCATCCTGAGAGCTGCATGAAGGTTTGGTCGTTTCGACACAGGTTGTGATGTTTGCTCTCTGTGAAGTCCAAATATGAACTCCCAGAGAGTATGGGAGTCTGATATGACTGCAAGATTGAACAACCATACCAGATTTAAATTGGATTATTATTTTTAAATGTGTACAGTAAAGGGACTTTTTCCCACACCACATGATGTCCTTCCTTTCTCTTTCAGTGATGGGAGCTTTAATCAGCTAAAATAATGCAAAAGTTCCTATATTTCTGCATTCCTCTTCAGATTCCTGCAAATACATGAGTCAGACTTAGCGTGACGTCAGTCAGCACCTTCTCAGCTACTTCACACAGCGTCGCCTCCACCGTTTTACATACATGAGCAGAACATCAAAGCTAAAGACTACAGATTATACAGCAAGGGGATCTCAACTCTGCCGAGAGCAGTGTATAAGTCCCACCACATAAGCTCAGTCAAAATCATTGACATCAATTTAAAAGCAGAACGTCACAAGAAAATCGTGTGTTTCAGTGGTGTCATGTTGCCATCAGCTAAATGTAAGTTTTCTAAAAAACCTTTCATAGAGAAATGTATTTCACAGATGTATGTAAAACAACCTGAGATGGACTGATGTATATTGTCTCCAGTTTGAAAACAATTTCTGCTACTGTGCAGTCTACACACTTGGAAAATTAATTGACGGGAAAAACTGCTGAAATGCCGGTGCCAGATTTGGTGGATGCTAAACTGTACACTGACTCCATGTGCATGGTTTTGAATTTTGATTAGCCTTTTAATTCTCTTAGTACTTCATCATACTGAAAATGTTGAACCTCTTCCTGCTTACTGCTCTGAAATCTTTCTGTACCGTCTGTCTGATATTTCTATAACCCCTGAAGCTGGACTGTTTCACTGTGAAATAATGCTACATTGTGAAAAATCCCAGCGAAATACAAAGTCAAGGATGTGTCTTGAGCTTGTGAGTGACCTGTTCCTTTAGTTTGACTTGGGACCTTTTTGGTTGTTCCAAAAGTTCAATGGTGGGATTGGTCTGTTACAGACTGATGGTACTGCAGCTGTTTGAAGGCTGTTAGATGTTGGGTTTGCTAAGTGTAAAATATACAGTGTGACAAATTTCCATTGTACCTGATTTGAGTGTGTTTGATCTGCACTAAACTAGACTGTCAATGAATGTTTCTATGCTAACATCGGTTGATATACCAAGCGTCATTCTCTGTAGGCAGTTTAAGAGGGATTAGAGACTTTTCAAGTACTTGGGTAATGTTTCTTTGTGTTTGTGTTTTTGTGAGTGCTGTACATTGCCTTACTTTGTGCTTTTGTGTGAGAACTGTTTTCTAAGCTGGTGGCTCCATAAGGAGCTGCAAGAAATCTAAAGTCATTTTAACACAAGAACACATGTGTGCTACATATAAGAACGTACAACTGTGGAAAATATCCTGAGCTGATTTTCTGAGGTGAAGATTTTTTCTGCATAAAGTCTGCAGTAGATTTTTTATTTTATTTTTATTTTTTAAATTTACTCAAGCGTTAAATCTTTTTCCCTTCCCAAATGGTTAGAAAATGGAAAGTAAATTCCCAGATATCTTGGCCTTGACTGAATGTGAACCAGTTGTGATGATATGTTGTTTGTTTGGAACCAGAAAACCCTGGAGCTTCATGTGTGAAAATGTCTTCAAGTGATGCTATATCCATTAGTTTGTTGGTTCTACAAGAAAAGTTTTGAATTAAATAAGAAAAATATGAGAAAATATTATTAAGATAGAAGTCAGTTACAGACCTTTGTTGCCTTCTCCTCACACACTTGTAGGCAGCAGGTTTTCATTAGGAAAATCAATCTACAGTGAATCTGTAGGATACAATTATTAGACATTAAACAGGGCTACCATGCTCATAGACACCTGTAACTTTTGCTTAAATGGTGTATTCAGTTCCTTAAGCCTTGAGCACAGTGGGTGCTTTAGTAGTCGCAATGTCCTGCTCCTGTCGGACACTTTTAGAAACGATAATCAGTTGACCAAATGTTACCAAATCGTGTAACTTTTGGAAATTTACCAGAGTCCTTCCATTCTGATGTGACGTATTCAGCTGCAATGCTTCAGATGAAATGCATGTAAACCAGTGTTCACACTTCCGACCAGGGGTGGGAATTTGAATACAATATAGACAGAGCCTACTCATCTTGAATTTGTTTTGTTTTATTCTGTGTGGTTATCTGGCTGTCCCTGCCTTTCTAACAAGAGTAGGCTCAATTTGCATTTGGTTCGGACAGGGGATTCACATTTTATTCAAAATAAAACTAATAACAAATGACTTATTATTGGAGTGGGGTAGCAATGAGTTGATAGTCACTTCAGTTTACTGGTTTTAAATACTGTGTCTTCTATAGGACTCTGACACCTGTTTAAATCGTTCTGGTTCCAGCCATACAGAGGTCAAATCAGTTGTGTGGTTAACCTGACCACTCACTCTGCCTCTAACCAGCACATAAGGGCAATAATAATAAACTGTTTCTTTGAATTTGGAAGCTGGGTGGCATATTTATTCCAGTGTCGTCTGGGGCTTTTTACATGAAAGGGTAGTGGACAACTAAATCAGAAGCAATTAATGAAAGTTGGTGTGCTATTTAAAGGCTATGGAGTGAGGGTTACTGTCAGGTGGTTTGCTCTGTGAGTGATTAATCATTCTTTTGCTGTGAATTCTCAATAAAGCATATGTGTGCATGAAGGAATGGGCTGCGTAGTCTTTGATATTACTGTAGCAGACACATGGTAGCACTGAAACGGTTCAAGCATGATATAAAAATAGCACTTTTGTAGAGTCTTAATAACATAAGAAATTCAGATAGAAGACAAAGTGTTTGAATACATCGGTGGTTTCAGGCGTGGTGGTTCCATGGTGTAATGGTTAGCACTCTGGACTCTGAATCCAGCGATCCGAGTTCAAATCTCGGTGGAACCTGGTTATTTTTAAGCTGCATGTCAAGTTAACTCGGACGGATTTGTAATAAATACAGTTGTGGAAATAAAATATAAAATATTCCAGCGAGGAAAGTGTGACAATATTTTTTTATGAGGACCAACTTTTGGCCTGCGCAATGCGTCCATATCACACATGTCCGACGCCTTGATATATTTATTTTCACCTTGTAGACCTCGAAATGCTACCAAATGTCAATATAAATTAATCAAGGCACATGTATTTGTGTGATTATTAATTTGACTTATTTCCCAATTCTGACTATTTCGACCTATGGTCTACGCCAGCTACAATAGTTTCGAGTGAGACTTTTAATTTGAAAAGACCGGAGCACACGTCTGCTGGCTAAGGCGGAAGTGGAACAACGAATGGACGTGTCCAGTGTGACCGTGTAGATAACTTTAAACAAAACATTTGCTTTTTGTACCACGAATATATACTCTTACCATCTTATCTCGCATCCATGATGTTCAACAGACAGACGAGTCTCTGGATGGGTGATGTATGTTTGAAATCCATGTTTCTGTGTGTGATCTTAGCTTAGCTATGTGTGGCGACTGCTAGCTAGGTTGAGTTAGGGTAACCTACTACTTGTAAAATGTTGGACTAAACTGTCTTCCAGTGTACACAGTTTGAAAAGATTTGGTGTAACATAATTCAATAATACCACATATTAACGATTAACGACGATAAGTCATCAAACAACTCTAATGTTATTGTCTGTGGCCAGGCTCCTCCTCGTATTGTGGCGAGCTTTAGCAAGTGATGCGAGCTAATCATTAAAGTTTAAATATAACGCCAACAAAGATTAACAGATTAAGCCGTAAAAAGTGCCACACACAAAATTATTCTCTAAACTCAAAGTTGGTATAGGGTTAAGCGAAAGGACAATTTTTTTTTTTTTTTTAGTTTGAAAAAAAAACCAAACAAAAAAACAACCTCGGTCTGGAAGCGCGCTGTGCCTGTGCTAAAGACACACAGATGATCGATCAAATTCAAATTTTATTTGTCACACACACACACACACACACACACACACACACACACACACACACACACACACACACACACAACCATACACAGTATGACATGGGGGTGAAATGCTTGTAGCTGTGCAATGCCCGACCATTAAATGACAGAAAAAGGTTTTACAGTATTTACAATTTACAGGTTACTACAAAAATTTACAAATTAACTTGGAAATTTACAGTAAAAAAAAATGTGCAAATAGCAGAAGAGATTATCAAGATTATAAATTATAGGAAGTTTAATCAGTTTTATTGGTTGTGCGTTGTGACTTTTGCTGTGGGTTTGGGCGACATCAAAATCCCAAATGTGTCGCTTTTTGTCAGTCATGTTAGTTGTGCATTTTCTCATGTGATTTCGAAACCGCTTAATTACATAGGAATGCTAAAATGAGGTTTAATTTGTGTGCGTTTGGTTATTTTTACTAAATATTCTGTAGTAGCTTCTGTAGTAGAAACAAGTATCAGTTAGGCTACGTTCACACTGCAGGTCTTGATGCTCAATTCCGATTTTTTGATCAAATCTGATTTTTTTTTGTCTGCTTGTTCACACTACAAATAAAAAGTGACAGCAAACGCGCTCTAGTGTGAACCCTCAAAGCGGCCCGCGTGCGCAAAAGAAGACGTCACACACAACGCGCTCTGTTTAGACCCAGAGCAAACAGTATTGTTTGACTGATGGCCCTTAATGTAAAGACTTGTTTCCGGCTTTACGTTTCCCAATTTTGCTTTAAGTTATAAAGTTATTTTGTTATTTACATTTGGCCTAATAATGATCCTTATCGCTGTTTTAGAGAGGAGCGGTGCTTCAAAGGATAGTTGCAGATTTCTATCAGAATCTGCAGATTATACAAATAAAATGTTCACGTTGTCTTCCCAACAGTTTCACTGACCTCTACACTGGATGGGCAGGAAGCGTTCACATGTCTTCTCTGGCGCTGATAATTGGCGTCTGTCTTGTGTCAGTGACGTAAAAGATGGATTTAATGCGACATGACCGTTCAAACAGCAGTCGCTTTCTAAAACATCAGATATGTATCGGATTCAGCACCACATACGAGAGTGACCCAGATCGGATTTGAAAATATCGGATTTGTGCCGTTCACACTGTCATACCATGATCGGATATGGGTCGCATAGGGTCAAAAAAGTCGCATTTGATGCGCTTTCGCCTAAAGTGTGAACGTAGCCTTAGAACAAAGAGCCATGCTTTGTTGCATTGTACTGTATTACTGCGTAATAACATACAGTAAATCATAAACATGCATTGTATTATATTGCACAGAACCTAATGTGGTGCATATGATGTTTCTTTGTATTTGTGTGTAGCTCGACCCATATATGGATGAGAACTTCATCAAACAGGCCTTTAGTGCTATGGGAGAGTCTCCATTTGGGGTCAAGATCATCACTCACAGGATAACAGGGTAGGATATATGCATCAGCCTAAATGTATATGTATTAACTCCGCTAGACCACTGAAGTTCTGCTGTGGTATCTGCACCAAGATGTTACCAACAGATCCTTTAAATGATGGAGGCCACACCTCACAACTTGCAGAACTTAGACTTGTTTGTCCAGCACATCCCACAGATGCTTGATTGGATTGACATCTGGGGAATTTGGGAGCCAAGTGAACACCTCAAATTCATTGCTGTGTTCCTGTTATCAGGGCGCATTATCCTCCTGAAATAGCCACACAGCCATCAGGAAAAAGAGTTACCATGAAAGGTTGCACACGGTCTGCAGCACTCATTAGATAGGCGGCAAGTGTCAAAGAGACATTCACATGGATGGCAGGACCCAAAGTTTCCCCGAAGAATATCGCACAAAGCATTACTCCACTCTCTCAATTTCTAAGCGTTGCCCATTTCTCCTGCTTGTAACACATCAACTTTGAGGACAAAATGTTCAGTGGCTCCCTAATATATCACCCACCAACAGGTGCCATGATGAAAAGATAATGAGTGCTATTCACTTCATATGTTAGTGGTCATAATGTTATGCCTGATCTGTCTGCGTTTTTCCCGCCTCTTTCTCGTTCAACACTAAAAGTAGCTACCGGTTCTGTTCTCTTGTGCAGCGGTTCAGCAGGATACTGTTTTGTGGAGCTGGCAGATGAAGCGAGTGTGGAGCGGTGTGTCCAGAGACTCAACGGGAAACTGGTTCCTGGATCAAACCCGGTCAGTTCTGTAGTGCAGTTGATATTTACTCACATATATTATTCATCATTATTATTTCATCATAAATACAAAAATATTGTTGACATGTAATACCGCCTTCCTTTTTCAGTAGAATTATCAAACAGTACTTAACTGTTGATCTGTGGATAGTGGAGCTCAACTAGTCTTGGTCCTGCTTTGTTAGGACAGAAACACAGTGTTAGGTGCTTAGGAGTCAGTTTAACATCCTGTTGTTATTGTCTCTGTGAACACACCAGATTTTTGTTGCTCTTAGTGCTGTCACTGTGAGGATTTCCCTGTCAGTTTAAACCAGTTTTATCAAGAAGCAAAACTAGTTAAACATCATGTTAAGTGCAGCTGTCTCATACTAACTGCAGAGACGGCTGGTCCAGTTAAGTCTGGTGATGCAAGACAAAAAAAGGCATCCCATCTTTCAAATTTCAGTTCCAAGTGGTTTGGGAAGTTGTGAGCTTTAGCTGCTTGCTCCTTG
Organism: Rhamphochromis longiceps; assembly: GCF_057381845.1. NCBI lineage: Eukaryota > Metazoa > Chordata > Actinopteri > Cichliformes > Cichlidae > Rhamphochromis > Rhamphochromis longiceps. The sequence goes on from NC_140574.1 coordinate 33,085,253, forward strand.
GTTTGAAATGCTTTTGGCCCCGTGGGCTGGCCAAGCTACTGGGCTCCCCTGTTCACTGGGCTGTATCTGCTGCTGAAGGTGGCTAAGAGGCTTGTACATGAATGTACTTTGTTTGAAGCTGGTGAATAGAGTCTCTGGTAGGAACTAACTGAGGAATGGGCTAAAGGCTGGTCTGGGTGGTGGAGGTATGTAAACCCAAATAACAACCATAGTAACTCCACTTTTTATTTCCAGCAATATCAGTGCTATACTACATGTCTTTGGTGTGTCTGCCTAGCTTAGTGTGTGTTCTTTCTCTTCCTTTGTGCAGCCCCGGAAGTTTAAGCTAAACTATGCCACCTATGGGAAACGGCCAGAAGCAGGGTAAGGCTTTACTTCCATTCAGTCTTTGTTTGCTACATAACGCCAAACTTTTGGAGGCAGTTTTCTGTAGAATTTAGTTCCTCCAGCTAACTTGCCTAGCTGGAGGAAGAGACGGCACAGAAAAGAGGAACGAAAACAACGGACGGCAATCGGGGCAAAAAATAAATGAGAACAGAGAGAAGATAGAAGTTAATGACATGCAGCAGTGGCATACAGGTCCATACATTTTTGGACAATAACAGTTTTCTATTGATTTATTTTGTTTTACCCTCAGCCATAAAAGGCTGCTGGGGTGTTGCCATCACCTTGCCAGGTGGGCGGGCAACATGGGCCACCCACCCTGAGAACGAAGCACCGTAGGAGTTTCAAATTAAGCCCTCTGACCTTGACCTTGAGGTCAAAAAATCTGGTGAATGCAATAACTCAAGAAGGAAGTCATCTAGGATTTTAAAATTGATACTATAGGTATATAGTAAAATGGTTGTAATTCATAAGCGATTAACACAACACTTCACTTGAACACCTCGAATTAAAGCTGAAAGCCTCCACGTCAATCACATTTTGATTGCTTAATTTAAAATCCACTGTGGTGATGTGTAGAAGCAACGTGACCAAAGAAATGTTGTCCATAAACTTCTGGCCCTCATTGTATAAACAGTGAAAGCTGAGGGTGACATGCATCATGGGAGGGGGTCCAGATTGTATTATAGGTAGGAAATGGGCAATTACAATTTTATGATCTAAAACTGAACAAAGTTACACTCCAATACACTTCCTGTTTAAATACGAAGGATAACTTGCATAACAGTCCTTATTAAGTGGGATGTGGGCTAAAGCAGTCAACATATCAGTATATCAGTCTATCATACTGAGTAAGAATATTTGATCTTGCTTCTCTCAGGCCAGAGTTCTCAGTTTTCGTGGGCGACTTGGCTTCTGAGATAGATGACTTCCAGCTGCATCAAGTTTTTAAGAAGTACCCTTCATGCAAAGGAGCCAAAGTAGTCACCGACCAGTATGGATACTCAAGGTACGTCAGCTCATTGAGGTGCACGTGACAGCAGCAGCAGTATTATTCTGTTTGACTGTGAATTTTGTATTTCTTCCTATAGTATGATGTATTGCCTTCTTGTATGAATGTTGTAAGAGTATACTGTAATTTTTTTTTTCTGTTTTCTGTGCTATAATAATGATTTGGATAGCAGTGCTATGGACGTTGACCATCAGTGCATCTTCATCTATTTTCGGAAAAAAAAAGGCTGAAGAAATGTTTTCTTGCCGTCTTAATGCTAAAACTATTGTTTTCCCCATATAGGCTAAGCAAGAGCAACTCACAATTCAAGTGATGCTACCTCATGTTAAAAGTAAAACAACAAGTTTCAGTTCTACCATAATAATACCCATTATATTCTGTTTCTCATTATAAGTGGCTATTAAATGCCAAGTATGGAGTGTGCGTTGGCGGTGCAAAGGAGGCGTAACTGTTCTCTGACTTGCAGAGGCTATGGCTTTGTCAAGTTTGGAGAGGAGAGCGAGCAGAAGAAGGCGATCGAGGAGTGCCAGGGTACAATGCTGGGAGGAAAGCCACTCAGGCTCAGTATTGCTGTTGCAAAGAGGTAAGACCCAGACAAGGATAAGAGAGAATAGAATAGAGAAAGTGCCAAAGAAAATAGGACGGAGGAATTTGGATTCACCTGAACTCAGTTTTATTTACTTGGCGCCAAACCACAACAAAACTCACCACAAGTGATTGTATATTGGTAGGCAAAGATTCTACAATAATGGAGAGGAACACCCCAACATTCATGTGATGGCCTATGAGCAAGCACTTGATGATGGAAAGGAAAAAAAACCTTTTTAACAGGAAGGAGGAAGGAGAACTCTGGCAGAACCAAGCTCAGGGAGGGCCATCTACTACAGTCGGTTAGACTGAGAGGACAGAGAAAAGCAGTGGGAGGTGGGATAAAAAACACTCTGAATAAGAGAGTCAGAGTTTAATAATGACCAATTGTTAAATGCAGAGTGCTTTATAACCATAGAGAGGGAAAAGAGGTGAGTGACCAGAGCCTAGGATGATTGTAGCACAGGGTCAGTGCTGGTGAAGGCTTCACTGAGGGCTAGCAGGACAAGAGAAAGAGAAACCTGGGGTTTTTATTATTATCAGGTCTTATTTGATAGTCTTTTAGTAACCAAAAGACTGAACTAAAATTCACACTTTAAAATTCAATCTGCCTCAAAGTCAGCCTGACTGGAAAAATACAGTCATGTAAAATGAAAGTAGACCCTCTTTCAATTTCAAGATTTAGGACATAATAACATAATAGCAAGTCTTAAAATGAGTAAATGCAACCTGAGATGACCAACAATATATTATACTCTCATAATTTACAAAGAACTATGATAATAATCAAATAGATGTAGTTAAGTGTGACCACCTCTGTAAAAGCAGATGTTTTGGCAGTTTGCTGGTCTGGAGAGTTCATGTGTGTTTTAACACAAAGCTAAGAAGGTCTTAGGGAAGCAGTTATTGTTGCGCATCAGTCTGGGAAAGGTTAGAAGGCCACTTCAAAACATTCTGAAGTCAGTCATTCTCCAGTGACAAAGATTATTCACAAGTTTAAAATATTCAAGACATCTTCCCAGGAGGGGACCAGTCAAAGTCCAGACCTGCATTTTGGTAAATGGCCTGTATTTGTATAGCGCTTTTCTAGTCCCTAAGGACCCCAAAGCGCTTCACACTACATTCAGTCATCCACCCATTCACACACACATTCACACACTGGCGATGGCAAGCTACATTGTAGCCACAGCTGCCCTGGGACGTACTGACAGAGGCGAGGCTGCCGGACACTGGCGCCACCGGGCCCTCTGACCACCACCAGTATTTTGGCTCTGTTTTTGCTAACTGACATGATGCAGTATGCCATGTGTTACTGGTTTGATGTAGTGTTTACCTAAACTTTAACACCTGCTAAGGACCCGGTTAGGTTTATTATATAGATATCCAAAAGCTTACTTAGGTGTACTTTCTACCATTACCATATGACTGATTTATATTTGATTTGTCTGTAACAAAAGTATAGTCCAGTTTACTGTTTCAGCATATGTCTACACCTTTAAATCCATCCAGGCTCCTCTGAGACATGTTCATTCATGAAGATCTTTCATCAGATAACCTTCAAACAAACCAAAAATTGTTCTTTTTGTCGTTTTACAGCCAGAAGATGAGCAGCTACCACGGGGGCCAGGGCCAGAATTACCAGAGCAACTACAACCAGACTCAGTCTGGTTACTATGGCAGCCATAGTGGTGGAAGCCAGGGTTACTATTCTCAGTGGGGGGGCTACGACCAGTATGGTGGCTACAACAGTACCGGCTACAACAGCGGCTATGGCAGCGGCTACAACAGTGGCTACAACTACGGTTACGGAGCCTATGGATACCCACCACCAGGTCACATGATGCCACCACCTCCCATGGGGATGCCACCAATGTCCACAGACATGTCAGGAGCCGTAGAGGTAAGGGGAACACTTTCACACCAGTGCTTAAAGGAACCCTGACATTTCAGGAAGTTAGCAAAGCTTAGCAAAATGACTTTTAGCGTGAGAAACTGCTAACCTTTGCTAAAGAACAATCAGCTTCCTTCCAAAAGTTTAAGATTCTCATTTACATCATTTATCATGTTATATAGAATGCTCACAAGTAATTCATCCAAACACCAGCTCTCTTTACCCAGAATGGGCCAATTGAACAAAGCAGCTTCAGTGTAGACAGGACAAGTGACACTGCTGAGTTAACTGACTGCAAACTGTTGTCACTGCCAAGTGAAAATGTTCACTGAAACATGTTCACTGTATACACCCAGTACACATAGCACAGCTGACACATTGTCCGTGTTTATATTCAGAATCAGAATCAGAATACTTTATTGATCCCTGGGGGAAATTATTATTATTATTTTTTTTTACTTATAAATAAATATTTGGAAAAGAAACATGTGTAGTTGTAGCAGCAAACAGTGTGTTAAGTGGATGCGTTGTACAGGGAGATGGCCACAGGCAGGAATGATTTCCTGTGTCGTTCAGTGGTGCTTTTCGGTAATCTCAGTCTCTCACTGAACGAGCTCCTGTGACTGACCAACATGTCATGGAGTGGGTGGGAGGTGTTATCCAACATTGTCTTTATCTTGGACAGCATCCGCCTCTCCGACACCACCTTGAGGGAGTCCAGCTCCATCCCCACAACATTGCTGGCCTTACGGATCAGTTTATTAAGTCTGTTGGCATCTGCGACCCTCAGCCTGCTCCCCCAGCATGCAACAGCATAGAGGATCGCACTGGCCACCACAGACTCATAGAAAATCCTCAGCATTTTCTGGCAGATGTTGAAGGACCTCAGTCGCCTCAAAAAATAGAGACGACTCTGGCCCTTCCTGTAAAGTGCTGTGGTGTTTTTAGCCCAGTCCAGTTTATTGTCAATGTGTACTCCAAGGTATTTATAGTCCTCCACAATGTCAACACTGACCCCCTGGATTGAAACAGGGGTCAAGTGTTTCCTGGTCTTCCTGAAGTCCACGATCAGTTCCTTGGTCTTTGCCACGTTGTGTTAATTAGTGCCATGTATTATCACATCCAGGCAGTTTTCAGATTTATTTCCATGTTTGAGAAAGTAGTTCTAATCCCTGATGTCATTCTGCAGCAGAGCCATGTGGAGGCTGAAGACATAGATGAGGATAATGCAGAAGGTAAGGCTGAGTCACATAACATTAGGGGAAAAAATCTATCCAGAGAAATGTCGGAGACACTCACAGAGTGGGGATTTGCATTGTGGTTTCTTTTTTCTAGAGCCCATTCCCGAGTGTGACGTCGACCTGTGGAACAAAGATTTCATGCAGCGCAGTGAGGAGCTCTACGATGCCATGATGAATTGTCACTGGGAGGCTCTGGACTCTGTTGACTCCCCCATCCCCTCATTCTCTTGATAATGTCCCCCACCCCCCCTGAAATTTTTCATTTTTAAAAAACGTTTTTGGTTTTTTATCCCCAAAATCTTAACAACACACTGACACCTTCTAGTGGCCAGCTTTCATTTCCTGTGTCAGTTCTCACTAAGACTGATAATACAAACACGTTCCTCTTTAAACACCTAAAATATTCACAGACTTGGCTGTAACAGTTAGCATGTTAGCAACAAACAGCAGGTCAGTCATTATTCAGTGCTCTGTAGTTTATACCATCTGAGGTGCTGCAGCTGACCAGCGCTCAGAAGCTGTAGTACTGCAGACTTGAGTGTCATCCACCACCACTGAATTATGCCACTGAGGAACCAACTGTAGTTATTTGGTGATGGAATGACCAGCAGATGCACATTCAGCAACGTTGAGATTGACATCTGCAAACAAAAATGAAAACCATGCCTTTATTGTCTTTTGTCATGTACTTCCTGTGAGTCCAGGATGATCATTAGAATTGCTTTGTACATACACAGCATCGATCCTTCTCATCTTTTTTTTTTTTTTTTTTTTAAATGAAGGAATTCCTGTCTTTTAGAAAAATTTCTGATAGATTATTGAACTCATTTAGGAAGAGTTGAAAACTGAGTTTACACCCTACAGAAAAACACATCAATTGGAAACGTTATCTGTTTTTCAAACAAGAAGCTCACAATCTTTCTATGTGCTAGATGAACGAGACAAACTCCCAACATGTTCGAGTGCTGTGAAAACTGTGTGAGGACTTTAACGGCTGATTTGATGTCAGACTTCGAGGCAGCCATCAACTGCTCTTTGATGGCTGAAGTTTTGTATATATTTTCTTTCTGGAGATGTTTTATCAATAAAATGAATTAAGGTGGAAAAATGTCTCTTGAGTTTGTCTTTACAGCCAATACTGGAAGGAAAGTATTAAAATATACAGCAATAATAAAAATGCTGTTATAAGTTAAGAAAACATTCAGTTGTCTTCTTAAACTATTTATTGTATACAGAAGATGGGCGAAGAAACATCGATATTACTCACTTTAAGTCATAATGTTACCAATATGGCTACAGTAGTGTTGGTAACCGTATTTGGACTAGAGGGTGGTGTGATAAGTCATCAATAAATAGTAGTTTGCTGGGTTGCTACATCCATGAACTGTATAGGTGCATTTTGTTCTTGAAAAGCATAATATAAATAAATCTTACATATGTCAGGACACCTGTGAGTCACACAAGGTGGGCCAGTTAGAAAAAAGTAGAAAAGAAATGTACCCTCTGTACAAGGAAACTTAACTAGAGGAATATAAGAGTTGGCTCCCGAGGTTGCCATTTGTTTTGGATCCACAGTTGGAGGCCTCAATCGCCTTAATCTCTCTCTTCTGTCTTGTTTTTTGACCCAGTATTAACCACTTTTGAAGGGCTAATTGCGAAATTATCAGCGAGCAAGTGTAAGAATTTTGCACACCTCTAACAATGAATAGGGGTGAATCCTAAGCCTTAGTATAATTTTAAACAGATACATATACATAAACCTACAAAGAGCAGTAAACACCAGAGCAGGTGATTACAGCCTGTACACAAAGAAAATCTACTGGCACTCTGAATAAAAATTGTGATTTCTTTATCCACCCTGCACCCCTATGCAGAGTGGAGCAGTTTATTTGGGCTGGCCTGTTAGAGCAGAGTGAAGCAGAAACCGGTTACACCCTAAGGGCCAAGGCCTGATCACCAGATTCTTTCCCCGGAGCTCTCTCCCAAGGCCTACGGAGCCCCGTAACCCTATTCCAGACGATGCTTTGTGCCATCGTTTTTTGTTCACCTGCCTGATTCCTTTGGCTTTGGTTATACTGAGCTTTGACTTTAAATTGCCTCACGTAAGCTTGTTTTGACCTCCAACAGTCTGAATGTTGTATTTAAGCCTTCACACCAAGTCAAGTTATTTTGACAGTTCTTTCCCTTTTTCACTCCCATCAAAGACTATTAAATATATTTTAGATAAAGTGATCATGCATTAGCACAAGTTAAAATCAAATAGAAGTTATATCTATTAAATGAGCACAAGATAAAAAAAAACTGTCAGCAGGAGAAATAAAGTCATGGAATTCGGAACTATGAACTATGAACTCTCACTAACAGCCAGATGTTAGTGAGACTAGACTTTCTTCCAGTGAAAAACATTCCCTGTAAAAATGGCTTGGTTTAAAGTTTGCTTGGTCATCTGGTCTGATTTACTGCTACTGTTCATGTTTATACTATTCTACTTGTTAAAAATAACAAACAAGTAGCCTACAAATACTTTGTTCCTCTACTTAAGTAGAATTTTCAGGTATCTGTACTTCATTTGAGTATTCATTTTTTTTTAAAATTCTTTACACTTTTACTCCCTACATTTTAACACAAATATCTATACTACCTACTCCTTACGTCTTCAAAACAGGCTCCTTACTTTAGGTTCAACTGTATCATTTATAGCGATTATTAAAGTATAAAAGTATAAAAGTGGGCGACACCAGTGATATTGTAGTCAGGATCTAGCTTGCGCTAAAGAGAAATGAGCACAAAGAGTGTAACATTTCTACACAACATAATTTTTCAACAACATTTCTATCAGCTCGACAAACATCACCAAAAACACAGACTGGAATTTACCATGTTTCACTGAGCAGTTCTTACCCATAAACATAACCTCTCGTCTTCCTCTCCTGTCCTTTCTTTTCTTACATCTTTCTCCATCTCTGAGTGAAGTTAACGCTCTTTCTTTTATCTCCCCGAAAAAAAAAATGTCAGCTGGAGCTTTGTCTAGCGACACATTCTGTAACAAACTGCACACAAAATAATATTCAAAGGTTATCTGTGATTTTATCATTTTGAATCCCATATTTTATCAGTATATGATGTATTTTGATAAAATATTTATTTTTTATACTGTGAAATGTCCTGAAAAACAAAATATACAAAACAGTATATATGACATCAAGGACCCATGGCACACAGCTTTGCAGGTACTTTATGTTTGTTTATGATATTTCCACGCGTGGTCTCACAGCCTGATTTTTTAACTTTAAACCCCAAAGTAGCCCCTACAGACTTGGTCAGCATCTGACAAAGCGTGGGGACAAGAACAAGAAGAACTGGAGCAAATGGTACTACTGTACCATGCACTAATTATGTGTTCATCAAATGTTTCATGAACATTCAGGGTAGTTATGTGCAGGATAAACAGGTTAGCTTGCATCAATCTGGTGAATTTACAGTAAAACACTGTGTTAGCCTGATACTCAGTGGCTGTAGTTGTCAGTGTTAGGTTACATGTAGTGTAGATGATGGATTTGCATTTAAGCTGATGATGCTTAGATTCATTCACTGAATGAATTCATCCACCTGTCTAGTATAAAGGCAACATCCAGTATACTGTTAGTGTAAGAAATGAAACTCCACCGAGATGGCTGTGAAACACATGTTGAAGTCAGCCGTTTAAATCCACAAAGAGCAGCAGCTAAGCTGATCACAATTTGTCTACTAATGCTCAAGCTTACATTCGAAATTATTGTGAGTGTTAGCATTTTCCCCACGTTGAGCCAGTACAACAGATCTTAGTGTTCCCCCACTTGCCAAATCTCACTTTACATTCTTTAAAAGAAAAAAATATTTTACTTATTGTGTCCTAAACAACAGATTCAAGCTGGGTGCATTCATTAGAATTTAGATTTGACTAATATGTGTATTCTCATGTACTAATATCATTTTAATATTATATTAATATAGCGGCAGGTCCAGTTATCTATGCATAAAAATGGTTAGTAGAATTGTCCTTCAAGGAGCTGCTTTTCACTTTCTTTTTCTCTTGTACTTGAGTAAAGAAGTTTAATCACTACTCTTCAACTTTTACTGGAGTATTTTTTTAATGCAATTATTGTACGGTTACATTGTAACATCTCTGAGTGAGAGACTATCTCTCCACTTCATTACATATTCCATATGTACGGGGTGTAACGCCACGGCCAATGGGGGTCATACCCCGTACATATGGAATATGTAACAGAGTGCAGAGATAGTCTCGCTATGATAAAGAACTGCACTTCTGCTTTAGAACAGAATGTCTATATTTTGCCACCTCTGGCTACAAGTGACAGGACTGTAGCTTTTGGCACTTCTTCATTGCCTTGAAGTCCACAGCAAAAAATCTGGACAAAACAGAAAGTGAGCAAACTCGACCAAATTAATGTCTCTGTAAATCTGCTTCTGTGTTCTCCATTTGTCTTTCCAGTGCTGGGTTGATTTGGCTGTCACACAATTCTAGCTTTCAAAGGAAGAGCAGATGTGAATCATCGGTTGTATGTAACAGAAAAGGTAAATAAACATATTTGACATGAAAGAATTAAGAGGTCTGATAACCCACACTGTACATCTGTTTGTTTGGAATTCAATTTATTTTACAGTTAGTTCTCAAATGTTTGTTTGTTTGTTTTTTAAGTTAATTGCAGTGATCGTGATTTGGTTGTTTCAGTTGTGCATCCTCCACGTCATTACCGACAGCCTTTATGTTAAGTAGTCCCAAACCAGGCCTCCCGGGGCAGTACCAGCTGGGCCCCAGGCGGTACCAGCCCTGATATAGTCCTCTCCAGCTGAGACAGCCAAGAGCACCCCCCAGCAGCTGGGTGGGGAACTGAGGAAAGTAAGCTAAGAGACAGAGCAACAAGAAGATCCAGAGCCAGAGCAGAAGAACACAGAACAGAAAGAGGATTCTCAGTGGGGCATCTGAGATTCCCCCAAGGCTCAAATAAGGTCCAAACACAGCTGTTTCCTCTACCAGCAGCAGGCAGCAAAGGCAGAGAAGGAAAATGTCTTCAGAAACCTCATATCCCCTCCACAGCATTCCAGCTTTCAGACACTCAGACTTGCTCTCCCCCTCTCGCAGCACCAGCAGAGTCTGGCCATTTGTGACCACTGTTCCAGCTTCTAAAGGTTCATAGCAGCTTCCTGTGGCATTCTCCAGGAGGTCCAAGAGTTTGCAAAAACCAAGCCATAGTCCACCGGCCACCGCAAGCCGTGAGAGGTGGCGGATGGAGAGAGACAGGGAACGACGGACGGAAAAGGAGAGGAGGAAAACAAAAGAGCCAACAAAGATGCAGGTCCAACCCCAACCAGAGTGCAAGAACATCCTGGAAGAAGGAGAACAGAGATGAGAGCAGTGGAGACAGGACGTGATGGAAGAAGAAATTATATCGACTGAATATGAAATATTAAATATCAGGACAGAACAAAGTTGACAGGAAGTGTAACAGGAAGCAGTCTCACCTGTAGAGGAAGTGATTCTTCTTGGCAAAGATGCTGTGGTGAGACACCCAAAGACTCAGCATGGGACCGAACATCACCAGTGCTGACAACAACAGGTGGAAGTGCCGCCGGAACAAGGTGGTACCCATAAACCTGGCTGCCAGGTCTGTCAGGACTACAAGGACTGTGCTGAGGAACATTTGGACCAAAATGCTGACTGAATTTCAAACAATATACAAAAGCCACCTGCTGCTCGCTGTGTTTGTGCAGATTATCCACCTCAGACCCAACAGTGTTCACTGTTTCATGTGATGAATCTGTAATCCTCTACAGAATGCATGTAACGCTAACCACACATTACATTTGCAGAAGAATTCAAGAAGAAACAAGAAGAATTCACCATCTTATGTAGTCCAGGAGATAGTAGCAATGACCAGACAAATGCAAATGCACAATAAAGTCACTGAATTTAGGGAAACAAACTGCAGTTTTCAAAGATTAGATCCATTGGAGCATGATTATTAATGATGATTGATCCTCCAGAAATCCACTGTTGCTTAGGGGTGTGATAAAAGTCCACTAATGTTAGCTGCTGTGACGTTAGTATTTACTTCCAGGGGTATGTATGAATGAATTGACAACTGGCGTTTGACAACCCATGAAATCCAGCCCTAAAATTCTTCAGTCCAGCAGGCACTTCTACTGAGTCAGGGAAGTTTGCTGTTCTCCATTCACAGCTTTAGTTCAGAGCTGAGTGAGCTTCTGTTGAAGAAGTTCTCTCCTTCCTGGTTTCCTGCCATGTGACTGTGAGACTGTGCGTTTGTCACTGGTCACGCCTGCACTGATTCTTCAAAAATGCAGTGTCAACCCAGCTGTGACACTCAGAGACATCCCATAGTTGTAGCTCCAGAATACTCTTCTGCTATCTTCAGTGTAACAGTAGCTTCTCCCTCAGTGCTCTTGTCATTCACAACCACCCAATATGTACATAGTGTGCTCTTACCCGTGTCACATTGCTCATATTGGAGTAGCTGAAGGTCGAACCACTGACATGGATTCCTTGACAGTAAAATGGATATCATGGGGTTTCAGATTATTCACATTAATGCAAAGCAAAGTTAAAGGGTGAGAGTAAACTGAGCAATGCTGACTTGAGCAGCGTCATGAACCAGAAGTGACATCAATTAAATTAAATGTGTCACATTATGTGTGTGTTTGTATGTGTCCTGGTGTATTAATAGCTATAACCTTTGTACTGTATCTGAGCTGAGGCTCAGCTGCTGTAGAAGTCTGTCTCTGTCAATCACTTGCTGTCCTTTCTTGCTCTCCGCGGTCTGCTGTCATTCTGTTTCATTTAGTTTCTTTAATTGAGCCAAATTGACCAAGGCACTTCTGTCCTCTCAGCACCCAGTCACTTAAAGTCCACAGAGCTCTCTCTGTAACAATTTCTGTTATACACAGTGATCCTTCAACTCTTAGTGGCTCTTACATCATACCAATAAATGGCACTATTATTATTATTATTATTGTTATTGTTGTTGTTGTTGTTACGTTGTACTGTTGTGCTGTTTTAGCATGCTCTAAATAAGTCCAGTTTTTCTTATTTTTTTCTTATAATTTCATCTGCATTGGTTGTTATTAAGTCTTTGTTTTTGTTTACTTTTTAAATATATAGCTGTTTTGCTTTTTAGTCAGATTAATTTTCAGTTATATTCATACTACATATCAACTGTATGCCATTCTGTAAACTTCACTTTCATTTTAAGCAGCACTAGATCTTTCCTGCTTAGCAGTCTCAGTGTTGTTGCATTAATTACTTACAGTCAATAGCTTTGTCTTCAATGTAGACTTCATAGAAAATTAGTTCTGATAAATTCAATATTTTGGGAAATACATTACATAACTGTAACCAGCATCTTATGAGCAGGCTTTGTTGAGGAAATCCATGACATGAAAGGATCTGAATCACACTTTTTGATACCTGACCAAGACTATGTTTAGTGTGCTGAGTAAGTTACAAAACGTGTTTGTGTTCTAGGAGTATCGTTACAGGCCACAGTATTCCCCCTCTGTCTTTTTATGTCACTGTAACTCTTTCAGCATGTTCTTTTTTAAGCCCTTGTTCAAGATTGGTGCCTACTGTCAGTCCTGCCTCCTGTACTGAACCAATGGTCCAGTGCAATCCTCCAATGAAGCTGGACAGCCTATGTCAAGACAACACCAATGCATCATTAAGATTAGTCTGCTAGAAGCAATGAATAGTGGATAAGCTCCGATGAATGGATAAACAATTAAAATAGAAAGCTTCAACTATATATAAAACTATAGTTTTATAGTTTTTGTAAGCATGAAAAAAATGATGAGAACTCAATCAGCCACTGAAATATGTTCAGTATTTTTATTTACTCTCATTGTATTACCTAAACTAATGTCTCTATTAGTGTGTGTGTTTCTGTGTTATGTGTTGTTACACTGTAACACCGTCTGATTTACAGGTGTATCATTTTACACAGACTGCCGCATCTCTCTTATCTGTTCAATATTTTGGCTAATGTACATATTCAGCATGAACAAATATGAGTGAATAATTGAAAAATACTTTATCTGAGATGTGGCAAATTCTTTTGTTACAGCAGTTGAAATGATGATGAAATCAGGTTCATCTTTCTTTAACTTATTATTTGACCATTCATCTGCATTGTTACTTCTATCCCGAGCAGCTCCACCATCGTGAGATGATTTCCACATGATTGCAAACAACAGCGTTTGTAAGATTCAGTGTAGCGCTGTCTGTAGCGCAACAGCACTCCCAAGAGCAATACAGAGACCCTCTGTGCTTGGATTTCATTATTGTAGTGCTGCTGACATCTACAGGAAAAGCTTTTTTTTACTTGAAAGAATCCCCCACCCCACGCGTCTTAAAAAAATGTGGATTATTGAGAGTCAATGAGAACCATTATCTTGTTGTTAGAGCTACGCTTTTTTAATATTCAGTTTGGAGAACTGGAGTTTTGACTGCAGAACGATCTGTTGAAGGCTATTTGTATTTGAATACGCATTATTGGACAATCAACATTAGCCTAAAATTAAATATGGAGAAATGTTGTTTTGAGACTGTCATGGTCCATCTACACTGAACAAAAATATAAACGCAACACCTTTGTTACTGCTCCCATTCCCCATGGGATGGACGTAGAGACCTAAAATTCATTCCAGATACACAATATAACCATCCCTCCCAAACAGTGGTCACAAATCAGTCCAAATGTGTGGTAGTGGGCACATCTGCTATATTGAGATAATCCATCCCACCTCACAGGTGTGCCACATCAGGATGCTGATCTGACATCATGAGTAGTGCACAGGTGTACCTCAGACTGCCCACAACAAAAGGCCACCCTGGAATGTGCAGTTTTTTGCGCTATTGGGGGTCTGAGGACCCAGAACCGGTCAGTATCTGGTGTGACCACCATTTGCCTCATGCAGTGCAACACATCGTCGCATGGAGTCTATCAGATTGTCAATTGTGGCCTGTGGAATGTTGGTCCACTCCACTTCAATGGCTGTGCGAGGTTGTTGGATATTCGTGGGAACTGGTACACGCTGTCGTATACGCCGGTCAAGCACATCCCGAACATGCTCAATGGGTGACATGTCCGGTGAGTATGCTGGCCATGCAAGAACTGGGACATTCTCAGCTGCCATCTGCCCTGAACAATGTGAACCATGATTCATCCGTGAAGCGCACACCTCTCCAACGTGCCAGACGCCATCGAATGTGAGCATTTGCCCACACAAGTCTGTTACGGCGACGAGCTGGAGTCAGGTCAAGACCCCGATGAGGACGACGGGCATGCAGTTGAGCGTCCCTGAGACGGTTTCTGACAGTTTGTGCAGAAATTGTTTGGTTGTGCAAACCAATTGTTCCAGCAGCTGTCTGGGTGGCTGGTCTCAGACGATCTTGGAGGTGAACCTGCTGGATGTGGAGGTCCTGGGCTGGTGTGGTTACACGAGGTCTGCGGTTGTGAGGCCGGTTGGATGTGCTGCCATATTCTCTGAAACGCCTGTGGAGACGGCTTATGGTTGAGAAATGAACATTCAATGCACGGGCGACAGATCTGGTTGACATTCCTGCTGTCAGCATGCCAATTGCACGTTCCCTCATTGCTTGTGGCATCTGTGGCATTTTGCTGTGAGACAAAACTGCACATTCCAGGGTGGCCTTTTGTTGTGGGCAGTCTGAGGTACACCTGTGCACTACTCATGATGTCAGATCAGCATCCTGATGTGGCACACCTGTGAGGTGGGATGGATTATCTCAATATAGCAGATGTGCCCACTACCACACATTTGGACTGATTTGTGACCACTGTTTGGGAGGGATGGTTATATTGTGTATCTGGAATGAATTTTAGGTCTCTATGTCCATCCCATGGGGAATGGGAGCAAAAACAAAAGTGTTGCGTTTATATTTTTGTTCAGTGTATTTATATAGCCAAAGCACAGCAACAGTCACCTCAAGGGGCTTTATATTGTAAGGTAGACCCTACAATAATACATACATGTTTTTTTTTATGTCCTTGTTTAAACATGTGCTGTGGTGTGGTCTCACTTTGCTTGTGACTTCTTCATGTTTAGAAATATAATGGATAAATAAAACACATTATATTTAATAATGCAAAGCACAATCTTATAATAGGTTGTGAGCATGCTTGTGCTATGAACTCCCTGCCTCCACATGCTCATGTGATCGACCAGTGGACAGGTACATTTATATATAATATATTAGAACTTATATGTATAGTGTATGCTTTTGAATTGGGGGTGAACAAAAACCCTGCCACTCTGTGGATCAGCTGAGACATAACAGTTTACTGCAACCGGTGTAATAGTCATAGTCACTTTCATGTAACAAGTAATGGACAGTATGGACCCTAAACATAACCTGAACTCAAACAAGCCATCACCAAGTAAACTTGGTTTGTGCCCCCAAAGGATGACTATAAAAAATATGACTATAAATGTCCCTATGACACACACACACACACACACACACACACACACACACACACACACACACACACACACACACACACACACACTTACACTTACATTTACATGCAGGCACACACCAGTGATCAGACCAGTCAGACCATAGTAAGTCAATGGTCACATTCTTCCTTTTCAATTTCAATACTCGTAGTTGCTTTTCAAAATCTGGTGATATCATTGTGACAATGAGTCATGCTCCTGTTTACCAGGATGCCATTGCTGCGATCCTCTGGTGTGACAATCCTGTGTTCAGCTGTAGCAGACCACAGAGTCGACAACACAAAGTAATGGAGGCATCATGTAGGTACAACTGTAGAGCAGACAGAACAGTGGGGGATTTAGAGATACCTTCAAAATTTCGAGTTATGCATGTCAAAAAAAACTTTGTTCAGTGGCAGAAACAAGTTTCAGTACCCCTCTGATGCCAACAGTCACTCCTGAAAAGGAGACAGAATTGAACATGATTTATTGATATACAGATTTCAATTAATCTATTTGGCAGTTAAACTCTGACGGCCCAACACAGCAGAATGATAGGAGTTAGAGCAGGACCCAGTGGAGTCTAGATGCTGGTGGTGGAGATGAAGATGGAGGCTTGGATGGAGCCTGAGTAACTTGTAAGGTAAGGAGGAGATGGGGAGGAGGTGGGTTGCATGAAGGCATCTGCAAGGCAGAATGACAGATTTAAAGTATGGGGAGTGGAGGCTGATTGGCCTTGAGAACGCAGGGAGAAAGATGATTGGACTAGACCAGTGATGTCCACAGTGAGCTTGACAGAGTGGGAAAGTGATGTAAAACTTAAATTAGCCACCAAAAACCTGGAAAGCAGACAGATGTGTGACCACAGATCTTTCTGATTGAACTTAAAATAATTATATAATAATTGTTATCCAGCAAAAAAAATAAATAAAAAAATAGTCAACTGACACTTGTCTCTTATATGTCTTCAAGTAAGCTCCCAGTTAATAATGTTAACTTATGAAAATAGTTCTTCAAAGGGAGCATTATGGGTCAGCATGTTGGACAAAATTATGACCCAGACCCAGTTATCCTGCTGACTGCTTGGGGTTTTCTTTCAAAATCTTCACATAGCTTTCTTCTTCACGATTCCTTGCACCTTGATGAGATTATGCTCCCTCTTCTCAGGAAAACAGAGGGAGAGAGAAAGGGAAGATATGCTGCAAAGGGCAACGGGTTGGAACCAAACCTAGGCCGGCTGCTCTCTGCAAGGCAGCATATGGTCACCCGCTCATCCCAGTGAGCTAAACCAGCAGCCAAGTGAAGTGCAACCTCGCACTCCATCCCTCTGCAAGGTTGGAGTGATTGTTTTCATTGGAACTACATTTCCCAACTTGGCTAAGTCATTCACAAGTGTTTTGGCCATTGTTATGGTGTCTCTGGACACATCTCTAGGTAATTTTCTTTCCAGAATCTTTGAAACCTTTCGCTTCCTACATCTGTCAAGCTTGTTCTGTACTGTGTGACTCTGAATTTCTCTTTGATGTGATAGAAAGCTAGTATTGCTGTGCTGCCTCTCCCACTTCTGGATCCATTAAAGGGTTGGCTATCTGTGTGGCAGTCATCGAAGCTGTCAGCTGTGGGATCTCGCCTCTAATCCCCCTTAAAGACTGACTGGCAACACAAACAGCTGCTGACCTGATCTCCTCTGCCCTGTCCTGCTGCTGAAAATGTTCCAAACTGGAAAGCCAGAAAGGACAGACAGGGTCAGACATGCTGGAGTCCTCTTTCATACTTTAACATATAATTTTATGTTTTTTACTTTATTTTTTTACTAACTAAACTCATTTTGTATTGTCCTTTGTAGTTCAAAAAGTAACATTATACCAGCCTGACAATAACCGCTTTAGCCTCTCCGTGTAGTTGTGGTGGATATTTTTTCTTCTATGACTATATCTTCTGTGCATGGCTCAGATCTGTTCTTGTAAAAGCAAGCCTTTATCTCTCCACCTGCTATCAGGTGGAGAATGCTACTGATAGTGTGGACAGTACACAGGCTCTAACAGTTCATCCAGTCTGCTCATGCAGTGGAAAGCAGCGGGGTCAGGCAAGGTAGCAAATAAAAGGTCTATTATTAATCTATCACACCGGCAGTTATTAAAGTGCACACATGCTTAATACATAAACAATGACAGGACAAAGGTGAGCGCTACATTCTATTGATAGGCTACTTTAAACTTAGTATACTAGTAACTAAAAAAGTATGCTTGACTCTGAATGGTTCACTTCAGAGGAGTAAATAAATGTTCTGAGTGATAGCATCATTCATGAGGGGTCACTAAAGGATTTAATGAACATGATGATGTGAGTATGTTCTGTTTGTTAACACTGTTAATAAATGGTACATTAATAGTGAAATAAATTGTAATAAACAATTACTGTTAATAAACAATTAAATTATTGTATACACCAGGGGTGGGCAATTCCAGGCTCCGAGGGCCGCTGTCCTGCAGGTTTTAGATCTCACCTTGGGTCAACACACCTGAATCACATGATTAGTTCGTTACCAGGCCTCTGGAGAACTTCAGGAGCTAATTTAGCCATTTAAATCAGCTGTGTTGGTTCAAGGACACATCTAAAACCTGCAGGGACACCGGCCCTCGAGGCCTGGAGTTGCCCACCCCTGGTATACACTCACCTGTCAATTCATTGGTTATATATTGATAGTACTAGGTTGGACTCTCTTTTGACTTCAGAACTACTTTAATTGATTATGGCATGAATTCAAAGAGTTGCTGGAAACATTCCTCAGATGTTTTGGTACATTCTGATGTCACATGCCAAAGGTGCTCTATTGGATTGAGATCTGGTGACTGTGGAGGATATTTGAGTGGAGTGAACTCACTGTCATGTTCAAGTAAACAGTCTAAGATGATTTGGTCTTTGTGACATGGTGTGTTACCCCATCAGCAGCCTGAACCATTGATATGAGGAAGCTCTGCTTTCATGTTAGTCACACCAAGTTCTGACCCAACACTCTGAGTGCTGCAGCAGATATTGAAACAAATCATTTCTTGCAATTTTTCTCCAATCTTCTATTGTGGCCTTCAGCTGCTGTAGTCCATCTGCTTCAAGGTTCTCTGTGTTGCGTGCTGATGCTGATGTATGCTTTTCAGCATACCTTAGTTGTAATTCAATTCAATTCAATTTTATTTATACAGCCCCAAACCACAATAACAGTCACCTCAAGGGGCTTTATATTGTAAGGTAGACCCTACAATAATACACACAGAGAAAAACCCAACAATCACATGACCCCCTATGAGCAAGCACTTTGGTGACAGTGGGAAGGAAAAACTTTTAAACTTTTAACAGGAAGAAACCTCCGACAGAACCAGGCTCAGGGAGGGGCGGCCATCTGCCGCAACCAGGTTGAAGTGAGAGAAGGAAGCAGTTGTAAGCTAGTAAGAAGTAGTTGTTTAAGTTCACTCTCAAGTTCACGTTTTAACCCAACCCACAATCTCTTGCTAACCTTCAGCAAGCTCAGCGAGCGGTTGTGGCTCGGGTGGGTTCCACCAGTTGGAAGGTAGGTGGTTCACTCTTCAGCTTCTTCAGTCCACATGTCAAAATGTCTTTGGCTAAGGAAATTGAATGCCATACTGTCCCCAGTGGATCCATCAGAGTGTGAATGTGTGTGGTGGTTAGAAAGTACTTAAAAGAACACCAACAGAGTAGAAGACTGCTAGTAATTACCACCATATTTTCAATATAACAGATTTAGTTTACATTTATTAATGATGATGATTATAGTAGTAGAGGATCTTCTACATTCAGGTGTTCATTCCTGCAGTAGGATTTCAAAGGTGCAAGGTGCACAGAAACTGACATATACCAAAATGACTCCACCATTCTGCATTCACAGTGCTGTTATTAAAAAGTCAGCAACTAATCTTGAACTAGTCAACTTAAACAGCAACGACTTCACAAAGCCAGACTGCAGATTTTGGTTGATTTTTTCAGTGTTTCAAATCTGACTGATGCCATCAACAGAATGTGTTCAACATAAAACATAGAGGTTTTGGAAAATCTGTATTTTGTTTTCAAGAGATATCAGCTGAAGTTGAACTAGTGTTTGCCTTACTTTTTCTCACTTTTTCATAATTTACAAGTCATTAAGAATACATTCTTACATATATTTACAGTGGCGGCTTGGAAAAAGGCAAATATCCTTTAAGAAATTAGAATAACGCTAAAAAGAAGTTTCCATAAAATTTAAGTTTCCATGTTATATTTGTAACAAATTCATGGCGATATTTATCATTTAGAGTACAGTCAAGTGGAAAAAGAATTTTTTCTGTGGTCTGTAAGGGATTTGAACCCTAACCTTGTGATTACTTCATAGGAACTAGAAGTGACATGAATGTGGCAGTCTAAAGCCAGGCATTGTCCTCGTGAGTTGAAATAACTGCTCTTGAACGGTTGATGTGCATATGATTAGCTGAGTATATCAAGCAGACAAATTTAAAGATTCATTCACTCATTCATTCGTTCTTTGAATCCTGTGGATGTGTCAGCTTTGTTTTAGTGAGGCTAAAGGCAGGAGGTCCTGACAGAGTTGTCAGGAATATTTTTGGGCTTAGACGGTGAAGATGTGCCTGGAACATCAGCATCTGTTCTCTGGGAAGCAGGGAAAGCTGTGATGAGAGGTAAAACAATTTCATTCTCATGAGATAAAAAGAAAAGAGTAAACAAATGTATTCAGGAATTAGAAGAAATCATCAAATCCTTAGAAGAAGTCTGTCTCCTGCCTGTGACAGGAAATGCTGAACAAAATACATACAGCAAATCTAGAATTAAATAAAATTATTAACAGAAAATTTTAATATGAAATCTTTTCTTGCAAATATTTGAACATGGTAATAAATCAGGTTGATCTTAAGTGAACCAGAGAAAATGAAAATAAAGAAAGAAAAAACGACCAAGGACTTATCTGGGAACACAGTATATGACCCTAAAAGAATAAATAACACCTTCAGAGACTTTTACAAGACTTTATATTCACTTCTGTAAACCCATCCAATGACGAAATTGATCAGTTTCTTGATGTTTCTTGACATAAACCTTCTGAAATTATTAGACAGTCAAGCAATAGCACTGGATTT
This sequence comes from Rhamphochromis longiceps, assembly GCF_057381845.1. Lineage (NCBI taxonomy): Eukaryota > Metazoa > Chordata > Actinopteri > Cichliformes > Cichlidae > Rhamphochromis > Rhamphochromis longiceps. Next base: position 33,106,046 of record NC_140574.1, read on the forward strand.
ACCACTGACATGAGGAAAACTCCAGGAAGCCACTGTTTACCCAATAATAAGGCTCCAGGTCCAGATGGATTTCAAGCAGATTTCTACAAAGAATTTTGGACAATTCTGGCACCAGTATTCCATGGAATGTTGCAGGAAATCAAGGAAAATGGCACACTACCACTAAATATGAATTCTACCAAAATTTGTCCCCTGCTAAAACCAGGAAGACCCTGTATTTCCTACCAGCTATCGCCCAATATCACTTAAAATAATCTGCAAAGCTCTCTCAAAAAGATTAGTGAAGATAACCCCCTTTTAATACATCCTGACCAAACTGGTTTTGTAAAATCATCCTCCAATAAAATTATAATTCATGTTGGCAGTAATGACACTCGGTTACGTCAATCGCAGGTCACTAAATTTAATGTCTTTAATGTCAGACTGTAGACTTCATCACAGTAGATACCTTTCTGAAAGCGCTGTAACTAAGTTTAAGAATATAATCCACTCACTTTTATCATCTTCAATGCCCTGTACCAACACAGAGCAGCTACCTGAATGCTACTCCCACAGAGGTTGATTATCTTGCTTATAACTTTGCCTCCACACCTCGTATGACTCTAAATACTAGATCCTGTGAAAAATAAGGCTTCAAATCAGAAGTACTTGACTCTGTGGTATAATTTTCAAACACGTAGCTTAAAGCAGATGACTCGTAATCTGGAAAGGAAATGGTGTATCACAAATTTAGAAGATCATCATTTAGCCTGGAGAAATAGTTTGCTGCCCTCCACAAAGACAGAACATCTTACTATTCATCACTGATTGAAGAAAATAAGAACAACCCTCGGTTTCTCTTCAGCACTGTAGCCAGGCTGACAAAAAGTCAGAGCTCTGTTGAGCCAACCATCCCTTCAACATTAACTAGTAATGACTTCATGAATTTCAAAAATACAATTTTAACCATTAGAGAAAAAATTACTAATAATCATCTCACAGATGTAATATTATCTACAGCTACTTTCAGCACCATTGATATTCATTTAGTCTTTTTCTCCAATTGATCTTTCTGAGTTAACTTCAATAATTACTTCTTCCAAACCATCAACGGGTCTTTTAGACCCCATTCGTACAAAACTGCTCAAAGAAGTCCTGCCATTAATTAATGCTTCGATCTTAAATATGATCAACCTATCTCTAATAATCGGCTATGTACCACAGGCCTTCAAGCTGGCTGTAGTTAAACTGTCTTGACCCAGAACCCATTAGCCAATTACAGAATAGACTTTATTCTATTTGATACATTAGTTAAACAATATGGATTATCAAAACTGGATTTGTTGAATGTCAAAAAAGTAAATCTATTTTGAAAACGAAATTTAAGCCTAATCAAGTGAAATTGCAAACAAGAAAATGTGGTACAATTCCTTTATCTCAAAACCCCCAAATTACTGTCTAAAATATACAGGACACTCTCCAGAATGGATGAATCAATATCCTTTCCTATTGCAAAATGGGAGTCGGAAAACTTCAAAGCTTCTGGTCTCAGATACGCTTGAAACCTTTAAATCGATTAGAAATCCCAGTCTACAGTTACTACAATGCAAAATACTACATAGAGTGCACTACACAGGTCAAGAGAGCGTAGTTGTCCCCTGCTTTGGTGATTGTTTTTAATGTGGTGGGGGGGTCGGGGTAGTTTTTTTGCTTGTTTTTTTCAGCATCTGTCAGATCTGGAGTTTATAAATTAAAAAGTAATACTTGCAAAGCTTGACTGGGAACGATTGCAGTTAGTGTGATTTGAGCAAAAATAGGAAGCAACCTCCTTGTGATTAAGATATATCTGTGTATGCTCGGTGATTCTATTGAATTATTTCACTGGTCACTCTCAGGCTTTGGGCAACTCAGTCGCAAAGCAGCTGCACAGGTTGCCAGGTGGGTGTCTTCAAAAAAAAAAAAAAATCACCTATTTTTGCTCTATAGTGACTGAATCATAAACTTAAAATGAAAGTCTGTCTTTGTAAAATCCATTTGATCTGTTTGTGGTGATTACAAAAACAGTCTGACTACAGCAGAGGAAGTTTGGGGTGGGGTGAATTTCACAGAATGAATGCAGCTGTGAGAGGCTTTAAATAGACCAACAAATCACTTCAGTGAGGTGTGATGGGTGTAAGAATTTGCTACCAAGAATAGCATCTAATAATACCCTGCCTGAACTGACAGACACAACATCATTAATACAACCAATACTCTCAGAAATATGTTTTTGTACTTGCAATAAGAATGGAACTAAAATCCTTGAGGTGGTGATGCAGTATAGCCTCCTCTGTTGGCATTGATTTGCATATGGCCAGGTGTCAAAATGTTTTCAAATTAAACTAAGAAACAGAACATTTCAGGATTGCAGTTTTAAAATCCAAGTGTTCAGAAGGCTATCCTGTGGATGATTTCAGTATTACTATCAGTCACAGGTTAATGTTCAAACATCTTTCAGTGTACTCAGAATTTAATTAGACATATTTGAAAATTTTATTTGAATGTAATTTTGCTCATGCTTAAACATTCTAAATATTTTCAAGTTTTAATTTCATATATACAAATGTCATTCTCGCTCCCGCTTTCTCTCTTTACAGTATAATCATCATCTATAAGGATTCATAATCTACAAACTGTGAGTGTGAAGAAGATTCAACCACATGTAAAATCAAAAGTGGAACTTCCTGTATAATAACTGAAAAAATAAAACTGTTATTAGAAAGTGTATTAGAAGCCCATGGCTCCAAGTCGTCTGTCAATTGTTCACCATCAGTACAAGCTTTGGTTCAGTGAGTCATTCCAAAACACTGACCACTACTGAATCACCAAACTAAATCCAACCTCTTCCCAGAAAAACAACCTCACCTAGAATCAAAGGGGGTCATTTAATTCCTGGAGTTTAGGCTGTAAATCAATCTCTCTGTGCCCCTTTGATTGGCTTTGTCAAGTCTTTACCTTACAATATAAAGCATGTTTAGTTGACTGCTGTTGTGATTTGGCACTATATGAACTTCTAATTGTTCGCACACAATCTCACAAATCTTTTGAAACAGTTGTATCTGTCAAAACCAGATTCACTCCACACTCCACAAAACAAAAAACAGAATGTTCAGGGCTTGGAAAAGCTTTTTAATCCCACGGGGCTGTGTTGGAAATGTAAAGACCAAAAAAGATGTATGCAGTGTCATGCACAAGATTAAAGCCGATCTATGACTGATAGTGTTCATTGCGTGTTTTTTCTATCCAATGTTTTTACTGCATTGGGAGTGTGTTTGGGATCATTGTCAGACTGAAAAATGAAGCTGTTACCAATCGGACACTTTCCAGGTGGGACTGCAGAGTGGATCAGCTAATAGCTCACTGGAAATCACCTTGAGCTAGGTGCCTTTTGTATGCTTTGAATGATTCATAGGTCAGTCTTCAGCGGCTTAACAACAACAACAACAACAACAAATAACTTTCCTTTGAAAATAGTCTGTTACAATGACTTGACTGAAAAAAACTAACAAAGCAGTCTAAACCTTCAGAAAGCCTAAAAACCTGTTGCTCACGACGAGCCTTTAAAATAACAAAAAAATAAGCAAAGTGTTAAAACAAACGGGGTGGCTCAAGTCTTTAGCAATGCATGTCTCAATCTTTAATTGACTTAATACTATCCAATTTCACTTTTTACTGATCCAATATAATTCTAAAAGCTAAAACATGAACAAATTTGAGAAAAATGTGAAAGGACACACTTTCCTGAGTATCTGAAAGTCCGACATATATTAGTCTCATACTATAGCAGGTCTGTTTTCAAATTGCCTGTCATTCCATGTAAAACTATTTCAGCTTAACATGGTTATTGGCCCACATTTAATCTGAAATTACTTTCCCTTAGATTGTTTTCAGTCGCTGGTATCAACCTTGTGTGCAGAGCTGTGCACTCTGAAGTGCATCAGCTGTAACGAGTCTTTATGAACATCATTCGCGACAAGTGTGAACGGTTCTGAGTTGTATTTTAGAAATGACATCTGTGATGTATTTTTAAACTTCCTTTATTATTGTGTCTCGTGTGTAACACAAACATGTGTTTAAGACAACCTGCAAACTGTGCCTAACTGGGTGAAAACTGTATAATGTTTTGCTAAGATTCCATCTGCTCTGTGGGCTGCTGAAAGTTGGACTGCTGACAAGGAGAAAAGTCCAAGCTATGGAAGTGCACTGCCCATGGCAAAAATGACTGAGTCATTGTAGACTATAAGTAAATAAGGTGGCAATTTGTGCCTTTCAAGTGTCATTCTGTCCTTTTCTCCCCTTCTGCCCAGGCAGTAAATGGAATCTGGTTTCCATCCATGACCAGTCCCCACTTGGAAGAAGAATTCAGTGCAAGAGATGACAGGAAAAAAGTGTGGCAGAATTAGAGATAGAGAAGCTATGTTTGGGTGAGTCACAGATGAGTTATGCTGCAGAAAGTTCCTGGCGGTGTTCCCAAAAATCACATTATTTGGACATGAGAGGTGGAGACAAACAAGCAGAGAGGGCAGCCAGACATGATCTCATGACCATGGAGAGCCCTGTCATAAGTGATGAAAATGATGGTGGTTACCAAGTGTGTGTGTGTGTTATCAGGTCAGGGTGGTGCCCTTGGCCTTGTAAGGTAGGGTTATCTGGGGTTATATATTTGATCCCAGCTTTGCCTGCAGGTCTACCAGCTGCTTTCTCTTCACCTGGCCTCTGTAAGTCTGGTTATACTTTGCATGCTGTTATCATAGTTTATTTTCCCATTGTCTAAACTAAACAGGTTTAAATGTGGTGTTATAAGGTCTCCTGGTCCTATTTAACACTTAGCTAACACTGGACTGGTGTACTTTGTATGGCTGTGGTAGGTTATCTACTAATCTAGAAGGTTACTGGTTCGATCCCTGGCTGCTACATGCCAAAGTGGGCAAGAGACTAAACCCCGAGTTGCTCCCATCTGAGTGTGAATGTTAGATAGAAAGCACTAAGATGTAGAAAAAATACTTGGGTGACTGAGACACGTTGTATTCAGCACTTTAAGTGCTTAAGTATTGTAGAAAAGCACTTCATAAGATCCAGTCCATTTACATGACCCAAAAGGATGTTGCAGAATCTCATTAAACACTCTTTTTCTCTGGTTACTGCAGGTGAATCATCATTTCATACAGTGAAGTCTGAGCTCACTTGTCATCTGAGTTGAACCCACTGGTAAATGATCTTTCTTTTTATAACAACTTATATTACAGAGTCAATTATATGGCAATTATATATTTCCATCAGTGGAAATTCTATATATGGTTTGGACAAAGAAAATAAGTTAGATTTTCATTTGCACAAGTATGGAGTGCAGTAAATTTTTAAAGAAAAGAAAGAAAAAGTATCAAGCTCTGAACCAACTCTTTGCATGTATATTAGTGCTGTGATGGGGGATGCAGAGATGTCTGTGTTTGGGGCGGCTGCCCAGTACCTAAGGAAGTCGGAGAAGGAACGTATGGAGGCCTCGACGCGTCCTTTTGACATTAAGAAGGAATGCTTTGTCCCTGATCCAGTAGAAGAGTTTGTGAAGGCAACCATCACCAGCCGAGATGGAGACAAGGTCACTGTAGAGACCCAGAATGGGAAGGTTAGTTCGTTGCTGTTTTTAGCATTTTGTTTGCACAGTGAGATTGCGGTTAAGTCAAATATAATCTTACTTAGCCTACCTTACATACTGTAGTGGTAGGCAATCGATTGCCTGGTCCACTTGATCGTTCAGTACACCACTCTGTACCATAAAACTAAATCTATCAGGTGATTTTGATGAACTGGAGCCACTCCAGTAACCAGGTCAGTTAGAGCAGCACAGGAAACACATTAGATGTGAGTGCATATGAGTGCATGTCTGGGAGAAAGTGATAATCTGAGTGTAAATCTATGAATGATTTAAAGTGTTGTCCTTAAGTGAGTGTCAGGACAAGTTCAAATGGAAGCCTGTCTACTAGTGCAATTAAAGTCTCCGCTCACAGCACAGAGCAGCTGAGTGATGAAGCGAGGTATTGCTGCCATCTGGCAATGACAGCCTGTGGTATGCACTGTAACACTACACAAGTAATGCTGACAATAACAGGGCAGAACAAGCAGGTAACACAGACAACAGGAGGTTAATGTTTGGTTTCATAACCCAAATCATCAAAACACATTCTATTTTCTTCCTTCCAGACTGTGACTGTCAAAGACTCGCAGATTCTGCAACAAAATCCTCCAAAGTTTGACAAGATTGAAGACATGGCCATGCTGACCTTCCTCCATGAACCAGCTGTGCTGTTTAATCTCAAAGAGCGTTATGCAGCATGGATGATCTATGTGAGTAGTTAGCAAGTCAAAAACAAGGAAAACCTGGTAAAACCTATTTGCAGTCATTTACATCTGGTGCTTTCACCAGATGAGGAGCAGCAAAATGTTCTGAAAAGAACAGGAATGAGATGGCATTGATTAAATCAGACACAGCATGAAACTGAAGAGATTGCGTATAAGTGGGTTGCAAAGAGGATAGCAGATGTGTAAGAACTGTAGGGAAGCAATAAGCGATCGGCTGGGGAACGTTGGCACGAAGATGACCTATGAACTGTGGTTAAGCTTGATATTGGGGGCTGCCAGAAATATTCAGAAGCTTCATTTTTTCTAACTTTAGCAAATACTGTATTCCATTAACTAGGAATGTACTTAAAATGTTAACATAGAAGCAAGAGCTTTCCCCCCAAGCAGTCAAAGCCCTCAACTCACTACCACCAAAGGACTGATAAACACAAACACTTTTAAAAACACCTTACAATACTCACCAAAAAACTCAAAAACTTCCACAAATCTACTACAAACTAGGAACAATACGCTTATTTGCACACCTCAGTCACATAGTTACTGAACACATCTAAACTATACTATATTTGCACATTTTGCATCTTGCACGTCTTCGTCCTGTCTTGTGTACAATATCCTACTCATAACTTGAACCTGGTATTCATTCCTACTGCACAATCATCTCACTTTACTGTAATTGCACATGGCCACTTCATATTGCCTCTGTCCTGTCTTTGTTTATTGTGCATAGATATAGTTAGTAATAGTACTTTTTATCTCTTAACTTTACCCAAATTTAGTGAGTTATTACTTATTTGTAATTTCTAGTCTCATATCTGTTTTTAGATATGTTTTTTATATTCTTATAAATGCACCACGGGGGGCTTGGGGTGAAGTGGCATTTTAGTACACTGCATTGACAATAAAGACCTTGAATCTTGAATCTAGACACAACAATGTTCTAGGAGTTACCATCAAATGAGCGGCATGTCCAAAGCCTGAAGCAAATCCAAACAAAAAGTTTTAAATTAGAAATAGAAATGCATTTATGCCTTAACAGCAATGGTTTTCTTTATATTCTCAGACCTACTCTGGGTTGTTCTGCGTGACTGTCAACCCCTACAAATGGCTGCCAGTCTACAATCAGGAGGTGGTTCTTGCCTACAGAGGAAAGAAGAGGAGTGAAGCACCTCCTCATATCTTCTCCATCTCTGACAATGCCTACCAGTACATGCTGGCAGGTACAGATGGATATTAATAGATACAGTTTGGTTTAAGTTTTGGGACATATACTGACATAACCTTTGCAAACGTACTTTTTTGCAGACCGTGAAAATCAGTCAATTCTGATCACGTATGTAAAGTCTTGGATACACAACACAACATTATTCTACAATATGGTGCATTTACGTATTGATGAGTGACTTTGCAATTACAGTGGAGAATCTGGTGCAGGAAAGACCGTCAACACAAAGCGAGTAATCCAGTATTTTGCAAGTATTGCGGCTGGAAGTGTTAAGAAGGACGCAAATGTCAAGGACAAGGTAAGCAGTAAACTCTGTCTTAGGTCCAAGAGATCATCAATGCAAATGCAAAGTACCTCAAACACTATGTTATCAAAACATGTTAGGCTTTTTAAAATTGTTCTTCAGGGTAACCATGGACAACAAGTAGAGAAATAGATATTCTAATTGACACTAACCAAAAGAATTTTTCACTTTTAACCAGGGTGACAGGCTTGGATTGCTTCTCATCAATGATGATGGCTTAAGACCTGCAAAGACTACAAACGTTTCTCCTGATTTCATATAATCTGCTAGCAGAGATTCTTAATTAAAAGAAAAAGAAAAAGAAAAAAGAGATAACCTCTAAATATTCACACATTTAACAACCACAGTGTTCCTTTATGACAGGGCACCCTGGAGGATCAAATTATCCAGGCTAACCCTGCTCTGGAGGCCTTTGGCAATGCCAAGACCATTAGGAATGACAACTCCTCCAGATTTGTGAGTGGCAAATATTTTAAAACTGAACCATGAGTATTGTGAATATTATGTTTCTATGGAATTAGTCAGTAAGAGGAAGGTTTTTAAATGCAAATATTATCTTTTCAGGGTAAATTTATCCGAATTCACTTTGATACCAGGGGAAAAGTAGCCTCTGCTGATATCGAAACATGTAAGAACAAACATTCTTTCAACACTTATATAATATTTATTTTGTCAAACAGTCACACAGTATATTTAACACAAATACCTTCTACTTCACGTTTGTCAGACCTTCTGGAGAAGTCTCGTGTGATCTTCCAGCTCAAGGCAGAGAGAGATTACCACATCTTCTACCAGATTCTGTCCAACAAAAAGCCTGAAATCTTGGGTTAGTGCATGGAACGGTATAAAAAAATATAAAACATAGGTTCTATATTGTCACATGCCCACCTTTATCACCTTTTTTCATTCATTCATGTGTCTTCCAGAGATGCTGCTGATCACCAATAATCCCTATGACTATGCCTTCATCTCACAGGGGGAAACCCAAGTGGCCTCCATTGATGACGCTGAGGAACTCATGGCAACAGATGTCAGGCTCTCACTTATTGCTATTTTATAACCTCTCATTTAATAAGTCCAGGTGTTGGTCTTATAGAGCACCGTAGAAGTTTTGGACCGATTACTTAAAGTGATATTTTCACTTTAAGGATGTTGAGACATTATTGTATGCTGTTCTACAGAGTGCCTTTGATGTATTGGGCTTTACGCAAGAGGAAAAGAACTCTGTGTACAAGCTGACTGGTGCCATCATGCACTATGGTAACATGAAATTCAAGCAGAAGCAGCGAGAGGAGCAGGCAGAGGCTGATGGCACTGAAGGTACAGTGTGGTTCTGTTTGGCACTTTGGCACAGAATCAAACCAATCAAAGTATTCTATTTTTTCTTCAGATGCTGACAAAGTTGCATATCTGATGGGCCTGAACTCTGCCGACCTCATCAAAGGTCTCTGTCACCCAAGAGTCAAAGTAGGAAACGAGTGGGTCACCAAAGGACAAAATGTGGCCCAGGTCAGAGAATAAGAGAAGGCATATTTCAATACAGTTATCTTTAAATGGTTAGATTTAGATTCAAAAATGAGGAATACACCCTCCTTGCTTTGTGGCTTCTTGTATGGTCCTTGTGTTCCCATTCCACAGGTGAACTATGCTGTTGGTGCTCTATCAAAAGCTGTTTATGAGAGGATGTTCCTGTGGATGGTAATGCGAATCAACCAGTCACTGGAGACCAGGCAGCCTCGCCAGTACTTCATAGGGGTGCTGGACATTGCCGGATTTGAAATCTTTGATGTGAGTAATCACAGTAAACTGCATCTCTCCCAACATAATATGTACAGAATGATTAAAATTGAATACATTTTCTTTCTTTCTTTCTTTACAGTTCAACACCTTTGAGCAGATGTGCATCAACTTCACCAATGAAAAACTGCAACAGTTTTTCAACCACCACATGTTTGTACTGGAGCAGGAAGAGTACAAGAAAGAGGGCATCGAATGGACTTTCATTGACTTTGGCATGGATCTGCAGGCCTGTATCGACCTGATTGAAAAGGTGAGACCCTGAACTATTACATGTTCAGCTCAAATATGGTATTTAAAAAAAAACAAAACTCATATTTTGCCCTTTCACTCATAAATTGCAGCCCATGGGTATCATGTCCATCCTTGAAGAGGAGTGCATGTTCCCCAAAGCCAGTGATGCCACCTTTAAAGCTAAGCTCTATGACAACCACCTGGGAAAATCCAGCAACTTCCAGAAGCCCAGAGTTGTCAAAGGAAAACCAGAGGCTCATTTTGCCCTGGTTCACTACGCTGGAACTGTTGATTATAATATCAACAACTGGTTGGTGAAGAACAAGGATCCTCTGAATGAGACTGTTGTGGCATTGTACCAAAAGTCTACCCTCAAACTTCTTGCAACTCTGTTTGCAAATTATGCAGGAGCTGACTCAGGTACACCTGGCTGAATATCTAGTTTGAAGATATTTGTAGGGTTTCTTGTCTAGTACTAACAACACATATTTTCTCAACAGCTATGTCTGAAGCTGTCGAGGGAAAAAAAGAGAAGAAGAAAAAAGGATCCTCCTTTCAGACAGTGTCTGCTCTTCACAGGGTACTGCTTATGTTTTAGATTTCTTGGACTAAATGGTTTTTACATGCAACTATCATTAGTATTTCTAAATATCTGTTTTACCTCATTAAAGGAGAACCTGAACAAGCTGATGACCAACTTGAGGTCGACTCACCCTCACTTTGTACGCTGCATCATCCCCAACGAGACCAAGACTCCAGGGGCCATGGAGAACCCTCTGGTGATGCACCAGCTGCGCTGTAACGGTGTGCTGGAAGGCATCAGGATCTGCAGAAAGGGTTTCCCCAACAGGATCCTCTATGGAGATTTCAAGCAGAGGTATTACCTCATTAAGATCACAGGTTGGAAATGCTCCCACATGCGAGATACCCAGACCACAAGAAAAACAAACAATTTTTCATACTGTCTAAAATGTCTAATATATGAAATGGGATCTTGTTAGTGCTGTCAAGAACAATACTAGTGCTTGTGTAAAATATTTTACTGCAAAAATATTTACATTGACAGATATTGTGATATGCAGCCTAAATTAACAAAAAAAAAAATCCCAAAACAAAACTGTAAAAGATTGCTGGAAAGGGCACCATATAGGCTTTGACTGATAGGAGCTCATGAGTAACTGGTTAGATGAATTTTTTTTCACATTAAAGTATGTTTCATTTGTAATTTAAACCAACCCCAATGAGCCACAATCTTTACAGATGTATTTCTAAAATATCCATGGTAAGTCTTTGAAGATTGAAAAATTGAAAAACTCATTTAGTTTGGAGAAGCTAGGTGAGTTACCTAAGTTGCTAGCTTTAAGCTCTTTAGTGCAAACCCGTACTCAATTTCTTGAAAAACTATAAAGAAAAATGCTTCCAAATGAGCAATAATTATCATGTCGTCAAGTTTTCAAAAAGAATAAAAAGTTGAAAAGTATATGAGTACATTAAAAGCACAGATTTTCATACTTAAAAATATTTGAAAGTAGTAAATTTACCTAATACATTAAGAAATTCACATTCTGTTTTTCAGACATGTATAAAGACCTCTTGTTGACTCTCACACCAATTCAGAAAGAATCAGACATTCCATTATGAAATTACATGAGTTCAGAGTATTGAAGTTTTTGCTTTTACTAATTATGCAGTAAAATATTTTTATACAAGAAGAAATCTGATATATTAGACACCTTAGACTAGAGAATATGAAAAACACTCGTGTGCTTCATTCTACTTTCAGTAGGGGTATCTCAAAACTTTGATAGCATTTCCACTGCACTATAAGCACAAGTTTACATCATTTTCTAGATATCGCATCCTGAATCCTGCTGCCATTCCCGAAGGCCAGTTCATAGACAGTAGGAAAGGAGCAGAGAAACTTCTTGGGTCTTTGGATATTGATCACAACCAATACAAGTTTGGGCATACAAAGGTATCTTCTCAGGTGTTACTCATATCAGTAAAAATGTCCAAAAATAAAAACAGAATTTTGCAACCTTAAAACCCATTGCTGTTGTTAGGTGTTCTTCAAGGCTGGCTTGCTGGGTCTGCTTGAGGAGATGAGAGATGAGCGTCTTTCCAAAATCATCACAGCGATTCAAGCCAGATCCCGTGGTCTTTTGTCTCGCATTGAGTATCAGAAGATGGTGGAACGCAGGTATCTTCTACAGCCACGTGATACTGGTCATTAAACATTCAGTAGTTATTGTTTTGTGATTTTATGCTTAACTGAATCCCTAATTTACTTGAAAAAACTTCTAGAGATGCTTTATTAGTAATCCAGTGGAACATACGTGCCTTCATGGGGGTTAAGAATTGGCCCTGGATGAAGCTTTTCTTCAAGATCAAACCTCTGCTGAGATCTGCTGAGGCAGAAAAGGAGATGGCCAACATGAAGGAAGAATTCCTAAAACTCAAAGAAGCTTATGCAAAATCTGAAGCTCGAAGAAAGGAACTAGAGGAGAAAATGGTGACTCTTCTCCAAGAGAAGAATGACCTGCAGCTCCAAGTTCAAGCAGTAAGAATGACACCATAGTTATATATTGTTTTAAATGTGTCATTAAAGTGAGCACTAACAAGAATTCTATTTGGTAGGAACAAGACAATCTATGTGATGCTGAAGAAAGATGTGAGGGGCTGATCAAGAGCAAGATTCAGCTGGAAGCCAAAATCAAAGAGCTGACAGAGAGACTGGAGGATGAGGAGGAGATGAATGCAGAACTGACTGCTAAGAAGAGGAAGCTGGAGGACGAGTGCTCCGAGCTGAAGAAAGACATCGATGACTTAGAGTTAACTCTAGCTAAAGTGGAGAAGGAGAAGCATGCCACTGAGAACAAGGTATGACTAATTTGATATTTCTATTTCTGACAACAAGGGTATGAAAAAGAGTCATGTGTCTAAGCTGTGCACAGAATTTGTAATACCATCATTTACCTGCAACAGGTCAAGAACCTTGTTGAAGAGATGGCTGCTCAGGATGAGATCATTGCCAAGCTGACCAAGGAAAAGAAAGCTTTACAGGAAGCTCATCAGCAAACTCTGGATGACCTGCAGAGTGAGGAAGACAAAGTCAACACTCTGACCAAGGCCAAGGCTAAGCTGGAGCAGCAAGTGGATGATGTAAAATATAAACTTTTTGAAATTATGCTACTTAGATGACACTATATTGGGGATTAAGCTATTCAGAAATGCAATAATATTTCGTTTTGCCATAAGCTTGAAGGATCTCTTGAGCAAGAGAAAAAGATTCGAATTGACCTCGAGAGAGCTAAGAGGAAGCTAGAGGGAGATCTAAAGTTGACCCAGGAGTCTGTGATGGATCTTGAAAATGACAAGCAACAGCTGGAGGAGCGTCTGAAAAAGTAAGCATTCATCTCAACATTGTTCAGTCAGTATCATCACTGAATACCATGTACACTGTTTTGTTGCCTAACACTGACAAGAAAAAATGCTGCAGGAAAGACTTTGAAATCAGCCAGCTGAACAGCAAAGTTGAAGATGAACAGGCCATCATTATTCAACTGCAAAAGAAACTGAAAGAGCTACAGGTGACAAAATGTGCACTGTTTTTTGTCTTAACTGTATTTTTTAAAGTACTGACTCATTTCAACATGTTATTCTCACACCAGGCTCGTGTAGAGGAGCTGGAGGAAGAGCTCGAAGCAGAGAGAGCTGCTCGAGCCAAGGTGGAGAAGCAGAGAGCTGACCTGGCCAGAGAGCTGGAGGAGATCAGTGAGAGGTTGGAGGAGGCTGGAGGAGCCACAGCTGCCCAGATTGAGATGAACAAGAAGAGGGAGGCCGAGTTCCAGAAACTGCGCAGAGACCTCGAAGAGGCCACTCTGCACCACGAAGCCACTACTGCCACACTCAGGAAGAAACAAGCCGACAGTGTTGCTGAGCTGGGAGAGCAGATTGACAACCTGCAGAGAGTCAAGCAGAAACTGGAGAAGGAGAAGAGTGAGCTCAGACTGGAGCTGGATGATGTGGTCTCCAATATGGAACAAACTGTAAAGTCTAAGGTAAGTTTAAAAATGTGGTTGGTCACTTCAAATAACAGATTAACATCTAGACTGTCTGTGAACTGTTATATTTAGACTACACTGGAAAAGACCTGCAGAACTTTGGAGGATCAAATGAATGAATACAGGACCAAGTGTGATGAATATCAACGATCCCTTAGTGACTTAACCACTCAGAAAGCCAAGCTTCAAGCAGAGAATGGTTTGTATTATCCTGTGTTCACTTAAAATATCATACGCATTTAATACAAAACAATGGAATATAATGAACTTGAACATCTGCAGATGAGCTTTTAAGACAGATGGAAGAGAAAGAATCTCTCGTTTCTCAGCTGACTAGAGGAAAGAATTCCTATAACCAACAACTTGAAGATATAAAGAGACAGCTAGAAGAGGAAATAAAGGTATGCAAAACTAGTATAGATCCAAATAAATTAAAAATAAAAACCCAAGCTGCAAGATAATTGCCCCCATTATACACATATTATATATATATATATCCATCCAGGCCAAGAATGCATTAGCCCATGCAGTGCAGTCTTCTCGCCATGACTGTGACCTGCTCAGGGAGCAGTATGAGGAGGAGCAGGAAGCTAAAGCTGAACTGCAGCGTGGCATGTCCAAGGCCAACTCTGAGGTGGCTCAGTGGAGAACCAAGTATGAAACTGATGCCATCCAGAGGACTGAAGAACTAGAAGAGGCCAAGTAAGTTAAATACAAACAAGAATATTAATCTAAACTGTGAAATATGATAAAGAGCTCAAAAGAAGAACAGTAAAGATAGGACCACCTGCTTTAAGGCCTTTTTATACCTTTTTTGCTATCAAATGGTGGCATGGCATGTTGTGCACGTCCCAATTTTTACAACCTGCTGCGCGGGTACCATGGATGGGTTGAAGACACGAGTGTTTGATCTTCAGTGCCATTTCAATAATGTATCAGTACAGAAGCTCTGAGATTTCCAGATGATAGGTAGAGAAGGTATACGTGATAAGGCGAGACCTTCTGGAGGAAACTTTGAAAACAGTTGGAATTTTTTTGTAGCTTTTTTTTTTTCTCCAATACCAACGCTGGTGCAGAAGATTTTGCTGAGTGGCGACAGCTGTGATGACGATAATTACGTCTTCAATGTTTTGATTTGAGCCGTTTTGATCAAGGAGTTCAAGTAATGAGCATACACCCCAATGTCCACAGTGCACGTGGTGTCCTTTGCTGGGTGTCGTTGGCCCAGAATGACAGAAAAACAACAATACTAGTTGGTTATATTCGAAAGTTAAAAAATGCCGCGTACATAGTTGACTTCTTGTGGTCACCTGAACAAATGTAAAATCTAACATTTTCTGAAAGGAAAGTGTTGTTCCTGAAGCTCCCTTTCAGGCAAAAACAAAATAAAACAAGCTTCTAATATGTAATTGGAAGCAAGCATAAACATACGTACGTCTGCAAGCCTTCGATAGATTTTTATATCTATAGAAGGCTACAGAGTACAAATGTTCAATAACTAAATAATGGCCCAAAATATAAAAACAGTTGTGTTTCACTTTTAGAAAGAAGCTGGCTCAGCGTCTGCAGGACGCTGAGGAGGCTGTTGAAGCAGTGAATGCTAAATGCTCCTCTCTGGAGAAGACCAAACACAGGCTGCAGAATGAGATTGAAGATCTCATGGTGGATGTAGAGAGGTCTAATGCTGCTGCTGCTGCTCTGGACAAGAAGCAAAGAAACTTTGACAAAGTATTTTTCATATTTTATCGTTAAACTACTGCAAACACATTAATCATTAAAATCATGCTTTCTGTTCTTCATGTTGAACTATAAACCTGGCATGTCTGTGACAAATAACTACCTCTTGCTTTGTCTAAGAGTTGTTACAGTGCAGATACAGGGGAAACTATGGAGAGGTCAGTGATTTAAGCCTAAATTCATACCATTTCTATCTCAATGTCTATCTCAGATTCTTTCTGAGTGGAAACAGAAGTTTGAGGAGTGTCAGTGTGAGCTGGAGAGCTCCCAGAAGGAGGCCAGGTCTCTCAGCACTGAGCTCTTCAAACTGAAGAACTCTTATGAAGAGTCTCTTGAACATTTGGAGACCATGAAGAGAGAGAACAAGAATCTTCAGGGTAACTGAACGCACATTCACAACACATGCACACACACACATACAGGTACAAAAGAAAAGTACACTGAACACAACCACTTTCATACACAGAGGAAATCTCTGACCTCACTGAGCAACTTGGTGAGGGGGGAAAAACCATTCATGAGTTGGAGAAGGTCCGTAAGCAGCTGGAGCAAGAAAAGAGTGAGATTCAGTCTGCCCTTGAGGAAGCAGAGGTGCGACTAAAACCTAATATCCTCCAGTCTCTTATGTATATATATTTATAACTTTAAAAAGAACAGTTCAAAATGTGATTTCACGACCGTCTTAGGGTTCTCTTGAGCACGAAGAGGGCAAGATTCTAAGAGCTCAGCTTGAGTTCAACCAAATCAAGGCTGACATGGAGCGTAAACTGGCCGAGAAGGATGAAGAGATGGAGCAGAGCAAGAGAAACCTGCAGAGGACCATCGACACCCTGCAGAGCTCTCTTGAAGCTGAGACTCGCAGCAGGAATGAGGCTCTGCGGCTGAAGAAGAAAATGGAAGGAGACCTGAATGAAATGGAGATCCAGCTAAGCCAGGCCAACAGGCAGGCAGCCGAGGCCCAGAAACAGCTTAAGGCTGTTCATGCGCATCTGAAGGTAAACTAAAAAGTAATTATTTCTCATGTTTCTATTTCTGTAATGGATTATTTATAACCAGAGGATCAAACATTTTTCTAGGACACACAACTTCAGCTGGACGACTCTCTGCGAGCCAGTGATGATATGAAGGAAAACATTGTCATTGTTGAGCGACGCAACACCCTGCTTCAGGCTGAACTGGAGGAGCTGAGAGCAGCTCTGGAGCAAACAGAGAGAAGCCGCAAACTTGCAGAGCAAGAGCTGCTGGATGTTACAGAGAGGGTGCAGCTACTGCACTCACAGGTGACACAGACAGAAAGGTTCATATTAAATTGCTGACCAAAGGTACTGCATATCATACGACATCATTTGTCTTTGTTTATTGTATGCAGAACACCAGCCTGATAAACCAAAAGAAGAAGCTGGAGGCTGATACATCCCAGCTTCAAACTGAAGTGGAGGAGGCAGTGCAGGAGTGCAGGAATGCAGAGGAGAAGGCCAAGAAGGCCATCACTGATGCTGCCATGATGGCAGAGGAGCTGAAGAAGGAGCAGGACACCAGCGCTCATCTGGAGCGAATGAAGAAGAACATGGAGCAAACCATCAAAGACCTGCAGCACCGCCTGGATGAAGCTGAGCAGATCGCCATGAAGGGAGGCAAGAAGCAGGTGCAGAAGCTCGAGGCCAGGGTGAGCACTTCTTTTACATATCTGTGTTATTTCTGGGAAATTAAATTTTTCAATTCTTGAAAGAAATTCTTTGGAGAGTTATCTGTATTTCATGTCCCCAACCAGGTAAGGGAGCTTGAAAATGAGGTGGAAATGGAGCAGAAGAAAAGCAGTGATGCTGTGAAGGGGGTGCGTAAATATGAACGTCGCATCAAGGAACTCACCTACCAGGTTTGTGGAAACTATCAGCATCCTTTTCCCAGGTTGAATTAAGCATTTTTTGTAAGTTTGAAACCATCCATCCATTTATTTTCTTCACTACTTATCTGCTTTAGGGTTATGGGAGTGATTGACAGAGCCCTTACAGAGTAAACCCTAAACAGGTTGCCAGTCTTTCACAGGCCAAATGTGTAACCTTGTTTCTCATTTCCACAGACTGAAGAAGATCGCAAGAACATCGTGCGGCTTCAAGATCTAGTGGACAAGCTGCAGCTGAAAGTTAAAGCCTACAAAAGATCTGCAGAGGAGGCTGTAAGTGTGGTAATGTTTGAGGTGAAGTCTACACGTGGTGTCGTCTTCTGTCTCCAAATACTCAGGTTTGTTTCATTAACCTTAACAGGAAGAACAGGCCAATGTTCATCTTGGCAAGTTCCGCAAGATGCAGCATGAGCTGGAGGAGGCTGAAGAGAGAGCTGACATCGCTGAGTCTCAGGTCAACAAGCTTCGTGCCAAGAGCCGCGATGTCGGATCCAAGGTTTGACACATGCACTTTGCAGCATCTGACCCTGACACGTGCTGCCCTCTAGTGGCTGCATTTAACTCTTTTGCTGCTCTGCTGTTCGTTCTTTAGCACAGATAGAGTATGTGTTCTGTCAGTTGATATCACTTTGTAATTATATATATATATAGTTGCTTTGTTGCACTAAAGCTGCACTAATCTGGAGCCCTGACAGCTGTTTCTCTTCTTCTTTTCCAACCTCCCCCGGCTGCTACAGAAAGGGTTTGATGAGGAGTGAAGCTTTGGAGTCAACAGAAACCCCTTTGTCTGCTGTGTGTTATAGATCCCCTCAACTATCACTATTTACAGCCTGCAGTGCTAATAAAATCTCATTAAGCTGTTGCACAACATTGTATTCGTTCTGTTTTTCTCAAAGTGGGTTCATGACAAATTGTACAAGACTTGAATGACCTCTAACACATGCAATATAATGCAGTAGTACATTAACTGGTAGTTAAAAACATAAAATTGTAGATATACCTATTAATGGTGAAAATGCAGCTACAATGTTCTAGATGCTAAAAAATATTGATGTCAAATACATTTGAAGGTGTCCTCCCTTCACTTGCATTTACAGTAAATAAGTATCTTAGAAGTAGATTATAACATAAACCATGAGTCAGGTATGGGATAGTGGCTGGTAGTTAACACATTTAGGTTTCATGACACATCCCAGTTGGATTCTAGACACAGGCCCATCCACAAGGCTTCACAAGCTACTGTAGATAGATATATGATAAATGATAAATGGGAGAATTGCTTCGGGTCAGTCCAACAGCTGAAAGCACCTGGGTGTGGTTGGGGATGGGTTAATCTCGACTTCTCAGCTTTGTTGTCTGCATTTGTAATTGTACACTGGATTAGAGCACACCAGTGTACAATTACAAATGCAGACAAGTGTTCAGTTAAATCTATAATAGTGAAAGTGACCAGACCATGCTGAGGGGAATACACCATGAACAATAATCACTTTTAATAAAATGCGATAAGGAGAGGCTTCAGAACAGATTCTGTCAGCGCTGTGAAAACAAGGAAACAGCAGTTGTCTACACTCGCAAAATATTGGCTATTGCAATAGCATTAAAAGCAAGTAATGTAGGTCTGTAGTTCTTTACTGGAAAGCTTTATGTCACGCTAACACATGTGCTATGGTGTAAAATCCAAAGCACTGGCATATATCAAGCTCTAGGCCTAAATGGGAAAATTAGAAGTCGAGTGAAGAAGTAGGAAAGAATAGAAAAGTTAAATAGTGAGATAGTGATGATAAATAAAAGAGGCGAGAGAAAAAACAAAATTCATGTATTTAAAATAGAGGTCAAGAAAGCCCAAGAGCCTGGACCTCAAGGTCAAACATAAACCAGTGCTCATACTTGGACCTACTGTAATACTGCCTGTAATCACTTGCAGCTGGTCAGTGAATCCTTGCCCAGGTCTGTCTGTTCCAAAGGCCTGGGGAGAATTCCAGAGGATTAACAAGCAAACATCGACAGAAAGATAAACACAATGGGATGCAATACAAACTGCATGTCAGGATCTTCATGCTTAATCTAGCAGGTTCGACTCTGTTGGTTTATTTACTTTTTAATCAATTAATGTATTTTTTTTTTACAGTGTCTTGAACATAATATTTGAAAATGCAGCTGTTTCTGATCCCTAATAGTTGCAATGGTGTAGAGGCACCATTGCTTTTATCATTTACAGAAACTGCTAATCTTACCTGTCTAGAGCTTTGCCTTGGTGCTGCTGTCAGGTCTTAGTGGTTGTTGTTTCCGCTGGAGACTAAATATTGATATGAGGCAGGAGAGGAGGAGGGAGGAGAGGGAGGCCCCAGAATCCCTTTGTGTGAAATTTAGGGAGCCCTTTGTCTTCTCTTATTACATCCCATATCTTTAACTCCTTGTTTGGGCTCACAGGTACAGAAGTTTGTCTATGAGCTAATGAAAGCACATTCACACCTCTGCTCACACCACATACAGCACAGCATGCGCTGAAGATTATCAGTGTCATTAACAAGATATCGGCGCTCACGCTCGAGTGAATAAAACAAGCCATGAATGACACAGCAATTCCCTGCTTCTGTAATTAGACCACATATGAAGCCATATATTAGACTGTACCTTGAAGTTCTCAATAGAATCTTCTCATTTTTTAATCTTCTAATTTCATCTGATCTTTCATTGTTGAAATTCTTCCAAACATTCCTGGTTCCAGATCTAGACAGACTGCAAAACTAATCCACAATGGCAGTGATAACTTTATTTACACAGCACTTTTATAAATACTCTACAGTGAAATACAGAGTAAAGCACATTAAAAACATTGTTTTTATGTAAGTGGGCTTTTTTCTTTTAAAAAATCATAATACTCACTGATACAGTTTGTAACAATAGCTGCCTGTCGTGTGGACGTCCTCTGGGCCCAAGGCCAACCTTGTATTTAATTAAGTGTATGTGGTGACAATGTGTATTTGTTGTGACATAAAGAAATATTTCAGTGACGTTTGACCTTTAGGTTGATGTTATCTCCACTTGCTCTTTAGCAGGGCATGGAATCGCTCACTTCCAGCTGACGCCAGCTGTCAATAAGAGGGCCGGGGAAGTTATCAGAATGGAAATAATCTCAGCTCTTGTCAGCAGCTGTTGACCCTCCTTTTATCTCTTAACCTTTCAAGGAGCTGTTATTACTGGTGCTAGTGGCTGGCTGTGATGAGTGCTATGCATAATGTATGCATGTGTGTAAGTTGCACATTATTAAACAGTATTATATTGTTAAAGTTATACAGATGACATTTAATGGGACTATATATCAGCAGGTCTTATACTTAACAGAGTTTTAATGCATTCTTTTTTTCTTTGTTATTGTACATATCATATCATTATTATGACCTAAAGTAAATCGTGCTACAATGTTGAAGGCAGTTAAGCTCCGACTCCACAAAGAAGCAGGGCCATTCTCACTTGATAGGCTGTGGGATAATATCTGTCACTCTCAGGAGATTTATGTGAGACTGAGATCAGTGTGAGACCATCATCTGCTACAGTTGATCCTGGCTGCAAGCAATAGCAGCACCCTGAAAGCCGTGGCTGTTCTTCTCGATCAAAGTGCCGCATTCTCGGCAGGAATTTCACACAGTTATCTTTGTCCTCAAAGTTACAATGCCATTTAAACGGGGCTGTAACCATGGGGCCAGCTTTTGCTAGCTGCTGCCTGATAATGGGAGGTGCCTTTTACAGTAACCTTTGCACAACACGACCGATTCAGTGCGATGCTGAGCCCTCTGGTGTGGTGTCATCATTGCCTTTCAATGAATCTCAAGCATGTCACCTGTGGCAGACCTCTGTCTGTGTTACTCCGCCCTTGTTGCCTAGTTGAGCTCAAATGCTTATGCTCTTTATTTAGACCGACTTACTCAGTATGTGATGTCTGTTTTTGTTACCACAAAGCTCATTCTGTGATAACTACACACAATACGATGCCTCTCCCTAAGCTCCTAGAGTAATTGAGAACCATACATAACGTACTTCTCTAAAATATCTCCCCAGATACGTTGTGCGCCGTCTTTTGTGTTTCAGCAACATCCTTGGGATGGGAAAATATTCAAAGGATGCTTTTTTGCTCTAAGTAGGGATTACATGGTTACACATTTTTCACTAAGGCTTTATTTGGGGTTATTTTCAAATTTTTTCTCATTTCTGTTTCCACTGTTGTTTCAGTTTTTAGTTTTTATTGCAGTTAGCGTTTGTTTTTGGTGGGTTTCGTAATTATTGTTATCTAAGGGTGTTTTTGTAAATTTGCACAATCTTTAGAAAAATAGATAAAACATAAAAACTACTTCTGGCTGCATCACATATTTGTTTTGCTAGTTTTATAGCAGATACTACAAACTACACAATAATTGTTTTAAATTGCTAAATTACCTATATTTCGTAAGTACAAAATTTTGCTTCAGTTAGTTTTCATTGTTAAAGTTATTATTATTAGTTACTATTACTACTTATTATTATTTTTATTTTTTTCACACCTAGTTTATAGTTGGGTTTTAGACACTACAACTACCTTGGGTTTCAAGCTGACTTACTTACGTTTCAATCTGTAACTCACTTATTTCTGATCATATCAGATTAAATTATTCAAAGAATACACAAACAAACAAAACTGATACATAATAACTCACTTAAATCAACTCCACTCTGAATTTTAGCAAAAAAAAAAAAAAAGATAAATTCAGTGTTGTCATCTACTTGTCTTACACTACACTTCCACAGACATACATAGGGGGTTTTAAAACAGGGGGGGGGGGGGGGGGGGGGGGTTTCTAATTCCTTTTTTATTAAAAAAAAAAAAAAAAGAATAGCACTACCAAGAGCACGCCAAGTACAAGAGTTCATCCAAAAAGTCTAAAATATTCTAGAAAAGTTGATGACAGGACAAATTTTTTTTGAAAATCTCATGTATGTGTGGGCAGGGCCTTAATAAAGATTTCTTGATCTTTGTATTTTTTATCTAATTTTATTTAATCACCATGTATAACAGTGATGTGCAGAAAGAACAGCTTTTTGTTAGTATCTGTCCTATGATGAATATATACACATCTTAAGGTTTTAATAAAATACATTTTTGGTAAGAGTTTTTAGACCCCTGCAGGATCTGTGTAATTGACACATCATTTAAATACATTTAAACATTCTTCACCCTGTGCTAGTTCTGCCTGTCTTAAATGAGGATGCCTCTGTTCGGTACGACATGTATTGTTCCTGCAACACAAGCACACTTAAGGGATGATGACAGAGGAATTCCTCCCCATGTCTATTTAAAGATTGAATTGTGGTCCCCTGGCTGCTTGAGGATACCTATGATTAATCACGGCACTGCATGCACGGAGCTCCTAATATGGCCTCGTTGGGAGACTCCATCACTGATAAGACTCTATCCCGCTGATTTCTATATTACCCTCCACCACTCATTAACCACCTCCCTTCACTAACTCCCAGCCCAACCAGACACAAAAACATTCCTGGGCCTTAAAGCCCTCCTCCATATTTGGCAGAGGGGCTTTGCTTATAAGGAGAACTCATGGTGAAACTCCAACAGGTCACCGTTCTATCTCAAGGTACGGCGTGAGGACGGGTGCTCACAAACAGAGAAATTAGATCTTGATGCTATAGGCTTATCTGTGCTGCAGACCAGTCTCACCATTTTCCATTATATCTTTCCTCAGGACCAGTACACCTCAGTCTTCTCAGTAAGGATAAAGGTAAGCGTGTGTCCAAATGGACACTGGAGAAAAATGGAAATATAACGTTATGTAAAAAATTTAGGAAAAGAAAAATCTTTATCTGCAGCATAAGTAATTTGTCCCTTTTTGTTATACACAAGGTGAAAAATGGGTGATGCTGCCATGAAAGAATTTGGGGCAGCGGGCCCTTACCTGAGGAAGTCAGACAGGGAGCGTCTGGAGGCCCAGACTCGCCCGTTTGACATGAAGAAGGAGTGTTTTGTTCCTGACCCCAGTGATGAATATGTGAAGGCTTCGATCACCAGCCGTGATGGGGACAAAGTCACTGCTCAGACTGAGAAAGGGAAGGTGAGTGATTTGTTGGCACAGCTGCTCTTCATACAGCTGGTTTCCTAACTAAGACCAAAATGGTGTGAACTTATTTTTCCTCTAACAAATGTAGTATAGATACAACCAGAACAGTCTTTTTCTCCATGACACAGCTGAGCTCAACAGCTGAATTTTGTTTATTTTGTCAAACACACTCAGAAGCAAGAGTACAATAAAAATATATTTCAATCAACCTTTTTCCACTTAGGATAAACTTTGACACCTCAAGGTAATTATGTGTACCATTTTTAGGACCAAGTAGTAAAAGGTACAGCTTTACATAATTTCTTCTATATTTTGAGATGCAATATCAGCATACAGTGGCTGTAGCTCAGGAGGTAGGGCAGGTCATCTACTAATTGGAAGGTTGGCTTTTGGTCCCTGGCTGCTCCAGTCTCCAGTATGCATGCCTAAATATCCTTGGGCATACTGAACGCCAAGCTGCTCTCTGATGTGTTCACAGGAGTATGGATGTGTGTGAAAGTTAGATTTTTCTTGGGTGTAGAAAAAGTGCTTGTATTAATCGGTGAATGAGGCTTTGAATGCTGAAGTAGAAAAGTGTTATATAAGACATTTACTATTTTACAGCCTCTGTTTGGCTAAAACACACACACACAAAGAAAATATGTAAAATATTTATTTTTTCCTTAAATGTTAAGGTTCTTATACAAAGTGGATTTAAAAGACTCCAACAAGTTCACACTGTAGCCTTGCAGCTGCGAGGATCTGCATTAAGAACTTCCAGACTAGCTGGTTAACTCTAAGACATGAAACGGATAAAGCTTTGAGTCAACAATAAGACTAGACAAGAGCCAGTCCAACCATGAGTGCATTTATGTAATGAATGGGTACTTTTGCAACCTTTTTAACAAGCCAATTTTGTACTGTCACATTAAAGTGGATAGCCATAATTAATTATGTTTGTCAAAGGTACAGCAGTCCTCCAGTGTACTCCTGTTCACCGAACCGACTTAACTGGGTTATACATGCTTTTCTTCGTTTTGTGCTTTTCTTCTTTTCCTCTCAAACTGTTTGGCATAATTCATCCTAGACTGATAGATCTCCTTCCTACAATATTTTGGAAATAAGTCCATATTAAGACCTACTGTGTCCTTTTTTGCAGACTGTCACAGTGAAGGAGTGCGATGTGCACCCTCAGAACCCGCCAAAGTTCGATAAAATTGAAGACATGGCGATGTTCACCTTCCTCCATGAACCAGCTGTGCTGTATAACCTCAAAGAGCGTTACGCAGCGTGGATGATCTACGTGAGCTGACAGCACAACACACTAACTGCCCTCCCACAAATTCTACGTGTTTAACACTTTGCTCTTCTCTTTTCACCAACTATCAGACCTACTCTGGGTTGTTCTGTGTGACTGTCAATCCCTACAAGTGGCTGCCAGTCTACAACCAGGAGGTGGTCGTTGCCTACAGAGGAAAGAAGAGGAGTGAAGCTCCTCCTCATATCTTCTCCATCTCTGACAATGCCTATCAGTACATGCTAACTGGTAATTTACCTTCCATTGTTGAAGCATGTTGAAATTAAAATAAGATTTTGTAGTAAGAGTTGTCCTAAAATACTTATATGTCCTGCTCTTTTACAGACAGAGAAAATCAGTCAATTCTCATCACGTAAGTCATTCATTTTGACTCTGTATGTTTGATCTTGGTAATTACAGTAAATCATACAGTGAGAATTGTACTAAGTGGCATCTGGAAACCTTTCAGTTTTTGCTGACATGCTCGATGGTCTACTTAACCACAGGAATATTAGCTTAAGTGGTGCTTTGTCAGTTTAGTATGTAAATGAAGTCCTTGAACAGAAGATCTTAGTATGGTATATTGGAAAGGTTTAATGTTGGCATCATTTCATTAATTTAATAGGGAAGAAATTCAAAAGAAGGCTTTAAAATGTCGCTAATATCTCTAAAACAGTTAATACGTATTACATATTCTAATGAACTCATATAGCGCTTTTCACTTGTTGCCATAGACAAATCAAGTACAGTGAGAGAGGGTGGCTTATTATAGAGATGACTGGATTGTCTACTTGAGTTCTAGGCGAGGCAACGGGAATAGGGTCTGAGTCCATTCTGGCTTGCTTTGGTGAGGGACAGGCTGACTGTAACGTTTGCAGGCAACACTGTCATCTGTAGTGAAAGTGGGAGCCTTTGGAAGAAAGTCTGGAGAGGTGTGGGTGAATGAGAGCGAGACAGGCGGAAAGGTGAACATGCAAGGAGAAGAGATAGCGAAGGCAGATGAATTTAAATACCTGGGGTCAACCATCCAAAGCAATGTTTTTGTGTACAGGAGAGGCGAACAACAGAGTGCAGGCAGGGTGGGTGGAGACAAGAGCCAGGGGCGATTTGTGACAGAAGGATTGCAGCAAGAGTGAAAAGGATGGATGAAAAGGACCTGCTATGATGTATGGTGAATAGTTTTAGGTGGCAGAGTTGACAATGCGAAGCTTTTCTTTGGGAATGACCAGGATGGCCGAGATTAGAAATGAGCACAGCTCAAGCTAAGCAGCTTGGAGACAAAGTTAAAGAGGCGAGACTAAGATGGTTTGAACATGTGCGCAGGAGGGATGGTGGATATACTGGACGTGCAGGGAACAGCCAGAAGAATAATGTGTCCTGTTTGTTTGATCATTCTATTTGTGTTTTCAGTGGAGAATCTGGTGCTGGGAAAACTGTCAACACCAAGAGAGTCATCCAGTACTTTGCCAGCATTGCAGCTGGAAGTGGGAAAAAGGATACAGGCTCTGAGAAGAAGGTTTGAATCTTCAATTTACAGGATGTAGAGCTTTTCCTGCAGTGTAAGTGTTTTGAATAAAGGTTTTGCTTTTTTTTTCTTAGGGTACTCTGGAGGATCAAATCATCCAGGCTAACCCGGCATTAGAGGCCTTTGGGAATGCCAAAACCATCAGGAATGACAACTCCTCCAGATTTGTAAAGTTTTGTTGATAACAGTAACTCATTTGATTGTTTTTTTATGCTTAGGCTTGTACTGTATCTATTTGTCTTGAGTTTAGACTAGTCAGTAATCAGGCAGAAAGAAACTCATGCTTGGAGTGTTACCCTTATCCCAGATTTTCAGGATTGAAATCTATGTGGGGCGGCTCACCTTTATCACTTTACTAGTTACACTTCCGTCACTACCTGCAGTTACCATGTTTCACAGCTTGGTGAAGTTGTCATACTTCTGAAAGTATAATGTGGTTCCTAAATACTCCAGGTATACAGTAATATTCTGACACTGCCCAAGGCTCTTAATGTTTTTTTTCCTTCGTACATTGCAGGGTAAATTTATCCGAATTCACTTTGCAGCCAGTGGGAAGTTGGCCTCTGCTGACATAGAGACATGTAAGTCCCTTTCCTGTGCTTTCATCCAATTTATTTCTATGTTCGCAATGATCAGCTATCTACATAATGCAAACATGTTTACAGATCTGCTGGAAAAGTCCCGTGTCACCTTTCAGCTCAAGGCTGAGAGAGATTATCACATCTTCTATCAGATCTTGTCTCAAAGGAAGCCCGAGCTTCTCGGTAAATAAAAACCTGAGTTTCGAGAACCAGCAACAACACTCCTGTAGAACTAAAATGAAAAATCCAACTTTGGTTCTCCTTTCAGAGATGCTGCTCATCACCAACAACCCTTATGATTATGCCTTCATCTCTCAAGGAGAGACAACAGTAGCCTCAATCAATGATGCTGAAGAGCTAATGGCCACTGATGTGAGTAGAAATGCAACAATAATCTGCACCTGTGCCGCTATTAAGTCATATTAGTTCAATTAATACTTTGGGTATTCTACATTTAAACCTCACAGGCTGTAAATTCAAATAACACACAAAAAATTTTCACTCCAGATGTCAGCTTTAACTTTACATTTCTTTTAGGAGTATTTATAACAGAGTGTCATTGAATCATGAAATGTGAGCGAATACAACTTGAACAGACTGGATTAAATATCTGATGTCAGATGACAGTCCGAGTTTAATGCAGGATTTTGAAGGCTCAGAGAGCAAATACCATGTTATCCCTGGATCTTCCCTGTAACTCTACACTGTACACTCTGATACTATGTAAAAATAAGTAAGAAACACCCCTTTTCTAATTTAGGATGCCTTTGATGTGCTGGGCTTTACTCAAGAAGAAAAGAATAGCATTTACAAGCTGACTGGTGCCATCATGCACTATGGGAACATGAAATTCAAGAACAAGCAGCGTGAAGAGCAGGCAGAGGCAGATGGCACAGAAGGTGAGAGGAGCTCTTTCAAAGCCTGAAAGTTAAACGTGTCTGTATCTGATGCTTACATTGAAAGAATTAAATTTGCATGTTTTTTCTTCAGATGCGGACAAATCCGCTTATCTGATGGGCCTGAACTCTGCTGACCTCATCAAAGGTCTCTGTCACCCAAGAGTCAAAGTAGGAAACGAGTGGGTCACCAAAGGACAAAATGTACAGCAGGTAATAAGATGATCAACAGCTGAATAAGGTTTACATTATGGGTTTATCTGTAAATTCTAAAGCTACAGGGGGATTTCTGCATTAGGTGTACTATGCTATGGGTGCACTGGCTAAAGCAGTGTATGAGAAGATGTTTCTGTGGATGGTGGTGAGGATTAACCAGTCCCTGGACACCAAACAGCCCCGCCAGTACTTCATTGGTGTGCTTGACATTGCTGGATTTGAGATCTTTGATGTAAGAATCCTCAATTCAACAACAACAACAACAACAAAAGAAATAACACAGACAGGACAAACACTAGTAATAACAACAAGTATACTGTTGTCACTTTATTTACAGTTCAACACCTTTGAGCAGCTGTGCATCAACTTCACCAACGAAAAACTGCAACAGTTTTTCAACCACCACATGTTTGTACTGGAGCAGGAAGAGTACAAGAAAGAGGGCATTGAATGGACTTTCATTGACTTTGGCATGGATCTGCAGGCCTGTATCGACCTGATTGAAAAGGTGAAACACTGTACAATTACATGTTCAGCTAAAACTAATGCAAATATAGTCTTTAACAAACACTTATACTTTCTGTCCTTTAGCCCATGGGTATCATGTCCATCCTTGAAGAGGAGTGCATGTTCCCCAAAGCCAGTGATGCCACCTTTAAAGCTAAGCTCTATGACAACCACCTGGGAAAATCCAGCAACTTCCAGAAGCCCAGAGTTGTCAAAGGAAAACCAGAGGCTCACTTTGCCCTGGTTCACTACGCTGGAACTGTTGATTATAATATCAACAACTGGTTGGTGAAGAACAAGGATCCTCTGAATGAGACTGTTGTGGCATTGTACCAAAAGTCGACCGTCAAACTTCTTGCAACTCTCTTTGCAAATTATGCAGGAGCTGACTCGGGTAGGTTTTAAAAAATTACTAGCATCTTAGTTTACAAGTGATTATTAAAGCATCATGTAATAAGCTACTAGCCCAACCTTCCCCTGCCCACTTTCCCACAAATAACAACTGTATCTTACAGCTGAATCTGGTGGGAAGGGCAAAGGTGGAACCAAGAAGAAAGGTTCTTCCTTCCAAACTGTATCAGCTTTGCACAGGGTAATATCAGTATAACTGTACATGTTATAGACTGGTTAATAGAAACATTATTCCTGAATTTAGGACCTTAAAAGTCATTTTGAATTGTAATGTATTTTGAAGGACAATGGCAATTCTTTTCTCTATGATGTGCTATCAGGAGAACCTGAACAAGCTGATGACCAACTTGAGGTCAACTCACCCTCACTTTGTACGCTGCATCATCCCCAACGAGACCAAGACTCCAGGGGCCATGGAGAACCCTCTGGTGATGCACCAGCTGCGCTGTAACGGTGTGCTGGAAGGCATCAGGATCTGCAGAAAGGGTTTCCCCAACAGGATCCTCTATGGAGATTTCAAGCAGAGGTATTACATTCCACTTCTTGGTCATGTGTCTCTTCAAAGAGAGATTTTAATCTCAAAGAGCTTCAAATCAAATCAAATCACTTTTTATTGTCACATCACATGTGCAGGCACACTGGCACAGCACATGCGAGTGAAATTCTTGTGTGCGAGCCCCACAAGCAACAGAGATGTGCAAACACAACAACACAAACGAGCAAAATACAAGAATGGCCAACCTGAAACTAATAAATATATGTACAATATATAATAGTGTATGCATTTCTGGATGTGTATACTAAATATTTTCCTACGTGTGTGTGTGTGTGTGTGTGTGTGTGTGTGTGTGTGTGTGTGTGTGTGTGTGTGTGTGTGTATACACATTTTTACAAATTAAATAGTAAAAAAATAAAATAAAATAATAATAATAATAAAATATACAGAGTTGAATATGTGCAAAACAAGTGGCATTTATATACAGTGTGGAGTGCATAATGTTGAAGTTCCAGTAGTGAAGCTGAGGTGTCTATGACGAGCTTTTGGGTTAACTGATGTTTATTTAAAGAAGAAAAGGATCACATATTATACAATTCCTTCAAAAATTGTAATACTAAGCTCCTAGACACTTACACCTGTGATTTTACAGATATCGCATCCTGAATCCTGCTGCTATCCCTGAGGGCCAGTTCATCGACAGCAAGAAAGGAGCAGAGAAACTTCTTGGGTCTTTGGATATTGATCACAACCAGTATAAGTTTGGTCACACTAAGGTATCAAAAAAGTCAGAAACACATCTATCTATCTATCTGATAGATTTTGAAATATCTGGTAAAAAGTAAAAGTAATTCAACTCTTCAACACTAATATATTAATGTCATTCGTGCTTCTTAAAGGTATTCTTTAAAGCTGGTCTTCTTGGCCAACTTGAAGAGATGAGAGATGACCGTTTATCCCTCATAATCACGGGAATCCAGGCTCGATCAAGAGGTCTGCTCGCAAGAGTGGAATTCCAGAAGATTGTTGAAAGGAGGTCAGACAGACTTAAATATAAATAAGCTGAAAGGAGCAAAAAAACTGTTATTGATCATAATGAGTATGGTTGTACTAATGGTTGATCTTTGACAGGGATGCACTTCTTGTGATCCAGTGGAACATACGTGCCTTCATGGGGGTTAAGAATTGGCCCTGGATGAAGCTTTTCTTCAAGATCAAACCTCTGCTGAGATCTGCTGAGGCAGAAAAGGAGATGGCCAACATGAAGGAAGAATTCCTAAAACTCAAAGAAGCTTATGCAAAATCTGAAGCTCGAAGAAAGGAACTAGAGGAGAAAATGGTGACTCTTCTCCAAGAGAAGAATGACCTGCAGCTCCAAGTTCAGGCTGTAAGTCTAATCACAATATTCCTTATACACTCAACCAGGGATATTGTATCTTATACGCTAATGAATATCATCAAATATTAGGAGCAAGATAATCTTGCAGATGCCGAGGAAAGATGTGAGGGGCTGATCAAACACAAAATTCAGATGGAAGCAAAAGCCAAAGAGCTCTCTGAGAGGCTGGAGGATGAGGAGGAGATGAATGCAGAACTGACTGCTAAGAAGAGGAAGCTGGAGGACGAGTGCTCCGAGCTGAAGAAAGACATCGATGACTTAGAGTTAACTCTAGCTAAAGTGGAGAAAGAGAAGCATGCCACTGAGAACAAGGTATGACTAATTTGATATTTCTATTTCTGACAACAAGGGTATGAAAAAGAGTCATGTGTCTAAGCTGTGCACAGAATTTGTAATACCATCATTTACCTGCAACAGGTCAAGAACCTTGTTGAAGAGATGGCTGCTTTAGATGAGATCATTGCCAAGCTGACCAAGGAAAAGAAAGCTTTACAGGAAGCTCATCAGCAAACTCTGGATGACCTGCAGAGTGAGGAAGACAAAGTCAACACTCTGACCAAGGCCAAGGCTAAGCTGGAGCAGCAAGTGGATGATGTAAGAATTATAATGAACTTATCCACTTTAGCTTAACTTTTTGATTGGTGAACCATTTTCCTTTGTATTATGGAGACATTAGTTTGCTTCTTTCTAATAACATTCAGCTTGAGGGTTCTCTGGAACAAGAAAAGAAGATTAGGATGGATCTTGAAAGAGCAAAGCGAAAGCTGGAAGGAGACCTGAAACTGACCCAAGAGAGTCTCATGGACCTTGAGAATGACAAGCAACAACTTGAGGAGCATTTGAAAAAGTAAGCACGTTCACATCCTAAAAGTTCCAAACAAATTAAGTAAAGCTATATAAGTAGTGCTATAAGTGGCCCTTCCTTCTTCCCCACAGGAAGGACTTTGAGCTCAGCCAGCTTAATAATAAAATTGAAGATGAGCAGGCCATTGCCATTCAGCTTCAAAAGAAACTGAAAGAGCTTCAGGTAATGACTTACTAATATGTGATGCTATCAAAACTAGTTTAACACTTATTAGTGAGAAAGTCTTTAACAGTGATTTTGGCTGTGATCTAGGCCCGTATTGAGGAGCTGGAGGAAGAGCTAGAAGCAGAGAGAGCTGCTCGAGCCAAGGTGGAGAAGCAGAGAGCTGACCTGGCCAGAGAGCTGGAGGAGATCAGTGAGAGGTTGGAGGAGGCTGGAGGAGCCACAGCTGCCCAGATTGAGATGAACAAGAAGAGGGAGGCCGAGTTCCAGAAACTGCGCAGAGACCTCGAAGAGGCCACTCTGCACCACGAAGCCACTACTGCCACACTCAGGAAGAAACAAGCCGACAGTGTTGCTGAGCTGGGAGAGCAGATTGACAACCTGCAGAGAGTCAAGCAGAAACTGGAGAAGGAGAAGAGTGAGCTCAGACTGGAGCTGGATGATGTGGTCTCCAATATGGAACATATTGTGAAGACAAAGGTGTGCTAAAATCACATTATTTGGTAATTTTTTTTCTCCAATGTTAACATAGCCATGTTGACATAGATTTAATACATGCATATTGAACATTTGTGTTGAATTTCAGACTAATCTAGAGAAAGCATGCAGGACTCTGGAAGATCAAATGAATGAGTACAAGACAAAGTTTGAAGAGGCTCAGCGCTGCATCAGTGACTTCAACATGCAGAAAGCAAAACTTCAAACAGAAAATGGTATATTTTTCCTTTACTACAACCTACATGTACTTGGTTTGTATGATAGAAAACACTATCCACTTCAATTTTGTATAAAAGTGTTTAAACCTGAAAAACTCAATTGTTATTCTGAAATCAGACAAGGATTTTTGTGTTCTTTGGGTCTTAACAATAACAATCTACATTTACCATAACATTAGGTGAGCTCTCGAGGCAGCTGGAGGATAAGGATTCCTTGGTGTCTCAACTCACAAGAGGGAAAATGTCCTACACTCAGCAGATTGAGGATCTAAAGAGACAACTGGAAGAGGAGACCAAGGTGAAATAAAGTTTCACTGGTGCCGTCTGGTGCTGCCGGCTGACAGCACCAGACGGTTATTTCCTAAAAAGTGTCACCTCTTCATATAACTTTCTTTTAACAGGCAAAAAGTGCTCTGGCCCATGCAGTGCAGTCTGCTCGCCATGACTGTGACCTGCTCAGGGAGCAGTATGAGGAGGAGCAGGAGGCTAAAGCTGAACTACAGCGTGGCATGTCCAAAGCCAACACTGAGGTGGCTCAGTGGAGGGCAAAGTATGAAACTGATGCCATCCAGAGGACCGAAGAACTAGAAGAGGCCAAGTAAGAGTCTGAAATTTAAATAGATGGTTTATTATCCTAAAGAAACTTTACCGTTTGTCTATCAGATCAGCTTTTTGTTTGTATTATGTTCCTACTAAAATGTAAGACGAACAAAAAGTTTGTCTGTTGGATGACCAAGCAGCTACTTGTAGCAGTTGAATTCACAGTTTAGTTATCCACCACACAGCTGCATTTTAATTAAACAGCTCTGAATGATGATTTCTTAAGGAAAAAGCTGGCTCAGCGTCTGCAGGAGGCTGAGGAGGCTGTTGAAGCAGTGAATGCTAAATGTTCCTCTCTGGAGAAGACCAAACACAGGCTGCAGAATGAGATTGAAGATCTCATGGTGGATGTAGAGAGGTCTAATGCTGCTGCTGCTGCTCTGGACAAGAAACAAAGAAACTTTGACAAGGTGAAACACACTGAAGTGTTTGTGACAAAAGTATCAATATGCAAGGTGGCTTCTAAAGCCTTACACTAGAAACAATCTCAGCACCCACAGGGGTTATTTAAGCAGAATATAAACACACATGCAGCGTGTGGTAGTTTTAAAAATCCACAACAGGCTGCCCCCTTCTGAGCACAATTGTTAAGAGTGAATGTGAATGTTATAAATGCTGTCTTTCCTTCAGCACTATTTCTAATATTGGAATAAGTCCATTGGAATAATCAATCTGGCAAACACAGACTTATTGTTGGCCTTTGTTACACTGCAGGTTCTTTCTGAGTGGAAGCAGAAGTATGAGGAGTCTCAGTGCGAGCTGGAGAGCTCCCAAAAGGAAGCAAGGGCTCTGAGCACTGAGCTTTTCAAACTGAAGAACTCATATGAGGAAGCTCTGGATCATCTGGAGACCATGAAGAGAGAGAACAAGAATTTACAGGGTAGGGTCTGCTGGTGGTGTTTGTGCACAAGATCTGTAGACACAGCATTAAACTTTAAAGTCATCCTAATCGCAGTGTTTGACATCCCATAGAGGAGATTTCTGACATCACTGAGCAACTTGGTGAGAGTGGCAAAAGTATCCATGAACTGGAAAAGTTACGGAAACAACTGGAACAGGAGAAGAGTGAGATTCAGTCTGCTCTCGAGGAAGCTGAGGTACACGCTCCGAATAATTAATAAGACATTTTTAAGTAAAACTAACTGCCATTATGTGTAATTCTGCAACTTCTTGCCCACTAGGCCTCTCTTGAGCATGAAGAGGGTAAGATTCTAAGAGCCCAGCTTGAGTTCAATCAAATTAAAGCTGATATTGAACGCAAACTGGCCGAGAAGGATGAAGAGATGGAGCAGTGCAAAAGAAACCTGCAGAGGACCATCGACACCCTGCAGAGCTCTCTTGAAGCTGAGTGTCGCAGCAGGAATGAGGCTCTGCGGCTGAAGAAGAAAATGGAAGGAGACCTGAATGAAATGGAGATCCAGCTAAGCCAGGCCAACAGGCAGGCAGCCGAGGCCCAGAAACAGCTTAAGGCCGTCCATGCACATATGAAGGTAAGCTAAAAAAAGTGAAAGAATTTTCAGATGTTTTACATTCAAACTGGGTATAAATTTTAATGTGAATAATGTTATCTCATCTAGGATTGCCAAATTCAGCTGGATGACTCTGTTCGGGCCAATGATGACCTTAAAGAGAACATTGCCATTGTTGAGCGACGCAACAACCTTCTTCAGGCTGAACTGGAGGAGCTGAGAGCAGCTCTGGAGCAAACGGAGAGAAGCCGCAAACTTGCAGAGCAAGAGCTGCTGGATGTCAGTGAGCGAGTGCAGCTACTGCACTCACAGGTGAGTTCTGTTTACTGCAACCATGCAGATGTATGAATACTTTTTCTAAAGTGCAGATGGACACTTTTTCTCATATTCTTGCATTGCATACCTTAATAATATACAGAACACCGGCCTGATAAACCAAAAGAAGAAGCTGGAGGCTGATACATCCCAGCTTCAAACTGAAGTGGAGGAGGCAGTGCAGGAGTGCAGGAATGCAGAGGAGAAGGCCAAGAAGGCCATCACTGATGCTGCCATGATGGCAGAGGAGCTGAAGAAGGAGCAGGACACCAGCGCTCATCTGGAGCGAATGAAGAAGAACATGGAGCAAACCATCAAAGACCTGCAGCACCGCCTGGATGAAGCTGAGCAGATCGCCATGAAGGGAGGCAAGAAGCAGGTGCAGAAGCTCGAGGCCAGGGTAAGAATCACAAGTACACAAATGTGAAAAATCACAGGTATTTTTTTTAACTTAATTTAGTTTACTGTCTTTTAGTTGATGTGTTTTTACTAAAATTGTAATAAATGTTTATACTTAATGTAAGCAGCTTTAAAATTTGTGGTGGACCAGAGTCTTTGTAGAAAATGATTTTTGCATCTTTTCAGGTGAGGGAGCTTGAGAATGAGGTGGAGTCGGAGCAGAAGAAAAGCAGCGAGGCAGTGAAGGGAATCCGTAAATACGAGCGACGCATTAAGGAGCTCACATACCAGGTCTTTTTTTTAGACATTTTGAGTACTTAAATAATTAATATTCATATATATTCATATACTTTAAGATAATTGACTCAGTCAGTAATTTCTCAAATCAATTATTATTATTGTGAAATCTACACAAATGAAAACCTGCTATAGTTAATTTTGGACATTGATTCAAGTTTCCTTAACGTCAGCAGCAAGTCCAGGGTGTGACTCTTATTAAAGAATTTAATATCTTCACATTTTTACCTTTACTGTGTTTCAGTTTCAGCAACAGGAAGTTAATAGCACATTTAATGTATAGTTGTGTGATATGAGTAAAGGGGTCTGTGTTCCTGTTACTTCACATAAAATATTAGACGTGCTGCTTTATCTTAGGCAAACATACATTTTCAGTCATAGGAGTCCTCTTATCCTGCCCCTTTATACACAGATTAACAAAATAATTCCCACAGAGTTTTCGGAAATATTACAAAGGTTCATTATTTTCTCTCATCTGTCTCCATGGCTTACTCAGACTGAGGAGGACCGCAAGAATATTCTGCGTCTGCAGGATCTGGTTGACAAACTCCAGCTCAAAGTCAAAGCCTACAAGAGAGCTGCAGAGGAGGCTGTGAGTTTATTCCTAACAAAGTTGTCTCTAACTTTGATTTTTCCTCTTTCTTTTAACCTAAATATTCCTTCCCATACATATACTTTAAGTTTTTGCAGTTTTAAACATAGCTGTTCGATACATACCATATCATATTTTTGCTGCAACACAAACATTTTGGCTACATCTGTGCCGACACCTTTTATTTTACGATGTGTGGCTTCAAGAAACGTCGACTCCCCCATGCCTCTTAATATTGTGGACTGTGTTGTTTTTTAATCCTGTAGGAAGAGCAGGCCAATACTCACCTGAGCAAGTTCCGTAAACTGCAGCACGAGCTGGACGAGGCTGAAGAGAGAGCTGATATTGCTGAGTCTCAGGTCAACAAGCTGCGTGCCAAGAGTCGTGACGTGGGCTCTAAGGTAAGCGGCTTCTCTAGTTTTCAACCCCTGTTATGATGTTCATGATAACTCACCGCGTCATTATCAGTTCAACACGATTAATTTCAAGTTGTTTTTATTCTGCAATTTGTAAAATGGCTCATTAAAAAAGGACACAATAAACACATTCGAAGCGATGCTTTAAAAATCCATTTATTTTGAGTTGTATGGTTTGTTTTAGTGGCATTTACATTAGAGGTTGGTTAGTGGTGCAAGTTTATTTTATTAGTATTATTATTATTTTATCATCTCACAGAAGCCTTCTTCATTTGTCTCATTCAGGTGACAGTTTTCACTAAAAATATGTAGTTTTACATGTTTGTTTTTTACGAGGCTAAAAAATAAAAAATATAACAGATATGAGTCATAAAAAGGGCAGAGGTTGGATGTAACAAACAGCTTTAAGCTATCTCCTGCCATCCACTAAATATATGTATAGTTCTTTTTAAAGACCTCGTGATTAATTTGTGTGTTTATATATTTCCAGCTTTTGGACAGATACTAATTTGTCCTCTTATGCAGTGAATGAAGCTTGCTAACATATTGTCTGTGTTGCTTTACTTAGCCATATTTCTACCTTCTTAAAAAACAACAAATTAAAAAAACAACAACAACAAAACAAACAAAAACGTCTAAATTTCCAGTTATAGCATCATAATTCAGATTTGGAATTAGCTAACTCAGTGAGTTAAAGACACGCCTTGAGCCTTAAATGTGGACAAGCTTTTCAAGATTTTTCAGCTACATTTCTGGTCTCATGAAACATTCGTGTTGATTTTGTCCAAGCCGACATGATGCAATAACAGAATCCTGACCCACGCTCTGATGTTGTTTTTGCCAAGTGGTTGTTATTCTCTGATATCAGTGCACTGGACAGCGATCAATGTTGTGATGTCATCATAGAGAGTCCTGCTGATTTATGTTATTTGCTTATTTTACTTATTTATTCTCAAGCTTTGCCTTATTGGTTAGATTTTGCAGTGTGATTTAATAGAGGTGGGAATCACCATACATCCCACGATACGATATTATCACAATACTTAACGCACGATACGATATTATTGCAATTTTTAAAAATATTTTGCGATATTCAGATTCGGTACATAAAGGTAAACTTTATCAATATTCATTTTATCTAATATCAAAGTCTCGCACTCAGTCTTTCTATCATTTCAGTCAGTTTTATTGTTGACAAACTGAACGGTTTGTATTACAGTCTAGTCCAACTTAACTGAATGCAACCATCTGGTACAATTATAGCTATTCTGAACTATGCAATTTATGAAAACTATGCAGCCCATTTAGCAACTGAAGAATTTGAAAGTAAATTAAAACAAAATATAATTTTACATTAAATAAAAAAGTTTTAAACTTAATTAAAATAAAACATGTCTTAAATTAAAATAAGTAAACTGTCATGTTTATTGCTGCCAAAAAAAACTTAAACACATTTGGACAGTGAAGGAATGTCAGGATTCTTGCTCAGAAAAAGGATCAACATGCTCTGAAGTCAGAGCACAAAAACCTATTTTTGTAACAAAATATCGATTTCTGCTGTCCCTGTATCGATACATTATTAGCAAACAAAATATCACGATACTACACAGTATCGATTTCCCCCCCCACCCCTATGATTTAATAACATTGACCATTTTCATTTGCAGAGAATACATTCTTGAAAAAAAATCAATAATATTCTGAAATCGAAATATTAATCTTGTAGATTAGAATAGTTTAATAAAATATCAGTTTAAATGTCAAAACAATAAATTCTTCTTGAGGTAGACACTGATATGATGAATTGAGGACTATTATATATAATGTATAATATTATATAACAAAGAATAACAGAATAAGGAAGGTTAAGATGTATTTGACGGGTGGAGGATTTTACAAATTTCCCAAAAGTGCCCCAAATATCCCAAACTCAAGAACATCGGCAGACAAAGCAATACTTAATCTTCATCAGTGTCATAACTGAATTTTAAGCCCAGCTCTCACTGTTGTTGCTACTTGCAGTATTTTCAGTGAATTTGTTGAATGTAAGATCATTGCTGGTATTTAGAATTTAAACATGAAAATAAAATAAATGTCTTTTGAGTAAAATGATATCTACGATAAAAGTAGAGATAAAAACACATTTTTGGCTTAGCTGTAACTTTTTAGCTAGGCAGGTTATAAATATTAGTATAGAATGAAATGATAAGTAGAGACGCTCATCAGCTACACTCAACTATGGAAGCCTATGCTTCTCAGTGACTAAAAGTCTTTTCTATTCAGCTAATATGTATTTTAATATAACAGTGGTTAGCACTGTTGCCTCACAGCAAGAAGGTCCTGAGTTTAATTCCACCATCACGCCGGTGTCTTTCTGTGTGGAGTTTGCATGTTCTCCCTGTGCTTGCGTGGGTTCTCTCCCGGTTCTCTGGCTTCCTCCCACCATCCAAAGACATGCAGTTAGTGGGGCAGGTTAATTGGAAACTCTAAATTACCCATAGGTGTGAATGCGGGAGTGAATGTAAGTGTGAATGGTCGTCTGTGTCTATGTGTTAGCTCTGTGACAGACTGGCAACCTGTACCAGTGTACCTCGCCTCTCACCATGAGACAGCTGGGGTGGGCTCCAGCCCCCCACGACCTTGATACAGGATAAGCGGAAGCGAATGGATGGATCGATGGGAATATTAGTTTTAAGGCAGCAACTACTGGTGTACTTATTGTCCGACACATTTGAGTGTTGTTAGTCCTCAGTCACTAATCTGTCTCTCATTGTTTGCTTTCTTATCATTCTTCATCACAGAAAGGGCTAGATGAGGAGTGAAACTCACAGACGGCCACCTAAGACCTTTGGGATCTTCTCTATTGGTTCTCCTTTGTCTCCAAAGTAACTGTAGAATAAAGCAAAGTGCATTCAAATTAATGTGTGCTTATTCATTTTTAAGTAGCACCACATAAAGTCGTCAATAATAACATATAAAACTTACATTTCACGTGTTCATCACTGACAAAATACCAATGTTTTTGAAGGTATAAAAATTCTATAAAGTACCAAAGAATTCAAGGACAAACTGATATTAAGTGTAAGGTGTTACCACATTAACAACATGTGAAGCTAATCAGTTTACTAATCACTATATTTTTTACACAGGATCATGTTTGGGGTGTGATGTTAGGTGGGTAACTTCTGCCACCTTGTGTTGAATTCTGTGCTGTTTTCTGATATTCATTCACAGTTGCAGCTGCAAATCTGCAAGGTTTTATTAACTGTTAGTGGGTATTCTGAAAATATTTTCCACCCTATTTACAATCATTTCATACAGCATATGCCACAGAAATAGATTTCTGCAAATGCAGATTTCATTCTGTGTGAAGCCTTTAAAACTCAATCCAGCAAGTTTTTGAGATTTATCGAGCTGCAGTAATCAAAGTAGACAAAAATATGTTTAGGAAAGAAATAGAAAAGCTATAATGAGAGTCTGTATTCAGCTTAAATTTACTTGCAATGGTCTAAAAAATGCTGTGTCAGAAGTTGTTTTTTTATAATAAATCTGAGGGAGGAATAATGGTAATTTTATGGTTGCTAAACAGAATGAAGCCTAAAAATTATTTCCACAATAAAGTGTAATTTTCAAAGTAAAAGTGCTTGTATGTCTCTTACTCAGTCTTGTCCCATACCACTGATCCTGATGTCTTAAAATTAGCTGCAAAGTTTTTTTAGTGAAGAGACTTCATAATGTGACACGTGTTCAATGAAATAACTGTAACGTGATGAGTTCTTTGCCATCAGCACAATACCACTTGTTATCTTATGCTACTATATACACAAGGACCATTGGTGAGTGTGGAGGCAGTGCTAGAAATAGTTACTTTCACTAAGTAAAAGGAGAGAGAAAGAAAATACTCTCAGTTTAAAATACTCCAACAATGTGATTGAATAGCAGAAAATGATTGAATAAATATGATTAAAATCTTCCCTAAAACCAGAGGAGGACAGTATTAGAATCTCTACGTGCAGAACAATGAAACAAACAAATTCAAGAGTAAATTATTTACTATATTTATGATGTGCATTTTTAACTTTATATCTCTGTGTGTGTTTTTTGTAACACATTATAATCTGGTCAAATATAAAAACAGTGTAATTAGTTGAGTATAATTGTTGTAACATAATATCCTGATGATTTAGACCAGGCTGTAACTAAACAACATTGGTTAAAGAAGTCTCGTGTCTAATGCACTAAACAACTGTTGGACATATCTCAGGTTTGCTTACAATCTCTCACTGTGATATACGGATATTTTAACGCTGTAAAACAAAACAACTAATAAGAATTATTCTTTAAAAGACATCATCAATTTTCACTGTGCTACTTTCAGAGAAAATGTATCACATTAAATCCAAATATAGATGGAAATAAACCATATAAACACACACAAAAAAGAAACTAGAGTATGTCTAAGAAAATAAGAGCACATTTTACAGCAAATGTATTCCTATTTGAATCTTTGACAGGCTTACCGTTCATTATGCTTCTGCAGCAGGACAGTAGAGACTGAATGAAGCACACCTTCTTGTGCTGTCAGTGGTTTAGGTGAAAGCTGACCCTGATCTAACACAGCCCAAAGGTCTTCACTATTAATGGAGAGATTATAAGAAAATAAGCGAATTGCTTCGTGTTATTCTTTCCTATCCAGACTTTGAGACACACACAACCATCTAAGCCGTGGCTTTGTTTGTCTTTCTTTTGACTCTTTGGGGCTTGACAGCCTTTTAATACCGTCACCTCTGTGCTGCAGGCTTCTGTGTGTCAACTACTTAACATCTAGGCCTTTGATGTTTAGAAATACTTTAGGATTATTAGACAGACACCCCCAGCATAAAGTGACACCATTTATATTTTCCATGAAAGAACATGTGACCTTACCTTAGAGGGGTTAGGCAGCTAGATGAGGGATGGAAGCCAGGAAGGGACCAAAGAGCAGATGAAGATTTCCACAGGGGCTTAAACAGCTGAGAATGAGAATGAGTCCAACAATGTGAAAGCAATCTCTGATCCACTGGAACACTGCTCTGCACCACAGTGAAGGTCATTCTCATTTTACCATAGGAAACCAAATTTCTAATTCCCTCAGTTATTAAGGGCTGATAATGGAGATCTGTCTGCGTCACATAAAGTCTCTGCTTCTCCCCACGACAATGTTCATCTAATTTTAATGTTCAATGACTGTGGGCAAAGAAAATACTTGGCATAAAACCCTAATTAGCTAAAACTTCCCAGTGCTTTAATGCAAACATTTAGAAAACACCATCAAACAGATACATTTCAACATATGGAGCATTTTCAGTGATGTGCACCTGTTACCCCCCGTCCATCGTGACATCAAAGAATGCACTTCTGCTACTGCCGCCCTTCACAATCAGAGAGAAAAAATCCAGACAAGAATTTCACAGGGTTATCTTTATCCTCAAGGCCAAAGGAGAGGGAACAATGCCATGACGACACTGTGAGACAAAGGGTGAAGACCAAACTGGGCAGAACAGTGGTGAGTGATCCCTGATCTTAGCTCTCACTTGACAACAGCTGCTATACTTTGTTTCAGCAGCAGTGACTCCAGAAATGCTTTTCACCTTCCTTTCACATGCCTGACCTTTGCTGAAGTTTGCCTTTCTGATTAAACATCTTAGCATGAGCAATGAGGCCAAAGCTGTTCA
The DNA here is from genome assembly GCF_057381845.1 of Rhamphochromis longiceps. NCBI lineage: Eukaryota > Metazoa > Chordata > Actinopteri > Cichliformes > Cichlidae > Rhamphochromis > Rhamphochromis longiceps. Next base: position 33,148,647 of record NC_140574.1, read on the forward strand.
AGAGGTACAATATTTTAGGAGCAAATTAGTCTTTTTAATTTTGCTTGTCTACTTTGTTTGGAATTTGGAAAAGGGGCATTGAATTGACTGGTGCTAAGTAGTAAAATGAAAGTTACTGTTTGTAACCAGGTTTTGAATGAATTATTGTCATAACCCCTGAATCTAAACAGACCATTTGCTCTTGGTTTTGTTGCTTTGCCTTGTATGCAAGTTGTAATCAGGAAAGATTATCAGCTGCTGTAAGCAAACAACCAACACCATGTGACAATAATGACTTTATAGAACAGAGGCTGAAGATTCTTCAGACATAGTGAATACATGTGGATTATTCTAGTAAGTAAAACCCAGACAAATATAAATATTAAGATTGTAAATATGACTTGAAGTATTAAACTGAATTTCATCAGTATTACAAACAATATATAAAGTTACCCGTTACGAATTAAACGAATAAAATAAGAGTCACTTGATATCAAGCCTGTCCCTGATCCCCACCTCTTGCCCTCCCCTTTCTTTGTCCTGTATTGTTCTCGCCCTGCTTGTCACAAGGTGAACGCAACAAATAGCAGCAGTACAACTTACCCAATTAGGAGAATGCTTTTTTAATGTGTAACCTTTCTCCAAAAATTCAGGCCATATTTGGTGGATAAAGAACCTTTATTAAAGGATGAAGGGCAGATGTCAGCTGCAGGGCTCTTCACTCCACTTGATTGAAGGTTTAGAGTCAAAGGTAAGCAAAACATTTACATATAATTTAATGTTCAGAATAGAAGGTCACCATACTTTACATGTACATCGTATTAGTGTGGGGTAATAAATTATGATGCTGTGTGGTAGTGGTAATGGAATTTTTCTTGTTTTGCTTTTTCTTCTGGTCTAAACAGCAAGTCCTGACAGATCCTGCTCTTCTTTTTGGAATCCAACCCACCCTAGGTAAAAGCTGTGCTTGGTTTGAGTTGAACGGGAATGACCCTCAGTTAGGACTTACGTTTTTGTGGTTTAACTACAAATGTGCAAGTTTTATTGTTAATACTCTAAGTAAGTGGGTGTCTATTCTCATCATGGTTTTTATGGCATAATTCTGTATTGAAATTCAAAGTATTAAAACACGAGTTTTGAATGGTGTAAGGATTGTACGGCAGCTTGAGGCAAAGCTGAGATTTTGTAATTCGGCAACGTAAATAAAACTGACTGAAAGTCTTTTGCCTCTGTACATATTAGTTTTTGACTGACACCACACTATTGCAGCAATAAAAAAATGTCATGAGTGGGTGGGCGGGTGGCATTCTTGGTCTGCAACAACAGTTATGAGAGTGGTACGTGTGACACTCACATGAATGTCATAATACAAGATTTTGCAGCAGAACACTGCATTGTAATGACATGATTGCTGTTCTTCTGTTTTGATGTTGTAGCTTATTCCTGCATCTTTTCGCACTTTACCTGGTAACTGATGGCTAAACGACTGCAGTTCACACCGTTAATAATCGTCAATGAATGATTCTAGCTTGCATTCATTGTTAGAGACTAACGTTCACATTTGTAACAGGTTGAAAAATGGGGGATGCTGCCATGAAAGAGTTTGGGGCGGCGGCTCCTTACCTGAGAAAGTCAGATAAGGAGCGTCTGGAGGCCCAGACTCGCCCATTTGATATGAAGAAAGAGTGCTTCGTTCCTGACCCTGAAGTTGAGTACGTTAAAGCAACCATCACTAGCCGCGATGGCGACAAAGTCACTGCTGACACCGAATTTGGAAAGGTGAATAAAGTTCAGGTTCTGCATAAGTGTGTACATGTGTCTACGAAGGACTTTGGTGCTGTTTTGGTTAACATGGCTGTTAACTGTTTGATTTCCATTTGCAGACCGTCACAGTGAAGGAGTGCGATGTGCACCCTCAGAACCCGCCAAAGTTCGATAAAATTGAAGACATGGCGATGTTCACCTTCCTCCATGAACCAGCTGTGCTGTTTAACCTCAAAGAGCGTTACGCAGCGTGGATGATCTACGTGAGCTGACAGCACAACACGCTAACTGCCCTCCCACAAATTCTACATATTTGACACTTTGCTCTCCTCTTTTCACCAACTATCAGACCTACTCTGGGTTGTTCTGTGTGACTGTCAATCCCTACAAGTGGCTGCCAGTCTACAATCAGGAGGTGGTTGCTGCCTACAGAGGAAAGAAGAGGACTGAAGCTCCTCCTCATATCTTCTCCATCTCTGACAATGCCTACCAGTACATGCTGGCAGGTACAAATATCCCTTTTAGCATTCATCTTGATTGACATTTTGTTTGGACATCGTCGCATTTTCCCTGATTTTCTGATATTCTCTTGCTGACAGACAGAGAAAACCAGTCAATCCTTATCACGTAAGTAACTTTACCAACAAGGGTCTTTTTTCAGCAGTTAAGAGTTATACTTCTTGGTCTTGAAATGTATGTCTTTTTCTACTCAGTGGAGAATCTGGAGCTGGAAAGACTGTCAACACCAAGCGTGTCATTCAGTACTTTGCCAGCATTGCTGCTGTCCCAAGTGGGAAGAAAGATCCAGCTGCAGAGAAGAAGGTTTTCAAACATTTTCAATTCAATTCAATTCAATTCAGTTCAATTCATGGGTATGTGTATAGCACCAAATCACAGCAACAAGTGCCTCAAGATGCTTTTCACAATCACAATTCCACTTGGGAAGCTTTGCACTTTAGATCTTGTCTTTGATTTTCACATCAGGGAACCCTGGAGGATCAAATTATCCAGGCTAACCCCGCTCTAGAGGCCTTTGGCAATGCCAAGACCATCAGGAATGACAACTCCTCCAGATTTGTGAGTGTCTTTAGATTCTTCTTTCCCTTTATCATCTCCATCTTTTTCTTCTAGCTACTCCCTTTAGGGGTCACCACAGTGGAATATCTGCCTCAACTTCACTCTATCCCTTGCATTCTCCTTTGTCACACCAACCCTGTGCATGGCTATATGATGACTAAAATCTGCTTTTTTCCACCTAACAGGGGAAATTCATCCGTATTCACTTTGACAACCGAGGAAAGCTGGCCTCTGCTGACATTGAAACTTGTAAGTAACTGTGTTTATGTGGAAAATTTGAAAGTAGACTTAACCAGAGGTGGGACCAAGTCATTGTTTTGCAAGTCTCAAGTAAGTCTCAAGTCTTTATCCTCAAGTCTCAAGTCAAGTCTCAAGTAATGTCAGACAAGTCAGAGTCGAGTCTCAAGTCACTGGTGTAAAAGTCCGAGTCAAGTCACAAGTCTGAAACTTTGAATTTCAAGTCCTTTCGAGTCTTTAAAAAAAAAAGAAAGAAAAAAGCATGTTGCAGTTATATGCTAAATGTAAATATTAGACCATGTAATTTTAAAATCTGTGTTTTTCTCAACACATGACAAAATAGTGAACTTAGAAAATATACACAAATTGTGAAATTGCACCTCTTTAAAATGCAGCTCAATTAAAGCTAGCTCCAAGAATAATTTTCACCGACAGTTCTGAGATAAGCTGCATGTTATTCTTGGATGCGGTTGTAGGACTGGCTTTAAAAATCGCATGACAAAAATATCATACATATTAAAAAAAACTGCATCACCAACGTAGCCTGGACAACATTTGCTAGTTAGATGAAGTCAGCTATCTCATCCTAGCATATTTATATGCATATTTATAATCATACGGTTCTTGGAGTGAGTGCTCATGAAGTTTAGTAACTTCCGGTCACTGCAACAAGCCCAGGTACAGTTTACCGACGGATGGGTACAGGACCTTGAAATGCACCGTGTAGAAAGTAAAGACCATCGTACCTATCATAAGTTTACCAGTCTCACAAATTGTCTTCATAAATACACATTCCTTAACCGTTTATTAATAAGACCTTTGAGCTCAACGGTAATTAATTAGTAGTGGAAATAATTTCTGGTACGCGTTACAGAAATGAAGCAGTGACAATAATACTGTATGCTGTAATCACACTGGGCAATTAGTGATACAAAAAACCTGTTTTATCCTGTGAATAAAAGTATGTTTTTGTCAATGTACCATAATAACAGAAGCGAAACGCAATATTGTGTCAGGACAATTCACTAAGAAAAATGACGTATTAACTACTAAAAAACACTGACCTTCGTGTAAATGCTTGGAGCAGACTAACCTGTGAGCTGGAGTGTTCTGGGACGTTACATTTGATCTTTGAATGGCTGCAATCCAGGCCATCCGTCGCGTCTTTGTTACTTCGGAAACATGGCTTGAACAATTTCTCTTCAACGTCGTAATCCGATAACAACCGATCTCTTTACTCGTCGGCTTCCTGTGGCTGTCATGCGACCGGCTATTGCAGTTAATAATACAACGGCTTCTTGACATTTTTGTGTTTCTTTTTATCGCTGTGTGACTGATTTCAATTGAAAGCCTGTGTGCGCTAGTACCTCTTGCCACGAGTTCCCAGAATCCTTTGCGGTTTACCCCTGAATGACGTCACATTTTCAATCTCTATATAATATGCATGTTAAATTTTATATTTGGGGTGAAATATCAAGTCTTTTCAAGTAAACCGGTTCAAGTCCAATTCAAGTCCCAAGTCATTGGTGTAAAAGTCCAAGTCAAGTCACAAGTCTTAGAACATTTTTTCAAGTCAAGTCTAAAGTCATAAAATTAATGACTCGAGTCTGACTCGAGTCCAAGTCATGTGACTCGAGTCCACACCTCTGGACTTAACTATTACATGCAACTTATCTGTATACCAGATAAGTTACAAATAATTGATTTCTCTTACAGACCTTCTAGAAAAGTCTCGTGTGACCTTCCAGCTCAAAGCTGAGAGGGACTACCACATTTTCTACCAGATCCTGTCTCAGATAAAGCCTGAACTTCTGGGTACACAGTCATTAACCTTAAGAACTATCACTATATGGAAAACAGCTAGACATTTTGTAATTTTATATTTTTCTATCTCCTTAGAGATGCTGCTCATTACCAACAACCCTTATGACTACGCCTTCATCTCCCAAGGAGAGACAACAGTAGCCTCTATCAATGATTCTGAAGAGCTGATGGCCACTGATGTGAGTTGAATCTTAGATGCACTGCGGCAATTTTAGTCGAAAATTCAAAAGCAAAAACGAAAATAGTAAAATAATGTTTTTGATTTTTGTCAGGAAGCCTTTGATGTTCTGGGCTTCACTCAAGAAGAGAAGAACAGTATTTACAAGCTTACTGGTGCAATCATGCACTATGGCAACATGAAGTTTAAACAGAAGCAGAGAGAAGAGCAGGCAGAGGCTGATGGTACTGAAGGTGAGAGAAGACTATTGACAAACTACAGTCAGTGAGGATCTCTGTGGGCACTGATGACTTTAAATCAAAACTGCTATTTTGCCACAGATGCTGACAAAGTAGCTTATCTGATGGGCCTGAACTCTGCTGACCTCATCAAAGGTCTCTGTCACCCAAGAGTCAAAGTAGGAAATGAGTGGGTCACCAAGGGACAAAATGTGGCCCAGGTGAGATAATATGAAACTTTTGGAGAATTCCAAAATAATTCCCTAAACTTTATCAAGGTGTACTTTTATGCATTTCCTTGTTAGGTGAACTATGCTATCGGTGCGCTGTCAAAGTCAGTGTATGAGAAGATGTTTCTGTGGATGGTAATAAGAATCAACCAGTCCCTGGACACCAAACAGCCTCGGCAGTATTTTATTGGGGTGCTTGACATTGCTGGATTTGAGATCTTTGATGTGAGTTTGGAAATATTATATTCTTCTTATATGGTAGTCCTGGATGTAAAATACAATTTAAATCCTGATCATACTGTTGTCCGTCTCGCTTCAGTTCAACACCTTTGAGCAGATGTGCATCAACTTCACCAACGAAAAACTGCAACAATTTTTCAACCACCACATGTTTGTACTGGAGCAGGAAGAGTACAAGAAAGAGGGCATCGAATGGACTTTCATTGACTTTGGCATGGATCTGCAGGCCTGTATCGACCTGATTGAAAAGGTGAAACACTGTACAATTACATGTTCAGCTAAAACTAATGCAAATATAGTCTTTAACAAACACTTATACTTTCTGTCCTTTAGCCCATGGGTATCATGTCCATCCTTGAAGAGGAGTGCATGTTCCCCAAAGCCAGTGATGCCACCTTTAAAGCTAAGCTCTATGACAACCACCTGGGAAAAACCAGCAACTTCCAGAAGCCCAGAGTTGTCAAAGGAAAACCAGAGGCTCACTTTGCCCTGGTTCACTACGCTGGAACTGTTGATTATAATATCAACAACTGGTTGGTGAAGAACAAGGATCCTCTGAATGAGACTGTTGTGGCATTGTACCAAAAGTCGACCGTCAAACTTCTTGCAACTCTCTTTGCAAATTATGCAGGAGCTGACTCGGGTAGGTTTTAAAAAATTACTAGCATCTTAGTTTACAAGTGATTATTAAAGCATCATGTAATAAGCTACTAGCCCAACCTTCCCCTGCCCACTTTCCCACAAATAACAACTGTATCTTACAGCTGAATCTGGTGGGAAGGGCAAAGGTGGAACCAAGAAGAAAGGTTCTTCCTTCCAAACTGTATCAGCTTTGCACAGGGTAATATCAGTATAACTGTACATGTTATAGACTGGTTAATAGAAACATTATTCCTGAATTTAGGACCTTAAAAGTCATTTTGAATTGTAATGTATTTTGAAGGACAATGGCAATTCTTTTCTCTATGATGTGCTATCAGGAGAACTTGAACAAGCTGATGACCAACTTGAGGTCAACTCACCCTCACTTTGTACGCTGCATCATCCCCAACGAGACCAAGACTCCAGGGGCCATGGAGAACCCTCTGGTGATGCACCAGCTGCGCTGTAACGGTGTGCTGGAAGGCATCAGGATCTGCAGAAAGGGTTTCCCCAACAGGATCCTCTATGGAGATTTCAAGCAGAGGTGTCTGTTAGATAATTGGAAAATATAAGCAACATCAAATTTCTTAGTTATCCATTCTGGTGTGTTTTTGTGGTTTGACATTTTATGTAATATAAAATAAAGTTGAAATGCTCACTTTTTTCCCCCAGGTATCGCATTTTAAACCCAAGTGCTATTCCTGAAGGACAGTTCATCGATAACAAAAAGGCTTCAGAGAAGCTTTTGGGCTCTTTAGATATAGATCACAACCAGTACAAACTGGGTCACACCAAGGTCAGTACTGATAGAACAAATTTTGGCATATGCTGTTATTCTTGGTGTTATCATGTCCATGATGATAATAAAGTGGTCAAGAGTAATTCTAACACACACAAAAAGTGCCTTCAACATGGGTTTCTTGATCTTAGGTATTCTTCAAAGCTGGGTTGCTTGGACTGCTGGAGGAGATGCGAGATGACCGTTTAGCTCTAATCATCACGAGGATACAAGCAAGATCCCGAGGTGTTCTTGCAAGAATTGAATTTCAGAAGATTGTTGAACGCAGGTATTTGGTACAATGAAACTCCGATTTCAAATCAGTTCAAAAGTTACATAAAAAATGGAATATCAAAGAAATGACAAAACATTTTAATAAAGGTAGCATTCGTCTTCCTTTCATTAACTGAAAGTCAAAAACACCGCTAGGTTGTGTGCTATGGTCTTTAGTTTTGAGGAGGTTTCACAACATTACTTTTAGGATCAGGTGAAGTCCAAAAGTTTGAACCAAATGAGTTTGGTGTAAAAGTCCTCTGACACTGTATTGTAGTCTCAATACCTTACACTATCCTAGCAAGCTATTTTATTTTCCTTGGAACACTGAAAACATCTTCATAAAGGGTACAAATTAAATAAAGAACGTAATTTATTTATTCATTAATGTTGGTTCTGCGCTTTAGCAGGCCCGCTAGCTCAGAGACTCATCACCCATGAAGAAAGCAAGACAACAACTTAACCGGTCTTTACTTGATAGCAAGGGAAGGCTGGTCGGAACCAGGCTCTTGGAGCTGAACGCTCCTCACCTGTTTCCCAGCCAACTTCAAAGAAACAGCCTTCCCTGCAGCCTTTTATTCAGTGAATACAAGCACCACCCATATGGTCACAAAAAGTTAAAACACTGTGTGTGTGTGTGTGTGTGTGTGTGTGTGTGTGTGTGTGTGTGTGTGTGTGTGTGTGTGTGTGTGTGTGTGTGTGTGTGTGTGTGTGTGTGTGTGTGTATACATGACTTCCCGCCACACAATATATGCTTACAACTGTTTAACCACATTTCCTAGTTATCCACAGGACATCTCCCCACACCCGTATATGGCCTAACTTTAATGGTTTAATGGTTAGGCTAGATGAGTATGGCTAAATGGCCGTGAGTGAACATCCTCCACAAGATAAGGAAACCAGAATCTCACATGGACTGTGCCTCCGGTTAAACATTCCAGCCTCCCCAGCATTCAACAGGCCGGGGAGGAGAACAAAAGAATATCTAAACATGCTGTTTAAGGCAAAGTTTACAAATTTAAGTACAACAATGGCAACATTAAACAATTTACTCTGGCAATTAATATTTTCAGGTTTATTTAGATATAATAGATACTTTCACACTCACAAACTGAAGACTGAAAAAACGATTCATTGACATTAAATAAGCAGAGTCTGGATTACTACAGAATTTTTTACAAGTCAAATGTCTGCAGGGATGCTCTTCTTGTGATCCAGTGGAACATCCGTGCCTTCATGGGGGTCAAAAATTGGCCCTGGATGAAGATGTTCTTCAAGATCAAACCTCTGCTGAAGTCAGCAGAGACTGAGAAAGAGATGGCCAACATGAAGGAAGAGTTTGCCAAACTGAAAGAGGCTTATGCAAAATCAGAAGCCCGCAGGAAAGAACTGGAAGAGAAAATGGTCACTCTTCTCCAAGAAAAGAACGACCTGCAGCTCCAAGTTCAGGCTGTATGTTAAAGGATAGTTTCTTACAGTATGACAACAAATATCAACATCACATGTATTGTGTGTGTTTGTCGGCTTAATGCGTATGTCATACTTTTTGTCTTCAGGAGCAAGACAATCTATGTGATGCTGAAGAAAGATGTGAGGGGCTGATCAAGAGCAAAATTCAGCTGGAGGCCAAAATCAAAGAGCTGACAGAGAGACTGGAGGATGAGGAGGAGATGAATGCAGAACTGACTGCTAAGAAGAGGAAGCTGGAGGACGAGTGCTCCGAGCTGAAGAAAGACATCGATGACTTAGAGTTAACTCTAGCTAAAGTGGAGAAGGAGAAGCATGCCACTGAGAACAAGGTACTTGATGTTTCTATTTCTGACAACAAGGGTATGAAAAAGAGACGTTTCTAAACTGTGCACAGAATTTGTAATACCATCATTTACTTGCAACAGGTCAAGAACCTTGTTGAAGAGATGGCTGCTCAGGATGAGATCATTGCCAAGCTGACCAAGGAAAAGAAAGCTTTACAGGAAGCTCATCAGCAAACTCTGGACGACCTGCAGAGTGAGGAAGACAAAGTCAACACTCTGACCAAGGCCAAGGCTAAGCTGGAGCAGCAAGTGGATGATGTAAGAACTTTTAAATAATAATACTTTTTTATGTATTTACATTTTATATATATTTACTTTTTATATATATTTACTTTTTTCCCCACAGCTTGAGGGGTCTTTAGAACAAGAAAAGAAAGTCCGTATGGACCTTGAGCGAGCAAAGAGGAAGCTTGAAGGAGACCTCAAGTTAGCTCAAGAAAGTATCATGGACCTAGAAAATGATAAGCAGCAGCTCGAAGAGAGGCTGAAGAAGTAAGAATTAAGAACTGAACGTCTAACACTTGTTTTCATAACAAAGTTATTTTGTACCAGCAAAATATATTTTTTCCATCCACAGGAAAGATTTTGAGATTAGTCAACTGAACGGTAAAATAGAAGATGAACAAGTAATGAGTGCCCAGCTCCAGAAAAAACTGAAGGAGTTGCAGGTGATAAAAGAATAGAACAAAGTGTGAAAAGTGGTGAAAAGTAACGTAGAGCAACAAAATTTCATGTCAAGGTTTGCTTTTGACTCCGATCTAGGCTCGTATTGAGGAGCTGGAGGAAGAGCTAGAAGCAGAGAGAGCTGCTCGAGCCAAGGTGGAGAAGCAGAGAGCTGACCTGGCCAGAGAGCTGGAGGAGATCAGTGAGAGGTTGGAGGAGGCTGGAGGAGCCACAGCTGCCCAGATTGAGATGAACAAGAAGAGGGAGGCCGAGTTCCAGAAACTGCGCAGAGACCTCGAAGAGGCCACTCTGCACCACGAAGCCACTACTGCCACACTCAGGAAGAAACAAGCCGACAGTGTTGCTGAGCTGGGAGAGCAGATTGACAACCTGCAGAGAGTCAAGCAGAAACTGGAGAAGGAGAAGAGTGAGCTCAGACTGGAGCTGGATGATGTGGTCTCCAATATGGAACAAATTGTCAAGGCAAAGGTAAGTTACTTTCAGGTATTAGGGTTTGTTCTCATTGCCAAATCAAACATTAATTTTATAATTGTGTACATGATTGGCCATCTACTGCTTTTTGTTCACAGAACAACTTGGAGAAAATGTGCAGGTCTCTGGAAGACCAGATGAATGAATATAAAACAAAATCAGAAGAGGGACAGCGTGCCATCAATGACTTCACCATGCAGAAAGCAAAGCTTCAAACTGAGAACGGTATGCATTAGACCTGAACAGCATATTTTAGTTGTGCCAGTGTGCGGTACTGAATTGAATGTTATGCTTAAATAAGGTGAACTTTCGAGGCAGCTTGAGGAAAAGGATTCTCTGGTGTCTCAACTCACGAGAGGAAAACAGTCGTACACTCAGCAAATTGAAGACCTGAAAAGACAACTGGAGGAAGAAGTCAAGGTAGCAAATAATCATCAGTGTAACCTCATTAGGTAGAGACCATTGGTACACCCAGTGCATAAAGATACATTTTCTTTTAGGCCAAGAACGCATTAGCCCATGCAGTGCAGTCTGCTCGCCATGACTGTGACCTGCTCAGGGAGCAGTATGAGGAGGAGCAGGAGGCTAAAGCTGAACTGCAACGTAGCATGTCCAAGGCCAACTCTGAGGTGGCTCAGTGGAGAACCAAGTATGAAACTGATGCCATCCAGAGGACCGAAGAACTAGAAGAGGCCAAGTAAGCCAAATACACTAAGTCCACGAACTCAGCAAAGGTAAAGAGCGTTTAACCACAAATACATATTTTCATCACCTAGAAAGAAGCTGGCTCAGCGTCTGCAGGAGGCTGAGGAGGCTGTTGAAGCAGTGAATGCTAAATGTTCCTCTCTGGAGAAGACCAAACACAGGCTGCAGAATGAGATTGAAGATCTCATGGTGGATGTAGAGAGGTCTAATGCTGCTGCCGCTGCTCTGGACAAGAAACAAAGAAACTTTGACAAGGTTTTCATCCGGCACTTATTATTTCACTGAAGCGGAAGGTCAATCTTTTATCTAAAATGAAAACTTTCTTGTAGGTCTTGGCAGAGTGGAAACAGAAGTACGAGGAGTCTCAAACAGAGCTGGAGAGCTCTCAGAAAGATGCCAGGTCTCTGAGCACTGAGCTCTTCAAACTGAAGAACTCCTATGAAGAATCTCTTGAACATTTGGAGACCATGAAGAGAGAGAACAAGAACTTACAAGGTGACTTAATTACCCATTAAAATCATACATGAACAGTTTGTTCACAGTATAACGGCATTTATTTTTTACAATATGCCCTCAGAGGAAATATCTGACCTCACTGAACAAATTAGCGAAGGTGGAAAGAATATTCATGAGCTTGAGAAGATTCGAAAGCAGTTGGAACAAGAGAAGTCTGAGATACAGACAGCTCTGGAGGAAGCAGAGGTAAGCTGCTGCATACTGGCCTTTTTCAAATTTGAAAGATTTTAGGTTGTGAGGATTAATTCATTACAAGTTATGTAGTCATTGTGTCTAATTTCTATTTGTGACAGGCCACACTGGAGCATGAGGAAGGGAAGATTCTCAGAGCCCAACTTGAGTTTAACCAAGTAAAGGCTGACATTGAGCGCAAGCTAGCTGAGAAAGATGAAGAAATGGAGCAATCGAAAAGAAACCACCAGCGAACTGTGGATACTCTTCAAAGCTCTCTGGAGGCTGAGACTCGCAGCAGGAACGAGGCCCTGCGTCTGAAAAAGAAGATGGAGGGAGACCTCAATGAGATGGAGATCCAGCTAAGCCAGGCTAACAGGCAGGCAGCTGAGGCCCAGAAACAACTTAAGGCCGTCCATGCCCATCTGAAGGTCTGAATAAACAAGCAGTTCTACTTCTTTGAAACAAAAATCAAAACCAAAGTGAAACATCAGTTAAAATTTTGGGGGTTTTTATCTTCAAGGATACTCAACTTCAGCTGGACGACTCTCTGCGAGCCAGTGATGATATGAAGGAAAACATTGCCATTGTTGAGCGACGCAACAACCTTCTTCAGGCTGAAGTGGAGGAGCTGAGAGCAGCTCTGGATCAAACGGAGAGAAGCCGCAAACTTGCAGAGCAAGAGCTGCTGGATGTCAGTGAGAGAGTGCAGCTACTGCACTCACAGGTAAGACTGGAGAAGACTTGATACAGAAACTATCTATTGAAAATATACTCAGGAATTTAAAAAATCATATTTTTCATCTGAACACCAGAACACCAGCCTGATAAACCAAAAGAAGAAGCTGGAGGCTGATACATCCCAGCTTCAAACTGAAGTGGAGGAGGCAGTGCAGGAGTGCAGGAATGCAGAGGAGAAGGCCAAGAAGGCCATCACTGATGCTGCCATGATGGCAGAGGAGCTGAAGAAAGAGCAGGACACCAGCGCTCATCTGGAGCGAATGAAGAAGAACATGGAGCAAACCATCAAAGACCTGCAGCACCGCCTGGATGAAGCTGAGCAGATCGCCATGAAGGGAGGCAAGAAGCAGATTCAGAAGCTCGAGGCCAGGGTGGGTATAACACTTCAGTCTCTCCCTATAATCTCTTTGACTACAGCATCTATATATCAAATAAATAGCTGGTCTAAATTTAAGTGATGTTATCTGAATTTTGTTGTGGGATCTGAATTTTATAGGTCAAGGAACTTGAAAATGAGGTGGAAAATGAGCAGAAAAAGGCCAGCGATGCTGTGAAGGGAGTAAGAAAGTATGAAAGGCGTATCAAGGAGCTTACTTATCAGGTAACTTTAATTCTTAACCAGTTAGCTTGTCTGATGGAAATTACACTCAGAAACAAAACTATGTAAAAATTTGTACTAATTAGACCGAAGAAGATCGCAAAAATCTAGCACGTCTTCAAGATTTGGTGGACAAGCTGCAGCTAAAGGTCAAGTCCTACAAGAAGGCTGCAGAGGAAGCTGTAAGTTATACAGATTTTAAATACCGCCCTTACATCTGACCACTGACTGAATATTTTCTTTACAAACAATATTGTGCTTCTATTCTACAGGAGGAACAGGCCAACAGTAATCTTACCAAGTTCCGCAAACTTCAACATGAGCTCGATGAAGCTGAGGAGCGAGCTGACATTGCCGAGTCTCAGGTCAACAAGCTGCGCGCCAAAAGCCGTGATGTGGGATCAAAGGTTCGTATGTGTACATGTTAAAAAAAAGTGTTAGTCCGGAATAGTAGGACTCTTAGCATCCTGCTGACAGATCACCAACACAAATTCTAGCTTTTTATCTCAAGGATCATTGACAAAAATAAAAGCGAAAGCATGCATTGTAGTCTCACTGCAGAATCACTGTAGAGTGAGCATTGACTGTTTTCACTTCATTTACAATCCAGCTCTTCTTTTCAAATCAAAAAATGATCACTAATGATCCTCTTTTCCCCTCTTTCTTGTTTCAGAAAGGACTTGATGAAGAATGAAGTTCACCTTGAAATGATCATTTCTGAGACACCTCTTGGTCCTGCAATGAAGTCTCCCTATGCATGTGTTTTTGTTTAGTAGAATAAAGTTAATGAGCATCTCAAACAGTGTTGTGAGTTTCATTGATAAAAGTGTTTGCTGTTTATACTGGTGAGAACCAAACTTGATTTTACAAAACAAAAAAATATAAAATTTGAACCAAACTAGTAGAAAAATAAGATCAAAATTAACTAAAAGGATAGCAACAAAGATAAAGTAAAAGTGTTATGTTTTAAATGTCTATTACTGGTATTAAAGAATTGCATTATAAGGAATGTATCGGTAATTTGACTGAATTTCCCCATAGATATAGTAATATGTAGTTTTCCCTCTCACACTTCTTTCCAATGAAAGGAGGGAACAAGTTGTCAGTTGTACTTACTGTGATTTCAGACAAAATCACAAAAACTAATACATTACAATAAAAAAAGCATTTTGGTATTCAATATAGTAGAGAATACAAAATTCGAAACCATGGTCACTAAATCAATTTCTTTGAGCTTTTAGAAATAAAAAATGTGTTGCAGAAAACTATGTGTAGCTTATAAATGACAAAGTCGTTCCCATTGGGACTATTATTAATTCAATTCAATTTTATTTATATAGTTCCAAATCACAACACCAGTCGCCTCAAGGCGCTTTATTTTGTAAGGTAGACAACGGTATTATTACTAGGCAGCTTTTATACCTCATTCATCAGAAGTCAGTCAAACATCAAATGACCACCAGATGGCGCTCACAGATCAATTTCTTATAGTTTGATAATGGAACTTACTCTACATGTTACATGATAAGAAGAGTTTGCTTTGTCATTTTCTTTAAAATTTCAGTCATTTTATATGTTTTATATTTCCCTGTAGCATGACATCTAACATTTTTTTAAATGTTTTTTGGGTGTTCTGGATTTAAATGAGATTAAAATAGGTGACAATGGTATTGAAGAAGACTTTAAAAGAATAATTAGTGACATGTGAAGAGAGGACTGCAGAATTCAGGTTGATTGATTCAAATAAGAAAATAAATCCATTTTTTTTCTATAACACTTACTTAAATGACACTACCAACTAGAAAATGCAGAAGAATTTTATGAATGTAGTCTTGAACTATTATTATTATTATTACTCTAGGAAGCTACTAAGAACAATATGCTTATGTACAGAACTGTAAATGACACAGTGCTTGATAAGTGAGACATTTCTACTCCACATGCACCCACAATAGATAATTAACAAAACAAGCTCACAGACTACTCTTTTTGCATAAATATGAGCCATCTTCTCACTACTTCTTTCGGGTATAGAAAACTGGACATCATCCAGAGACACAACCATTTATTTCTGACTATTTCTTTCCATTTTGATATGACTAAAGGCTAACATACTGAAAAACTAAACTATAAAAGTGAAAACTACTAACCTTCACATCAGTAGTAGCGCCCATTCTTTCTTTTAACAAGCACTTTCTTTTTGGAGCCAGACTGGGGAGGGCCATTTGGAGCACAGGATACAAGCAGACTTGACAGACTGGCAGCAGATAATCTGGTCTTGGTGTGTCCTCCAACAGGAAATAGTACATTAACAATATGAGCATATTAGGTCTAAAAGAAATGTTTTCTATTTTTGCCATTTCCGCAATCAGGAATGAGAAGTTCTGCATAAAGTAAAACAAAAAGTTGATAATAAAATCTTTAAATGGCCAACATTACCTTTTCAATATTTCATGAGAGGATCTCTTGGTCACTACCTCATCTGAAGACAAGCAGTACTCTGGACTTGATCCTATAGAGAGGTCCATAGTCTGAATGAGTGAGAAGAGGACAAGGGAGGAGAACAATCAACTCCTGTAAGCCTCTGTTAAAGTTCAACACCACTTAGAAGTGACCTTTCACAGTAACATAGGACAAATTCTGCCAATAGCTTTGCTGGATCTAGTTTCACACTTAAGTGAGGCAAGGTGCCTCACACCTTCTTTTGTGTGCTCATGTGATCATAAAAGTCAAAGACACAAAGACCGTGGACAGCTGGGAATGAGACCTTAAATGGCTGGAAGAGTACTCTCCTAGAGCCTGGAATAGACAGAGGATAAGTAAAGGAGAAGGAAATGGGATCTGATAGAAAGTCACATAATTGAGGTTGTAGAAGGATTTAATTTGTGCCAGACCTTCATCAGACCTTCATCAAACAAACAAACAAAAAAAACAACAGCAAACAAACAAAGAAAAGAAACTGATGAGAAACTTTGAAAGCTGATTTGCCCTCCTTGTCTTGTTTTAGAGGTTTCATTTGTAACACATACAGGTTTATTTGTTCATGCATTTTGCACTGAACGTAGATTAATTATAGTATATATTAATTATAGTATATTGCTTTATATAAATGATATATTATCCCACAATACGCTAGCTATAGTATATATACTAGCTATAGTATATTGTTATGTTCCCTTGAGGTTATCACCTGTTGCTGCTGGTCAAAGAAGAAATACAAACCAATCTCAACTACTTGCGTCACAAGCTGTCCCCAAGCTATACTCTGAACCGCCAAGCCCTCAAAGGCAGCCAACAGGAATTTCACAAGTTATCTTTGTGCTCAAGGATAAAGGGAAGAAAACAATTCCATGTCAACAGAAGCCAGCCAAGTGCACTAGCTGCATGTCACATCTGATAGCAGGTTGAAGTATATAGCTACATAGTCAGGGGTCATTTGTGCCCTCTCGTCTTTTGTTCTAGTGGCAAAAGGTCATTTATTTAATAGAAAACTAAATGAAATAAAAGGTTTGCTTCATCTGGAGAAAGACAAAAATAATTTGCATTCTTGTGAGAAGAGTTATGACCTCTAAAATTAAGAACACTTTGCATGTAGAGCTCTTAATTTATGTTGGGCTAAAACTTTTTGCAAAATGAATCAATCAATACAAAAATGAAATTAAACGTTCACATATGTGTGTATTTCCTTATATCTCTGTCTCTTTATCATAGAGACAGAGTTGAAACACAATATGAATAATTTTACAATAACAATAATAATAATATAACAACAATAACCAAGAAATAAAGTCCAGCATCAGGAAAACTCCCACTGCTCTTCCACCAGAAATCATTTTGTCTATTAAAACTGTGTAGAGGAAAGGGGAAGGCAACGTTATTTGTAAGACCCAAGAGATGTACATGCAAGTACAACAAATACCCATTTTATATACTATTGTGCTATTGATCTGCTGAACGGACCAAGATTTTTCTTCTCTGTTCAGAAACAGCTGATGACGAGTTACAGTAACATAGAACATACACACATGTATTACATGTGACACACTATTAGGGAGGTCATGCTCCTTGATCAATTAAATATGACTTACTGCAAATTTTAGCATAGCAACACAATTATACTACTCATATTGCTGAGTGAAGACCCCACAAACACAACACATGAAAGTTGCAGTGAACCATTCATATGCTTGCTTGAACTGCAGAAAGATAACGGAAGCTAAAAGAAGAATCATATTACAGATGCTCTTTAGTAAAATAGAGGAGTTATAATTTTGTTAATATTAATTTGGTACAAAACTTACAGCCCTTTGATTCCCTTTTTTCATGAAACATGAACTTGGGTTGGATTGCATTGCATCTGAACACATCTATTGTTGGTAAAGAAAAGTAAAGAATGCAGAGTGACCAGGGTTAGACTAAGGGTGTCGATCTAATTGAGAACAGTGGTGAGTGATAAGAAAGGGACTTCACAGCTGCGACCTTGGCCTTGTCTTGCCTCTCTGTAGACAACAGCTGCTCTTTATTCTTCCTCTTGAAATGTATTTTACACCCTATTGCTTTACAGACTATTGTTGAACTTTAGATGTCAAGATGCTTAAAGTGACACAAATCCTAGCCTACTGTATTCATGTGTTGAACAGACGACAGAGTGCAAAAGCCTATGACATGGTGGCTCTACCTTCTAATTAACAAATATCCTTTTTTTTTTCATCCCGAAAAAAAAATCGGCCTAATTATTGTTCCCTAAAATAGAAACCCTGGTTAAAATATCTGAATCTCTATCTCATGGTGTTTTGGCTTACCATTTGTTTTAAACCTACTTACAAATAATTAATTAGATACTGATACTTAGAATTAGACAGACGATGATAGATAGATAGATAGATAGATAGATAGATAGATAGATAGATAGATAGATAGACAGACAGACAGACAGACAGACAGACAGACAGACAGACAGACAGACAGACAGACAGACAGACAGACAGACAGACTACCATCTGCCCTAGCCTCCCCCACCTCCTCCTTCACCCTTCTTTGTCATGCCCATGTGGGTGCATTACTCTGTTGCTCACAAGGTGAGAGCAGCAAATAGCTGCTCCAGGCTCTACCCAATTTGGAGAATGCTTTTTGTGATAGACAACCTGGATGCCATTTCTCTGATATTCATTCCCATATTTGGTTGACCTACAACCTTTATTAATGGAGAGGTAGCCTGGTCAGCCACTGGATCAGTCATTTCTCTTAAGGTTGACAGTCAGAGGTAAGAGAACACCCACGCAGGTATAAAAGTTTTAATTATATTAAAATTTCTGCTGCTAGCTATATTTTGTAATAGGTTAGCAATTGATTTGAGTGACAGGACTCCTGTTTCTGTGAACCTTGCTGTCAAATGTCTAATGAATTTGTGATGTTATATGTGATCTTTGGTTCCTTTCTGTGTGCTTCATATGAATAGCACAAATCGTTACTTCCTGTGGAGTGAAACGCCTAAGGTAAAATTTAAAGCTACACTTCTTGAATTTCTGAATCAGTTAACTTAAATGCATTTTTCTATTGGTGCATGTGTGTGTCAGAAAAGAATGGGCATTTTTGTTGCAATTATGTCTGTTTGGGGTTGCTGGTCTTAAATACCCAAACACCTCAAACACCTTTAGTAGTTGTGTCTCATGCAAAGACCTGCTGCATAACACGTTAATTTGAGCCTTCTGCATACTAAAAGTTACCGGAAATGCTTGATATACAAGAATATAAATATTTTTTGTTGTTTTTAGAAATTCTTTTACTGTCTCTGTTACTAAACCTGCTTTGTGTGCATTTTTCCTGGGTCTTACATGAATTTGGTTAATATATGCTTATGCTTATTTACATTTAATAGACATTTTTTTAAAGGTTGAAAAATGGGGGATGCTGCCATGAAAGAGTTTGGGGCGGCGGCTCCTTACCTGAGAAAGTCAGATAAGGAGCGTCTGGAGGCCCAGACTCGCCCATTTGACATGAAAAAACAGTGTTTCGTTCCTGACCCTGAAGTTGAGTACGTTAAAGCAACAATCACTAGCCGCGATGGCGACAAAGCCACCGTCGACACTGAATTTGGAAAGGTATATTCATCATATCAGTTCCATTCAAATGTATTTTAGTTTTTAGCTTTGTGCAATACCTGGTACTTCTTTTTGCAGACCGTCACAGTGAAGGAGTGCGATGTGCACCCTCAGAACCCGCCTAAGTTTGATAAAATTGAAGACATGGCGATGTTCACCTTCCTCCATGAACCAGCTGTGCTGTTTAACCTCAAAGAGCGTTACGCAGCGTGGATGATCTACGTGAGTTACCAAACTTGAAAGTTATCTTTAGTGAAATAACATTTTCGCATCTGAAACAAAATTTAATATCCCTCTCTTTACATGACAGACCTACTCTGGGTTGTTCTGTGTGACTGTCAATCCCTACAAGTGGCTGCCAGTCTACAATCAGGAGGTGGTCGTTGCCTACAGAGGAAAGAAGAGGACTGAAGCTCCTCCTCATATCTTCTCCATCTCTGACAATGCCTACCAGTACATGCTGGCAGGTACAAATATCCCTTTTAGCATTCATCTTGATTGACATTTTGTTTGGACATCGTCGCATTTTCCCTGATTTTCTGATATTCTCTTGCTGACAGACAGAGAAAACCAGTCAATCCTTATCACGTAAGTAACTTTACCAACAAGGGTCTTTTTTCAGCAGTTAAGAGTTATACTTCTTGGTCTTGAAATGTATGTCTTTTTCTACTCAGTGGAGAATCTGGAGCTGGAAAGACTGTCAACACCAAGCGTGTCATTCAGTACTTTGCCAGCATTGCTGCTGTCCCAAGTGGGAAGAAAGATTCAGCTGCAGAGAAGAAGGTTCTTACGAGACAAGATTTTCTTAATGTTCGACAAACAAAATATAGTCATAATATTGCTGTTTTTCAAGGTTCTTTTTTGTTTAACTAAATCAGGGAACCCTTGAAGATCAAATCATCCAGGCTAACCCCGCTCTAGAGGCCTTTGGCAATGCCAAAACCATCAGGAATGACAACTCCTCCAGATTTGTGAGTGTCTGTATCTGGCTGATGTCAGACTACTTGTTTACATTCATAAATGAAGTTACTTCTTATTCCAAAAATACAAGTGAACACACATTTTCCTCCCAGGGTAAATTCATCCGTATTCATTTTGACAACCGAGGAAAGCTGGCCTCGGCTGACATCGAGACCTGTAAGTAAAATTAAGATAATCCATGTATCCATTTTCTGAGCCATTTTTGTTTGGTTGGAGGCCTCTGGAAATATGAACCAAGAGTGCTTTAACCATGCAAAGCCTGTTTAAAACTGGAGTATTATTTCATAATTAAACATTTGAAAAACTCTATTAAATTTGTTACTGTGTGTCACACTTTCATACCATTTATAATAACTCATTCAGACCTTTTGGAAAAGTCTCGTGTGACCTTCCAGCTCAAAGCTGAGAGGGACTACCACATTTTCTACCAGATCCTGTCTCAGATAAAGCCTGAACTTCTAGGTAAGGATGAGTACAGGACAGGTGTTTGATTTGTACTCAATCATACATTTCATAGTGAAATAAACATTTTCTATTTAATTTTAGAGATGCTGCTCATCACCAACAACCCTTATGACTACGCCTTCATCTCCCAAGGAGAGACAACAGTAGCCTCTATCAATGATTCTGAAGAGCTGATGGCCACTGATGTGAGTTGAATCTCAGATTCACTGCAGCAATTTTAGTCGAAAATTCATTTAATAAAACAAAAAAGAAAATAGTAAAATTAATGTTTTTGATTTTCGTCAGGAAGCCTTTGATGTTCTGGGCTTCACTCAAGAAGAGAAGAACAGTATTTACAAGCTTACTGGTGCAATCATGCACTATGGCAACATGAAGTTTAAACAGAAGCAGAGAGAAGAGCAGGCAGAGGCCGATGGTACTGAAGGTGAATATAATTATAACATAATAGATTATATTCAAATAACTAGGCACTCTGACGCCTGACTAATGCCAGACCTGATGAATCAAGGAATCACTTAAATAGAAGCTAAATGGAACCTAACAAAGTGAAGGATACAACAATGTAAAAAAAACCCTCTACAACAGGCGACATCTATCAGTCTGCAAAGGGTTAAAAATCAATTTCTTAGGCTTTGGAACTGCAAGAAGCCATGGTGAGAGCCACTATCCACCAGAAAAACAGACAGCTCTGGGGGAGAACAGTTAAAGTACAATTTAAAGTAAAAAAAATACTGAATGTGAATGGATGATGTTATTTTTGTCAGAACATCTTAAACTGTGCAAAATAAAATATGCAAAAAATGTATCACTGTCACTATTTCTCAGATGCTGACAAAGTTGCATATCTGATGGGCCTGAACTCTGCTGACCTCATCAAAGGTCTCTGTCACCCAAGAGTCAAAGTAGGAAACGAGTGGGTCACCAAAGGACAGAATGTCGCCCAGGTACAGAGTTACAGGGAATTTTGTCAGGCTTTGATTTAATGAAAACGCACCATTTATTTTGAATCACATATTTCCGTTCTAAGGTGTACTACGCTATCGGTGCACTGGCTAAGTCAGTATATGAGAAGATGTTTCTGTGGATGGTGGTGAGAATCAACCAGTCCCTGGACACCAAACAGCCCCGCCAGTATTTTATTGGGGTGCTTGACATTGCTGGATTTGAGATCTTTGATGTGAGTTTGGAAAAATAAGTTCTTATAATCTTATAAATGGTTGTCCCTAATGTAAGGATGCATTTTAAATCATGAACATACTGTGGTCCATTTCATTTCAGTTCAACACCTTTGAGCAGATGTGCATCAACTTCACCAATGAAAAACTGCAACAGTTTTTCAACCACCACATGTTTGTACTGGAGCAGGAAGAGTACAAGAAAGAGGGCATCGATTGGGAGTTCATTGATTTTGGTATGGATCTGCAGGCCTGTATCGACCTGATTGAAAAGGTGTGACACTGGACTATATAAAAAATTTCTATTTTTATCCCACTGTTTGTGCATGTTATTCTTAAAACTAAAATGTATGTTAACATTTTTGTCATGAAAATTGTTTTTCTTCATTATATTTATCTTAGCCCATGGGTATCATGTCCATCCTTGAAGAGGAGTGCATGTTCCCCAAAGCCAGTGATGCCACCTTTAAAGCTAAGCTCTATGACAACCACCTGGGAAAATCTAACAATTTCCAGAAGCCCAGAGTTGTCAAAGGAAAACCAGAGGCTCATTTTTCCCTTGTGCACTACGCTGGAACTGTTGATTACAATATCAACAACTGGTTGGTGAAGAACAAGGATCCTCTGAATGAGACTGTTGTTGGTCTTTTCCAGAAGTCTAACCTTAAGCTTTTAGGCGTGCTTTTTGCCGGATATGCAGGAGCTGATTCAGGTATTTTGACATCCCATAGTGAAAATTAGAAGTCAATAATAATTTACAACAACAACAACAGTATTGTAATCAATTTTTCTACAGATTTGAAATGCCTTAAAAATCTGTTGTGATCTGTTGGTTCTCTCAATAAAGTTCGACATTAATTTTTTTTTAGCTCAGGAAGGTGGGAAGGGCAAAGGTGGAACCAAGAAGAAAGGTTCTTCCTTCCAAACTGTATCAGCTTTGCACAGGGTGAGATATGTTTTTATTTTTTAATGTAAAGGAGAGATTGTACTGAGTTATACATCATGACTTCAGCAAGAATTTCTCATTAGTTTGATAGAGGTTCAAAACTTTGTTCTGATTTGCCCAGTTTTGAAGTTATAGACACTGAAATTAATCAGGCGACACAAACCCTTTATGAGCTGCATTAGAAAGGTCAACAATCTGACTAAAATTGACTATGGCAACTACTTTGTAAACACCCAAAAGGAAACTTACGTACTTACTGTACTTGGTGTCAAAAGCAATAGCAACAATTTACATATGAAAAACTTTCAGGAGAACCTGAACAAGCTGATGACCAACTTGAGGTCGACTCACCCTCACTTTGTACGCTGCATCATCCCCAACGAGACCAAGACTCCAGGGGCCATGGAGAACCCTCTGGTGATGCACCAGCTGCGCTGTAACGGTGTGCTGGAAGGCATCAGGATCTGCAGAAAGGGTTTCCCCAACAGGATCCTCTATGGAGATTTCAAGCAGAGGTTTAAGTTCTCTTAAAACAAATGCATATTAGTATCAATCCATCCATATTAGTAAGTACTTGAAAAGAAACAACTCTTTCATCTGTTGTTTTTCTAACAAAGGTACCGTATTTTGAACCCTAACGCCATTCCCGAGGGACAGTTCATTGACAACAAGAAGGCTGCTGAAAAACTTTTGGGTTCTTTAGATTTAGACCACAACCAGTACAAACTGGGACACACCAAGGTCAGTATTTGCATACTTATAGAACACTTTGAACAGAAACAAGCTGTTACTGACTCTGCTATGTGTTGCTGTAAAAGGTGTTTTTCAAGGCTGGGCTGTTGGGCCAGCTAGAGGAGATGAGAGATGACAGATTAGCCCTAATCATCACTGGCATCCAAGCTCGATCAAGAGGCCTTCTGGCAAGAGTTGAATTCCAGAAGATTGTTGAACGCAGGTAATTTATCAAAGCTTGGTCAAATTCTGTTAGCCAACTCAGTTTATGTTGTGCAGCACAATGTCAAAACAGATTTGCATCATTAAAATTTATCATCTGTCCAGTATACAAGACATATTTTCCACTGAACCATATTTTATCACCGAACAAAATATCAAAATGCAATATGTTCATGGACTTATGGACACAAAATACGGCAACTGTCATTAGATACATGCATAGGAGAATGTTGTGAGGGTTTGGTTAAATATATTAAAAACATATTTTTAATGAAGGATTAACGGTGGGTGGAGTTTTACAAACACTGATTATCTGTTGTCTGCAGGGATGCTCTTCTTGTGATCCAGTGGAACATCCGTGCCTTCATGGGGGTCAAAAATTGGCCCTGGATGAAAATGTTCTTCAAGATCAAACCTCTGCTGAAGTCAGCAGAGACTGAGAAAGAGATGGCCAACATGAAGGAAGAGTTTGCCAAACTGAAAGAGGCTTATGCAAAATCAGAAGCCCGCAGGAAAGAACTGGAAGAGAAAACGGTCACTCTTCTCCAAGAAAAGAACGACCTGCAGCTCCAAGTTCAGGCTGTATGTTAAAGGATAGTTTCTTACAGTATGACAACAAATATCAACATCACATGTATTGTGTGTGTTTGTCGGCTTAATGCGTATGTCATACTTTTTGTCTTCAGGAGCAAGACAATCTAGGCGATGCTGAAGAAAGATGTGAGGGGCTGATCAAGAGCAAAATTCAGCTGGAGGCCAAAATCAAAGAGCTGACAGAGAGGCTGGAGGATGAGGAGGAGATGAATGCAGAACTGACTGCTAAGAAGAGGAAGCTGGAGGATGAGTGCTCCGAGCTGAAGAAAGACATCGATGACTTAGAGTTAACTCTAGCTAAAGTGGAGAAGGAGAAGCATGCCACTGAGAACAAGGTACAACAAACCTATTAATGACTGTCATTGTGAAATTAATCTGTTACTAAACTGAACCTCTATTCTGGCTATAGGTAAAAAACTTGACTGAGGAAATGGCTGCATTGGATGAAATCATTGCCAAGCTGACCAAGGAAAAGAAAGCTTTACAGGAAGCTCATCAGCAAACTCTGGACGACCTGCAGAGTGAGGAAGACAAAGTCAACTCTCTAACTAAGGCCAAGACTAAGCTGGAGCAGCAAGTGGATGATGTAAGAACATAGACTGACTTTGGTAGTTAATGAATAATAATTTTAATATATCAGTACCATTGTAATAATATTTATTTTCCCCCACAGCTTGAGGGGTCTTTAGAGCAAGAAAAGAAAGTCCGTATGGACCTTGAGCGAGCAAAGAGGAAGCTTGAAGGAGACCTCAAGTTAGCTCAAGAAAGTATCATGGACCTAGAAAATGATAAGCAGCAGCTCGAAGAGAGGCTGAAAAAGTAAGATGAGATGGGCAGGTTTACAATGAAGCAATAAAAACACACTTTCGATTGTGCCTCAAGTGAAACCTTTTTATTTTATATCCAAAGGAAAGATTTTGAAATCAGTCAGCTGAATGGTAAAGTTGAGGATGAGCAGGTGATGAGTGCCCAGCTCCAGAAAAAACTGAAGGAGTTGCAGGTAACGAATCAAACAAGACCCATGAAAAAGAAAAAGAAAAACATATGGTTTGGAGGAGTAAAATTAAATGTCAAGGTTTGCTTTTGACTCCGATCTAGGCTCGTATTGAGGAGCTGGAGGAAGAACTAGAAGCAGAGAGAGCTGCTCGAGCCAAGGTGGAGAAGCAGAGAGCTGACCTGGCCAGAGAGCTGGAGGAGATCAGTGAGAGGTTGGAGGAGGCTGGAGGAGCCACAGCTGCCCAGATTGAGATGAACAAGAAGAGGGAGGCCGAGTTCCAGAAACTGCGCAGAGACCTCGAAGAGGCCACTCTGCACCACGAAGCCACTACTGCCACACTCAGGAAGAAACAAGCCGACAGTGTTGCTGAGCTGGGAGAGCAGATTGACAACCTGCAGAGAGTCAAGCAGAAACTGGAGAAGGAGAAGAGTGAGCTCAGACTGGAGCTGGATGATGTGGTCTCCAATATGGAACAAATTGTCAAGGCAAAGGTAAGTTACTTTCAGGTATTAGGGATTGTTCTCATTGCCAAATCAAACATTAATTTTATAATTGTGTACATGATTGGCCATCTACTGCTTTTTGTTCACAGAACAACTTGGAGAAAATGTGCAGGTCTCTGGAAGACCAGATGAATGAATATAAAACAAAATCAGAAGAGGGACAGCGTGCCATCAATGACTTCACCATGCAGAAAGCAAAGCTTCAAACTGAGAACGGTATGCATTAGACCTGAACAGCATATTTTAGTTGTGCCAGTGTGCGGTACTGAATTGAATGTTATGCTTAAATAAGGTGAACTTTCGAGGCAGCTTGAGGAAAAGGATTCTCTGGTGTCTCAACTCACGAGAGGAAAACAGTCGTACACTCAGCAAATTGAAGACCTGAAAAGACAACTGGAGGAAGAAGTCAAGGTAGCAAATAATCATCAGTGTAACCTCATTAGGTAGAGACCATTGGTACACCCAGTTAATAAAGATACACTTTCTTTTAGGCCAAGAACGCATTAGCCCATGCAGTGCAGTCTGCTCGCCATGACTGTGACCTGCTCAGGGAGCAGTATGAGGAGGAGCAGGAGGCTAAAGCTGAACTGCAACGTAGCATGTCCAAGGCCAACTCTGAGGTGGCTCAGTGGAGAACCAAGTATGAAACTGATGCCATCCAGAGGACCGAAGAACTAGAAGAGGCCAAGTAAGCCAAATACACTAAGTCCACTAACTCAGCAAAGGTAAAGAGCGTTTAACCACAAATACATATTTTCATCACCTAGAAAGAAGCTGGCTCAGCGTCTGCAGGAGGCTGAGGAGGCTGTTGAAGCAGTGAATGCTAAATGTTCCTCTCTGGAGAAGACCAAACACAGGCTGCAGAATGAGATTGAAGATCTCATGGTGGATGTAGAGAGGTCTAATGCTGCTGCCGCTGCTCTGGACAAGAAACAAAGAAACTTTGACAAGGTTTTCATCCGGCACTTATTATTTCACTGAAGCGGAAGGTCAATCTTTTATCTAAAATGAAAACTTTCTTGTAGGTCTTGGCAGAGTGGAAACAGAAGTACGAGGAGTCTCAAACAGAGCTGGAGAGCTCTCAGAAAGATGCCAGGTCTCTGAGCACTGAGCTCTTCAAACTGAAGAACTCCTATGAAGAATCTCTTGAACATTTGGAGACCATGAAGAGAGAGAACAAGAACTTACAAGGTGACATAATTACCCATTAAAATCATACATGAACAGTTTGTTCACAGTATAACGGCATTTATTTTTTACAATATGCCCTCAGAGGAAATATCTGACCTCACTGAACAAATTAGCGAAGGTGGAAAGAATATTCATGAGCTTGAGAAGATTCGAAAGCAGTTGGAACAAGAGAAGTCTGAGATACAGACAGCTCTGGAGGAAGCAGAGGTAAGCTGCTGCATACTGGCCTTTTTCAAATTTGAAAGATTTTAGGTTGTGAGGATTAATTCATTACAAGTTATGTAGTCATTGTGTCTAATTTCTATTTGTGACAGGCCACACTGGAGCATGAGGAAGGGAAGATTCTCAGAGCCCAACTTGAGTTTAACCAAGTAAAGGCTGACATTGAGCGCAAGCTAGCTGAGAAAGATGAAGAAATGGAGCAATCGAAAAGAAACCACCAGCGAACTGTGGATACTCTTCAAAGCTCTCTGGAGGCTGAGACTCGCAGCAGGAACGAGGCCCTGCGTCTGAAAAAGAAGATGGAGGGAGACCTCAATGAGATGGAGATCCAGCTAAGCCAGGCTAACAGGCAGGCAGCTGAGGCCCAGAAACAACTTAAGGCCGTCCATGCCCATCTGAAGGTCTGAATAAACAAGCAGTTCTACTTCTTTGAAACAAAAATCAAAACCAAAGTGAAACATCAGTTAAAATTTTGGGGGTTTTTATCTTCAAGGACACTCAACTTCAGCTGGACGACTCTCTGCGAGCCAGTGATGATATGAAGGAAAACATTGTCATTGTTGAGCGACGCAACAACCTTCTTCAGGCTGAAGTGGAGGAGCTGAGAGCAGCTCTGGATCAAACGGAGAGAAGCCGCAAACTTGCAGAGCAAGAGCTGCTAGATGTCAGTGAGAGAGTGCAGCTACTGCACTCACAGGTAAGACTGGAGAAGACTTGATACAGAAACTATCTATTGAAAATATACTCAGGAATTTAAAAAATCATATTTTTCATCTGAACACCAGAACACCAGCCTGATAAACCAAAAGAAGAAGCTGGAGGCTGATACATCCCAGCTTCAAACTGAAGTGGAGGAGTCAGTGCAGGAGTGCAGGAATGCAGAGGAGAAGGCCAAGAAGGCCATCACTGATGCTGCCATGATGGCAGAGGAGCTGAAGAAAGAGCAGGACACCAGCGCTCATCTGGAGCGAATGAAGAAGAACATGGAGCAAACCATCAAAGACCTGCAGCACCGCCTGGATGAAGCTGAGCAGATCGCCATGAAGGGAGGCAAGAAGCAGATTCAGAAGCTCGAGGCCAGGGTAAGTCAAAATCGTGTTAATGAAGTCAAATCGATATAATAAATTACCAAATCATCAAACAAGGAAAATATTTAGTATGTTATAAGTAATCTTTTTGTTCAACAGATCAGAGAATTGGAGAGTGAAGTTGAAGTTGAACAAAGGAAATCAAGTGATGCCGTCAAGGGAATACGAAAATATGAGAGACGGATTAAAGAGCTGACGTATCAGGTATTTTTGAGTCACCTTAGAGAATGAGGGAAGAAACAGTAAAAATTAAATTCATATTTACTTTGACTCAGAGAAATACAATTTTTTTCTTGTTTGCTTCCAGACAGAAGAGGATCGTAAGAATCTTACCCGTCTGCAAGATCTGGTGGACAAGTTGCAGCTAAAGGTGAAATCCTACAAGAAAGCTGCTGAGGAAGCTGTAAGTAGTCTTTGCATTTACATTTTACACACTAAAAAAGCATTGCACCTGTTCATCATTTCTACTCGCCTATTAATCATATAGAAATATAGAAAATATACAGCAGGTCATCTTAAGGATATTGTGCTTCTGTTCTACAGGAGGAACAGGCCAACAGTAATCTTACCAAGTTCCGCAAACTTCAACATGAGCTCGACGAAGCTGAGGAAAGAGCTGACATTGCCGAGTCCCAGGTCAACAAACTACGTGTCAAAAGCCGTGACGCAGGGTCAAAGGTCAGTATCTGTATAATGACACATCGCATGTATCTGTTTTAGGAATTTTATAAAGATTTCATTTACCATCAGAATCCACAGATGCATTTTACAGTTTGCATATAACTGCATATTTAAAAGTTAATTTTACAAATATGTCCAAAATTGAATCTACAACACTTGAAAGTTTTCAGTTTTGTCACATTAAAGTGAACCATTAATATGTCCAATAATACTTAACAATATTTCATTCTCTCTTGTTTGTGTCTCTGTTTCCAGAAAGGTCATGATGAGGAGTAAAACACATGGTCTGAATCCCTGTTTCTGAGACATCGGATGTATTAGTAACGGTGTCTCCCTATGCATGTTGGTTGGTCAGTAGAATAAAATGAATCTGCATCTGAAACTGTGTCTTGACTTTTTTTGGTTGCTTATTAGTGGCAGTCCTATTAATTAATATTACATATAAGAAATATAACTAAAAAATTAAACTGTAAAATGTAAGTACAGCTTGAATATAACATGATACTGCATACACTTTTCTCAAATAATTTGGAATCAAGAAAATGTATCACACGTGTGAAAATGGCTATTAAATGGTTATTAAAAAAGCAGAGTGGATATCATGTGAGACAATCTACAGACTCGAAGATTGATTTAGAGTTTTTGATCACAGAACAAAAAATACATTATGACCCAGCTGTATTCTAAGGAGCTTGGAAAGAAAAGTGTCTGGACTTCTTTAACCTTCCTGCCTTCTTGGGACCTTTTTGTGCCACTGCTATGTATTAAATGGCTGCCATTTCCACTGTGTTCAGTGGAATATAACCAAACTTGCCACAGGATAGTTTTTACCTGTCAATGTTAATATTCCAGTGTGAATTCCTTAAATCAGCCTAAAATGGCTGAGCAGCAGAAATCCCCACACCCATCACCCTGGGGACCATTTTCTGCCCATTGACTTCCATTATAAACGCTATTTTTCAACCCCAAATTATCATCATATGATTTTATTTTTTCTTCTTTTCTTGGATGTCAATGAAGACTCAGGGCCTTGAAGTTTTAATTTTTAAATTGCAAAAAAAATGCAAAAAAAATAATGGCAGGTCAAAATGTATGTTGGTGCCAATCTTTGGTCCATCTAAAGGCCTACTTATAATGACAATCACATATTACTTCAACTGGTTTTTTGTGGAAATATTTAGTTTCGTTTTTTGGTTTTTGGGGCTTATAACACAGGGCGCTCATGTAATAACACTGGGATTTGAAGGGTTAAAGCAACGAAAATATAATTAAAACTTTACATGAATATTTCAGGGAGAAGTAGTTTTACAAGGTTGGCTAATTTAAAGTGGAATAAAATATGGATATATGGTCTTTTTATGGCGTGGCTGAGAATGGTCCCTAGGGTGATGGGTGTGAGTTTTTTAAAGGATGGCAGGAGGGTTAAGTTTCATCTGACAAGCTTCTTCAGTTCTAAGAGCAAATGGTGGAGAGTCCCATATTCTAAGCCTTATGGGAGTGTCACCAAGAGGGTCGTGGACCCCCTATTGATCCTCTACCTAATCAGGATGGGCCAGGATGTGAGTGGGCGTTAAGGCGTCTGGGTGTCATAGGCTGGGTCTCTGACCCAGCGCTCTGAGTTCATGTTTGTATTTGTCTCATTTTGTTATGTGATTTAGTTTGTGTTATTTCCTATCTGCCTTTAGTTTAGGCAGTTATTGTTCCTGGGTTTTCTATGTTTTGGGGTTTTGTATTTATTCATCACATATTAGGTCTGTTAAGTTGTGTTGTCATGTTTTAGTATTTCCTGTTTTATTCTGACAATGTCATGTGTTCTTTGTTTATTGTATTTAGCTTTCCTCTCCTGGTCCTGTCATTAGGTTTATGTCTGTCATCTGTTTCCCCCATGTGTCTCCACCTCCCCTGATCACCTCATGTATGTATTTAAGCCCTTTGTTTTCTGCATGCCATCGTCAGGTCGTCTGCTCATCCATGTCTCATCCCCAGGTACCCATGTCAGTTCACTATGGTTAAGCTTTTTCATGTTTTGTTATTAGTTCACCCAGTTTAGGTTATTGTTTAGTTTTCACCGATGCCCGATTATTTTTACCCTCATTGCTAGCCTCAATAAACGGCTTGTTTTGTTTATCCACACTACGTTTTGGTCTGCGTTTGAGTCCTCCTCTGCAACACATACGGTCTGCCCCAGCCAGACCGTGACACTGGGAAGGGATCTCAAAACTGGATTATAGCTGGCAGACACCGTCTCTGTTCAAGGATGTTCGTTCACAGTGGACTTCTTTCACTCCTCTTTCAAACCATCTGTCCTCTCTGTCCAAAATGTGAAACTAGTTGTATCTTTCATATATAAGTTAATTAATAAATAATCATTAATTTCTTAATGGAGGAGTGAAAACAGTTGATAAAAAAGGTTATATGAAAAAAAGAAAAGAAAAAAGTTATATAATTACATCAAACTTCCTCACTAGTCGAAATAGGCAGCTTCATGTTAAACAGCTTTATGGGGTGTTTGTTTGTGTGTCAGTGTTTCTCATGATAGATTGGCTAAAGTCTGGCTGGACCTATGCTGTCTTTTGAATACATTGTTTCTAGACAATGGATGGTGGCTGAGTTTTCCCACCTAATTAACTAGTGAAAACATTGTTTTATGTAAGAGGTGCTACACCACCCATCCAGGAAAGAGATATATAGAATTGATACATTCTTTGAAATGTATATTGGTTGTGCATGTTTTGGATTTTTTTTTTTTTTTGCATGTTTTGTGTCCTAATGATGTAAAATACAGTAGTAAAAACACTGATGACAATAATACAGTTTTATCATGGTCAAATACTAAAGGATAATCATCAGAGAAAATTAATACAGAAAATACTGGGTAAATACACAAAGTGACTATGGCACCTAGCTCATGGGAAGATTGACAAAATATCTTGATGATCAGAACATGGCTTATCATGGATACAGGCAAAGCTAGGGCAGACAGTATGGTAGCAGAGCACAATGCACAAAGTGTTTCTTCACTCAGCAGTCACACACTGATGAACTTCTCATCATGCCCTGTGCATCCAAACACTATAAAGTTTAGCTCCCTGCTCCTCTGAACAGCAAATGAAACAGCCAAGATATTTTTGAATTCATCGTGTAACTATAAGCACAATACACACGATTACGTCAGTTGATTCTGATCATCTGATAACTTGCGCCCTTTTTCATGGATTAATTGATTAATCTGAAATTTCCATATCCATTTTCATGTGTGACAGCATGCCTGTTTACAAAAAGTTTGGTAACTACACTATAGTTAGAAACACGAATGAACCTAAGCAACTTAAAATTCACTATTTTCATTGAAAAAACAAAATTAAAATGTTATCTTTCAATTAGTAGTTGTAGACAGAGGTTCCCTACAATACCCCACAGCGCCACAGCACCCTCAGCACTTCCAGCAGATTTCTAATTAGCTTAAGCTCTTTATTGCAAAGAGACCATGTTATTTAGAATTTGTCCTACTTACAAGGGTAACTTATAATAATGACCACTGATATAGACAGTAGTCTGGCCTTTTAGCCACTGCGTAATTCAACCATATAATCAAGACTTTCTCATATGCACATATCTACATTGGTATAGTTAAGTGTCTGATTTGTGACCTCTTATAAAAATCCAAACAGCAATTCTCTCAAGAACTCACCTTACGTAGTGACATGCAATTCCCGAGTTTGTCTCATTCCTCTGGTTTTCCCATTAAAAGAAAACCTTTGAAGGAAGGAAAGGGTAAGAAAATTTCATGCAAATTCATGCAACATTCTGACAAAAAATACACATTATCAAGAAATTCCTGCTTCTTGGATGCAAAATATAAAGAAACGAGGCGTAGTTCAAAAACTTTTCCACATTACTGTGTATAAAGAAAACCTTGGATTTACAACAGATATTAGAACAACAGTAATGCTAATCTGCTAAACAGAATAGAATAGAAATAGAAAAATGTATATGGTATTTATATTTATAGGCATTAACTGTACAGTAAATATAAAACAAATACATTATATAAAGATTGATGAAGTTCAACCATACCTTGCAAAGTTCATCTGTTCAACAGAAATTCAGTCTTCAGCAACAGACATATTTTTTAATGTACAGAAGTCTTCTAGAACTGACTGCAAAGACACCAAACACTAACTCCTTTATTGTCTAACTGAAGGCAAGGAGAAAGGGTAATACAAGGGGACATATGGAGGCAGGGACCAATGCTCAACACCTCCTCAAGTGACCTTCAGTAAATATCAAGCATTCTAAGAATAGCAACCACATCTGAAACCACAGTTGGCTCAGACTTCAAACTTAAGAGACAAGGTGTCTCACACCTTCCCTTCTATATACAAGTCATTGAAGAAGACAAGGATACAAGGATTCTGGACAGCTGGGAATGGGACCTTTGACGGTGCCTGGAATAGATTAGAGCTAAGTAAAGGAGTTCAGAAGTTTGGTATGAGGGCTGACACACTGCTAACATTATACAGGGAGTGCAGAATTATTAGGCAAATGAGTATTTTGTCCACATCATCCTCTTCATGCATGTTGTCTTACTCCAAGCTGTATAGGCTCGAAAGCCTACTACCAATTAAGCATATTAGGTGATGTGCATCTCTGTAATGAGAAGGGGTGTGGTCTAATGACATCAACACCCTATATCAGGTGTGCATAATTATTAGGCAACGTCCTTTCCTTTGGCAAAATGGGTCAAAAGAAGGACTTGACAGGCTCAGAAAAGTCAAAAATAGTGAGATATCTTGCAGAGGGATGCAGCAGTCTCAAAATTGCAAAGCTTCTGAAGCGTGATCATCGAACAATCAAGCGTTTCATTCAAAATAGTCAACAGGGTCGTAAGAAGCGTGTGGAAAAACCAAGGCACAAAATAACTGCCCATGAACTGAGAAAAGTCAAGCGTGCAGCTGCCAAGATGCCACTTGTCACCAGTTTGGCCATATTTCAGAGCTGCAGCATCACTGGAGTGCCCAAAAGCACAAGGTGTGCCATACTCAGAGACATGGCCAAGGTAAGAAAGGCTGAAAGACGACCACCACTGAACAAGACACACAAGCTGAAACGTCAAGACTGGGCCAAGAAATATCTCAAGACTGGTTTTTCTAAGGTTTTATGGACTGATGAAATGAGAGTGAGTCTTGATGGGCCAGATGGATGGGCCCGTGGCTGGATTGGTAAAGGGCAGAGAGCTCCAGTCCCACTCAGACGCCAGCAAGGTGGAGGTGGAGTACTGGTTTGGGCTGGCATCATCAAAGATGAGCTTGTGGGGCCTTTTCGGGTTGAGGATGGAGTCAAGCTCAACTCCCAGTCCTACTGCCAGTTTCTGGAAGACACCTTCTTCAAGCAGTGGTACAGGAAGAAGTCTGCATCCTTCAAGAAAAACACGATTTCCATGCAGGACAATGCTCCATCACACGCGTCCAAGTACTCCACAGCGTGGCTGGCAAGAAAGGGTATAAAAGAAGAAAAACTAATGACATGGCCACCTTGTTCACCTGATCTGAACCCCGTTGAGAACCTGTGGTCCATCATTAAATGTGAGATTTACAAGGAGGGAAAACAGTACACCTCTCTGAACAGTGTCTGGGAGGCTGTGGTTGCTGCTGCACGCAATGTTGATGGTGAACAGATCAAAACACTGACAGGATCCATGGATGGCAGGCTTTTGAGTGTCCTTGCAAAGAAAGGTGGCTATATTGGTCACTGATTTGTTTTTGTTTTGTTTTTGAATGTCAGAAATGTATATTTGTGAATGTGGAGATGTTATATTGGTTTCACTGGTAAAAATAAATAATTG
Organism: Rhamphochromis longiceps; assembly: GCF_057381845.1. Taxonomy (NCBI): domain Eukaryota; kingdom Metazoa; phylum Chordata; class Actinopteri; order Cichliformes; family Cichlidae; genus Rhamphochromis; species Rhamphochromis longiceps. The sequence goes on from NC_140574.1 coordinate 33,183,530, forward strand.
AAATGGGTATATATTTGTTTTTTGTTAAGTTGCCTAATAATTATGCACAGTAATAGTCACCTGCACACACAGATATCCCCCTAAAATAGCTAAAACTAAAAACAAACTAAAAACTACTTCCAAAAACATTCAGCTTTGATATTAATGAGTTTTTTGGGTTCATTGACAACATGGTTGTTGTTCAATAATAAAATCATTCCTCAAAAATATAACTTGCCTAATAATTCTGCACTCCCTGTATACTGTATGTACACTATATGGAGACTGATCAATAGAATTTCCAGTTGTAGCTTAGGCTAAGAAGCCTTCACTGTTAAAGTATTGGTATATCAGAGACTGCCTGTTGTGGACATCCATTACAGATGTCAATACTAGCTTAAATGCAATTATAATAAAAATGCAGAATATGCTAAAAGTAAGCAGAAATATTACCCCTCTGTCCTGATTACAACGGATGACTTTTCATTTATTTTTATTTATAATTTTTAATTATTACTTTAAAATTAGGCACTATAACAATCTTGTTTACTTGTTTTACAGCTAGTTTTCATGTACATGTTCAGTCTATATCCATCATGCCACTTCACAACTCATTTAAGCCAGTCCTAGGGCTCTATTAATACTAAGTACAGTGGGGCAAAAAAGTATTTAGTCAGCCACCGATTGTGCAAGTTCCCCCACCTAAAATGATGACAGAGGTCAGTAATTTGCACCAGAGGTACACTTCAACTGTGAGAGACAGAATGTGGAAAAAAAAATCCATGAATCCACATGGTAGGATTTGTAAAGAATTTATTCGTAAATCAGGGTGGAAAATAAGTATTTGGTCAATAACAAAAATACAACTCAATACTTTGTAACATAACCTTTGTTGGCAATAACAGAGGTCAAACGTTTACTATAGGTCTTTACCAGGTTTGCACACACAGTAGCTGGTATTTTGGCCCATTCCTCCATGCAGATCTTCTCGAGAGCAGTGATGTTTTGGGGCTGTCGCCGAGCAACACGGACTTTCATCTCCCGCCACAGATTTTCTATGGGGTTGAGGTCTGGAGACTGGCTAGGCCACTCCAGGACTTTCAAATGCTTCTTACGGAGCCACTCCTTTGTTGCCCGGGCGGTGTGTTTTGGATCATTGTCATGTTGGAAGACCCAGCCTCGTTTCATCTTCAAAGTTCTCACTGATGGAAGGAGGTTTCGGCTCAAAATCTCACGATACATGGCCCCATTCATTCTGTCCTTAACACGGATCAGTCGTCCTGTCCCCTTGGCAGAAAAACAGCCCCATAGCATGATGTTTCCACCCCCATGCTTCACAGTAGGTATGGTGTTCTTGGGATGCAACTCAGTATTCTTCTTCCTCCAAACACGACGAGTTGAGTTTATACCAAAAAGTTCTACTTTGGTGTCATCTGACCACATGACATTCTCCCAATCCTCTGCTGTATCATCCATGTGCTCTCTGGCAAACTTCAGACGGGCCTGGACATGCACTGGCTTCAGCAGAGGAACACGTCTGGCACTGCGGGATTTGATTCCCTGCCGTTGTAGTGTGTTACTGATGGTGACCTTTGTTACTTTGGTCCCAGCTCTCTGCAGGTCATTCACCAGGTCCCCCCGTGTGGTTCTGGGATCTTTGCTCACCGTTCTCATGATCATTTTGACCCCACGGGATGAGATCTTGCGTGGAGCCCCAGATCGTGGGAGATTATCAGTGGTCTTGTATGTCTTCCATTTTCTGATGATTGCTCCCACAGTTGATTTTTTCACACCAAGCTGCTTGCCTATTGTAGATTCACTCTTCCCAGTCTGGTGCAGGTCTACAATACTTTTCCTGGTGTCCTTCGAAAGCTCTTTGGTCTTGGCCATGGCGGAGTTTGGAGTCTGACTGTTTGAGGCTGTGGACAGGTGTCTTTTATACAGATGATGAGTTCAAACAGGTGCCATTCATACAGGTAACGAGTGGGGGACAGAAAAGCTTCTTACAGAAGACGTTACAGGTCTGTGAGAGCCAGAGATTTTCCATGTTTGAGGTGACCAAATACTTATTTTCCACCCTAATTTACAAATAAATTCTTTACAAATCCTACCATGTGAATTCATGGATTTTGTTTTCACATTCTGTCTCTCACAGTTGAAGTGTACCTCTGGTGCAAATTACTGACCTCTGTCATCATTTTAAGTGGGGGAACTTGCACAATCGGTGGCTGACTAAATACTTTTTTGCCCCACTGTATGTACTGTACATGTGTTGCAGCAAACCCCTGTTTAGTCATCCCTTATGGTTGCCACAACCAATATTAAATCTGACACATGTAGTTTTATCTGTGTTCCCTACATCAGGTGCAGTAGTGTAAATGTGTATAAACCTATCCAAAGAAGTGCAGAACTGCTTCAGCAAGTGTTGTTAGAGGATTTGCATTATAATTTCATGTAAGGAATACCTCAGTGGGGTAAACTGTCTGTAAATTACAACAGATTAACCTTGATGATCTAATTAAGCTAAATAACAAGAATTATGCACAGTTGGTTGAATATTTTTTTTTCACTTTGGCCATTTTGTATATTAAATATTGAAGTCTAAAAGGTAACAATTTATAACACGAAAATAACACGTTGTTAGCATTCTACTGTTGTTTTAGAGTGTGGCTTGGTGCAACAGTGAGACATATTTCACTCATAGTTTAATCCTGGGTGAAATACTACATAGCTGAAAAATCCTAGAGTTCCAATATTTGGACACATTGGAGAAACACTGGGATGTTTCTGCCTACAAATACATATCTGACAGCACAAAATGATGTAAGTTTGCTTGGCTAGTCAGTAAAAACTGAGGGCGGTGTTGTGCAATCTTGACTTGTATTCGCATGTGTACACATATATTCAGAATTTTATTCCATCCTAAAGGATCGTATGGTTACGTTGTAACCTTGGTTCTCTTAGTGAGAGACTATCTCTCCACACCGTTACATATTCCATATGTACGGGGTACGACCCCCCTTGGTCGTGGCGTGTGGATATTTCTTTAAGACACTCCGGCACGCCCGGCTACGCCCCACAGCATGCGTATAAAACAGCTGTGCAGACGTGACACCGGTGATCGTTTGATCGGAACGCGTCTCCGAGTGGCCTCACGGTGGAGAGATAGTCTCTCACTAAGAGAACCAAGGTTACAACGTAACCGTACATTCTCTAGCATATCGAGACTATCTCTCCACACCGTTACATATTCCATATGTACGGGGTAACTCTGTAAGACACCCGACGAGGAGACAGTGCAACCGAACCGCCAAGAGTGAAGACCAAAGAGCCATGTACAAGACACAGATGCACACACCACCCCGGTCAGGGCCAAGCCAGACGCAAAGGCTGAGCCAGGGGGTGGAGGCAGCAGTCTGCAGATGCCAGACTGGCCTGAACCGGTCCTGCAGGATGCAGGATGCAAGTGATCGGCCGCTCAAGGGCAGCCCGGGAACCGCGAGGTATCTAGCCAGGGAACGCAGCACACCAAGCCGCCAAGTAACAGCCCGCTGGTCGCATAGGGCTACGACATGCGGGCAATGCCAGACAGAGAGTCAGCACTACAGCTGGAGAGCGCTCACTGGCCACAGCGAGGTCCGACTGGCGTGTACGCTGGCAAAGCGGGCAACCACAGATGCAGCTTGGAATGTGACCCGTCCATTCTCAAAGCTGAAGCCACCCCGAGCTGTTGACAGGCAGGGAGGGGGGGGGGGGGGGGGGGCTGGCAGCCTAGCCTGCGTAAGCGGAGGGCTGAGCAAGGCAACGACCCAACGGTCCACCCGTCACCATCACCACATACATGTCCGCAGACAGAGGAGCCTCGAGAGTGAACTCGCAAAGAAACACTCGAGGTCAGACACAAAGTCCCAGCTACTGGGCGTCCCCGTGCTGGCCATGTAAGTCCATGACACACAGGCAAAGCACCAACCGGGAGGCAGCAGCGCAGGCTGGGGATCTCTCACTCACTGGCCAAAAAGGTCAGATACAGCAAGGTCTAACAAGCTCAACCCGCGGCACGCGTTCGGAGCGACAAAAGGCCAGAAGCACGGGCAGTCGGCTAGGACGAGCCCGCGCATACGCTCCCCAAGGATCCCCAGCTGGAGCCTTCGGAGCCCAGGGCCCAAACCTGGAATCCCAGGAGCAGGAAGAGGAGAGGAAGCGTAGCTCATCGAGCCGCTGAGAGGAGACCCCACTGGGTGCCTGCAGGAAGCGGGCAACGCCACACAGGGAGCCAGCGCCGCATGCTGGGGAACACTCACCCACTGGCTGAGGCATCAGACACAGCGAGGACCGACTGGCTTCCGGGCAAGTCGGTGAATGCGGCAACGTGCCAGGGGAACACAGCCCGCAGCCGCAGCAGCCTATATGCCAGACAGAGACTGGCTAAGGAGGCTGGAGAACACACATGCGCTGGCTGATGTATCAGACACAGTGAGGACTGACTGGCGGGCAAGCCAGCGAATGCGGGCAACACGCCAGAAAACACAGCCGGGCCAAGTGGCTGCCGAGCGCTGTCCATAGACAGGGGAGCCACAAGAGTGAACTCGAGGATGAGACACTCGAGTACAGCCAGCACCGCAGGCTGGAACACAACACACTCGCAGGCCGGCTTATCAGATACAGCGAGGCTAGGCTAGCGTGTAACAGGTGAACCGCCTGCAGAGAGCCTGGCGCTGCAGGCTGTAGAACACCCACTCGCTGGCTGAGCATCAGACACAGCGAGGTCCAGCTGGCGCGTAAACCGGCGAAGCGCGGGCAATACACCAGGGAAACACAGTCTGCCGTTGCAGCAGCAGCAGCGGCCGCGGCATAACCCGCGGTCAGAGCCGAGAAGCCGTCCCAATCGAGGAACGACAGGAGCCCTGCTGGCCGAGTGAACCGCGCACTGCGGGCAACACGCCAGACAGGACAGGCTACACTAGGCTGGAGAAGGCACTTGCCGCAGCGAGGTGCGACTGGCGTGAAAGCCGGCGAACGCGGTCAAAACGCCAGGGCGACACAGCCTACCAAGACACTCGTGCCCAGCAGCTGGCTATCACTATGACAGAAGCCCGCGATATGCGGATGACGCCACAGAAGGGAAGGCGGAGCCACCAGCTGGAGAAGTCAAGTCACAACAGATCCCCGCCTGGCACTAGGCAGTGATACACAGCCAGGGAGAGAGAGAGCCTGTCGCAGCAGCTCGGCCACTCAGAGGATGGCCGAGGTAGGATGAGGCCCAGGGCCTGTCCCAGGAGTAGAGCAGCTGACCTGGACCATCCACGACAGGGGAGGTGCTGGTGGCTCAGGCCACTGAGGGCCCAAGTGGCAACCCAAGGTTCATCACTAGGGCACAGCAACCACTCCGCGGTGTCTATAGACAGGGGGCCAGCAGAGTGGGCCTGATGAGACACTAACGGACAGACGGGAGGTGTCAGCTCACTGAGCACCGGCTCTGGCCAGGTGACCCGCGATACAGGGGCAACCCACCAGACAGAGAGCCAGCGCTGCGTGCTGGAGAACACCCACTCGGCGGCTGACGTATCAGACACAGCGAGGTCCGACTGGCGTGAGAGTCGGCGAACCGCGGGCTACACGCCAGAGGAACACAGCAGCAGTACAGCTGCAAAGACGCAGGGCCAAGGCAGGGAAGCAACCTGTAGGGTCCATCCAACCACGGAGCCGGCCAGCCATCCGCAGACGAGGGAGGCTGGCGGACTAGCCCACTGAAAGCCAAGTGGAGACCCAACCCGAAGGCCCGCCCCAGGGCAGAGCGGTCGCTAGTGCTGTCCGCAGACAGTGAACTCCGAAAATGAGACACCCATGCACAGCGTCGCAGGCCGGAGAACACCCACTCGCCGGCCAAATAATCAGACACAGTGAGGCCCGGCTGGCGTGTAAACTGGCGAAGCGCAGGCAACACGCCAAGGGAACACAGCCAGGAGCTGCAGCAGCCAACATGCCAGAGAGAACCCAGCCAAAATAGGCAGGAGAACGCACACTCGCCGCCGCAAGGTCCAACTGACGTGTAAGCCGGCGAATGCAGGCAACATGCCAGGGGAAGACTGCCCGGAGCTGCAGTGCAGCCAGGGACGTGACTCACCGAGGGTGTCAGCTCACTGAGCGGGCCCTGCCGGCCACGTAACCCGCAACATTTGGGCAACGTGCCAGACAGAGAGCCAGCGCCACAGGCTGGAGAACTGTCAACTGCTGGCCGAGCCGTCTGACGCAGCGAGGTCCGACTGCCGTATGAACCGGCGAAGCGCGGGCAAGAGGAGCTGGCCACTAGGCCCAACTCAAAGGATGTCAGGAGGGAGGAGACCGGCTGGAGGACAGCTGAGCCTAGGCTCCAAGTCCTCCCCACCTCAACCGAACACAGCGGTCTCTGCACGCCTGCAGAGGCCCCTCAGCTTCTTTAAAGCGAGGTGGCCGCAGGCCAGACAGACAGTCCCATCAGGCAACCTTAGTCGTCCGACCGGAGCCAAGCAACATAAACATCAACCTTCTGACCATCAACCTCCACCAGCCCAGGCCTCAAGGAGGCGGGGCCACGGGAGGGAATGCCGTGGGAGGGCCCCAGAACTAGGGAACCCAGACATGGGTTCACCAGTCCGGACCCTACCCCAGTGGCAGCCAGAGGGGATTGAAGCTTCCTCAACACCTCACGATAATCAACCTCTACCGACTCAGGCCTCGCAGAGGCGGGGCCCCGGGAGGGAACGCTGCAGCCAGCATCCTCATTTAGCCTGAGAGGCACAGGATTGGGGTGGGCTCTCCATGCCTAGCCCGCCTGCAGCTGTCGTGTCAAGCACCATCCATAGAGGGAGTGACAGAATGGCCACCAGCAGGGCATAAGTAACCCCCACGCCCCTGTCAGGGCATGCCGCCCTGCCCAGGGAAGGCCCGGAGGGGCAACTAGAGACTGGGGGGCTATGGGGGAGGGGCCAAAGGCAACTACTCCCGCCATGCACGGCAGCATCCAACTGCAGGCAGGGGCTCATAAACGCCAGGAGGCAGGGCACACACGGCCTGCAACCAGGCAGCAGCAGCACCTTAGGCAGTAGGCGCTGAGGCTGTGTGATAGCAACAACCTGGAGGTCCACTCAGCTAGAGGGGACCTCAGGAAGGGCCAATTCCCAGCTGAAGGGTCCCAACTCGCCCGGGGACCAGCAGGGGGCAGCCCAGGGACAGGTGGGCAACACCGGAGGATAGGACGGAAGCTTCTTCAACATCCGCCACCTGACAGCCAACCTCCAAGCCCAGGCCTCACAGAGGTGGAGCCATGGGAGGGACGCTGCGGGAGGGGCCAGCAGTAAATCAGCAACAGGTGTGGGAGGGGACCCAGTCCATGGCCTGCCTAACTGGAGTCACAGCAGTGGCAGCCATGTTCCCCATAGTAGCCCGCTCTCTCATTTTTGGAGGCAGGAGAAGGGGGAGGGGGGGGGGCCAGTTAATGCTTTCAAACCCAGCACGGTCTGCCTAGACTGCGCTGGCAACAAAGCAGTGCATGCAAGCAGCAGCCACGTCAGCCAGCACAGCATGCTCTAGGCTGCTTTCACATTAGTCAGATATGTGCCCCTTTTCACCCAGGCACAGCCACACTGCTCGTGCCTACCATAAAAGGCAAAAATACCATACACAGACATGTTTGGGACGTGCGGGCTGCTATACTTCTGCTACCAAGTAAGGGGGCGGGGGCCACACGCTAACCAGGAAGTGCTAACAGGTAGCCGGCGCTAGCCGCAACCTGAACTCCCCTTCCACTGTTTATTAGCTCCTGTGTCACAGTGCTGACAGGTAAAAGCATATGCTGGGAACTCTGACACATTTCCCCAATGTAGCCGAGCTACGAGCGGAGCCCTGCTGGCCGTGTTAACCCGCAAGCTGCGGGCAACACGCCAGACAGGCTAACCGGCTGGAATGCTACTCGCAGGCCGGCTAACGATAGCTGGCATGAACCGTAGCATAATTCCCCACTGTTTATTTCCACAGTGTTAAGCAGGCCAACAGCGAACGTTTGGAACGCTGAAGCGGTATCCCCTCTGTGTTAACATACTTAGCAGCCGAGCTGCACAGTGCCAAGGCGACAGCGTAAGCTTGAACGTTGAAGCCGTGTCCCTGCCGTGTTTCCACACTGTAGCCGAGCTACTCACTAGCCGGCAGCTGCACAGCATGGTCCGACCGGCGCATAAGCCTGCTTTGTTTTCGAGGCGATATGCCGGGGAAGGGGGACCAACCAAGGGGAAGCAAGGGCCAGCTAGGGGGAACCAAGCTAAGGGATACCAGGGGAATACCGGGGCTACCAGGGGACCTAGAAGGGAGAAATACATCGCCCACGGAGGATGCCGAAGCACGCTCCAATAGACGCACACACACAGTATTCTCAAGGTAAGCACTCTTTCGCACACACACACAACAAGTGGAGATCAACGATCACCGGTGTCACGTCTGCACAGCTGTTTTATACGTATGCTGTGGGGCGTAGCCGGGCGTGCCGGAGTGTCTTAAAGAAATATCCACATGCCACGACCAAGGGGGGTCGTACCCCGTACATATGGAATATGTAACGGTGTGGAGAGATAGTCTTGATATGCTAGAGAACACTTGTTATATAGTCTACTAGGCTGCTATCATATCTGGTTGGTCTACTTAAGGCGTGTCCTTTTTCACAATTTCTGACTTTTGGTGGGTTAAATGCAGTGTTGGGAAGGTTACTTTTAAAATGTATTCCATTACAGATTACAGAATACATGCCCCAAAATGTATTTTGCAACGTATTCCGTTACGTTACTCAATGACAGTAACGTATTCTGAATACTTTGGATTACTTAATATATTATCATGCTTTTTACAACAACGTGAATGTACTATTGCTGTGTGATTTATTACTATTACTGAAGGTCCGCGGCTCCGAACTGTAGTAAATGGACCTTTGACTAATACGGCGGGGTCCCTGTCGGCTCGTAGCCGAAAAATAGCTTTACTTTGTTGTGTGGGTCAACTTTTCTTGCGAGAGACAGAGAGAGGCGTTGAAAGACTGCTCCAACGGAACTTATTGTTTTCGGAGGAAAACACGAACACGGTGTACAGTCGAGTCTTAATAGCTTACTTACAACTGGGCTCGTCAGGCACTCTTCTTGGCTGAAGTGGTTATTATTATATTTACATGCTTCCAGCTCCCGTTTTTCCTCGATGACAACTCGTACCTTTCCACTCCCCTTTTTCTCCCTCCTCGCGCTCACAGACCCATAACGTGTATGGCAGTCCATTCTCCCTGCAACACGGACTACACTGCCCATGATGCTACATTCTTTAGAGCTATGCTTGTAGCATTCTGCCTGTTAGCTTAGCACAACAACAACAACAACGAAAAGGCGCTCTCTCACCCAGGAAACACACAGTCGCAGAGAGAGAGAGAGAGCGTTGCCCTGTAACCATGGAATAAAAGAAGGTAGCTGTCAAACAAAACCCAAACAGTCCTGACCCGCGACAAAATGAAACAGGAAAGTACCGCAGTGTAATCCATTATATTTCAACAAAGTAACTGTATTCTGAATACCACCTTTTTAAACGGTAACTGTAACGGAATACAGTTACTCATATTTTGTATTTTAAATACGTAACGGCGGTACATGTATTCCGTTACTCCCCAACACTGGTTAAATGTAATGGTTACATATTTACAATAGCTAGGCCCTTAAAATGTCTTGTTATCATCTAGATTAGATGTTTTGGTTCTGTATAAAAGCCTTGACCCATCCCTCATCTTCTTTATTGAATTTTGCTTCCAAATAGCAAAATATTTAAAGTGGTGTTGAACAATAGTTCTCCAGTTTTTCTAAAGGTCTGTTAAAGTTTTTCTCCTGAGATTGGCTACTTTTTTTCTCAGTTTCAGTTGATTCCATGTACCTGACCATTTTTAAAGAATGGGTTTTTTGTGTTTGTTGTGTTTTTAAGCCACTTAACATCCATCCATCCATCCATCCACCCATCCATCTTCTTTATCCGGGGCCGGGTCGCGGGGGCAGCAGCCTAAGCAGAGAAGCCCAGACCTCCCTCTCCCCAGCCACCTCCTCCAGCTTATCCGGGGGAACACCAAGGCGTTCCCAGGCCAGCCGAGAGATATAATCTCTCCAGCGTGTCCTGGGTCTGCCCCGGGGCCTCCTCCCGGTGGGACATGCCTGGGAACACCAACCCCAGGAGGCGCCCAGGAGGCATCCTTGTCAGATACCCGAACCACCTCAGCTGGCTCCTTTCGATGTGGAGAAGCAGGGCTCTACTCTGAGCCCCTCCTGGATGGCCGAACTTCTCACCCTATCTCTAAGGGAGAGGCCAGCCACCCTTTGGAGGAAGCTCATTTCCGCCGCTTGTATCCGCGATCTCGTTCTTTCAGTCACTACCCACAGCTCATGGCGGATAGGGACGTGAGGGTAGGGACGTAGATCGACCGGTAAATTGAGAGCTTTGCTTTTACACTCAGCTCCCTCTTCATCACGACGGACCGGTGCAGCGTCTGCATCACTGCAGCCACTGCACCAATCCGTCTGTCGATCTCCGGCTCCCTTCTCCCATCACTCGCGAACAAGACCCCGAGATACTTGAACTCCTCCACTTGGGGCAGGAACTCATCCCTGACCCGGAGTGGGTCCGGCTGAGAACCATGGCCTGAGATTTGGAGGTGCTAATCCTCATTCCCGCTGCTTCACACTCGGCTGCGAACTGTTCCAGTGCGAGCTGGAGGCCTTCACCTGATGAAGCCAACAGAACCACATCATCCGCGAAAAGCAGAGATGAAATTCTGAGGCCACCGAAGTGAAAGCCCTCCGCCACTTGGCTGCCCATCACCCACCGGGAACGAGTCCGACTTATTGCCGGCAATGCGAACCAAGCTCTTGCAACGGTTGTATAGGGATCGAATGACCCGTAGCAATGGGCCAGACACCCCATGCTCCCGCAGCACCTCCCAAAGGACACCCCGAGGGACACCGTCGAATGCCTTCTCCAAGTCCACAAAACACATGTAGACTGGTTGGTCAAACTCCCATGCACCCTCAAGTATCCTTGAGAGGATAAAGAGCTGGTCCAGTGTTCCGCGACCAGGACGAAAACCGCATTGTTCCTCCTGTATCCGAGGTTCGACTAGCGGACGAACTCTCCTTTCCAGCACCCTGGCATAGACTTTCCCAGGGAGGCTGAGGAGTGTGATCCCCCTGTAGTTGGAACACACCCTCCGGTCCCCCTTCTTAAAGATGGGGACCACCACCCCGGTCTTCCAGTCCAGGGGTACTGCCCCTGATCTCCACGCAACATTGTAGAGGCGTGTCAACCAGGACAGCCCTACAACGTCCAGAGCCTTCAGGAACTCGGGGCGGACCTCATCAACACCAGGGGCTCTGCCACCAAGAAGTTGTTTAACTGCCTCAGTGACCTCGCCTCCCAAAATTGGCGGGTCATTCCCCTCATCCCCAGACTCTGCTTCTTCCTCGGAAGACGTGTCAGTGGGATTAAGGAGGTCCTCGAGGTATTCCTTCCACCGCCTGACAATTTTCTCAGTCAAAGTCAGCAGCGCTCCGCCAACACTATACACAGTGCAGTGCTTTCCCCTCCTGAGACGCCTGACGATTTGCCAGAATCTCTTCGAGGCAGTCCGAAAGTCTTTTTCCATGGCCTCTCTGAACTCCTCCCACACCCAAGTTTTTGCTTCAGCCACTGCCTGAGCCACTTGGCCTGTCGATACCTGTCAGCTGCCTCCGGAGTCCCACAGGCTAACCAAGCCCGATAGGACTCCTTCTTCAGCCTGGTGGCTCCCCTCACCTCTGGTGTCCACCATTTGGTTTATTTGGTTTAGGGATTACCACCACGGCAGGCACCAACCACCTTGCGGCCACAGCTCAATGCAGCAGCTTCGGCAATGGAGACACTGAACATGGTCCATTCAGACTCAATGTCCCCAGTCTCCCTCAGAATGCTGTTGAAGCTCTGCCGGAGGTGTGCGTTGAAGATCTCGCGGACTGGGGACTCTGCTAGACGTTCCCAGCACACCCTCACTATGCGTTTAGGTGCACCAGGTCTGTCCAGCGTCCTCCCCGCCACCTGATCCAACTCACCACCAGGTGGTGATCAGTTGACAGCTCAGCCCCTCTCTTTACCCGAGTGTCCAGAACATATGGTCGCAGGTCTGGTGATACGATTACAAAATCGATCATCGACCTGCGACCTAGAGCGTCCTGGTGCCACGTGCACTTATGGACACTCTTATGTTCAAACAAGGTGTTCGTTATGGCCAAACTGTGATTTGCACAGAAGTCCAATAACAAAACACCACTCGGATTCAGATCAGGGAGGCCGTTCCTCCCAATCACGCCCCTCCAGGTCTCGCTGTCATTACCCACGTGAGCATTGAAGTCTCCCAGCAGGACAACAGAGTCTCCAGGTGGAGCACCTTCCAGCACCCCACCCAGGAACTCTAAGAAGGCTGGGTACTCTGAACTGCCACTCGGCGCATAAGCGCAGATGACAGTCAGGACCCGTTCCCCGACCCTAAGGCGCAGGGAACAAACCCTCTCATCCACCGGGAAAAACCCCAACGTACCGGCAGCAAGCCGAGGGGATATTAGAATACCCACCCCAGCCCGTTGCCTCTCACCGGGGCAACTCCAGTCCAGCCCCTCTCCAGGAGACTGGCTCCAGAGCCCAAGCCATGCGTAGAGGTGAGCCCGACTATCTAGCCGGTACCTCTCAACCTCACGCACTAACTCAGGCTCCTTCCCCACCAGAGAGGTGACATTCCATGTCCCAATTGCCAGTCTTGGCAGCCGGGGATCAGTCCGCCAGGGCCTCCGCTCCTAGCCGCCGCCCGGCACACAATGCACCCGACCCCTATGGCGCCTCCTGTGGGTGGTGGGCCTGCGGGAGGATGAGCCCATGTCCCCTTTTCGGGCTGTGCCCGGCTGGGCCCCATGGACTAAGGCCCGGCCACCAGACGCTCGCCCTCGGGCACCCTCCCCGGGCCTGGCTGCAGGGCGATGTTTTCTTCATAAGGGTCTTCTGAATCGCTCTTTGTCTGGTCCTTCACCCAGAACCAATTTGCCAAGGGAGACCCTACCAGGGGGCAAAAGCCCCCAGACAAAATAGCCCCTGGGATCCCTGGAACACACAAACCCCTCCACCACGATAAGGTAGCGATTCACGGAGAAGCCACTTAACATCATAACAATCAATTCACAAAAAAAAACCCATTTTAAATTGTATTTTTAGGCATTTTGTTTCCAGCAAGGTGATTCTCAGATGAAAACTACAGCAAATACAGCAAAGACCTGAGAGATGCATCTGGCCTTTCAGTTCTTCATCTACTACTTGCTGGCTATCAAGATGCCATTCTTAAGGAAGAGAAGCAGAGAATGATAAAATGATGAACCCAAATTTGAAATTTTTAGTTCAAATCAATGTATCCATTAGAGGTCAGGTACAACAGTGGGTGTCTATAGCCATCTTTAGAACATGGTGGCTTTGTCAGGGTTTGGGGATGGATGCAGGAAAAGAAATTAACGTATGTTCCACACTATAAGGCGCACTTGAAATACTTTAATTTTCTCAAAAATCGACAGTGTGCCTTATAATCCCGTGCACCTTATGTTTGTGCTTACTGACCTCAAACCAATTTTATGTGGTACACAGCCCTCACAAATCTGTCAAAACATGTTTTAGTACAACTTTGGTAAGCTACGAAGCCTAACCGCTTGATGGATTGTCGGAGCATTACGGCTACCGTAGTCAAAAGCCTCGCAGAGTAATCTGGGTTCAAAACTCCATCCGCTTCAGGTCCTAAAGTCAAATGAACACTGCGGCATCACTGATAGTTAAAAACTGTCTAAATTCTTTCATCTCTAATAACATGATCAGAGTTGCTGCTTTACCAGGCAGTAGCGGTTTTTGATACGGGCGACACGGGCGGTTGCCCGGGGGTGGGGCGGCATCACAGGCATCGGCAAAAAAAATAAAAATAAAAAATTGCTCGTACTCATGCTGCCCCGACATCAGCCAGCGCATATTGGGAATGGCATAGGCACCGATCGGTTTTCTATCCCTTACTCCCATTTGCTGGGAGTAAGGGCGCCCTCCGTTTGCGAGGTGCGCCTGCTGCTTGCGGCACAGGGAGGAGAGTGCGGGGCGGCGGGGGATTCCCTGGCTGGCTGGAGCAGCATCTAATAACCAACTCGCAAAATAAAACAAAATAAAAACAAACCAACAAACACGAAAACACCAGACATGATACAGACTTATAATTTGCACCGATGTTTTTTTTCGAAATTCTATACGCGAAAAGTGAGCGCGAGAGCCCTCGGTGCGCCTGCGGTGCTGAAGTCAAAGTAAACTTTATTGTCATCTCCGCTACATACAGTCCAGTATATAGAGACGAGACGACGAGGCTCCAGTTACAGCAGTAAACAAACAATATATATATAAGAAGAGTAAGAAAATAAATATACACTTTAGGACCAGAGGTAAAGGGATCAATAACAATTTAAAATTTATAATTTACAGTTTGATGATTTAAAGTCTCACACAACCTGTCGAAAGGGGAGGGGGTCGGCTGCTTCCAAATAGAGCACATTTCATTCATAATGTTATAAATCCAAGAGGGAGGGCGCCAGAGGGAGTGTTTGCCCGGGGCGCCAAAAAGGCTTGGACCGCCACTGTTACCAGGTGTAACAATTAAGTTTAATATCCAGGCATCCATGAAAACAGAATTTATTAAATTTAACAGAGTTAGAAGTTAGCAAAAAGTTAGCTCGCTAGTTTCCACCTAAACGTAATATGGCATGTTCTGACTGAGAGATTTCTGAAAAAATTAAAACATACAGCTCTGCTATCACTTCCGACATAAATGCAGACAGAAATACTAAACAGCAGTGACTTTTGTAGGGTTACTGAAGTTGGACTAGCTGGTATATAATGATGTGCTATGTGATCGCTAGCGACACAGCTATGTTAGCATATGTTAGCATAACACAGTAAAGCTAACCTTTTTCCACTTGATAAAAGTTAATGTGGAGGATTCCTGATGGTTATGGACATATAGCAGGATGGACCATGTATATGGACCAAACTTCAGTCAGGAGAACAACTGAGATAAACCATCCACAATATGAGGTTAGTCATTGATATACTGCAACAACAAGGGAATAGAGCTGCTGCGCGAGAATTCAACATTGATTTGGACAGTTTTGCAGTGTGGGTGGTCCCCCAGGCGTCTACTGGATTTTCTTCCTGGACCTAATTAAAGAAAACTGAGAGGAAAGCCCAAGCCCAAGCAAAATTGAAATTCAGTACGCCCTGGACCTAAGACCAAAGCTGCATGATGGGTAGGTTATCAACCAGAAAATACGGTCAGGGCCAGGATTGTCAGCAGCACCTGTACAATGCTCAGACAATTTTCACCGTGGGACAAAGTGCTTTTTTTGCTTTCTTCTTTCAGCTCAAAGTTTCTTTCCAAATCGCCCACTTGCCGTGTGATCACATGGCATGCTGGACATGAGGGTGATAAAAGATTGCTACAGTGCTTGGTGTAGCCCTGAAGTTCTGGTAAAGACAGACGGGTCTATATGGGTCAGTGAGCTCCTGGACCGGCTAGGCACTGCTTGTTTTTTTTTTTATTATGCTGGATTTGACCAAGAGATATTAAAACTAGAGACTAAGAGAGACTAAGAAAAAAACATCCTTCTCACACCATGCAAATTCTACCAATTCGTCACGCTCACTTTCAGCTTGCTTGGATCCCCAGTCCCTTTCCAGCGCCTCATGAACAGAGTGCACCTGCTGCACTCTGTACATGCTGCCACCTATCTGGTGGTGTATGATGCTATCATCCATAGTGGCAGGTTAGGTCTGACAGCTCTTGGGCCTAAGTCAGGTGGTGGAAGTATGTGACAGGTTGTGATCTGCTGCTTTTAGTTGAAGATGCCTTCTCTATTTCAGTAGTCTGCTGGGACTGGTTGAAAGAGGAGCACTGAGTTGAGTTGGAGTGGCTGCAAAGGAGTAGGTTGCGCCAAGCAGTTGAGATTCCTACAGCAGCTGGCACCAAAAACACAAGTGAAGTCTCCCTTTTGTGTCGGAATAAGTCCTTCAGTAACATTGGACTTGTTATAAAGTGGTTGGAGACTTTAAAACATTACAGGATCAAATATGATAATACTGTTGACATAACTATTGGGTTTGTGCATAACAGAGGTATTTCAATTGGTATCATCAAGTTAATGGTGTAAGCCATCATTTTTAATTGGATGATAAAAATACAATTACAAAATGATTGTGCTGCAGAAGTTTAACTGTCTCACAAGCATGTCTGTGTAATTTTTATATAAAATTCACATTTAAAATAGGTTGCTTCTTGCCTTGCCCTTTCTTGCATTTGTTGAACAGGACAGTACAGTACAGTATACATTGTTGTTGTTCCCTAGTTCAAATGGCTGTACAGTATATTATTGTCCGTCACTTAATGATCACCTGTTGCAGCTTCTCTGTTTGCTCCTCTGCTGTGCGTCAGAAGTGGTTCATAAACTTTCCACTAAATCATCACCGCGCTGAAGGCAGCCAGCAGGAATTTCACAGGTTATCTTTGTGCTCAAAGATACAATGCCATGCCAGAAGGCAAGGACGAGGGGAGAAGCAAGTGGACATCTGACTTCTAGAAGTTCTGGTCTCCACACGGCTTATTTTCAGCTAATCTTTATTATTCATTTTTATTTAATTTCATATTTGTGGTCAACAGTGACCATTATTAACCCACACCCAACTTCGATTGTCTCAGTGGATGTCCAAAGTTCTGTTTAGGATGTTCACTGGTATTTTCTATGAGTACTATTGGAAAGTGCATAAACCATTCATAAGATACATGTAAAATGTTTTGTGAAAAATAGTTATTGTTTTTTCACCCAACTTCATTGTCTCCCTATTTGCTTACCTGGTTCTTCATGCTCTTTTTACACCCCCTCTGTCCGCCACAATCACACATTGGCTTTTTAATTAGATGTTCACTGTTCACTGTCTTAACAGTTTCTTTTTGCTCTCTTTCTCTGACACATCCTGACTTGAAGTCACCTGGAACTGAAGCTGTAATGTAAACACATAATGAAGCCTAATTAGCCTAGAAAAGCAAAAGAAATTTTAAACACACCAAACTAATGAAGTAGACCAACTCTTTGGCTCTAGCAACTAAACATGTCCAAAGACCAGCATTTCAGAAGGTTCAGGTTAAGGTAGTTAAGTCACAGCAGTTCAGTTCAGGTTAAGTCACAGCAATGTCCCCACATTCTCAGAACAGTTTGCACTTTTGCTATGTTTCAGCTAAAGTGTGTTTTATCTGCGCCACTGATTTGTGTCATCAAATTACTTTTTTGTCTTCTTTCTATTGCAGCAACTAAAGTCTTCCTTACTGAAGACATCAAGAGTACCCGACAAGCACCGACTCCAGTTAAACATGTTTTCATTTTGTCCTTTCTGCAGTTGACGAGTCAGAGAATAACCCTTGTCCAATTTCATCATCCACGATTAAAAAGAACTATAGAAACAGTACTAATAATTCATTGTATTTTAGTGGTAATACAGTCAGGTAAATGCATTATGGGAAGAGGTAGGGTTTTCATTACCCATCCTAAATTGGGTAAATTGATTTTAAAGTTTGACAAGTACCATCAGTTACTATTCATTTATGTAAACAATACACACTAATACTGCAGTCAAACTTTAATTATATTTAGAATTTAATTGTTTATTAAATTTTCCTATTTAGTTTCAAATGCTTTGTTCATCTGGGTCCTCCAGCTCTCCTATGCTTCTGCTATCTAAATCAGGTGGGTTGTAACATGATACAGAAGGTAGCAGCCAACAGGACGACAAAGCCAAAAATATCACACTCGTTCAAAGTGGGTACATTTGTTTAAACAGACCAGAAAAACTACATGCCAAAATGTTATAGTTTGCTAATATTTCATGTGGTTAATACAGCAAAAAGTTTTGAAGTATTTTTTTCTGATTTCATAAAGTTAGATTAAAATAACATTAAGATCAATGAATTTACAATTAACTAGTTGTTTCTGATTAATATCATTTTTGCTAGCATCAATTAACATGTTCAAATCTACTGATTCACTGAAGTATAATTTCATTTGTGTGTGCTGATAGCTGATAGCATGTAATAGATCGCATACTATCTATTACATGTCCCCAGGTGTTTTGATCTCCCTGCTTTCATCTGTAAAAAGCACCATTAGTAGATTCTGGTACTTGGTTAATAGCAGTTGGACTACATAGAATTGGGCAGTGAGCACAGAGCCCACCAGAGGATGTTGGGCCCTCAGTTTGTTTCTGATTTTGGTCAGAGACACTCACACCAGTGGTTTGGGGGTCATTTAGTAGCTCTGGTAGTGCTCATCCTGTTCCTCCTTGCACGGAGTAGAGAAGATAATGGTCCTGCTGATGGGTTAAGAACCATCTACAACCCTGTCCAGCTCTCCTACAGTAACTGCTTGTCTGCTGGAATCGCCTCAATACTCTTGAGACACACAACAAACCTTGACACCTGAAAACCTCACCTGTAAAACATCCCTGTTTTGTGGGTTGTCTCTTTGTTGCCCCTCTAGTGCAGCTGTTATTAATTTCATTACCACCAAACGCATCAATGGTTTAAACTTGTTAACATTTCTTATCCACTGACAGCTGCTGATGGCCTTGTGCTGGTGGAAAGCAATCTGTCAATATGTGAGAGAAATGTGTGAAGAAATGACAAAACAGTGAACTTTTGCTTATCTTTTTATTTCTTGATTAATATTCACATCACTAGTTAACAATTAACCACAATTAACATCTCTTTCATACCAAATATTCAGAATTGAAAGGGGAGATAAGCTCTATCTAATAGGACAGATACCTCTAACAACCAGCAGTTGGTTTGTTGTCTTCTGCATGCTCTTGCTATGGTGTTGCGCCCTACAAAGTAATACAGCACACACACACACTACAGTGGGTTTATTCTACAGTGCTGAAAAGTAGCTTCTTTTTGCCTGCTGCCTCTCAGGTTGAGTAAGGGCAAGCAGAAGACCAGAATACAATACACACACTTGTAATTTTCCACTCCACTTGACATTTAAACAGCTGGAATACTGGTTTAATTGGTAGCTGCTGTATATATGGTAAAGGACAGAGGTAAAATCAGCTGCTTTTCAGTGCTGTGGTGCTGATGAGCCACTGCAGGTGGGAGACGTGGTTAGGGGCTCCAGATATATCTACCAACACTACTTTTGAAGTGTTTGAAACTTTGCTTCTGAAGCACTTTTCTGTTACTTTACAAAGAGGTTCAGAATGGTCTATTATTGTTGTTATTGACAGTGGGAAGATAATTTGGTCCATGACTTGCCTTAATTCAGTCCCATGTTGGTAGATATGTCAAGGTGTCTACATAGGAGCTGTTTAATAAAGGGTATTACTTTCTGGTGGTGGTAGGGAGAAGAAAGGGCTCACCAGTGTGTGTCAGTGCAGTTCACACCAAATGTTGCCAATTCCTCATGTTCTCTTTATGCAAAGCTTCTTCAGATCATATCTAAGTGGACACACACTGGTTCTCTTCCTGCCTGTCAGTTTGAATCTGGTAAACATTGTTATCCATATGTGAGCTATCTTCCAAAACAGAACAGAGACAAACCTCATACATGTATTCATAATCTTGCATCTTTAATACATTTTTAAAACATTCTTGAAACTTCAGCAGCCCTTTTCTTGATGGAAAAAAGGCAGACTCTGAAAAAAAAGTACACTTTTCCTTCCCTATGCTTTCAGTCTTACCAGAATGTCTTACCTCAACTCTAACTAGGTTTATGAACATAAATGCCCGTCTATCAACATCCACTACACCCTGTTAAGAAGTAAGATTTTTTTTTTCTTCTTTTTATTTCATTTGAACTAATTTGAGTTACACGCGGAGTGATAAAAACGTGATGGTGTCTATATACAGTGTGAAATACTAGTGGAAGGGTGGTATTTGAGTGCAATAACTGGGAGTTCAAACGGACATCAGAGTGAATCTGACTCTTACTTTCTGTCCAAGCTCCAAAGTAACATTAACTGTATCACACTCCTGATGACTGTAGTAAACACTGAGCACATTCCCATGGTTCTATTAAAACTTTACTAACTGAAGGGTCCATTGGGTTCCTTACTGAATATCCAAAGACAAGACTCAAATCACAAAAACCTCAGCTGGACTAGATTGCATTTTTGAAACTGATAAGAATATTTGAGCTCTTCAAATCTACACATTCTTTTCATTTATAAGATAAGGCCATATTATATATATAAATTAACATGTCTGCCTCTAAATTTTTCATAACCCACTTACCGAGTAGGCTCCACCATCAATCTTTTTATCTGCTAACTTGGGAGCATTGATACAAGCATGTTGTAGGCTACTGTCTGGCTCATAATCAATGGTCCCAAAAAGCTGCTCCTAAAGAACTTTGTAAATTAACAGTCTTTTTTCACATTGAAAAGTTTGTGTATACTCATAAATACAAATAAAATTGTGTACAAATACTGGTTGCCAGGGTGGAAAGCCTTAAATATTTTTGAATTTTTCTGTTGTTAATGAATTCTTTCTTTGATTTAATGTGTTGCAAAATGAAACAGGCTTAAAGTTCATAGCTTTAAAGAGGGTCTGTGGGGCTTTCCTGTATTTTCTGTCAATGTATATAACTTAACTTGAATAACATTAGAATTGTATTACTTTAGAATATTTACCTTACAATAGAAAAAAATCGTGAGATTACTTTGTCCAAATCATAGGATCCGTCAATCAGAACAAAGCTGATTTAAAGGCTTGTTTCAGGTATAGGATGAAGTGAGGGACTGCACAAGCAAAAGACCAGCAAGCATTATTTTGAACTCTACTCTAGTCCAAGAATATAAATATGGAGCTCAACATGTTTATAAAAGGGCCATTTTAACAGTCTTGATTTCATAACATCAGCTTTTGTTATTTAACACACTGTATGCTAACATTAACACACTGTATGCTAACACTGAAACCTGTTCTTGACCAGAGATAGTTTTAAAGTCAGCGCTCTCAGAATAAATCAAACAAGGGGCCCACTGGCTCCTCCAAAAGGTCATTAAAGACCTTGAATGGACTTCTTACAGAATGTTACTCTGCAGCTTGGCCAGAAAATAAGACGCAGGGAATGTTAACAGGAACAACATGAGAGCAGACTGGAGAGCTGAACGTCAAATCATCGTAGCCAACAGTACAATGCCACAAAAATCCAGGTCTAGACACACAACATCAGCTCATCCCACCAGATGTTCACGCATGGAGCTACACCTTACTTCTTATATATACACGATCCACAACCCAAAGTGCTTTCATACTTTTGTTCTTCTGCTCCAGAAGAAAGTTGGTTCACATCATTAATTTCACATATGACCCACGCATATGTCATGTAAGACATGTTACTTTTAGGCAACGCATGGGAATGATCTGGAGGGAACAACACAATATTGAATATTCTTAAATGGTGCTTTTAGTTGTCTTAATTGTTGACTATTTGATCACTTGCTCTTTGAATATTATAACGTCATCTAGCTACCAAAACTGTTTTGTTCCCAGAAGCACACATGTACAGTACACTGCTGACAATGTTTACCAACATACAGTGAAGCAACTTTAATATCACTTAAGTGCATCAATAAAATGAACAAGACTATGTTCAAGTGCACGAGACTTTAGAGTTTTCTGGGGAACTGTACATAATTTGTATGATTATGATAATATTTAGTGTTCCAGACACAATAATATAGTGATAGCTTGAATGAGGGCAGAATGGAAGCCTTCTGCAGCATCTCTAATAGTGACGTAAGCTTTTTCACTCAGCCTTTGTTAAGAGCCAGACTATCAGTGTTCCAGAGGCTAAGCAGCACTCTCTACAGGATGGATGCAGTAGTAACACTTCACACATCTGACAACTATGGGAGCACGCCACAGACATGTCACTAATCCCTCAGTGTTTTCAGCAGAGACCATCCCAGCCTTTTAATGCACACTGAGCACACGGGGCCTGTCCGTATTACCGGGCTGATACGGAGCAATGCTTTCAGTGTGCAAATCAAAGTCACATCACAGTGCTGGCTTATTAGAATCTAAACTGTACCTAAAACTGACATGTTTGATTTCTTAAGATAGCATCTGGAATTACAACAAAATGAGCACACTTGGCTTTCAGTTGATTATTTCCTATAAAGCATTAAGCCATTCAGGTTTTTTGTGTGTGTACTGTGATCCCGCGCATTATTTTTATAGCTTACACTCAGTGGGCCTCATTATAGTATCTGCAGGCTCCTCTCGGATGTGCTTGGCTGAAATACTGCTGCATTCATGGCATGTTGGAGCTGGGCAGTTCCCGCTGTCCAGTTTACTTTAAGAGTTTCAATTTTTACATTTTTTTTAACTTTGAGGTTTTTACTTAAACAAAACTTTTTAAAAAAATCACACAAACTAAGCAAAAAACCAAACAAGAACTATTTAGCTCCTTCTATTTACACTACAGATGTAGGGTAAACTCATTTATACGCCAGAGAAGGCATTTCATCATCTGCTACTGTGGGTAGTCACGGTGGCTAAATAGCGCTCAGTAAATTCAATCTACTAGACAGTCCAGTCTAGTATAAGTAAATCACTACAAAGGAAACTCTGGTGTTAGATCAGCCATGAATACATTATTTCATTTACGCAATCTCTCTCCTCTCATAACTACTGGATAACATCAGTGGTTGTCTGTCCTTCTCTATCTGAACGCCCTGTGCATGTGCAGGTAACTGGAGGCTTTCCCTACACTGTATTGCTGTCAGAGAACTGGAGTGAGACACAGGTAGAGGTGACAGATGAGGAGGTGGTGCAATGAGGCGATGATACCATCATGAAAATGGTATAATAGGAACATCACACTGACACAGCTCATCACTATTTGAACAATATCGGCATGGACCACCAAAATAACAGACAGACAAAAAAAGGAAAACAATGAAGAGTTGCTTTGATTCCAGAACAGAGAAATGCTTTGTCGTCAGCACACCACCTTTTTTCGGTGGTGCTTTGTGTTTGTGTGTCTATTTGTGTATGCACACCAGCAAGCATATGTGTGCTTTCCTGTATCAGTCTGTGCTTATGTGTGTGAGACTAAATGGTTTTATGGAGTGGGCTCTACAAAGCACCAGCAGGAGGGAGGATTTAACTAGAGAATGTTGGTCTGCAGCCCCAAACCCTCCACTGGGGTCAACCACATGACCAGGAAATGCCATACAAGCTCAGGGTGACTGCTGAGGTCCCTCATGATGGGTGCAGGTGAATGAGTGGGTGTGAAGGTTTGCAATCAGTGCAGGAGCCAAACAATGATGTTGATTTTAAGTGTAGTACCCTTCAAAGCTCAAATAATGACTTGTATGTCTTGAAATAGCTGTTGATTAAGCTAGTACTTGAATACCTTCACCATCCCAAAACAAAATATCCGCAGTGCTGATATATCAGATGACTTTGCAGAGGACTGATCTGCAACCTCATTTCCAAAAAGTTGGCCATGTGTAAAATGTAAATAAATGCAGAATGCAGTGCTTTGCAAAAGCCATTACATTTTTAACATCAGCAGGATTTTTCAAAAAAAAGTTGGATCACCTTAAGGAACATTTTGTAATTGTTGAAAAATGTAAGTAAAACCTCTGCCACTATGGGGCAGTGTATCACCAGTGAGCGTGTAGAAATGGCTTCAGGTGTGTAGAAATGTTCTTTTACCTTTTAAATGCCTTTACCCAAAGTGTTC
Source organism: Rhamphochromis longiceps (assembly GCF_057381845.1). NCBI lineage: Eukaryota > Metazoa > Chordata > Actinopteri > Cichliformes > Cichlidae > Rhamphochromis > Rhamphochromis longiceps. Next base: position 33,207,388 of record NC_140574.1, read on the forward strand.
TTAATTGCTCTCCTGGTTAAATAAAGCTAACAGTGACTCATTAAACCCTAGTTCAGCTTGAGTGAATATCTCAACAATATGCTTTCAAATGAACATTTTAACACCAAACGACATTTTAATGATCTACAAAGTCTTCTGCCTTTTTTGGGAAAAGAGGTTGCAAATCAAAGTATTCAACTTCCTCTGGAGAATGTGGACAGTAAGTAACAGAGAAAGAAAAAGAATTGTACTCATTTATCTAAAGCAGAAGTTTTTGTTAGTATATCCTGATATATGAACAAATGTTAACAAATTCAAATGACTTAATACTGCAGGTGGCCTGGAATATAGCAAGCAGAAAGCATGCTGTAGAGTTAGTCATCACAACAGCTCTCTAAGCTTCTACATTTTTTTATACTGTGCCAGAGATTGTGCCCTATAATTTCAATCAAGTACTAAGAAAAGGAAAAAAAAGCTCCCGAGCGTACCGAGGTGAAATAAAAGCTGATGTTGAAAAACAGCTGGATCCCTACAGTAGCTTCCTCAGTTGAAAACTGCTTTGTTCTCTCAGCATTGTCAAGACGGCTTACTATTAGTCAGCAGTGAAAATTTGCAAGGAACCATTTGGCCTGTATGGACATGCCAACCATAGACCATCACACAGATTCCACAGGTCTACACTATAATGACTCTGAAATGGAGACATTTGATGTGCTGGTGTGACTGAATGTTTAGAAAGAATCCTGTGACACTGTGATTGACACTGTCCATCATAAGTGCTACATTACATTATAGAGTGCATGTGTTCTGTGCCACTCTGTTTAATTTCAAGGTTTATTACCATCCTTCAATATCACTCATTCAGCTGGAATTTATATTCACTCCTTCAAGGTCAATTAGAGAGATCTTAACTTTAAAAACACTTGGCTCTGAGATCAAACACAGATTTTTTTGTGCCAAATCCTCTTTGAGCCGAAACCACCCAGAGTATCAGCAGAGCTCCTGTATCCTCCCTCTTGCTGCCTTCATAATGCACGAGTTACATCGCTAAATGATTTCAATTGTACTAAAACCATCTGACTTTTGAGATGCTATTGCACTGGTTTTAAAATCCATCTTCAGATTTGCTTCCAGACATCTCTCTTCATAGCCGCTCGAGACCAGATTCATTTTGTGCTCTTTGCAGCCACGACTACAAACATCATAATATTAAAATTCAAGGAATCATTATTGTGAAGAACTCTGAAGAGACAAACTGGTGCACTGATACCAAGAGAAGTAACGTGTGATGAATTGTAGACTGACCTGTAATGAGACGTCTGATGACCTACGAATGGTGCTGTTTTTGTTAGTTTGGTTTTTAAATGTCAAAGCCTGCCAGAGGGTCTAGAACAAAGCTCCATTACTGTGATCTGAGGCAACTGTTTTCACTAGTAGGGTGAACATTCTATGAGAAAAAGTGGCTATGGTCAAGATACTTAATAGAGCACTGATTGATTGATTGTGGGATTATTGCTTTGGGGTTGTTACATTTGGGCTTTAAGGTTGGAATGACCTTAGTCAGTGCTTACAAGGAAATGGCATCAGTGGAGAAGCTGGTGGAAACCTGCACAGAGAAACATGGACAAACAGCAATTACTTTTCTCTGTGGTAGGTGGGGCAACCCAAGGGTGACAAGGGGCCAAAGGTCAGAGTTGGTAGCAGGAAGCTGGCAGGCAGATCCCAGAGAAACACTGAGAGGCGATCGGTCAGTTCGGTGCTGCAGTGGGCAAGATGAAGGGCGGGATCAGAGGAAAGTGACTGCGCCGTGGTAGTTGGTTGGTAGTTGATTGGCAGGCCAGCGAGCGCCATGCGTGTCCCGCCAAAATCTGCGGGTCATTGGGACTCAGTCTGAGGTGAGACAAGTTAAAGAAGAAAAAACAGATGAAGCGCAAAACGAAGAAAAAATGATAGGATGAAAAACAAGTTTGTTGTTTTTATCAGCCTTACAGGCTCTAGCTGATGTCTGCTGTGAGCTCATATGAATTATGGGGCAAATTACATTTTTAAAATTGTATTAGTGCTACAGCCATTCATCAATTAAGATGAGTTTAGCAACAGCAACAGTCTGTTGTCCCTCTGAACTCGGGGAGTCTGAGTGGTAAAGCTGTGGTAAAGATGAATTTATCCACCATGACTGGCTCATCTTCACTCTGAAGGTCTCCTCATTATTTCATTTCATAATTTGGTAAAAAGGTGAGCTGGCTTCACTACTCTATCCGACATGTAAGCAGGGAGCGGGTATATGTGGTTATTCATTCATAAACACACACTATCTACATTATCTATTTTTAATTTACTCCTATCGTACATGTACCACTATTCATAATTTTTATTTTAGGGGTCTACAAGAATAGGTGTATATGCTTTAATGTTGAAAAACCCCATTACTGTTGTCATGCTGTAGCTTCCCTCTGTACTTCTTTCCACTTTTCATGACACATGACAACAATAAAGCAATGTTGGTTCTCTACAAATCACCCAATTTTATAAAAGATGGATGTAGCCACTGTGGCATGACTTCCTTGTTAGTTTAAACATTCCACGTTCCCCCATCTTGTTGTTTTGAAACTGGATGTGACCACTGTGAGAAAGATCTGAGGGAAACTACATGTTCATACTGTCTGAAAGGCCAACCTTCACCCTCTGCTTTTCATTAAAAGGACTGTAGGTTTAGGGGACTTCAACATTGGCTCCCAGGCTATATCTTTTAGATAGAATCTGGCAGAGACTTGTGATTGAGATGTTAGTACTATATATGACCACATATTCACTCTCTGGTTACACTAAAAGATATGAAAATAGTGTTCAGTTTACATATATTTTGTTTTGAGCTGGGGTTTTTCTCTGTCATCTTACTTACCAACCTAACCAGCTAATGTTACTGTTAGCTATTCATTTTGCCTGCTTGTCCAAATATAGTCATGCATATTTTAAAACCCCAGAAAGGCAAAGACCAAAATGCCATATTCATTTCCTATTAACTGGAAATAGAAAGTGAGAAAGTAAAAGAGGACTGCTGAATTTGAATACAGCAAGTATGAGAGAAGCATACAGATGCTAACATAAGTCTGCAAACTATAATAAAACCACACATTGGACAATTTTCCTGTAGTTTTGAAGATATTGCCATAAAGATAATAGCAATCTTAAGTTCCTCAGATGCTGAAAGTGTATTAAGACTATTATTTTGCACCTGCAGGCAACAATCAAATTGTGTGCTATTCTGTGTTGATAGGCGAGATCTCTTAGAAAGTCAGCACAAGTGGCTCTGAGCAAATAACACCAGGCTTTCAGGCAGGTAGCCTAAGGTAGCCTTATCTAAAGCACTATCAAAATAGCTCAGGCAGAAATTATGCCTGGGTGGTACAAGGTGACACAGATAAATAACTAAAGAAAATCCTTGATTCAAAGCAAGGCATTTGCGGTTCAGTAGCAGTGTTATATCCACAGTATAAACAGAAACAGAGTGAATGCAACAGAATACACTACAATTGAGTTTTTGCAAATTCTCAGAGCAGTGACTTTCAAGCTACATATTGCTAATAAGTGACACAGTAGGCCATTTAAGCTGTGGATTTTCCTATATACTGAAGCAGCATTAGATGGGATTGTAATACTTTGGAGAGGTTTGCTCCAGCCAGGCGTTGGAAAATACATAAAAAGTTAGAAATCTTGGTTAAATTATCTATTGATTGTTTTCAAACAAAGTTATAACAGTGTAATTGTCACTTCAAATGTACAATGGAAAGCATTAAAAAGTGAGCAGAAGAAAGAGTTTTAACCCACAACTTACTGTTAACATTAGTTTACAGGTGTTAGCAGCAGCATTAAAAGCTTTAAGGAACAATAAAAAAATTTTCTGAGATTTCTTATAGTTGTACACATGAACCATCCAGATTAAAGTCCCTACATTTACAGATTAAAGGTTCGCAGATATGAGTAGCATAGCGTGAAGTGACTGGCTAGGATTAAGAACCCTATTCTCATTTATTTGGCACTTCAGTAGCACACCTGTCATAATTGTAAACTGTATGCATTCTCAATAAAAAATGAAGCCAGTGTGTGTGAGTGTGTGCCTTTACACCCACTTGTCTCAGTGATGCATTTCTCTGCACTGAGGGGCTCCCTCAGTCCATCTCCCCCAAAAGGAGTGGGTGTGGTTTCCTTCATGCTGTTCTCCTTAGCAACACCTCCAGGTGCTGTTGCCTTAGCAGTGACTCCTGGTCCTGTTGTCTGAGTGCCACTTGGGGGTGATGATGTTTTCTGCTCAGTTTTCTCTTCCTGCAGCCAAAAATAAACACACAGTTCGTAGGGGTCAGACAGAAACATGGGCATACAAAGTTTGAAAACTCATGGTGGCACATGGTGGCCAGTAGTGGCACAATGAATCAGCAGAACCACAAAAGGTAATTTTCTGTGAGCTGCTAACACATGTTTAACTGTGTTTAAGAGTGACCTTTTGTCCATTGGTCTGTCCATTTCCTGCCCCCACGTTGTCCACGGATCCAATCTTAGACTTAGCCTTAATGTTTAGCTTATGAGACTCAATCTTCACATCACCACCACCTGGGATTAAAAAAATAAGGAAAAATTAATATGATGCCATTTGGGTTTAATGGCAAGAAAAAGCACAAATGTTTTGGGATGGACCTGGCTTGTGTTTGATGTTGTCCTTGGAGCCACATTTGGATGTTACCTTGCTCACATCAACCTTCTTATTCAGGATCTGCACCTGGGGTGGAGTACATAAAAATCTTGTCTTTTTATTTTCTAAGTCATTCAGTACAATGCAACTTTCACTTCAGCGTCCACTCAAGGCCACTTTAGAAAATCGCTATCATTCATTATACTGCATCTGCCGCATTCATATAGCGGCGTGACATTCCTGACAATGCAACAGAGTATGTGAAATTGACTCACAGCTTTTTTTACCAATCATGCTTGATTTCCTGTTTTAACCCGTTTCATTATTTTAGAAGGTGCCTTTTTGTTTTGTTCGGCAGCGCTCCGTTTGTGCAGATAAATCAGGACGAGCTGTAACTAGTCACACCATGACTGTAGAGTTGGCAGCTGGCACGATGACCTGCCTCACAACATGTGCTAAAATCAGTCAGATTCACATATAAGATGACAGACTGGAGAATGAGATGACCATAACTCTGCTGATAAAATTTTATTAGTAACACAAACTGTCAAAACCTTTTGTTGGACCCGTAGCTTACCCTAATGTGAATGGATATTAAAGAATAGAAACAAATAGTTAAAATCCTTAAAAGTCAGTTTAAATATCCATAATGTCATCTTCCACTATAAAAACACATCAGTGATGTAAGTAAATACAGAAAATGTAAATGCTGGTGTTTTTTTTTCCTGGATTTTGCCTTGATATCCTGTCTCTTTCCATTAAAATGAAACCACCATAAAAATTAGACAGTGTTTATGTCTTTTTTAAGTGAACGAGCTCAAATAATTATTTTATCCACTGTAACATTTCATCACCAAACGAATTCATGCACATCTCCGAGACAATGCGACACAGTTTGTGCTTCATTCAGTGGTTCTACTAAGGTGCAGCAGCTTGCAGATGTAAAATGTAACCCCCAGCATAGAAACTGTATTACATCATGTATAAAACATGCTTTAACTAAAAGAAACAGTGAAAACATCCAGATGATTTTCAACCAACACTCTCAACATAACCTGCTCCCAACAGCTTTAGTTTTTAAATCTCTCACCTGGAGACTCAGCGCTGTTTAAAGGTTTGAGAGTAAAGACTTAAGATAAAAAAGGCTAGGCCTAGTCTATGTACAAACTTGATATGTCTGTGTATTGTGTTTTAGTAATGCTAAGTTGTATCTAAGAACCTATGTTTAATATTGATGCTCATGAGGGAAATGCGAAGACTTTAGATGCAGCTGAAAAATGTTAAACCCTCAAACTCTCACAGCAGAGGTCCAAAGAGCCTTCGGGGAATGCTGTTGGTCAGCAAGTGGTGATTTCATACCTGTTGATCTCTAATCTGAAAATAACCAGCTTCTTCGCAGTTCAAGTTCACAGCATAAGTTTCTATGGCAATATACTCCAGTAAGAAATGAATAATCTTCTTAGTATAGAAAACTCAGGATGAACGCTGAAGTTACCTTGATAAGATTAAATCCTGCTTCATAGTACAGGCCTCAGGGCACCATGTCGTCACCATGAGTCAACCACAAAGCTCTACATACCAAAGTATTCTAGAGTCAAACATGAGGCCTGCTACAGCTAATTCTTGGCCATATTGATTTAATGTAAAAGGACAATAATCCCAAGCAAACCAGCAAATCTATAACAGATCTTAAGAGAGCTGTGTATAGACAAATCCCAATAAACTTCCAAATGATTGTTTTAGTTGGTAAGCACTAGTAAGTAAAAATGACACAAGGTATACTTTCTTTTTACCATGACCTTTTAGTATGACTGCATGTCCCCACACTGAAAAAAAAACCCAGTTTATTTGAGCTGACAGAGCAAAGTGGTGGTTTTGAGGATAGACTACAGTATGTGAAAGATGGAAACAGTCACAGTGACTCTGGTTTTCATTCATCAGATTCGACAATCTGGCTGTTATACCCTGCTTTATCAACTGTTTTACTCTAAATTGAGAACATAATCTCATCAGTTAGCAGCAGGTTAATGTATTAATGGACTTCTGTACAATCAGACCTCTTTTTCGACTACAGGAGTTGCCCCCTGATGGCCATTAGAGGTTTAAAGGCTCTTCTACAGTGGCTTAACTTGGAGACTAAATTAATATTTTGTATATACTCTGTGGTTGTGCGAGATGGCGATAGTGAAGCAGGTTTTCAGACCAGGTAGAAACAAGTCCTGAAAGGGTAGGCATGAGCACCTGCGGTCAGTTCAATTACTGAACGTTAAACTAAACCAAGAGGCAAAACCGCAAAGTGCATTTTTGGAATTGAACCTTGTAAATATTTTTGTCAGTCTCAGATCTTATGGGTGCTCCTATTTACTAAATTTGTTTGAAGAGATCCAATCAGAGAACACCGGAGGACAGTACAATGTTTATAAGTCAGACTGATTCAATTTCTTACGATGAGATTATGAGATTATCTGGCAATTGTTTAAACAGGAACAGGAATATTGTTTTGCAAGAGCAATACTGTATGAATGTGTAAATAAGGACCCAATACAATATGCATCCCCCAACGATGGACCTGATTTACATACCAAGAACATAAATTCCCATTTTATCTCTTTGTAACAAATACACCTGCTAGGTGAGTACAAGGCACAAGGGGCATTCCCAACTGATCAACCTTTTGAGCAAGATAGTCCAAATTAGGTTAAATTAGCATAAAATGTGAGAGTCTCCTTCCAGCTTCAGGAGTACTTACATTGCCACCTCCAGGGACATGTTTGATATTGTCCTTGGAGCCACAGCGAGAAGTGACGTGGCTGAAGTCCAGCTTTTTGTGCACTATCTGAACCTAAAGACAAGCAGGCAGACACACAGACAAGCAACATGAGGAAAGAAAAAAAGACAGAAAGAAAGAAAGAAAGAAAGCTGATCAGCTGGCAGGTTTAGTTGACAGGAAACAGAGTAGCCTTGTACTGTAAGTATGGAAGACTTTTTGCTATTCATTTTTTATAGAAGCTCATTGATGGTTTGCACATGAGACAGCAAAAATGCTTTTGGTACATTATGTGACAAACCATCAAAATGAGAATGTTAATGGGAAACATTCTTAGAAAGAATCAATGCAGATTCTTACAAAAATGAATGCATAATTAGCAAAAGATGAGAATACTGAGTGAATAACAACAGAGCGCTTCCATAAACAGCAATAGCTACAAAAAAAAGCATAAGACAAACACTCAAAGATGAGAGAGAGTACATGCAAGAGTGCCGTGGACAGTAATTTTGTGTTAACACATGCTGCTAAAAGCAAAGCAAAAAAGCAACCGCAAGTGACAGATTCAGAACAACAGAGGGCACAAGGTGGTTTTAAAAAGATTCAAAAATAGACTAGTTTGCAGAAAAACCTGTTGTTCTGTCTGAAGTGCTTTCAGCAGTACACTACAAGCTGGAAGAACATGTTATATGGTCAGCTTCTCTCCTTAGTATTTCAGCTTTGGCTACAAATGAGATACATAACTGAAATGTAAAAATCTCTGGCTCTCTTCCACAGCATTTCTTTTGTCCTGTCTTTCTTCTCTCACCCCAACTGGCTGCGGCAGATGGCCGCCCCTCCCTGAGCCTGGTTCTGCCAGAGGCTTCTTCCTGTTAAAGGGGAGTTTCTCTTTCCCACTGTTGCCAAGTGCTTGCTCATAACAGGTTGTCTGATGTTAGAGTTTTCTCTGAATTATTGCAGTGTCTTTGCCATACACCATAGACATAGGTTTGAGGTATAAGTAGAAAACAATTATACTTATCCAATTTAAATCTGATGCCGTTTGCTTTTTGGGGGTTCATGAAACTTTAAGAAGTCCAGTCACTTTCCTTCCAAGCTCCTTAGACTACCATGACCTGGATGACTGAGAACCTACCTGATTGCTAACCTCAAACTGCAAAAGAAGGCTGTCCTAAAATTAATGTGTTGAAGGCATACCATACTGTGGGGCCAAAGAGCTCAGTGATCCGATTGATGTGACATTGAATCTTGAATCTCCCTCAGTAGAAGGCCTGTGATCAACCAGAAAAGTTTGCTTCTACCTGTGGTAGTGCCATCCAGTGCTGACCGATACAGGGAAGGTTAAACAATTCAGAGTTAAGTAACCTGGATTCTTCCTGCCTCTTAGTGAGAAATCTAATAAGTCAGATCAGATTTGTACTGATTCCAGAAAGTGAACAGCATGACAAAGCCTGAATGATACCCTTTGCTTAGGATGGAGTATTGTGTAGAGTGGGCTTGCAGGGCACAATGAATAACTAAACTTGATCAGGCTGGTTAAAACTGAACCTTGCGGGTCTCTCTGGGTGTGAAGCCTATCTGGACAATCTGGGTTTATATTCTGAATTGGGGCTGAGTAATATGTTGCAGATAAAAGACATTTTTGAGCAAAGCAAACTTGACTCAACCTGCCAAAATGTGACTTTGGTCACTTCTAAACATGTTTTTTAACATGTTATAATTGATTTGTATCTTGTTCTGTTTAATCTGAACAAGCCCCTAAAAACAGTTAGGGATCACTGTCGGCCTCTCTCGGTTTTTATTACCACTGTACATTTTAAAGCTCAGTTTTTAAACCCTTGTGATGTAACTACAGCCCAGCCCATGCAGCAGTATACTAATGACTAACCTTGTTTTGTGGATGGATTATCTCAGTTGTTCTCCTGACTGAAGTTTGGTCCGTTTACAGCATCCTGCCATGCAGTTGCATTTGTCAGTGAAACTTCTGTCAGTGAAATGCATGTTTAAATTGTTGTTGTGTTTGCACTGTCTTGTATCTCTATCCCATGTAGCAAGTAGGTCTGGCCCGGATCTGGTATCAAGCTGGCACTGCTGGCTGACTTCTGGCATGGTAAGACATATGTCATCCAGATATGGGCCTGGCATAGATGGCACCATTTATGTGATGGCATGCCACATCTGGCCCGATTGTGGATTGGTTTATGTGGCCCAGGCTCATAGAAAACAGGTCTGGCCCAGATCCAGCATCAAGCTGGCACTTCTGACTGACTGGTGCATGTCAACCAGATGTGTGCCAGGTCTGGCATTGATGGCACTAGTTATGTTCCTATTTTCCTGTTTTAGTTAGAAGACCCAAATGCCATGTTGCAATACTATACTGCTGTGGTAGCCAACGTTTTAAATGCAGGTTTGACAGGTTTGTGAGTGTAAACTTTATCCAAAACCTAGTGAGGGTTTACTCATGTTTACCATTGTGTGGCTGTAGCTCAGGAGGTAGAGCCGGTCACCTACTAATCGGAAGGGTAGTGGTAAGATCCCTGGCTCTTCCAGTCTGCATGCCAAGAGTATGAATGTAGTTAGGAAGCACTCAGTTTAGACAAAGTGTGTTGATGTGACATGTTGCTTAGAGCACTTTCAGTAATCTGGGACAGTGAAAAGGGCTATATAAGAATCAATCCATTCATTGTCTGAACAGAGTTTCTTCATGTTACTTTTCCACTATTATATTCTGGCGCATGTTGTTATTACATGTCTTGATTAAGGTACATATTAGGCTGACATCTAGGGCCAGAGCTGAAACTGTTCTGGGCACAGGACCACCAGTGTGTCTGCTGCTGGTCCATGTGTGGGCCACATCTGGCAAACCAGATCCGGGCCACCAAAAGGCCGTCATTCTTTGCGGTGTGTGGGCCAGATCCGATCCATACCAATTTTGCTATGTGGGATTGTTCTGTTCTGCCTGGTGTTGCACTGTTTTTTTGCACTCCCTGTGTTGACTGCCTGTTATATAAATCACCGTAATTTTGAAGGAATGCTGTCTGGTTTCACTGTGACTACCACATGGTTGAAATGACAATAAAGCCACTTGACTTGAAAAAATACCCTTCATAAATAAACTTTAATTTTTAATTACCTTTTAATAAGAATTAATCCAACTACTATCATTATGGCCGGAGCATGAAACGTGTAATCACTTCTAATGGCTTTTTGAGGCCTTTAATCTGCTTGAAAACTCATGAAATTTTGCCCTTTGAATTGAAGATGGCATTTCAGGAGATTATTCATGCTGTTATACTTTTGCCAACTCCTCCTTGTTTTTTTGTAGGACCAACTTCATATTTGGTTAGTCTCAACTACAAACCTGGGTCATAATGTGGAGTTTTTGAGTTTTCGTCAAAAAGCATGGCCGTGGCGACACAGCAAATTTCAATGATCTGTCACTTGCAGACAGCTGAGAAACTAAGGGGCTGCACCAAGGTCCAGTATATGATAAAGAAGGATTATTTTGAATTTTGAATCATTCAAAGCTATTCTAGTAAATTCCCAAAATAAAAATATAGAGCCAGAAATGGAAATAATAGGCTGCCCTTTGATGTCTTCATCTTTTTCACAACCTAAGGACTGTGGACTGTGGACTTTGGACTCACTAGTGTGTCCAAAACTTTCTCAGGTAAAATAGTCAAAGCTTTTAAGATGTTGCAGATAAGCCACTTTGATGATGAAGAATCAAAAGCAGCCACCCTGTCCTGCTTCTATATAAGCTAACACCAACCTGTTTGTGTGATATCACTTTGATTGGCTCTGTCGCTGCATTGTAAAAAAGCCCTGCAGCAAGCCTAAGACGCCTTCCTCCATTCTCTCTGTCTTTGTCTTAGTGTTGCTTCTCCAGGATGAAAATGGCATGATGACGCAGGTGGCACCAGCAAAGGATGACTCACTGAGCAGTGAGTGCACATACACTTAATGCGTAAGCACGAACACACACAAACACACAGACAAAAAGCAGCAGACTCCTCAGTTTGTATTCCTCACAGATAGCACATCATAAATATCCTAATTGATTTCAAGCAGCTGCATGGTTCTCGTTCATCATGTCTCCTTAATTTCTAATGATTCTCATGCTATGCTAGATAAAGAAGTAGGATGATGAAAATATTTTAGTAAATTACCGCTAAAAAGTGGCAACCAAGTGACACTTATCCATGAGAGGAGACCACATTTCAAAGAATGCAACATCAATTTCAGCCAAAGATAATGCGTGAGATTAATTTGCATTTTGTATTTGTACACATATCATGTCTTCTAGCTTTTCTAGCTAATGGTACACACTCTGTTATACTACCCATGTTCTGTATTCATTGCAGTGGATAAATCTTAGCACAAAGAGTAAGTGAATTTGTGTTTGGTTGATTATTTCTTTGTTTCTAACAATGCTTCTTGGCAGTAAATCTTATATCAATGGAAAGCCTGTTTATTTCCCATTAAATGGTGTCACATTTGTAAGAACAAAGCATTTGTGGGTAGAGCAGCAGTTGGGTTGTGTGTCACACCCATGAAAAACTTGACAAAGCCAGACAGCTTATTCTGCTATTGACTCTTGTTTGGTGTTGTTTATTGGATTGGGTGATTGAAGTCTGAAAAAACAAGACATACTGACAATTTATCAATTTAACAACCGGGGGGAGGCTCAGTAGCATGTGGAAGAACCACACACGGCTCTCTGGAGGTAGTGATCTTGGACCGGTTCGCTCACAGATTGGGTAGGGTAGCTTGGGTAGGCTGTTCATGCAAGAGTGACCAACACAGCCACATTTGCTGACGAATGCATCTGACAGCAGCGTGTTGCTGCGTGCAAAAACTGTATTTCAGTGTTTGCTATTATCCATACACACACACACACACACACACACACACACACACACACACACACACACACACACACACACACACACACACACACACACACACACTAGCAGCCGCCCTCGGGTAACTCTGAAAACGTTAGAGCACTTTTGCAAATATGTGATGTCTTGATAAATCGAGCAGGTATTTGAAGTTCACACAGCACCATTCTCACATGAAAATATCTTAAAAGTTTATTTTGTGACCCAGAAAGAGTATTATTTCAAACTCCGCCACTCTGTGTTCCTCCGCCGCTGCCTCGTTTCGAGCTGGTTGGAGACCAAAACAGACAATCAGATTTTTTTTGCATCCAAGTCTGTGATTGGCTGGTTTTGTGGCACAAATATAACGATGTAGAGAAAGAGTTGAGCGTGCACGAGCAGAAATGTTGAGAGCGCGAGCAACACATTGCGAGCAAGCGCAAATGCAAAAACTGAGCGAGATGGGCTGCTGTTGTGTGTGTGTGTGGATAATAGCAAACACTGAAATACAGTTTTTGCACGCAGCAATGAATTTTGTTCACTCAAATTTAGCTTTTCTTTACTCAAAATAAATTTCTCCTCAAAATGCAACACTTGCACCTGCAATTTTTTTTATGTGCGCTCAGAATAGTGGCACAAAAATAACGCCATAAAATTGCACATTGCTTACCATTTGCATACAGATTCATCCTTTTTCTGTTGCCATTTCTCTTTTTTTTTTATCTCATTCTTGAACCTGAATAACCTCTTGGTTATTCACGATTTGTTGTTAAAGCACCTACAAGCCTCTATATTGAGGCAATCCAAGTTAAGCCAAGAAATCATTGGGATTTTTAAACATTTTAAAATAGTATACCAAGTTCTTAGACTTCACTAGAATATTATAAACACACTGAATATACTGCATGAAAGAGTCAGACACTACAAGACTCCCTTTGCACTGAACTGTTTACTCCAAGCAAATTTGAGATTTTAAAACTTTATATAACGCAGTTAGAGCCTGTCCAGAACTGCAATAATGACATAATATGATATTGTCCAATAATGATTTTAAACAATTACACTTATTAATCAAGGTACTGGTGTTAGAAATTAGTCTTAGAGTTGTTGTTTTTTATACTTGTCTCTTACAAATATACCATACAATGAAACCTGCTTTAGTATCAACAGACAGAATATGCAGGTGCATGTAGGAATGAACAGCAAGGTGGAGTGTTGTTCGAGATGTTGAGCAGGTGGTGCTTGTGATGAATGCATACAGAAGGGTGAATGTACTGGGGTGTGAAGGTGTCAATGGCAAGGACTCACTCTGGCCTTGGCAGCAGGGGTGGAGGGGTCTGATGTCTTGTTGTTCGGGGTGGAAGAGACCTGAGGAGACAACCAGCACCCCTGGTCAATACAACCTCCAACCAACCAAATGCTACACCACAACGAGGTGGACGACATGGGTGTGATCAAAAGAATGCAAATGCCTGGACCAATTGTGTGAGTGTAATGGATGTTAGAGCTACTTAAAAAAGAAGCCGAAGAACCAAATACATTAACCAAATGTGTGGGTGTATGAATAATATTATATAATTGATAGTAGTGGCACCGGTTAAATGTTAGAATTTATTTTTGGGACAATTTAGCATGAAGATCAGGAGTATTGTGCATTCAGATGGTAGAAAACTGGAACAGATGGAGCCTTTTTAAAACATGACATTAGTACAAATGTAGTAACATTTTTCTTTTGTTAGTGACAAAAGCTAATCAAATACCATCACAAAAAAAGAGTGTCGGCTTATTTATACAGTCTGAAAACAACAAATCAAATGTCACATTTCTGGAGTGTACCACTGCTCACATAAACAGCACTGATATTATTGCTAAATACTGAGGTGGGAAAGGCTATTAGTCACATAAACTGCTCCTGAATAGAAAATGTAAACATAAGCAATTTAGTATCACAAAAGACTGAATGAGTCAGTGCCAGTAATTACGATGCAGGGCGCCGATGTGTTTGTGTAAAGAAGCTTTCAAAGAGTAAAAGCGTGTTTTGAAAAGCAGGGAAGATGCTCCTGTGAAACACAATGCCTGAAAGAGTGAATGGAGCGGTTAAGTACAGTTCATAGCAATATTTTCCCTTCCGACTGCTCTTTTGTTACACACAGAAAAGTACAAGGTCAGGGCAATTTCACAGAACTATTTGCACAGAAAGCAACAGCTCCTTTTCTACAGTAATCTAACTTTAATTGGCCATACAATCATGACTAAACGCTACAAGTTGTGGAAGTTAAGCGTTGCTGAAAAGGTGCATGGATTGTGTTCCCCTGAATGGGAGTAGTGGCGACGTCTATGCTGGATACAACAACACCCAACCAAACACTGCAGTATGACCAGGCAGGAGAAAGTAATGGATGTGAAAGGAAGATATTAACATAAATATTTGTTAATCATTGTGCACCTATTTTGGTGCACAGAAAGACACTTTGTATCTGCAATTTCAGAAAAGGTCACTACAGACACATGGAAATGAAACCGATGTAGTTAGTGCAAAAGAACGCAAATTAACTTTGACTATCTAGAGAAACACAAAAACATACAAACAAGTGGACAAAATGTCAACAAGTGTATGAGGAATGCAACTATTAGTTGTGAGAACATTTAAATATAATTCAACATTTTGCAAAGTAGACGTTCTTGATCAGTGTAAAGTAAAAAGTGTAAAGTGTGCGTGTTAGTCCCCATAGGGAAATAGTTTCTCTGCATTTAACCCATTCACCCAGTGAAGCAGCGGGCAGCCACCAATGCAGCGCCCGGGGAGCAGTGTGTAGGGACGGTACCTTGCTCAGGGGTACCTCAGGGTAGCCGTTCAGTGGAGTCGAACCCCCGACCTTCCGATCATGGGGCCACCACTCTACCTACTGAGCTATCCCTGCCCCGATTATCTGAATGATCAACATAAAGCTTGAACCCATTAGCTTAGTTATTAGCATTCAACCCTACCAGAACCTCTGAAGCTCAAGAATAAACATATTTTATTCCGATTTCATTGTGTGTGCACGTATGTAAATTTGCCTGACTGTATTTTGCTACTCTTTAGCTAATACTACGACGGACGTAGCTAGTGCGACATCAACCATTTTCATGGCTGCAAAACAAAAGACGATGCCACCAGGAGCTGTAGGTGCGAAACACTCATTTGTTAATGACAAGTTATTAGCCAATTAGCTTGTGATTTTATAATAAACATAATTCTCGATTTTGAATCATGATATGACCAAGTTTTATAAAAGTGACTTAATTTTTTATTCAGTATGAACCAAAACAAGTGAACGAGCCTGTTAACCTGTAAACAGACAGCAAATCACCGTCCGCTGGCCCTCAGATAGAGAGCACTTTACGTACACAGCGTGAGGCACTTCCCCATTAGCTTTTTTTGTTTTTTTCATATTTGGAAGCCACGTCCATGTTTTCTACTATCTGTGCATAAACAGAAAACATTCACAAGTAAAAAAACACATATTAGCCATTTCCCTGCTTCTGTTTTCCAAGCCTATCCAATTGATCTCCAGCTCGAGCTTTAGTAAGCTCAAAACGTCTGAGAGAGACGTCAAACTTCTCAATAACTCCCAACAAGAAAGAAAAAAATCCCTGAACATTTTCCAAAATGGCTACTTTCTCAGCACAATATTGTTCTGAGGCAAAACCACTCTCTGACGGACAATAGAGAAGATATAATGGATAGAGTGGACACATTATTTCACATGGCAGGGCAGACAGAGAGAGGATGATGCCTGTGATTGAAAGCGACGGCACACCCCTTCCTCTAGACACACTGTCACATAACATTGAAGGGAGACGGACAACACAGTCATGTCTCTGATCCATGTCATGACATGCTGGGCAACTTTAGGGTGGTGGAATACAGGTAGCATGCATGCTTCCTGTTCTGTATGTCATTCTGAGATAGAACATCATCTGTCAGAACATTTGCATTGCAGCAAGATGCTGTTAAAAACTGGATATTTCAGAAAGAGGAATATGTTAAAAGATTGATGTTAGAAGGACGCTGGAAAACGAATATAGAGTTGTAAAGTTGCTATTTTCTCAGTTAACATGTACACGCCCTTTAAAATGCCCACAGTGCAGAAGTGACATGTTTCTGAGTTATTGTTATTTCAAATGGTGTCAAATTATATACACTCAGTAGCTCATGTGAGGATTGCTTTTCTCTCTTACTCTCTTCTCGTTTGGCTCTCAGCGGTCGCACTTTTCTCCTCTCCCTTATCTTCCCTGCTTAGCTTCTTATGTCCTTGTCTTGTCTCGTGCTTTTTTCACTTTCCTGGAACACACTCTCACAGTCTGTTTCTAAAACCTAAAGAGAATTATGGATTTGATCACCTGGTCTCTGAATGCTATTGACACCCTATTCTCAACGAGAAGTCTGGGCTCGTGAGAGCCCGAGTGCCCTGGAGGGACTT
Organism: Rhamphochromis longiceps; assembly: GCF_057381845.1. Classification (NCBI taxonomy): domain Eukaryota; kingdom Metazoa; phylum Chordata; class Actinopteri; order Cichliformes; family Cichlidae; genus Rhamphochromis; species Rhamphochromis longiceps. The sequence continues at coordinate 33,224,170 of NC_140574.1, forward strand.
TCCCTGCCGGATACACGATGGACGGGTGGCAGACATGCAGGATCGTGTGCCTGGCGGGACTGTCGATCGAAGATGCTGAAGATATCTACCTATTCGGAACCATGATAACAGGGTTCTTGCTGATCGGAGCTGGCTTGGCCCTGGCTGGAAAATTAAGAAAGCGGAACGGGCTGTTCAAACTCCCCCAAGGCTGCCCACTGGGATTGAAACGATGGGACGAGGTGCGGCTTCTCAGAAAGGGCTCACTGAAGGCAGCATGGTTAAGAGCTTGGAGGCGCTAACGGCTGCAGTGAAGGCTCAGAATAACACCTCTGAGCGTATATTGGATTACATCAGGGAAGAATCCACTCGGAACAACACCTCTGGATTACACGCGGGTCGTGAGGTCTCAGAATCTGCTCTGTGAGCAAAAGACTGAAAAGACCACAGAATTGAAGGTAAATAACATCATGGAGAAACTCGCAGCTATCCAATGGGAGATTGAGAGACCAGTGTCGGAGTGTTAAAAACAGCTTGAAATTCTCATGAGTTGTTTCTAAAAGAAAAATCACCATTATGATGTGGCTACCCCTTCGGCGCCAGCTGTGGGCTCAAGGCCGGAGGCGAACAAAAACACCCTGATAACCACTGTGTTGAGTCTGTTCCTTCCCATTCCATGCAAGGCCACCTGGGTTGGCTGGTAGACTGTTTACTTACCCATTTCACTGCAGGGCAACCTGCATGTGGCGAATAAAGCTTTAATTGATTGATTGATTACTAGTGTTCTTCTCTACTGTAGGTCTAACCATAGCTGCACCGTGCCAACGGCACTGCTATACGGCACTGCAAATATAACTGAATCCAGTGTATTCCGCAGAGTCAGAGCATGTAGTCATCTGATCGTTTCTGCACTCCAGGCACTGACATTGTTTGTACAGAATTATGAGGATCCAGGAACACATTTACAATGTTTCAGGAAATCCACTTCTACTGCGAGAAAGATTTGCAGTGCTGTTCTGAGAGTTTGTACCAGGACCTATTATACAGTTAAGGTAAAACACTTGAAATACTTTGAATTCAGCATTTTTCAACACTACTTTTATCTATTTAAAAAATGTTATCTGTTTCAGAATGACCAGGAATTAAAAAGAAAAACTGTAAATTAACTATGAAATATGCAGAGGTTAAATTAAATATATTCTGACATCCAATCTCAATCCCAGAGTAAAGGAATTAATTCATGTTATTATGCTGTATAACACACATGCGCTATTTAAAGTACAAACCACCCATCGCCAAATCATTCGCTGTTACAAGAAAAGCATTCATTCATGAATCTTGACAGGTACATCACTGTCCTGAATTATTCATAGTACTCTCTTGTGCTGTCTCTTTGTCTTACCTTTCCTCCACCAGGCTGGTACTTGATGTTGTCAATGGAACCAATCTTGGAACGGACGTTCTTTAGATCTGGTGTTGGAGCATTGATGGGTCGGGGGGTGCGGGGAGCACGGGGAACAGCTGGTTTCTTATCCAGGGGAGTCTGCTTGGGCACAGGGGGTTTGGTGATGACCCGACGGCGGTGAGTGGCACTGGATTCTCCATTGGTGGAAGCAGCCGGGGTAGCAGGAGCGGCGGTTGAGGCTGGGCGAGGACGGGCTACAGAGAAACAGAAATTATAATAAGTATAATTTATATATCACTATAATAGTATAATAATTTATATTCTAGTATAATATAGTAAAATTTGTGAAAATGTAAAAGCCTACCACTATGTCATTTACTTTTTATGAAAGTATGCATTGTTTTTCCTTCCTACTGTTGCCAAGTGCTTGCTCACAGGGTTTGTCTGATTGTTGGGGTTTTCTCTCTATTACATTTAATGCTTATACAATAAAATATGTCGCTTAATTATTTAATCTAACATACTTATTACTCTATATTACCCCAGTTCTACCAGTGTTGTGACACTTCTGCCAGTGTTTGAATAAAATCATGGAGGACAAAATTTTCGGGCTGCATCTGAAATTTTGGTGGTAACCTTCTCCCACGTTTGGGCCCAGAATTTTGTGTTACCATGCTGGTCCCTGCTTTGATAAAATACCTCAAAGTGGTCCTGAAGTGGATACAGGGACCTGACTGGTAGAAGAAGTACTGGAAATACCCAAGGAGCTTTTGTAGTCATTGATGTCTGTGAAACTAACTTACAACTGCATGAAAACATGTGTATTGTGTAGTTTGTGTATCCCCCCCCCCAAAAAAAAATTAACCTGTTATTTTAAGTATTTTATGTTTCTTACGTGTAGTCTTGGGTTTCTTGGCCTCACTGGTCTTGCTCTCAGTTTTGTCGTTCTTGTTGGCTGTAAGTGGAAAACAGAAAACAGGTTTTTCGCCATAATTTTTAGGTAGCAATACAAAAAAAATTATGAGGCATTTCCAGCCTCAGGTGGTGCCCCTCTAGCCATTCCAAAAATAGGCTTAAGGTTGTGAGGAGTTAGGGTACTTATTTTAATGCTCCAGAAAGAAGAGGGAAAAAAGGAATATAGAATATATATTAGATTAGATAGAACTTTATTAATCCCTCGGGTGGGTTCCTCTGGGAAATAGGTTAAGTAAAAAGAGTGGAAAGGTGAGCATGAAAGGAGTATATATATATATATATTTATTAGGGGTGCAACGATACTCGTATCGCTATTGAACAGTTCGATACAGTGCTTTTGGTTCGGTACGCATATGTATCGAACAATACAAAATTTTTAATTTATTTTATCAACTTTCCTTCTGACGATGCTGTCTGTGTTGAGAGCTCAGTGGATCTGCGTTCGACTACTCCGCCTAGGCTGCACTGTCGAGCGCTGATCCACTAAGCGCAGCGCAAGCTAGCAAGACAGAAGCTAAGCTCGTTGCAACATGGCAAATTGAACCTCCCCCACCCTCATTCATACGGAGCCCCGCAGGGGACATGGGAGAAAAAAAAATTAAGACGGACTCGCAAAACTTTTGCGAGATCTCGCAAAAGTTGAAATCCAACAAAGCTACTTAGTTGTAATATTACTCTTTCTGGGTCACAAAATACACTTTTAAGATATTTTGAGGCGTGAATGTAGTTGTGTAATTGTCAGATACCTGCTCGGTTTACAAGACATCACATATTTGCAAAAGTGCTCTGACGTTTTCGGAGATCTGACACCACTATCTCGAAGCTAACGGGAGGTCGAGACCTACTACAGCTGGGGGGAACACCGCTTTCCCGGCACATCGTGCCTCGACCTCCCGGTTGGCTTCGAGCTGGCGGCCTCCGAAGAATGCAGCTAAAACTTTTGCGAGATCCCGAGTTTGTTTTGCGAGATCTCGCAAAAGTCCGTCTTAATTTTTTTTCTTCTCCCATATCCCCTGCGGAGCTCCGTACATTCAGATCTGGCCTTTGGAACTATTTTGGTCTTCATGTGAAGTATGACCCTGAAGGTAAGCGCGTCATGGACAAAACAGTATGTCGGATGTGCCACACAATGCTCAATTACATGGGTGGGAACTAGTGCATTAGCGCAGTTTGCTCGTTAACGTGTTGACGCTGTCTAGCCCCACGCACTGGGCAATCCGCGGTAGCTCGTTAACGAAGATTTGCCGTGTTGTGGCATTAACGTCATTTCAGATTAACGCTGACAGTACTAGTGGGAACACAACGAATATGACTGCACATTTGCACCAACATCATCCTAGTGCAAAGACAAGTGAAAGCAGACAAAAACAACAAGCACGCATGCTACAAACTTTACCCGAGTTATTTAGACAGCCGTTAGCACATGATTCTCCTTATGGGGACCTGATATGTTTAATATGCTGCTGAGAATATAGCCCAGAAGAAGCGTATAGTATAGCTTTTATTTTGGAAAGAGACATTTCTCTGTAATAAACTCTCTTTTCCAAAGATGAGGGATTTCTCGATCAGATCGATTTATTATTTTATTATTTTGTTGTTTCAGCAACATTAAATTTAAAAACTGTACTTTTGAGTGAAAATATATATTTATAATTTAAATAAATGACAAATTAAAAAGGCATTAACATTTTTTGTATCAAAAAAATATCGAACCGTGACACCAAAGTATCGAACCGAACCATGAATTTTGTGTATTGTTGCACCCCTAATATATATATATATATATATATATATATATATATATATATATAAAAAACACCCTGTTGAATAGGACACTTCTTTTCACATTAAATTATAGTAATGATCCAATAATATGACAGACAACATTAATGACTAACTTGAGCTGAGACTTCAATATTCAGCATCTCATGAGTTATTTGTTTATTCTCAAGTCTGTGGACACCAAATCGAAGCTATAAAGAGAGTGAAGAATAGACATGTACAATCACTGCTGTTGTCACCTCCTGTCTAGCTGATGTTACAGAAAACTGTTAACCGTACTAACACACGGTAAATTTAGAAGTGCTAAATCACGGCTCTGCCATTCTTACCTTGCTGTAGAGTTGTTTTCTTACTTGTTATTTCCGAAAGACAAGAAAACTTGGATGAACTTGTCACATTTTTTTTTGTGTCGTTTGGTTTTGGTTACTTTTAGGATTAGTTTTGATCATTTTAGTTTCTTTTATAGTATTTCAAATATTTATATTTACATGCAATATTTAGGCAAAGTAAAATACATTTAGAATAGATATGATTATACAGACCCGACAACCAAATCAGCTGACTTACAGACTGATCAAATAATCAAAGACTAAAACTAAAAATGTTTTGTCAATATTGTGTTTAATTAAGCTTTGTGAGTGTAGACTATTGTTTATCACTATATTATATGTTTCTATATGATGTAGTTTGAATTTATCACACCTACTTTTAGGTTTTATTGGCAACGATGTGATTATTTAACTGATATGTTCTGCCCATAGATATTTATTTTTCTACAATATTGCAGAGCTGACTGCTTAAAGGCAAAATCAGACAGAAACTCAACAATTTCTGGTGACATGAAGTTTGTTAACTGCATAACATGAGTTTCCAGTAACAGTATGTACAGTTTTTGATAAAGCCACAGTATGTAATACTGCTGTGATGTGACAGAAACATCATGGACTTGGACATAACTGTTGACACTGGGGCAAAAGTCTCAAAGAGTAACGGAGCACTCATGCAGCTAAAATGAAACATAAACCCTACAGCACATAACACCTATTGCTGTGAACTGAGTGACTGAATCATATTGTGTGAGGGTACACACAAAAAGCTCATATCTCCCTTGCTCTGAGAGGTGAGATACTGTTTGTCATGTGCAGACAAAAATACCAGTTGGGCTCTTCAAAAGCCAGCACTTGAATCTGATTAAGTCTAACATATGGTAGCAATTCAGTTAGCCTGTTGATGCAGCCTGGAGCAGCGCCAGTGTGCAATGCAAGTCACTGTTCGAGCTAGAGCAGCGAGTGAAGTTTCCTGTTGCAGAGAATATGTTGAGATACTAATAAAGGTGATCTTATCTTATCTTATCTTATCTTATCTTATCTTATCTTATCTTATTTCATATCATGCAAACCGGTACAGTCAGATATGCTGCAGGTGCAGCAAAGGAACTGATGCTGCACTGTATCCTCGTACCTGCAGTCTTGCCTGCAGCAGTTGCAGAGGAGCCATTCTTACTGGCAGTTGTACGGGGAGCGGGCGTGGCCTTTGGCACAGGTGGACGTTTTTCCCCATTTTCTGGAGTCTGAAGAAAAACCAAAGAAGAGATAAACAGCTGTGTTCCTGAATTTTACGTGTATGACTTTGTGTATGACTGCTGTGTGCATAAGGAGTGTTTTCCAGGCTTTTATAGTGCAGCCAAATGCAAGTAGAAAATGAAAGTGACAAGAGAAAAGAGGAGGCTAACGTTTTAACATTGGGAGATTAAAAAGGACATTTGCGACAGATGGTGGCTGATATCTGGAACCACATGGAACAATCAGGGCTTTTAAAATGATAGTAGGCAAAAGATTTGTATGAAAACGCTCTCAATCAGTGGAAGACCTGTGTCATCCAAGCATGGCCAACAAGAGGACATTATTAATAGCATGACCACAGGATTATACAGTATGTTTAATTTCAGAGTCCATAATCCAGGGATCTTCAACTCCAGTCCTCGAGAGCTACTGTCCTGCAGCTTTTAGATGCATCCCTACTCCAACACAGCTGAATCAGGCTGTGTCCCAATTAAGAGACCGCACGCTTTAAGTACGAGCACTATGCGTACTACGTACGGTGCATACTATAAGTACGAGAAGTGCGGAAGAGAGAGGCCTGTGAAATGGGACGGTCTAGCCTTCGTCACGCTGTTCAGGTTGCCTAGCAACCATGATACTAACCACGAGAAACGTTTCATACAGCTTTGTGTGACAGAAATGAAGGAGAAAAATGTTTTTTTGCTCATTCATTTTTGTCATGACATCACTTTGATTAGTTGAGTATCTGAGGCTGAGACCACAGGACTGTAAAACATGACTGTTGTTGGTCTTCATTTCTGTGCTGAACAGTCATTTTAAGATTAGCTAGTAAATAACAATTAGCTAATGTTGTTCATGAGACTAAAATCATCTCACTGTGGTAATGTAAATATAATATGGCCAATATTATATGTATTGTCAGATTAGTATGATATATATATCTATATATATATCTATATATATATCTATATATATCTATCTATCTATATATATATATATATATATATATATATATATATAAAAAAAAAACACCCAGCACGCCCCTGCGGGCGGTTTATCCTTCAAGCTCGGGTCCTCTACCAGAGGCCTGGGAGCTTGAGGGTCCTGCGCAGTATCTTAGCTGTTCCCAGGACTGCGCTCTTCTGGACAGAGATCTCCGATGTTATTCCCGGGATCTGCTGGAGCCACTCGCCTAGCTTGGGAGTCACCGCACCTAGTGCTCCGATTACCACGGGGACCACCGTTACCTTCACCCTCCACATCCTCTCGAGCTCTTCTCTGAGCCCTTGGTATTTCTCCAGCTTCTCGTGTTCCTTCTTCCTGATATTGCTGTCATTCGGAACCGCTACATCGATCACTACGGCCGTCTTCTTCTGTTTGTCTACCACCACTATGTCCGGTTGGTTAGCCACCACCATTTTGTCCGTCTGTATCTGGAAGTCCCACAGGATCTTAGCTCGGTCATTCTCCACCACCCTTGGGGGCATCTCCCACTTTGACCTTGGGACTTCCAGGTTATACTCGGCACAGATGTTCCTGTACACTATGCCGGCCACTTGGTTATGGCGTTCCATGTATGCCTTGCCTGCTAGCATCTTGCACCCTGCTGTTATGTGCTGGATTGTCTCTGGGGCATCTTTACACAGCCTGCACCTGGGGTCTTGCCTGGTGTGATAGACCCCAGCCTCTATGGATCTTGTACTCAGAGCTTGTTCTTGTGCTGCCATGATTAGTGCCTCTGTGCTGTCTTTCAGTCCAGCTTTGTCCAGCCACTGGTAGGATTTCTGGATATCAGCCACCTCCTCTATCTGCCGGTGGTACATACCGTGCAGGGGCCTGTCCTTCCATGATGGTTCCTCGTCTTCCTCCTCTTTCTTGGGTTTCTGCTGCCTGAGGTATTAACTGAGCACTCGGTCAGTTGGGGCCATCTTCCCAATGTATTCTTGGATGTTCGTTGTCTCATCCTGGACTGTGGTGCTGACACTCACCAGTCCCCGGCCCCCTTCCTTCCGCTTAGCGTACAGCCTCAGGGTGCTGGACTTGGGGTGAAACCCTCCATGCATGGTAAGGAGCTTTCTTGTCTTTAGGGGCTACATGAATAGGATGACGGACCTATGGATTCTTCGATACCCAACATCCACAATGACGGCGAAACAACTAGTAGCTCAGTGTTCCAACATTCGAAAGAAGGGACTGCTCTCACAGCTAGAGATTGACGAGGTACAACACAAATGCCACGGCAAGGAGGAGTCAGGACGCCAGGTCAGGGGGGAGATATCATCACCCCCACCCGAGATTGGGTACATAGCCCCAAGTGCGATAGGAGAAGGATCATTGAGTGCGAGAGGAACTGACCTGAAAAATAGGATAATGGCCAAGCTTGAAACCTGGATCTCCCGTAGCCGGTTACCAAGATTACGTGAAGTACCCTCAGAAGGTCTGCTAGATGATGTTAATGCAGCATTACGGATATATATATATATATATATATATATATATATATATATATAAAATTTTATATTTCCTATCACCTTAAATCTTCAGTCAAAGACAAGTATCTTTGACAGTGTATATACAGATGTGTTATACATAAGAGACAAATATTGTTCTCTTAATATGTTCGCATTATTACATTTAGCTTGCTTACATATATGTGTAAAAAGAAAATGTACAAGCTGTGATAACTGTTTCTGATAGAATGAAGAGTAGACTGATATATGAAATATTCCTTTATTGGGTGAGAAAATCAGACCATGTCATAACTGCTTTAAGTCATACAGAATAGATATCAGAGCCTTAAACAGGCTGACTTCTGCTAAATGGGTCAAACTGGGCAGAAAGTCTACAAACACATAACATCCTTATAGAATATGATGTAACACTATAGATCAACTTACCTCAGAATATATAAAGCATATAAACAGTTACAGCAATATGATGCAACAAACACAGCAGTACTACTAATCCAAAATACTCAAAGCTTCATAGAACTGAAACAAACATTTATTTTAGCTCCATTCTGCTGCTGATACATACTTTAGGTTTCTGAACATTAAACTTGTTGCTGCCTTTCATAGTGTGTAACTTGAAGGCCCTGAGTACTTTCTCCCACACTGAAAACACTGGGATGATAAAATTATTTGAACATTACCTAATAAGACTGATTCAGGACAGACAATTAGTTATGTTAAACTTTCCTAGCAGTCCTTCACAAACAGGGAACAGTCTGTCTATTCTCTCCATCTGTCAGCTGCTGCTGGCTCTTCCTCCTCCTCTTCCTCACACACTGCTGAGTTTGTCCTGGTGGATCATCAGGGGTGCAAAGCCTCACAGATGATGTGCAGCAGTGGGTCCCTCAGTCTGTCCTCACTCTGGACACTTGCAGTTGTCACACATGGAAATCAAATGTGTGATAAGCTGCAGGATTCAAACAAGTGTAACTTATAAACACATGTTCAGACTTTTATTCCACAATCAGAAAGAAAAAGAGAGAGAGTGCAGGACAGACAGACAGGTGACAGTCTCAGGTGTACACACTGCTACAAACAAGAGGATTTAGTGTTTGTGTTATTACGAGTGCTAAACAAGAAGAGTCCCAGATGGTACAGTGGACACACGTGTGACTGCTGTGATTAAAGCATCTTTCTTTCAGCTTAAGGAGTGAACCGTCAGCTCGTTCAAACACACGTTAAAGTCTGTTTGGCTCGACACCACCGAACAGAGGCAGCAATATAACATAGCTAACATTAACAGTGCAGTGAATCCTGCTTGTGCCGTGATATTCAGGACTGCAAACCGAGCAGCATCACTGACTTTCAGCCTGTTGTGTTTGTGGATATATGACTGACTTTAATTAACCATGAAATCATCACATTCTCTGTAAGATTAAGGTCAACTATATATATATATATATATATATATATATATATATATATATATATATATATATATATATATATATATATATATGTTGAAGTAGAGGCTTTAAAACCAAGTTAACGCTGAAAGTACAAACATCACTAATGTCACATAACTTTGCCGACATGTGGCCAACAGTAATGTTTTAATGTTCTTTGTTATTAAACATTCGCACATAAGTAAGTGACATCATATTCAGTACTTACTTTTGACAGTTCACTCTTCTTCTGCCGTCTGCCGTATTTTTCGGTAAAATTATCCACACCCACCGCTGCGCTATGAATTGTGGGATATATGGGACCACGAAGCGTGCACCGGACTGTCGCTACCATTGACTGTAGCTACCCGATCCATACCGGAAACCCGATCGGTTCCCCGCATGCGCAAATCTTAGGTCACTTCCTCTCTTTGCCAACATTGCGACATTCAATATATTTGAATGATACGGTTAGCGCCCAGTTAGCACCTAGTATTTCTCAACAGCTCTGCCTCCTTTTCGACTACGGGGACATTTAAACAATGGATAATCCGTATACAAACAAATGCATGCTTTTCTCCTCAACACAGAGCGTTCCCCGATTGAACAACAGCGCCGTAAAATAAGAAAAATGGCGCCTAATTAATAATACAGACTTTGTAATATGTCACGTGAAGATTCATCAGCCAGATGAAGTGTTCACTGACAATTGACAGTGATAGCGGACATCATCATCACTATTCCAATCAATCCTCTCCACACAGACAAGCATAAACACACTCGACTATCACTAAATCAAATTTAACACACGTTTTGTAATGACGCTAATTCAGTTTACAATAGGGCTCATTCGCTCGGTCAGCAGGGGGCAGTATCCTCGTACACTGAGGAATAAACTGCCATTAAATGAACAGAAGAAGAAGAAGAAAACATCTGCGCATGCGCGGTACGGATCGGGAGTCCTGATCCGTAACTATCTTTTTATTTTTCGTTTTTGTCTACATTATATTGAAATGTTTCATTATTGGAAACATTTTAAGAGATTATTATTCTTAACATCTTAACAGATACTCTGACCCATAACTATCGTAAAATGCTTCAACCGGAAGTAGACACCTTTTGCGCATGCTGGGTATCAATCGGGTTTCCGGTACAGATCGGGTAGTGACACGGACCACGCTTGATATTTGGGGAAATCGACGGCGCATTTGGAGTACACTTTGAATTGGGACAGCCGTCGTCGCGTGGCGGTGACGTAATCGCACTCAAAATGCATACTTCAAGCGTGCGGTCTCTGAATTGGGACATAGCCTCAGATGGCTGAATTACCTCTTCAGTGTGCCGTCAAGGTTGGCAAAGGCCTGGTAACAAGCCATTAATCTGACTCAGGTGTGTTGGAACAAGGATAGATCTAAAAGCTGCAGGACAGTAGCTCTCGAGGACTGGAGTTGGAGGCCCCTGCCATAATCTAATGGGCAGTGGTGGTTACATCGATCTTTCATGTATGGGTGAAATATATATTTTAAAATGTGAAATGGCATGTAAGGATCCTATTTTATAACTCTGAAATACATATCTAGATATTAATGTAGACTGAGAGTCATCCAGTCTTTACCAAATAAAGACATAGCTTGCACTGAAGATATACATGTAACCTTGTGTCTTATACTTACCTTGGCAGCCTTAGCAGAGCTAGTTGCTGTTGGCGGCCGCTTGGCAGCAGTAGGTGTAGTTGCCTTGGGTACAGGGCTTTTTTTATTGGCTGAAGCAGTGGTGGGGGAGGGGCGTTTGGCCGAGTTGGCCTCGCCATTTGTGGAGAGAGTGGATGGGCGTGATTTGGCAGAATCTGGTTTGGTGGAACCTGCATTAGGCTGGTGATTATGAAATTAAAGAAGCCAAAATAATAGTAAAAAAAGGAGGACAGCGCAGAAAAGAAAGGAAGAAAAAGAAAGACAGATAGAAAAAGAAAAAGCTGCAGTGAACTCAGCAATGACTGCAATGACAGCGTGATATAGCAGCCCAGCCAGCAACCATAGATAATCATAAAACAGGCCATAAATTATAAAACCGACTAAGCAATTTATAACCAGCTTAGAAAGGTCATGATTACTAAATAATGAAATTACAGGCCTCAAGTGAGATAAAATGAGCAGTAGCCCACAGCTGCATGTAATATGGAAATTCAATGTCAGACACTGGACAGATTCACAAACACGTCAGCTAGCATGCAGTTAGTGGACAGTGAGTTTCATTTGTGTAAGCTTATAATGTAGAAAGTTGTATGAAAACTCTCTGGCCTCGTGGCTTTAACGTAAACAGTTAGCTTAAATGCTACCTACTGGGAACATGTCAGTATGAAAGCGGTTTATTTGCCAGTTGGTCACTAAAGTTCTTTGGGTTTTTGTCTTTACTCCTAAATTTATACTCATTTACTCCAAAGGTGATAGTCTATTATGTATATAATTCTGTTCTGTATGTATACACTTGTTTCATTAACAGTAAAGCAGCTAAAACCGATTAATGAAACAGGTTCAATAGAGGGGAAACAATGAGACAACCTGAGGCAATACAAATGGTTTTACAGGTCAAGATATTTTTTGTCAAGAACATTTTTTTGTCACTACTAGCCTCAGTGTAACTATTACTAGTATGAGACAATAACTGGACCCTACCAAGGTAGCACAGAGTATCCAACTCCACCAGAATGGCACATCAATACATGCCAGTGCCAGAGGTTTACTGTGTCTAAAGAGCATAGAGGAGATTCCAGGAAACAGGCAGTTACTCTAGGAGAGCTGAAAAGGGTTGGTTCTTAAGCCAACATCAAAACCGGTATTTGATCCTTTGTCTAAGGAGGAATAGGACGAGCACTGCCAGAACTACAAAATGACCCCCAGGAGGCCACAGGTGTGAATGTTTCTGACCAAACAATCAGAAATACACTGGATGGCTCAAGGGCCTGACGTCCTCTAGTGGGCTGTATTACTGTTTGTCCATCCATCTATCCATCTTCTTCCGCTTATCCAGAGCCGGGTCGCAAGGGTAGCAGCCTAAGCAGAGAAGCCCAGACCTCTCTCTCCCCAGCCACCTCCTCCAGCTTGTCCAGGGGAACACCAAGTCCACCAGAGAGATATAATCTCTCAAGCGTGTCCTGGGTCCCAGTGGGTCATACCCAGAACACCTCACCCAGGAGGCATCCTTGTCAGATGCCCGAACCACCTCAACTGGCTCCTTTCGATGTGGAGGAGCAGTGGCTCTACTCTGAGACTCTCCCGGATGGCTGAACTTCTCACCCTATCTCTAAGGGAGAGATATTGCTGTCTGTAATATTCTTCAACATGTTGCTCAACATCAGTTTGGTGGTGGGTCAGTGATGCTCTGGGAAGGCATATCCATGAAGACAGGCACAGACCTCTACAGGCTGGGAAACAGCACCCTGGCAGCCATTAAGTATCTGGATGAAATCCTTGGACCCACTGCTGGTGAAGTGGGTCCTGGGTTCCTCCTGATGGACGACAATGCCAGGTCTCAAGTGGTAAGAGTATGCAAGCAGGAGAATTTATCCTGGAGAATAAAGGATGATTGACCCCAACGCTCACTTAACGTGAATCCAAAAGAACACCTCTGGGACATTAGGTTTCAGTCCCTTCGACACCGCCAGGTTACACCTCAGACTGTCCAGAAGCACAGTGATGCCCTGGTCCTGATCTGGGAGGAGATCCACCAAGATACCATCTCACTGGCAGCATGCACACAAGCACACGGGGGACATGCATACTACTGAGTACCATTTTGAGTTGCAGTGAAATTTCACACACACATATATATATATATATATATATATATATATATATATATATATATATATATATATATATATATATATATATATGTGCATATATATATGTGTGTGTGTGTGTGTGTGTGAAATTGCAACTCAAAATGGTTGTAATTGTGTGTGTGTGTGTGTGTGTGTGTGTGTGTGTGTGTGTGTGTGTGTGTGTGTGTGTGTGTGTGTGTGTGTGTAATGTAGTCCTGTCAATCAGAAAATAAAACAATTATTCCAACTGGCGCACCTCAAACGCTATTCACACCAAGCTTAGGGTTACCACCTATGATGTCATGGGCCTCAGAAGGTAAAATACTGGTGTGACCAAGACTTTAGACAGACACACACAGACCTCCCCTAGCACACACACAAGAGATAAAGGAAATATGTTTCTGTGATTTCTGTGATCAGCTTCTGCAGCATTTGTAAGCAATTGTGTGTCTTGCTCAAGGACACTTCACAGGCTTTCGTTGCAACTGTGGGAGGTCAGACTTGTTATTATCGGGTGACTGCTTTTACCACGATGAATGTGCAGTTTGCGTGCTGGAAATGTGCGTAGATGACACTAATTATTCTCTTTATGCGTGTCTGTATGTGACCCACCTTGCTCTTGCTGTCAGGGCTCGCCAGGGTCTTGCTACCATTCCCTGTGGGAGACTTGGCCGTCCCTTTCACACCCTTCTCCTCCTTCTTCTCATCTTTGTTGGTCTTCTCCGGCTTGTCCACCTTTTCCGCCTTGTTGTTTTTCTCCGCGTTCATCTTCTCTAGCTTTTCCTCGTTTTTGATTATCTTCTCAGACTTCTGGTTCTTGTCTGGGCCGTAGTCCTTCTGCTGTTCTTCCTTCTTGTCAAAGTTGTCAATCTTGTCTGTTTTCCCAGACACGGTGTCTGTCTTCTCCTGCTTGTCTTTGTTGTCAGATTTAACTGCGAAAGAAAGAATGCTGTCATTAGCGTCAGACTATTTTAACAAACCCTGTTGCATAATGAGTAACGGGATGTGACTGGAGACAAAAGAGCCCACATATATAAATTCAAAATTGTAACAAAATTCTAATAAATGTCATCAAATATCAAGATTCTGTTCAACTTACAACATGATTTTGAAAGCTGCTTTGCAGTAAGCAAAAGGGGGATGTACATATTATGTGCAGTCTAGTTCATATTCTCAAAATCTCTATATCTCTAGCTTAAAAACAAAACAAAACAAAAAAAACGCCACTGCACTTTACAGGAAAGGCCAGAGTCATCTTTATTTTCTGAGGCGGCTGAAGTCCTTCAACATCTGTTGGACAATGCTCAGGATTTTCTGTGAGTCTGTTGTGGCCAGAGCTATCCTCTATGCTGTTGCATGCTGGGGCAGCAGGTTGAGGGTCGCAGATGCAAATAAACTGATCCGCAAGGCCAGTAATGTTGTGGGGATGGAGCTGGATTCCCTTAAGGTGGTGTCGGAGAGGCGAATGTTGTCCAAGATAAAGACAATGCAGGATAATACCTCCCACCCACTCCATGACGGGCTGGCTAGTCACAGGAGCACGTTCAGTGACAGACTGAGATTACCAAAAAGCACCACTGAATGACACAGGATATCATTCCTGCCTGTGGCCATCTCCCTGTACAGCTCCTCCATCTAACACACTGTAAACACTGCAATAGTTACATCCTTTTTGCACACACTCTTTTCTACTCAGTAATGTTGCTGTCAACATTCTTGACATTTATTTATAATCACCTCCGTCAATCCTTGATATTTATTATTTAGTGATTTGTATATATTGTTCTATTTCTTAAATTTCTTAAATCTGTAACATATTGTATTGTTAAATAGTCTTGTCTGTTTCTGTTATTGATATTTATACTGGAGCAACTGTAACCCACATAATTTCCTTAGAGATTAATAAAGTATGCTGATTCTGATTCTGATTTAAGATAAGTGCTATCTGAGCAGAAAGCATAAATCCGTTTTAACATTTTACTTTCTACAAGGTTAAATAAAAATCAGCCTCACAAATCAATCATCCAGGCATAATTTAAAACATTCTGTATGTTTTAAACCAGCGGTTCCCAACCTTTTTTGCACCACTGACCGGTTCGTTTATTGTATTTATGGTGGATAAATACAACAAAATAAAACCAGTACTGGTACCAAAAAAAAGATTTATTCATAACACACGGGAAAAGACCCAGAGAAACGGAGTTAACGATAAAAAAAAAAACGATAAAAACCCTGAAAACCATAAACTGAAAATCTCAACTCTCGTGGCCCGGTACCAAATGACTCACAGACGGGTACCGGTCTGTGGCCCGGGCGTTGGGGACCGCTGCTGAAAAAATAAATAAAATAAAAGACAAATGTAGTAATGAGTAAAAGAAACCAAAGCTGACTTATCCACCCATCCCGGATCTTCTCTGAGCTTTTTCTGGCACTAACAATGTGCACTCATTATTTGTTAAATGGCCCTTGTCATATCCGTGTAAGCAAAGGCCATCTGAGGCTATGAAGAAACCATGTCTGTGAAATGATAAAGATTATTCTGTCCTGTGAAATGTGAGAATATACAGTGACATACAAACAGGACCAAGCTTGAGCACAAACTTTAATCCAGTGTGGCACCTAAATGATGACACAGTGCTAATGTTGAAGGTTGTGTTCACCAACAAAACCCATCACATCAAATGATCTTCTGGTTGCAACTGCACTTTTGTTATTTATAGATTTGAATCTCCACATGGAAGGTTTTATGTAGGTCGAGGCAGCAGATGATTCTGGGTCTGGCTGGTAAACAGGCCAGCACCATCTATTTTATTGCACTGCCTTATGTAAGAGCTTGCAATGGTGAGGCTGTATCCTCACAATAATCCATGTCAGAGGGGTCAAACCCTATCCAACCCTGAACCCTTTTTAAGAGTCGATCTGTCATCTTTTTTATGAACTAGATGACTTATATCTCTCTTATGATTCATCTATAATTAGATTTTATTTGTCTTTATTTGTATTGTACTGTTACAAAATATCTAAACCGTTTCTTTTAAGAAACACCATCTATCATTAAATGCTTAATAACTACAAAGTGCAGAGTACTCTAACAGATTGGAGAATAAAACTAAAGCAAACACAAAATGAGGTTCCAGCAGGAAGGTTTTAAAGCTGCATTTGCAAGTGAAATTAATAGGTTGTTAGTCTCGATTTAAAGGTCTCGATGGTGATCTTAATAAATTATTCCACAACAGCAGCGCTCTACCACCAACTGAGTCCTTAATAATCTGGGAGATACTTAAATAGCTTGCGCCCTGTGATCTGAGTTATGGTGGAACATGGAGACCAAAAAAATGATCTTCAACGACGGTGAAAGGAGGGCTGTGTTATGGGCCCCGTTCTTCCGTATCTGGTTAACATCTCTGAGGATGATATGGCAATCACGGAGTGTATTTTTCTAATACATTTTTGTAATCATTCATCAATAGACTATCTTCAGCACCTCTCCCAAGAGTAAAAATCCTCAAATTAAATGTGGCGTGTTTTTCTCACTACGAGAATGACAGAATGACATCATGAAGAACAAAGAGTACAAAAAACACCTGAAGTTTGGCCTACAGGGATACTTCTACAAAAAATTTCCACATTATTTGAAACTTTAAACATGCCACTGTAATAATACTCGTGTTTACATAAATTCCAGTGTTTTTCAGTGTGTGACATGGTTATGAAGAACCTTTGGCGGTAATAACTGATCCACAGAGGAAAAAGGACAATAAAGTGAAAGAAAGAAAGTAAACAGGGATACATGAGGAGAGCAGAGGGGAATATTTAATGAGGTCGATGGGGTTAAGGACACAGCCGGCGGGGCTGAGGGCTGGGAGCAGAAAACGACAGAGGCCTTTTGTTGCCATGAAGACACATCTTATGTAACTGTGACAGTGGAAAGGCCTGGCTGTGCTGTACCCTAATGCCTCCCCCCCTCTTGCCCCCTGTTTACTGTGCGATAACTGCTCTTCCTCCTTTCAACCGATGGCAGCTTGCTGCTGCTGTGCTTTCTCCAACAATCAAGCAGCATCTACAGCTGCCATGAAAAAAGATCCATTTTCTTATGCTGCTCTTAACTGGAGCTGCAAACTAGCCTGCAGTAGAGATCAAATCAGGCACAAGCAGTAATGAGCACGGAAAGTTGCCACATGGATGGCTCACGTGTGCCGGTAAGGTGCCACAGTATGTTCAGCATTCAGTGCTACTGTCCTATTTATCCTGCTGCTTCTCTCTTTACTGGTTGTCTGCCCCAGTGATTTATTTTGTGGTGGTTTATCAAACTGTAAATGAAGTAACTTCCTGCCCTGGAAGGTTAAGCTAATGTTAATGCAAACTCATAACTTGCTGCAGTGGCTTCTTAAAGAGGCCTTCTTTGTTAAATTAATTTTAATGGCCTTGATGGCCGAGATTTATTGCAGAGCTTTGTCTGATTTTGGTGAAAATAAGTCAATATTATCCATTTCATTCAAATAGCAGCAAACAAACTAAAAGGAGAATTTGATGACAGAAGAAATGAGGCATCCTGACGTCTTCAGCTGCAGTGAACAGCAAAGGTCCATAAAATGTGTCTCTTATTCCAAACAATATTACTCAGCGTCTTTTTTAGTCTTTCGATAAAGGCAGAAATCAACACTGAGTGTTATAGAAACTTCTCACAGACAGTGAAATCCAGCCAGTGCAAAAGAATACTGAGTTGGCAGCACACTTCATTAACACGTTCCAGTTTGATCAATTAGATCAAAATCAGTGGAGCAGAGGCACACATACTGTCCTTTTCATGCCACACATTCCTTTTCTGTGGTGCCTGCGTTTAGCCACAATAGAACTTTACTAGTGATAGTTCAGCAATACGAAGCACAAGATTCAGCGACAAGCTTTCTGTGGCTTTAAATAACCTTCTTAAATCCTTCTTCATACAAGCCTAGAGTCTGGTTTGTGATATCCTGGTAACCAAAGTGTGTAGTCCACAACCAGGTGGCAAGTGGTTGTGGGAGGTATAGCATGTGCAACCACACTGGCTTACTTAAAACAAATGCTGGTCACACAGCTGGTGACCAGCACAAGGAGGAGGTGCCAGGCTGTGGCTGCATAATGTTCTTCCACGTGCTACTGAGGCCCCCCTCGTTAAATGAATCAATTGTTGCCAATACATCCTCTTTCTTCAAACTTCAATCATCCAATCCAGTAAACGAAACAATGGCACTGGCAGACAAGCTTGAGTTTTTCATGGGTGCGACCCAAATACTCAACTCTGGTCCTCAACCCATAAAAAGGGGAAACAAACAGGCTTTTCAATGATATAAAATTTAGTGCCTGAAGCATTGTTGCAAGAAATAAACACAAATGTCCTCATTTTTTCGCCTCTATAGACTATGGGCTTCTATGGACAAAACAGATTTCCCCAGAAAAAGTTGATCTGCCTCGCAATTGAAGCCCCAGTCTTCACATGTGAAAAATACATCCGGACACTCATCAACCAATGTGCAAGATCATATCTGTTAGACAGTCATCAAATGAGATGAAACCCAATGATGAAGAAAACCCATTCCCCCTCACTGAATTGTCTTATTACATCTCAAACTAGAGAAGGAGATGACAATTAAAAGAGGCTTAACCTTAGAAATAATGAAAATGAATTACATCCAGAATAAATTTGAATCCCCTTGGAGGAAAATATCCTTTGGCCAGACAGCCTTCACAGTAGGATTAGCCTTGTTTTCGATCCAGCTACTCTTACAAATATATTATTGCCATCGCTATCTTGTCTTTGTAGGTAGTCTTGACTGTATGTAACCTTGCTAAACAGCAAGCTTGGTCTGCTGTCATTGGTGTTGCCATTTGTCTTTTATTTCTCTAGTGAACAGAGGTTGCCCGAGGGTCACTGACCAGTCTCTATGCCTGTGTGACTGAGACCTATTGAACGTTTACCTTTAACTGTTCAGCTGAGTTTACTAGTTATATGTTACTTGAATTATTCCTTAGTGAATGTGAAAAAGGTGGTATATATATATATATATATATATACATATATATATATATATATATATATATATATATATATATATATATATATATAGCCATAGCAGCTGGATTGATTGGTAATTTATTTCAACATGTGAACAATATACAAGTACATTTAGAAAAGAAATAAGAGAGAAAAAAAATACTATACAAATTACATACAAAAAAACATTCTGATTAATTTACATGTTGAAAGGGAGTGGGAAGAAGTATACACTTATTTAATCCCACCCCTGTCCCATAAATTATCAGTGAATATTTAGTCAGCTTCCTTACTGATATAATTTGTAATAAAAATAGTGAACAGATTTCTGATATACTATATACTATAATATCACATCATGAATTTTTTGTTTGTTTGTTTTTAAATAGAGACATTCACTTAATTTAAATATTTTCCTTTTCTTTATAGATCGAGAAGATCATATTTTTATAACTCTTTTTGAACAGTTTTATGTTTGGACATTGCTTTAATTCCATATTCAGTTTGTTCCATAGTTTCACTCCTTGAACAGAAACACAAAAGCCTTTTCTTGTAGTACGTATCTTCATTGTTTTGAAGTTACAAAAACCCCTTAAATTATAACTTCCTTCTTTCAAAAAAAACATACTCTGAATATTACCTGGCAGTTCTTTATTTTTTGCTTTGAATAGAATTTGTGCTGTTTGGAATTTCACTATATCGTCAATTTTCAATATTTCAGACTGCAAAAATAGTGAGTTTGTATGTTCCCTATAACCTGCATTGTGGATGATTCGAATTGCTTTCTTTTGAAGAGTAAAAAGTGAATGTAATGTGGTTTTATAGTTATTGCCCCAGACCTCTGCACAATAGCTTAAGTATGGTGAAACCAGTGAACAGTAGAGAATATGAAGTGATGTTCTGTCGAATACCTGTTTTGCCTTGTTTAGTACTGCAATGCTTCGTGATACTTTGGAATGAATATATCTTACGTGAGCTCTCCAGTTAAGTTTTTCATCTATTATTACCCCCAGAAATTTATTTTCACTGACTCTTTCAATATCAACACCATAGCGTAGTGGTTAGACTACACGCCTTAGGAACAGAGGATCGCAAGTTCAATTCCTGCCTGGGGCGTCTGTATCCAGTAAGGGTCCTAAGGCTAGACCCCCTATGCTAAGCGAGCCTACCGCAGACATGAGCGAGACAGATAAATATGAAGGCATGCCGGCTCGGACGTCGCCCGGATCAACAAGGTCCGCGTCAGGTGTTGAGGAACCAGGGCACCCTGACGAAAAGTGGGCTACTGGAACAAGAAGGCATCGGTGGGCAAGAGACGAAAACAGGGCGTTGTTGGAATGCTACTACGCAAGTAACCCCGGCAGAAGGGGCTACATGAATAGGATGAGGGACCTATGGATTCTTCGATACCCAACATCCACAATGACGGCGAAACAACTAGTAGCTCAGTGTTCCAAAGAAGTTCGAAAGAAGGGACTGCTCTCACAGCTAGAGATTGACGAGGTACAACACAAATGCTACGGCAAGGAGGAGTCAGGACGCCAGGTCAGGGGGGCGATATCATCACCCCCACCCGAGATTGGGTACATAGCCCCAAGTGCGATAGGAGAAGGATCGTTGAGTGCGAGAGGAACTGACCTGAAAAATAGGATCATGGCCAAGCTTGAAACCTGGATCCCCCGTAGCCGGTTACCAAGATTACGTGAAGTACCCTCAGAAGGTCTGCTAGATGATGTTAATGCAGCACTACGGGCAATACCTACAACCACGATTACCGACACTAACAAGCTGATCTACAATACGGCAGCAGTGATCAGTGAGATGCTTGGCTACAAGTTGAACAGCCACAAGGGGCAGTACCCTCCATGGAGAAGGAGGCTAGAGGGCAAGATCAAAGTAGCACGGAGGGAGGTTAGCCAACTAACGGAGTTGCAGAAAGGTGCGACAAATAAGGTGCCTAAGAAATACAGCAAGCTGTCCATACCTGAGGCCTTGGAAACTGCCAAGCAGAGACTCACAGCCTTGGCCAGCCACTTGAGGAGGTACACCAGAGAGATAGAAGGCAGGAGAATAAACCAGCTGTTCTCCACAGAACCAGCAAAGGTGTACTCTCAGTGGCAAGGGAACAATAAGAGGACAGCACCACCAAGGCTGGAGACGGAGCAATACTGGAAGAGCATATGGGAGAAGGATGCAACCCATAACGGCAATGCTCAGTGGCTAGAGGATCTGAGGGCAGACCACAGCGACCTCCCTGAACAGGGTCCAGTAACCATCACAGTGGCAGATATCCAAGAAAGGGTCTCCAGTATGAAGAGTTGGACAGCACCAGGGCCCGACATGGTTCACGCCTACTGGCTGAAGAAGCTGACTGCACTCCACGAGCGTCTGGCAGCACAAATGAACCAGCTGCTAGTTAACGAGAGACACCCGGAATGGCTAACTGAAGGCCGGACGGTCCTGATCCCCAAGGACCCCAAGAAGGGACCGGTCCCCTCCAACTACCGACCAATAACCTGCCTCAGTACTACATGGAAGCTCCTGTCAGGCATCATATCGGCTAAGATGAACAGGCACATGGGTCAATACATGAGCGGGACACAGAAAGGAATTGGCAAGAATACCAGAGGCGCAAAACACCAGCTACTGGTAGACAGAACAATCAGCCGAGACTGCAAGACCAGACTGACCAACCTGTGCACTGCCTGGATTGATTACAAGAAGGCCTATGACTCAATGCCCCACAGCTGGATACTGGAATGCCTAGAATTGTACAAGATCAATGGGACCCTAAGAGCCTTCATCAGGAACTCAATGGGGATGTGGCGTACAACACTAGAGGCCAACTCCAAGCCCATAGCACAAGTCACCATCAAGTGCGGGATCTACCAAGGAGATGCTCTGTCCCCACTGCTGTTCTGCATAGGCCTGAACCCCCTCAGTGAGATCATTAACAAGACTGGCTACGGATACCGACTACGGAACGGAGCAGTTGTCAGCCACCTCCTATACATGGATGACATCAAGCTGTATGCCAAGAGTGAACGAGACATCGATTCACTGATCCACACTACCAGGCTATACAGCAATGACATTGGAATGTCATTCGGACTGGAGAAGTGTAGTCGGATGGTATCAAAGAGAGGGAAGGTAGTCAGAACTGAGGGGATTGAACTACCAGAAGGCAACATTGCAGACATAGAGGACAGTTACAAGTACCTGGGGATCCCGCAGGCAAATGGGAACCATGAAGAGGCCGCTAGAAAGGCTGCAACCACCAAGTACCTGCAGAGGGTCAGGCAAGTCCTGAGGAGTCAGCTGAATGGTAAGAACAAGATCCGGGCCATCAACACGTACGCCCTGCCCGTGATCAGGTACCCTGCTGGGGTAATAGGCTGGCCAAAGGAGGAGATAGAAGCAGCAATATCAGGAAGAAGGAACACGAGAAGCTGGAGAAATACCAAGGGTTCAGAGAAGAGCTCGAGAGGATGTGGAGGGTGAAGGTAACGGTGGTCCCCGTGGTAATCGGAGCACTAGGTGCGGTGACTCCCAAGCTAGGCGAGTGGCTCCAGCAGATCCCGGGAATAACATCGGAGATCTCTGTCCAGAAGAGCGCAGTCCTGGGAACAGCTAAGATACTGCGCAGGACCCTCAAGCTCCCAGGCCTCTGGTAGAGGACCCGAGCTTGAAGGATAAACCGCCCGCAGGGGCGTGCTGGGTGTTTTATATATATATATGTCATCTGACCTACATGCTGTAAGTATTAAATGTGCTAGAAAGGTGTTCTTGTGGGAGGCGAACCCAAGGAGCCTTTTATGCCATTGTTCCAGCTCAGACTGTTCATTGTTACCCAAATAACAAGCCGTGGGTGACTAAGGACATCAAAGCCCTCCTCAACAACAAGAAGAGGGCTTTCAGAGGGGGCAACAAAGAGGAGGTGAGGAAGGTCCAGGTGTTACTAAAGGACAAGATCAGAGAGGCTAAGGACAATTACAGGAGGAAGCTGGAGTGGAAACTCCAGCAGAACAGCATGAGAGAGGTGTGGAGGGGCATGAAGACCATCACTGGATTCAGGCCAACCAACAGCAGGGGAGCTGAGGGAGGTGAGAATAGAGCCGACGAGTTGAATCTGTTTTTCAATAGATTCGACACCACAGTGTCTGCTCCCACCCCCACAACCTCACCTGCAGTCAGCCTGGAATCCAGAGCCACACCACTGTGCCAGCCTCTCTCTTCACATGTTGCCTCCTGTGAGATTCCTGACACCCCTCCCCCACCCATCACCTTCACTCAATACCAGGTTGAGATGCAAATGAGGAGACTTCACTCAGGCAAGTCTGCTGGACCAGACGGAGTGAGTCCCCTTGTCCTCAAGGCCTGTGCCCCCCAGCTGTGTGGAGTCTTTCATAAACTGTTTATGCTGAGTCTGAGTCTGCAGAGGGTCCCGGTGATGTGGAAGACATCATGCCTCGTCCCTGTACTAAAGACGCCTCGTCCCAGTGGCCCCCAGGATTACAGGCCCGTGGCACTGACCTCCCACATCATGAAGACCCTGGAAAGGCTCATCCTGGACCAGCTGCGACCCATAGTAAGACCACATCTGGATCCCCTTCAGTTCGCTTATCAGCCTCGTCTCGGAACAGAGGACGCCATCATCTACCTGCTCAATCGTGTCTACACCCATCTGGACCAGCCGGCGAGCACTGTGAGGGTCATGTTTTTTGACTTTTCCAGTGCTTTCAACACCATCAGGCCGACCCTCCTGGGTGATAAGTTAGCAGCGATGCAGGTGGATGCTTCTCTGGTGTCCTGGATTGTTGATTACCTGACAGGAAGACCACAATATGTACGTCTCCCACAGTGTGTGTCTGACAAGGTGATTAGCAACACAGGGGCACCACAGGGGACTGTCCTCTCCCCCTTCCTCTTCACCCTCTACACCACAGACTTCAGCCACTGCACAGAGACCTGCCATCTTCAGAAGTTTTCTGATGACTCTGCGGTGGTTGGATGCATCAGCAGGGATGATGAGACAGAGTACCGGGCTGTGGTCGACTCCTTTGTCACGTGGTGTGAGCAGAATCATCTGTAGCTCAACGTGGCAAAGACCAAGGAACTGATCGTGGACTTCAGGAAGACCAGGAAACACTTGACCCCTGTTTCAATCCAGGGGGTCAGTGTTGACATTGTGGAGGACTATAAATACCTTGGAGTACACATTGACAATAAACTGGACTGGGCTAAAAACACCACAGCACTTTACAGGAAGGGCCAGAGTCGTCTCTATTTTTTGAGGCGACTGAGGTCCTTCAACATCTGCCAGAAAATGCTGAGGATTTTCTATGAGTCTGTGGTGGCCAGTGCGATCCTCTATGCTGTTGCATGCTGGGGGAGCAGGCTGAGGGTCGCAGATGCCAACAGACTTAATAAACTGATCCGTAAGGCCAGCAATGTTGTGGGGATGGAGCTGGACTCCCTCAAGGTGGTGTCGGAGAGGCGGATGCTGTCCAAGATAAAGACAATGTTGGATAACACCTCCCACCCACTCCATGACATGTTGGTCAGTCACAGGAGCTCGTTCAGTGAGAGACTGAGATTACCGAAAAGCACCACTGAACGACACAGGAAATCATTCCTGCCTGTGGCCATCTCCCTGTACAACGCATCCACTTAACACACTGTTTGCTGCTACAACTACACATGTTTCTTTTCCAAATATTTATTTATAAGTGACTTATGTATGTATGTATGTATATATATGTATATATTGTACTATTCTTAGTTAGCGTATTGTCTGTCTTGTCTTAATGTTGGTTTAAAATGGAGCACTGTAACAAAAAATAATTTCCCCCAGGGATCAATAAAGTATTCTGATTCTGATTCTGATGTGGAAAGTGGTGGCAAAGAGGATCTGTGCTGTCTCAGCAATAACACACAGGTATGTAGAAACCTGTGTGTTATCCATTTTATATCTGCTTTTAGGACCTCAGATTGCTAGTGTTTGTTGGCTGGACTGCATTGTGGTGATATATGTGTTTGTAGATCACAGCATACAATTTGCTGACTAAAATGTCAAATACAGAGAACAAAGGATACCATCAAAATTATTCTTTAGTTACTCAGTGAAACTCAGAGAAACTCAACAACATGGACCGCAGACACATCAGGACTGCTCTATGGTTTCCACTATATTTCATACCCTGATTAATAAACTGGTGGTTCTATTGCTCAGTTTTCACGGTCACATTACTGCACCCTGGCACACCAGCAATATGACTCATCCAACATGAACAAGTCAGATCATCCATACCATCATACCATGCTACAGCTGCTAGCAACCAACTGCACATGCTGGTGTCTGTAAGTAAAACAGAGAGAGAAAGAAACAGCTGACTGCTGTGTAAATCAGAACATGGCCATACTACTCACTGTCATTCCCCTCTACGGTGCATACCTCCACCTGTCCAGGCTCTCTTCCTCCTGCTCCCTGCTCACAGTACAGATCACAATGAAGTCTACAAACTCCAAACATCATTGTACACGGAGACTCCTGCCTGACCTCATCTGTCAACCTGTCCAACAAGAATGAGCTCAAAACATGTCCCCACCAATATCCAGTGATTATTGAATTGTCCCCACCAATAATTTGATCTCTTCGAGTAAAGAAAAACAAACCCGATAAAAATAAAAAAATAAAATCTGTCAACGTCTCATTCACCCAGCGGTGCAGAAAGAGTTAAATTACGTTCTCTACTGGAGTCCTACGTCATGTGACAAATATGGCCAATGTGATTGGCTGTGCCTTTCAGGGAGCTCTGTTTAGTTTTAGCAGCAGCAAGTCTGCGCTGCGAGGACCTGCAAGGAGGAGAGGAGGATGGCAGCAAAAAGGAAGAACCTGGATATAAGAAAGTATTTTTCAAAGAAACCTGCAAGTTACTTAAAGTCAAGTTAACTCGTAAAATGTGTCCGTCTTAGTAACGTTACAGGCTATGCTAGGCTTTGGCCCACATCGGTCTAAAATTGTATGTAACCATGAATAACGTGTTTTGGAAACTAACTGCACAACATGCAGCACTATTAGTTCTCTCAGTCTCAGAGCAGCATTTCTAATTTTGATTGAAACTGTCAGAGAAAACGGCAGCTTCGAGCAGCCAGGATATTAGTTTACAGAGGCTGTTAAAAATATATGTCTAACGTTAAAATGTTGGTGACACAATAATTCCATCCTAATGGTAGTGACATATTCATAGGGTTAATTTTTGAGACAAAATATCATGAGGTAGTCATGATTTTGCAAATATTCCACCTTGTAGTGCAGTTTGCACAAATTGTTTAAAAATGCACTCACCCTACAAACATTACTGATGAGTCAAGATCTGCACAAAGTGACAGAAACACTGAAGCAGCTGCACATTTTATTCTTATTGTCATGTTTGTCCTATTTGTCAGGTGACAGAAGAACCAACACAAAGCTCAGAGAGTAATGGTGATGCAAGATCACAGGTGAAATTGGATGATGACTTGATGGTTCATGACTGTATTTGAAGCTCATGTGTGACTGCATGTATTTGGAATGTCTCACTGTTATTGATCAGGTGACAGAGGCAGCTCTGCCATGTTGTAGCTCAGAGGTGAAGAGCCGAGGTCACAGGTGACTGACTGATGATTTGGTGCTATAGATTAACTAGTATTTATTATCATGACAATTGTTAGGCTGCTGATGTAAATTGATTCATTAGTGTATATTTGACAAAGAATCTGAATTGACATGTCTCACTTTTTATATGGCACGAATCAATGTGTTATTTTATCCGGTGGCAATATGTCTTAGTGCAGTCAGAGGGGAAGAGCCAGGGCCAAAGGTGAGGCACATCACGCACATAATAATAATTTTAATCTGAGGATAAAACGCAGGTACTGAGGCTAAAAGAAGCTTCAGTGCTCTCAGAAGACTAAAAAGATGGCTAAGGTCAACAATGACTCAAATGAGATTAAACAATGCTGCTGTGTGTCCACCAGGAGAGCCTGGACAGTATAGATGCAAAACCAATATGCCAGCAGTTTATCTCAGTTAACGAGAGGAGCAGGCATGTGTTTGGCTGCTTCACATAGTGGACATTGGGTTGTTGTGTGGGGCACCAGTAGTATTAATGTCTGTTGCTGTAACAGTAGTTCATGTTTAGAATAAAAAATCCCAGCTCACTGATTTGATTGGAGCAGTAGTGCCTAAAATGTTGCATACTTTTGCTGAGAGATCTTTTGTGGTAATCTTAGATGAGTAGCCAGCAGGTCATTCAGTGTTCCCTTAGTGCTAATGTATCAGAGATGTTGGTGTATTATAACTGAAGTAATGTTGTTAAGTCCTTAAAGTCATATTCTTTTATTGTCATGACTGTATTTGAAGCTATTTTTATTTTTGTACGATACCTGATTTATATGGAATATGGCTGAAGTAAACTAAAGTCTAAAATACTTAGTCATTTGTTTAATAGTAATTTAACATTATAAAATTAACGTATAATTATATGTCATAATTATATAATTCATTATATAATTATGAATTGTAATTTTAAATGGTTTAAAAGCATGTAGAATAGCATATGTAGGCAAGTATATTTCTCCTTTTGTTATCAAGAAGCAACGACAAAAAGGAAAAAAAAAAAAGAGAAACGGGCCAGGTTCGGTTGTTGACTCATCCGTCCCCACCAATGCCAAAACCAAATCTACGCCCTTGGCTCAAAGTAGATACCTAATGTCATACCCTCCCCACCATGACCCATCACCAGTCTCTTACTTCACCACCCTCACATACTTCTTTACTGCTCCTGACTTCCTCATATAGTACTAGTTTTTTTTCTGTTGGACAAATTATAAAATTTAATGTTGAATTTAAAATAATTAAAACAATGAATAACACTAGATATTACATTTAATACTTAATTGAGCTGCAGTTAACAGATATTGTAGCAAACTAACAATTTAGTAAATTGTGTTTATGAAATTTTGTAAATTGTAAATGAAGGTGGAATAAATCAGAGCTTTGTTTCACTCCTTTCACTGGCTTTGCGGCTACACTGAAGCACAATACAAATTGTTTAGACTTATGAAAGATGACGGTTTGGGTTAAATATATGCTGTTCACATCATTAACCCTGCAAATTAAAAAGCACTTAAGTATAATGTGCCTCATTGGTTTTAGCCTCACTGTTACAAAAAGCAACTTTGTAACATTTGTGGTTATAACTCTTAGCATTTAGCAAAACGTATTCAGCTAGCAAAATTAAACTAACAAAACATGACCAGAAGATGCCATTTCCAGCTTTTCTGACAACAAACAAACCAGGAAGTAAAGTACTTATTTTATGTAAAAACTGTTTTGCTGATTTATTTGATTGTGTTCTGACCTCCAGTTAAAAAACAAAAACCATGATCTGTTTTGGGCTACAGATGAACCAGCTGCTTTTTAACGTTAGTTTGCTGTTATTAACGGGAACCAGTGATACTACCAAATTTAGCAGAGTCCAAAAAGAGCTTTGAGTGCCTAGTTCGAGCACAAAACACCTATATAAGTACCAGTCTCAGTCCTTTGAATGAGCTCTAAAAACCACAGGCAGCTGCTGTAAGCTGTGTCTTGTTTGAGAGTCCAAGCACATAACGAAGCTTTTGATGCCATCAGCTGAAAGACGTGTCTTAAATGAAAGCTGCCGTTAGCTGAGCCTAACTGTTCTTAATATCTGCTTATTTTCAGTCTGTGTCGTGTAAGCTCAAGATTTGAGCCTTGCACTTGTCTGCCCCCTCCCTTCACAGTTGTGTACTTTGTTGTGCGTGTGGTACGTGTAGCTGTGAGTCCCTTCTGTGCTGAATGAAGACAGCACCTTAAGTTGCAGACATGCTGTCTGTTGTGAGTGTGTCTGTGTGGGTGTGTGTCTTTAGAATCTCAAAGATTCACGTCAGTGGAAGCTGTTCACCTACACACACATACTGTGTGTATGAACAAATATGCACACACACAATTCTAGAAATAGCCGCTCTATATTTGAATGAGTACAGTCAGTGTCAATGTCTAATCAATGTTCCAGCTTTCTGTCAACTGCAGGCTGCAAAACAAAACAACACACTGAATGGATGGATTAAACAGTTAGAGGCATGCAGTTATTCTAAAAGTAAACCAGCAGAAGCCATTACAATAAGAGCAAATGGTACATATTAAATAATCTCAGATTGGGTCTATTCAGCCTATTCTTTTATGTTTTGTCACACAAACACTTCCAATGACTGATACTCACATTAAACATGGACACAGTTTCAAATAATGAGGTCAGTACAAGTAATCTCTGCGAGCAACTGGATCAGGCTAGACTGCACTAAACACTATGTTTCAGGCAGTTTTTCCTACTCTTGCATCTGTATGACATCAGTGACAGCGAATATCCTTAGAAGGTCATTGCAGGAAAACAACTCTGGCTGATCAAACCTTTCACGTAGGGCAGCTAATCAAAAATAAGCCTTCAAGTAAACTAAGGCCCTGACTGAGATAAACGAAGATTATTTTCAACTATATATCATGCAAAGCTACTTTAGTAGTCTTAAAATAAAGGTATGGTGCAAAAAGTGAGCAGAGCAGGGCCTCTCTACTCAGTCTCGGAACATTAAATGGACTGACTCCTCATAGCGCTTTTCTATTCAACTCAAAGCGCCACGTTCACCCATTCATACCCATTCACACAAGCACTTTCTTCTATGCTTTTTAAATACTTTCTACCTAACACTCACACACATTCACACTCTGATGGATCCTTCAGAGAGCAATTTGGGGCATGCATACAGGGGGAGCCAGGGACCAAACCACCAACCTTCTGATCAGTAGATGACCTGCTCTACCTCCTGAGCTACAGCCACCCCGCAATGATGATGAAACAAAATCATGGGAAGAGAACAGGCAGAAGATTATGGCAGAACATTGTTATAGATGATTTGTTGTTATAGATAAAAGGCTATAAAAAAGGAAATTATCTATGACAGAGTTCTCCCATAATCCTCTGCCTGTTCTCTTCACATGCTTTTGTTTCACCATCGGTCTCAACCTGTGAAAATGTCCTTTGAATATCTCTAGGCACTCATAAAAGAATTCTGCACCATGATCTATGTTAGACACTCATCAGATAAGATGAAACACGATAAAGATGTGATGTTATTTCCCAGACTGATTTATCTTATTCCATCACCTGTTAGGAGAAGATGTCAATTAAAAGAGACTCAACCTTTTACGTTTTTTTATAGTACGAGTCCCCTGGAGGAGAACGTCTATTGGCCAGACAGCTTTCAATGTAACACTGACCTGGTTATGGATCATACCTCTACTTCAAATACAACATCGTAATTCTTCCTCCCCCTTTGCAAGAAATCTTATAACCTGGTTAAACAGCTCTTGTCTGCTGTCATTTCCTTTATTCTTTGTCATTCTGTCCACATTATTTTCAGTGTGTTTACTAGCCATGCAACTTAGCTATACATTGATTCCAAACTTAAGTTAGTGGCCGTGTAAGATAACCCTCTCATACCTTTATTACATTACTTTATTACACATTACTCCACATATTGACATGTGCAACTGCCATACACTCCTTTCAACTCAGCTCATTAACTTGATTAACTGCTATCATAAACTAGAATGACACTAGATGTACGCTGTGGATAAAAACTGGCTTCTGTGAAAACTGAAACTGATATGGCAGCCTAATAAAGAAATAAAGCCTCTTACTGAAATTTAAAATGCATCTCTTTTCACTCTGGCTTATTGTCTGAAAGGAAGCCACAGCAGACAGCTAAATTTAGCCAAATGTAATTGTGCTGTAATGATATGTGGTCAGTTGAAGTGCAGAGGAAGGAAGGGCAAAGAAAGATCTGCTGCTACTCACGAATTTAGGTGTATAATGTTAATGCTCCAGTGACATAAGGAAGATTTTAAATTTAATTGAAGATAATAAACTCTCCTGGCAAGGCAAAACCCTCTACACATTTAGTCTTCATGGTTTTGATTTTGCTAGTGTGGGATGCCCCTCAATATACAATGTGGCTATGGGTTGAAGTAACACTATTAATTTAACTACCTTGGGCTGCTCCAACAAGTTTGCAATGTCCATCTCACCAAATGCATATACATTTTTGTGAAAGCAGTGGGCGTAGCTACTACTACTACATTGTCACAGTTTTTCAAGAATGCAAGTACACAGCATGGAAATAAATAAAGCCAATGCAGAAGTGCCTAAAACTTAAATTTTTGTATAGAAGCCTGTGGCCTTAGTAAGCTAATGACTTTGTGGGTTTAGTCACTAGTTTCAAGTCAACATTAACAGGAGTCACAATGAGGATACAACAGGATGTGCTCACTGGCAAACGGCTTGCGTTTGTTACCCAAGCCATTAGAAAATGAGCATGCAGGGTCACTAGGTCTCACAGTGAGATCTACCATTGATGGACTTTTTAAAGACAGAGCCATTTGATGGCTGCGATAGTCTTTGCTTCGCATGTTTCTACTTTTCTGTTTGCACAGCAGCATCTAATCTCACTATGTCACACAGAAGCATTCTTGCGCGCATGGCATTCTTTTTTATTGGTTAATAGTATTTGGGAAACACTATTAACCAAAACACTGGATTATATTAAGTTCACCTTCTGGCAGATGAGGCATTTTACATGCTACTAGATGTCAGCAAAATGTAGAGAAATATACAAAACAAGTATACGCTGTATAAACTGATTTTTTTTAGTAGAACGTAAATATTATTCAGTCAAGCAAAACTGTGTGCTGATTGGTTGATGCATAGTCATGGCCTCCAGTGACTACAACTACACACACATAGAGGGAGTCAAGAAGTCTTACCCGCTGTGTTTAGCTTACTATCTTGAGAGACGTTAGCTGACGCTCCAACAGGGGGTGGGACAGGAATTAGAAAATTGCTCTCGCAGCTTCCATGATGTCTCTTTGGGGGTGGGGAAGATGGCAAAACAGGAGATGTTATTAATGGGGAAACCATCATTGTCGCCATTGCAGCAGCCGCCTCGGTGCCGTCCGTGACCGTAAGTGAGCGCCGGACAGCCACGTGTTGGTAGGGCGCCCTGGTCAGGCATGCTGTTCCTGTCATGGTAAAATTCAGCACATTTGGTGCCATCACTGGTGAGCCTCCCATACTGGTGGGGTATGTCCCTGCCATTACCATGGGAACAGCCAGATGTGAACAGTCAGACATTGCTCGTCTCACTGCAGCCCGCTGTGGAGCATCACTACTATGGTTTGTTTTTGTTTCTCTGTTACATGGACGACACGATCCCGCTCTGCCATCCTCAGCGCCATTTAAATCCCGGCACATTCTGGGACTTGCAACCTCGTGCTCTTTTTCAACACTAATATCCTCTGATGTCCACGATCCTGACGTTCTCTTTTCAGTATGGCTTGAGTATTCTCTTTCCAATCCACTCTGTCCAACACTAGTGGTAGTTTTGTTGGCTGAGGCTGCAGGTGGGTCTGTGGTTTGTGCAGCAGTGTGACCAGATTTGCTCAGGGTTAAGTCAGCAGATGGAAGAGCAGTCTCACCAGGTTGTGTATGAACACTTTGCTTTTCTAAATATGGCTTGAGGATTTGGTTTCCAGTTGTACTTGCAGGAAAAGTTTCTCTGTGCTTTCCGAGTAAGTTCCCAGATGATTTCTTCTCATTGTCTTGACTTCCAAGACTTAAGTTGGTGCTTCCAGTGAAGGAAGGGCTTGTTGTGCCTTGGCCAGAAGTCTGTTTTGCAGGAGAAAGTGAGCCCTGGCCCTGGACAGCCAAATCATCTTTGTTGCCTGTATTTTTTGCTTGCAGATTACTTTGGCCAATGTCGGGCTTGGGTATAGGTTTAGGGTCCAAGGCTGAATTCAGAATGGATGTCCCAGGTGAGAGAGAAGGTGAGGGTGATGAAGAAGATAGGGAGGAGTGGGAGGACAGGGGGCTGTTGGGACTTTGTGCTGCACTTCCTAATGACCCTCCTGCCTCCCCCACCCTAAGTCCACCCTCCCTCAATCTCCCCCCTTTGAACTCCTCATCATCGATTTTCTGTGCCGGCATGTTGAAGGTTTGGGCACCTGGAGCCTCGGGCATCACTCTGGACGATGTACCTTCCATCCTGGCTTGCCCTAATTTCACCTGATCTTCCTTCAAAGTTATTCTGGACCCTGCCTGAGCTGCAGTTGCAACCTGCCCCCCCAGTGCCATCTGGCCTTGGCAGTACCAGTCACTGTGGTGCATAGAGACTGGACTGGAGGGAAACAGTGGAGAGGAGGCCAGGAGCGCAGGGACGCTAACGCCAGAGAGAGTGCTGGAAGGTTTGTGTTGTTGATGCTGCTGCTGGTGCAGCTGCTGTTGATAATACCCACTGTCCAAACCCGCTGCTGCCAGTAATAATCTCTGCTGGTATTGCGTGTCCTTTTTTGTGTAGTTTTTTTTTCTTCTTCAGAGTTTTTTCGCTCTCTCCAGTAAGAATCGTTTTACTCTTGTCCAGGAGGCAGATCTGTCCTCGGTATCCAAAGTATCATGAGCTTAGAAAGCAGAGGAAGCAATGCATCCTTTCTTTTTTAAAGTGATGCCTCCCAGTTTGTGTGTTGACATGCCCAAAGTGCATGTGTGTGTGTGTGTGTGTGTGTGTGTGTGTGTGTGTGTGCAGTGCATGTGCATATAAGTGAGCCAAAAGAAGTGTGTGTGTGAGTCTAGTCGTCTCAGCTTCTCTCTGAGCACTGCACTGATCAGCTGTGGGGGTAAATTGCACCTTCCTCTCTCTCTCTCGCTCACACTCTCTCCCTATGTCTTTATCTCTGTTCTCTTCCTCTCTCTCTCTCTCTCTCTCTCTCTCTCTCTCTCTCTCTCTCTCTCTCACTGACATCACACAGTCACATGACAGCCAGGAATATTCCCTCATTCGCTGGAGCGAGATTTCAGCATCCAACCCCTAGCGACAAACATGCACAGGCATACACACATGAAGACAAAGATTGCATACACACATGCGGGGAACATGCATGCACACATGCGCGCAAGCACCAGATCAATGGCTGCCACAGTCACTCGTCTGCCAAATGACAGCCAGTGTTCACATGTTGATACATGGCGAAAGACACGCTGAAGACTGTAATCATCCTGGTGAGACTTGTCTCCCTGTTGTATCAGCCAGTGACTGGCCACAAAAGCAGACAAACTACATAATAAAAATTACCACAGTGACGTCGTGAAGTGCCACACAAACGAATTTACGTCTGAACCTTGCACTCTTGTCTCCATTAATTTGTGCCTTCAGTTAAATTGTTTTGCGCTTTTCGCATTTTCCCTGTGCAAAGATTTTATCCACTTGACATGAATTACTGAATCAAATCCTTTCATTACACTTATTACTTTAACTGAGGTTCAATTAATTTATAAAGGGGCCAAATATAGCTGACATTTTAACAACAGATGACAATGTGACAACTCTGAACTCCAGACATGGGGTTTGGAAAGAACAGCATGCAGCCCAATGGAGCTTTAGCCAACAATCTGGAAATCCTCTGGACATTTTCATCATGTTTTTAACGGATCTAGGCCCATTTTCAGTTTTAGTGTTGGGGATGTCCCATGATAGCATTACCTTCAAACACCACAACCAGCTACTTCTTGCACACGCATGGAAGTTTCAGTTGTGAGCAGTGTTGGGATAGTTATTCATGCTACTGCCTAAAATGCCCATGTTAAAGTAGTTGTCATGTAGTTACTAGTTAACACTATAAACCTTAGGCTATGGCTCCACACACTAACAAAACCAACAATACAAAGCAAAGTTAAAAAAGGTTTGAAGGTTCCTTTGTAAGTGCGCATGCGCCATTAGCGTGCTGCCTGCTGTAACCCTAATTTCCTTCGGGATTAATAAAGTATTCTGATTCTGAAAAAAACAGACCAACGACACTTGAAATTCTACTGTACTGTAGTGAGTCTACTGTAGAAACATGAACAGGTAGAAAT
The DNA here is from genome assembly GCF_057381845.1 of Rhamphochromis longiceps. Lineage (NCBI taxonomy): Eukaryota > Metazoa > Chordata > Actinopteri > Cichliformes > Cichlidae > Rhamphochromis > Rhamphochromis longiceps. The sequence continues at coordinate 33,259,644 of NC_140574.1, forward strand.
GGAGGCTACAATGCTGCTAACTGCTCACCACTTGCCTTAATTACATGTTGACTAGCTTTGTGTTAGCATTAACCAAAGTTGTGTTAGCAGTATAATGCAGTTATTTCTGTCCTGAAAGCACTTTGCATTCTTATCTTCTACTTTTGTGCATTAAAAATTAAAAGAAATATTTTCACCGCTCAAAACCTGTAGATCACTCAACCATTTCACTCCTCCCGGCAAATAAACTGAAACCAGATGATTAAAGCAAGAAAACACATTATTCTTTTTCCTTCTTATCCGCTAACTTGCACTTAACTTTGTAATGAAAGTCACTACATATTTGTAACTGTAGCGCAATTACTCCTGTTATTATTGTTAACAGATGGATCAGCATACATTAGCGGGTGTTTTATGGACAAATGGGCTTCTTCGTCAAAAAAACAAAAACAAGAGATCAAAAAGGGCATAAGTATTAAATCCTAAAATATATTTAATAGTATATTTGCAAAACCTACAACACACTCTGGCCTTTTTTAATGTAGCCCTTTAGCTCCATTAACTTCTATTCGTGAAGAATTATCTTGCAAGTGACCTCTGAAGCATCTCCCGATGAATTGCAGCCAATGTCTCTACAATGGGATTAACATAAGTGCCACCGATTCTGCATTCATAACCATTACTAGACAAGGCTAAATGTTCTTTGATTCAAATTTCTGGAATATATAGTGCTATATATTTTTTAAGGCTCTTGCTTGCCTCCATTTTTCTTGTTGTTACTGGAATTCAAAAAACAAAACAAGTAACAATAAAAGGATTGTTATTCCTATTAATTAGAAGGACAATAATAAGAATTCTTCTTCTATTCACAAATAAGAATAATAACCATTTAACAAAATTAGTTTTGCATATGAAATAATATACACTGCTGTACTGAATGCAGGGATGGATATCCAGAACAGGTTCCCAGAATTATATGTCTGCTTGCCTGTTGATCCCGCTTATCAGTTCCCCTTGTACTTGCATTACAATGAGGTGTTTTCAGTTCGTGTGACAATAGTGACACAGTCTACAGCACAGATATGAACATTACTTTCATTTTTCTTGCATAAAAGGACAAGAGCGTCCAGGGCAGAAATACCCACATTTTACTGCTAACATAACTTCAGTTTTTTGTAAGGACCCGCACAGACAACATGCTAACCCTAAGTTATTCAAGAACCCGCATGATGTTAAAGCTGAGTGAATACCCCAGGCCAGCAACCAGACACTAAACTTCAACAGGTGAGAAGCAGATGAGCAGTCAGATCCATTTCTACCTGTTCATGTTTCTAATGTAAAATTACTGTCACGATTACTTTAAAGTCTCTTTTTGTTCATATTTAAATACTAGGAGAAACATATGTGTATCCTCATTAGGATAGGGATTGGTGTTGGTGTGTGGGACTGATGGTATGATGGTATAAATGGTGATTATTAGACTATGTGTCAGAAGGTGATTCTAGAGAGTAACATGAACGTAAAGTAACAAGCGGCATAATGACTTACTTTCTGCTTTCTGTAATTAAGTCAAGTACTGCGTTATTTTTTACAAAAAGTTTTCTGTGTATTATGTGTAATAATTATTATGAGTAATGACCCCAACACTGATCACAGCAAAGAGGGGAAAAACCTCCAACAGGCACAAACATTTGACCCACAGCATGTAATTCATTTGCAATAATCTAATGTCTGTGCTGCTCAGTCATGGTGGTGACTCTCAAAATGGAGCAGTTGGAATCGATAGGAGAATCTATAAGGAATTAAATGAATAAGTGATATTGTGGAATCACTAAATCCTTATCAATTCCCATCCCAATTCTGTTTACACTATACATGCTTCCCTTAGGCAGCATCATTAGAAGACATAGCATACATTTTCACTGCTATGCTGATGACACCCAGCTCTATCTGTCCATGAAGCCAGATAACACACACCAATTAGTTAAACTGCAGGAATGTCTTAAAGACATAAAGACCTGGATGGCCGCTAACTTTCTGCTTCTTAATTCATATCAAACTGAGGTTATTGTACTCGGCCCTGAAAAGCTTAGAAATATGGTATCTAAGCAGATTCTTACTCTGGATGGCATTACCTTGGCCTCCAGTAACGCTGTGAGGAACCTTGGAGTCATTTTTGACCAGGATGTGTCCTTCAACGCACATATTAAACAAATATGTAAGACTGCGTTCTTCCATTTGCGCAACATCTCTAAAATTAGAAATATCCTGTCTCAGAGTGACGCTGAAAAACTAGTTCATGCATTTATTACTTCCAGGCTGGACTACTGTAACTCATTATTATCAGGAAGTCCTAAAAACTCCCTGAAAAGCCTTCAGCTAATCCAAAATGCTGCAGCAAGAGTCCTGACAGCGACTAGAAAGAGATAGTACCATATCACCCTATTAGAGCACTTCACTCTCGCTCTGCAGGCCTACTTGTTGTTCCTAGAGTATTTAAAAGTAGAATGGGAGGCAGAGCCTTCAGTTTTCAGGCCCCTCTTCTGTGGAACCAGCTTCTAGTTTGGATTCGGGAGACAGACACTATCTCTACTTTTAAGATTAGGCTTCAAACTTTCCTTTTTGCTAAAGCATATAGTTAGGGCTGGACCAGGTGACCCTGGATCCTCCCTTAGTTATGCTGCAATAGACATAGGCTGCCGGGGATTCCCATGATGCATTGAGTTTTTCCTTTCCAGTCACCTTTCTCACTCACTATGTATTAATAGACCTCTCTGTGATTTGGCGTTATATAAATAAAATTGAATTGAATCCCTAGTAGACTGTGAATGTTTTAGGTGACTGTGCACATGTAGCACATATATCACTAACTCAAGCTAAATTATCTGAGGTAAAAGTAACTTGTCAAAAACATGTCCCACATTTAGCTAAATATATTAGTATAAGAGATGTTGACCAGATGAGTAATAAATTCCACTGAACATTGTGCTTGTTTTATATTAATAGTGATGCAAAATGGACTAGTGAGAGATCTGACTGATCTGACCAATTAAGACTAAATAAGAAAATGAATGAATGGATATCTCATCATGTAAAATCTACCATTTAAAGAATATCTATATTTAAAGTTAGGGCAGATAAGTAAGAGAGTGGATAGGAATTTTAAAAAATTATTTTTTTAAAAATAATAATAATTTTATTTATGAAATATAGCACGATATTTTTATTTATATATGGACAAATTACAACAAAAGTTGCCTGAAGGCGACTGGTTGGATCTGTTAATGCAACATGGTCATGGCGAAGTGAGTAGTGGCTGTCTTTTGTGCACGGTGGTATTAAGTGTCACCAAGAGCGACTCATTAGGTTTGATTGCTCTGCATGCCTGTGTAATACTCAAAGCACAAGGCAATGGTGCCCTTATTACAATGACATCCACAACACACCAATAATTAAATTAAGATGAAGTCCAAACACTTGGAGCTGACGTAGACTATAAAAAAGGATTTTTAAGAGTTGTGCAGTGGTCTCAGCCTGGGACAAACCTTTGTAAGGAGGAATAGAACTCTTTCATCAGCTGTCAGTATTACATTACATTTCTCTGTAGGCTTGTTCAGCAAAGTGAAATTTCCAGGCACTTTCTAGGCATTCAAATGATGCTGTTTCCAGAGTGACCTGACATTCTGTGCTGCACTCATATCACAAACACCATGTGCACTGCAGTGAGAATAAATTGACTTCAAGGAGTGCAACCATCTGGAATTCAGCATTCTCTCTTGGCACAATCTACTAGAGATTCTTATGGTTGCCTAAAGGCAGAAGTAACCTTTCCAAAGGACCAAGGTCATGTTTTTAAAGGGGATATAGCTCTCATAATATCCTGTATGTACGTCATGGAACTCTAAACTGCAATGATGACTGTCTTGGAGCAGCGATGAATGTGAAAGTCCTGGATATATTAGGTAATAAATGACAGTTGGTTCTCTTACTCAGTATCTTGTATGTGGAGGAAATGTGCAGGTGTTAAGGCCTAACTGATTTGGAACGAGGCCAAATCACAACTGCTAGATGACTGGGTTGGAGCATGTCCAAAATGGCAAGGCAAGCAGGGTGTTTCTGATCAGCAGCACTGAGTACATACAGAGGTGGAAGCCACTAAGAACTAGCAATCATAATTGACTTAACCCTTTGAGATCAAAGTCCTCCAAGTTGCCCTCCTCAAAAAAGGGGTTAGGGATACCAGCGATGATGACTTAGACGTCAGTCCCCAGGCAGCTGTCTCCTGCTAATGTTTTGTTCTAGTAGTATCAGCCAGCAGTGTTACCTTCATCTTAACATCTGAGTCACCAAACAACCTGCGTGGCATTAGCCTTGAATTTTGTTTTACCCACATGCTAAACTGACAAATATTCAGAAACTACAAGATATCACATTACAAATTAAATCTCATACATTTTTTCTATTAGTGTAGAATTTTTCCATTAGGGAGTTCCAGGCAAAACTTTAATGGAAAACTGAACCTAATCCTATTCTATCAGTAACACTAACCCCTAAAGACCAAGTCCCATTCTGAAACCTGAAGATGAGCATTTTTGCCGTCATCTTCTCTGTGTTTTGAAACTCTATGTTATGAATGATAGGATTAATAACATTATTTTACAATGGATTTACAAAACTAGCTTACCAAGGTCAAGGTCAAGGGCCTTTTTCTCATAGTCTTCTAAAAGACCACAGGAGACACCAGGCACTTCTTTGTTGGCTTCACTTTTCAGACCGAAAGCTACCTTCATCTTTTTGTACTGCCAATGGTTCAACACTTAAAATAATATTAAACTATTAAAAGTACTTTAGAAAGACAGAGAATGTAGTAGAAAGCACTACTGAATATGTAGACAGTAGATAATCTGCCTCTTAAAGCAACTTGGGGCAGTCGAGTGTCTCCATCAAACACCACTTCACCCCTAATAGATGCCAGGCCTGTGCCAAAAGAGCAAGAACAGCTCATCAAGCGTGACTGAAAATGAATGAGTATTATTACATAATTATCCATAAACAATTTGTCTAGTGTAACCAAATGAGAGGAAGACATTAGACCGTTGCATAGCTTCAACAGACTTAGAAAGGATAGGTATTATGCAAAAGATCCAGGCACCACTTATGTTTGAGTATGGTTTAACTCACAACTGGGTTCAAGGTTTAAAGTGTGACAGATGACGACTTCCACTTTGTATTCAGTCCTTTGTAGGTACCTGCTGAACTATCAGATCTGAAGGATTTGTGGCCTGTAGCCAATACTCCATACATCAGGTTTCACTGTGTTGCTAGAGTACAGTGCAGTTCACCATGATGACACATAGTTAATATTTCACAGCTTTGTTTTTTCAACACTTCGTTTCCCTCTAGTACAAAAAAGAATATTACAACTAGTGTCTACTGTGACACAATCAAGCTCATTTCAATCAATCAATGAACTAAATGGCTAAACCAAGGCTTAGTATAAACAGATACATACAGATTATTTTGGACTTTGGACTATGAACCTTTAAAGCAGAGATGAAACAATCTTTTAATGAAACAAAAGTTGGATCATTCAGATTTGGGCAGAATCTTGCACATCTACATGATGCCTGTTTCTTTTGTGTCTCAGTGTCAGTCAGTGATGTTAGCTTAAGCACATTGTGTTTTTCTACACTTGTAATTGACACAAAGTTTCAATCCCATTTTATTACCAGTTCAGGAAACCAGATAATTATAAAGACATCATGTGCTTTTTTCCTACCAATTAAGTCAGGCTGAATTTATAAATATGAGAATCGTCTCCTTGTGACTGACGTGTGATGTGAGAAACCCTCTACCTTAATTGGCTCCATGAGCTGTGAGTCAATATCTCTGCCGATACCATAGCAGCCTCGATCAAGAAAGTGTGGAGAAAGTTGACGCTCGCTCTAAAAATATGTGTATGAGCTTTGAGTTATAGCTCAGAGCTTTGACACAAATTAGATCAATTTAAAAGTTTCTAATTACCTGAATTACTTCAGTGAGTCGTGTTTAAAAGTCACTGTAGCTCCAAATTCTGACCAAGTTAATTAGAAGGCTGAATCATTCGGCTAAACTACATAACCACCATTCCAGCATGGATTGTTTCTTTTACCAAATATTACAGTTTTGTGGATTAATGTTCTTTAAAAAATGACATCAAAGTCTGGCTCCTTGGAGGCAACACATGAAGAAATGAAGGGTGGCTCATTTCTTTGCAGAGTACTGCATGTGTCGTTAAAAAAGAATATCAGATCAGTTTATATGCAGATATGAACCAAAATGAGGTCTCTATGTCAGTTAGCGACCTATTTTTCTCCCTAACCTGACATCCATCTCTGCTGTTTGTCCTATTTGACTGAGAGAAGAGGGGCTTTGGAGAACTGCTGTGAAACATCCAATATTTGCAAGTTACTCTGAGAACTTGACAGTTAATTAAAATCCACTTGAAAAGTTTTTTTTACTGCTAAAAATGGAATGATACTAATAAAAAACGGATTAATAGTTAGTTTGTAAAGTAGCAATTTTTCATTAATGAATATTGTGTGGTGGGTCTAATAACATTATTGGATGACATTTACAAAACTGAAATCGGTTAAAATTCTGTTTCACTGCTTTCACTAAGAATTGACATTTGACTAATGACACAACCATTCAAACATTAATTACAACCTTACTAAAAATGATTATTATTGAACTTTTTCAATAGCAAAATAACAAGATACTGAAGTTTAATTAACTATTATTTACTATTTATTAACAATGATTATGTAAAAATGTGATGACCTGTATAACGTTGAGAAACTGTCTCCTGGTTTTACTGCCGTTACTTTGACTTTCTTGCTGTTTGTACCACACCTTTCCCAACAGGTGAGTCACTCGATACTTACAGGTACAACCTCATGCTTCCATTTCTTCCTTGCCAGATTGTCTCTCCACAACTGCATTGCAACTCCACTGCTTTTGCATAATTCCCATGAGTTTTGCTTTTTTGGAGTTTTGGGAATATTTCTAGTACTCTGCCTCGTGTCTGCCTTTGTTACTTTGTTTGCATGGACTGCTTAACTCTTAGTTCAGCCATTAATTAAAGAATCTTAATTTTATAGACTTAATAGCTGCAATTATTTGGCATTATTAGGCCTATTTTTGCCTATGTTAGCATACTTTAATTACTGTTGTGATTTTTAAGGCAGAATACTGTTCAGAATACCCTAACCCTATGCACATTGTTAAAGACATTTTTTCTTTGCAAACGAAATTAAAGTTAAGTAATATTTTCAATATTATCTTCATAGGCAAAAAGAGAAACGATAGCAATGAGCTCCAATATTTCATTCCTTTACTCCAGCTCCTTCCTGTCCTTTCCAAGCTTTCTTTTCATTAGTATGCTAACGTGGCTGTACTTTGCCTATGAAAGGCCTGCTGTAAATGCAAATTCAGCCTGGAGAAATTATCTCTGGAAAGTTTGATGATTAGAAATTTGAAGTTGTTAAATACAGCCTCCTGAGTGTAAATGTAAAAATCTGTACTTGACTAAAACTTTGGCAACTCAACCACAGAGCCACTGGGGACACAAATAGAAGCTTGAGGCAGCAAAACAAAATCACATACGTAGACAAAGCAGCAAATGAAATCTTATCTAGTCTTGTGGCGCAGTTTATCGGAGGTGGAGGTCACAAACAGCTCTCTTTTTGAAGGTCAAGGATAAACTGGAGATGAAGGCAGAACATGCCACAGCTGGTTGCCCGTGGCACAGATCAGAAAAGGGAGAGAGAGTGAAAGAGAAACTGTGAGCAGTGTGGAGAGGTGGTGGTGGTGGTGGTGGTGGGGAGGGGGATCTTGTCAGAGCGTTTCTATTTTTAACTCTTCGACCTCACTGAGTGTCACACCCAGTCCACCCCTTCTCCATCCCTCACTTGCAGAGTCTCTGTGTTTCCACGGCAACCGCCTCCCATGTCTCCCTGACAACGCCCTCCTCAACCCTCCTCCCTCCCAAACTACCATCAATGCCGACACCCCCACAGCCCCCACCCACACCCAAATTGTCGATGCGGTGATTATTATGGTTCTGCAGCAACGCGGGGAGTCTGGGAGGGAGAGGGAAAGACGTGATGTGGATGGAGGAGACAGTAAGGGCAAAGAGGGAGGGAGGAGGCAGGGGAAGAAAATGAGGGATGGAGGGCATTAAAAGAAAGGACAAATAGAGAGAAGGAGGGTGGGTAGACGGGGGAATGGGGAAGACAGAAGATAAAGATGAGACATGATAAAGGGTAGAAGAGAAAGCGGGAGAACGGTAGGAATAGAAAGATTAAATAAAGCTAATACATGAGGAAGAGACTTAACCAGAGAGGGGATTGAGGCTACTAAGAAGAAAACTGGGGTGAAGTATGGAGGTGATAAGTCGGGAGAAAAGGAGGGCAAGAAACAAAAATTATTTCCAAAACCTCCCCCTTAGCCCACTTGTTGTTCCTATGACTGGAATTAATTTAAAAGCACCACAGAGATTTTTAATTAGGAAAATTAGAGCTGATAAAACATCAAAGACAATATATTTTGTCCTAAAATAAGAAAGAAAAAGATACATTTTGAGACCCAAATAAGCAAATAGAAGACTGGCAGATACTTCTAGCCTCTACATTGCAATTTTTGTTACGTGCCAGTGAGTCAGAATTGGCAGGAACGCAGGAAGATGGAGCGACTTTCAGATGATCTGCAGGCAGCAGATGGGAAGGAGTGAAAAAATTATAAAAATACAGGAGAAGGAGGAATAGTGCAAACACTGGCATGCAAAGGGCAGAGGAGAAGACATGTAAAGATGTCAATCTTCAGTCCAAAGCTGTTCTTTAGAGGATCTATGTCTTATGTTGAGCTCACTTGTGAGTAAAATTCTGCCTTTTAGAGAGTCTAAACACTACTGAGAGATAAGCAACCTTACATAGTCATCACGTGACTGAACCAAATGAGCTGTCATGATGAGTGAGCAGTCAGATATCTAAGCATGGATAGTTAGGTGAAATACACGTTTCCAGTCTCTACATTAAGATAAACTAACAGGTTGAAGCTACATATTTGTTACATATGAGAGTAGTATCAATCATCTCAAGGTTGGGTGCATGTTACGTTTCTTCCACAGTGTGTCCTTTGTCCATCAGTGAGCCTGATTCTGCCAGAGGTTTCTTCCTTTTAAATGGGAGTTTTTCCTTTCAACTGCCGCCAGGCGCTTGCACAGAGATCTCATAGTTGTTTTTTTTTTTCTGTGTTACTGTAGGAACTTTATCTAATAATCTAAGGAGCTTGGAAAGAAAAGCGTCTGGACTTCTTTGAGTTGCTTGAAGTTGAGTTGCTTGAAGACGTTTCACCTCTCATCTGAGAAGCTTCTTCAGTTCTAACGGACCCTTAGAACTGAAGAAGCTTCTCGGATTAGAGGTGAAACGTCTTCAAGCAACTCAAAGAAGTCCAGAAGCTTTTCTTTCCTAGCTCCTTAGACTATGATAACCTGGATGACTGAGAACCTTCACAGACATATTTTTATCTATGGGTTGCATTGTTGTATTTTGTCATGTTTCTCAGGTCTTTGTCTGAATTTCTACGAACATTATTGCTAAGGATTGTCTTATTGCATTGGAGTCACACTGGGTTAAATATGTACACTTGGGTTTTAAGGGGTATTTATTATTTTCTTCTTTTTTTTGGGTTGTATGGAAGCCCCAAACGCAATTTCATTGTTCTTGACAATGACAATAAATAAATAAATACTAAATAAATACTAAATAATACTAAATATCTAATAATATGAAGCGCGTTGAGGTGACTGTTACTGTGATATGGTGCTAGAGTTTCTACACTCGACAATGGTGAAAGCGAACATAGATCACATCACTCCTAACTCAGAATTTCTTCACAGTTTCTGGTCATAGAGTATGAAGGACCAGGATTACTTAGGATGAGAAATAATTAGCACATAATTATTCATTACCAATAGAAAAGATAATACTGGTTACGCAATCTTACTTAATTCTAACATAGCTGAAATTTTCAAATTCACCATGTCCTTATAATGAAGCTTCTGGTGCTGAGTGATCACGTTTACCTTGATATTGAGCGCTCTCTGGTTATGGCTAACAATGTCAAAATGTTCAAAAGTACATTTTACTCAAGACCATTAGAGTTAAAAGAAGACTGATACTGTATTCATTAATATTTAGTGGCAGGCGCTGTTCTGAGACATTTGTGACAGTGATTAAGTCAGAAACAGCATGAAAGGAGGAAGGTAGGTAGCTAATGTGACCTATTTATTAATTCAATCATTCATTTTCTTCAACTTATCTAATTCAGGGTTGCGGGAGGGCTGTCATTTATCTCAGCAACAGGGCAGTAGTTGGGGTACAACCTAGACAGGTCGTCAGTCTGTTGGGCTGGAGCTGAGATAGAACGCCCTAGCACATACTCAGTAAGATGCTGAGCCATTAGTTGATGTGGGCTGTCTACTTATGTAAAACATCCATCCATCCATCCATCTTCATCTGCTTTATCCAGGGCCGGGTCGCGGGGGCAGCAGCCTAAGCAAAGAGGCCCAGACCTCCCTCTCCCCAGCCACCTCCTCCAGCTTATCCGGGGGAATACCAAGGCGTTCCCAGGCCAGCCGAGAGATATAATCTCTCCAGCGTGTACTGGGTCTGCCCCGGGGCCTCCTCCCGGTGGGACATGCCTGGAACACCTCACCCAGGAGGCGCCCAGGGGGCATCCTTGTCAGATGCCCGAACCACCTCAGCTGGCTCCTTTCGATGTGGAGCAGCAGCTGCTCTACTCTGAGCCCCTCCCGGATGGCCGAACTTCTCACCCTATCTCTAAGGGAGAGGCCAGCCACCCTTCGGAGGAAGCTCATTTCTGCCGCTTGTATCCGCGATCTCGTTCTTTCGGTCACTACCCACAGCTCGTGGCCATAGGTGAGGGTAGGGACGTAGATCGACCGGTAAATTGAGAGCTTCGCTTTTACACTCAGCTCCCTCTTCACCACGACGGACCGGTGCAGCGTCCGCATTACTGCAGCTGCAGCCCCAATCCGTCTGTCGATCTCCGGCTCCCTTCTCCCATCACTCGCGAACAAGACCCCGAGATACTTGAACTCCTCCACTTGGGGCAGGAACTCATCCCCGACCCGGAGTGGGCACTCCACCCTTTTCCGGCTGAGAACCATGGCCTCAGATTTGGAGGTGCTGATCCTCATTCCCGCTGCTTCACACTCGGCTGCGAACCGTTCCAGTGCGAGCTGGAGGCCCTCATCCGATGAAGCCAACAGAACCACATCATCTGCAAAAATCAGAGATGAGATTCTGAGGCCACCAAAGCGAAAGCCCTCCGCCACTTGGCTGCGCCTAGAAATCCTGTCCATAAAAATTATGAACAGAACCGGAGACAAAGGGCAGCCCTGGCGGAGCCCATCACCCACCGGGAACGAGTCCGACTTATTGCCGGCAATGCGAACCAAGCTCTTGCAACGGTTGTATAGGGATCGAATGGCCCGTAGCAATGGGCCAGACACCCCATACTCCCGCAACACCTCCCACAGGACACCCCGAGGGACACGGTCGAATGCCTTCTCCAAGTCCACAAAACACATGTAGACTGGTTGGGCAAACTCCCATGCACCCTCAAGTATCCTGGAGAGGATAAAGAGCTGGTCCAGTGTTCCGCGACCAGGACGAAAACCGCATTGTTCCTCCTGTATCCGAGGTTCGACTAGCAGACGAACTCTCCTTTTCAGCACCCTGGCATAGACTTTCCCAGGGAGGCTGAGGAGTGTGATCCCCCTGTAGTTGGAACACACCCTCCGGTCCCCCTTCTTAAAGATGGGGACCACCACCCCGGTCTGCCAGTCCACATGTAAAACAAATGCAGCTAAATGAAAGCTGCTGTGTGTAAAATGTTAGTTATGCGTAAACGGAACCATTACCAGCAACTTCAGAAAACTTATATATCTGACTAATGCAGTGTTTGTCTAATTTAGCAAAGCTGTTGCTGTACCAGTGTTAGCCTCCTGGCACCAGTGATGCTGCTGCTTATTGTTATGAAAACAAGTCTGCACCGATCACATGGAAACAGTTAGCAATGGCTTTAAACACTTCTTCAGATTTTCCTAATTAGTGCTCAGACAAGCAGCGGTGACAGCTTTGTCAGTGGATAGCAGTCGCACATGCAAAACAAACTCAATCTTAATTGCCAGTTAAAAGAAAAATCTGACACTGAAAACACTGAAAATAAATGTGGAGCACATTTGTGAATAAAAAATGAAATGCAGCCCAGTTTTTTCTAATGAAAAAAGTTGATAACAACACTAAGGTGACTCAGTCAGATGGACTCTGTCCTCTCTGTCCTCTGTCCTACATTTTAGACCATAAAATGCTTCAAAAATAGAACCAAAATTGGATTTTTGCCAAATGAATGTGACGAAACAATGCTTTGTAAAAACTAAAAAAGAATATTTACAGTTATGCCGAGACACGACAATATTATGACACCTGCACATGTTTCTTGGTGATGATTTCAGAGAGCAGTGGTTCATAGGTGTAATTTCTGTAGCAGGCACCTGATGGAGCCAGTGAGCAGGGCTGAGATTCTACAACAGCAACCTTCTTAACAGCCGACACAGACTGCAACATGACTGTATGCAGTGTTACACAGCCAACCACAACACACTGGGTTTCCCGGTGGTTATCTCAATTTCTAGAATTTGCTTTGATTTAATCTCCCTGGCTCTCTCTCAAGGACGAATCCAGGACACAGCATCAGGTAAAAGATGGTTGCCACTTTGCTTTGCATACCAGAGACTCTTTGTCTCACACACACACATTGACACAGCAGGAACGACAACAATTTCTTCTTTCTTTCGGACTACATGCACATTGAAAAAATGAGGGTGTGTTCGCCTTACATAAGGGTGAAACAGTCACTGTCATCAATATTGTATATGAGAGAAAGATGCAGAGTTAAAAATAGATGGAGTCAAGATAAAGTCAGGAGAGAGAAACTCCCAGACTGGCTGGGTAATAAAAACATACAACCTGCGCAGTCTGGGCCAAATTACACAGAGTGAAGAGACTAACACACAAGGTCATTAACAGCAGCAATTTTTAATATCTAATATTTAATATTTGATCACATCGGAGCACAGCAGCAACCATACAACCAGACACCCTTTGGAGGAAGGGTGGCTGGTTGTCTCTAATATTACTGAAATACTACTGTTAAAAATATATTTTTAATCATTTAACCTGCAATCACTGATTCTATGTTGTTGTGGATACAACCCTGCCCATTTTAAGCAGTCACATAGAAGTTGTGTTTCAGGTAAACTCAAACAGACTCTTTAATAACTCCATTTTTGATCTCTACTAATTCCCAAAGGAAATAATGTACAGTTGTGGTGAAAAATGTACATACACTCACCGTGGACATGACTCTCACAGTAACTTTAAATTATTTATTAGAGCTGTTCTATTTCCAGCATTAGCGTTTTTGCCTCTCAGCAAACACAGAAATACAAGCTACAGGATACAAGTTGGATGAGAAAGATTCACTATAACTGTGGTCATTCAAAAAAAACATCAATACATCACTATGCCTTACATAGTGATGTCAGTCTCACAGTAAACCACGCGAAATACATGTCAAATGCAACACAACTGTCTTCCAAGTACTGTAATGTGTAGTGAACCACATTAAACACATCCTGCAACAAACAGCTGAATAAATTTGTGATTTCAGTCGTTTCCAGCTTTTGTTAGGAAATGTCATTGAGATTTTTGGTAACACTAAATCGTAGCAATAACAAACCATAAAGTTTTCTGCAAACACAATGGGAAATGTGCAGTTCAAATTTGAACTGTGGAATAAAAACTTAAGGAAAAATCTGTGAAAAATCATCGCAGCCCTGCAAACATCATCACTGTATTTGTAATGCTGAAGAGTCGTACAGGATGTGGGGCTGACTTAGGCACCATAAAAATCAACCCATTTAGAGAGTGCCAAGTATCATCACTTACATTTATTTAGTCATTCAAAGTCACTGGTTGTTTACTTATATCTTTATGAAAATGAATTATAGATGTATTTTCTATGAGATTTCTGGTTTAAACATTAGTCTCCAGGTCAAAACTGGACTATAAATGGACAGATCCAGGCATTCTTTCCATGTACATTAGTGAGTTCGTCAGACCCCATCTTACAAAGGAGGGAATGAACCTTAGACTTGAGATACATACAGTGTACAGTTTTCACCTAAAGAAGGTAATGTGGTGATGTATGCTGGGCTAGGTGGATGAAATCTCAAATTAGCTTTAAGAATCTTAAACCACAGGAACATCCCTCAGTTCACTTTTAGAAATAAAATACATTTTCTGTGTTCTGTGTATTTAAATACTTCACTGTCATCCACATCCACAAACAAACACAGGGACAAGCATACTAAACATCCCCAAAATGATCTAACATAAGGATGTGCAAACTTCCTGGGTCAGAAAGAAGAAAAAGGGAAAAGGGAAACTTGTTCTTACCTGTAGAGGTTACATTGTTGGTGGCATTATGAAAAAGAAAAAATGGAAAGGGAGAGAGAAAAAAATCAAGTTTACTCGCTTTAGAATTAACTCCATTGTCTTATACACAATTCTCCAACGTCAGCTCTAACAATCCCTCTGCTTTAAGACCTCTCTCGCTAAAATAAGACTCGAGTATTGAGTCATGTACCTGAAAACTTTCGCTCAGGCCAAGATCTGTGTGGAAGAGACAGACGCAATTCTAGCTACTTGACAAAACCTTTTATCTAAAGAGCATTAAACACATATTTCACCAGGAGTGTCAGGGTGGTTTAAGGTCGGGACTAAAGCGAAGCACAGGGAATTACAGTAGAAAGTAAATCTTCATAAGGAGGGTACGAGATGTAGTCTGTAGCGACAGAGTGATCAGGCTAGAATGCAGGCATTTCAAGTAAGAGGAAGGAGTACTAGAATGAGGTGCCATCAGGGTTTTTCTCAGGTTACAGGAGGCAGGCCTTACCAGGCACTGGACAGTAAACTGCAGGTTACTATGTGGCTGGTGATTGGTTAGATTTGGATGGATATGCCTGTCTGTTGTAATAACAACAGGGGAAAATCCTGTTACATGAAGGTTACTTCTAATCAGGATAATAATGCAAAAACAAAGATTGTAATCTGAAGTATGACCTGAGCAAAAATATAAATTCCTCCGTACCTACAAATTAACTATGTTTAAGATTGGTGGTCCTGAGAGGTCAAACAGACTGCAACTTAAGAAAATACCAGTAAATAGAAAAATACTACAAAAACACACAAAACACAACAGAAGCTGAATAAAACAGAGTGGAACTAGAAAAAAATCTCACAAAACAAGAGCAGAGAAGTGTTACGATATGAATGTGACAGAAACCAAAACATGTGAAGGACTGCATTGAGACATGCATGAGAGAAACAGAGGAGTCTGTGTGTTTTTATCATATGATTCACATAAAAACTGCACATATGTGTTTGCTATTAGCAGTTTACTGTTAGCTTGTGAATTTTGTAACTGTTGCGTCCACGTTGTTGTCTCCCCAAAAACACTTCTGTTGTGTTTTTAAGTTGGTATTTTTGTGCCGTTTTTTTCTGTTTCACTTGTGTTTTATCCAACTTCTGTTATGTGTTTTACAGTATTTTCCTCTTTGCTGGTATTTTCTTGAGTTGATCACATCGGAGCACATTGCTGCGGTGAGGGCCACCGTTTGATCTTTTTTTAGATCCCCTAATTCTTGGCCAATGAAATATAAAGAATAAATTGAAGTCCCTTGTTACAAGATTTAATCTAACAATGAGGGACATGAAAATGGTTCAGAGACCGATACTTGACTTTAATGTGAAAATATGGTCACTCACAGGTGACACATGGGTAACTTTATGATGAAGGTCACATCCTGTGGCTCAAAGTAGTAGAGATTTGAGGATTTTTTGGTTCATTTTGGGTCAAATACTACATTGTAGAGAATTTAGAAAATAGCTGAATGGAGTAATGCATCTTTAACATATAACACGTCATATATAGTTTATAATAAACACCTGCAATAGAATTCACTACTGAAAATCACTGCGAAAATAAAACTTTAGAGGTGAAAAAATAAAAAACTGGGTTTTGTGCCTTATCGACCTAATAAATAAATGAAAGATGAATTTGTAACACATTTTCCAGTTTTCTTGTTCACAACCATAGACTGTGTATAAAAGATGGGCATAGCCTTTGCATCTGAAAAATCAAGTGCTTTCTGATACTCAGGAAGTGGTAACTCCTGGTGTCTAAAAGGAAGTACAGAAGTCTAAGGGCTCCCTCGCTCTGTGACCTCAGCTGACATTTTTCTGATGAGTCACTATTAGTTCAGATAACAAGGTTATGCTTTAGTTCCAGCCTGATTTTGACTGACACATTGCAATCCTATGACTGTGCAGTCCTGCTTAATTTCACAGTTTGGCATCAAAAAGACAAGATGGCAGCATGACAGCAGAAACACACCTCTAAAGTTTGCAAATGAACAAATGGCATCACAGTGGCTACATTCTGTCCATCTTTTATATGACGTCTATGGTCATGGCCACACCTTGCCTCTTCTACATACACTAATTTGCCTCTATGCAGATGATTAAAGTCTACAAAGTTACTGACTGAATCTGAAAGGCATTGACAAACTGGCTTTTCCATGCAGCGACCCAGGTTATGTGTGTTTTTACAGACAAAAAGGAGATAGTGGTAGGTTACATAGCAGCTGACAATCACATGAAACAGTAGACAGTGGAGCAAGCATAGACGGCAGCAGCTATCAGCAGCAGGTCAAGTATTATCAAATTGTTATGATCACAGTAACAGATACACAGAGGCAGGCAGAGGAAAATCCAATCAGACAGTTTACCCTGGCAGGTTTGTAGGGCCCGACCAGCACAGTACATTTGTGTCCCATAGTCATGCTGGCAGCATAGGATATTATTATATTTGGACACAAATGAATTTCTGTCTGCGATATTTTCCAGATTATATTTGCAGTAGTAACAAAGAGCAGATGTTTATCTGTCGTAAAGGTAAATATCTTAAAAGCTGATTAAACAGAAGCTGTTCTGGATATATCTGTCGGGCCCCGGTTATTTCGGATTCGCAGGCGACAGGATCGAGCACCAAGCAGGCAAAGAGCCATGCATACAGGGAGACAAACATCACTACTTCTTGCTATTCTAGCCTACAATCACTTTTCTTTAAATTAGCTCCATGTTATTCATAATCTTCCCTGTAGTTCACCAACCTTCCAATGGGGGGAGCTGTGGCGACGAGGACTCCTGGTGGTCTGAGTGTGCAGGGAGAGAGGGAGGGGCTGCTTGGGTGATGGGAGGAGGGGGTGTGGCTGAGCTAAGGGACACTGGTACGCATTTGGGGGGAGTGTCTGGTGATGACGATGCAGGGGTGGCTTCTTTCTTACAGGAAGCAGCTGAGGAATTAAGAGGTGTGGCTGAAGTGGTAGAGGATGCAGGACCGGCGGTTCCCGTGGAGGCCACTGCTGCTGTTCTAACAACAGGAGTGGCCTCCGAATTACTGGGGGTAGCTGTGCAGGACATTAGTGTGGCTGAGGGGATGAAAGGCTTGGCATCGACGTTGAGGGCCGATCCAGCTATGGCTGCTGAAGGATATGTTTCTGCTGAAGTTAAAGGTGATGGACTGGTGGACACAGTGGGGGGAAGGTCTGAAGTGCTCTTGAAAGGGTTGAAATCAGAAGCAGCTTGTGAAGCAAGGACAGTGGTTTCTACTGGGGTTGACTTTGTGAGGGAAGCAGGAGCAAGTGAGGCTGTGTTGGTGATGGGGGTGGTTGTCTGGGAGTCGGGAGTGGAACCCGGTGGGGTCTGGAGAACTGAATCAAGGAAAGAGAAGGTCTGGGAGACAGGGCTTAGGTTGTCCCCTGTCATTAGTGCTAGGCTACCGCTGACATCCCCAGCTAAACTATTCTTGGTGACTGTACTAGCAGCTGTGCTAATATGGTTTTCAGGTTTGGCTGACATTCTCTCTTCAATGGGCTTTTGCCCATTTTTAACAGACACAGAAAAGTCATCTAAACACATAGGCTCGTAGGAGCGCGAAGACAAATCTGATACTTGGCCAACATGGGAACAGTTGGTAAAACTTGTGGGTATCTGTTCAGGGGCAGAGGGTAGAGTGGGGCTGGGGATGGAGTTTGGAGCTTTGGGGTCACTAGAGCCAATGTCAGCACCTGCAGCCCACTTAGGGGCAACTGTAGCTGGTGTGGGAGAGACAGGCTGCTGTGGAGCTCCCCACTCCTCTGGAAGTCTTGCCCGACTCTTAGTCTTTCTGCCTTTTACCCTACCCCCTCCTCCACTCTCTCTGATCTCCCACTCCCAGTTCTCCTCCTCATCTTCGTCCTCCTCCACCTCCCTTCTGCCTTTATCCTGCATCCTGCTGATGTTATTCTCCTGGCTATCCAAGAAGTCGTAGACCTCATCACGGCCCTTCCTCTTCTTCTTCCGTCGCCGCTGCTGCTGCTTGCCGGCTTCGTTCCCCGGCCCTGCTCTGTCAGGGCTGAGGGGTTCAGAGTTGGAGGATGTAGCACTGCTGTCATCCACTGAGCCGCTGGGAGAGAGGATGGGAGCTGCCGAGGGGGAGGGTTTTATAAGAGGAGGAACCAATCACATACTGTGTCAGAGAAACACCTGATAAAAAGCCATCAGATTATGGTTACTATAGCTGTACTCGTTATTTCAGGTTTAAATCTGATTTAACTGGGTGTACCAGCTATTTTGGTAAATAACTCTTGCATCTATGACAGTGAAAGTAAGTTGATGTAGTGAAGATAATAGGATTACTCTAAATTCATGTTGAAATATGAGTTTTTATGAAATAAGCTAAAGCAGACATTTTTCCCCCCTCTTACGCAGTTGGGTTAACTTATGCAAGATATGTATCTTACCTTAGAAAGGGTTTCTGTGGTTTCACAAGAGCACTCAGTGGTGCTTGATATCCTAAGTTGTGCTTTCCAGGCTGACATTTCTTAACTTCATCAAAACCCCCAGTCTGTTATGTCTACCATTGCCAGACGCTGCTATACAATCAAAATGATTTAACGACCATTGTGGTTGACGATACGTTAAAGAAGCTACACAATTTTAGGCTAAAAACAAACTCTAACCAGCAAGCTGTCTTGTTAATAGTGCTCTTTAGTGGGTGCATTACAAGAGCTTAAGCCCTCACTGTCCTTACTGTTGCACTGACTACCTGTCCTTCAACATGATTCAGGTAGTTTTTTTGTCTAAACCAAAGTAATTAGAGTAGTTTGCATCCAGAGTATTCCCTGATGTGTGCTACATGTGAGAAAGGACGTGTGTGAAAACTACACCAACATAGCTAACTAAAAATTGTTCGAAGTTCAGGTTTGATAATAGCTACAGACTCTACAAAAGAAAAATACCACATTTAGGCAGCGCTACTTCTTGGTCCTTTCAAGTTGCACTGAGGGCAGCCTACTCTTTAGGCCATCTTTGGGTACCAAAAAGGTATCACATGAGTCCCTGGATGAGGACTACCTGATGAGAGTTAACTTCAGTAGATATCTCTGCAATGCAAGTTAGAGGCATCTCTGACATTCAGTGATAGCTTTTAGTTCTTCGCATCCTGTTAATAAGTTCAATTATGCACATTAATTGAGCAAAGCTGGACTAATTTCCTACTAATGTTAAATTTGTTTATTTGTAGAGATAAGTGTCTTCTATGAGTTTATCTTACTGAACTATACTTATTCTCATTGCTTAACAAATACTGTAAATAATAAACGTCTGTTATTACTGTCACCTGGAGCCTTGACTCATCCCCCAAAAAACAAAGAACAGACATTTTTGTGGAACATAACTTATTTTAAAATTTTACTCGTTTAAATTTATTACCTGCTGAAATATTTCGGTGTGGTGTACATACACTGTAAAATAACAACCGGATGAAGACAGATTATTTTTAGTGACATCACATGATATGGTTGGACAGGAGAAACACCTAAGCTGGTACTATAGAAGATGTATTAGCAATGCATTTGGAAAGCACACGTGGCTACATGCTATAATACGCAATAAATTCCCGCCTTGTGTACTAGTGGTATGCCACATGCCAACCAGGAAATGCACATAAAATCATGAAGTGAAGTTTGTTTTGCTGGGTTGGTTTCCAGTGATAGTAACCATAGTCTGACTGCTCTTAGGCTCTTTTTAGGCACAACATTTTCAACAATTTATTGCAGTAAGTTGTATGTGATGGTGCCTGCTTTTATAAATACATTCAACCTGTATTTGCTTTACTCACCTGTTGTTTTGTCTATGGTTCTGTAAAGACTATAATAGATCACACGTGCATAAAACGTTTTATAGATGCTGTTTTACACCAGGCATTAGATATATTTGCTTGGTGTCCCAGCTGCCTGGATTTGACTGGATATACTGTAAACTAAAATTTCACTGACAACAACGTTTGAGGGAACCTTTTAGGACCAAGTTAGACTGTGATTGACATGCACATTTGTGTGCATGAAGGGTAATGTTGTTTTTAGTTGTTACTCTTTATGATAATAACTATAATGTAAAATGAGAGGAAGTCAAAACTGAAAGTTGGTCATATAGTTTGGTGTAGATTTCTGTTTTCCAAATTGCCAGTGAAGTCTGAAAGGAAGTGCCAGTCAACCAGTAAATGTGTGATGCAAGTGTCCTTTTGCACAAATATGCATAATTCTGAATATTTAAACATCATCATCACCACCATCCAGGATACAAAGTTGCTCTTAGAGGGAGGACGCACACACGCCACAGAAAAATAAGCACACTGTGAGAGCAATGCAACCTTGAAGCAACTTAAACAGACAAATATACCAAGCACAGTTAACACAGGATCTAGCATGCAAGAACAAAATTAAAAACATGCGTGTCTACTAAGTGCACATTCAAACGCACTCAAATCACATTAAGCGTTAGGAACGCACTGCGGAATCACAAAACGATCAAATGGCAGACAAAGCAAAAAATGTTCAGCCTGCACTGAAATGATCTTCTTATTTGTCTGTTCCCACTATCTTCTCTTATTTGAGGAATGAAGGCATCGCAGTTGGCTCTGGCTTTTTCCTCTGAATCCATATTTCTCAATTATTTCTGACAAGCACGTCATCAGCTCAGAGAGAACAAGAAACAGTAAGATGAACAGACAGAAACAGGCAAACTGTAAAATAGTCTATGACTGCTCATCGGCTCTTCTTCCAGTCTAAAATATTATTATTTTTTCTAGTTTTCATCATCCTAACTGCAGTCTTACATCACTACTTATTAATGGAAATCCAGAAAAAGGTGCAATCCTCTCTAAATCTGGCACCTTTCCCAGCATGGTTTAATTGATTGACTTGGCTATTTTCTCCCAACAACCTGATGCTTGCCCTGCTATAAACAACACTAAAGGAAGACAAGACCAGGGATATTATCATCTATATTTAATAGGATAACATATTTAATGGGAGTACTTCTTAATCTGGACTCTGGCAAACCGCCATGAAATACATTAAGGTTGGAGCATGGGCTGCTTTGAACACATGACCCATGCAAAAACACAGTATGAGCTGTAATTTGCCAAATTCTATTTAAGGTTTACCGCAGACAGAGCAGGAGCGCAGTGGACTGCAAGCCTTAAACACAGGATAGTAAACGCAGAAGAATAGAAGCATGTTTGGAAAATGTGTCATCAGTATCCTGCAGAAATATCCCCACACTGAGTTGTAGACACAACTTAAAAAGACACACAGAATTTGTGTTATAAATGACTATTTTCCATACTTATAAAGCACCTCAGCAATGACACTTCCATGAATGTAAATTCCTAAATTGTGCCAATGCCTAGACAGATCCAATTTAATCCCCCTGTGACTTTAAGTAACATGTTTTTGTTTTTTTGCTCTTTTATTGTTGCTTCATTAGATACCCAGTGATGTGAGACAGGAGGAAGTGGAGGGGCATGACTCGCCATCACCCCAAATTTGGGTTTCTGTTTTCTGCCTGCCGACAGGGATGAGTTATTCATGCTCACTGAAGCTTAAAGATAATGTGGGACAATCAAAAAACTAACTTTTAAGATGTTTCTGGCAACTGTGTCGACAGGAAATTATGATTTGGCGTCAATGGAATGACATTACTGCTTTCTCACTTCGTACTTACAGTTAGTTAGAGTGCGTCTTTGCCTCTGGACACCACCACAGTGGGTTTTAAATAATTCAATCAAAATGTGACTAAAGTGTAGACTTTTATTCAAGGGTTTTACAAAAGGATTGCACTAATTGTTCAGGAATTACAGATGAATTACATTAGGAATTCTACACTACATTTTCTTTCCGTTTTTAACGCCTGGATGAAAGTCTAGATGAATATCTTATTTCTTTGCCTTGAGAAAATCTTTTCTTTTGCAGCAGACTGTTGATTTAGCCACTCTGAAAGTGTTTGCTAGCTTCTTTTATCTCTCTGACAGGTTTATTTGGATTTGTCAGTCTGACGATGGCCTTTCCTCACTTGCATCAGTATCTCATTGTACCACATATTTGCAGTTCCATAGAGTCTCTGTCATAGAGTCTCATCCCAACACTTAATGCAATATATTTTGTGAAACTCTTAAATTAAACCTGAAAGTCTGCACTTTTATCACATTTGCTTGTCCTTTACTGTTAACAACTGTTAAGAGAAATTGAGGGACAGCAGATGAGTTCTGAGTGAGGGGACAAGCAGGATTGTCAAGCAGGAAGGTTACATTTTTTCACCTTGGTTATGTAAAACCGTGTTTCCCAGCCTTTTGGAGCCACGGCGCATATTTCACTTTAGAAACATCACACGGCACACCACCAAAAAAAATGTCACAAAAAGCATTTTGAGAATTTTCCCCCGCAGACCAAGTATAGCTCGGTCTGTCCCCAATATACCTTTTTTGCTTTCTTGTGACCACTGCTCATGCCAGGGCCTTCATCTGGGTCGCTTAGAGCAGTGCTTCCCAACCACTGTGCTGCGGCACATAGGTGTGCCATGAAAAATGATCAGGTGTGCCGTGGAAGATTATCTGATTCCACCTGATGAGTACTCTAAACCAGCGGTCCCCAACCCCCGGGCCTCGGACCGGTACCGGTCCGTGACTCGTTTGGTACCGGGCCGTGAGAGTTGAGGCTCAGGGGTGAAATGTCTGGTTTTCAGCGTTATTTTGTTATCGTTTTTAGCGTTAACTCGGTTTTCCTGAGTCTTTTCACGTGTGTTATGAATAAATCTTCTTTTTTTCGGTGCCGGTGCTAGTTTTATTTTGTTGTATTTATCCGTGACACCTTAAAGGCCGGTCCGTGAAAATATTGTCGGGCATAAACTGGTCCGTGGCGCAAAAAAGGTTGGAGATCGCTGCTCTAAACGACCAGCGTGACTAATGGGCAGACCAATTACATTCTCTTCCACTAGAGGGCAGTACAACTACCTGCTCTAATTAAATGGGTTGCCAACTGCCAGTAAAACAGAAATTACATAATAGTCATGCTCTGAGACCATGCAGCTTATAATAGCAATAGATAAATATTTGAAAAGATAAAGCAGTCAATCTGACCTGAGTCCTGGAGAAAATTCTGACCCAGATGAAGGCCCTAGCATGAGTAATGGTCAGAAGAAAGCATACAAGGTATACTGGGGACAAATTGAGCCCATTCTGCTATACCTGGTGCGCGGGGGAAGATCATCAAATTGCTTTTTGTGACACTTTTGGTTTGGTGGTGTTGCTTAAGAGTCCTAATCAGGTAGAACCAGATAATCTTCCGGGGCACACCTGATCATTTCTCGCGGCACAGTGGTTGGGAAACACTGATGTAAAAGGAGAAGGACCAACTACCAATTTTCAGCCAGTAGGAGAAAGCTTCATCAATAGCCAAATAAAGCTAGCTAGCTCACAGCTTCAGATTTTTATCAGGTATTGACATAATGCACATTGTGATGTTCTCTGAACATATGTTTGTTGTCCTTACTTGAGAAGAATTTAACATAGATAAGGCTCAACAAACTGTAATTATCTGCAAAATATGTTAGCTGCTGCAACAATTGTGGTGTACAAATGCATCCATTACAGTAGCCTTTAATGGCTAACAGCTGAGCTCACCTTTGGTTTTAGAAGAGCAATTTTGAAAGTATCTAGTATATATATTCATTGGGTCACTGATGCATGAGATCTGCTGAGAGACAGGGACTTAACTCAATAGAAGCTGTTACATAACTGTTAGCTGGCTTTAAGCTAGAAGGACTATCTTTAGTACACCAACAAGCAGAATACAGAAAAGCTAATGAATAAAAATATTACTAAATGTTTAATAAGTTCTGCCTAAAATGGAAACTTGGAAAGTCAGTATAAGAGTTCAAGTGTGGGCTTTAGAGCCCTTTAGTTGTTTTTTTGCAGGCCATTTTCTTTTGACTCTTGATAGCAGGGTTTGATTTCTGGCAGAATCTAGAGTTAGATGTAGATGACAACATAATGAAGACATATAAAAGCATTTGCAGGAGAATATGCATGTTTCTATTCTAGTTTCTAAAATGTACAATTACATGAGCAGGAAAACTCTGATGCACTACTCTGGGTTTGTGTTTCTGTTACCTGGCAACAACAAATTTAGTTGACACCCAGTTGCTACTGATTATGATAAACATTAGAAATTCATAATAAAGACAACTACAAATGTCATGTGGTGTACTAAATCTACGTTAGGCTACTATTTTCTCTTCACTGCAGGAACTAATGAACACTGTGTGGCGCTATATTATTTAAAATGGTCACTGTTTCATTTGTCTGTTGATCCAGTTTGTCGATTGATGATAAGGACAGTAGCCGGGTGCACAGAGTGTAAAGCAATAAGGTCACCAGCAACAAAACAGCAGAGCTGGGAGTGTTCCAGTGACGGTGAAAACTAGAAAAGACTGCCCTCTGCTGCTGAAAGCATGGCCTGTGTGATCAGGGTGTTACTTCTCCTGTCACCACTGTTCCCTCCTGCTCTGCCTTTGCGTCTCTTCAGTAGTATTAAAGCAAGAATAGCATAACATCTCAGCTTTTATTAAATTAAATGTGATGTTCACGGACCGTGAACTCCATCCGTGATCTCCACTTGTTGCTATAGCTGTGTTAGACATGCAACCAAACCCATTTGGTCTGGGAAAGTTTATGAGTCCTTTATATATTATCGATATTGAATCAATATTAACATTTTGATTCACTGGTCCTTCACTCCCCCCTCCCCTGCTGCCCCAGAATGCAGTATTACGTGCAACCAAGCTCCAGTGTGATACCTGCAGAGTGATTCATGGAATGGATTCCCATGCCACCGGAAGAAAATGGATCGCTGCTTTTAAAGGGACTGCTCCCACTGGTGTTACTGATGGTTTTGCTTTCCACACCAAAATGGCTTGAACTTTTCTGGGTGTCCATAGCTGGACTCATTCCAGTCTGGCCAAGAGTAGTGCTCATACTGGTCTGGAAGGGTGGCATACTGGACCCCATGGTCCCTCCAATCCCAGGTTGAGAAAAGCCTGATGGAGAGAAACAGCAAGGAGCTACATCACCAACAGGAAGCTGTCTGTTTGAATGTTGTATACTTTATATGCTCATACCACATGCAGCTGGGAGAGAAGTTAAATACTGATGGTAACGTTATATCTAAACAAACCACAAGACTTGTAAAATAATGTCCTTTGACCAGAAGAGACCAAAGTGCAGAATGCTGACTGCCATGTTTGGCAAAAACCAAACCTGGCATATTAGCACAAATCCCTCATTCCAACTGCCAAGCACTGTCTTGGAAGGGTGATGATTAAGCCTTGTTTTACCTTTCAGTCACTGAGAAAGCTAAGAACGCCTCTCTATAAAAATGTTGCCTCACATTTGACTATAATTTACATGTTCAAGAGCTAAAATTAGGTAATGCAATAGGACAAGGATCCCCAGCACACTAGCAACAACACAACGGTGAAAAGGAAAAGAATTAAGGTGATGCAAATACCCAGTGGAAACCTCAACCTGACTGAAATAGTGAGGAAGGAACCTAAGAGAGCTGTGCATAAGCAAATCCCAGCAAAGCACAAAGAACTGAAGCGATGTTGTAAAGAAGAGTGTGAAAAAGATTCTCCCTCTTGGGGTGTACTTAGTTTTGTCAAATGCCTGCAAAAACTCCTATGAACACTTTCTCTGTCACATAATTAATAATTCATTAATTAATTAAGTAATTAATTCAGTGTCTAAGCGGTTTGTCTGCTCGGAGATTAGCTGCCCACATCTCTTCAATAGGTTTGTAGGTCGCTGTGTTGCACTGACAGAGAGGTAGAAACTGTTTGTAGTGTGATGACTGTGTGTGTAAAGTAGGCATGTTTCAATTATTGAAAAAAAAGACTTCAATTCTGAACTGAACAACTGCAGAGGTTTCTCGGATGAGAGGTGAAATGATAAAGCTTTCAACCCCAAGAATATTATCCCAGCTGTTGGAGCATGGTAGTGGCAGCATCATGTTCAGGGGCTGTTTTGTACCAGTGGCACAAGTACACAGAACAGAGTGGATGTAATTGTGAATGAGGCAGACTCACATAGAAGCCAGTGGTGAAATGGATGAAATGCATCCAATTATAATTCTGCCAAACGCCTTTACAGCTTTCGATTAGTACTAAAAGTGCCCGGTGACAGTAAAACTTACTAAGGCATATTTAAACAAATATTAGATATGCTATATGCAGGATTCTGACCATGTATGTGCAATTTTAACCCCATCTTTATTTCAAAACCCCCACATTAAAGTAAATACCAGAATCTGCACCAGATTCTTGAGTCTTTTTATTTTATTTAGATTCAAAGCAAGAAGAGACAAAATACAGTGACCTGCTACTTAGTTTGCAGTTAAAGGTATTCATGGCACAGGAGGTGAAAAAGTAAAATGGACCTAGAAATGAGTCAGGCTTGCTGCTGTCCTTTGTCTTGTTCAGGCTCCACTGATCTGTCATCCCACGCATAGGACCTGACCAAGAGAAAGAGCCGGACAGACAGAGGCAAAGAAAATTGGCAAATGGAGAAAGGACAGTGGGGACCGAGAGTCAAAGAGAGAAGCAAAATGAACAGAGTGGAAAAAAGAAGAAGACGACGAGGAGCAGGGAGAAATAAAGCAGTGGGACAGAACATAAACAAACAAATGGGCAGAACAAATGTCAACCAATGCAAATAAAATCAGCATCTAACTCTACCTGCATTTTATTTTGGTGCATGGAGTAACAAAAACTGAATACAAAGATATATATGCAACAAAAAATTTACAAAAGCCTCAGACACCACACAGTAATGGTTTTTGACAGGATACTTTGAAAATGGATGTTTTTTTCCTCGCTGTTTCCTTTGTACATGATTCCTGTGCAATTGATGCATGATAATAAATTGCGTTGCATACTTACTTTATAATCCCCACACCAGAGAAGATTGGAAAATGCAAAGTTTTTGCTCAGTAAAGTGGCTGCAGGTTAACCAACAGCTTTTCTTTCAAAGGAAAAACATTCCTCTTTGCATTTTAACAAGCAACAAATCCTGAATGAGGCACAGTAACCTCAATATATGGTATAAATATGTAACTTTGGTACATAGGTCAACTGCTGAAGTCTTCTGTTAGCTTCAAACTTTTTAACAGCTACATTTTGAATTTAATTCACATATGGTGGAGCAGGTCATCTACTAATTGGTAGACTGATGGTTTGATCCCTGGCTGCTTCAGTCAGCATGCCAAATATCCTTGGGCAAGATATTAACCACAAAGTTGCTCTCTGCTGTATCCATCGGAGTGTGAGGGTGTGTGGATGTTAGATAAAAAGCAGTTACATAAAAAAAGCACAGAAAAAAGTGCTTGTATGAATGGATGTGAATGGGTGAATGTGATCACAATTTGATTAGTGAGAGCTCGTTTTGTCAATCACACGCCATTAGCCAATGAGCATACCCTGCATAAACCTCCTTTCTGACAATTTGAATGACCAGATTTTAGAAAATGCCGTGGATGACTGAGCCCAAAATGAATCACCAAAGTGTTTACAGAGGTTTTCTCCTGTGACTGTAGGCAGAGTGATAAAATTACTATCTACTACATGACTTTCAGTCCATTCACCCTCACCAGACAGGTAGTCAGAGCTGAAGGCAGGCTGTCCTGGTGGGTCTTGGCGTCCTCCTGATGACATCATTGATGACATCATCCCTGGACCTGAGGAAATAAAGAGCATTATCACTGTCATCCTCAGCTGAATATATAAGAATATAACGACTGTCTCTTTAGTTTTCTAGGTTTAGATTTGCAAAGCGTATCTGTATATGAAGAACCTTTGTTACAGCTTTATGTTTTTCATTAAACTGAACAGGAGATATATTTATTTTTCTTTGTTTTACTTTTGCACTAGTTGTAGTTTCCCATTGTCCCTATCATACAGAGCGCTCTGCTGGGTCCTTTTAGAGCGCTCCACATGGAGAGCGAGACAGTGCACCTCAGTCAGTCTGTATGTAGCTCTGCTCTGTCAGATGTCTGCCCATCAAACGGGTGCTGCTTCGCAAATCCTGCCTCCACATGTTGTGTATGTCTTTGTCCTATCATTTGACAGTGAAGCAAGCAGACACAACACACTGCTGAAGGGACTATCACCATGGTTACGCAAGTAGAAGATGACAGCATCTGTGGTTCCCCTGGCAACACAACCTGTCAACAGACGTGTCTTAGAGGATCGATGCATGTTCCCAACAGCTGAGGCACACGCCAGGACTGAACTAACACACTCACAAGCACATATACAAGACAGAAACATCACCACTATTACAAACACATGGGACACGAAGAGCCAGACTTTCTTAGCTCCTTTGAGTACTGCAAAAGGAAAGAAGCTGAAAGGGTAATATAATCTGTTAAGTAAAATAAATGGAGGATTTGCATCCATTAATTCCCATTAGCAGCCGAAAATAAAACTAGCTTAACATAATAATTTTGTCATCTTAACAATGAAACACAAGCATTAACTAAATAATACAATATTTACTCTACCAGTGGCCATTACATCATTAACTCCAAGTCTGACTTGCACAGTTATTTTACTGACAATCACAAAACCATGTTGAACAAATAAAACCAGCTGTCACTTATAATTCTATATAAATATTACAAAATAAATCACTATATGGTTTCAACGAGATCTACTATGGTGGTGGATTCTAACATATAGTGCATATAATATATAATACAGTCAACTAATACATAACTGAGGCTTTCCATTTACAAAGGTCTGTCAAAGGGGAGAGGATGAACTGAGGGGCTGCACTAAGAACCCAGAATAAGATAAGTATTATTAGGAACATGCAAAGGTACTTGAGTGCAATCCAAAATGAAAATAGCTGAAGCTGAAAGAAGCTGAAATAAAATGAACTGTGATCTTTGCTTCTTGCACAAACAGCACCAATTCTAATATGTATCTGTCCGTGGTCCTGAAATACACATAAAAACTGGCACTGCAGCTGAAAACCAAAACTGACTGAAGCTGCACGTCACAAATGGCTGCTTTGTGCCGAAAATAAAACATCTTGTTGCTTTGTATACCTGAATGCACATGCATTGGTTTTGACTGAAAAGCTGTTTTTTGTTTTCAGATGTACTGTGGGAAAACAGGGACACATACTTTTGGCTCTGGCCCAGTAGCACTGTAATGGTGGATACTGTGAATAATTAACAAGTGTGCATTAAAGGGAAGCTTTGGTCCACTGGATGAGTGTGTCTCTGAGAGCCAGTGTTCCTTTGTGTCTGCAACCATTTTTGGAGTATAGAGCAGCACACACAGAAACACACACAGAAGCACTAACTGCAGAGTCATTCTAGACACAACGTCACAGCTTTTTTTTTCTTTTTCTGTCTGGGTTCCCTTTGAGTAGATTTCTCTTCAGCTGCCAGTCTCCCATATTTTTTCCCCCCGATTACTATCACACTTTTACTTACTTTTGTATTTGTGTTATTACGAAGTTACTTAATGTGAATCGCTTTAAAGAGAAAGATGGACCTATTAGATGATCCACATCTCAGTGATAATTTGGAACCAAATCTGCCATGTTCACCGCTTAGAAAACGAAGCTACATTTCCAACAAAGGAACTTCCTTGAACTTTCTATGAACCTATGCTTTGTCACTGCATGAACCAGCTGATCCGAGCAGAGTTGGGAAAACTGCCCATGAGAAAAGGAGCAGGAAGCCAAGGAAACAAAAGACTTCTGTACAACTGGAAGTCCAGAAGAGCCACCTTCTGCTGGCCATTAGAAAAATTGCAGCTTTAAGGCGCTTCTGCATTGTTCATCCATCTTTTATATACAGACTATGTTAACAAGTTTAGTTGCTGTTAAGCTTTCCTCAGAATCACTGATAAAAAAATACATACCAAATCAATGAAAGGTAACTTTATTTGTTTTTCTTTCCTTTTTCATACAGTATAAGATGCACATGCACATGTTTACAGTACATCGATAGAAAAAAAATTGAAGCATTTGTCACCGAGAAGCTATGAGTGTTACATAGATATAAGGTGCATGCAGCCGATAGACTTATGTGAGTAAATGATAAATATGTTTTATTGTTTTATGTCTGAAAAGTTTCACTGTTCTTCCCTCCTCTTGTATCCCTTATTTCTAAGACACAGACACACAGACACACACACACACGCACAGCAGCAGCAGCATGTGCGTGCAAGCACAGTCAGAGGCCAGACAGCCCTCTGAGGATAGCAGCCAGTATCAAGCCTCAAGGTCAAACACCTCCTTTTTTTCAAACATTATTTTTATGTCATTTCTGCATCACTGGACTGGAAGCCCTTTAAAATTTTCTACCAGCAGAAACAAGCCAAAAACATAGCAGCAGGGAACCACCACTAAAATAGCCCTCACTGCATAGTTTGAAGGAATCCAGTTTGATGGGCTTCCCACTGTGCTGTACATAGGCTTATTGCACCACAGTGTCTGGCACTTTTGCGCCTCTTATTTAAACTTTAGCTGTTATGGAGGGAAGGAAATCGCTTTAAAAGCCAGGTTAAAGTCACAGTCCAACTGATAAAAAATGCACTACTCTGGAACATATGCAAATCAGATGGCATATACCAATATAACAGACAGATGACATACATATTCATGTGAGATTGATATAACAGGTGAGGCTACCCATACGGAAAAGAAATAGTAAAAACTTATATGTGATTACTCATGAAAGTGGCCACTTTCATGAGTAAATCATATAAGGCTTACATGATTTACTCATGAAAGTGGCCACTTTCGCATTACTTTCATACATTGTTTTAGTAAGTATCCAAAACATACAAGTTTCATTATATAATTTTTCAAGGGATCTTATATCTGTTTTCACACTTATATGCTTTTCATACAAGTTTCACACAAGACAGATACAAACTTTATAAGATTTACATATATCTTTTCCATATGGGTAAGATTCAAGACTTTTATACAAAAACAATCTCTCAAAATAATTGTACTGCAGTGTAAATGAGACAGTTAGTATGATAATGACTTTAGATGACAGTCAGCAATATCACGCTTTCTGTGCTTGATTTGTAATAAAGCATTTGTTGCAGCTCAGTTGCAATGCTTTTAGATCAGCTGGATTAGGAGATCTCAATGCCAGTTCACGTCAGCTTTCTTTTGACTTTCATTTAAGCTGTCTAGGTCTGCCTAAAGGTGCAGTGCATCTGCGTACCACATTGCAACCCAAATTTCCAGTTCTTTAAAAGGATTAACATTCTTCAGGTCCTATAAAAGCACAGATGTGAACATCTCTGGAATACCACTTTAAGGTTGTTGAGAAGGAAGCCACAACTCAAACATTTCTTCTGCAATGTCATAGTGCATATAGTGCTGCCTGCTGTGCAGTGCCTCTGGGGTAGTTTGGGCTTTGTTAAGTGCACTTTTTCCCATCTTGGACCGTATCTTACAGGGGTGAAGGTAACCATCCACCAATACTGAACTGAGATGCACTTCCGGTCTATTCAAGAGTAACGATTCCAGATAATTGCATCCAGGCTGAGGGCAATCCTGCTGCTGTATTTATAGACATCTCACGGGTCAGTTTAGGAAGTTTAGTATGAAAGTAGTCCTGAACAAGAACTCGTTTAGGGCCAACTTAAAGGAAAGGCAAAAATGTAAACGTGAGGTCAGAGGTCAAATGTTTGAAGACAAACTATATACATGTGATATTTAGAATCCTTATATACGAGTACAGTATAATTTCCTAAATGTTGTCAATACAAGGAAATGGTGTGTTAGTCTTGAAAAAGCTGTTGTCTAATTTTCCTCTTGATTGTGAGTTCTCTGCTGCGTTTGTCTCTCTCACTGGTTGGTACTCCTGCCACCTCTGTGCACTGCTTTGTGTTTTACTTTATTTGTAGGTTCAAATAAACGATCATTTGATATTACTGCCAGCTTCAACACCTGAGTGTTCCCTGACCTGTGACATAAAATGAAAAGATATGATTAGTCTTGAGCAAACTCTTAATCTGACTCATTTTTCAAATTTGTTTTGAAATGCAGTCAAATGCTTTCAAAGGGGCCCGCCTATTATAGAAGGGAGCTTAGAACTAGGTGAGATGTGCAAATCACAGGGGAGTACAGCTGGGACAGTATTTTACCCCCAAAATTGAGAGATCTTTTACCATCATCTTCCCGATGTTATCATGCTGTCTTTGGCCTGTTTCTGCTACCTGCCACTAGTTTGTGGAGCTAATATTGGCACGCATATGCTGCTAATATTCACTCCATACCAAGGACAGAAGAGGTTAGAGTCAAACTGCTGCAGCACATTCTCAGTCACAGCTGTCACTATGTCTGGAGAGACACAAGCACTTAAGTCGAGTTTAAAGTTTAAAGGGGCGGACAAGAAAGCCAAGAAGGCAATGGATAGCAGTGGGATGTAAAAGAGAGGAGAGAGAAATGGTAATGGAGGCAGTGAGCTATTAGAGGTTGTAAAGCACAAACATTTTTAAACTGAAGGATCAATTGTAATTTAATTATAAATATATTATTGTTTGTTATTGTTCAGTGTTGATGTGAATAAATATAAATAAACATGATGATGAAGATAAGCGACAGCTTGCCTGCCCAAGTTGAAAAGACAGGTTAGATTTATTGTAATGGCAGGTGTTTCCTTCTGTAAAGATGGCAAAAGCCTTCTAAAGGCACTGAGTGGTAGTGATTTTACAGGATGACATGAACTAGCATTGCATTTCCTTAAATTCATATTCTCTGGCTAGTGTTTATCTGCTGTGTGTACGTGTTTAAGTCAAATAAAGCAGCATGCCTGAGGATGTATGGTGCATGAAGGACTAAGTTTCAGGCCTCTATATTATATAAGTCACAAACCTTTAAAGAATTGCAAACAGCTTTATTTTGAAATAAGACACTGGACTTCGTTTTTGGCAAGAACTGCACAAAACAAATGTGCTAAGGACCCTTTTGACTGCATGCCCTGTGTCTTGGTCTGCTGAACCTCAAGCAAGGTAAACTGAGCGAAGGACAGAGGCTGGGAAAGAATGCCCTCAGGGGAACTTCATTAAATAACCTCTGTAATGAATTAAAAGATGAACTAGTGGTTGAGATTTGCCTGCTTCCCTAGACTCTCTTATACCTTTGTGTATTAGGATTCATGATCACATGCGGGCACATCAGGAGATGCAAAACGCCAATTCCCAGAGTTCGTTGATTCGGGCAGAAGCACTGCTGATGCGGCCGAAAGACATGAGAAGGTGAGAAGTGATTTTGCAGCTCAGACCCTCTCATCAAACCCCCGCTGAACACCACCATAGATTAGCGGCCGGTGAGTGCTTATAATGCATAAGAAGGGTCACATGGGACATCAACTCCTCTCCCATGTGGCCAAAATGTTGCACCTTTACTTTAATGATTGCCTGGTGCAAAAATGTAATGTTTCCATGGTCAGTGCCCTGGATGGTCAACACCTGACATCACTCATAAGACCAATTCTGTCACTCTCTCCCTTTCGGGTAATCACATGGAGCAGAATAGTTTCTACATGTTCAAAGCACCTCTCATTCTGGATCACCCCGGCTATGTTTACACAACCCCTGCATTGATTGGAACAAACACTGGATATCAAGCTGGGAACCAGCATCTCTGGCTGGTCCAAGACTGCAGACAGCTGCAACGGTTCCTGGTATTCGCTAATTTTTACCATCGCTTCATCAGGGATTTCAGTCTTGTCTTGCCTCTGACCCAACTAACCTCTCCCAAAGTTCCCTTTCAGTGGTGTCACCCAGTCAAAGCTGCATTCAAACTTCTTAAAAAAAGTTTTGTTGCAGTCTCTCTCTTGCAGAACAGAACGACAACGTCCTCACCTTGGAGGTGTTGAGACCTTGGCTCGAGTCATAGTCTGGATGGATCACAAGAATCTAGCCTACCTACAGACAGCTGAACAGCTTAATGCCTGACAAGCCAGGTGGGCCCTGTTTTTTACCCATTTCCACTTTTCCATAACTTACAGACACAGTTCACCCAACATCAAGCATGATGCTCTGTCACAGCAATACTCCGGTAACGGCCTGCCCAGCCGGCTCTTCATTTCTGCTTCCGTATATGCCACTGGGCACACATAACTAAATTTACATGGCATCCTGGCATCCATTAGACCTTCACCTTCCTATAGCATCTCTTTTGGTGGCCTACACTGATAAAGGATGCTAGAGAATACTTCTCTTCCTGTTCTATCTGTGCACAGAATAAGTCTTCCAGCTTTCCTCCTGCAGGTCTGCTCAGGCACTTTCCAACTCCTGGACAACCCTGGTCCCACATCACTCTCAACTGTGTGACTGGTCTGAGCCCTTCCAGTTGAAACACGGTAATACTCACCATAGTAAATCGCTTTTCAAAAGATGCACACTTTGGCGCCCAACCCAAACCTTCCACAGCACTGGACATGGTTCAGCTCCTCACAGACCGCATATTCTGCCTCCACGGGATCCTTCTTGACATTCTCTCCGATCGCGGGCCCCAGGTCTGGAAAGAGATCTGTTCAGCAATTGGCATGAAGGTCAGTTTGTCATCTGGTTTTCATCCCCAGACCAATGGTCAAGCTGAACAAAACAATCAGGAGCTGGAATCTGCACTCCATGCATCGTCTCCACCAATAACCGCGTGGACCATGCAGCTTGGCTGGGTGGAATTCACTCATAATTGCATGACCTCTTCAGCAACTGGCCTGTTCCCTTTCGAGGCCTCTTTGGGCCACCAATCCCCGCTCTTTCCGGGAATAGAAGGTGAGCACTCTGCCCCATCTGTTTAGCATCATTTGTGCAGGTGACGCCGTATCTGGAAGACCACGCAAGCAACCTTCCTCCAGAAGGAATCAGACTCCTATACTCCTAGGCAGAAGGTCTGGCTCCTGACTAGGGCCCTATTCAAGCAGAATCTAAGAAACTGTCCACAAATTTTAGCGGTTCCATATGAAATTGAGGCCAGATTGAGGTTAACCCCATCTCTGCTTGCGTGAAGTCTTTGCCCAACATACACATCGACAATGCTTTCCATGTTTCCGAGCTAAAACCATATCTCTCCAGTCTTCAGTGTAAGGAACAGTCATGGGACAAGGAGGGGGTCCTCCCTGGCTCGTTAGCTTGTTTGTTGTCTTCTCTTTTCTTTTCTCTCTCTCTCTCTCTTTTTCTCTCTTCCCTCCTTTGCCTTGCTCTTTGTTTATTTTGTTCTCCCCACCTGGGTGGTACTCACTGTGGGTTCCTCACTGCGGCACCTCCCTGGATTTTTCCCTCACTGTGGAAAGCCTGAGTTTCTGTAAGTGATTGTTCTGTTCTGTGAAGAGTGTTTGATGACTGGATGTTTGTTACCTCTCCCTGGATCCCTGGAGTCCCATTCCTTACCAGCACCATTGTATATAGCAGTTTGTAATTGCACTGTAAATAAGCACACCTAACTGTGACAACCTTGAGACCCGCATTTAAGTCCTCACTGGCAAACATGATACCTTGTGCCTATGGTGCTCAAGTTAGTGACTATTTTGTTGGTTTTAGCTTTTTCATGGGTTGACCAATATTAATATCTAGAATATCACTCCTTGCACCACAGCGCTTTAAGATTACTAAGTTTTGAAATCTTCTTGGCTATGTTTTACTGCTGTCAGAGACAAAGTTTAGCAGTACAAAGAAGAAGGGGCAACAGATGACAGAAACCAAGCAGATGGTGCCGGGGAAAATGGGAGATGTGTTGAATTAACTGTTGTTAATATAAAAAGATACGCACAGACAAATTAACCAGAAATCACATGAATGACACAGAGCAAAAGAACGGTCTAACAGAAGTTCTACTTTCCTCTGTAGAACTCACACTCTAGGTGCTCTGTAATAATAGATGAAGCCCATAGTTAATAATGAGCATAATCAATTAAAAAAAACCTAACAGGATTAAAACTTTGGGAGGAGTAAGTACACTGTCCTATTAAAGCTGTGGCGGTGGTCTCAAATTTGCTTAGCGAGAACAGAAAGCAAACCTAGAATTTGTGGTCCATTAGTCAATAAATAAATAAATACAATAAAATGTTTGGCTATTGAAGCTTTAAAATCTAACAACAAGCTAAATATCCACCTTGGAGATGCAGTTAAAAAAATGCATTATAATGTGTGCATTTATTGCCCTGAAAGTTTTTACACATTGTTTATTTTAATGTTTTTTGACTCTGCCATAGTAGCTTTGAATGATTGATGGTTCAAAGTAATCCTTATTATTTCGGGGCGATCGTGGCTCAACACTTGGGAGTTCGCCTTGTAATCGGAAGGTTGCCGGTTCGAGCCGCGGCTTGGACAGTCTCGGTCGTTGTGTCCTTGGGCAAGACACTTCATCCGTTGCCTACTGGTGGTGGTCAGAGGGCCCGGTGGCGCCAGTGTCCGGCAGCCTCGCCTCTGTCAGTGCGCCCCAGGGTGGCTGTGGCTACAATGAAGCTGCCATCACCAGTGTGTGAATGTGTGTGTGAATGGGTGGATGACTGGATATTTAAAGCGCTTTGGGGTCCTTAGGGACTAGTAAAGCACTATATAAATACAGGCCAATTATGTTGGGCCCTAGTGCAGCCTCTCAGTTCAACCTCAGTCTGAAACAAGTTGTTTTAACTGCCCAACTCCACTAGCTAAGACAGAGGTTCTCGAAGTGTGGGGCCCACACACACACAAAAAAGAACGCTTGGACACTGCTAGCATAATGGACAGATTTTTGACGGGGCTCCTACACAAACGCAAAGCAGGAGATGAAGCATCGCCAAAATGTTTCCAAACCAACCTCATTCCAAGCCAAACACAAGAAAATATGGTGAAGCATATCTTCCCTTTGGCTTCACCTGCACAACTGCTGAGGTAGGTCTCTGTGATAGAATTAGTTCTCCCTGCGTCAGGAGCACGCACTGGGCTCTTCAAATCACGGACAAACAGTATCCCACATTTTTTATTTTTAGTTCACAAACACTTGTTGTAATGACTAACTACTCCTGACATTTTGGAGATGTTCTTTATACAGTAAAGTAAAAACTGAAGATATTAAGATTAACAGTATTTTGTAAATGGTAGATGGCCTGTATAGCGCTTTACTATTCCCTAAGGACCCCAAAGCGCTTTAAATACCCATTCACACACACATTCACACACTGGTGATGGCAGCTTCATTGTAGACACAGCCTCCCTGGGGCGCACTGACAGAGGCGAGGCTGCCGGACACTGGCGCCACCGGGCCCTCTGACCACCACCAGTAGGCAACGGGTGAAGTGTCTTGCCCAAGGACACAACGACCGAGACTGTCCAAGCCGGGGCTCGAACCGGCAACCTTCCGATTACAAGGCGAACTCCCAACTCTTGAGCCACGATCGCCCACTCTGTCTCTATCTGTAATTGTAGAAATTCATCTCATGTAAACAATAACGTGGCGCACAGCGTGACGTGAATAAAGGCACAATCCTTTAACGTTGCGTGATGAACTCTGTATTCCTCATCCACACGTAAAGGCAAAAATGGAGTTTTAAAAAAATTGCCGTTTTCGTTCATTCGAAACGCAGGTCCAAACGCATAGAATCAGCTATCCATCCATCCAGCCATCTTCATCTGCTTTATCCGAGGCCGGGTCGCGGGGGCAGCAGCCTAAGCAAAGAGGCCCAGACCTCCCTCTCCCCAGCCACCTCCTCCAGCTTATCCGGGGTAATACCAAGGCGTTCCCAGGCCAGCCGAGAGATATAATCTCTCCAGCGTGTCCTGGGTCTGCCCCGGGGCCTCCTCCCGGTGGGACATGCCTGGAACACCTCACCCAGGAGGCGCCCAGGGGGCATCCTTGTCAGATGCCTGATCCACCTCAGCTGGCTCCTTTCGATGTGGAGCAGCAGCTGCTCTACTCTGAGCCCCTCCCGGATGGCCGAACTTCTCACCCTATCTCTAAGGGAGAGGCCAGCCACCCTTCGGAGGAAGCTCATTTCTGCCGCTTGTATCCGCGATCTCGTTCTTTCGGTCACTACCCACAGCTCGTGGCCATAGGTGAGGGTAGGGACGTAGATCGACCGGTAAATTGAGAGCTTCGCTTTTACACTCAGCTCCCTCTTCACCACGACGGACCGGTGCAGCATCCGCATTACTGCAGCTGCAGCCCCAATCCGTCTGTCGCTCTCCGGCTCCCTTCTCCCATCACTCGCGAACAAGACCCCGAGATACTTGAACTCCTCCACTTGGGGCAGGAATTCATCCCCGACCCGGAGTGGGCACTCCACCCTTTTCCGGCTGAGAACCATGGCCTCAGATTTGGAGGTGCTGATCCTCATTCCCGCAGCGTCACACTCGGCTGCGAACCGTTCCAGTGCGAGCTGGAGGCCCTCACCCGATGAAGCCAACAGAACCACATCATCCGCAAAAATCAGAGATGAGATTCTGAGGCCACCAAAGCGAAAGCCCTCCGCCACTTGGCTGCGCCTAGAAATCCTGCCCATAAAAATTATGAACAGAACCGGAGACAAAGGGCAGCCCTGGCGGAGCCCATCACCCACTGGGAACGAGTCCGACTTATTGCCGGCAATGCGAACCAAGCTCTTGCAACGGTTGTATAGGGATCGAATGGCCCATAGCAATGGGCCAGACACCCCATACTCCCGCAACACCTCCCACAGGACACACCTGTGGGAGGTGAATCAGCTACGTAGAATCAGCTACGTTTTCAAAAATACCATGTAGGTGTGGACGTAGCATAAAAGAATTAGTAGTTTATTTTATTGCTACGTGTAATTTATTGCAGTTTACTTTTATTTGTTCAATTGTTTACTAAATGTTTGAGGTGTGAAATAAATCTCAATGGAGTTTGAAAACAAAATATGTGTGTGTGTGGTTAGGTGGGGAGGTGGTGTTTGGGAACCACTGAGCTAAGATAAGCTACTGTAAGCTTCTTCTGACTGGTTGGGGCTTCTGTGCTCACATCTGGCAATGTGTGCCTTGGAGCAGGGGCGGATCTAGAGAAATTTTCTTAGGGTGGCATGAGGGTGGCAGAGAAATCAAATGGGGTGGCAAAATCAAAGCCTTTTTTTTCAAACACATATGCAGGTGGTGACATATGGTTAAAGTGATTCAAATGCAGTAAGTATACATGCTTTTCATATAAATATAGTCTATAACTTAATTATTTTTTGTAGCCCACATAATTAAACATGTTAGTTTCACATAAAGTCCACATAAAACAACTGAATTTTGATCCTATGTACTGCATAGCCTGTGTAATAAATAAATATGTAGCCCAATAAGTATAAAATCCAGAAAGCTACACAACATGGGGCGGTGTTGTTCAAAATGTGCTCTGGCACAATCATAGGCATGGCTTGCTGCTGAAAACAAGAAAAAAGCCGGTCCCGCTATGGGCTGAACCATTTGTTAATGGTGGAGGGGGGTAACACTATGCAATAAATGTATTTGTAGAATTTATATTCACTGTTAACTGTAACTGCACTCAAAGTGTTAATGGTATCTTATTTTAACCCTTTAAGACCTACCATAGAACCAAGTCCGCCAGAGCTTATATTATATTTTTACATGCTGTAGTGCCATTTTTGGGAGCTATACAGCAATACAACCATTATAGCCCAAATGTTAATAATATGTATGCATTAAGTGCATAGTAATTACATAAATTGCAAAAAAGTGCAATAAACTACAAAAACATTGAAAATCGTTTTGTTTTTTTTAACATATATTTCTGGTTAGAGAAATTTAAGAGGCTTATCCCTCAAAACTGAAAATACAAAAAAGTTGCACAAAATAGTTTCTTGTACCCTGTCAGGGCTCTGACAGGGTACAAGATGACAACTTTGGAATTCTACTAGAAACAGTCGATCATATTTGTTTGTCAAAGCTGAATTCAATGCTTATTGTAGCTAACAGCTACAATAAGCATAAAAGCTACTGTACGGCTATCATTTGTTAACATGACGCTTGGTCTTATACATGTAATACATTTATTACCAACCTGAGAGTTCATCCGCTGGTCATTCGACATGACGAATGACTTCTGAAGTCTTAATTCAGCTCAAGACGCTGTAGATTCCCGTCAGTAACACTTTCGGTCCGCTAGTAAAACATAGTTTTACTAATCTGCGGTTGATTACTCTTGAACCGGAACCGGATGTCAGTCCCAAAAAACTGAATTTTGGAACTGAAACCGAATGGTGAGAACTGAATCTGAAATTATTTTATTTCTATTATTAAGTTTGCTTGTTATTCATGTTTTGGTTGATTAACAGTCACCAAAGTTTTGGTGATAAATAAAGTGTATATATTGCTTTAGATCTCACTATGCCCCCATGTGTCAGAATATACCTTGTGGAGTACAATTGAATTATTTTAATTTAGAGCTGACTTTTTCTCTTTTATTCATATTTTTTTTTAATAATTCTTAATATTATTACTATTATTATTATTAACAGAGATCAAAGTTTGCAGTAAAAACCATCTGAGTTTGAAAACTGCTCTGTCTGTG
Source organism: Rhamphochromis longiceps (assembly GCF_057381845.1). NCBI lineage: Eukaryota > Metazoa > Chordata > Actinopteri > Cichliformes > Cichlidae > Rhamphochromis > Rhamphochromis longiceps. Next base: position 33,300,810 of record NC_140574.1, read on the forward strand.
TTGGTGGCTTTAGGATGTCACATTTGCTCAGCTGTCAGTCAATCAGCCATTTCCAGAAGTGCTGTAAAAGCTTCGCTTATGTCATATTCACTTCAACAGATAAGCTGAACTCAGCACACACACATCCCTATTATTGACAGTGACAGCCAAGGTGTGTGCGATGACCTCACTGCTGCCTTTGCTCCTCCACTGTACTGCAGTTGCATATGACCTCAAGGTCCCGTAGCACAACACACATACACATACAAATGCATGCACTCAGGAATGCAAAACGCCTCAAATACAAACGCACACTCTCACTGGGTGTTTTCTTTTTACACGGGCACACACAAACACACACAATATTCCAAGAAGGTCACTCCTCTCTCCCTCCCCTGTACTGTGATACCACACATACAGTAAAAGCATACTCCTGCAGGGGTGTGTTAGTATGCCTCAACAAACACAGCCACATCCCAGCTTGATAAAAACATGAGTTGACTGCAGTAGCTTCCTATCCATTGTGTTACACCATGAGCCCACAGTAAGGTAAACTTCACTCTGCTGTTAAAGTCACTATACACATTCAGTCCAGTTTAATCCTAAATTGGGCCAGAACACTAAAATTACAATTAATAAATCGTTTCAATAAAACACCTCCAAATTGTTCCCCTTTCATTCAGTGTAAAGACATTTAACTACCAAAGAAATAAAAAGAAGCAACACTACAAAGAAATTTTACTTCCACAGAAAAAAAGACTAAAAAATTACAGAGAAGACATTGGCAGCTCATTACTCATTACAATTATGTTTTTCTATAAAGTGGTTTTAGATATTTGTGCTTACAAACGATGAAACATACACAATTAGTACAATAACTGTGACAAGATCAGGCCTAAAAGATACATAATAAAGTGTTTTTAATCTCTTGTTATTGTAAAAAGAATATACAGGTTTTAATTTAAAAAATCACCTTACTTTAAATGTAACATCAGACAAACAACACATGATATATTACATCATGTTTTTATTTACTGAACAAAATGTAGAAGCGGTGTGTAAACTAAGTGTACCCCATTATTCAATAGCTTATTGATCCTCAAGCGAGGATGTTTCTGTATGACTTTTAGTCTCATCACTGTGAAAATTTTGTACTTACAGTGGGCTTATGTTGCAGCACAGTGGAGAGGATGCTACTGTAGGTCAGAACATGAAGTAAGGATTATTTTGAACCATGATTCATGCAAAGCTACTTTAGCTTACAGTGCGCATGTTGCAGAAGGTCCAGATGACTTCTTTTTACTGTATAACTCCTGATGCGTCAAACCTTAGACTTGAAAGAGTATATATATGTTTAAATCTAGATTTAAAAAAAGCTGAGAGTACTCCACACTGGGTCATGACTATGCACTGGTAAATTATCATGTGCCTGGTTGAGAGGAGATGACAAGAAATTGGTGTTAAGGCATCATTAATTAAATAATTTAATATAATAATTATTATTATATTAATTTAATAGAATAATTATTTATTTAATTATTTATTATATATGATATTTATTTGTTTGAACTACACTTAATACTCTGTTTTTCTTTCTTGAATTAGAATTCTGATAGTACTGGTCTTGATCTTTCCGCTGCTATGTGTAAAGTGAGATAAGGCCACTCATGTTCAGTCCACTCTAAAGCAGTAAAGTAGGTGCTGTTTTAGTAAAATGAGGTGTGAGGATGAAAACGAGGCAGAACTAAAACATGCTGTCCTCAGTGACATTGAGGACACATGAGCACCTGGCTTCATATTCAGCTCATATTACAAAAAGGTGTATTAAAGGCCTTCATCCCAGCTGAGCACAGCAAAAGGAAGAGTAAACACCTGCTACTACTGAATAACAGAAATCGGAGGACATGGAAAAAACAATGCAGTTAAAAAAGCAGAGAAAACAGAAGCTGAAGAGAAACTCCCCTGTCTGAGACATTGATTGATATTGTGTCTGACGTGTCTTCACCATCCACCTAGAGATGTCAATGTGCCAGTCTAACAAGTCATTATGTAAAAATGATTCACCAAGTTCCTCTTAATATAGAATGTATTTGAACTGCAGTCAAGTTGTGTTATTCTCTTAATGTTGACCATGTTAAAGCAGCATTTTATCCTGTATAACATTAAGGCAGCTGTTAGAGTTCATTTTTGTCCATTTGACAGATTGTATATTGGCTCTTTCCTCTTCTCCTATCAAATAAGCGCTCCTCCAAACTGGAAGAAGTGCTGATATAAATCCTCCTGGAGAAAAACTCCTAACTTTGAAATCTTCTACTTTTTGGAAATGTAATGCAATGTATTTTCTGGTATACCACTCAAATTACTGACTGGCCTGGCTACTACTGACGATCCAGAATCAGATTTTTTGCCATGTAGGTTTTTAGTCTGATCAACCAAAAAACAACCAAAGTCACTGTAATCAGTGCAGACAGTTGTTTTTATTCAGTTGTAAAAATTATTCTTAATGAACAGGTCAAAGAGTACAGCTTTCAATGTCCTTTATGAATTATGTTACCGAGTTGCTTTAAGAAAGTAGTCTTTGAATTGTAATTCCAGAGAACTACTACTCTAAATACAAGATTAATTATGTTTACTATTAAATTGTTTTACTATTGAAACTAGGGCTGGGCGATATGGCCTAAAATCCATATTGCGGTATAATTTGAAGCATGTGCGGTAATGATATATATCGCGATCTATTCTTTTCTTCTGCATAATGTATTTTCTGCACTATAAGGCACACTTAAAATCCTTTAATTTTCTCAAAAATCAACAGTGCGCCTAATGTATGAATTCTGGTTGTGCTTACTGACCTCGAACTAATTATATGTGGTACACGGCGCTCAAAAATCTGTCAAAAATGTTTTAGTACGACTTTGGTAAGCTATGAAGCCGCACCGCTTGATGGATTGTTGGAGGATTACAGCTACCATAGTCAGGAGCCTCGCAGAGTAATCTGGGTCCAAAACTTATAGGTTCCAAAGTCAAACAAACACTGCAGCATCACTGAGAGTTAAAAACTGTCTAAATTCTTTCATCTTTAATAACATGATCAGAGTTGCTGATTTACAAGGTGTAACAATTAAGTTTAACATCCAGGAATCCATGAAAACAGAATTTATTAAATTTAATGGAGTTAGAAGCTAGCAGGAAGTTAGCAGGAAGTTAGCAGGAAGTTAGCTCGCTAGTTTCCACCTAAGCATGATATAGCATGTATTGACTGAAAAATTCAAAGTACAGCTCTGCTGTCACTTCCAACACAAATGAAGACAGAAAATAAACAGCAGTGACGTTTGTAGGGTTACTGAAGTTGGGCTAGCTGGTATATAATGATGTGCTACATGATCGCTAGCGACACAGCTATGTTAGCGTAACATAAACACAGTGAAGCTGAAGGATGAACGCTAACTTTTTTCCACTCGATACAAGTTAACGTGAGGGTTCCCGATGGTTAGGGACAAATGCAATCGCATGGCAGGATGCTGTAAACGGACCAAACTTCAGTCAGGAGAACAACTGAGATAATCCATCCACAATACGAGGTTAGTCATTAATATACTGCAACAACATGGGAATAGAGCAGCTGCGAGAGAATTCAACATTAATGAATCAATAGTACGGAAGTGGAGGAAGCGCAGTTTTTGGCTTTCTTCATATTCCAAAACGTGTTTCATCTCTTCGCTATTACTGTCACCCGGCATAATTTGCAGATGATATTGTTTGCAGCCGCTGCAATACTTTCAACCAAAACAGGCGCAGCTTGATGACACCATCAACATACGCTATTGCGGTAGAGCGGTATAGTCAAAATCTCTACCATTGGCCAAATTCATATCGTTTCTACCGTATACCGTTTATACCACCCACCCATAATTTAAACTATTATATATCTGAAAATTGCGCTGCTAATATTTTTATACAATTTCGATTACTTTTTACTCTATAAAAGAAGACAGCAGTGTATAATAAAGTCTAACAACTGGACTGAGCAACTCAAATTGAACAGTTTACTGACAGGTTTGTCATTAATGAAGTTTGGAACATCGAACAGCAAATCAAGATATGAATAACTTATTTTAACTTGGGTGCAACTTTTGTATTTAGATTGCATTTTCTTTCCAAGTCAATTAGGCATGGAAAAAAGTCGGCCTCGAATGGACATTTCAGGTCTCACTTGTGTGTCTGATGCATTTGAGGAGTTGTGATATGACAACATCAGAGAAACCCCTGTGGTAAAACATCTGCTCTCAGACACAGTATGATCCTCTCTCTTGGACAGGAACACTCATATGACCTACAGGCCTACTGCGTATAGTCACCAATGCTTAGATGTTCTCGTTGTTGTGTCTCCCTCAACTATACTTTCATCCAGCCTATGAATTAAGAAAATGCCAAAAAAGCTAAAATATTAGTAGTGCACTAATTATGCCTGGAAAAACTGTACTAAACATATGCATATTTTTCATTTTTGAGATCAACTCTACTTACCATTTACAGGCCTAACATACATTAAAACATACATTAAATGTAGCTTTTTCACAACTCTTGCAGCATTCATTCTGACAGTCATAATTCTGTTTGCCTGTAGCACTTGACTAGGCTTGGTTTGTGGGGGTCAGAGTAAGAGTTTTGTATCAGACTACTGATTGTGCAAGGCAAACTAAAATGTTAACATAATAAACTGCTTATAAATCATCAAACCATGTTGATATCATCAGGGTTAACTCCTGTTAGAGGTAGACTCCATTGTTTCTCATACCCAACAGAGGACAACTCCTCTGGCTGCAAAGGTCAGACTGTATAGACGTCTGTGAAAAGACATCACTTGACTCTGCTAAAGAGAGATACAGTACTGGGTTGGGTGTGCGGGTATGAGCAAGGGGAAGATCGAGTATATGTCCTTTAGTTACCAACATGCCATATTAGTGCCATAGACAAGGGTTTATGCATTATTTTGGCTCCTTAAAGCTCTGGATTATTGCAAGTAAAACATTAAAAGCCAGACAGGTTCACTTTCAACTCGATGGATGAGGCTGTGCCTCAAGGTGGGTGCTAATTATGGCTTGGCAATGATGCTAAGGCAGCACTGTCTCCAGACCGACACAGCATGAGAATGACACGAAGGGAGAAGGACAAAAAAGAGGGATGGAACAGAAACTGAGAGAAAGAGAAAGTGAAATAAAAATGAAACTATGAAAAAATGCAGAGAACAAGCCTGAGAGAAAAGACAGACAATCCTACAGCCAGTTTCAGTCTAGACAAGGTCAGCCAAAGTGTCATGTACACTTTAAAGCAATCTTTAAAGCGACACACAGTCCCAGGAAGATCCCTGATAGCCTGGATATGTAGAGTATAATCTGAGGAACATGAGCTGTCCCTGTTTATATGAACTTAAACCATTCTGAATTAAAGAAAAATCTGTGAATATATGTGAATTAATGATGATGCTGAACTACAGGGAGTGCAGAATTATTAGGCAAATGAGTATTTTGTCGACATCATCCTCTTCATACATGTTGTCTTACTCCAAGCTGTCTAGGCTCGAAAGCCTGCTACCAATTAAGCATATTAGGTGATGTGCATCTCTGTAATGAGAAGGGGTGTGGTCTAATGACATCAACACCCTATATCAGATGTGTATAATTATTAGGCAACGTCCTTTCCTTTGGCAAAATGGGTCAAAAGAAGGACTTGACAGGCACAGAAAAGTCAAAAATAGTGAGATATCTTGCAGAGGGATGCAGCAGTCTCAAAATTGCAAAGCTTCTGAAGCGTGATCATCGAACAATCAAGCGTTTCATTCAAAATAGTCAACAGGGTCGCAAGAAGCGTGTGGAAAAACCAAGGCGCAAAATAACTGCCCATGAACTGAGAAAAGTCAAGCGTGCAGCTGCCAAGATGCCACTTGCCACCAGTTTGGCCATATTTCAGAGCTGCAACATCACTGGAGTGCCCAAAAGCACAAGGTGTGCAATACTCAGAGACATGGCCAAGGTAAGAAAGGCTGAAAGACGACCACCACTGAACAAGACACACAAGCTGAAACGTCAAGACTGGGCCAAGAAATATCTCAAGACTGGTTTTTCTAAGGTTTTATGGACTGATGAAATGAGAGTGAGTCTTGATGGGCCAGATGGATGGGCCCGTGGCTGGATTGGTAAAGGGCAGAGAGCTCCAGTCCGACTCAGACGCCAGCAAGGTGGAGGTGGAGTACTGGTTTGGGCTGGTATCACCAAAGATGAGCTTGTGGGGCCTTTTCGGGTTGAGGATGGAGTCAAGCTCAACTCCCAGTCCTACTGCCAGTTCCTGGAAGACACCTTCTTCAAGCAGTGGTACAGGAAGAAGTCTGCATCCTTCAAGAAAAACATGATTTTCATGCAGGACAATGCTCCATCACACGCGTCCAAGTACTCCACAGCGTGGCTGGCAAGAAAGGGTATAAAAGAAGAAAAACTAATGACATGGCCACCTTGTTCACCTGATCTGAACCCCATTGAGAACCTGTGGTCCATCATCAAATGTGAGATTTACAAGGAGGGAAAACAGTACACCTCTCTGAACAGTGTCTGGGAGGCTGTGGTTGCTGCTGCACGCAATGTTGATGGTGAACAGATCAAAACACTGACAGGATCCATGGATGGCAGGCTTTTGAGTGTCCTTGCGAAGAAAGGTGGCTATATTGGTCGCTGATTTGTTTTTGTTTTGTTTTTGAATGTCAGAAATGTATATTTGTGAATGTGGAGATGTTATATTGGTTTCACTGGTAAAAATAAATCATTGAAATGGGTATATATTTGTTTTTTGTTAAGTTGCCTAATAATTATGCACAGTAATAGTCACCTGCACACACAGATATCCCCCTAAAATAGCTAAAACTAAAAACAAACTAAAAACTACTTCCAAAAACATTCAGCTTTGATATTAATGAGTTTTTTGGGTTCATTGAGAACATGGTTGTTGTTCAATAATAAAATTATTCCTCAAAAATACAACTTGCCTAATAATTCTGCACTCCCTGTATCTTCATTATCATGCAAAAGATAACTAACAATGAATTATTTAGTGAAATGTTATTGTTATTCTTTTTTCAGCCAGCATGCAATTCTGAATAGGGGACGAGGTTCGTTACTAGATTCATTATTCCCTAAATCTATAGACAATTAATCTGTGAAACAAATGCTAACTAAATATAACTGAAATAAGTGATTATGTAAAATAAGGACATACGGTGGTATTTTTTAAATTCATATCTGTGCAATATTATGTGACATTGTTAATTCTTGTTTGTTTTGTCTTGTTTCTTCTTCTTTTTTTTGGTTTTGGTCATATTTCTGATTGCCCATTTGGGGGCCCAGCATTAAATTCTTAATTCTTTATTTCTTTTTGTTTATTTATTTGCAAATGGCTACTTCCTACTATCCAACCATCTGGCTGGATCTGGTTCATACCAATCATTTGTCTAAAGAAGGCTAAGTTTCTCTCTTAATGGATGTTTGGTTTCCAAGTACCTCTTTAGCTTGGCCCCATGGTAGCATTAACCAAATAGCTATAAACTCCAATTCTATGAAAAGCTTTGCTCTTAACCTTGATGCCCTAACATTTCCTTCTTTCATTTCTCTATGGTTCAATTATGGAAGGAAGGCAAGCAGTCTCAAAGCTTATCTCTCCACTGCGCCCTCATAGACAATGTTTGTATACTTTAAAACCACTATATAATATCTACTGCTACCATATTTATTTACCATGATGTAGGGAATGAATCACAGAAAAATATTCAGGCAACAGTTGCTGTATACACGTTTTTACAAGCATCTCAGATTTATTTATTTATTAAAAGTCAGTAACCAAGCGTATCAGACACGTTGTGCTGACAAAAAGCAATCGAAATCTCCTCCCCTATCCACCAGTCGTTCTTAACATCTAGTGATATGTCTTCAGTTCTCCATATTATAGTACCGCAAGCCAGGAAACATTACCAAACTAACAGGACAGTTGTACTCCACCATTTTCATAACACAGTTTTGATCAACTCAACATCTATGGAAGATTAACATGGTCATGTCAAACCTTGCTTTGGTGGTATTTTCATTTGAATCACAGGCTTGCGTGACAAATTATCATTTTGAGGCCAAGTCAGCTTCAAGTTGCTTTACTTTTTCAGCACATTTTGTCTGATATTATGAACAGTTAACAGAACTTTATCTGTGCTACATTACTTCCCTGAGATCCAGCCGCCTCCACACTAACTAATGTTTTCCTACAGCTTTGGACAAATCTGACGTGACTCTTTCACCGATCATCTTCAAAAGGTGTCAAGTTAATAATATGTTAGCAGTCACAAAGGATACAACGCAGCCTGGGAAATTATTTCTTCTATTTCTATAACTAATTATTTCTTCTGTGTTTCTTTAAGAGGTAAAGTCTGAAAATGAACTTTGACCCAGAGACGGACTGTCTAAAAAACGGATGGTGTCAAACTGAATTATAGTAAGTGTTGGATCCAAGCTGAGTGCCAGAGGTTCTTCAAGTGATCAGGTTTCTAACGTGACAAAAAAACTAAGCAGCATACAGTCTCCAATCCAATCACCGAGTCCTGTACCATAATGTTGCCTTTCTGTTGCTATTAAATTACATATATTATCATATAGATATGTGGTAGACTTTAAAATAACTTTAAGATATGGCGCACTACAATAACAGCCATACACAGATGGCACAGCTTCATTATTAAGCTTTCACTTACCATCAGATTGATAAGATGTAACTCATTTTAAAAGCACTGCAAGCCTAATGTTATTTCAAGCAGGCCATGAAGTCAAGCTTAGTTGCAATCCCAGCTGATCTCAGTGCTAGCACACATCAACTGATGGCTCATTCTACAGAACCAACTGGTAAATACAGGTTGTGTTTTTCAGTTTGAACTGGACGCCAGTGTGAGGCAGGCAACTTAAATTGAACTCTAGTGATGCCAAAATATCTAAATATCTAATGGGTTACCAACCAACCCATTCAGCCAGAAGATCACATGAAGAAAATCACTATGTCTATGTTTAAATGCTTGTAGCAACTTACCACTCTTGGTGTCCTTTCCATCCAGTAAGGGTCGGTAGTCACTCTTGGAGACCGTCTCCCCAACTTTGTCATCGTAGCTCTCTTTCTCCAGTGAAGCCACAAAGTCTCTCTTCAGGAGGGCATCACCAGGGGCCCCACCTTGGACGCCACCGCCACCCCCACCCAGAGCATCTCGCAGGCTCAGGTCCATAGTCCCGTTACTGGAGAGAAAAGGGACAAAATTACTTACATAAATTTTTGCTTAATGATATTTTTCTTCACCTTTAGTCAGGCGCCCATGTTGCTCACTACACTTATAAACTTTATCAGGCAGTTTTTGGGAAAAAATCTCCCAAGTTTTTTTTAAACAGAGCAAGGGATTTTCAACATATGACTTCTTTTTTAGAAAACTTAAATTACTTATCTACAGAAAGTAGCAGGCATATTTCAGAAAAAATGACCTGGGTAAATATTAATAAGCAACTTGAAAACAGACCTTTTTATTGAACCATTTACTTCTTTTTAAGCACCTTTCAAATGCTCAAAGCTTGAAAAATCTAGTCAAAACTGAGGAGTATCTTTACACACAATATAAAAGCTTCACAAAGGGCCTGAACTGTTACTTGAGAAAGCATCGTGCCAAAAACAAAAGCAATCAGTTCAGAGTTGAAAAAAAAAAGAATTACTGATGATGAGATGAAACTATAAGCACAGATATGTTGCTTATGTGCGAAGAAAGAAGAAAGATCACCGTCCCCACAGTGAAACATGGTAGTGGGAGTATTATGCTGTGGGGATGTTTCAGTGCATCTGGAACTGGGAATTAGGGCTGTGCAATATGACCAAAATCTCATATCCCAATATAAGACATATATCGTCCCCTTAACGATATAAATCACAAAGATTTAACATTTTCTGTAAATGCTGTGAATCTCGGGCAGCTCGACTTGCGTTAAGTGTTTCCAGCTGGGCGTCATGTACCTGGAGTCGAGTGTTTTAACCGATGCATGAAGCGATACATTTTTAGACATAAGTTGTAACGGCCACCGTTTTCTTTGTGGGTATTTATTATACGGCGTGCTGCGGGAAAAAGGCTGTTCTAACGTTTGAGTCTAAGGTTTATTTTTTAGCACCTGGCGACTCTTTTTTGCTTCTCATCCGTAAATACTCTGCATACTCTTTCACGTGATTCAGTTTATTTTGAAAAGTCTCAACAGGATCTTGAGCTTTATTGTGAAAGGGTTATGTGGAAAATAAACAAGCGGACACGCGATGGTTTTACTGTCGTTGTTGCTAACGGCAACGCATAAAAACAGGCGCTTGTCCGTCTGTAGTGTGGTTATATTAAATATAAGAGAAAGAGAGAACTTTAAGAAATTAATACAGCCACTACAGTGACCATCAAAACGATGAAAAAATATTGCCATAAACAGTTTATTTTGCGACACCACTAAACAAACGATAGCGTAAACTGAAACGATAGATGTTTTTATATTGCATCCAATATATATCGTTATATCGAACAGCCCTACTGGGAATCGTATTAATTTGGAAGGAATCTTAATGCTTAATTAAATGCTTAATTGAAGCACCTGTTCAGCAAGCTCCAATGTGGAGAAAAGTAGAGCGGTAATATACAGTACAGCATAAAAAGCAAATATGATGCAAACTAATCCATGACACAGAGGCACAATTTGACTGACAAACCGTTTCTGGAATAAGATGCATCAAGGAAGGAAATAAGAATATGAAATGCACTTCATCCTGACATAACTTAAATCAATATGTTCAGTTAAGAAATTACCCCTTACAACTTTCTAAATCCCACAAATACACACTGCAGCCCAACACTTAGACAGCATGACCCTATTACAAACTCTTCTTTCTCCCTGTCCTTTATTTCTGTTTATCCCTCCATCCACACTCGCGGCAAACAAGCTGTCATTGTCTTGCAACTGTACCAAACACACACACACTGACACTCTGTGGCCAGCAGCCAGGATGAGGACATACAGTAGAGTGTTAGCAGGCCTTGAGAAGAACTGTAGGCCATTGTTTCAGGGGTCAGACACCTTACAGTGGTCACCACACACAACATTCCCAAACTGAGAGTCACTTTGGGGTTCTTTAACAGTCTTGTTTTCTCTTGTTGGTTTTCACTGTTGCGCTAATCCACATGCAAATGTATTATTTTTTCACTCTCCTCTCATTTTTCTCATAAACATACATTTTTACCAAAAGTGCTCATTCCAAGTACTTTGTGTCACAGTCACACATTCCTCCTGACTCTTCCTCACACAAACACAATCAGGATGTACTCAATAATGCCATCATTCTAATTTTTAAAATGAACTATCCCTAAATAGAAGCCTCCATTGCCCTCCTAGCGTATTATACTGCAATATTTATCGCTTCATTGGACAGGTTTCATCAGCCAGAACATTCAGAGGCCTGAACTTGGGGTTCTTTGGGGGGGGGGGCTTTTTTTTGCCTCATTGAATCTGTCTATCTACTGTTTTTACTCACAATAGCAGACATTTTTTTTTATCATTACTGACATACAGAATTATACAGAATAACAATTAAGTTTTGTGTCTGGAAATACAACCCATACAGAAGCTTATCCAGAATCCCAATTATGGAAAAGCTTCACGTTTTGAAGGTAACAGTGTATATAATTTCTAGATTCAATACGAAGATTTACTTACAGAGAATTACTCAAAACAATGATAAAAACACTAAAGATGATCACAGGACTCTGCAGTTCTGCTCAGTTTGAAGCTGCTTTTTGTCTATTTATGTCTGCAGTACGCAGATATTTTCAGATGAAAAAGCTCTGATAAAACCAATGTGCATTACATCCTCTACAGCATGCATAGTTAATGAGTGGCTAGTGAATAAGCTGTAATAGCTGTATTACAGCTGAGCTGTAAGAAGAGTGAATCTGGCTTATATATTTCTCAATATTTCTTCCCACAATGTATAATACATATGAAATAACATTATCTTAAGGTAGTACTAGTACTAGTAAAAGTGGTGCACTCCAAAATTTTAAAGTAAAGTTAACAGCTGGTCATGCTCATCATTTTAGATGCAGAATAATATATTCTGTTTGTTTTTAGGTAGTTTTCTAAAAATGTAATCTGCAAAGTCAACAGTTACTATACCTGTGAACTGTATTACAATGTTGAAATATAGTGGACAACTACAAGAAAGTTGCACTAAACAGAGACAGTTAGTTAAGTTTAAAATATGTGAAAATTTATTTCTATTCAAATAAACATTCTGTGAATCACATTTTCTTTTTTTTTCTTCTTTTTTTTTTTACAAACAACATTATTTCAACAGGATGGCTACAATCAGTGGGTTCCCTCTTAGAATAAACTTTAACATCAGTGCGACACATCTGTATTATCATGTTACTATGTTACTATGCAAAGAAAAAGCAGTACATAAAGTAAGGAGGAAAAAAGAAAAAGCTTATAGTGACGGTAAGACTGTTGAGTGAGCTGTTCAGGTCTGAAGGATTAAAAACTGTCTTTCTACCCGAAAACCACCACCTCTCCCTGTCTGAAGCCAACCGTCTGCTACGTAATCACTTCACCCTCCAAACCACTGGCAGTCCTCACACAAGCTAGGACACACACACTGGCAGGAATTTAAACACTTTGCTGTACCGTCATAATACAACTGAGATTAACCTGAGGATATTTTTGTAACTGTGTGTGAGGTAACGCGAAACCTAATGTCAATTAAGCTCTATTTCCAAATTGCTGCCTTTTTCTGCTTTACATAAAAAGGGTATTAGCTAGGTTTTGTAATTATTTTGACCAGGCTGACAAAGTTTTCTGGGAGGAGTTTGCATTATAGATTTTTCAATCTTAAAGTATCAGTAAATAGAGTAACTCTTAGAATTGCAAGAGTCATTGAACAAAAATGTCTTTTCATCATTTCAATCACTACAACATTAAACAACAATTTATGTAGAAAAAAGTAGAAAAAAAATGCTTGCATCAGTGGGTGTGAATGGGTGAATGAGCTATGCTGTCTAAAGTGCTTAGAGTGCTCAGTCAGACCACATAATCTGCTCCAATAAAACCAAACAAAAAGGGAAATGTCATACTAAAACTAAAAATGTATACTGTTACATTTCTGCTATAGACGCTGATGCATTCTTATAACTATAAATGAAGATTTGTGATGCAAAAAAGTTATTAACAATCAAAATCAACAATTAAACTATCAGTTGGTTGGAAAGTGTTTATTTACAACATTCTTAACTGTCACAGTTTATTTGATCTATTGAATTTGTAAGTTAGCTCACATCCAAATTCTAATTAGTGTCTAATTTTTAATGCAGTCTTATTGGAGAGAGTCAGAAGATAAACCAAAATATCCCCCCCCCCCCCCCCCCCCCAAAAAAAAAAAAAACCCAAAAAACTATTATATAAAAGTTAGAAGTTAATTTGCATGTCACTGAGTGAAATATTTGATCCCCTACAATACAGCTAGAATTTTGGCTCCCACAGATTGGCTCAATCAATTGTAGATAGTCCTGATCTCAACTTGTTATGTGATTAAAGCACACCTGTCTACAGAATCAATTTCCAATTCCAGCCTCTCCACCACTATGGGCAAGACCAAAGAGCAGTCATATGGTAAATGAAGTAGTTATTATATAGGTCTTTTCTACTCTGAGAAGTCAAAACAATTTATACAACTTGTCTCATTCACACAAGCACTTTTTTCTGTACACATTTGCATATTATCTAACATTCCCACACATTCATACGCCACTGGACTTCCTGAGCTACATATACTTGGATGTCAGGACCTAGAATGGGTCTACAATCCAACTGTAGGCCCATTGTAGCCTTCAATCCCTGGGCTACAAAACTATCAACAATAATAAACAAAGTGCTGTACAGCTATTTGAAACTAAAAGGATAAATAAATAAAAGCAATACATAGCAATACAAGTAAAAAACACAATACAAGTTAAAAACAATAAGAATTTAAAAACTAGAAAGCCTAGAATTAAGACATGTAGGATAGGTTGAACAAATGTGTCTTCAACTTAATTTTAAAAATCCCCACAGAGCATGCCTGCCTAACATCTTGAGGGAGGTTGTTCCACAAATATGGTACACGAAAAGAAAACGCACGTTCTCCAATTGTCTTTTTTCTGGCTCTGGGAACCTTTAGAAGGCCAGAGTCCTAAGATCGTAGAGCACGGCATGGAACATAAAGGTGTAAAAGGTCAGAGAGGTATGACGATGCCAATCCACTGGCCTTGTAGGTGAGCAGCAGGATCTTAAAATCTGCTCGAACCTAACAAGGTAGCCAACGAAGAGATCTCAGTAGAGGGGTAATGTGCTCAAATTTCCCAGTTCTTGTTAAAATGCGAGCAGCTGCATTTTGCACCATCTGTAGACCTCTAAAGCTTTTCTTTGGTAGCCCAGAAAGAAGAGCATTACAATAATCAATACGTGAAGACACAAATGCATGGACAAGAACCTCTGCAATGTCGTTGGCAAAAGTTGATTTTGAATTTGGCTATGTTCCTCAAATGATACAAGGCAGTCTTTGTTATCTCTTTAACATGAGACTCGAAGGAGAGCACCATGTCGAACCACACACCCAAGTTTTTTACCTTGTCCCTGCAATTTATGTCATCAATTTTCAAGATGAAATTTTGGGACAAGTACTGAAGTTTTTTGACAAGTACTCTGTCTTATCAGTGTTTAGGAGCAAGAAATTATCCGATAACCAGCCCCTAATTGCAGATAGATAAGATTCTAGTTTAGACACCTCAGCACAATTTCCAAAGGTTAGAGGAACATAAAGCTGCAGGTCGTTAGCGTAACAATGAAAGGTTACATTAAAAGAACGTAAAAGAACACCAAGAGGCAGCAGATACATAGAAAACAGCAATGGTCCAAGTACAGAGCCCTGAGGGACCCCATGCCTCATTGCCCAGGTCTCGGAGAGATCATTTTTAAAACTAACAGTCTGAGACCTCCCAGACAGGTAAGATCTCAGCCATGATAAAATATTTCCTGTAACTCCAATAAAATGTTCAAGCCTATCCAATAAAATACAGTGATCCACAGTGTCAAACGCAGCACTTACAGTGGGGCAAAAAAGTATTTAGTCAGCCACCGATTGTGCAAGTTCCCCCACTTAAAATGATGACAGAGGTCAGTAATTTGCACCAGAGGTACACTTCAACTGTGAGAGACAGAATGTGAAAAAAAAATCCATGAATTCACATGGTAGGATTTGTAAAGAATTTATTCGTAAATTAGGGTGGAAAATAAGTATTTGGTCACCTCAAACAAGGAAAATCTCTGGCTCCCACAGACCTGTAACGTCTTCTGTAAGAAGCTTTTCTGTCCCCCACTCGTTACCTGTATGAATGGCACCTGTTTGAACTCATCATCTGTATAAAAGACACCTGTCTACAGCCTCAAACAGTCAGACTCCAAACTCCGCCATGGCCAAGACCAAAGAGCTTTCGAAGGACACCAGGAAAAGTATTGTAGACCTGCACCAGACTGGGAAGAGTGAATCTACAATAGGCAAGCAGCTTGGTGTGAAAAAAATCCATGAATCCACATGGTAGGATTTGTAAAGAATTTATTCGTAAATCAGGGTGGAAAATAAGTATTTGGTCAATAACAAAAATACAACTCAATACTTTGTAACATAACCTTTGTTGGCAATAACAGAGGTCAAACGTTTACTATAGGTCTTTACCAGGTTTGCACACACAGTAGCTGGTATTTTGGCCCATTCCTCCATGCAGATCTTCTCGAGAGCAGTGATGTTTTGGGGCTGTCGCCGAGCAACACGGACTTTCAACTCCCGCCACAGATTTTCTATGGGGTTGAGGTCTGGAGACTGGCTAGGCCACTCCAGGACTTTCAAATGCTTCTTACGAAGCCACTCCTTTGTTGCCCGGGCGGTGTGTTTTGGATCATTGTCATGTTGGAAGACCCAGCCTCGTTTCATCTTCAAAGTTCTCACTGATGGAAGGAGGTTTTGGCTCAAAATCTCACGATACATGGCCCCATTCATTCTGTCCTTAACACGGATCAGTCGTCCTGTCCCCTTGGCAGAAAAACAGCCCCATAGCATGATGTTTCCATCCCCATGCTTCACAGTAGGTATGGTGTTCTTGGGATGCAACTCCGTATTCTTCTTCCTCCAAACACGACGAGTTGAGTTTATACCAAAAAGTTCTACTTTGGTTTCATCTGACCACATGACATTCTCCCAATCCTCTGCTGTATCATCCATGTGCTCTCTGGCAAACTTCAGACGGGCCTGGACATGCACTGGCTTCAGCAGCGGAACACGTCTGGCACTGCGGGATTTGATTCCCTGCCGTTGTAGTGTGTTACTGATGGTGACCTTTGTTACTTTGGTCCCAGCTCTCTGCAGGTCATGCACCAGGTGCCCCCGTGTGGTTCTGGGATCTTTGCTCACCGTTCTCATGATCATTTTGACCCCACGGGATGAGATCTTGCGTGGAGCCCCAGATCGAGGGAGATTATCAGTGGTCTTGTATGTCTTCCATTTTCTGATGATTGCTCCCACAGTTGATTTTTTTCACACCAAGCTGCTTGCCTATTGTAGATTCACTCTTCCCAGTCTGGTGCAGGTCTACAATACTTTTCCTGGTGTCCTTCGAAAGCTCTTTGGTCTTGGCCATGGCGGAGTTTGGAGTCTGACTGTTTGAGGCTGTAGACAGGTGTCTTTTATACAGATGATGAGTTCAAACAGGTGCCATTCATACAGGTAACGAGTGGGGGACAGAAAAGCTTCTTACAGAAGACGTTACAGGTCTGTGGGAGCCAGAGATTTTCCTTGTTTGAGGTGACCAAATACTTATTTTCCACCCTAATTTACGAATAAATTCTTTACAAATCCTACCATGTGAATTCATGGATTTTTTTTTCACATTCTGTCTCTCACAGTTGAAGTGTACCTCTGGTGCAAATTACTGACCTCTGTCATCATTTTAAGTGGGGGAACTTGCACAATCGGTGGCTGACTAAATACTTTTTTGCCCCACTGTATGTGTGTCTGTGTGTTACACCGGAGCTCTTTAAAGGGGGAAGCTTGACAACCAAGCTAGCTACCATTAGCTGACAACTTAGCACTGATGTTCTTTCACTCAAATGATGTTACTTCTGGTTCCAAACATACAGCAGCAACAGCTCTGAGAAATCAAATAATAAATGATGACATCCATCTTTTACACTCTTAATGATCAGCATGAATGGTAGATATAGACTACAAATAAAACTTGCATATGACTCAAATGCGCAAGTTGAGTTTGATATATTTTTGCAATGTGCACTTATCAGAAAACTGTGCCAACATTGAAAACAGGAACTGCTGAGATTGATAAGAATTTGGAAGCTCTTCTCAATTCCAATCCCTACGCTTGTTCTCAACCAAAGCCAGACTGATAGTTCTGACAAAAGCAGAAAACAGTGTAAAAGAAAATTGTGTGAATTCGATCTTGACAGTAACTGATAGTGTCCTGGAGTCCATCTCTCCACCTGGTTGCATTGAGTCTTCTGTCATGCAGACGTCTGTGGTGAACAAAACAGTAATCACATAGTCACGGTTGCAAGCGTGAAGTGTTAAAGTCAGCGGTGTAGAGAAGCGAATCACCAGTTTTGTTTGTGGCTGAACTTGTGCTGCTGCTGTAGCTCAGAGGTTTACTTTACGTTATGGACGTAGCTGTGTAGTAATCACGCAGCAGACCACAGTCCACGGTTCAGTGCTTTTCAGCATACTTGCTTTATTAACAGTTGCTGTTCACACACTCGTGCTGCAGCTTTACAGCTCAGCCGCACACACTATACTTCCACTATACTTCAAGCCCCTGGCTGTCACCACTAATCTCACAATGTACTGGGCCCAGCTGCTTGTCTTCCTAGGAACACTATATGATATAATACTATATAATAATATATTAACAATGGAAAGTTATGTGCACACTGACATATGTTTAGGACATGCACAAAAGTACCACATTTTGTGTAAATCCCATAATAATCATTGATTATGAATGGTCAGTACAGTCACATCAGTGATGTTAACTTGGTCAAAACACAACAAGGGCAAGAGATGTTCAGCACCAACGGCCTGATAGCGAATTGAGTCTTAGTCCAACTTCTCAGGCACTCATGCTACCTGTCATCATCATAGAATCAGTTTCAGCTGGGTCTTCATCTCTCTTTTTAAAATCTAGCTAGCTAGTATTGTTTTCCCTGATGCCTCTGTGTTGCATCAGAATAAAAGTGGTCAAGTTGTTTTCTGCTTTTGTCAGAACTATCAGTCTGGCTTTGGTTGAGAACAAGCGTAGGGATTGGAATTGAGAAGAGCTTCCAAATTCTTATCAATCTCAGCAGTTCCTGTTTTCAATGTTGGCACAGTTTTCTGATAAGTGCACATTGCAAAAATATATCAAACTCAACTTGCGCATTTGAGTCATATGCAAGTTTTATTTGTAGTCTATATCTACCATTCATGCTGATCATTAAGAGTGTAAAAGATGGATGTCATCATTTATTATTTGATTTCTCAGAGCTGTTGCTGCTGTATGTTTGGAACCAGAAGTAACATCATTTGAGTGAAAGAACATCAGTGCTAAGTTGTCAGCTAATGGTAGCTAGCTTGGTTGTCAAGCTTCCCCCTTTAAAGAGCTCCGGTGTAACACACAGACACACATACAGTGGGGCAAAAAAGTGATTTTTTTACAAAAAATCCTGCTGGAAGAGTTCAATACATGTCTCCCTGAAAACATTGTCGTGTATCTTAATGAGCAGAAGGTGGGGTTACTGTCTAAAGCCGCGGTCCTTGCCGACGAGTTTGTGTTAACTCATCGTGCTGCACTTTCGACAGAGCGCCGTGAGTACACTTCCTCACCTCGTCCTGTCAGAAGTTATAGGGTTTCCCCTAAGCGCCAGACACGTTCTGCTGCTATTCCTATGTCAGATCGCAAATGTTTTTATTGTCATGAAATCGGGCACCTCGTTGCTGCTTGCCCATCACTACAGCGCAGGGAGCAGGCCAACACGGTGAGGAAGCCGAAAAGTGTGGGTTTCGTTCGTTCTATGTCAGCTTCCACTTCACCTAGCAATGGAGTGGGAAGTGAAGGCTTTGATGAGAGCTACTGCCCTTTTGTGTCGGAGGGGTTTGTTTCGTTGAATGAAAAAGAGGAGGATCGGGTGCCGATCATGATTCTGCGTGACACTGGGGCCGCGCAGACTCTTATTTTGAAGGGTATTCTACCTTTTTCTGATGACTCTTTTTGTGGTTCGGATGCTCTTGTCTGGGGTGTAAAAATGGATGTACTGCGTGTGCCACTGCACAATGTGTTTCTTCAATCGCCGCTCGTTTCGGGTTCGGTACCGGTTGGCGTGCGTGACCAGTTGCCAGTGCCCGGAGTTGCGATGATTCTGGGGAATGATTTGGCTAACGGAAAAGTGTTTTCTACCCCGAGAGTGGTTGAGATACCGGTGCCTGATATTTCATTATCTAACCCTGTCGCTGAGGAGCGTTCCTCCTCTGTTTTTCCTGCTTGCGCGGTAACTCGTGCGCATAGGCGCAAGTACGGTGACGTGGATTTATCTGATTCTTTTCTCTGTGCTGGTGGTGGGCCGGAGTCTGAATCTGAAACCCGTGTTCCACTGACGGGCGACTCTGAGGCGATGCTGCCTATTAGCCCATCAGTGACACCTCAACTGTCTTTGGAAATCAACAAAAAGGAGTTGGTTTCGGCACAGCAGAGTGACCCGACTCTTGTGAGTTGTTTTTCCGCTGCCAACTCTAGCGACCAGTACCCTCGTGTTTATAGTGTCGAGGATGACGTGTTGATGCGTACTTGGTATCCGCCTACAGCTGGTGATTTGGGTTGGAATGTGTTTAAACAGGTTCTGGTGCCTCAACAGTACCGACCCAAAGTTCTTAGTCTTGCCCATGACAGTTTTTCTGGACATTTAGGTATTAGGAAAACCTATCACCGCATTCTGCGTCATTTCTTTTGGCCAGGATTGAAGAATGACGTTGCTCAGTATTGTCGTTCTTGTCACACCTGTCAGATTAGTGGTAAGCCTAACCAAGTCATTCCACCCGCTCCATTACACCCTATTCCAGTTTTAGGGGAACCTTTTGAACACATCCTCATCGACTGCGTTGGTCCGCTCCCTAAAACAAAATCGGGTCACCAGTACCTCTTGACTCTGATGTGTGTTGCTACCCGTTTTCCCGAGGCAATTCCGTTGCGCACCCTTAAGGTTAAACCAGTTGTTAAGGCATTGGTGAACTTTTTCTCTATTTTTGGTTTACCAAAAGCTGTTCAAACTGACCAAGGCTCTAATTTCATGTCTAGGATTTTTGCTCAGGTTTTGCAGTCACTTGGCATTAAACATCGGAAATCTAGTGCCTATCATCCGGAGTCGCAAGGTGCGCTCGAGCGGTTTCATCAGACATTGAAATCGATGATGCGGAAATTTTGCCTTGAGTCTCAAAAGGAGTGGGATGAGGGGTTGCCGCTGCTTCTTTTAGCAGTGAGAGAAAGTGTGCAGGAGTCGTTAGGATTTAGCCCTGCTGAGCTGGTGTTCGGTCACACAGTGCGTGGCCCCTTGCGATTGCTTAAGGAGAACTTCCTGTCCGACACTGTTGCCCCTAAGGAAAATGTGTTAGACTATGTGAGCTCTTTCAGAGAGCGTTTGCATAAAGCGTGCGCAATTGCACGGGATGCTCTCAGTGCAACACAAGGTAGGATGAAGAGGAAGTTTGATGTGAAGGCTGTGCAGCGAAAATTTGAGGTTGGTGATAAAGTTTTAACACTTTTACCGGTCCCTGGATCTTCCCTCCAGGCCAAGTTCAGTGGTCCGTATACAGTGCAGGCGAAATTGAGTGACACGGATTATGTCATCGACACCCCAGAGCGAAGGAAAAAGTGCCGTGTGTGTCATATTAATATGATGAAGCCCTACTTTGCTGGTGGTGTGTCAACAGTTGCGACTGTGGGGGTGCCGGTTTCCGAAACTCGGTATGACCCAGTAGGTGACGATTTGGTTTTCGGTTGTGCTGTGGGCTGCGCACGACTTAGGAATTCTGAAATCCTACGTGATTTAAGGTCACATTTAACTGGGGTAGACGATGATGTCCGAAATGACGTGTGTCGGTTGATTGAAAATCATCCTAATCTTTTCTCGGACACTCCATCCTGTACCACCGTGTTGGAGCATGATATCGATGTGGGGGACCATCCTCCAATCAAACAGCATGCCTACCGGGTGAATCCCACTACGCGTGCTCTTTTCCAGACAGAAGTCTCTTATCTGTTGGAGAATTGTCTTGCTGTCCCTAGCTCTAGTGCGTGGAGTTCCCCATGTCTCCTAGTGCCTAAAGCGGATAAGACCCCACGGTTTTGTACAGATTTTCGGAAGGTGAACAGTGTGACCAAGCCTGACTCCTATCCTCTGCCCAGAATGGAGGATTGTGTTGATAGGGTCGGTTCTGCGACCTTCGTTACCAAGCTGGACTTGTTAAAGGGCTATTGGCAAGTTCCCCTAACATCACGTGCGGCCGAAATCTCTGCTTTTGTTACTCCTGACCATTTTCTCCAGTACACTGTCATGCCTTTCGGGTTGCGCAACGCTCCCGCCACATTTCAACGGCTCATGAATATCGTGCTGGGCGGCGTCTGCAAGTGTGAAGTGTATTTGGATGACATTGTCGTCTATTCAGACACCTGGTCAGAGCATATGGAGACACTCACTGATGTGTTCCATCGCTTGGAAAGGGAATCCCTCACCCTCAACCTCGCCAAGTGTGATTTTGGTAAAGCCATGGTGACGTACTTAGGAAAGCAGGTGGGTCAGGGGCAAGTGCGCCCTATCTCGGCCAAAATCCAGGCCATACTGGATTTTCCCGCCCCTCAGACTAGGCGTGAGCTTCGCCGTTTCCTCGGCATGGTGGGCTACTACCGGGGTTTCTGTCAAAACTTCGCGGACGTGGTCGCACCTCTCACTAGCCTCACTAGTGTGTTGAGACCTTTTGTGTGGACCTCTGCGTGTCAGAGTGCATTCTGGACTGTTAAGACTCTCCTGTGCAGTGCGCCAGTGCTGGCCGCCCCTGATTTTGCACGCCCTTTTAAGTTGGAAGTGGACGCCAGTGCAAACGGGGCAGGTGCCGTATTGCTGCAGGAAGACCATCATGGTGTGGATCACCCAATCGGCTATTTCTCAACGAAATTCAATGTCCATCAGCGAGGGTACAGCACGATTGAGAAAGAGGCCCTCTCTCTGCTGTTCGCATTGCAGCATTTCGAGGTGTATGTCGGTGGCAGTCCCTCGCCTGTGATTGTTTATACCGACCACAATCCCTTGGTATTCCTAATGCGGATGCAGAACTCGAACCAAAGGCTGATGAGGTGGTCCCTCCTGGTGCAGGAGTTTTCTGCCCCCCAAACACTCCCCTGTCCACCAGTCTCTCCACCAAACAGTGTTTAATTTCCGCCTTCTTAGCATTCAACGGAACATCCACCCCGAATAAGTTAGCCACTACCAACAAATCTGCTTTTGTGCACCGCTCCAACTTTTCAATGGAGGGACGTTGCGCAAAATCATCCATGTCAAACGACATCACGAGCAAAGCGAAAAAGGTAAACACAACTCCGCAGACACCCAACCGCATCCGCGCACTCCAGAGCCGCAAAACTCGCGCACGACGTTTTCCCCCCCACCACAAACGCAAAAAGGAAACGAACCAATCACACGAACGAAAAGGGACGAGCCCCCATTTTTTTTTTTCATTCACTTCTCATCTGTATGTGGGTTAAAATAGATTTACAAAATTGGAATGAATACAGTTCTGATTTTGTTACACATCTGGTCAAGTTATCATCTCACCATAGACTAGAAAACACTTGTTTTCATTACACAGAAAGATACAAGTCAGTTTTCAGCTAAGCTGTAGGTCAATTCAGCTCTGTGATGACTCACAGTACAATATCTAAATCTGTGCTAATGATGTAACAGCAGTGAATGGAGAGGTTAGTGGCCCCGGGGAGATACACTTTCCCACATTCACTGTGCTCGTTGGTGGCTAAAAATGGCAAAAAAATCATATGCATTTGCACTTCTGTTTGGCTTAGAAGACCACAAATATTTGTAGCTACAGTATTAAGTGCAGTTACCAACACATGGTTATATTCAGGATTCTGGTTTATTATGAGATTTTATGAGTCAACATAGCACATATATTCATACACATCTGTGCATCCAGGCTCATTCACAAAAAAGTAGAGGAGCACATCGCTGCTGTAGCAGCACTTTCCATGACATTGAAAGTAGGAGTAATAAGAAAAAAGAATAATGGAAAATGTGTGTACTGAATTTATTGTCATTTTCCAGATCTAAGATCAAGAAGGACACTGTAATTTGGTTTGACATTGCATTCCACCAAATTTGAATCCTGGCTGCATCTCCATCGACCTGTTTCATATAGATTTGCACTTTGCACAAAAAAACAAAACAAAAAAACAAAAACGCAAATGGAACAAAACATAAACTCATTTAACACTGGTATGAGATTTGTACTAGTGACATCAAATACCTTAAGACAAGGTGTGTATTTCAGATGGAACTAAACATGACTTGATTGATGTATCTGTATCTTAAAGTAGGAAAACAGCTGGCTCAAAGTAATAAAAAAAACAACAACGTCTGTTAAGGGACAGTGGGCTGTATGCTCTTCCACCATCACAGCTGCAAATCTCTATTGGAGACTAACCACATGGTGCCATATCATCAATCTAAACACAATGCACATATGTATTTTGAAGCTCTACTGATCTAAACTTTCATATTAATGAAAGATCAAACAACTACTGTATATCTAATGTGAAGCAAGTCATTTGAATGATGACTCCACAGCAAGCAGTAACATCTGAGGTTAAATAAGTTCTAATAAGTAGTTACAAATTGCTATGTGCAGCTTTAGGGAAATAGAAGGAGCTCATCCACACTCACTACTCGGTGAACAAAGTCGATTTCATCTGCGTGGTTACATGCCAAGCAGGGATCTGTCCCACAATGACAGGGCAGCTCCTCTCAACAGCTAGATGACAAAGCTGGCAGATGTGGAGGATAAATATGTTCCCTAATTTAATTGGGAGCAAGTAATCTAGAGAGCTGAAATGTGTCTGAGAGTCCATTAACTGGTTTAGAAATGTTGACTCTGAAAGAAATACCAGTTCAATCGTGGTTTCATCATACTACGTATGTTTTCTTGCTTTTCTCCTTTTATGTTTTTAATAAAACCTGGTGTGACAAACGCATGGTCCTGACCAAGGTTATTATCGTTAACGAAAACTAACGAAATAACGAAAACTAGAAGTGAAAAAACATTTTCGTTAACGGAAATAAAAATAAAAACAAAAGAAGGAAAACTAACTAAAACTGAATTTATAGCAAAAATGTGTTTAGTTTTCATTGATGTGTGTGTGTCATACAATAGTCAAGGGTGAAGATGAAGTTTAGTTTCCAGATTTTTTTCTTGCTGTCTCATTATGCCAGCAGGTGGCAGTACGTTAGTCGAGTCGTCTGTGTTGCTGCTCCGTCCACGCGCAGAATCATGTCAGGAAAAGTCGGGAGAAAGCGCCAGAGTCCAATTTGGGATTACTTTGAATATGACTGTGTTTTGGATGAAGTGTCTTGTAGTGGAAAGAGACAAATTATGAGGGACATTTCTAAAGGAAAAAAATCCCACAAACCTTAAAGTGCACTTGAAAAGCTCACACAAGAAGGCTAACCTAGCTTACCTTGAGAAGGTAAGGGAGCACACTCAAACCTCATCACCAGAAACAGAAGCTAACCCCAGGCAAGGCAGCATGATGCATCCCGAGACAACAGGACGGGGACATCTACATAACTGTGTGAGTCAATTGCCTTCAAAAAGTTTATCAATTCACTTGAACCAAAATTACGAACACCCGGTGCCGCAAGAGTTAATAGTCTCATTGGGGCCAAGATATACATTTTATAGTTGCCTGGTATCAATGGTTGTTCATCTGCCTTTATTTATTTATTTATTTATTTAAAGAACCCATAGGTGGGAATGTGAGTTGTCTGTCTCTGCGTGTTAGCCCTGCGACAGACAGGCGACCTGTCCAGGGTGCAGGGTATGGTAGCTGGAATAGCAACATACCCAAGGATAAGCAGAAGAGCATGACTGATATGATGAAACTGGGATTTTGTTACACTTAATTATTGCAAACACAACTAAAACTATAACTGAAACTAATCAAAACTAAACTGAAACTAAGGATTTTCAAAAAAATAAAAACTAAACTAAACTAGCAAACAATTGGTAAAAACTAATTAAAACTGATATAAAATTGAAAATCTGAAGTCAAAACTAAATAAAAATAAAAACTAATGAAAATTGCAAAACTATTAAAACCCTGGTCCAGACAGCAGGAAAACAATGTGATATGAAAACAGGAAACATGTAGGTAACTAGGGCTGCCACAAACGATTATTTTGATAGTCGACTAGTCACCGATTATTTTTGCGATTAGTCGACTAATCAGATCATCATCCATTAGACGTAAAACTACAGCTTATTGCACCAGCAGCATCTGCTCTTATATAACTATCATTAGCTTACAGCTTTAAGTGTTTAAGGTATGTGCTCACTAAAAGTAAAGACAAGATGATAGTTTGTTAAATTTTTATGAAATTTGCAGATTGTTTCGGTGAAGTTTAATAAACTCCTTGCTATCTAAACTATAACAGGACACTGGAGTATATTCTGGAGCATCTCACACTTCTGATAATCAGCTGTCTGCTTGACGTTTATTCAGCTGTGCAAAAACTATAACTTTAATCTCAGACAAACTGATTTACTCAGGAACAAATAAAATACAAAAAAAAAAGCCAAACAATAACATTTTAAGTTATCTAAGTGACTCATATATATTTAACCTGAGTAGCGAAAGACAGCGGTGGGTTTGAAAACGATTTGTGGGGAGTCCGGTGTTCTCACGGCGCTAGTTAGCCTAGCCCCCGGCTCGCTAACGAGCTAGTGGGTAACAGATGTCTCCGAAAATGTCGGAGCGCTTTTGAAAATATGTGGTGTCCTGATAAACTGAGCAGATATTTGAGGTTTACACAGCTACATTCTCGCCTGAAAATATGTTAAACGTTTATTTTGTGACCCAGAAAGAAGAATAAGAGTAACATTAAAACTAACTAGCTGCCGCCATTGTTGGAAACTGCGCTGGGCCGCGCTATGAATTCTGGGACACAGCTTCTTCTTCTTCTTCTTCTTCGGGGTTTAACGGTAGGTGACATCCTTGTACATGCAATGCTGCCATCTTCTGTTTCAGTCCGTTATTACACTCTTAAATCCTGCCACTTATTCCTGCGTCTTTTGTGATCTTACAAAGTTTCAAACGACACGTCGACTATTAAATCAGTCGTCGACGATTTTGATAGTCGACGTAATCGTGACTAGTCGACAAATCGTGGCAGCCCTATAGGTAACTATAAAGAACCATTCTCATTGATTAAAGAATCAGGACAAAAACATCATATCAGTGATATAAGAAGGTTTCTGTTTTTCAGACTCATGCCATCAAAACGTGTTAACAAAATCCTGTCATGGCTGCCCAGCCAGTCGCCATGGTGACTCAGCAGCTCCTCACTGTCTCCTCCTTGATGGGCACAAGTTCTGACACACCCACACACATACATGCACAGACTGTCTCTGATGAGCAGCAGTTTATATTACCACTGATAACACACACACACACACACACACACACGCACACACGTTCCAGTATATGAGGGTAGGTGCAGACAAGTCAGCTAAATCCAGATTACTAACTGCGCAAACCTGTCAAGTGTGACTTTGTGTTGTGTTTCAGTTTCTGTGTGTGTGTGTGTTGTCAAGGTACTCAAGAAAACAAGAAGTGCACAGATGATATGAGCTGGTGAAGTTGAATAGAGGAGAACAAATGGAAACTGATCTGCATGAAATGATACTGTATCTTTCCATCTCACTTTTTTCTTGCTGTGTGCATACTCTGATTTCATAGATTTTTCTTTGTGTTTTGTAGCACATTCATTCAACAGAGCACTGTTTCTGTTACTTTCTTTCATTCTTGGTCC
Source organism: Rhamphochromis longiceps (assembly GCF_057381845.1). Classification (NCBI taxonomy): domain Eukaryota; kingdom Metazoa; phylum Chordata; class Actinopteri; order Cichliformes; family Cichlidae; genus Rhamphochromis; species Rhamphochromis longiceps. The sequence goes on from NC_140574.1 coordinate 33,328,088, forward strand.
ATTAAGGTGGGACTATTATGCTTGTGCTTTTTTTTCTGGAGACATATATACTGATTCAGTGGTGGAGGTTCGTTTTAAACATGGCCAAGGTTTAATAATGAGGTTGATGTATGCACAAATAGCAAAAAGCAGAAAAAAGCAGAGGCTCATTAGACTGTAAAAACTTGGCTCAGTATTTTTTTTTACTTTTTTGTTCAGTATGATGTCAAAAGAGAGGATATGGCTAAGACAGCCAGTTTGTGTGCACAGCTACATGTTATGTACTAGCAAGAATTTGGCCTAAAGAGAGGAAAAAAGGGAGCTTTAACATCTTGTTTTAGATGGATGATTACTTAAGAAATGGTACCAAGAGTAAGAATAAGGTTTATTTTGAACTGTGAGTCATGCAAAGCTACTCTAGTAAAGTCTAAAAGTAAAAATGTTGAACTGTAAATGGCCATAGTCACATTCATCTTTTCATAAATGAAAGCTTGATACATTTAAACTAAGCAGTTGACAGTCAAATAAGAAATGTCTTTGTGTTAGGCTAGTAGTTACCAATAAAGTTTCCAAGTTTGCAATCCAACTTCAAGAGATATTCTGTCATATGATGTCAAACATCAAACCAAGCTTGTGACTGAGAGGTCACAAATCAATAGCTAGTGAATGTGTGGTTTCACTATCAGATCAATTCATCACGTCTGTTTGCAAAAACAAGCAGCAACAGCAAAAATGCTCATCTTAGGCTTCAAAATGGGACTCGGCTAATTGAGTGACAACACAGTAGTCACTCATCTAAGCATACTGCGTGTGCTTAGTGACATGTGATTGATAATGAATTCAGTTTGAGGAACAATTACATTGAGTTCATGTGTCCTTTTGTATTCAGAACTGCGGTTCCATTTAACTGAAAAGCCATTAGGGATGACTCAGCCAGTGAATACACTGCGTTTCGGACCACTGAGATTTGTTTATTTTATTGTTTAAAAATAAACATTGTGACTGGATGGATATGGAAGGATTGGATAAATTTCAACTTATTTTGAGCAGCTAACATTTTTCTGCACCCAAACATTTAACTGGGATGAACTGTGACTGCACTCCAGACTTTGGGTTTAAATAATGAACTCTTGCTTACATCCTGGGAGCAGGGTGCATGTTTTGATGCTTTAAATGAAGGGGACATTTTATACTCATTCCTGCCTCGCTCTGCTGTACTGGCTGATGGCTGGTCTGATCTTAAGCTCAGTAGGACAGAAATAACCTTTGCTTATTTCAAATCATGAACACATAATAATGGAAGCTCTCAGAAGGATGAATATGAAGATGAGAAAGGGACACAGTGTTTTCCATCATTCCTGGTTCAACTGCCACATGATGTCAGGTCTGATTTGAATCTCCGCCTCTTTTCTCCACAGGAAAAACTGACCTTTGTTGTTGCCTCTGAAGCCATTGTTTGATCTATTCACTGAACCTCTACTGTACAGTTGGCTCACTCCAAAGGCTACATGGACAATAATTTTTGCTCTGTGCTTGATATCTGTTGGTATTTACCTTGGTCACATTTAAGTAGTTCATCTGGGTGATCTGATAAAGATCATGATGTGTAAATTAGTAAATGGATAATTGAGTTACTAGTAATGGTATTATTAGTAATCCTAAAGGCTCTGTTTAAATGCAATCTATAATGTTAACCCATCCGTCAATGCACAGATGCCACTGGATACCCTGGATGTAACAGGGACTGATCATCATATACAGCAAGTACTTTAACATCCAATACAACACCGGCCTTTCCCGTTCTAAAGGTTTCATACACAGTGTTATCTGGTGTGCATTCCCATTTGAAGCACTTTTGTTCAACGCCAAGCCCTCAAGCAAACTGACAGTCCTCACAGAAGAACTGCTGTCTTGCTAACTATTAGAGGTTGACCAATTAAGCTCTTTGCTCTTTCCATCTTGAAGTTACAGCTATCAATCAACCTTTAAAAATGCACTGAGCTGTTTATTTTGAGATTTAGCAACGACATTTCTCTTAAAAGATCTGTCTCACAAAGCAGGAAAAGTGCTTTAATGTGATCCACTTTTAACCAAGGCAGATCACTATGGTAACCACAAATAAGGCAGCAGCACCAGGTCTATGTTCATACTGCTTAACATGGTCACCTCCTCACCAATCCTCACATGAACCAAATAATTTGAAGATAACAGTACAATCAAATTACATAACCTGATATTTCCAGTAGCGGATAACATGTGTGCAGGATTAAAACACTACATAACAATAATGTTTCTTTCAGTGACTGATATATTTCATCAGACATAATAAATGTTTGAGGGAAGTTAACGCACCTTGTCCCCAATCTGGCAATAAAATTGGTTTCAATAATAAATGAAGTATAGTGAAGTTTGCTGAAAGTCTTTAGAGGAATTCTCAAAGTGACTGGTGTGGATCCATATATTAGCAAAGTGAAAAGCTGACTGGATAACATTAAAATATTCAGAGGGGGGAAACTTATAAATATATAGAATTAATGAAAAGTTAATTCACTGTGAATTCATCACTAAGCAGGAGTGAGACTGCAAGCACAATTTCCATTTCAGTGGATTTACAGTTAGTCTTAACATAATGTTTTGAAACGCGTCAAGATGAAAGTTTGTGGAATTTGATAGACAGTTTATTTTCCATGTGTGAGTAACACAGCTGCATTATTTGACTTGTGTTGTCACTTAAAAGCAATGCAGCAAGCTGTAAACCCAAATTTGTCACACAAACCAAGGGCTTATAAGCCAGCATACAAAAAGCAGTATTATCTTTCATTAGCTGTTTCATTATCTGATAATTTACCTACGGTAATTTTATCCTTATTATTAATGTTATTTGGTCTGACATTTCAGCTAGTATTCACACTATTTTCAACAGCTAGTTGCTTATTTTGACTGCTGGTTGGTGTTTGTGTTACCCAAACGTTTTTGGTGAATACACATCCCTTGTGCACCTTGAAACATGGGTGTTTAGAGATAGAACAGCAATCAGTTGGAAAGGACTACACATTGTGCATTTAATCATTAGCTCTTATTAAACTCTGGCTCTCTTCTATGGTACGTCTTTCGTCCTGTTTTCCTCCCCTCACCCCCATCCAGTTGTGGCAGACGGCTGCTCCTCCCTGAGCCTGGTTCTGCCGAAGGTTTCTTCCTGTTGAAAGGGAGTTTCACCTTCCTGCTGTCGCCAAGTACTTGCTCACAGTCTGATCATTGGGATTGTTCTTTATAAATTGTAGGGTCCTTATCTTAAAATATAAAGCAACTTGATATGACTGTTGTTGTGATTTGGTACTACATAAATTAAACTTAATTGAATTGAACTGAAAAGCTAAACAAATTGCTACAATAGGGTAAAATTTCCATAGAGGTGTACGGAAGCCCAGAGTTAAAGGAAAACTCCTTAACTCCAGAAGCTCCTTACCTAGGACTCCTCCTGACCGTAGGACTTTAATAATTAGCAATATTATTTACAACCGTTACTACTTTTTTTGTAGACCACTAACTGTTGGTAATCTAGTCATCTTTTCCACTGTTCCATTCCTCTTTACTTAACAGAAAAAAATAGGAAACATCATAGTTTTGGATAACAAATGAAGTTCATCTTGTAGTCCATAGATTTTCTTTAAAGTTCCAGAAAAACCTAATGGCTACAGAATGCTATCACTCTTCATATCGCCTGGTTTCATGCTGGGCACAAACATTATGAGATAACTCCATGTTTTGTTACATAATCTTACATTTTTTACATAATTCTTACATTTTAACAAATTTCCCACCTGTGGGACTAATAAAGGTCATCTTATCTTATTTTACAAGCCAGGCCTATGATATCGCCTGGAGAAACTACAACATGATTAGATCGTATCTCTACAGTACTAGCTCTGCCTGGCTGACTTGTTGACTTACTGAATGACAACAGAGCTTACACATTTCCAGCTAACAACTGATTATTACTGTCAATGCTACACTGTAAAACGATTTATATATGTAGTCAAGGTTTGACAAGCTCTACAATGATATTGTTTGCTTGGTTTAGTGGAAAAGCCTAGAAAAGCCTATTGCCTTACAAATGATGCAAAAATGTTAACTATACCTACAGTGGGGCAAAAAAGTATTTAGTCAGCCACCGATTGTGCAAGTTCCCCCACTTAAAATGATGACAGAGGTCAGTAATTTGCACCAGAGGTACACTTCAACTGTGAGAGACAGAATGTGAAAAAAAAATCCATGAATCCACATGGTAGGATTTGTAAAGAATTTATTCGTAAATTAGGGTGGAAAATAAGTATTTGGTCACCTCAAACAAGGAAAATCTCTGGCTCCCACAGACCTGTAACGTCTTCTGTAAGAAGCTTTTCTGTCCCCCACTCGTTACCTGTATGAATGGCACCTGTTTGAACTCATCATCTGTATAAAAGACACCTGTCTACAGCCTCAAACAGTCAGACTCCAAACTCCGCCATGGCCAAGACCAAAGAGCTTTCGAAGGACACCAGGAAAAGTATTGTAGACCTGCACCAGACTGGGAAGAGTGAATCTACAATAGGCAAGCAGCTTGGTGTGAAAAAAATCAACTGTGGGAGCAATCATCAGAAAATGGAAGACATACAAGACCACTGATAATCTCCCTCGATCTGGGGCTCCACGCAAGATCTCATCCCGTGGGGTCAAAATGATCATGAGAACGGTGAGCAAAGATCCCAGAACCACACGGGGGGACCTGGTGAATGACCTGCAGAGAGCTGGGACCAAAGTAACAAAGGTCACCATCAGTAACACACTACAACGGCAGGGAATCAAATCCCGCAGTGCCAGACGTGTTCCGCTGCTGAAGCCAGTGCATGTCCAGGCCCGTCTGAAGTTTGCCAGAGAGCACATGGATGATACAGCAGAGGATTGGGAGAATGTCATGTGGTCAGATGAAACCAAAGTAGAACTTTTTGGTATAAACTCAACTCGTCGTGTTTGGAGGAAGAAGAATACTGAGTTGCATCCCAAGAACACCATACCTACTGTGAAGCATGGGGATGGAAACATCATGCTATGGGGCTGTTTTTCTGCCAAGGGGACAGGACGACTGATCCGTGTTAAGGACAGAATGAATGGGGCCATGTATCGTGAGATTTTGAGCCAAAACCTCCTTCCATCAGTGAGAACTTTGAAGATGAAACGAGGCTGGGTCTTCCAACATGACAATGATCCAAAACACACCGCCCGGGCAACAAAGGAGTGGCTTCGTAAGAAGCATTTGAAAGTCCTGGAGTGGCCTAGCCAGTCTCCAGACCTCAACCCCATAGAAAATCTGTGGCGGGAGTTGAAAGTCCGTGTTGCTCGGCGACAGCCCCAAAACATCACTGCTCTTGAGAAGATCTGCATGGAGGAATGGGCCAAAATACCAGCTACTGTGTGTGCAAACCTGGTAAAGACCTATAGTAAACGTTTGACCTCTGTTATTGCCAACAAAGGTTATGTTACAAAGTATTGAGTTGTATTTTTGTTATTGACCAAATACTTATTTTCCACCCTAATTTACGAATAAATTCCTTACAAATCCTACCATGTGGATTCATGGATTTTTTTTTCACATTCTGTCTCTCACAGTTGAAGTGTACCTCTGGTGCAAATTACTGACCTCTGTCATCATTTTAAGTGGGGGAACTTGCACAATCGGTGGCTGACTAAATACTTTTTTGCCCCACTGTAGCTGGGTGCCTGCTGACTTCCGGGCTACTTGGTTGATCCCTTTGAGAGGGATTGGATGTAATCCCACCAATCCCTGAGGCAGAAATTATGGCATCATCATCATTACAACGCTCATGCATTAAAACATCTCTGATAATCCATCTAGCTTCTGTGCCAGCAGTCTCAGGCAAAAAATGGCCTTACGTTTTTTACATTTAGTATCTCTGTGATTCAAACATTCAAGGAGTCAAAGGAGTTGAACTGACATGCCTTTTTCATTTATATATTCATGATCTGGAATTTTCATGCACCTGGTCTGGAATCTGGATGTTCTCCTGATTTGCTACTCTGCGGTTACTTGGACTGTGTAGTTCTCTGCACTCTCACCTACAAAAATTACTTCCTGTTTGCAAAGATTTAGAATATCTGAGCTCAGTTTTAATCTGAACTCATCACATATACACTCTTCAGGTCTCTTAGGCTACGTTCACACTGCAGGTCTTAATGCTCAATTCCGATTTTTTTGATCAAATCCGATTTTTTTGTCTGCTCGTTCACACTACAAATAAAATGCGACAGCAAACGCGCTCTAGTGTGAACGCTCAAAGCGGCCCGCATGCGCAAAAGAAGATGTCACACACAACGCGCTCTGTTTAGACCCAGAGCAAACAGTATTGTTTGACTGATGGCCGTTAATATAAAGACTTCGGACTTTACGTTTCCCAATTTTTGCTTTAAGTTATTTTGTTATTTACATAATAATGTAAATAACCTAATAATGATCCTTATTGCTGTTTAAGAGAGGAGCGGTGCTTCCAAGGATAGCTGCAGATTTCTGTCAGAATCTGCAGATTATACAGTACAAATAAAATGTTTACGTTGTCTTCCCAACAGTTTAGAATAGAATAGAATAGAATAGAATAGCCTTTATTGTCATTGTACAGAGTACAACGAAATTGGAGTGCCACTCCCTTGGTGCAAGTTTCAATAATAAATATAAATGTAAAATATAAAAAGTACAAAAAAAACAATCGTAAGTACTCAAACAATAGTATGTACAATAGTATGTTTCACTGACATCTACACTGGATGGCCAGGAAGCGTTCGCGATGTCTTCTCTGGCGCTGATAATTGGCTTCAGTCTTGTGTCGGTGACGTAAAAGGCGGATTTAATGCGACATGACCGTTCAAACAGCAGTCGCTTTCTAAAACATCAGATATGTATCGGATTCAGCACCACATACGAAAGTGACCCAGATCGGATTTGAAAATATCGGATTTGCGCCGTTCACACTGTCATACCATGATCGGATGTGGGTCGCATAGGGTCAAAAAAATCGGATTTGATGCGCTTTCGCCTGCAGTGTGAACGTAGCCTTACTGTCAAATTTGAGGTGACTGGCTATCCTTTTAGCATCATTTATTTTTTAGCATGCATAGTTAACACTTTGAATGGGTTTGTTTTAGCCCAAATAGAGTTCTTTTTCTAAACCTAAGTAAGCAGTGTTGGTGCCTAAAGCTAAGAAGTGAGAAGAGATAAAAACTGCAGTCTCCTGGTCCTGTTTTTAGCATTTGCCTTTGGCATCCAATAATACCATCATCAAAGGATATCTTACGCCTATGTGTGAGACACCAGGGGCTGTGAGACACCAGGGGCTTTGACAAAACAGCCAAACATGACACCATTGGAATGAGAACAGTTTAACTAATAAGCCACTGGAAGTTTTGGTCGTTTTGGATACAAATATTGTACTCGGCCTGTTCTCACAATTCAGTGAGTTGGACATTTTAAGTCATTTCAGATTAAATGACAGTCTTTGCTCATTGTCATAAACTTAATCCTAAAGTATGTCAGTTAGAATATTTGGGGGGTTCTCCTGATTGCCAAGAACAATTTTGATAATCATTCTTCCAAGTCTTAGTAATAAGAAATCACATGCTGTAGTTAAGGGTCAGCTTTAGGGCTATTTAGATCTCGGGGATTACATTTTTAGACTACGACTACATACAAGAGTGGCTGTGACTCAGGAGGTAGAACAGGCCATCTAATTGGAAGGTTGGTAGTTTGATGCCTGGCTGCTCCAGTCTGCATGCCAAAGTGTCCTTGGTCAAGATACTGAAACCCAAGTGGCCTGTCCCTAATACACTGATCAGAGTGTTAGATAGAAAGCACTTAGACACCAAAAAAGTGCTTGTGTGAATAAGGTGTATAAGGCACTTGGAGTGCTCAAGTAGAGTAGAAAAGCGCTCTCTAAGAACCAGTCCATTTATTATATGTTAATACTGGCAAATGTGACTTTGCTTAATTACCTCTTTAACTCAGAACACAGAAAAGAAAGATCCATCAACCTCTTTTAAGTCAAATACAATATCACAATATTAAAATACCTGAACGATATTATATACAATAATTTTAAGATGATAATGCGGAGCAGTGACATTGTAGTATGAGTTTGTTGTTGTTATAATCAGCAACAAAATGACAATAAAGTGATATGAGAAACCTCTGGAAATGAGTTGGTGGCCATGGTGACTATCAATCAAATGGCAAAGTCTTTTCCCCTTTTTAAACATTACGATTTTCTGCATCTTCACAATCTATAGAGCAAATAAATAACTGATCAAACAGAAACAGCGATCTGTTTTTAATGAAATGTCAGTTATAAACAAACACACAACAACTTTGAAATACAGTGTCAGATGAGTCTGACTGGTGTAATGAGAGTACATTATTTCAGATGTCTGTCTCCCCAAACACACTGAGCATGTCAAAGTGACATATGCTCTGTACCGTGTACCAGGCTACAGATGATGCCCACTTTATGTAACGGGGCAGCCACGTTCTTCGGCTTTAGAGATTTTACTCAGCATTGCATCATGTAGCTTCTTTGGCTCCAGCTATCACACACAGAGCAGATATGCACCGTTTACTTGAACCTTCAATCCATTTCTACTTTGAGTGCAGAATGGAGACAACCATTTTCCCATAGTATTCCCACAGACAGTCTACAGTCCTGTAGCTCAATGCGGTTCACATGTGAGATAGAGAAAAGGCAGAAAGAGCCCTAGAGGAGAAAAAATGAGCATAGACGAAACAATGCGCTCTAATCCACACACACACAGCATGCAGAGTGTGTCTGTGCGTGTAAGTGTGTATGTGTCTCGACTGGGGGGGTACTATGTATAAAAATCAGATACTCTTCTATTCTTTATATAACAAGGCCTTCGCTGTACTGGAGATGCATCTGTTTCACTATAGAGATAAACATCATGTAAAACCTACTACGGTCCCATGTAGGAATATTGTAATGACAGAGGTGCTGGCTAACTGCACTGAGACCACTACAATTACTCTTGGCTTACTAATGAGGAGCCAAAGCAGGACTATCGGAGGAATCTGTTTTGTAGTGATTTTTCAGCAGGAGGGGTGTATCATCCCGACTCTGCGGCACCACCATAACAAAGAGACAAGAATCCACGGACCTCTGCATGAGACACTGAACCCCCCTCACCCCCCGCCACCCCGACTCTTTCTCCTCCTCACACGCCCACCATCCTCTCCCCATTGGGATGGGAAACACCGCGCACAGCGATGTCTCCGACTATGATTCCGCCATATCATAAGCTAAATATAGGCCTGCATCCGTGCCACTGCAGCCTGCAGACCTGAATATAAATATGGCACCAATTACATTTCATTTATAAAGGCCCACGCGAGGCTGGCGCATCGCCAGGATGCAGAGAAAACGCGATGACACGTCCCGAATCACGTTAAAACAGTGAAACTCACCGTGTGGATGCGTCCCGAGTCTCTCGCTGAACGTGTGTGTTTGACAGTAAGAGTGTGTGATGGGGAAAATCTCTCCACCTTTCGGTGCTTGCAGAGCAAACTGGTGCCAGGACTGAGACGCAAGCCACGCCCCTTCCCCCGAACAGCTCGACCAATCAGGAGCCTGGAGCGTCAAGCGAGGAGTCTTCAGAGTCTGCATGCGGGAGGGGAAGCTGCCGCCTTTACGGACCGCCGGTGACAGCGCTATTTGTTTTGGCTTGATTATTTAGAGATTTAATCGTACATCTCAGGGGGAGCGTGTTAATATGAAAACACGTACAGTGGGTGACAAATTAGAGAAAAATATGCAACCGTTGGTCTCCACATTGAGGGGCTCTGGTTGCTGTTTTATGTGTGAGGGCATTTTGCTTCTCTCCTTCTGGGAAAGGGACGATAAAAAGTTGTTCTGGGAGAATATTTTTGTCCTGTAATTTCTAACGTGATGAAAGAAGTCTCTTAAGTAAGCTACTTGCTCAATATGCATTTTTTTTCTTCAACAAGATGTATTTTTCAATCCCAAATATGAAAATGAATTATAATTTCATACAACTAAATCTTGTGTTATAAATGTAATTATCCTTGACATTAAGAGACATACACAGCAACCAGAGACTGTATATAAAAAATGGACATTTGGTTTCTGAAATTCTCAATTTAAAGTCTAATATTAGTGCTATAAGTGACCATAATGAAGAATAAAAATATTTAATATTCACTCATTAAAACTGAACCACAAACCTTCTGCATGGGCTGAACCATGCAGTAAGTCATATTATTTCTCAGACAACCCCATTAACAAAGAGGGCTAGTTCACTTTGTAGCTAGTGTTGGTTGCTAGTGGACATTCTAGACTCAGGTTACCCAGGTACATGGGATATTCTGTGATAAAATGTTTGAAATTATCTTTTTGATCTGCAGTTTCCATCAGCTTTGCCTGCCTTGTGTCCTTTAACTTTTAATATTTTCACATTTGTTAAGATGATTGTGTGAGCTGCTAGCGAACCAGAGGACTGAGTGGCTGCTGGGGGACACAGAGGTTTCTATAGGATTATCTAGGATTATGCCTTCCATTTGATTCAGTGCAGTTTGTTTGTAATCTCCAAATAACACATATTGTTTACAATACACAAGCACAAAAATGGTCAACAAGCAAAGTATCAAAGTAACAAAGTTCCTATAGAACTCTCCTTGCAGAAAGTAATTGTGTATTTCCACCAGTCTAACTCAATTCAGACACTAATAATCATGTCCAATCTTTGTATATGATTGATAACAACATGTACCTAACTGATCCCCTAAGCCAGGATTTGTTAGCGCCTATTGTTGACTGTTCTTATGAATATATTCATCACAGTTGGCGGCACCATTCATCTGACACCAATCACTATCTATTACTTACTTCATAATCTCATCTATTGTTATGAAATGATGAAATAAAATAAATGAAATGAAGAACTTGATATGTTCATTAATAAAAGTAGCTGCTGTAATCGGCATATTCTTGCTTCAGTCAGTTCCAGAATTGCCAGTAATTTTTGTTTGGTGGCATAGCTCCAGATTCACATGTTGAAAGCCAGAGAGCTATAGCAAGACCCAGCACAAAACAGAGCAGGTATCAGTGACAACAGATATGTTACACTGATTAAGTCAGAAACAGTATGGCAAGTGATGTTGGGGGTAGAGGTGGGTTGCAAAGAACTTTTTTATCCATTTGGAGACACACATTTTTTTTTATCCCCAAAAGAGCTGAGAGAAACGTTTATAATAGCAGTTCTTTCATTATTCATTGTTGATTCAAAAATAACATCATTACACATAAAATACTGATTAGTATCGTATCAATAATACATGTGCCAGTTTGATCTGTTCTTGTATTAATAAAACAAAAAAACAAATTTTATTTGTTCAAATAAAATTTTGAGTGATTATCAGGAGGGCATCCTTGAAAAAGTAAAAAGTTCTAGCTTTAAACCTGTTCTGAACTCATCCATTTCTGTTTTCCTTTCTCGACTGTAGTTACTCCTGATGGGTCAAACCAGGGGGCATGGCCTCAAGGTTCTTGCAGAATAGAGGAGTGGTTTCTTCTCATTCACAGCCTCTCCTCCTATTACCCTCCCTTTTCCTCTTCTGCTCTGATGAAGTGTTATGTAATGTCCCTGTCTATGTGCATCATCCCCCCTCCTCTCTTTCTATCATCAGCATCTCTGGTCCTGCCTTACCGAAACTCAATCTGTCACACCATCTATCCGCTGAAGTCTCTCTCTTTCCTTTCTGCTGTATCATTCTTCCATCTCACTTCTTTTTGCACAGTTTTATTCATTTTGTCCCATTCCTAAAATCCTCTCATTAAAAAGTAAAAGACATGACAAGACATTTAAAGTTGCTCTTCCTGTCACTGTGCAACGAGCCCTTCTCTTACACATCATCAGAATTCAAATATCATAAAAGCTTTTATTTAATGAATTTGTTAAGTAACTATTCAGTTGGAGTTCCTGCAGTTTAATAACAAGTACTGTTATCTAGTTACTCTAAATTGAAGGTCCTCCTTTGAGGTCTAAGTCGCCATCAATGACAACCAATCTTTGCAGCTGAAATATGAAGCCAGTGCCAATGCAGCAAAAACTTCAGTTTCTCCAGGTGCCACTTGAGGCTGGCTCCAAGGGTTGGTCTGCGATCATAGGCTGCCATGATACAATACTCTTTGAAAAGCATATTTGTAGCCGGGTACACTCGAAAAGTTTCATCTTTCATATTAGTTCAGTTTTAAGGTGATTTTCTTTATATTTCCTCCACCTCTACACAATAAGCTGTACATATTGAGCCACAGTTGCTCACAGTCACTTGAAGTAAAAAGCACTTTGAGCGCTCAGTTGGAGTAGAAAACTGCTATATAAATACCAGTCCATGTACCATGCATCATCCAGGGGTGTGAGCACAGTGACCCAGTGCTCCAGCAACATAAGTCTGTGCGTCTCTGCCTCGTGTCCACACAGTTTATGGTATACAGCTCTCTAACGTAGCTACTTGATGTTAGCAGATAAAAGGCAGCTTCTGATTGCAACACACCAACACAGCACTGACAAAGATCTCTGTCTAATTAAATGAGTAATTTTGGGTTGATTCCCAGATGATTAAACATGCAAGTATTTTGCTGGTAATAACTGAAATGAGTAAAGAAAATCAACAGCCTATTTATGCAAGATAATTCATAATTTTATTGGGGGGGGGGGGGGGGGGGATGCAAGACAATAATAATAATATCAACTGATTCATTATCAAAATAAATACATGCAATGCTTTTAAAAACCACCACACTTCACTCACTTACAATGCTCCTTATACATGGAATAATTCAATAATAGATTCTATTCAGAAATAGAATCTGTAAAAACAACATATCTCTATGGTAGTCTTGTCATAAACTGACACCTTGTGCAGGATGTACCCCATCTCTCACTCTGTCGTGAACAATGTAATATATTGATGCTTCTGTTCATGTATTTAGAATATGATTGTAAAGTTCCATGTAGACGAAGTTTGGCTTGAAAACTAGCTCCTTTTTCCACATACAGGCATATGTCCTGGTTATTGGTGCTCAACTACTGATCATTTTAATACAGATGCAGAAGATAATCATACAAAAGGAGTTCAGCATAAAATCTGCTATCAAATCCTGCATAACAAACAAACAAAAAGTCGGTGGCCACCTCTGAATATGAGGGCCCATGCAGGATTTAGGCAACACAGACCAGTTGTTGGAGCTGCAATCAGTCTTTTTTTCAGTTTGCACCAATCTGGAGGGGTTTGACTTTTTAACCATCTGATGACCTAAATAAAGAGTGAACCCCTGCAGTGCTGAGGCTTAACTTAGGGATTGACACACTAATTCTGTGGATATACCATGTACACTCTGGCTCACGCATAAAATCACTTTTATATGAAGGCTTAAACAAAACACAGTGGACACATGGAAGCATTCTCTCTATCTATGGATAATGATAAGTAATATGTCATGAAAATGGCACATTTGCTGTTTTTGGAGCATTATATAAAAACATTTGAAGGTTATTATAGGAGAGCTGGTTTGATTATTGGCAGCATTGAAAGGGTCTGGGTTGTGTAGGAAGGAGATTTAGAAAAGAGAAAGGATTTGGGGCGAGGCTACACAGGGGGTGTCTGGGTTAAAGGGGGTGAGGGAAGTGAAGACTGTAAAGCATGGGTGAGGAACAGGGAGGCAAATAGGTAAATACAAGATGTGGTTGGTTATGGCTCACTGTAGGTTTTTATTTTGACTGCAGCTGATCCTTGACATTAGTCTTGTGCTTTCTCTGATATTTCTGTCCGTTCTGTAAAAATTTTATGGTCCAAAGTTTAGATATACATAATGATTGCTGTGAAATTGTAAGCTTTTTTAAGTATGCCCCAAATTACAGATACTGATTCGATTCTGCTCTATGGTAAGAATGACCAGTGAAAATTTTAGGCTTTTATCTTTAGTTTCTGAGATATTCATGCTCAGTCATTGATTTTTATTTTATTATTTTTTATTAATCAAAAGTTTAAGATCACATGTGTTTAACAGGCCAAAACTGTGCAGATATGTGGATTTATTGTTATTTTCTGTCAGGTAGTCACACTGTCATGACATTCTGATGGCAAAAGCAAAAAAAAGTTCCCTTTTTGAACATGGTCGGGTTGTTGAACTGCATAAGCAGGGTTTCTCTCAGCACGGCATCGCTGCTGAGGTGGGACACAGTAAGACAGTCATTTGGAATTTCTTAAATGATCCTGAGGGTTATGGAACAAAAAAGTCAAGTGGAAGACCCCAAATAATTTCACCAGCACTGAGTTGGAGGATCCAATTGGGTATCCATTAAGACTCTGGATAATCCTTGACCCAAATTAAGGCCATTACTGGTGCCGACTGCAGCCCCATAACCATCAGACGGCATCTGAGACTAAAGGACTTCAAAATCAAAGAACGTCTTCAAAGGCCTCGTCTCCTTGAACGCCACAGAGCTGACTGTTCTGTTCTCTTTGCATGAGAGCACCAAACATGGGACACTGAAAGGTGGAAGAAAGTTTTATTCTCTGATGAGAAAAAATATAACCTTGATGGCCCTGATGGTTTCCAACGTTGCTGTCATGACAAGCAGATCCCACCTGAGATGTTTTCTATGCGCCACAGTGGAGGGAGTGCCGTAATGTTCTGGGGTGCTTTTTCCTTCAGCGGAACAATGAAACTTCAGGAGGTGATCCTTTCAAATCAAATCAAATCACTTTTATTGTCACATCACATGTGCAGGCACACAGGCACAGCACATGCGAGTGAAATTCTTGTGTGCGAGCCCCACAAGCAACAGAGGTGTGCAAACACAACAACACAAACGAGCAAAATACAAGAATGGCCAACCTGAAACTAATAAATATATGTACAATATATAATAGTGTATGCATTTCTGGATGTGTATACTAAATATTTTCCTACGTGTGTGTGTGTGTGTGTGTGTGTGTGTGTGTGTGTGTGTGTGTGTGTGTGTGTGTGTATACACATTTTTACAAATTAAATAGTAAAAAAAATAAAAAAAATAAATTAATAATAATAATAATAATAATAATAATAATAATAATAATAATAATAATAAAATATATAAAATATACAGAGTTGAATATGTGCAAAACAAGTGGCATTTATATACAGTGTGGAGTGCATAATGTTGAAGTTCCAGTAGTGAAGCTGAGGTGTCTATGACGTGTTCAGCAGTCTGATGGCCTGATGGAAAAAGCTGTCTCTCAGTCTGCTGGTACGGGACCGGATGCTGCAGAACCTCCTTCCTGATGGAAGCAGTCTGAACAGTTTATGGCTGGGGTGACTGGAGTCCTTGATGATCCTCCCCGCTTTCCTCAGGCACCGCTTCCTGTAGATGTCTTGGAGGGAGGGAAGCTCACCTCCAATTATCCGTTCAGAGCACCGCACTACTCGCTGGAGAGCTTTGCAGTTGTAGGCGGTGCTGTTGCCATACCAGGTGGTGATGCATCCAGTGAGGATGCTCTCAATGGCACAGTGATAGAAGGTCCTGAGGATGCGGGGGCTCATGCCGAATCTTTTCAGTCTCCTGAGAAAGAAGAGGCGCTGCTGCGCCTTCTTCACTGTTTGGACCACCCTGCGTGTTTCCCTGGGGATGGATGGCAAGGGATGTTTACAAAAACGGACAACAGTTCCAGACTTTAGATACCCTTCATGCGGCTGTCTTCACCACTTGGAGAAATGTTCCCATTCACCTCATGGAATCTCTTGCATCAAGCATGCCGCAACAATTTTTTAAAGCGATCAATAGAAACGGTGGAGCTACTCATTACTGAGTTCATGTTTGGAACTTTTGTTTTGGGGGTTCACAGGGTTTCTTTTGGAGGTGTGATCCTAAACTTTTGATCAGCTGTAAAACAGCCTGTTTCAGTTTAAGTGTTGTTTTTAATAAATTACATGCTCCAAAAAATGTTATATCTCACTCCCATTTCTTCTTGTTGCATCTTGAAGCTCTGCCCTGTTAAGATCCAACCATGCAAAACATGATTTTCTTTGCCATTTTTCAAGTGGTTTTAAACTTTTGATCGGTACTGTAAGAAGTAAAAATTTCACAGCAAACATTATATGTGCAACCTTTGGATCATACATTTTTAGCCAAGCTGGAGCTACCAGACTAGACAACTGAAAATTTAAAAACTTTGGTGATTTGAGATGGGACAACATAAAACACCTACAACAACTCATAATATCAGAAATAATCTCATTTGGAATTTTTTTTTTCCAAAACTCAGATTGCTACTGAGTACTGAGATCAAAAACTATATACGAAATATTTGGGATTCACTAAGTTTCATTTTTCTGATTGAAATACAACCTCCATTCATCTATTTTCTTTTGCTCATCCAATTCAAGCTTGAGATGGGGGTCTGGAGCTTGTGCCAGCTCTCATGGAGTACACTCTAGGGAGCAACAGGCCTAACAAAATGAGAATCTCCAGTTCACCCAGTGGTTCCCAAACTTTTTTTGATGGGCCAACTTTTTTTTACAATTAAAAATTAGCAGAACAGCAGTGGGACAAAGTATCTTCTTGGTAAATCCCGCACTTGATGGCGACTTGTACTATTGGCTTGAAGTTGGCTTCTAGGGTTTTCTTCCATGTCCCCATCGAATTCCTAATGAAAGCTCTTAGGCTCTTGTTGATCTTGTATGGTTCTAGCTGTTCCTGGATCGATGTGTAGGGCGTTGAATCACAGGCTTTCTTGTAATCAATCCAGGTAGTTCACAGGAGAGTCATTTTGGTCTCACAGTCTTGAGTGACTGCTCTATCAGAAGGAGGTGTTTTGCCCCTTTGGTGTTCCTGCCTGTTCCTTTCTGGGCCCCACTCATGTATGGAGCCTGTTCATCTTAGCTGATATTATACCTAACTGGAGCTTTCATGTTGTGCTGAGGTTGTTGGCCAATAGTTGGATGAGACTGGTCCCTTCTGGGGGACAGGTGCCCAGGTGCTCATGGAGTGCAGTTAGCTTCTTTAGTCAGTACGTGTGAACTGTGTCAGGACCTGCTGCTGTCCAATTCTTAAATCTTGAGAACCTCATACGGACCTTATTAATCTTGGTTACGTCTGGATCGGCATAACTTTAGACTTGAGTAATTACTTGAGTGAGGTGAGGGAGGATAATGGACAGGGGCCTCTGTCATGCCTACAGTTTATTCAACTCTTGGCTTTTCTGTGTGCACCACAGGGCCAGCTGCGGAACCCCACATATGTATGCATTGTCTGTAACTGTCAGTCATCTGCAAAATTTACGATTTTGACAGATGGGTCTTTTGAGGTGTAGATCAGCTCTGAACCCCTTTTTGCTTACAAGAGTGATGAACAGGTTGACAAATGAGGTCAGATAGATGTTTCTGTGGACTATGATGTTTGTAGACAATGTTGTGATCAATTATGAGAGTAGGGAGCAGGTGGAAAAGAAACTGGTGAGGTAGAGGAATGCTCTGGAGAGAAGAGGAATAATAATAATGGATTGGATTTATATAGTGCTTTTCAAGGCACCCAAAGCGCTTTACAATGCCACTATTCATTCACTCTCACATTCACACACTGGAGGAGGCAAGCTACAGTTGTAGCCACAGCTGCCCTGGGGCAGACTGACAGAAGCGAGGCTGCCATATCGCGCCATCGGCCCCTCTGGCCCACACCTGTAGGCGGCAGGGTAAAGTGTCTTACCCAAGGACACAACGACCAGGACAGAGAGCCCAGGGATCGAACCGGCGACCTTCCGGTTACAGATACGCTTCCCAACCCCCTGAGCCACGGTCGCCGAGTGAAGGCAGAATACATGTGTGTGAATGAGAGGGAGAGAGGTGGAAACGTGCAAGTAGAGATAGTGAAAGTAGATGAGTTTAAATACTTGGGGTCAATCATCCTAAGCACCGGAAAGTGGACAAGACAGATGAAGAAGAGAATGCAAAGTGGAGTAGGTAGAGACAAGTGTCAGAGCAATTTGTGACAGAAAGATAGCTGCAGGAGTTTACAAGATGGTAGTGAGACCTGCTATGATGTATGGTTTGGACACAGTGGTACTAACAAAAGGAGACTACTGAGGTGAAGGTGACAAAGCTGAAGATGTTAGGATTTTCATTGGAAGTCACCAGGATGGAAAATTGAAATGGGAGTCGTTTGGAAATAGAAGTAGAGAGACAAGACTGAGATGGTTTGGACCTTTGAGGAGGAGAGATAGTGGATATACAGTGGTCCCTCCCTATAACGAGGTTCACCTTTCGTGGCCTCGCTGTTTCGCGGATTTTTTTGTGCAATTTTGCATTTTTTTGTTTTTCAGTGCATTGTGTTCTGTGTCCTAATTGGCTGCAGATCAATCAGTCTCCTCCGTGCAGTGTCTCCTGTACAGTACAGTGCGTTCAGCTTGTCAAACTTACATAAATCTTCAATTGCCATGTTATGGCCCTGGCCGGCTGGATATTTGTTCTGTGGTATGTCTTTAAAGAGCTGGCGGCGGCTGATTGGTATGCCGTTACTTTTGTGCCACTATTCTAAGCGCACGTAAAAAAAAAAATGAGTGCATGTAAAAAGAAATTGCAGGTGCAAGTGTTGCATATTGAGGAGAAATTTATTTTGAGCAAAGAAAAGCTAAATTTGAGTGAACAAAATTCATTGCTGCGTGCAAAAACTGTATTTCAGTGTTTGCTATTATCGACACACACACACACACACACACACACACACACACACACACACACACAATAGCAGCCCCTCTCGCTCTGTTTTTGCATTTGCGCTTGCTCGCAATGTGTTGCTTGCGCTCTCAACATTTCTGCCCGTGCGCGCTCAACTCTTTCTGTACACCGTTATATTTGTGCCACAAAATCAGCCAATCACAGACTTGGATGCAAAAAAATCTGATCGGCTGTTTTGGTCTCCAATCAGCTCGAAATGGTGAAATGCAATATCCCAGAATCCATTTCGTCCAAAACTCAAACAGGCACTGTCACTACCCGATCCGTACCCCGCATGCGCGAAAGGTGTCTACTTCCGGTCGAAGCGTTTTACGATAGTTACGGGTCACAGTATCTGTTGAGATGTTAAGAATAATAAGTATATCTTAAAATGTTTCCGATAATGAAACATTTAATATAATGTAGACAAAAACAAAAAAATAAAAAGATAGTGACGGATCAGTACTCACCGATCCTTACTGAGCATGTCAAGACAAGCTCCTATGTCAACTTTTCAACTGCAACCACTCAGACATGTGGGCATATTGGGGCCGGTCATGAAGTTGATGCATTTTTTTCTATTGTTCCAGTTCAAATTAAGAGCCAAAAGGGCAATAAAATTCTGCAAACCTACGCATTTCTGAATCCTGGAAGTTCAGGTACATTCTGCACAGAAACCCTGGCAAAAAGACTGAATCTAAAGGGTAAAAAGACCAATATCCTTTCGAGAACAATGAGTCAAAATAGGATCGTTAGTGCACAAGTGTCTGGTTTGGGAGCCAATGATTTCATGGCGTTGCCAGATGTTTTGACTCAAAAGACCATGCCATTTTCTACGTTGAATAATAATATGTTAAACTTCACAACATTGATGCAGATGTGGAGCTACTGGTGCTTCCAACGTTTTAGAGCCATGGAAGGTGATAAACAGTGTGGAAGGTGGACCTTATGCTGTAGAAACCAAAGTTGGCTGGGTCATAAATGGTCCCCTGTCCACTGGAAGTAACAGCAGAAATAAAAACAACCCCACTGCTGTAACAGCCAATAGGATTTCGGTTGAGCATCTTGAAGAAATGTTGATTAAACAGTACAATCATGATTTTAATGAAAGATCATCAGAGGAGCAGACTGAAATGTCCAGAGAGGATCTGTGTTTCATGGATATTGTTAGTAGTTCAATAAAACTTATTGGAAATCATTATCACATTGATTTGCCTTTCAGGAGAGAAGGTCCCAGCTTGCCAATTAACATCCGAGTCTCAGACGGAGACTTGAAAAGGATGCTCGTTATAAGGATGAATACACTGCATGTATAAACAACATGCTTGAACAAGGATATGCTGAATTTGTGCCTGCAGATTAGTTGCAGAAAAGTGATGGAAAAGTGTGGTACATCCCTCATCATGGAATGTATCATCCCACAAAGGGCAAGTTGAGAGTTGTATTTGACTGTGGAACAACTTATAAAGGAGCATCATTGACTGTTCAATGATGCTCCTTTATAAGTTACTACAGAAGAGTTGCTACAGAAGAGGAGGCAGTGCACATGGTGAAGAGGCTGACGGATATCTGCACTAAAGGAGGATTTAAGCTTTCAAAATGGATCAGCAACAGTCGCACAGTGCTCATGTCAATCCCAGAGGAAAGAAGAGCAAAGGAAATGAAGGATCTGGATTTGGACACAGATCAACTTCCAGTTGAGAGAGCACTGGGTTTACAGTGGTGCATAGAAACAGACAAGTTCCAGTTCAGAACCTCCCTGCAGGACCGTCCAACAACCAGAAGGGGCATTTTGTCTGTGGTCAGCTCACTGTATGATCCTTTGGGAATCTTGTCTCCCTTCAGTATAAACTGTTGCTACAAGAGCTTTGCTGTCAAAATTTGAAGTGGGATGAAGCTATTCCCCACTCTCTTTCTGAGCGGTGGCGTGATTTGCTGGAGGATCTCCAGCTGATTTCAAAGTGGAACGTTGCATTAAACCAAACCATTAAACGCAAGTCAAAGTGGTTATGGAACAGTGTCATATTTAAAATTGGAAAAGCATAACTTCTCACATGTTGCCTTTATCCTGGGAAAAGCTAGAGTTGCTCCTCCCAAGCAAACTACAATTCCCAGACTAGAATTGATGGCTGCCGTTCTTGCAGTTCGAGTGAATATGCTTCTGCAAAAAGAGTTGCAGGTAAGGTTGGAAAAATCTGTTTTTTGGACTGATAGTACAACAGTACTGAAATACATCTCCAATGAAACCAGAAGATTTAATACTTTTGTTGCAAACAGAATTGCTGTCATTCGAGAAGCAACAGATGTGAATCAGTGGAGATATGTTTCTTCCAAGGAGAATCCTGCAGATGACGCATCCAGAGGCATGAGAGCTGGGGACTTCCTCAAATGTAGGACATGGATAAATGGGCCAGAATTTCTCTATAAGTCAAAGGAGGAATGGCCTAAACTGGATGTGGAGCACAGTGTAATTTCTGCAGATGACCCAGAGGTCAAAAAGGACCTGACAGTGAATGTCATTGTGGAGGAATTACAAAATCCTACCAACTATCTTATTCATTACTTACTTGTGGGAGCGCCTCTGTACTCCATAAAGAGTATTTTTGCCTCAGTTCTCAAAGAACAAGTTTTGGATGATGAAGGACTCCAAACAGTCTTCTGTGAGGTTGAAGCTATGTTGAACGACAGACCCATTGCCAGAGTTTCAGATGACTCAAATGATCTTGAAACACTGACACCCAATCACTTCTTGTTGCTGAAAAACAAACCAGTTTTACCACCAGGACTGTTTGATCAAAGTGATCTTCATGTCAGGAAAAGGTGGAAACAGGTACAGAGTTGTAGGCAGAGTTGTTTTGGAAGAGATGGCTTTCTGAGTACCTACCTCTGATGCAAGAAAGACAAAAATAGACGAGAACTAAAAGATGTCTTATACCTGAAGATGTTGTTTTGATTGCAGACGCTACAGCTCCAAGAGGATCGTGGATGATGGCAAAAGTCTTAAATGTAAACCAGGATGCAAAAGGCTTGGTGCGTTCTGTGAGACTACAAACAAAGACCAGTGTTTTGGAAAGGCCAGTGGCAAAACTTCTTTTGCTACTGGAAGCCTCATCTTGAAGAAAATAATCAACGAAGATTAAGGACCTGCTTAAGGGAATAGCTCCTCCTTTTGGGATTTTGAAGTAATTGTGATTGTATACACAATTAGAGGCCGGAGTGTTGGAGCTATTTGTTTTTTATTTTTATTATTTTGAAATTTGTTAAACTTTGTTGTTAGTTTACTTATATTTTTTTGGTTTGTTTATTTAAAAGTTTTATTTGTAGGTTAATATTTGTTTCAATGTTTTGTTTTGTTTTGGTGTTTACCTTGTTAAGTCAGCCAGTAAGAACTGTAGGGCCATTTTTTCTATAAATAAAGAGACTGGTATAGGACCAGCATGCACTGGGGTGGGTCTATGTTTTTTTTTTTTTTTTTACCAGAGCAGGAGAAGCAGCAGGAAGTAACAAAAAATAGATCTTGTTATTGCTTGCCAAACTGGATGAATAAACCATAAAAACACAACTTTCAAGTTTGGACAGTGGACTTCTTTTGCCTGTGTACAAAATATTATCTCAGTGCAACAGTGGCTTGTGGATTTCTAATTGTGGGACGTTTGGTTTGTCAAACAAAAGGAATTGTCACTACAGAAGGTAGAAGGTACCGTATGTTTTGGACCATAAGGCGCATTAAGCGAAACAAAACAGTCAGATAAGTCAAACTTTACTCATTCTTCTCTTCCTCTACTTCCGTACCATTGATTCATTGATGTTGAATTCTCTCGTAGCTGCTCTATTCTCATGTTCTGGACCGAAAAATAGGGTTTGATCTTTGGTTTCATTCTATAATACTGGACTTATTTTTCTACGAACGTTTGAACTTTGAGAGTGTTTAAACGAGAGAAAAGTGTGGAAATGTCAAGGCCTGTCTGAGAAAAGTGTATAAAATGTGTTGTGAGGGGTTTTACGGCCTTAAAACATCTATACTAATTGTAAAAAATAACGTTGGCTACTTCACGGATTTCACCTATTGTGGGTTATTTTTAGAACTCCCGCTATAAACGAGGGAGCACTGTACTGAACAAAAAATGTTGAAAATGGAGCTTCAAAGCAGGCGAAGTAGAAGAAAACCATAGTGAAAATTCATGGATATACTTAAGGAGGACATTAAAAGAGTTTGTGTGACACCCCTAAACAGGGTACCATTCAGTGGCATTACTTTCTCCACTGGTGAGATCATGCCATTGATTCCTTTATTCTTATTCATTTGCTTTAAGTTCATATCACTCAGAAATAATAAGTAAACCATTATTTTCACCATGCAGTTAACAATAACTTATCACAGATAGTAAAAAGCAAACGTTCTTCATGCTCAAGTAAAGTGAAACCAGAAAAGCTATTGGAATTTACCGTATAGATACTCTTTATTGTCTTCCTCTTAATCTTATAACTGAATATGGAATCATCCTCACATGCAAAGTCCTAAATCAATTAGGCCTCATCATACCTTAAAGATCTCATTGTAATATTTTATACAAATGCTCATACATTCTCAGAGTTAAGAGTTCTTATGGTTCATAGAGTTTCCAAAAGTAGAATGGGAGGCAGAGCCTTCAGCTATTATTGCTTCAGGTCTCTTCCTGTTAGCAGGCACTTCTTTCTCCTCACTGTTGCTTATTGCTCAGGTCATCAGGTCACTGAGATTTTCCTTCTATTGTCGCAGAATCTTTAACTTAACAATAAGAATAAGAATAAAAATACTATAATAATATAAATAAAATTGAATTGAACTCAATATAGTGATAGAAAACTGCAGATGGACCAGATTTAGGCCAAACATTTATTGCTATTTAGATTGCATATCTATGGTTTTTTGTGTAATGATACTTATTATGATGTTTTTTGTCTGTTGCTCATTCCTTCCATGTCTGTTACATGGCGTTACTTTTATATGACTTTGTATGAATGTTTGACAATAACAATATAATGGAGAGGATTTGAAACCCAATATTTTTTTGCTTGTTCTTTAAAATTAAAATCTAAATAAGATTATCTGAATATATGAATAAAAAAAAGGGACTCACAGTGCTGGCATTTGGCAGCAGATATGCAGCAGTTTAGTTTTACAGAGCATGGGTAAGGAGGAGGAATATAAAGAGGGAAAAGGGAGGCAGCCGAGAAGATTAAAAGCACGAGTGAAAATAGAAGCAATAAAAGGAAATGGTGGAATATGTTTGTTGTTGTTGTTTTTTACAAACAGCAGGGATTTTAGTGGAAACATGTTTTGAGCTTTTCTCATTCAGCTCACAGTAAAACTGTTCTTGAGGAAATTCAGAAGTTATAGTTTAATATAAATTATGTCATTTTTTCTTGGTTACCATAGATTACAACCAATAGCCCCAAATCAGTAGGCTTTAGAGCTTTACCATATTAGGGTTAGTGTCGGGCTTTTAAAAACCCATCTGAAAATGCATTTTTACTCTTTAGCTTTTAATAGTGACTGAGTATAATGTTTTATTCTCTGTGTGTGTTTGTTCTACTTTTTACTTTTTTACTGTGTACTGTTGTACACAGTAAAAAACCTGTACACAACCTGTGTTGTTTTTAAATGTGCTTATAAATACATTGACTGATATTAGATAATTGTTAAATTTGTTTTTATTTTGCTTTTACTTTCTTTGAATGATTTTATCTGCCTCATATAGTCCAGTGAAACAGTTAACTCCAGTTCCTGTTTCAACTGAAAAAACACGAAGAGCACAATCTGTGAGACAGCAATTCAAAAGCCACGAAACCAGAGCTAATATGAGAGGTACATACAGCACCACCTAGCGGATAATAGGGGGATTACGGCTTTTTAAAATAATACTTTCATATTTTACCTTTTTTAAGGGGCCGAAAGAGCATATCATGAAGTGAGTACAATAATGGATGGATTAAAATATTTTTTGCCTGCTACATGATATTTATCTTTGACACTTGCTCAATCAAAGACAGGTTGATAATTATGATGTGGTATACAGTCTGACTGTCTGCAGGAAAATCAGTGTTAATTTCTAATATTTTAAGGCAAAGTGAAATGATCCTTTATTCCATCTCGTGTCAGTGAAAGTTGGTCATCTTATTAGTGATGAAAAGTGATTTGTTCACGCAGGTCATCAGACTGAGCAGCTTTCATCTGTAATTCTTAAACAATTATGGGGGTTTGTAAACTCAGAAAACATAAGAAATTTAAAATAAAAAAATCCCAAAACATCAACAACACTTAAGAAACAGACAACCACATTCACACCTATGTAACCCCATAGTTTTCGTAGGGATTATGAAAGTATTCTGATTCCGAGGACAATTTAGAATCACCAGTTAACCTAACCTCATTAACTACATGTCTTTGGACTGTGGGAGGAAGCTGGAGTGCGTGGAGAGAAGAACCCACACAAACACAGACAGAACATGCAAACTCCACACAGAGAGGCCCCACCCAGCTGGTGGAGTAAACAATACTTACCACCGCGCTACCGAGCTGCTGAAAGGCGTCATAGGACAAAAATATTTTGTTAAAGAACTGTTGTTGTTTTTTATTTTTTTTATTTTAATATACTATAACTCACTTCCAACAAACTACATTAATTGTAGTGACCTTACAGTAATGTTATTAACAAGTTGGGAAAAATAGCTCAAGCCATAACTTCTACTTGGTGAGTGAAGTATTTACAACATTTTTACATGGTGATGTTTTTAACTATTGGTCAGAACACGTGGCCCTACTCTTGATGTCACTTGGGGCTCTGGTCTTATTTGCTGCTACGTGCTCCTCTTCTTCCTGTGATGCGCTGGAAGAAGAGGAGCACGCCACTCCTCTGCTTTTATTTCTTGTGTGTTTGTATGTCACTATTGCATGTCATATGTTATATCTATTTGTTTTATTATATTTATTTGTTGGAAAATAACTGATTATTCTGATTTTTTTTATATTATTAGTGTGAATGCTGATTAAGCTTTCACAGTATTGAGATGTTATTTTAGACCCTTTTCAATTAGTACCTACTGGGGTCGACTCGCCACGAATCGTCACAACTCGACTCGGATCAACTAGTTTTCCATTACAACCCAGTAGTACCTTGTTTGCATGCTTGTAGGTACTGATTAGGTACTAATGGAAAAGGGGCTTTTTATTCTGTACATTTTTGGGGGATTAAACCGTTCAACTTCAACTGGAGGAACATCAGACATTGGTGGACTTTCAGAAGGAGGTTCTTCACTGGGAAGTACATTGGACATTGGTGGAGTTTCAAAAGGAAGCTTGAAGATCTTGGATATGTGGTTCTTTGCTCCCTTTTGCTATCTAAAGTTCCCAGTAGACATTTTGACCTTCAGTAAAATGGAGCCAGGGGCTCGTTTTGTTTGTGTTTTTTTAATATCTTACTAATTTCTGAGAAATTACTCTAAGGCTTCTCCTAATGCTTCAAAGTCTATTTGGACAATGTTGACATCACGTCCCCATCAGAGCCCATGGAGTCAGGAGTACATTAGATTTAGTCAGTGTCTGTGACTCTTACTCTGTAATTCACTCACTCACTGACACACACACGCGCGCACACACACACACACACACACACACACACACACACACACACACACGCACACACACACACACACACACACACACACACACACACGCACACACACACAGCAGATGTTTTGCAAATATTCTTTTTTTTCAAATATTCATTTAAAATACATCATTCCACTCTTAACGTGATTTAAAGAATAGGAGATTTTGGAAATACAGTGTATTTCTGTTAAATTTAACAAGCTTCCCAAATATTTCAGCAATTACAGGATTTCAGCTAAAAATCAGCATTTGCACTGCATTTTCATCAGGAAATGCATTCTCCAGTTATATTATGGTTTACATTTGGGATAAACCTATTTACATGGCCTTTTCTTCACTTTACTGTTTGTGTAATTACTGCTTTCTGCCTTTGTAGGGCAGCATTTTCATTTTCTGAACTCTAACCTTGAACTACATGAACATGCTAGATGCCTTAAACTGAATACTTTAAAGGCTTCAGTGACTGTGAACCCTGGAAATACCGTACTTATATTGAAATCGAGTCAGCATCAGCTTCCATCTGCTAAGTTCAAAACTGTATTATTGTTAGTTCAACTTTAAACATTAAAATGCATCTACGCCATTTGGATTTAGATAATTTCTCGTCTAAATTGCTTCTCAAAGCACTCGGTATATATATTTTGAAATGTAGAAAGTAAAGGTAACCGAATACGCCTTGATGTGTCGGTCGGGCTTCTTGCAGGCACGCAGGACTAACATTCTTTCCCGCACAGACTCTTACATTCTCTCTCATTCTTTCATCAATCCATTCATTCTTGTTTCCTCTCCTGCTCCGTGTTTGTATGAATAAGCCTCCGGGGGATCCATGCTTCGTTGTTGAATACGTTACAGCTCTCTGCTTTTCAGCACCTTTCCACTCTTTGCATTACTTTGTGCAAGTCAGAATACAAACAGCCCCCCAAAAGAACAAACCCTCCACCCCACACAACACGTCCAAGGTAGGAAGACAGACATGAGAGTGACAAATGTAAAACTTCCTCCTAGATAGGGCGAGGAAATGTGCACGAGTGTGTCTGCCATTACAACTGTACACTCACATTCACATCATGAGAGACAAAAAGAGAACATTAACGGCCTCAAAGAATCTACCAACTTTGTGAGACACAAGCACAGGAAGTGTGTCTCTGTGTTTTTAGTATGGGGAGTGGTGATAAAGACCATATCCAACCTGTTATGCAGTGTGCTTCTGTGTAAAAGAAGGAAAACATTTTGGTGATTAAACCAAACATGAAAATGAAAGTAACTTAAGACAATACTGTGCATACTATTTGATATTAGTCAAAATCCTGTGAGTACCATGCCACTAAAAAAAAACCCTCATCTGGACGTAGCGTTTTCAGTGGGAGAAGCGTTTTGTCATCATCCCAGTGAATTCTCCAGACTCACCTCACTACAGGTTTCCCTAACCTTATAAACAGTATATTTGCATATACTGCATATACTGAAACCAGCACCACTAGCCAACAACGGGCTGTGAGGTCCGTTTTTTAACTTAAAAAAGTAAACATAGTTCAGCGTGTAACAAAGAATGTTACACGCGAATAAATGTCCGATTTAATGAAAGAAAATGTAGGTACATGTCTTATCAATGCAAGTTCTTACTGATAATGTGAGTTTTACTAAATTAACCCTGTAAGACCCAACCCATCAAAAAATAGCCAGCAAATTCTTTTTTTTTTGGAACTGAGATGTTTATTAACCCTTATAACAAAATCCACATTTTTTTGGTATATCATTTTGTGTACGATATAGTTTTATTGTATATTTATTATATATTTTTTGTATCACATTTGATACATTGGGCGTTTTTGGCAAGTTTTTGTTAACAACAATGTTAATTTTAAACAAAAAAGAGTTTTGTCCATAACATGGCAAGTATTGATCATATTGATGAGATAGAGGTCGCAGAAACTCATGTCTTCTTGATTTCAAAAGGCCTAATATACAGGGAGAACCTTTTTTGGAATTAGTTTTAAATGTAGGGTTGTTTTTTTTGACTTGATAACTACTTCTTGTCCATTGTTCAGTGGTGGTTGGAAAATGTTTTATTACTGTTGGCAGTGTGGAGCAGAGCGACTCTGGTTTTCCAGAACTCTGAGCAGCAGAGGATGATGTTGTGCGGCTGAAGGTCTGCTTTAGCGTACATTAAACTCTATTAGAGACACTGATTGCTGAAGACCCAACGGCCGAATACTCATTCCTGTTCTGCTTCCTTGACATCAACTTGATATCCGTCATCCGTGTAGTTGGTATATTGTAATTTAAATTCTGTGGCTACACTTGATGTACACCAAATGGTCTCTGGGTTTGTTTGCTAACATCGGTTTATCATGCTAACAGTCTGATGACAAAATTTATATGACTGGGATCTGAGCTGACCTAGGGCAGCGATCCCCAACCTTTTTTGCGCCACGGACCGGTTTATGCCCAACAATATTTTCACAGACCGGCCTTTAAGGTGTCGCGAATAAATACAACAAAATAAAACTAGTACCGGTACCGAAAAAAGAAGATTTATTCATAACACACATGAAAAGACCCAGGAAAACCAAGTTAACAATAAAAACAATAACAATCTCTTCTGAAAAAGAACTATGAACCACAGTGAGTGTGTGTAAGATCTAATTAGTGTAGCACAGCCACAGAAACGAATGCTATTTCCTGTCTTTTATGTCTGACTGTTTGCACATTTATTTATTACAATGGAAATGGTTTAACAGTGAAGATTAAAGGATTTAGAGACTTTCCTGTGACCTTTCTATCCCCTTCAAAGTGCTCAGACACACCGACATCCTTCATGTATGAGCAGCAGATAAGCGAGTTAGTAACACAATATAATGGATTCAATGCTAATGATCAGATTTTATTTTTATGTCAGCGTTTGTGTCACTGACAACATGCTGACAACAAGCTCTGCAGGTTTATTTTGAAAGGTCAAAGTAAGCGACTATGAGTCACAAACACACACACACACACACACACACACGCACACAGATATTCCTTTGGGGCAAACCGCAGAGAGCTTTATAAACTAACAGAAGAATTTTAAAGGGAATTCTGTATCAAACTGGGAGCTGGTGACAAGACTTGAATGTTGGGGTAATATGTTCAGTAAATGTAGTAAATGTCAGAACTCTGACTGTTGCATTCTGAACAAACTGAAGTCGTCCTACTGAATGCTCAACAACAAATACAGAAAATAAAAAATCAGAGACATGTAATTACTTCATAAATATCAGCATATATTTAATTTGAAACCTGTTTTTCTTTTTGTGACGCTTTTTGTGAGTGCTTAGCTGGTCACTATAATGCATCTTTTACTGCAAGGATCTTAAAGTTAAAACAGGCTGAATTCAAGTATGTAAGTTAGTAGCAAGATCAGACATATCTGCTCTGAGGACATCGGAGAATGCAGGGCGGGCTGAGGTCTTATTGGGATTACCTCTACAAACGTTGGTCATGTTTAATATTAAACACATAATATGCCCATTTGATTTAAATGGCCATAAACTAAAAACATTAGTTTGTTTTGTTAGAATTCCTGAGCTTCACTTTTTACAGTGCAGTCTTAACTGTTACGTTTCCTCTTCATAAAGATCTGTGCAGCACATGCAACGACTAACTCATCTCACTCACTCGGTTTGATTCAACAAATTCAACAAAGAGTTTTGACCTTTGGCGCACACACACACACACACACACACACACACACACACACACACACACACACACACACACACACACAAACCAAGACTACACAAGTCTGTAATGATTTCACCATGTAGCAGGATATCCTACCACCATTATATAAACACTCCAAGAAGGTGCAGAGGTCTCCTCTTACTTCCCTACCCTTCCTCACCCCTCTGTATCCCACTCTCCTCATTCACTCTCTCCACATATCCCTTACCTCCTGAACCCAGACCTTTTGGGGGAGGTGGCAGCACGGCAGCAGTAGCTGTCTGGTACCTTTGTTTCTTCATTTTGGTTACACAAGGTGATGTTTTACTTTAGTCCAAATGGGTGAGGAAATTCCAACATCTCTTGACACCACTTTACTGTTTCCTTTACAGCTTCGATTGTCATGCAGTAAATAGTTTTTATAAAACTTAAACCCTGTAACGTAATGTAATAAGACCTCTACACCATCAGTGTGTTTTTTTTCCTGAACAACCTGAATAAATTGCATGATACATTTTCAAGCAATAAATTACAGAAAAAAGATACAAATTAAAAGTCACATGTACAAATTAAGATTTAATTTCTTTCAACGAATTGTCAAAAGGTTCATCAACAGCTCAGTTAAAACAATTAAAATTTTCTGGAAATTATTTTATGGTTCAGGTTTTTCAGGGTTTGGGAGTTTTCTCCCGGTCACCAAGTAGTGACTGGTGGTCACAAAAACAGTAAGATCTCAGCTTATATGATGGGATCTCTAACGAGGTTATGTTCTTGGTCACTAGAGTCTTTTTGTTTTTTGTTTTTTTATAAAACTTGATGTTCATTCAGTAATTAATAATTAAGAAATCAGTTCACAATCAGAATAAAACAGGCATTAACCTCCTAAGACCTGAACTCTTCCACTGCATGCATTTTTAATTTCTCTTTGATATTCGGGCATATTGGGACCCGATGAATGTAAAAACAAAGAATTACCAGATTTTTTTATTATTTTTTTACCTTATTTTTGTTTTTAAGAAAAATAAGAGCCACATATGAGGATATTTGTTTAAAATTGTTCATAGAACAGTAGCAGTATAATGTCCTTGTAAGTGGATATCAGGCCCTTGTAGAGCAAAATTTAACCCAAAATGTGATGTCCACATATGTGGATGCCAGGTCCCAGGAGGTTAAACAGATGTTAGTTAAAAACAGTTACGAGATTGGAGGTGCAGTGTTTTATATAATAAGATGAAATGTGATTTAGGAAGCCTAGCTTGCGTAGGAGCCACTGATTCTCGATTTGAGTTGGATGTTGACATGAACTGTGATTTATAAACCGTGCCGGATGAATCTAAGTTGCAGATAAAGTAAAGCTAGCGTTAGCAAGCTTGCAGTTATTTTTATAGGCATATGCTTGCACGAACTAAAAGGTGAAAATGAAACAAAATTGGTTCACATTAATAGCGATGTTGGTCTCAAAGCTACTGTAATTGTATTTATGAGGACTATTTTTAATGCTTTTTGGTTAGAGCATCTCATTGGTTGCTGTAATAGCTGTGTAACTAACGAAACTTAAATGTACATTAAAGTGAAAGGAATTCTGCCTGCAACAATATATGTGCCAAGCCATCAAATCATTATTTTCTCACCTAAACAGAATGGCAATGGCAGTTTTATTTATTAGCACATTTGCTTACATGCAAACTCAATGTGCTTTTCACAGAAGATAAAAACATTAAAACCAGTCTAGATTTAAATTACTTTAAGGCACAGTTTGCATATTCTTCGGCAAAGGGCTGAGATGTAAATTCCACACATTTGTGGGCAGTGAATGGTTCTTTCAAATTTCAGGTCTTAGTGTAGTTCTTGGTGTGTAGGATCACAGACTTGTTGCATGCTTAGATCTAACAGTGTAATGTTAGGAGATGGTTTGTATTGGCCACCAGTGTGAATAAATTACTAAGTGGTCCCATTCCTTGAAGAGAATCATCTTCCACTCTGCCAGACAGAGAGGGCCTCACACACTTCCTTTGTGTGAGTGTGTGTCCCTCTTGGCTTAACACCTAGAGGCAGAGACAGGATATTGATGTCAGTTTCATTTTTTAAAGATTGACAGTCTGTTTCTTTTCTCTTTCTTATGTGTTTGTGACAGCTGGTGTGATTTTTAGCATTTGATTTTGGAAATAACAGCGCTAACATTCTGTCTTAAAGAGTGGAAAAACTGTAAATACAAGTGCAAATAATATGTTTAATGCAGTGGTTCCCAAACTTTTTTTGCTAGGCCCCCTTTGTTTTACAAGAAAAATGTTCCCCCCCGTCCCCCGTGCACGCACGCATGCACACAAACACATCCTCCAACCACACACACCCCTATTTTGCTCCATTGCGGTTTATTTCACACCTCAAACATTTAGTAAACAATTAAGGAAATAATTATAATAATGGAGTGGATTGATATAGCGCTTTTCAAGGCACCCAAAGCACTTTACAATGCCACTATTCATTCACTCTCGCATTCACACACTGGTGGAGGCAGCTACGGTTGTAGCCACAGCTGCCCTGGGGCAGACTGACAGAAGCGAGGCTGCCATATCGCGCCATCGGCCCCTCTGGCCAACACCAGTAGGCGGTAGGGTAAAGTGTCTTGCCCAGGGACACAACGACCAGGACAGAGAGTCCGGGGATCGAACCAGCAACCTTCTGGTTACAGAACCAACCCCCTGAGCCACGGTCGAAATACAAGAAATCTGCAATAAATTACAGGTAGTAAGAAAATAAACTACTAACTCTTTTATGCTACGTCCGCACCTTTACGGGTAGTTTTGAAAACGCAGCTGTTTCGTCCACATGTAAACGGCGTTTCGAATCACAGAAAACTGAGATTTTCTAAAACTCCTTTTTTGCGTTTACGTGTGGACGAGGAATACAGAGTTCGTCACGCAACATCAAAGGTATGTGCCTTTTTTCACGTCAGGCTGTGCGCCACGTTATTGTTTACATGAGATGAATAGCAGAATGGCAGATAGAGACACAATACTGTTAATCTGACTGTCTGCAGGTTTTACACACTTACATATAAACACACACAGTTACTGTCCCTCCATTTAGAAAGGCAGAGGCGTCACGGTGTAATTATTTTACATGTAGTTGTTTTTTTCCTGTGTAATAATATTCAAAATTGCTATCAATGCATTTTTCCAAAAATGCCTCTCTGTGCAAAATGGGTTTAAAAACATAAACAACTGTGGGATCCTGTTTGTCCGTGATTTGAACCGAGGGAACAAATCGTGGCAGGATCAGCCTGATGTTATTTGTATCCCACTGTAACTTTAAATGGTAA
Source organism: Rhamphochromis longiceps (assembly GCF_057381845.1). Lineage (NCBI taxonomy): Eukaryota > Metazoa > Chordata > Actinopteri > Cichliformes > Cichlidae > Rhamphochromis > Rhamphochromis longiceps. Next base: position 33,361,563 of record NC_140574.1, read on the forward strand.
ATGGCCTGTATTTATATAGCGCTTTACATATCCAGTCATCCACCCATTCACACACACATTCACACACTGGTGACTTTACTGTATAAAGAGCAAACATCTCCAAAATGTCAGGAGTAGTTAGTCATTACAACAAGTGTTTGTGAACTAAAAATCAAGAATGTGGGATCCTGTTTGTCCGTGATTTGAAGAGCCCAGCGCTGCTCCCGACGAAGGGAAAACCAACCCTGCAGGGAGACCTACCTCGGCACTTGTGCAGGTGAAACCAAAGGGCAGATATGCTTCACCATGTTTTCTAGTCTTTGGCTTAGTATGAAGATGGTTTGGAAACATATTCAGCAATGCTTCATCTCCTGCTTTGCGTTTGTGTGGGCGCCCCGTGCTAGCAGTGTCTAAGCATTTTGGGTTTTTTCCCCCCCTTTTCATACCGCACCCCCCCTGCAATGGCTCTGGGGGGCGGGCCCTACACTTTGGGAAGGTCTGTGTTTAATGTAACAGTAAAATGTTCTGGTCTTCCTGGACCTGGAAAAGGCATTCGATCTGGTCCCTCACAAGCTGATTTGGCGATCGCTACAAACCCATGGTGCCCCACAAGCTTATGTGAAACGGACTCAACTGCTCTATTGCAACGTTACAAGCGTGGTCCCATGATCGCCAGCCTTCCCGATCACCGTCAGCATCCACCAGGCCTCGGCCCTCTCACCCCTATTGCTCATCTTCTGTATGGACACTGCGATGGCCGACTTGCAATCACCACACCCATGGAGCCTCCTGTATGCAGATGACGTGAGCCTATCGGAAACAGAAGACCACCCAGCCCTGCAAATTCGAACACAAGTGTGGAAAGATCGGCTCTCCGAAAACGGCATGCACCTGAACATCAAGAAGACTGAATACCTCGAATGCGGCCCCCAGACTGACGGCACTATCACCATCAAGGGCGAGCCACTGATGATAACGCCGTTGCAAAAACAGGCCAACGATTAGACCGGAGGCAGCAACAGGCCACGAGGAAGACCAAAAAAGCGCTGGATGGACCAAATCAAAGACGATATGAAGGCTGCGAACGTCATACCGGAAGATGCTCTGGATAGGAAGAAGTGGAGGAATGTGTGCAAAATAGCAGACCCTGCATCCAGCAGGACATGAACCGCTAGGAAAGAAGAAAAAGAAGAATATAACAGTAAAATGTACAGTAGGAGGCTTGGCATTGGCAAATGCAGGGACCTCTGTATCTCCAGAACCGCTGTATCTCTTTTAGCATGTGGCATGTGCACTAATGCACAGCCATTTTGTCATGACTCCCACTCTGCTCTTTAGATCAGAAGTTGGTCATATGATGAGACAGTTGTCTAAAGAAAGACTGAGTTATATGTGTTTAAGAGTGCAACATAAAGGGACACCACAGGGATAATTGCTCTTTGACCCCTTGAAGTCGACTCTTATTATCATTGTGAAACAGAATTCATCAAGCAAAGCATTGTTCATCCACTAATAATATAAATAACATGAAGTGTGTTTAGGACAGGGGTATCAAACATAAGGTCTGGAGGCCAGATTTGGCCTGGCAAAGACTCCAATCTGGCCCACTGCATGACATTGGTAAATGTGAAGGGAACTGTATTTTCACATATTTTACACATTTTCTCACCATGGCCATTCACAATACACCAAAGTAATTAAATGATAGATTTCTGTAATTTTCAACTTTACTTCTTACAATTTAAACCCCAAACGTCATTCTGACAGCATCTGCCAGCCTCAAGGACTGCTGCACACTGGCTGTACAAGCACTGACAGCAGCCCATTCACTTATTTTCATTACTGACACTGGATTGCCCAATCAGACCAACCCCTCCGCTACCTTCACTGTGCGCTCACGGAGCTTGTAGAATAAATTTAGTGTAGATCAAGTGGTGAAAAGGTGGAGCTGAAAATCTGAAAATAGATGCAGCAGAATGTGTCAAATTAACCAACATGTTAACTGCTGCACTGTGAGCAGTAGTACCAGCAACAACTAGTAACAACTAGTAACCAGGCCTCTCAGTCACAGGAGGCTGTTGCTGCTAGCACAAGCTAGCAGTGAGGAAGAAACAGGGGAAGATAAAATTCATGTGGTAAGAAAATTCAAGAGATTCAAGGATTCAGGCAAAATGAAAGGCTACTTTGTAGCTTTTAATTGTCGGAACAACTAACTAACCGAACAACAGTATCAATATGAAACATATGACTGTGACTTGATCCACTACGACTTGATCGCGATGCTACTGCTGTCGTGAAGCAACAGCATCATTAATCAGGGTGGTCTGAGGGATTGAGGTCACAGTTTTACATTTCACTCTCGTGGCCTTGTTGAAAAACAATGGATAGTTTGACAAGAAAGCAAAAATGTGTGACTGTTTAAATAAATGTTACCATTTATCTGAACTGAGAATATCTAGCCCAGAAGAACAGATGAAACCTCTTGCCGTGGCTTTGCTGTAAGCACTGCTAGTACATTTTGTCTGCTTCTCTTTATCTTCAGCATCTCCACTAACTCTCCATCTCTGAGAGCACCCAGCCATAACATGGAGACGTCCCACATGAAAAGTATGTTTTTGTGTGGTTGCTAGAGTGTGCGTGTACACACAGAATGCTTATTGCACAGACAGCCGTACCACACACACACATAAAATTACACACGTGACCCCTATTTACCTTTCAAATGTAGCAGTTTGACTTCTGAGCCTGCAGATTGACTTTATCATCACCAGAACAGGATGGCAGGTCAACAAATGCAACAGAAATCTGGGGAAAAAATAACAACAAAAACCAAAAAGATGAGGTAAGCAGGTAACTGTCTCTTATTTAATAATACTAATAATAATAAATAGATTAGGGGCTGATCCCAGCTGCTACTGTGAGGTCAAACTACAGAAACAACAGCAACCCCTACCTGCTATGTTCTTTGATCCAGCATCCTGTGAAAGAACAGCAGACTGCCACATACGTAACCTGAAGATTTTTTTAAATATATAATTTAGTTGTGCATGTAAGAAACTATCTTGTTGTACATGAACTCCCTTATATTAGCATTCATCTATAATACCTAGTTTTATTTTAACCACTTTGGTGGCTTGGATAAAATCCTTTTTACAAAAAGTTACAGTTAGTGAAATTAAACGACCACCACAAAACAGCACTGAAGTATTAATTGTACAGGAAATGATTTTGGTTTTTTTGGGGTTTTTTGTTGTCTTGTTTAAGTTTGTTATAGGTAATCAGGTTTACATGGATGCCCTTCCTGACTATCTGACTACCTGAATATCAAAGTCTATAAGTAAACCTTATTACCGGGTCCTTAGTCTGACCTTTCCACATTTTTGAACATTGAGAAACTATTAATAAAAATTAAATGAAAAATTACATTGCCAGTTTGGACAATGTGATTCACTGAAGTGTTTTGCTATGATATGAAAATAAGAATTTTGCAGTTAGTTGTGGAAGAGTAGACTAGATTCATTTAGTTTGTGTGAGTTTTCTGGCCCACCAGACAATCCGGACTGTGTCACTGCCCAACCAGAACCTACTGGCCTATTGTTTGTATACCACCCAGCCAACTGACCGGACGTTTACCTCCATTACCTCGAGATGTTTACCTCCACAGTCGGACCAGAATAACCTGTCACTCAGCGCTTACTATTCACCCGTTTCCTCCAATAGCGTGACTCTGTCCTAAGAGGGGGGGGGGGGACTGGATTAAAACAGGATAGAACGAGGAAAACAAGATGTGACAGAGAGGAGGGTTTCACAAAGGACAGGAAACACAAAGACATGTCAGAGAGAGCAGGATGGAGAGATGGAAGGATAGATAGAAAGAGGATGGCTGAGAGGGAAATAAGGGAGAAATGGTGAATGTGGGCTTAAGGAGGGAAATGTATGAGACAGAGGTAGAATATAAGAGAGGAGGAGGAAGGAAACTGGAAGGACAGATCAAGAAAAAAGAGGAAGAAGGTCCAGATGGTTTAATGAAGAAAGAAATAAAGAAAGGATAAAGGCAGCCAAAAATATTTTCCTACAGCTTTGAAGTCCACTTTTAGTTCCAAAGCAGTTTGTTGTGATTATGATATGATTCGATAAACAGCGGTGGCTTGCGGTGCGTGCCCCGGCAGATAAAGCGATGAAAGTTTTCTAAAACAGAAGTGACTCAGAGGTTATGGTTTTTAGCAGCGTTAGTCAGCAGACTGACAGACGCTGCTTTGATCAGCATCCAGGTCTGATGAAAAACGTCAGAATATTACACCCTTAAAAAACAGCTGGAAGTAAACAAATGTGTCATTATCTGAATATTTCTTTAGAAGAATTAAAAAGAAAATAATAATTTAAAGATTTGACTTTTGACTTTAGGATTTTGTAGGTGTATGTTTCATAGTAAGTATAAAAGTCAAGCAGGTTCACTGTAAGAAAAGAGAATTTATTTAAAATATAACCAACAAAAGACAAACGAAAAACATTGTCTCAATGATCTTTTGTGACTGATACCCTGCTAGTGTCTTAGTAAGGTGCGTCTGTGTTCTTTCTCTTTGATTCTTACTGATTTTTCTCATTGTTGATAATAGTGATGGATGTAACTGATTTTGGGGGTTTCTTTCATCATCTTTACGACTGAAGTACAATTGGGTTGTAAGGATAAATAAACAATTATTTCTGCATGATCTGGTCTCACTATAAATTTGAAAACATGGGAGATCACTGTCCAAGACAATGTTCCAAAAATCAGACATTCGGTGAGCCCGAGTGCTCTACCGATGGGGGCGACTATCATCCCAGGAGAGAACAGTTCCATAAAGATAGGAATGCTTCATCACAGAGGTCACTGAGACCTGACAGCAAAACACCCTGCACAGTGTTCTTTTCCTTTATTCTGTCACACTGCAGAACCATCTGATCTGCAACACTGGAGTGGCCCCCAGAGTGGCCACAAATATCAAAAAAATAAAACACTTAAAATGAACTTATTACACCAATTTTCATCTCTATATTTTTTATTCTCGGACTCTACTACAGTAGTTGTGCGTGATGCCATCTTTTTTCTTATACTGTGCTTTGGTGCAGGTGTTCAGTTCATTCTCTTTAGCTCCTATTCCTGTATGATTATTTCATTTCACAAACTTTCTCCTCGTGGCTGGCCCTCACAAACAGAAGGTGTGGACAGTGTTGGAATTTTATTGGAATTCCACATGAAGGACCAAAACAAAGTGGTGCACACGTGAGAAGTGGAACGAAAATCATACATGATTCCAAACATTTTTTACAAATAAATAACTACAAAGTGGGGTGTGCGTAATTATTCAGCCCCCTGAGTCAATACTTTGTAGAACCACCTTTTGCTGCAATTCCAGCTGCCAGTCTTTTAGGGTCTGTCTCTACCAGCTTTGCACAGCTAGAGACTGAAATCTTTGGTCATTCTTCTTTGCTAAACAGCTCCAGCTTAGTCAGATTAGATGGACAGCGTTTGTGAACAGCAGTTTTCAGATCTTGACACAGATTCTCGATTGGATTTAGATCTGTCTTTGACTGGGCCATTCTAACACATGGATATGTTTTGTTTTAAACCGTTCCATTGTTGCCCTGGCTTTATGTTTAGGGTCGTTGTCCTGCTGGAAGGTGAACCTCCGCCCAAGTCTCAAGTCTTTTGCAGACTCCAAGAGGTTTTCTTCCAAGATTGCCCTGTATTTGGCTCCATCCATCTTCCCATCAACTCTGACCAGCTTCCCTGTCCCTGCTGAAGAGAAGCACCCCCAGAGCATGATGCTGCCACCACCATATTTGACAGTGGGGATGGTGTGTTCAGAGTCATGTGCAGTGTTAATTTTCCGCCACAGGGTGGGCCATTTATATGGATACACCGTAATAACATGGGAATGGTTGGTGATATTAAAGTCCTGTTTGTGGCACATTATTATATGTGAGGGGGCAAACTCCTCAAGATGGGTGGTGACCATGGTGACCATTTAGAAGTCGGCCATCTTGGATACAACTTTTGTTTTTTCAATAGGAAGAGGGCCATGTGACACAAACTTATTGGTAATGTCACAAGAAAAACAATGGTGTGCTTTGTTTCAACGTAACTTTATTCTTTCATGAGTTATTTACAAGTTTCTCTTTGTTCACAGCCATTGACATGTCGAAGAGGTTAACACGTGAGGTGTGGATTGAAATTGTGTTGATATCTGGTGAACGCAGTAACCGGGTCACTGCAGCAGATTTCAATGCAAGACACCCTACGAGACCACCCATCTCCCATGCTACAGTTAGCAAACTGCTTGCTAAGTTTCGTGAAACTGGTTCACTGTTGGATTTGCCAAAATGTGGACGCAAGAAAACTGTCACTAATAAAGAAACATCAGTGGCTGTCCTAGCTTCATTCAGCAAGAGCCCACAGCGCAGCACTCGCTGCATGTCACTGGAGAGTGGCATTAGTCGAACATCCCTTCGGTGGATATTAGCTACTCACAAATGGCATCCTTACAAACTCCAGCTACTGCAGCATCTCAATGAGGATGACCCAGATCGGCGCACAGAATTTGCAGAATTGGCAAAATAAAAATTAGAACAGGACCCTCAGTTCATGCAGAAGATTTTGTTCAGTGATGAGGCAAACGTTTATGTGAATGGTAAAGTTAACAAACAAAACCACCGCTATTGGTCTGACACTAACCCACATTGGATGGATCCCTCCAAGACTGTTGGAACAACAAAAGTGATGGTTTGGTGTGGTATATGGGGTACAACGATAGTGGGTCCATTCGTCATCAATGGAAACCTCAAGGCCACTGGATATTTGAAATTGCTACATGATGATGTGTTTCCCTCTTTATGCACTGAAGCCGGCACGTTCCCTGAGTTTTTCCAGCAAGATGGTGCACCACCACATTATGGGTGCCAGGTCCGAGCATTCCTAGATGAACAGTTTCCTGGAAAGTGGATTTGTCGTCATGGGCCAGTTGAATGGCCCCCAAGGTCTCCCGATCTGACCCCTAAGAATTTTAACTTTGGGGTCATCTGAAGGCAATTGTCTATGGTGTGAAGATACGAGATGTGCAGCACCTGAAACTACGGATACTGGATGCCTGTGCTGGCATTTCTCCTGCGGTGTTGCTATCAGTGTGTGAAGAGTGGGGGAAGAGGGTTGCATTGACAATCCAACACAATGGGCAGCACATTGAACACATTTTATAAGTGGTCAGAAACTTGTAAATAACTCATGAAAGAATAAAGTTACGTTGAAACCAGGCACACCATTGTTTTTCTTGTGACATTACCAATAAGTTTGATGTGTCACATGGCCCTCTTCCTATTGAAAAAACAAAAGTTGTATCCAAGATGGCCGACTTCTAAATGGCCACCATGGTCACCACCCATCTTGAGGATTTTGTCCCCTCACATATACTAATGTGCCACAAACAGGACTTTAATATCACCAACCATTCCCATTTTATTACGGTGTATCCATATAAATGGCCCATACTGGCCCACCCAGTATATACTGTGTGTGTGTGTGTGTGTGTGTGTGTGTGTGTGTGTGTGTGTGTGTGTGTATATATATATATATATATATATATATATATATATATATATATATATATATATATATATATACATCAGAAACTCAATGGGGATGTGGCGTACAACACTAGAGGCCAACTCCAAGCCCATAGCACAAGTCACCATCAAGTGCGGGATCTACCAAGGAGATGCTCTGTCCCCACTGCTGTTCTGCATAGGCCTGAACCCCCTCAGTGAGATCATTAACAAGACTGGCTACGGATACTGGCTACGGATACCGACTACGGAACGGAGCAGTTGTCAGCCACCTCCTGTACATGGATGACATCAAGCTGTATGCCAAGAGTGAACGAGACATCGATTCACTGATCCACACTAACAGGCTATACAGCAATGACATTGGAATGTCGTTCGGACTGGAGAAGTGTAGTCGGATGGTAACAAAGAGAGGGAAGGTAGTCAGAACTGAGGGGAATGAACTACCAGAAGGCAACATTGCAGACGTAGAGGACAGTTACAAGTACTTGGGGATCCAGCAGGCGAATGGGAACCATGAAGAGGCCGCTAAAAAAGCTGCAACCACCAAGTACCTGCAGAGGGTCAGGCAAGTCCTGAGGAGTCAGCTGAATGGTAAGAACAAGATCCGGACCATAAACACCTACGCCCTACCCGTGATCAGGTACCCTCCTGGGGTAATAGTCTGGCCAAAGGAGGAGATAGAAGCCACTGACATAAAGACAAGAAAGCTCCTTGCCATGCATGGAGGGTTTCACCCCAAGTCCAGCACCCTGAGGCTGTACGCTAAGCGGAAGGAAGGGGGCCGGGGACTGGTGAGTGTCAGCACCACAGTCCAGGATGAGACAACGAACATCCAAGAATACATTGGGAAGATGGCCCCAACTGACCGAGTGCTCAGTGAATACCTCAGGCAGCAGAAACCCAAGAAAGAGGAGGGAAACGAGGAACCATCATGGAAGGACAGGCCCCTGCACGGTATGTACCACCGGCAGATAGAGGAGGTGGCTGATATCCAGAAATCCTACCAGTGGCTGGACAAAGCTGGACTGAAAGACAGCACAGAGGCACTAATCATGGCAGCACAAGAACAAGCTCTGAGTACAAGATCCATAGAGGCTGGGGTCTATCACACCAGGCAAGACCCCAGGTGCAGGCTGTGTAAAGATGCCCCAGAGACAATCCAGCACATAACAGCAGGGTGCAAGATGCTAGCAGGCAAGGCATACATGGAACGCCATAACCAAGTGGCCGGCATAGTGTACAGGAACATCTGTGCCGAGTATAACCTGGAAGTCCCAAGGTCAAAATGGGAGATGCCCCCAAGGGTGGTGGAGAATGACCGAGCTAAGATCCTGTGGGACTTCCAGATACAGACGGACAAAATGGTGGTGGCTAACCAACCGGACATAGTGGTGGTAGACAAACAGAAGAAGACGGCCGTAGTGATCGATGTAGCGGTTCCGAATGACAGCAATATCAGGAAGAAGGAACACGAGAAGCTGGAGAAATACCAGGGGCTCAGAGAAGAGCTCGAGAGGATGTGGAGGGTGAAGGTAACGGTGGTCCCCGTGGTAATCGGAGCACTAGGTGCGGTGACTCCCAAGCTAGGCAAGTGGCTCCAGCAGATCCCGGGAACAACATCGGAGATCTCTGTCCAGAAGAGCGCAGTCCTGGGAACAGCTAAGATACTGCGCAGGACCCTCAAGCTCCCAGGCCTCTGGTAGAGGACCCGAGCTTGAAGGATAAACCGCCCGCAGGGGCGTGCTGGGTGTTTTTTTTTTTTTTATATATATATGTATATACCATTTCGTTTTGCATTGGAGCCTTTGCAGATGTATTAAATAAAGTGTGAGTGATAATAAGAAGTGCCTGTTTTAGATCCTCCAACATAGCTTGATAGGAATCCAACATTCTGTCCAACATACGCACACACAGCAGGGTGTTTTACTTCACAGCAACATATCTGTGTGTGCCAGTGGAGGGATACAGAAATGGGATGAAAATGTTCTGTCAGCACCAGCAATAGGCTTTCAGTGAGTTTGGAGTTTGTTTGTTCGCTGTGTCAGCCAATCAGCTGACAGACAGAGCTTTGAAGCTGAGGTTTCAGCTCTCAGCATCAGAGTGAGGCCTCAAGACAGACTTGGAAAGAGAGCTGAGAAAACTTGTGCTGCTTTGCGTTTTACTTGAAGTAAAGACTGTTTTGTCTAATATTGGCTTGAAAAGGACACCCTGTGACCACAGGTACACTGTAAACTCAACAAATACAGCAAGATTCTGGTTTTAGTTCAAGGTAACAGCAATAACTTTTAAAGTGGGTAAACTGTGGAACAAAACGGTGACAGGAGTAGTACAGTGTTAAAATGTACTGTAATAATATTAATCATATGAATTATTATCATTAATATTATTATTATTATAGTAAGATATGCAAATGAGATTTCAATATTATTAATATGCTAACCACGCATGAAAATCTTTTTTATTCAGAGGTGTACAAGTAGAAAATAATAGTCACTGTGCAATAGCAATGTGAATAAATGTACTGTTATACTGGTCAGGACCTGTAATAAAAATCTGAAAAATAATGGATAAAGTGTGGTGTTTAAACTTTAAGGACCTATATGAACCCTTTAGCTCAATAAAATGCATCCAGATGTTTGCACTAGTTTGCCATTTAGTCCTTGAACTTATCAGTAAATGCGGTGCATATCTTGCTGTCGCCACACACCATGCATGTTCACGGTGCTGCATGCAGAAATGTTCAGCATATGCAGGTGATGATGGTAGTGCAGGCTACCATCATCAGGTAAAAAGCAGGGAACAGCAGACAGAGACACAGTGGCACAGAAATAGTAAAAGAAAGGAAGGGGGAAGACAGACCACAGGAGAAGACAAGGATACAAAACGCAGTGGAGCAGGAAGGAGAAAAAAAACTATTAACCATGAAGGACCTTTAAACACCTTAATAAATAATATAGACTGTTGGAATTACTAAACAAACAAACAAACAAACCCTTTGTCAAATATAAGAAGCAGTTTGCACCCAAAAGGCTCACAAACACAGCAAACATTTTAGTAAATCTTTTACTGGAAATCTAACATCACAGTAAGAGCCGAACACTGAAACTCCAGCTTCACAAAACAGATGGTTGATGGCCAGAGTGAGCTGTGAGGTTATTTTAGAAAAAGCACAACTGGTAGCTTATCTTGTGCAGTACAAAACTCATTGTATTACAGTCCAGTGACATGCATCTGAGGTTAACAGGTGATTCTAAATGGTTGTCTGTCTCTGCGTGTCACAGACTGACACACTGTGTACCCTGCCTCACAACTGCTGGGTGACACTCCAGTCTTCATTCCTAAAAACAACAGACAACTTTTTACAGTTGTCTGTTGTCTGAAACGTTTTACATATTTTTTATGTGTTTTTTAATACAAAACATTTATTTAATGCCTATATATAATCCATCAAAAATATGATGATGGACATGCTTCAGTTTAACCTTACACTTCATAAAGATGTAGACTGCTGTGTCTAAAGTGGCAAAAAATAAAATAAAATAAAATAAAATAAAAATAAAAATGCAGCTCTATCATATAAAAAGACTTTGGGGCAAAAATACTTTTTTTTTTTTTTTTTTACACACACAAAGCCTGGTAAAACTTTACTAATGCAGTAGTGTAGTAATGCAGAACTTCTTTCAGTTCTTAACCTTTTAACCAAATGCATAAATAAATCTGGGGGATCAGGAGGAGACAGTTCAGCTAGAAATTTTATATTTTCTTCCATTTGTTCTTTATTCTGATCTGTGCTTTTTAATTAAATATTGGATAATTTTTCTTCTTCTGACTTCAGAGAAAGGCATTGAAACGTGCTGTTTACATTGCAGACATCTGACAAATGACAGTGGAAAACCAACCACAGATGTGATGTTTGTCATTGAGCAACACCCCAAAATATTCATACCTGCTGGTTTAATCTTCAGGAATAACAAGAATTTTATAGGGTTATTTAAAATCTGACGAAGCAGGTAGTACTCATAGTGTAGTGGTTTAAACTCAACAAGCATAAAATCCCTGGTTTGCTTCCAGAAGGAGATACAAATCTCTAACCCTAACCCCATTAGGAAGTGTCAAAATCTGCCAAATAAATTTGCTGAGTTAGCCACCACAGTGATCCCAACACAGTGAATAAGGGAGCAGCCAAAAGAAACTTTAAAAAGCACAGTAACTATTTGCTGCTGCAGAAAATGCAGTGATGAGGGTAGTGCTCTAAAGTAAAGCGAATCAACGAGTATGTGAAAATTCTTCTTAAGTACATTTTGAATAACAAGCTAACGTTACTTTGTTTCTGCTATTCGTTTTTGCTTTTGGCCAGAACCATGTTTACCACTATGTAGCATCCTGTTATCTATACAGCAGTCAAAATAAGTTTAAAAAGACAGCACAGTCACAAAATTGCAAGTAAGACAACACAACTTTTGTGAATCACTCCTGTTAGCGCTATTTGGGGATTGCTCTCACTTGCCATTTTGCCCTGTTTAGGAAATCTGGCCCATTGTGCGGATGGCAGCATGTATTTACCTTTCAGCGCTGATGATAAAATATTACACATTATTTTCAGCCTATAGTACCACTTATCCTTCTGGCCTTTTGTTGTCCCTGTCCCAACTTTTGAGATATGTTGCTGCCATCAAATTCAAAATTTGTAATAACATGTTTCAGTTTAAACACTTCTATGTAGTATTGTATATAAAATATGGTTTTATGAAATTTGCAAGTCATTGCATTGTTTTTTTTTTTAACATTTTACACACTGCCCATTTTCACAGGTTGTCGGTGTGTCGTTACAGAGGGATACTATAAAAACAAAGAATTCAGGTCTTTTTAACCTCCCCAGATGCATTACAGCATTCTCCATTTCAATATGTGAGTGCCGACATCAAAGAGACTGTTGTTCGTTTCCACTGCAATACAGCCACTGAAAATCAGAGGCGACGACTGACTGCACTAATCTCAGTAGAGCACTAGCACGTTAGCTAGCCTCTGAGGAGAGCACACTGTTTCCTTTGGAGCAGAATGGGGAGCTTTGAAAACTCCACAGGCTGAAACAGAGGTTCAGTGAGCTTGATGTGAATGACGGGTAAGCAAAACATCTCAGCTAAACTGAAGCCAAGAGAACACATGCAGACTCACGCTTGTAACACAGCAGGAGACAAAGTTAACCTCTTAATTCAGTCCGTTGCATTGTTTTCATCTCCTTTTTGCCACCTGAGAACTTTAGACTGGTAATTATCAATTTTATCAACATCTCTGTACAGTGTTCAGCACAACATCACTCCCTTTCAGCTAAAGATAGTGTACTGAACTGGAATACAGCAGCATAATGAATTGTATGCATCCATCCTCTTCCACTTATCCAGTTCTCATTTGCAGAGTGTGGGGGGCTAGAGCCTATCCCAGCTGACATAGGCTGAAAGGCGGGGTACCCCCTGGACAGGTTGCCACAGAGATTTATAAAATTTTTATCTTGTTAATTTTAATAACAAACAAAACTATAGAAAGACTTGATGAGAATAAGAAATTCTTCCATTGTTACATTAGTCTTTAAAATATTTTCGGTCTCACAATTGAGAACAAGATGCAACACAAACCTTACAACCACATCAATATTCAGGCCAGTCTTCTTCCTCCCTAGCAGTTCATATCCCGCGATGCAGGGTCCGCTGTTTTGCATGCCTTCCTCCACTTCTTCCTATCCAGGGCATCTTCTGGTGTAACATTCGCAGCCTTCATATCATCTTTGATTCGGTCCATCCAGCACTTTTTTGGTCTTCCTCATGGCCTGTTGCCACCCAGATCTAATTGCTGGGCTGTCTTTGCGATGGAGTTCTTATCACTACGGGCAACATGGCCGTACCATCGGAGCCTCGCCTCCCGCATCTTGTCTGTGATCGGTGTCACTCCCCATCGTTTCCTGACATCTTCGTTCCTTGCTCAGTCTAGTCGTGTGAGACCCAGAGGCCACCTCAGCATCTTCATCTCCATGGTGTGCAGGGCTTGTTCGTGCTTGGTCGTCGCTGGCCAGCACTCTGACCCGTAGAGTGCCACTGGGCGCACAATCGACTTATAAACTTTTGCCTTAAGATAGATTGGCATTCTCTTGTCACATAAGACTCCACTGACCTGACGCCACTTCATCCACGCTGCGTTGACTCGGAGTCTGGCGTCTGGTCGAGTTTCGTAGTGATGGTACTGTTGGTCTGGGGGCCCAATTCAAGGTACTCAGTCTTCTTGATGTTCAGGCACATGCCGTTTTTGGAGAGCCGATCTTTCCACGCTTCTGTTTGGGTTTGCAGGGCTATCAACATTCAGACCAGTACTCCCTAGAATGTACTTAGAGCCCTTGCACATGCAATCTGTATACAGAAAAACACCTGCATCGTGGTTGGCTCAGTCAGATATACTCGCGATCCTTACAACATGATCACATACACTACCACCCAAATGTTTTGGGACCTTTTTTTCCTCTTATCACTAAAGTGATAAAAAATGAGTGTTAGAATTGTCAATTCAATTTTATTTATACAGCGCCAAATCACAACAGCAGTCACCTCAAGGTGCTTTATATTGTAAGGTAGACCCTACAATAATATATACAGAGAAAAAGCCAACAATCATATGACCCCCTATGAGCAGCACTTTGGCGACAGTGGGAAGGAAAAACTCCTTTTAACAGGAAGAAATCTCCGGCAGAACCAGGTTCAGGGAGGGGCGGGCCAATCCTAAATCCCCTTAATGATTAATTTGTCTGTGTACGTCCCTTTTGAGCATCGATTAATTGTGTTCTGTTACCAAATTTGTCCTGATAAAGGACTGAAGGATCATTAGAAAATATTTTTCTGCCTTAGTGTCTGCCTTAGTGTCTTGAGAATTAGTTTAAAGGCAAAAGAAAAAAGAAAAGATGAACTTGTCCTAAACTCATGTGAATATTCTTGTACATTGCAGCTCTTTCTTGTGGGAAATTGCAAAACCAAAAAATTAACAACAAACAGACCAATAAACAAACAGACACACAGGACAAGTAGCTCAGGCTTTTAGAGAAACAGATGCCTTGTAGCTCCTCCACAGGCGGCTGCGGTATCCATACCATCAGACTGTGCTAGTCTTTGAAGTGAAGTGATGCAAGAAAGCAGCTCATCATGCTTGTGTCAATGTTACTTTACTTTACCCATGTCTAAGTTCTAATGCATTTCCTACAATGTTCTCCTTACACAATTTAACTTTTTACAGATACTGTAATTTAAACCTCCAATCTCATACATTTCCATTTTTGAAAGGGAATACATGAAGGAGGAAGAAAATAGCAAAATGATGAACGAGAGGAGGGGCATTCATTCATTCACACATTTATGCACACGGGTGTATTTGATCCTCTGAAATACAAGAAATACAACAAGGACCTAGCTCAGGACCGCAGTGAGACTCTCTTTACTGTATCAGTTAATGACAATCCCAATAAAATGAAACTTAATGAAATGCCTCTAGACCAGAAATGGCTCCCCGAGGCCCAGGAATCATCATCATTTCTCTGCATGATGTCATTTCCCTCTGTCAGAATACACCTCTACCCAGCCCCAAGCTGTGTCGCCCGGCAGAATACAACTCATCTGTCACTAGATAATGAGGCCCAGATGTGGTACTCCTCTGGTTACCCCGGCTGCTACCAACTTATCCTTGTCAGAGCAATACAGTACCCAGAATCGTGCTGTTTATTGTACTTGTCCCAGTGTCCTGGAGATTTTTTGGAGCTGAAATAAAATAAGAGAAGGTAATGATGTAGAGATGGACGAACATTATTTGCTTATAGACTATACGGCTGGCTGTCACTTACATTAGCTGGCAGTAGGGCTGGGCCATATCATACCGTTCACGGTAATAATGTTGGGCAACGATAGAAAAATGAAATATTGTGATAGAATATGGGTAAAACGCACATGCGCAGTGCCTTTGTTTTCATACGCACACAGCGGAAAAAGCATGGCGGCGAAAGCAGATCGTTGAATGAAGCGGATGGACCAGAATCGTTTGTAAAAATGCTGCAACTTCAGTGGTGTGGAACTGGTGTAGCTTTCATCCGTCAGTTACACAACAAAGCACTATTTTTGGTAGCGCATGCTAGCGGGCCGTCGTTATTACCGTGTTTTTTGGAAAATACGGCACACTTAAAATCAATCCTTTGATTTTTCTGAAAATCGACAGTGCCCCTTATAATCCAATGGGCCTTATGTATGAACTCTGGTTGTGCTTACTGACCTCGAAACAATTTTATGTACACGGCGCTCAAAAATCTGTCAAATGTTTTAGTACGACTTTGCTAAGCTACGAACCCGCACCGCTTGATGGATTGTCGGAGCATTACAGCTATCGTAGGCAGCCTCGCGGAGTGATACAAACTGTGCCTCAACATAATAGTGCCGTATTTTGTGTGTATAAGCTCTTTTTAAGTTTTGTGGATATTATACATGGTTATGCTGAGGATATGTCGGCCAGTTTCCACTGGAAATGCCTTTTGGTTAAACTGTCAGCGAGGAATTTGCATTTGCACTGTTAAATTTTTATATAACTTTAATGCACATAAAAAACAGCTGCTTGTTTAAGTGAAAATACATTGATGGGGGGTTTTTTTGCACTAATAAAGTTGTGGAGTTGTAAAGTATTTTGTCTAGTGTCAATTATATCGTCACTTATATCGTTATCGCAAATTTTCAAATGTATATCGTGATAAATATTTTTGGTCATATCGCCCTGCTCTAGCTGGCAGTCTGTATTATTAAATTGCTTTATCCTATCATGTTTTTTGTTATCATTTTGCATATTATTTCCTTTATGGTCTTTTTGATTTTACACTGAACAAGTTGGGGGTTCCTCTTGCATGTTTTTAGACCTAGTACCTCACTTCTAAATGAAATCTGGGTGTTTGGCCCTCTTGTGTTCACTCAAGTCTGGTTCCAAAAGTGAACCTATCCACCAGGATGTTTGAAAGCATGTTTACATTCTAGTAGATATGGAAAAACAACTTCCTAACAACCTTAACGTGTGAGAATTGTTTTTATATCATTGATCTCAGTGCTAGAGTTAGTGGTGTGGCTGATTTAATTATCAGGTTTTCCTGAAATAATGCAACCTGCTGTCCACTAAACTTATTGACTGTGATTCTCCCGTCAGTGCCGGTTGGAGCATTTTTAGTGGAATTACCTGGAAAATAAAAAATCTGGCTTGATATGTGGAGCAGACATTTCAGACATTTGGTCCAAAAGTAAAAAAAGTGGACTTGAGACATTTGGAGAAACTTGTATAGTGATGTTCACACTAAATGACAAGCAAAGTTTCACCACCCATTACTGATTTGAATACAGTCATGTTGGAAACCCATGAATATGCAGCTCAGCAGCCAACAGAACAAGGAGGTTGTAGTAGTGTATTTGTTTTAACTTATGATGAATCCTATTATTCTGCTCACTTCTCTCTAACCCCCACCTGGAGAGCTACGCAAATTTTTCACCCAAGTTGAAAAGGTTTGACACGCACAAATTTGTGTCATACTAATAAGCCATATAATAATCACGTGTCACAAAAACTTTGCATTTGGTGAACATACCAAGAACCTTGTGCTCTGAACGTTAGGTAGCTGTTGTGTGGCTTCAAAACTATCACATCACTTGTTAATTTCATACTGTTAATGTATGTCAGCGACCTTACCCCCATGCTTACTGTTTTTCATGGAAACATGACAAAACATCGATGTTTGTGGGGAAGAGAAGCGTAGACATACGGACACATTTTGCATTTGATGTCAAGGAAAATAAGAGGCTTTGTAAACACTACATATTTAAGTAAACTGAATTAACTTTAGATTTAGTCAACAATAATCTTGTGATACTAAATCAACTAAAACTTAAAGAATTTAAAAACCAACGTCAGCCATTACCCTAAACTAAACTAAAATGTTCAAAACCTCTCAACGCATCAAAATGAGAGCATATTTCTCCCGTTCTATCGCTGCATTCTCTATAGGCTCTCTGTTAAATCCAGAATTGAATTTAAAATCCTTCTCAATGCATACTAGGTCTGGAATAATTGTGCCCCATCTTATCTTAAAGACCTAATATTATCATATTGATCAAATAAAGCACTTCACTCTCAGACTGCGGCCTTACTTGTTGTTCCTAGAATATTTAAAAGTTGAATGGGAGGCAGAGCCTTCAGCTTTCAGGCTGTCTGTGGAATCAGACAGCTTTGCCTTAGGTTTCCTTCTGTTAAAAGGGAGTCTTTCCTTTCCACCATCTCCAAGTGCTTGCTCATATGGGGTCATCTGATTGTTGGCGTTCTGGAAGCATTATTGAAGGGTCTTTATCTTAAAATATAAAGCGCCTTGAGGCAACTGTTGCCACTCTCTGTCACACACACACACACACACACACACACACACACACACACACACACACACACACACACACACACACACACACACACACACATTCTCATTTTTATATCTTAGTGAGGTTATGTAATTGACATAATGCTTATCCTAACCATCAAAAATGAAGGATTAACCCTAACCCTTAGCCTAAACCATAACCTAACTGTAACCCTGACACTAAAACCACATTTTGACTTTCAAAAATGCCTTCAAACTCATGAGGACAGGCACTTTTGTCCTCAAAGTGACCTTTGGTCCCCACAAGTATAGTAAAATTCCAGTTTTTGGTCCCCACAAAGATTTCTAAAGAGGTACACACACACACATATATATCCACGCACACACAAAGTGCTGCCCTTCCTAATTGTAACCGTTTGTAGAGTTTCCGGTGTACAGAATGAAAGGACCACCGTCTTCCAGTCATGTTCTTCCATCCATACCTGTCACAACACTTCCTGCCAGGGGTCAGATAACCTATGGAAACCTAGCAGTTGGCGAGGAAGGTGGTCTCCTCTCTCAACCACACGTTCAGTGAGCAGCCATGATGCACGCAGTCCCAACCGATCTTTCAGCAGCAACTCTCTGACATTCAGCTAAATCATCTCAGATAAACTTGCACACAAACACACAAAGATGTACAGAGACACACCCGTACTGAGAAAACTTCCAAGCAGCGAGATAAGCCATAGCATGTCACGTGCAAATTAAAAGCAAAAGCTGCCTTAAACCAAAAATAACTGTGTGTTTTTATGATGCTGGGATGTTTATGACCAAAGAGGGAAACCAAGCCCATTGACAAACACTGCCACTGCTCACGAACTCTGACTTAATGACAGTAAACTTGCCACTGTGTAGGGGAGGGGGACAGGGCACTGGGCTTCTGTTCCTGCACAGAGGCCAGTAGTTATTAGAATATTTTACAGTGACATTAAGACAAATAAAACATTTGCTTGCATAGTGTTGATGCAGTTTTGCAGTAAATCATAGTATGTATGAGTATAAATGTTTGAGAACATCTCACATGTCCTCAACTGGAAGAATCAGAATAAGAATCAGAAAGGGTTTTATTGCCAAATGTTGAGCAGGTTTACAACATTAGGAAATTGCTGCAGTGCTTCAGTGCAAACATACTGTCATAAATTACGCTTAACTAGACATGAAAAAATAAAAATAAGAATAAGAATTAAAGTGCTACGTAGAAAGATATATACATGAGTGCAGGTGGTGATCAGTGCCAGACATGGAATGATGCAGTGAACACAGCGTAGGGTCATGTGTTAGTGGTGGGAACAGTCATACGGAAGCTTCATTGACATGAGATTAATGCATATTGCTGCAAATAAAATAAATAAAGCCTGAAGAAAGCTGTAGTAGGTGCAGGGGGTAACTCTTTTGCAAAAACAGTGTTTTCTGTTTAAGAATGATAGCCATTCATGGCTTTGACTTAGCATGGAACACACTGTAGTTTTACTAAATGTTCATTAGCCTGAGCTAATTTTGGCAGAACATTTAAAGTGGATATTTAAAGTGAAAGGAAAGAAAAGCAAGATCAAACTAATTGTGCTACAAAGATTTTATTAGAGTTACCACACGCTGACTGTCCGACTATAAATTTTCAAATTTAATGTCAGATGTCATGCAAATGCAAACAGGGCAGTTTTGGTTTGTTTTTTGGAGGAGCTGAACCATTCAGTTCCATTCAGATTTGTAGAGAAGAAGTAAGTAAGGGTTTGCATGTCTGTAATCAGCATCACTGGGAGATAAACATCCTCTTACATCAGCTTCAGTGTGTGTGTTTAAGAGAGAGAGATGAGTTACAGTAGAGTTATGTTTTGGGTCTCTACATTGGGTGCTGACAGGGAGGTTAGGCCATTTTTCAAGAGTTTGTCCAATTACAATTACTCCTAGACACAAAAAGACAGGAACTTTATTAGATTTAACCTTTTACAACATTATCTGTCATTTTGGTGTACTCTGAAGTTATAATGATATGATGATAAGTTCCATCCATCCATCCAGCAAGAGGCAGGGTACAGCCTGGAGAGGTCAGTCTGTCAAAGGGCTAACACAGTCACACTCACATTCACACCTATGGGCAATTTAGAATCACCAATTAGCTCTGCCTCCCAGTCAACTTTTTGGTTGTTTTTGGAATGTGTGAGGAAGCCAGACCACCTGGATGGAACCCACTCAGACACGGGGAGAGCATGCAAAGTCCACACAGAAAGGGCCCAGTCACATGGTGGATTTGAACCTTCTTGCCGAGAGACAAGAGTGCTAACCACTGCACAAATGTTACTCGCCATTCCTCCAGTAGGGCAAGAAAATATCAGAAATGCCTGTTTCACTGAAAAAGTTATTATGTTCATTTTAATGATAGTATCATCTTATGACAAAGATACAATACTCCGTCTGTTAGACAGTTTAACAAGTTTATGTTCCTAGAAAGTGCTGACAAAGACCGTTCCATTTAATATGTTCGTACATTCTTATAGCTATTTCAGAAAAGGTCCAGATGACATCCATTAATAACTGAATGTTTTGTGGTGCTGCTACTTTCATATTTCACATTACAGTTTTTAAAAGCAGACTTTTCTGTTCAGGGTTAAGCACACATCAAGCCATTAAATTCCACGTCAAAGATACAGTTTTAGAAGTCTGAGTGGGCTGCGGTATTGGGTTGCATATGCAGATAAGACCCGAAGGAATTCTTGACCTGCCTCTTGATTCTCCATTCAGAAAGTGCCCTCTGAGAATGTTTTCATTCATGCTTTTTCGATCCCAATTTCTGGTCAGCCTTCATCTTTACTTAATGTCTCATAAGGTAATCGTCAAAGAATGGATGTGTGTATGTGGGGGGCACATCTCTTTTTTAAAGGGGACAATAAAAGGTACATGAAAAGTCATGAAAGTGTTGTGATAGTATTGCAATAAATAGCTTAACTTTCAATATTTATTTGTAGTTATAAATATAGACACACTGTATTTCAATGCTGCACAGCAAAAGAACAGCAGGGTCACTTAATTGAATTGATTAAAACTGTTGTTCTAATGTACTGTGAGCAGTTTCGAAGGATTAAATCAACAACTTTAGCAGCTGCTCAGATGGTGTGGATGTCTAAATAAATATAATTCAGCGCCCAAACACAACCTGTGATGTTTTCTTTAGGTCCCTAATGACAAGGAAGGAAAAGATGAAGAGTGGTGATAAAGTCCGGCTGGGCTTAACTGAACCTATAAGTGTCTCTCACAAGAAAAGATTTATGAAGGTTCATTTTTTAAGAAGATTTTCTCAAAGTGTTGCAGTATGTTTTTTTCCAGGTTATGAGAAATAAACTAAATGATATAAACCGAAATCTTGTGATTCCATATAAAATCCTGGGTTAGATGTTTTCGACTGAAAAGCTGTCTGCTGTAAATTCCCTTTCTACACTGTCAGCATGCAAATATTAACATTTTTCCCAAGTACAATATTGTAAAGTCGTTTTCGAGTAAATAACTGTATATTACATTGCGTCATGGGAATTTTCCAAATCAAATTCGTTTTACTGGACCTATATTTTAAGCAAAAATGGGGGGGAATGTCTTTTTGGCTCATTTCTTTGTAATTTCTTTGTAATTTCAGTCAACAATTTGTCATTTTTCACTGACTGATATTGATATCTAAAGTTTTGAGGCCTTAAAGCTCACGATTCATCAATATCAATATAAGTATTTTTGTTCTTAATTTAACACTAACGATTTAAACCAATCTACCCGAAATGGAGTTCTTGCTACAGCGGGCGGTCTCAGACTAACGCAGTGGGAGGTGCGCCGGTCTTTCTCTGTCGGGTTTTTTCTTTTTTTTTTTCTTTTTTTTTTTTTTGCAACAAGTGGTAAGAAGAGAAACAAACCTCTGACCGTCACAATAAAGCAGGCGAGTCGGCAGAAGCGCGGTGGACTAATAAAACAAGGAGGGTAAAACAGCGAACCGCTGCTGCTGTGAACATCTGGCTGAACGGGGATGCTTCATGAAAATGTTTAACTGTGTGTCCAACAGCGTGGTGAGTACAAATCTATCATTAAGTCACATTCTGTAAGTTAATCACAGGTTAAACAAACTTCGTACGAGCTTATAGTTATTTATTATTTTCATCATCATCATTATTATTATTATTATTATTATTATTATTATTATTATGTTTATTTCGGAAAATTAGTTACATAATATTTTCAAACAGACTCGTTACATTTCAGCTGCCCTGTATCCCAGTGCTCATTTACAACGAACAATTGACGAATGTGGGCCAGCGACCTAAATTAGCTTAGTGAACTTTTAAGATACCCCAAATATAATGCAATATTTGAAGTTAGAGGGCTCAGCGAACTTTTTGTTTTCGATAAAGTCAGGTACAGGCTTCTAAAAAAGTGACACATTTTCTTCAATTTGCATAAGTTCCGCATCACAGTACATAAATAAAATAAAATAAAATAAAATATAAATATTTATTCATGCAGACGTTAGCAATATAAATACAAAATAAAGACGGGCACCTCCACGTTTCATATTTTCGTAGCCTACGCCATGTAGCTACACTTTCAAAAATGTAATAGAAAGGGGGGGAAGCCTGATTTGTGACCTGACTCTGGAAGACTGTAGCCAAGTGCAGACTGTAGCGTGACAAGCATACAGTGGTCTTTAGCCTGTGCACGTGCGTTACTAAACACACAATTAGTCAGAATTAAATTCAGCTGTGCGCGAGGCCGCTCTACATGCGGTCCCACGAGCTGCTAATTGAACATATACGTCCTCTTTTCCCCACAATGCTAATAGAATATTTTAAGTCATGTGTGGGCTTCCGTAATAAAAATAATATTTAGCTCGACACCATGACTGGACCCATGTCTACTTAAATAAAATAAATGCACACTCATACCTATAGAAAGCGAAGGCTAATCTCGATGGTTGTCATATGAGGACGACATAACTTTTACTAGGTGCCAGTCAGGCTAGTGCGTCACTCCAGACTTATGGCTGACACCATGTCAGAAGAAGAAACGCCATCGACGGAGGTTGTTTTCACTCAGCTACAACAAGGACATATTTATAGCGACACAGTAGGTGTTTCACTTCCAAATTAACTGCGTTTTCTTTTTCCCGTGGGGATAACAGCTTGAGACAGACACAGAAATTGCAAGGAGCACGCGTGAGTGTACGCATTTGAGTAGCAAATGTACATAAAACAAACGCAATTAATTTTTAAATTGACTTATGCTCCTAAATTTCGTGACACATTTGAGGACATTTTTAAAAGTGTAAAGTTATTTTTTTGCTGTCCCTTTTTAATCATTTTGATTTGTATTTATTTTTTTACTCTGGGGACTGTTATTTCTAATAGGGCTCCTCTGGTCCCGATGATATTTTTGATGAGGACTCTTACTCTCCGTCCTCCCTCTCCTCGTCCTCTTCGTCTGCGGTCCCCACCGAGGTCTGTGTGCAGGGGAAACCGGTGTGCACCTCCTGCGGTCTGGAGATAGTGGACAGATACCTCCTGAAGGTCAAACTAACATACTGTGTCTGGCCAAAATGTCACTGACAACACTTCCAAACTAGGCCAGTTTTAATACAAAGCAGTCCAGTTATCATTCTAAGAAAAGGGGGAAAAGTAGTTCAGATATTTTCAGCACTTGTCAGCTTTCTTTTAATAGAGTTGTACAGCAAAGTTGCCTCTCTTTATAGCTAAATGTGGATTTGATTGTCCTACAAGAGGAATTAAATCATTTTGAGGGTTTATTAATTTTGAAAACTGATATAAATATATGAGCTAGCCTAAGCAGAACAAGTATTTCTGCAATTTTACACAGCACATTAATGCTTCGTACTAATCTTCACCCTCAGAAAATAAAGTATTTCATTTTGCCCGTAGGTTTATGATCGCCTTGTCATTGGGGTCACAGTTCTTAAGGTACAGCTGTTGAACCCTTGGCATGGGGTCCTCTTTGTGCTTTAGAGGGCAGTGCTGATACATTGACTTTTTTTTTATTTTATTTTTATATTTGTGTTTGTAAAATTAAGATGCATAAATCTCATTGTATCTGTACTGTCCTTTAAAGTACTCCAAGGAATTCTATTAACACTAACTTCTAACACTAGGAACATAATTATTCTGCTTTAAAAAAAAAAAAAAACTTTGTAGAAAATTAATTAAATAAAAATAAATAAATAAAATGTTTTAAACACTTCTGTGTCTATAAGGACAGAATGGATGAGTGTGCAGTCAAAATTCATTTGGCTCATTAAAGCTTTTCTGTCTCTGGATGTACATTTGGTATTATTTTGGAATTGGAATCACACCACAAAAGGCTTATTAATTATCAAATGAGAACAATAATATCTCATTGCATTCAGAAAAATAAAAGCATTACCAATAATTCCAGGAGCCTCTATGGTCTTTAGTAATGATGATAGAATATACTTTGGAAGGGTATTTAAATAATTCTAAACTCTGTCAAAATTTGAAATCCTAGGTCAATAATCTGTGCTGGCACGTGCGCTGCCTCTCATGCAGTGTGTGTAAGACTTCACTGGGCCGACACGTGAGCTGTTACATCAGAGACAAAGAGGTTTTCTGCAAACTCGACTACTTCAGGTACATCACACACGCACACCACCTGTGTCCTATATGCAGTTAGTTCTATTCTAAATGTGAATTTTATAAAATGTCAGACTGTGGGAATCTGGGACTCAAGAATAGTTTAACATTATCGGTATATGATTTTTTTTTTTCCTGTCAAGCAGTGAAAGGACACACAGGTTTGCTATTCAAAATGTAGTAATAATAATAATAATGGATTGCATTTATATAGCGCTTTTTGGGGCCCTCAAAGCGCTTTACAATTACAAAAATGTAGCTTTCACTTCACCCCAAAAGATCATAAAGATTTTATCCAAAACATGAAGGAATGGAAAATGAGCTTAAACAAAACAATTTGGCTAGAAGAACAAGAACACTATAACAAACTGACCTAACCAGATGCTTATCCTAACAGAGGAAACCATTCCAAATGCAAAGAGGTGGGGACTATGCCCCCAGGTAATTTTTTAATATAATTTAATGTAAGATTTTGTTGCATATATGATATTCATATTTTTATAGTACACATCTAGTCTTTAAGTAATGATATCAAAGAGCAGAAAACTATCTGATCTGTGTGTTACGTGCATGAATTAATTTTAGTCAGAATCGACTGACTGGTGAAAATATTTAACACCTTGCAATTGGGCTGCCTTTTGCTTTCAGTTGTTTAGAAACTTCCTGTCATTTCCATCCTGTTTAAATTTTGACTAATAGTTAATATTTGGCAGAGGGAGACTATTCCAACTGACTAAAACATGACTCTTAAGGAAGTCCGAATAACGTATGACACATCAACTTCTCTTGTTAGGGGATAAGAAGGGCAAGCTGCTGCAGCTTATCCCCAAATGCATCACTGGAGAAGAATATGTTTGTTTCAAATGGATTGTCTGGTTATATTCATCACACCTGCGATCAGGTACACATGCACTTTGATCTCAGATGATGATTGATATCAGCCCTCATGCAGGGTCAGGGCCGGGCTGGTACACATACTGGGGCGTGTAGGCAATGTAGGTACAGTGAACTGACAGGAAAGGCTAAAAATGTCAATGGATTATGCCTTAGACATTATAATCGCTAACAAAATCTTGTTTGGGTGAGGGTTTTCGTTTTCTTTTTTGTTTTTATTTTAAGTACAGGAAAAAATGTAAATGACTTTTTTTTTTTTTTTTTTTTAAATGGGGTATCAAGGATGGACTGAAAACCTGAAGAAAGTCTTTCATAGATAAATACAGATTTTTTTTTTCTTTTTTTCCCTCTGTTCCAGGCGATATGGGACTCGCTGTGCCCGTTGTGGGCGTAACATCCATTCTAGTGACTGGGTGCGTCGGGCGAGAGGTAGCACCTTCCACCTGGCTTGTTTCTCCTGCACCTCGTGTAAACGCCAGCTTTCTACAGGGGAAGAATGCGGACTTCTGGAGAATCGAATCTTCTGCCGGCCACACTATGATATTATGATGGAGAATCTCAAACGAGCCAAGGAAAACAGTGAGTGTATGGATGGACAAGGGTCCGATCTGAATTACAGCAAACAGTAAAATGATTGTGAAATGAATATTACACCCCCCCCCCCCCCCCCCCCCCAAAAAAAAAAAAAAATTAAAAAATTCAACTTTGAATTTTAAAGTTAAGTAAAAGACAAGCAAATGTCATGTACAGACCACATGCTCATCTTACTGAGGTATGTCATTTCTGCTGCCATGTAAACTATATTTTGGAAGTCTTTCCAAAAAAACCTATGGTTAGAATACTCCAGACATTACAGTTCAATGCCATACTTGCTTGCATTGGCATTTTAGTTTCACTCAAACATCAAATACTTGAATAAATGTCTCAAGGATAGAAATGAAAATATTAGAAGTTCTTAGTAACACCCACTTTGAAAATATATCTGTACTGCTAACACGAATGCTTCTGCCTGTCACAATATCACACCGAACCTTAAACTCTGCAGAGAGACAGCTGAATCCTCCTGTTACCACTCTGTCACACATACTGAAGAATATAGCCTGACCCTGTACAAAAAGACACCTTTCTAACACATGGGTCTTCTAGATGGAACTCGTGTTCCGGTGATGTCCGCAGGGCATCTGACCTGAAATGGGACCAGTCATTTAAAATGTCCTTTAATCCTGTTTTTCTTAAAGAACAACCAAAAAATGAAGAGATGGCAGACAAAGATGACCTTAGCATTTTGCCCAAGCCAGCTAAGAGGGCCAGGACCAGCTTCACTGTGGACCAGTTACAGGTGTTGTCCACTTTTTTTTTCTTCTTTTTTTCCTGCGTGCTAACTCCTGCATTGCCATTAGACCATTTACACTTAAAAGTGTCACAACAAGTACAACCACTAGCATGGATGACTAAAATAATAGCACTTTGTCTTTTTTCATGTCTACATTTTTAATATCCAGTGAATACTTTGTTCTTCTGTGAGAGAACCCTGTTAAGTTACTGTTTTAATATTAAAGTGATGGCTGTGTATGATTGTATGGTGACTAGTGAATGTTACTGGGGCTCTGTTTGCTGAGTGTGTTCAGAGGAAAGAACAATATAAGCCAGATATTTGTTCAGCTTATTTTGACGTTTTTCTGCCCTCTAGTGGCATTTGAACACCATAGCACTCTGCTACCATGGTCTGTTAAAATAACAGTGAAACCCATCTTAGATTTCAGTGATGTAAACATTTACTCATCTGTCATCTCCACTTGTTTAGGTGATGCAGACCCAGTTTGCTAAAGATAACAACCCAGATGCACAGACGCTGCAGAAGCTGGCAGAGAGAACTGGACTCAGCCGCAGGGTTATTCAGGTAAAACAGACCTGAATGACAATACTAAACGACTGCAGGGAGGTCCTGCAATAACGTGTCACAGGATTAAGTGAGCAAATTTAGCAGTCCCTTTGAAATAATGCATGCTTAGTTGGTTGGAGTGAACAAATTTTGGGTCATAATTAAACTCTGTGGGTGGCAATTTTTGTAAGAATTTTAAAGTTCGCAGTAACTGTCAGATTTCTTCATAACTGGTCATAACATAGGTAGGGCTGCCACAAACGATTATTTTGATAGTCGACTAGTCACCGATTATTTTTGCGATTAGTCGACTAATCAGATCATCATCCATTGGATGTAAAACGTACAGTTTATTGCACCAGCAGCATCTGCTCTTATATAACTATCATTAGCTTACAGCTTTAGGTGTTTAAGGTCTGTGCTAACTAAAAATAAAGACAAGATGATAGTTTATTAAATTTTAATGACATTTGCAGATTGTTTCGGTGAAGTTTAATAAACTCCTTGCTATCTAAAATATAACAGGACACCGGAGTAAATTCTCGAGCATCTCACACTTCTGATAATCAGCTGTCTGCTTGATGTTTATTCAGCTGTGTAAAAACTATAACTTTGATCTCAGCCAAACCGATTTACTCAGGAACAAATAAAATACTGAAAAAAGCCAAACAATAAAATTTTTAAGTTATCTAAGTGACAGCCGGGAGTCCGGTGTTCTCACGGCTCTAGTTAGCCTTGCCCCCGGTTAGCTATCGAGCTAGCGGGTAACAGACGTCTCCGAAAACGTCGGAGCGCTTTTGAAAATATGTGGTGTCTTGATAAACTGAGCAGATATTTGAGGTTTACACAGCAACATTCTCGCCTGAAAATATGTTAAACGTTTATTTTGTGACCCAGAAAGAATAATAAGAGTAATTTTAAAACTAACTAGCTGCCGCCATTGTTGGAAACTGAGCTGGGCTGCGCTATGAATTCTGGGACACAGCTTCTTCTTCTTCTTCTTCGGGGTTTAACGGCAGCTGACATCCTTGTAGATGCAGTGCTGCCATCTTCTGTTTCAGTCCGTTATTACACTCTTAAATCCTACTACTTATTCCTGCGTCTTTTGGGATCTTACAAAGCTTTAAACGACGCGTCGACTATTAAATCAGTCGTCGACGATTTTGATAGTCGACGTAATCGTGACTAGTCGACTAATCGTAGCAGCCCTAAACATAGGTGTAACTTTTGGTGTATTGCTTTGCGCTAATTGTTGGATTAATGTAAACAGTTAGAATCTGGAGCTAAATCCAGAATTTAAAATGCCAGCAAGCAACATAATGAACTTGCAAAGTTCGTTTTCCCTCAAGTTGAGAATAGTGAGAAATCCAGGGTATTTGCACAGTTGATGTCTAGACATTTTTCTGTGTGAAGAAAAACAATCCCCTGCGCTTTCAAGGGAAACCATCACTCCAAGACCAGCGATTAATCCAGGCTTCTTTCATACAGGTTTGGTTTCAGAACTGCCGAGCTCGTCAAAAGAAGCACATTAACCCAAATCCTGCCCAGTCAACAATGATGACATCACTTGCTCCTGGTCAGCTGTCTCCACCGTTGATGGATGATCTCCAGTATACCACCTATATTTCTCCAGATGCACCTCTCCTCACCACACTGACCTATATGGATGGTAAGCAGTGTTGTGAGGGTTACCTTTAAAATGTATTCCACTACAGATGACAGAATAAATGCCCCAAAATGTATTTTGTAATGTATTCCGTTACGTTACTCAATGAGAGTAACATATTCTCAATACTTTGGATTACTTAATATATTCTCATGCTTTTTACAACTACATGAATGTACTATTGCTGTGTGATTTATTACTTTTACTGCCATACCAATACCAACTAGATTTTAAATCTTAATATAAAATGAGTAACAGTAGGTTGACATTAGGTAAGGCTGCACTTTTTGCAGCGATCTCGTATAGAAAACTATTCCACACTTGTAAAACAGGTTCGCGGCTCTGAGCTGTAAAGGCGTAAAACCGTAAAGGGAACTCTGGCTAATATGTCGGGTTCGTGTCGGGCTCGTAGCTGAAAACTAGCTTTACTTTGGTTGAAAGGCTGCTCCAACGGAACTTATTGTTTCGGAGGAAAACACGAACACAGTGTACAGTTGAGTCTTAATAGCTTACTTACAACTGGGCTCGTCAGGCACTCTTCTTGGCTGCAGTGGTTATTATTATATTTACATGCTTCCAGCTCCGCTTTCTGCTCCGTGACAGCTCGTACTTTTTTCTTTTTCTCCCTCCCTCGCTCACAGACACATAACGGGTATGGCAGTCCATTCTCCCTGCAGCACGGACTACACTGCCCATGAGGCTACATTCTTTAAGGCGATGCCTGTAACACGCTGCCTAATGCTTTCATATTAAATCATTTTTGTGAATAATTTCTTAAAAAAACATTTCTTCTCGTCATTATGCGGTCCGCAAGTAGAGGTGACATGAGCCGCGAGATTGAGACACGGACATTAGAGCTTCTTAATCCGCGTTTTGTTTGGGTGTCCACCGGCATGGAAAACTAAAAATAGAGAGGGCATAGCCTAACATATGAAACAGGAAAGTATCGCCGTGTAATCCATTCATTTGAACAAAGTAACTGTATTCTGAACAGAGATGGGCAGTACTGTAATCCGATCACTTTTTTCAAGTAACGAGTAAAGTAACAGGTTTGCTATTGCAAAAACGGTAATTAGATTACCGTTACTTTCCCGTAGGAACGCTGCGTTACTAAAACCGTGAAATTTTTTTATTTTTATTTTTTTTGCGAGAATGTCTCATGACAGTGACATAAGCAAGTGCTACGTTTGTGACAACAGCTGTCTGCAGATCAACAATGGATAATATATCGAGTGCGGGAGAGCGTATGAGCGTGCAGCGTTTAAAGCGTGGAAGTACTGACCTTTAAGTTTGATTCCATAAAAAGTGACAAAAACATTAGCGTCCGCTGTGCGTGGGAAGAAAACTTCTTTTTACAGCGAAAAAAAACCCCTAAACTTCCAAGCAAGCACCGAGTGCGCTACGACGTAATGGGAAACACAGAGAAACTCGCGGATTCTTCCACTGACCGCTGCGGCACACCTGCACCAGGGTAACCCTCCGCCTGCTCCACTCCTGCTTTACAGGTGAAAATAGAGCAAAAGGACCACGAGTCTTTGATTTTATTTACTTTCTGCTGTGTTTTACTTGCATCTATTTGAAAGAGTGAGTGTAAACACAAAAATATATATATTTTATGTGCTGGAATGTGCAGAAAATAGGTTTATATATTAAACAAATTTCTTCCAGTCAGAGAATGTTGCATATAATTACATTTTTGCTTGATGCATAAAGTTAAAAGATTAAAACTAATAAAACAAGTTAAAAAAAAAAGAGACTTTTCCATTTGATTACATTTTGTATGATGGATTATGCAGAAAAAGTAGAATTGGGCTGAAAGATCTATCACTTTATCACCTATTCAGGTTGTAAATCGTTTTTAAAAAGTAACTAAGTAATTAATTACTTTTGAAAATAAGTAATCAGTAAAGTAACTGGATTACTTTTTTGGGGAAGTAATCAGTAATTAGTTACTGATTACTTTTTCAAGTAACTTGACCAACACTGATTCTGAATACCACCTTCTTAAACAGCAACTGTAACAGAATACAGTTACGTATTTAAAATACAAAATATGAGTAATGGCGGTACATGTATTGCGTTACTCCCCAACACTGATGGTAATACGGTCATTGCTATGCTGATCAGTCTTTGAATCTACCAATACGCAGGAAACTCAGAGCTAAGGTAATCTCTGCATCACTTGCTGATAGTGTGGAGGAATCCCATTTTCAGTACTGGGAATCAGTTATTGTTGTTAAAATCAAAGTCTGAGATCTTGTCAGAAACCATGCTTATTTACCGACATCTATGATCATTGAATAACTTTGAGTTTGTTACTTCCACAGTCCAAACTCCAGACCCACTTCTGCTGCAGCCACACATGTCCCATTCACTGACACAACTGCCAGTCAGCCATGCCTAAGCTTCAACCTGCTGCCTGAAAAATAAAGCCACTGGTTCCTTCATGGTTGGATGATGAGCAAATAATAGAGAGTGAGAGGAGTTGGTTTAAAATGAATTCGTAAGGACTGGATGGGTTAAATTCATTGTCCAGCATATGAAGAGTACTGAATTTACACTGCTGCCTAATGTAAGCAGACACTTCATCAGCTCAAGTTACTGCATTAATTTCATGAAATGAAATGGATGAGAATTAATGTGAAAACTGATGTCTGTAAGATGAGACTTTTGTTAATGTGTTAAATTTAATTTATTTGAAGGATTTGATGAGATAAGGCACTTTGTTTGAAAATGATGTAAAATTGCTTGTTTGCTTTTTTTTTTTTTTTTTTTTTTTTGAGTGATGTTTTTGTTAAGGTTAAAGAACTGGGGATGGGATTTAAAATGCTTTTTGCCCTGTCTTATGACTACTAGAAAAGTCAGGATTGAGTTACACTACTAACAGTCTTTTTTTTGTTGTTGTTGCAAAGATAAACATGTAGAATACATGTTTTGTATATTAAAAAGCAAATGTAAACAAAATGTCAGTATTCTCCAGCTGACACTGAAAGTATTATTGACTACAATTAAATGAACACTTGTTGCTCAGTAGTGATATTCTTAAAAAAAGTAATACAGTAAATGTGTTTAATAAATGAATGCTAGATTCTAATAGAATTCGTATGAACTACACACTGAGTGAGTGTATACATATCCAATACCACAAATATACAAAAAGCCAATCAAAAGTCTACACTGCACTCTTGTAGGATATAGAAACTATGATTTGATAATTTGAGTGATGGGTGTTGGAACAAAGTTGTTTTTATACCGTGGTATTCTTTGGGAGTATGCGCTTTTACAAAGAAGAACGAATACGAAACTATATAAAGGGTGTGTGTTGTAAAGCAGCTAACTGCTGTAACTGATATACCAGGGATATTCAAAAACCCCTTAATGGACTACACACACACGTATATATTAGGAATGCAACGATACTCGTATCGATATTGAACCGTTCGATACAGTGCTTTCGGTTCGGTACGCATATGTATCGAACAATACAAAATGTTTAATTTATTTGATCAACTTTCCTTCTGACGATGCTGTCTGTGTTGAGCGCTCAGTGGATCAGCGCTCGACTGTCGAGCGCTGATCCACTGAGCGCTCAACGATACGAGTATCGTTGCATTCCTAATATATACGTATATACACCCCAGGACTGCGCTCTTCTGGACAGAGATCTCCGATGTTGTTCCTGGGATCTGCTGGAGCCACTCGCCTAGCTTGGGAGTCATCGCACCTAGTGCTCCGATTACCACGGGGACCACCGTTACCTTCACCCTCCACATCCTCTCGAGCAGGGCCGTGCAGAGAGGTTTAAAGGGGCGGGTGCTCAAAGTTAAAAAGGGGCACATTGAACCAGGCTGAATAACAACAACACACATTCATCAAGAATCTAATATGGGCAACAAGGCAAAGCAAACTTAGCCGATGTTTTACCTGATGGGTACAATGTTGCTGTTGAGGGGTTTCTGCTGCTCCTGCTGCTGATAGTGCTGGAGGGCAGGGCTGTGTTGATCTGAGACTGTTGACATTAAAAAGTCCATAGGAGAGATGGTAGCTGATTAAACAAGTGTCATGAGATAATAACAAAATGCAAAGATTGGTGACAGCGCTTGGAACCATAAGGCAACAAAAAACTGTGAGAAATAATTTAGGCTCTGCCTGTGAATCACTCTTTGCTTCTCTTCTTCCTTCCATCCCATCTTTTCATATATCACTCTCCACTTGCTGTCTATCTGAGAACAAGGCACAACTTGCTATTGCAATAAACTATAATCTAATTATCCACACCTAACAACTCCAGCACTTAATCTATAATAAAATGATGACAGAAAAATGTTATAGCCCTGCCTTTAGTAGCCTCACACAGCTCCTACTGTTTCCTCCTCATGTCCTTACCAGGCATGTCTGGACAATGTTATATCATGAGTAATACTTTTAAAAAATCCATATACATAAAACACACATGCATGCACACACAGTGACATTTTAGACCTTCTTCAGAATACTGTATATACTATGGGCATCCTTACATTATTATTTATTACTAGAGCTACAATAATAAAGCAATGAGGAGGGGGAAGTAATAAATATGAAATAATGTCATTATGATGATTCCATTTGTTTCACTATCCACTCTGTGCAGGGGCAAAGCTTATTACATTTTTAAACTGTAGAGATACAATAATTTTACTGCTGTAAAATTCAAATTTTGTCTTATTTAAAATATAAATCTAATATAATCTACTTCTTAATGTATGTTCTGTAAAATACAGTGTGTTTTTTAATATATTATAATTATAATAATGCATAATTATGTGGACATGCATATTAGATCGTTTTTTAGTGAAATATAATCCCTCCAGAAAGGCAGGAAATGCCCAGAAAATTACTTTAAAACTAAATATGTTTCTAAATACTTTAAAACTAAATATGTTCCCTAAAACGGTGACAGAGCTACAGACCCATGACAGCCTTACACAGGTAGCCAGCAGCTGTGACCAGCACTACTTGTGCAGTTAATAAAAGGACAGGTAATGTTTGTCGCGCTGTTGCACACACAGCACGCTCGTTTGTTTCAGTTCGTCAGTTGCAACAAGACAGCTTACCAACGTGTACGTAATAAGCTAACACTCCTGTGTGCTATACACTACAGTGTACGCTGCACACCTACTTACTGGTTTTGTCGCATCAGTCTGTATGGAAGAAATATGGTAAGTTTCTCCTACAGCTCCGGACCGCAAAAAATGCGCGTGCTCTTTGTGAGCTCGTTCCCGGCTCGTAACCAGCGCGTTCTGCCGTCAAGGGCGATCATTGGTTAAATGTGATCATGTGACTGATGCAAGCCAGATCCTTTTATTTAGCAAAACTGTGATTAATAGTTAAATATTATTGTTGAGGAGCACAGACAGGACTCCGCGCGCCCACACACATAAAAAAATAAATTAAAAAAATTAAAAAAAATTTAAAAGTTGCTTCAACAAAAGGGCACTTTGGGCACTCATCAGGAAAGGGGCGGGTGCTCAAGCCCCTCAAGCCCCCCCTCTGCACGTGCCTGCTCTCGAGCGCTTCTCTGAGCCCTTGGTATTTCTCCAGCTTCTCGTGTTCCTTCTTTCTGATGTTGCTGTCATTCGGAACCGCTACATCGATCAGCACGATCAGCACTGGCATTGTCCTATTGGACTCGGACAGGCTGTGTTGTAGAAAAAAGATGCTCAAACAAAATGTTGACTTTCAAGCTCGTTGGAATAGTACAAACTACTTTTTAGACCCTTACACTAGACTTTTGCACAGTACTTCAGGTACATTTTATTTTTTATTATTTATCTTTACGTGCGATGACATAGTCCCCTACTTTTATTTTGAAATCAAATTATCAGGAAGTGGCGCTTGACATTCGGCATGCGCATATTACCGAGGAAGAAAAGCTGCGGAGTTCAACAACCGACGGCTTAAAACTGTAAACATTAAGAGCCTGGCTGACTAATGTCTGTGGTTGGGATGGAACTCTAAGGTAAAACCCGTTTCGTACACTCTTGCTTTTTTCCTACGTAGTTGTCATTGCTTATGGTATCGGTATATACCGCTCACTACTGATTTAATTAATGTTAGCACTACAGTTTATAATATTCAATCCGTGGCTTGTGGGCTGATGCTAAAACAGCATCTCTGACGACCAGAAATAGTCTAAACGCTTTGGATTATTCTTGAATGTCGTTTATAGTTTAAATTTGTTGTCTCTGCTTGTATTAGGTTGTTTTAACGTTTGTATTGTGAAGGGAATTCCTATCTCAGTGCTAGCTGTAGCACTAGCTTTCCCACATATCCTCGGGAAGTTAAGTAGCGTTAAGAAGCTAGTCCCGATTTTCAGTTTTTTGGAACGCATTTAGCCTCGGAAGACGTTACTTCTCCTTTTATCTCCTCTTTGGCTAAGTCACATACTAACACAACTCTTACCACAGCACTGGAAATCATAAATCGCCAACCAGTCTGGTAACTGCTAATGCAGCTATCAGCCAACAATTAGCGTGTCTTAGCTAAGCTACATGTCGAAGAGCTAAAAATAAATAACTCATAGAGAGCTGCCTTGTGTTAATGTAGACCGATGGAGTAATATTGGGGATATTTTTGAAATAAAGCTTACGTTAAAATGAGCCTTCTAAGCCCGCTACTGTCTGGATGAACCCACACAGCGCTTTCCATTTTGGGGTCTTGTTTTCTGACTTCTCTCTGATTAGGTTAATTTAATCTAGTGCAGCAGCAGCTGGCTGAAACACTTGACACCTCAGTGTAACCATATGACAAAAACGAGAAGGAAGAAAGAATGTGTGTGTGAAGGAGGGACTCCAGGTTTTGAATGAGTGACATCAACTGGAAGTAAGGCCAGTTGTTGTTGTTTTGTTGTTGTGTGGGGGTTTTTATTTTAGAGGTTTACTTTTAGACAAAAGGTGCAACCGTTAAACAATGTAATGAATTAGCTTACTTTTTTAGTTAACTGTTATTTACATACATAAAAAAAAATCTTGATATTTAACTTCAGCTGTTCAGCTCATTTCTGTCCACTGATCTTCACTAATTACAGTAGGCTTAAGCATTTACTGCTGTCTCTTTCCATCTCGCTGCAATGGTAGCAGTGTGTTTGAAGTTTGAAACAGTGAGAGCTACTTGTAGTATGTTTGGAGATAGATAGCAGTCTGTTAACTCAACAGTTGGTGGAAGCCAGCTTAGCATTCTGTGCCACTCGTGAGACAGAGAGCTGCTGGCAGTGCTGAGATATTTATTTTTATTTACACTATTGATATTTTATTTTTAGAATCAAGTGTGTGATTTTTATGAAATGGATAAGCAGAAGAAAATGAATGAATGAATGCTTGGATGGATTCATTCATATAGGGAAATTTAGAATGGTCATTGATGGTTGACCAGTTAGAACATAATTTTAATGTTAAAATCACTGAGGATAAGAATTTGATCATAATTTGGAGTAAAGTATGATAACTTCTTGGGTAAAACATTGTTTGGCCTAGGTGGACTGTAAAATATTGAAATCATTCCAGGGTCTTCAGAGTTTTCTGGTAAAGCCAAGATGTTCGAATGAAGTTATACTACGCAGTAAAATGGGAATGCATTAAATTAAAAAGAAAAATGACAGCAATCCCCACCAGCCAGGGTTGGTGTAGGTGTGCCTCAGGTAAGAGGAAAAGAGGACTATGATTGCCTATAGAGAGCCATGCTTTAGTGAGTATCAAAAAAGTTATTGGATGTGGAAAAAAACTTAAATTAAGACTGGCAGCAGAGGGGTGATACTGGTTGATATGATGATAAAAGTGTTTGATAGGAAATAATTGATGGAATGGAAGAAGGCTATAAGAATTTGTTATAGTGGAGTGAGATGTGAAGGAAGCGGAAAGACACTGTGAGTCACCAGTTCCTGAACATTTACAGAGAGAAGGCTGCACACACATAGTGTCAGCAAAACGCATACAAAGGTAGGTTTTATTGCAGGATCATAATTTGATAGCAGTAGATTGTTTGGTCTCAGTCTTGCTGACAGAAGTGGTCAATTTGGTAGGTAGGATTGTGGTGTGGAGTAAATCACAGGAAAAAATGATTATTCTGCTGTCACAAGAGGTTGTAATTTTTTCCCATCAGCAGGCAGGAATCACAAATCAGATATAAAAAAATACTAGTTTTTATCTTATATTTGTGGGGGTCAGACTAACTGCAGGAAATGCTGATTTGTGTTGTTTTTCTTCACAGGTTAACTTGAAAGTATAGGACCAAACATTGTTCTTCAGTGCATGGATGCAAAGCCAATGCGCAGGTAAGTGTGGTAGTTTTCTGGGAAGAATGGCAAAAGTATGTGGCTGTTAATTCCAGATTCTTTGGTTACTGTTTACCAATTTTCTTTTTAACGGCAGTATTATATCAGATGTGGTAGTCACGGAAATCCTCAATCAAATTCCTTCAGTGTGAGCGTTAAAGATCCTCTATGGCTCATTGACACCTTGTTATGTCACCACATAAGCTTAAAAGGCAGAAAAATCCCTTCTTTACGGGATCAAAGGGGCTGGTTCAATAGAAGTTCTACCCAGAACTCTCTATAGCACTTGGTGGTACTGACCTTAGCTCTGCTGCTTTGTTGGGCTTTTAAATTTAGGTTTGATGGCCCACTGGAGAAGATAGGTGGTGTCACGATGCAGAGCAGGAGTCTGTGAAACAAGACTGGCTAAAAATAAACTTTTCACAGTAAGGGGAAACACCAGAGCCACTATGCAAAATGAAAAACTGTGTTCATGGAGTCTGTTGTGCATGTTACAGGTGAAACGGGATGGACATTAGGTTATTTTTTTTCTCTTTTGGGTGGGGGAAGAATGATCAACATTAGCATTTTTGTATAATGTAACATAATAGTGTATAAGGGCTGAGGTCCCATCCAGATTATAAACATGAGCTGTTTCATGCATGTGTTGCAGCCATGAACTCGTGCAGTCCAAGCAGAAACCACACAGAATACTGGAAATGTGACTGAGGTGAACTCTTTTCTCTGTTCTGTCTGAGGAAAGAAAATATCCTGACCCGATTTTCCGGAAGTTTAATTGTAAAGGCAGTTTTAGTGTCATTAATGTGAAATGAAACAGCGTAATTCTACATTTGTCATATAAAACTAAAATAGCTGTGTGTAATTGGGTAGGTAGGACCTAATTTAAGACGTTAACACTAAGACAGTATCTAATTATTGTTTTATGCTTTATAGTTAAAAGTTGCCTGTGTTGTGCAACCAGCAGCTTTAAAGGATACTCGTTAGGTCAATTTTCAGGTCCATAATTGTAATCTTTGGCTACTGGAGTAGTTTTGTATGAGTCATTGTTCAAAATGATGCTTATTTATCTTATACTACCTTGGTGTGGCCCCTCAGTTCATCTTCTGTCTGAAATGAGCTATTTTAGCCCTCTAAAGACCACCCACATTTTAAGAGACTTTGATCTGATTGGCTGCCACTTATAAACATAAGGTTTGAACATCAGATCGGTGGGGTGTCGCCAGAGCCAAAGCTAATCGTGTAGGAATGGCGCCTACTCTGACATCATCCAATTACAGGAGTATAAAAAATTTCCCGAATGTCTCTGATAAGAGTCTGGAGCAGTTTAAATTTAAATCAAAATCTCTATAGGTGCAGCATTTATGTCTCCTCATTTACCCCACTACTTTGACTCCAGTCTTTAAAACGTCACACCTACTTAAGCTTTTTAATTTTGTACTTTTCCTACTGTTACTGTTAGGGCAATTCAAATGACATAATGAAAGGTCAGAATGTTTTGAGTGAAAGCATTAGAGGCTCAGTGTATCATGACCTTTTCTCCTCAGGCCAACAGTTCCTGTGAATGCTGGCTAGATGAAGTTCCTTTTTTAAAAATATCACAGCAGTTTTGTCTTGTTGCTGAGTTGCCCTGGATTACATTGCATTTTATTTTCACATTATTATGTGAAAATATGTCACTCAAAGGATATTTATTTGCTGATTTTTTATTTTTTTTTGACTAAGATTTGAAACTTTACATTATGTATTAAATACAATCCACAAAACGTCTTTAACAAAGGTCATGTATGTGCAATGATGTCATTTCTCCCATCTGTAATGGTAAGGACACAAAGTGAAGAGGATGCGTTCAGGTGTTAGGAATTCTTGACCAGTACTGGGAACATGAGCTGAAGTAAATCCCAAACCCAAAGTCATCCTGGGATTTAAAAAGATGCAGGGGTACACCAAGTCAACCGACCGGTGTGGATAAGTTTACACTGGCTGAGGCACATGCAGGGTACTGACCTTGCTATATTAGGTTCAGCTGATGGCCATAGACTGACACTGTATTCAGTTCAATTCAATTTTATTTATATACCATGAAATCACAACAACAGTCGCCTCAAGGCGTTTTATATTGTAAGGTAAAGAGCCTACAATAACACAGAGAAAACCCCAACAACCAGACAACCCCCTATGAGCGAGCATTTGACAACAGTGGGAAGAGAAAAACGCCCTTATAACAGGAAGAAACCTCTGTCAGAACTGCTGCGGCTACGATCTAGCCACTTTTTACCGGTATTTTATTGATAATCCTGTACAGAAGCTCAGAGACACACAGACACAAAGGGGGAGGAGTTTCGTTTGTGCAAATAACTTTGCAAAAAAACCCCCAAAACCACTCAACAAAGTCTTGGCTTCATGTTTTGACCTATTCTCCTCCTTTTCATCGCGAGCAAAGCCACCCATGGCGCCTTAAGCCTATTGCAGCATAACTAAAGAAGGATTTAAGGTCACCTAATTCAAGCCTAACTGTAATCTTTATCAAAAAGTAAAGTTTTAATCTTGATCCTAAAAGTAGGTGTCCGTATCCCGAATCCAAACTAGGAGCTAGGCCCACAGAAGAGGGGCCTGAAAGCTGAAGGCTCTGCATCACATTCTACTTTTAAATATCCTAGGAACCACAAGTAAGCCTGCAGTTTGAGAGTGAAGTGCTTTTCTTTTTTTTGGAGGGGGGGGTGATATGGTGATATGAGGTCCTTGTACATGCAGTGCTGCCATCTTCTGTTTCAGTCCGTTATTACACTCTTAAATCCTACTACTTATTCCTGCGTCTTTCGGGATCTTGCAAAGCTTTAAACGACAAGTCGACTATTAAATCAGTCGTCGACGATTTTAATAGTTGACGTATTCGTGACTAATCGTGACAGCCCTAGCATGTACTCGGAACACTTTTCTTGTAAAGTAATGCACTATATAACTTAATTACTCCCACGAGAAAGTACTTTGTTACTTATGTGTTTCTCTGCAAAATGTCCTGAAACACCTTGTCTCGCACTTGTCATTTACAAGTATAAACCTATAAGCTACAGTCTCACACACCAACACATCCTAATGAGAACACACATGATCTTTTCCGTAGTATTTAGATATTAATACAATGCAAAGATGAAAATGAGCACAAAGAGACTTTAGAGTGATCACCACAGTGATTGTACTTTAGAAACATGAGTGGTAGAAATGGAGGGCGCAGCCTGACTGCTCATCACTTTTGTTACCTGTTAAAGTTCGTGGTCCGACTGCCTGGCTGGGGTCAGCATTCTCTCAGCATTACCATCACTGTGGGTTCTTGGCTAGCTTATTCTAATTGAAATTAATTTAATGTAACTAAGAGTATATTGATATGTGCTAATGTCAGGGCCACCAGCGCACGTCAGGACGCCACTGGAATGGACATCACCAGCCGCTGTACTCTGGGGGACCCCAACAAGCTCCCTGAAGGGGTCCCCCAGCCTGCACGCATGCCCTACGTCTCAGACAAACACCCGAGGCAGACCCTGGAGGTGATCAACCTGCTGAGAAAACACCGGGAGCTCTGTGATGTGGTGCTGGTGGTGGGTGCCAAGAAGATCTACGCGCACCGTGTGATCCT
Source organism: Rhamphochromis longiceps (assembly GCF_057381845.1). Taxonomy (NCBI): domain Eukaryota; kingdom Metazoa; phylum Chordata; class Actinopteri; order Cichliformes; family Cichlidae; genus Rhamphochromis; species Rhamphochromis longiceps. The sequence continues at coordinate 33,402,625 of NC_140574.1, forward strand.
CTCTGCCTGCAGCCCCTATTTCAGGTATGAGGAGACACTGTGTGATCCCACATCAGGCTAGTTTATTTACAGCTAAATTCCTGGGCTCCAGTGATTGCTGTGACACAAAAAATAATGTCATCTTTCTTTTTCCCGTTCTTCTTCAGGGCCATGTTTACTGGAGAGCTGGCAGAGAGCAGGCAGACGGAAGTGGTTATTCGTGACATTGATGAGAGAGCCATGGAGCTGCTGATTGACTTTGCTTATACATCACAGGTAGGGATGGTAGCATGCTGTTAGAATTAACCGCAGGTGCACATTAAGTTTAAAAAAAAAAAAAAAAAAAAAAAAAAAAGACAAACTGATGAAACTGCATATTGAATGTAAAAAAACCTGTCCAAACAAGTCTATGGCAAAGTTTTCCAAAAGTACGAATCAGGAGAGCAAAACCTTTGCAGGCGGCTTTGTTTCCTGCAGAGTACAGTAAGGTCTATGATTAAAATGAAAAACATGTTTCTTGGCTATAACCTTGACTATAGCAGAACTTTCTCAAAAGATGTGAGGAGACTGACATGGAGCCACAGTTTGAATGCATAAAAACGGAGGAGCTGTGGAGACCACACATTGTGATCAATCAGTTGCTAAAGCTAAAAAACTCAGTGTATCTGATGTCCTGATCTGCACCCTTTCAGGTGACTGTAGAGGAGGGGAATGTCCAGACGCTGCTCCCTGCAGCCTGCCTCCTCCAGCTTGCTGAGATCCAGGAGGCGTGCTGCGAGTTCCTTAAGAGGCAGCTGGATCCATCTAACTGCCTGGGCATCAGGGCCTTTGCTGACACACACTCCTGCCGCGAGCTGCTCCGCATTGCAGATAAGTTCACCCAGCACAATTTTCAGGAGGTAAGAACCCACATACAACTGTTCACGGTCGTTTATAATCGCTGTATAGTGCTACGTGTTACAATGATTCTACATGTTGCTTTAGATTGAATGTGCAAAATTTACATTTAGTATACATACGTTAGTATACATTTAGGATATAGAGATTTCTTTCTGTCGTGCCAAATGCGTCTGTTATAAAAATGGTTTACATTTGTAAATGATCTAAAAGTGCCATATCATGGTGTTGTTGGTATAGTAAGGCCATACATTTACGTTCTGTGGTGCGCACAACAAGAAGACAAATGCAGGTAAAGACGACAGTTGGAGCTACTTCAAAGCTTCAGACTTTAAACCAACAAATCACAGTACATAAAATAGAAATCTGTTCCTGCTAAAGGTGAAAGCATCACTTTCTCCACTTCAGGCAAAAACACACTGTCAAGTACAAACGGGCTGTGAAGGTGCAGATACTAACAGCTGGTGATGTGCAACCCAGATGTAACTGCATCAAAAACTATTTTTTCAGATATCAGTGACTTAGTTAACTGGTTTAATAATATATGCTCTTCAATTCAGCATCATGTCGCACTGTTAAAAGTCAGATTCACCAAAGAAGAGAATGAAGAAAGGCTGAACAGAGACGGAAAAAGACTGCTCTCCATATTCCAAGTCTCTCTCAAATAATCTCTTCAACAGATATTTTGAATATAGTGTCACACTTGTGCACTTGACCCTGCCTGTCAGTCGGTCCCTTTCATCTGGCTGGATCCCAGCCAGCGTCGTCCCTCTACTAAAAAACAAACCTCCTTAGAGCCCACTGATTTAAATACTTATAGGCCAATTTCCAATCTGTTTCTTTTCAAAATCCTTAGGAAAGTTGTTGGTCGTCAACTCATTCGGATTTTAGAGTAAATAATATTTTCTATAAATTCCAATCAGGTTACAGACACAGCACTGAAACAGCGTTATTGAAAATTATTAATGATGTCCTTATGCACTCGGATAAAGGTGAGCAATCCATTTATGTCCTGCTTGACTTATCTGCAGCCTTTGATACTGTTGATAATGCTACTTATTAGCATACTATGAAGCTGGGTTGGGATCACCGGTTCTTCTCCTTAATAGTTTTTTTTTTTTTTTTTTTTCATACTTATCAATTAGATATTTTAGAATTCATATTAATCAATGTATGCTCTAATCTGCACCGCTCGTTTGTGGAGTGCCTAGGCTTCAAGCCTTACACCAATTCTGTTTATTTATTTATTTTTATATGTTACCCCTGGGTCACCTAGTTAATGGTTTTAATGGGATCTCTTACCACTGCTTTGCAGGATGAAACACAGTTATATTTTTCTGTCAAGCCCAACAACCTCAACAGCCTCTCCTGCCTCAAGGAACATTTCTCTGCCGTTACTAATTGGATGTATTCTAATTTCCTCTCTGTTTTGGTAAAACTGAGGTTCTAGTTTTTCTTTTAAGCGAATGCTGAAAACTCATTTTTATAGTTTGGCATTTCCGTAATTCCTTCCCCTTCATTTGTTTGAAACCACACATGCATGTATGATGGAATGAATGTCAAGAAAAGAAGATTACAGGGAGTGCAGAATTATTAGGCAAATGAGTATTTTGTCCACATCAACCTCTTCATACATGTTGTCTTACTCCAAGCTGTATAGGCTGGAAAGCCTACTACCAATTAAGCATATTAGGTGATGTGCATCTCTGTAATGAGAAGGGGTGTGGTCTAATGACATCAACACCCTATACCAGGTGTGCATAAGTATTAGGCAACGTCCTTTCCTTTGGCAAAATGGGTCAAAAGAAGGACTTGACAGCTCAGAAAAGTCAAAAATAGTGAGATATCTTGCAGAGGGATGCAGCAGTCTCAAAATTGCAAAGCTTCTGAAGCGTGATCATCGACCAATCAAGCGTTTCATTCAAAATAGTCAACAGGGTCACAAGAAGCGTGTGGAAAAACCAAGGTGCAAAATAACTGCCCATGAACTGAGAAAAGCCAAGCGTGCAGCTGCCAAGATGCCACTTGCCACCAGTTTGGCCATATTTCAGAGCTGCAACATCACTGGAGTGCCCAAAAGCACAAGGTGTGCCATACTCAGAGACATGGCCAAGGTAAGAAAGGCTGAAAGACGACCACCACTGAACAAGACACACAAGCTGAAACGTCAAGACTGGGCCAAGAAATATCTCAAGACTGGTTTTTCTAAGGTTTTATGGACTGATGAAATGAGAGTGAGTCTTGATGGGCCAGATGGATGGGCCCGTGGCTGGATTGGTAAAGGGCAGAGAGCTCCAGTCCGACTCAGACGCCAGCAAGGTGGAGGTGGAGTACTGGTTTGGGCTGGTATCATCAAAGATGAGCTTGTGGGGCCTTTTCGGGTTGAGGATGGAGTCAAGCTCAACTCCCAGTCCTACTGCCAGTTTCTGGAAGACACCTTCTTCAAGCAGTGGTACAGGAAGAAGTCTGCATCCTTCAAGAAAAACATGATTTTCATGCAGGACAATGCTCCATCACACGCGTCCAAGTACTCCACAGTGTGGCTGGCAAGAAAGGGTATAAAAGAAGAAAAACTAATGACATGGCCACCTTGTTCACCTGATCTGAACCCCATTGAGAACCTGTGGTCCATCATCAAATGTGAGATTTACAAGGAGGGAAAACAGTACACCTCTCTGAACAGTGTCTGGGAGGCTGTGGTTGCTGCTGCACGCAATGTTGATGTTGAACAGATCAAAACACTGACAGGATCCATGGATGGCAGGCTTTTGAGTGTCCTTGCAAAGAAAGGTGGCTATATTGGTCACTGATTTGTTTTTGAATGTCAGAAATGTATATTTGTGAATGTGGAGATGTTATATTGGTTTCACTGGTAAAAATAAATAATTGAAATGGGTATATATTTGTTTTTTGTTAAGTTGCCTAATAATTATGCACAGTAATAGTCACCTGCACACACAGATATCCCCCTAAAATAGCTAAAACTAAAAACTACTTCCAGAAACATTCAGCTTTGATATTAATGAGTTTTTTGGGTTCATTGAGAACATGGTTGTTGTTCAATAATAAAATAATTCCTCAAAAATACAACTTGCCTAATAATTCTGCACTTCCTGTAAAGAAGATTATCACAAGATAACCTTCATATGAGACATGGTTGCTATAAAATTTGATAGATAGATAAATAAATAAATAATTGCCAGATCAGTCATGTGGTTGGAACAGAGTTATAGCCATCTCAAGTTAGTTTAACAAATACAGTGTAGGGAAGTGGCTAGCGGAAGCACATGTGCTACTGTTTTGGATACTGAAGCTATACATACCAGTGCGTAAGGAGTGTGAGCAGATAAAAGATGAAACTAGAAAACAGAAACTGAAGCGCCAGTGGAATTAGCCCAAGGCTTCAAAGACAAGGAAAATACTGAAAAAGATGGTGAAGATATTTTGGCTGTTTAAAGGGCCAACATATCACAGGGCACAAGAGCCTTCAGGCAACCGGTGTTGTGATTTGGTGCTATATAAATAAAATTGAATTTGAAAGTCTGAAAAAGAAGCTGAATAGCATGCACTGCAAACTGTCAATACCATGTTTCCACAAAGGCAACGAACACCACAAATATACCCGCACGGTGCAAAGCATGCATGATGCAAGACCTTACCGTCCTTTGAAAATCGTGGCTTTAAACAGCTGTCATTTAACCTAATTACCAAATCCCTGATCATAAACCTTTCTCTCAGAAGGTACACAAAGTATTGTCCCTTCTAGAGACATATTTGAACAGCTGTGTCATCATCCTTTACTTGATCCAGCTGTCTTGGCTAATTATAGACCAATCTTTTCCCCGTCCTTTTATTTAAAAAAAAAAAAAAAAAAAAAAATCTTTATCAGTTATCTGTTTTACAGCTATTCTTTCATCTGCAGAGGAATTTCAGTCGGGTTTCAGATCTCATCACAGTACTAGTGAGGGTTACAGATGATCTTACTCTTATTCTCTGTGCTGCTAGACCGCAGTGCAGTATTCAGTACTGTTGACCACAATGTTTTACTACAGTGGTTTGAATCTTATCTTAATAAATAGGGAGTCTTGTTCACACACAAAAGGGTTCTGTGCTAGGGCCATTTCTATACGCAATATTATTGTAAGTTATAGCTTGCATTTTCATTGCTATGCAACGATACCCATCTTTATCTATCCATGAAACTAGAATACACAAACTAATTAAACTGTAGGATGTCTTAAAGATAAAGAACGACCTTTAATTTCCTGCTAAATTCAGACACTGAGGTTATTGTACTCTTTCCCATTTAAAAAAAAAAAAAAAAAAATCTTCCGAACGTGGTGTCTAACCATATACTTACTCTAGGTGGCATTACCTTAGTCCACAGTAACACTTTGAGAAAGTGTTACAGCAGTGCTGTAGGTCTCCTTTAAGACTTCTCTCTTAAAGTGAATTTTCTGTTTTCAGTACTGTAAGCCATTATGTTAAAAGTTGCACTTTGCTACCTCAAGGCCCAGATTCCTTCCAGTCCATGTTCACGCAATGATTTCAAAGTTGTGCCAACACATTTTACAGAGCAACGGCAATGCAGGCATCAACAGGGCAATGATCTTAAGTGGAGAAAGTCAGGATGCTAGCCCAACTAAAATATTGTGAAATGAACTGATGAGAGCTATTCAGTCACCTCACCTCAGTTATTTTTAATGTCATCAGCTAAAAGCCAATTTGTCTTTGGAAAACAAAGAACAGAGAGAAGAAAAGACAGAGCGAGATTATTCCCCGTGACAGGTTTTGCTTTTGTTAGTGTAGAAATGAGATTTCACATCATGCTTTTGTGGGAAAGGTGAATTGCTTTAAAAAGTGTGAATACAATTTATTTGACGTTGATGGTAATGAAAATTGATTTGCTGACTGATGTGCTGAGACCTTTAATAAACAGTGCTCTCTTTGACTGTCTGTTGCACTTCATTTTTGTAGGTAATGGAAAGTGAGGAGTTCATGCTCCTGCCTGCCAACCAGCTCATTGACATAATCTCCAGTGATGAGTTGAACGTGCGGAGTGAGGAGCAGGTTTTCAATGCCGTGATGGCCTGGGTGAAATACAGCATCCAGGAGCGAAGACCTCAGCTACCCCAGGTTTGTCGCTAGAAGCCTGCAGTACATTCAACATCTCCTTTGGTTTAATTCTCTTAGTCCATTTTTCCTTGTTAGTTTAGTTTGAGTGTTTTTCTGATAGTTTGTGAACTACATTTTTAGTTAGTTGTTCTAGTCTGACTAATGTTTCAAGCTTGACTTTTTTAATTGTATTTGCTCTGCAGGTCCTACAGCATGTCCGCCTGCCACTCCTCAGCCCCAAGTTCCTCGTGGGCACAGTGGGTTCAGATCCACTCATCAAGAGTGACGAGGAGTGCAGGTGAGTGCTGTTTGTAAGGGGAGTAGTGGTAAAAATCCTGCTTGTGCACATATAATCGAGGAAATTGATGCTATTGTGGTTAATATGAAACTGTTTACTTTGGGGTTAATGTTACAGAGACTTGGTGGATGAGGCCAAGAATTACCTGCTGCTACCACAGGAGAGACCGCTAATGCAGGGTCCCAGAACCCGACCCAGGAAACCCATCCGATGTGGAGAGGTCCTTTTTGCAGGTCAGTATCTTAGGCACAGAAATTAAAACCATGATTTCCTAATATTGCATTTTATTTGTTTTTAATTTAAGTCCTTACCAGTCGACTGTTGGTATTTTGTAGGAAAAGCCTGATTTTTATTTTTTACTTTTTCTTCTTTCTTTCTTTCTCTTGCAGTTGGAGGTTGGTGCAGCGGTGACGCTATTTCCAGTGTGGAGCGCTATGATCCGCAGACTAATGAGTGGCGGATGGTAGCTTCAATGAGTAAGCGGCGATGTGGAGTTGGTGTCAGTGTCCTGGATGATCTATTGTATGCAGTGGGAGGTCACGATGGCTCGTCATATCTCAACTCTGTGGAGAGGTCAGCGGAAGTCCCTGAGGCTTTCACTGTAGATATTCACAGCTTTCCAACAGTCTGTTTGTGTGTGTGTCTTATTCTACTATTTACATGATTACCTCCACTTTAGATACGATCCTAAAACCAACCAGTGGAGCAGCGATGTGGCCCCCACCAGTACTTGTCGCACCAGTGTTGGTGTCGCTGTACTTGGAGGATATCTGTATGCAGTGGGAGGGCAGGATGGAGTTTCCTGTCTCAACATAGTTGAAAGGTAGCAGATTTCCTGTACTATACTATTTGGGTTTCCAGTTCCATTGGTGGCTACTAGATAAAAGTTCGTTTAATGCAAAAATGATTCTTTGGAATTAAATGGCCAACCTGGCTGTGTTCAGGTATGATCCCAAGGAGAACAAATGGACTCGTGTCGCATCCATGAGCACCAGGCGACTGGGTGTAGCTGTGGCTGTACTGGGAGGATTTCTATATGCTGTAGGAGGATCTGATGGGACATCTCCATTAAACACAGGTGTGCACTGAATCATGTGTAAGCATGGACTGTATAAAAAAGATGGAGAAATACTAAGTCATCTGCTAACCTTAGCAAGATTTGGTTATCAGGTACCTGCTAATTGGTGCCAAGTAATAGACTAATCTCAAATAGTGGCATTTCACTCACCAAATGAGAGCATAGATTGTCTATACCAAACAGCAAGCAGATGCAGCCCCATATGGCAGCACAAAAATGATCGCTGTAATGTTTAAAAGGGGGGAAATCCATAGGAGTGTAAACAACTTCTTTGTTATTATGCACTTTATTTTAACATTTTAACAGTCCTTGATGGACAAATGTTTGGAAAAGGCTCAAATGGCCACTTCGGGAACTGCAGTTTTTGGCACTTCAGAATTGCCTTCAGTTTTCTCCCTGGAGGTTGTTCAAGTCTTTATGTCTGAAGTATTGCTGCCAGAACAGCTCACAGAGCAGGCGAGCCACATTTAGATAAAGACTGCCGCAGGGGCCTGGGTTCTAGTCTGGCTCTGGACATTTCCTGTGTGTCATTCACTGCTCTCTGTTCCCGTCCTCTATAGTGTCAAAAAGGCCTAAAAATAAATATTTTAAATGTCAAAAATACACAGAAACTAAAACAAATGACAAACATGCCTCAGTTTGGATGGGTGTCAAATGTCTTAAATCTTTCTTTCTTTCTTTTTTTTTTTCTTTTTCTTTAGTTGAATCGCTATAACAATTTCCAGTGCACAGTGTCACATTTTGACTACTATAATTACTAAACATAACTAGACAGATTTTAGTTGAAAAGCTGAGGATTTAAAAAAATGCAACATTTTTAAAATACTTAGATTAAAAGAATTTGTTGAATTATATTTGTGTGTAAAAACTGATACTTTATCTGACAAAATGCTGTAACTTATGTCTAAAAGCAGTGTAATAAAAACTGAAACTTTTTCAGTTAAGTTTGACCAACAGGGAGCAGTTTAGGGTTGCAATTTGGGGCTTGAATACAATTACAGAGGCTTGATGATGATGATGATCTTTAATGACCAATAGCTAAGGAGTTACACTTACTCTTATTGGTTAAAGTTAATGGTAAAGCAAACCAAACTGTATGTAAGTGGTGTTTCTTGTTTCCCATTGATAAACACATTTGAACGATGTTCTTAGTTGAACCAATGATTGAAATCTGTCTACATATTTATGCCATTTTCTCCTGTTATTTAATCACCTCATTCTTTCCTCTTCAGTGGAGCGCTACAACCCTCAAGAGAACCGCTGGCACACAGTGTCCCCCATGGGAACCAGAAGAAAGCACCTTGGCTGTGCGGTCTATCAGGACATGATTTACTCTGTGGGAGGTAGAGACGACACCACAGAGCTAAGCAGCGCAGAGCGATACAACCCCAGGACCAATCAATGGTCTCCTGTAGTGGCAATGACGTCCAGACGGAGTGGGGTGAGTGTGTGTTGGAGAGTGATGATGGATGTTTATGTATTTTAATGCACACCTTAAATGATACCATATGTTGTATGAGGCATTGGAGTAACTATGTGTGTCTGTAGGTGGGCTTAGCAGTGGTTAATGGTCAACTGATGGCAGTTGGAGGCTTTGATGGCACGACGTATCTGAAAACTATAGAAGTCTATGACCCTGACGCCAACACGTGGAGGTAAATGGTATTCTAGTAGGATCAGTTCTTTAGTTACTATACATCAAGTACAGCTGTCAAACACTTAGCTATGTGATGTGCGTCTACATGTGTTAAATAAATTCATAGCTGTGACACTGAACACAAATGCTAATCTTAACTCTGGTTGCAGCCACACAGACTCCTGCAGGGAACTTCAAGCTGCATGACGCAGTGAACAGCTGTGATTAGTACATGCAGACATGTGGACAGGGGCTGAGTTTTAGGGAGTGCTTGAGTGGCTTTTTCTTTGTGTTTTCAATGGCAGAGCAAGAATTTTAAATATTGCTCAAATGTGATTATATAATTGTGGGAAGCAAAAATGGTGATGGAGATTACACTTGGATTAATTGTGCAGCCCTGTGTTTGCATTGTTGGCATTCTTTGACTTGTCTCCTCTTTCTAGGTTGTACGGAGGAATGAACTACCGCCGGTTAGGTGGAGGAGTGGGCGTCATTAAAATGACTCACTGTGAATCCCATATTTGGTAATGCCACCACTGCCCCTCTCCTTCCACACACACTTCTCATCAGCTGGCGCTTCTTCTGGCTGACTCTTGTGCCTCCAAAAGAAACATTGTGAACCAGGTGGACATGTGAGAACCATGAGGAGGACGGGGAGATGAGACGACAATAGAAGGACAAACTTTTGAACTTTACTTCACCCCCAACCCTCAAATCAAAGTCATTAACTGACTGACCACGGTCGCCATGAAGTGCACTGAGAGCGGAAGTCTACCAAGTACCATTAAGCTTCTAGTTCAGAGAGGACGAACCTTTTCAAAGTTATTTTCCAAGCGTTGTGGTCTGGATTTAAACCGGTGCTTACCTTTAGTCAAGAAAGCTGCTGGGAGTGAGTGTCCTCTGAAGAAGTTTAACAGCAGCCGAAAGCCTTGCTCATCTTCCTTTTGCTTTATATGGCAGCCCCCCCTAAACTGCTGCTGCTGACCACCCACCGCCTTCAGTAAGTTTAAAGAACAGACACCCAGTGGGCAAACATACTTTCTCTTCATTGTGAGATTTCCTGGTGATACAACATTGCATACCGACTGTAAGAGCTCAAACTCCCTCATTCCGTTTGGCATAGGCTTTGAACCGTACAGCTTTCCTCTGGGCCTCATGTGTAGCATTAATCAGTAACAGTCAGGCAGCTTCCTTCTGAAGGCATCTGCATGTTTACTATGGACACACAGAGGAAAACCATATTTTTGGTACTGTAGCTGTTTTTGTTGATTGAGGTCTTTAAAGATTTTATTTGTTTTATTTAGAAGAATGTAATTCACCCCAAGTGGACCGAGACATCAAAAATCAACCTCGAATGTTACTTCAGCACTTCAAATGATTAGATTTGTGCCATGAAAGGAACTTCTTCTGTTTTTCCCAAAAAGGCTCTCCATCTTGGACTGTATTTTCTGGTTAGAGTCGAGACGAGCTTGTGACAGTTGTCCAGAGTAGAACAAGAACTCGTGCTGTCCAAGATGGTATATTTGGATGAGCTTGTTTTTTGGAAGTTGCCTGGCATCAAAGACTAGAACAGCTGCACAGCTATGGACCAAACTACTGGGTCACCTACCATAATACCCGTAGGAGCTGCTCAGCCATAGAGACCTATGCTATGATCTCCTGGCGCACAATTTTTGTGCCGAGTGTTGGTAACACACCATGTACCTCAGCACCTGGTGACCTCACTCTGTAGCTTGATGTGGTCTAACACTCTGAGGCTGCAGTTCCTAAATGCTTCCAGTTTGGAATAAGACGACTTGCAGTTGATTGTGGAATATCTGGGAGGGAAGAAACATTAAACTGGCTTATTGCAGTGTCATGCTTAAATTCAATAAGCTCTTTAGGAAATGTTTGTGAAGTCAGACTGCATGGCTAGATGCTTGATTTTTACAACTGCAGCACTAGAACTGGAAACGGCTGAATTCAACGTTTAAAAAGTGTGGCCCAATACTTTTGTCCATGCAGTCTATTTGACCAGGAAGTAGGAAAACCAGAAATAGGAATAGCCAAGGCTAGCTGATTAGCAATGGTTGAACATTCGAAATATGAGTAAAGATGTTGCGTACTAGAAATTCAATCACAGATGGCACAGGCAGCCGTTAATGTCTACATGGGGAAAAAAATTACTTGGGAACACTCGATGATGCTTCATCACACTGCCGGCACCAAGAGTCTTTTGCCAAGAATTCCATCTTGTTTGAATTTATTTAAGGTTTAAGAACATGCATACAATTTCAGGAAGTTTCCTTGATTTTGTTCAATGTGCAGTGTAGAAAGAAAGAATTGAAGAGCATTTTAAATTGCACACACAGAATGATGTTGGAGCGCTCTCTGATGCACAGCAAACAGGGTTGCTTGACTGTACTGGACACTGAGCCCACTGATCAAATGTGGACACAGCTGATTGGCGTGTCTGCGTGTCATTACAGTAAAGCTCACAGAGAAATCTGTTCTTTTTAGCCATAGCCAGTGCAATTAAAAAAAAAATAAAATAAAATTAGTTCATTTTAAAAAGAAATCATCATCATCATATTGAAATATTACAAACATTGGATAGCTTACAGATGGACCTGTTTGTAAGCCATCCAACTGATTCTCTGTGTGACAGCTTTACCACAACTTATGCTGCACCTCGCAGACTCGCATAATGATGTTGTAATTAATTCAAAATCAGAAAGGACTCTGCTTCTGTAGCCATACTGTCCCTAATCACAGAAATCAGGCATCTCTCATGGAAGTGGAGGAGAAAAAAAAAATTGAAGTTTTGAAACAGAGACTGCAAAGAAGGTAACAGAACTCCAGAGTTGTGTGAATAGCCTTTTTAAAAATGCAGTAAAACAGGATGGACCACATGAATAGAACTGTTAACTATAAAGTAATTGCTACGTGCGTAGTAGTGTGACAATATATATTTGTTTACAGAGCCATAGGTCCATTTTTGTTCTGCTTTCAGTTCCCACATCCTTGCTTTTGTTCTGTCATCATACAGTGTAACAGCACCGCCTGCTGGTGGACGCTCATAATGCAGCACTTATACAGAAAAGGGTGATACAGATGAGGAGTGGTACATGGTTGTACAACTGATCTCTCACAGAGTTTAAATAGATGGTGAAATTTAGTTTTGAATGAATCTTCTCCGAATTTATTGCACTGTGATTGGTAATGTATTTTAGATTTTATCTTTTCTTTTGTTTCTTAATTATATTTTATAAAGGTGTTTCCAGACATTGGGATGGAAAAAAAGAATCACAGGTCAGCTGGGGAATCATACATTTCAGGCATCGCTGCCTTGATGCTGTGCAGAAGCAGTTTTCTTTTCCCACATGCAACACTACATGTGTCACATGCAGCTCATTACAGCAGCTCTGCACTTTAAACTATGGAATCTGAAACATCCTTTTTTCCTTCTTTTCTTTCTTTTTTTATTTTTTTTATTTTTATTTTATTTTTTTATTATAAACTAAAATGTCATAAGCGAGCGAGTCACAACCTGAATGTTGGTGTTTTTGTTTTGTTTTTTTGTTGTTGTTTTTTTAAATTTATTTACATTTTTTTGGGTAGTTTTTGGATTATGTTCTCTGCTAACACAGGGGAGGATTTCAAGAGGCAGAACTGCTGTCTGTTTGTGTAGTTACTCTTTGCAGAGCTCCACTTTAAAAAAAAAAAAAAAGAATGTTTATGCTTCAGAAATGCTCACTTGAAAAGATGAATCGTTGACCATTTCATTATTTTTTATTTTTATTTTTTTTTTTTTTGGATGTTGAAGAATTGTGACACATACGCAGTTGCTGAACAACAACTGTTTGCCTGCTTCTTGAAGACTCTTCCAAAAACATTTTGCTATTTTCAACTGCCACAGAATTACAAGGAAATGCCACTCAGTTTAAGAGTCCATGCATCTTATTACTTTGGTTGTCATAATTTTGTTGTAAGAAGCATGTTTTATTATTTAAACCACCCAATTTTTCAGCTGTGTGACAGCATGCTTGTTCTAATGAGTGTTAAGTCCTTGATTTATAAACAACTATGATTTTTTTTTTTTTTCAACCTTTTAACGAAGCAGTTATTGATGGAATTATAAGTACACAAGGCAGACCAAACCTCATTTTTGGAAAAGATTTTAGACCAAAGCAAGAGAAATATGGTTCCCAGACTGAGTGGTATTTCTGTCATATGTTCTACTAATGATGCATTGTATTATAATTGTCAGCCAGCCTTCAGTCGGTAGCCTTTTGAGAAGCCTCACCCAAAACGTGGTTGTAATTGCAGATGTTTGTTTTTGTGTATCAGCGAGCTGTCTTAGCTCACCATGTTCACTATGACAACGATTAAACTTTTTCCCGGAAGGGTTTCTCTCTCTCTTTTTCTTTTCCTTTTTTTTTTTTTCTCTGTTAAAAGTGATATAAGTCTAAGTTTAAGTAAGTTTAATTACCCCTCAGCCTCCTTTAGCAATAATGATACTTCAATGTAGCCTGTTTGCAGCTCTGGAGGCCAGGATCACTGAACTGGAGACTCTGCTTTGCACCCTCAAAATAGCCAGGTCCCTGTAGCCTGTGGAGCCGAAGGTAGCGTAGGCCCCCCTATATAGCTGTCCCCCTGCAGACTGTCCTGAGCAGCTGGGGAAACCGGATGGCTGGGTGACAGTGAGGAGGAAATGTAGTTTAAACAGAAGCCTGGTACACCAACCAGTTCATGTGTCTAATTCTGTCTCCCCACTCAGCGACACCCCCCGGCAATCAAACTAATTGGCGATTCTATTCTGAGACATGCAAAGCTACGCCACCAAACACGGGTAGTTGTCTTCCAGGGGCCAGAGCAGGCGACATTAGGGAGAATTTAAAACTGTTGGTTAAGCATTTCTAGAAACCTGTCCAAATGTATGATCAACTTATCTCTAATAAATAGGCTATGTACCAGAGGCCTTCAAGCTAGCAGTAGTTAAACCGTTACTTAAAAAGCATCTCTAGACCCAGCAGTCTTAGCTAATTTTAGGCCATTTTAGGTCCTGACAGGGACTAGAAAGAGAGAGCAGATTTCTCCTGTTTTGGCTTCCCTTCATTGGCTTCCTGTTAAATCCAGAATTGAATTCAAAATCCTGCTCCTCACATACAAGGTCTTAAATAATCAGGCCCCATCTTATCTTAATGACCTTGTAGTACCATATCAACCTATTAGAGCACTTCGCTCTCGCTCTGCAGGCCTACTTCTTGTTGCTAGAGTATTTAAAAGTAGAATGGGAGGCAGAGCCTTCAGTTTTCAGGCCCCTCTTCTGTGGAACCAGCTTCCAGTTTGGATTCGGGAGACAGACACTATCTCTACTTTTAAGATTGGGCTTCAAACTTTCCTTTTTGCTAAAGCATATAGTTAGGGCTGGACCAGGTGACCCTGAATCCTCCCTTAGTTATGCTGCAATAGACGTAGGCTGCCGGAGATTCCCATGATGCATTGAGTTTTTCCTTTCCAGTCACCTTTCTCACTCACTATGTGTTAATAGTCTGCATTGAATCATACTTGTTATTAACCTCTGTCTCTCTTCCACAGCATGTCTTTATCCTGTCTTCCTTCTCTCTCCCCAACTGGTCACAGCAGATGGCCCCGCCCCTCCCTGAGCCTGGTTCTGTTGGAGTTTTTTTCCTGTTAAAAGGGCGTTCATTGGTGTTCATATGATTGTTGGGGTTTTCTCTAATGCATTATTGTAGGGTCATACTCTACAAACTTATAAATAACAAGATGGTTTTTTTTAAAACAATTCAGGCTTAAGGGACTTCCACATTGACTTCTCTTTTCAGACCTAGAAGCTGCGTCCATCTTTTATATCATCTATAATTTAGCCTTTTGCAGGGCACTTATTGAAATACATGGAAAATCAAAATCTCAATCTTAGTGTTATTGGAGCATATTAGAGGACTTTTGTGTGACACATTTTTCAAAACATTTTCAGATTTATAGTGCAAGTTGAGGTCAATGAAGAGATTTGAGTTAATTCACTGAACTGAGCACAAGCATACACCCTTATTCAGGGTTGTGCATTTCTATGGCGTGATACTTAATGGACTGGTTTCCATAAAAGAGCCAAGCAGACAACTGCAAAAAAAGAGTACATTTTTAGTCACTATCTGGCAAAATTTGAAGGAAAACTTTAAGAGTGAAATGTAGATCTGAAAACAAGCTATATTAACGCAGAAGAAGTAAAAAAAAATAGCATAACTACTGGTGATACCCTTTTTTCTTATACCTAATTCATTCAAATCAAAATTGAATACATTACAGATATTGAATTACTAATTGTACTGGTTACACAAGACAACTGGTGCATGTCTAGAATTGGACTTACCATCACTTTCATTAGTTTTTTTTTTTTCAATCAACTTACCACTGTTAGGTTTTTTTTTTTAAGTTATAACCAGAAGCTTAGGATTAGGTATAAAGAAATTTTGGAAGAACACAGAAGTTTGACATGCTCCAGGCCATTACTGATTGGTCAGGTGCTATCCATGTGGTTTCAAAAACAAGACTGGTTTCCCATTAAATTACAGCTCCATATGGTTGCTAATGTCCAAGGTTTCACAGTTGAACCCTGGTCTCTGCTCCGCATCCCTTGCAGTTTAGTTTTGGTGATTCTGATTCTATTTATTGTTGAGAAGATAAGAGGTAACCACTGAGGATCAAGAACTGGTTAAGGATCAGCAGCCTGCTCTTTGTCTCCCAACTACTGAAAGGATTTTTTTTAATGACAGAAGAGAAGTAAAATGATGTTTAGTCGCAGCAGCACAACAGACGATCGTGTTTCTTTTAACTTTCTTGTTGTTGTAAGAGAAAAGATCAGAGAAGAATTTGCTTTTGTTGTCACAGAAGTTGCTCATATAATGATCTTTTTTATTTCTCTGTTTTTATCCAGGGGTGTGGCTAAAGGTAGTCTGGTGTGGCACTGGCCCCACTGGAGTTCCCATCAAAGCTGTGGTGTCATGTCAATCGGTGTAAATTATGGGTGGAAGAGGGGGATTACACATCCTGTTTTTCTTGGGAAAACAAACAGAGTCTGAGTGGAGTCTGAATCTTCATAGCAAGTGATCTTAACTGTCATGTCACATCTTGTGCCACCTCAAAATTCACTCAGAATGCAGAGGTTTTTTGCCAACACTAACTCAGAACTCACTGCGTCTCCATCTACTTCACTAAAAGCTGAATATTCACTGTATGGTACTGTAGCATGGGTTGTATTCAGTGGTTGAGAGGAGGCAGCAGTCAAAAACCCACGGCCACACTGGTACTGGCTATTCCACAGTGATTGTTCTTTAATAAACACACTCTGCACAAACCTTACAAGGCCCGATTGAACGGCTGCCGTTTTATCATACGAGGCGAGCAGTGTTCATACAACATGTAACGCTACATTGAGTTAGGGAAGTAAAGATATGAGGACCATCTCAGTCCACGTGTCCATATGCAGGCACGTTTCTTCCATACACACCAGAGGGCAGTGGCGCATGCTTGTGACATCACTAAACATTAACTTAGGTTGTCTTAAAGAGACACCACTCAATTGCGACTGTTACAGTACGCTGAAGAACACTGTCCACGGCAGAGGCACAGGTACGAGGAGACGTCTGCTGAGAGATCTAAAACAAGCAGCTGTGATGGAATCTGTCAGTGCTTGCTCAAGAAGATAGTCTTAATAGGGGGATATGCCAGAAATCAGCCCATCTGCACAAAAATTTAATAAAACTTCATATAATATGCACTGAATGCATTTGAAAAATTGTACTTCAAGTGCCTTACAGTGAGTTGGTTTACTCCCTTTCATTCTTTTGCCCATTAATTTGCAAAATTATACTTAAAAATCATGAAACATGTTTACTGAGGTACCCACACTGTGTTTTGTTAGGGCTATTTTTCTGAATTTTGTATTTTAAAAAATGAATTTTTAATCAATTTTCAAGCAGTTTGATTTGTTAAAAAGCCTCATTTATGGGCAAATTATTGGTTAAATGAAAATGCATTTCATAGAGGTTGCAGTAATATTTTAGTAATGTCATATGACAGAATTTGTGACATATATCTGCCAATCATTAGTGAATTTCTTGTGGTAGCCCTTCCAATAGCTAGTGACTGACTCAGTGGTTCCAACTTTGGACCCAGCAATTATATGGTGTCATGCTGGTGCCTCTATTCTTTACACCTGCACCAGTTCGGGGGGAGCAAATGTGTTAAACTGCCTCTGGATTAGACACCCAACACCCTGTGGAAAAGGGTCATATGAGAGGAAATATTGCAAGAATTTCACAGATTATTCACAGGAAAGGGAAGATTAAAGGAAATTGCTTTCCCCTCCAAGCAATCTACACACAGAAACTGCGAGGTAGCTTTATTCTATAGCAGAAGTACTGCTAGACATTTTCATTCGCAGGACAATTAACTTGCTAAAAGTTTATTTGGTGATTGGCTGAAAACACTACATCTGTGTTATTGCTAAATCAGTAATCACTCAAAAAATCATTTTTGTTCCAGGACTAACCACTCACGGAGACACAGCTCAGCTTTTTCACCTGCCAGACTCGAGCCCTCTCTTTGCTGAAACCTGCTAATTTATTTGCAGTGGCCTGGCCTCAGGATGGTCATTACCTCTTGTGCCAGACTCTTTAGTTCTTTAGAGTTTTAAAATGCAACAAAAACACTGGTTTTATTTTAAATGATATATTTCCCAAATGTGGAGTGTTCCCATATGGAAAAGAAATAGTAAAAACTTATATGTGATTACTCATGAAAGTGGCCACTTTCTCATTACTTTCATACATTGTTTTAGTAAGTATCCAAAACATACAAGTTTCATTATATAATTTTTCAAGGGATCTTATATCTGTTTTCACTCTTGTATGCTTTTCATACAAGTTTCACACAAGACATTTACAAACTTTATAAGATTCATATATATCTTTTCCTTTTTTTTTTTTTTTTTCCCTCGCCTGTCCCATTTGGTTCTTTAGCCATCAGAATTGTTGTCTGAAGACCAACAAGGATACCCAATGGATTTACTTTGCCAAATGGATCATCGTGGCATTGCCGTATTGGTCCATTTGGTCGATCTTTGTTTTTATTATTTATTATATTTTATTTTCAGATGTTACAGACGGGACAGACATGAGTGAGGGATAGGAAAGGGAGAAAGAAAGAGGAAGGAAAAGAAAAACAGAAGGGGAGAGGGACAGTGAGAAAGGGGGGGAGAAAAAAAATAAAAATCTCCTGGATCACCTGTTGAGAGAAGAATAGAAAACAAGCAAAAAAAGACCAAAAAAAAAAAACCAAAGCAACATACTAAACACAACACCATCGCATTAATCTAGCTAAGTGTAAACAGCAGTAAATACTAAATATTCAATGTTGTTGTGCAGCACGCAGGACAGATGTGCTTCGAAGTAGCAGCCAAGAAAGGTGTAATTTGGGTCTACGAGCAGTGAACACCCGTGTGCATACCTGTGTGGATCAGCGCGCTTGTATTCCAAAGGTTTCTCCATGTAACGATCTGCTAGGGAGTGTGGGGGGGCCACAGCCCCGTCCTCCAGGGTGTGAAGCAGGTATGGAGGAGATCAAAACTCCAGACATCCAGAGGCCCCCAGAACACAAGAAACCAAGGAAGACCAACAGAGGGGCAGCCGCGCCACTGTTCCAGTAAGAGCTGAGGAGAGTCCCAGATGAGGGTTCACTCAGCAGCCGCGGAGCAGAAGCCAGGGGGAGTTGCAGTGACGCGCCCATGAGCTCCGCCGGCCGCCAGCTGTGCCTGAGTGACCGAACCCCAGGCCGAGAGGCCGGGGGCACCCCACCCCCGAAGGGGCCCGAGCGAGCCCCAGGCTCCAGGCCCCGATAAGCGGCCGCCAAGGAGTGAGCCAGTGTGTACCTGGACGCCCACCCCCAGACACAAAGAACCACCAACGCACCGACACCTGAGGGAGTCCGCCACCGGCAGGGGAAGTGGTGGTGGGTGGAGATAGGCCTCCAAACCTTGGAGGGCCTGAGGTGTCCCCAGAGAGGTGGCGTCTGATACCCAACCTGACATATAGACACAGACATACAGGCACACACAGACACAAACATCCATTCCCACCCTCATGCTCTCATATGCACTCACTCCACACTCAACCAACGTGGAGACAGACATAAAGAGACGCTGTACACACGATCACACTCCCCAAGCGTACTCTACAAACTGGGTCTAGGTACCCTTGCCCCTGGAGGGGGGAACTGCACCCAGACCCAGGTGGTGTTACCCTTTTCCCTGCGGTGGGGAGAGGCAGACCACCCCGACTCCGTAGCAGCAGGGAGGCCCCACACTCTAGACCGCAGTCGGACGGCCAACTCCACCTAGTCCTCCCGCTCCAGCAGGCCGCAGAGAATGGGGGTGGGAGAAGACTCCAAACCTCCCTCCACCCGCTCATTGTAGTGTTGATGCATGTGTGTTCTAAGGTGCAATTAAAACCCAGGAGGGCATGGAGCTACCTGCCAGAGAGCAGCAGGTAAGCGCATAGTCCCTCCTGCTAGCCCTCAATGTCTACGTGTATTTAAAATTGAGAGGTGGGCAACGACGCCAGGGGTGGGGTGTACACCCTGATGGTAATTTGGACTCCGTGATTGTGCCCACCCCCAAGATCCTATATGTATGTGTAATGAGAGTGTGAATAATGTGAATGTCTAAGTTGTGGGATAAAATTGAGGCAGAGGCAGCCAGAAGGGGACAGAGGGGGGGTAGCCTCCTCTGCACCCTGGTGACATACCCGTACTCCAAGGCCCTGCATGTGTGGGTGGTTGTGGTGGAGCGGGAAGAGGGAGGCAGCTGGAGATGGGGAGGGAAGGAAGGGAGGGGCAGGTAACCCCTCCCTGGGGCCAGCTCCCCCGCTGACCCCAGTAGGCACTCCCACACTCCGCGACCCGCCAGGGAAAGGGGGCCCAGGCCCATCCAGACCGGGGCCCAGTGCAGCAGCGCCTCCCGGCCCCACAGAGCCCAGGACAGTCCACCCAACCCCACCACAGAGAAAACTGCACCCACCCCACCATCCACTCATCTTCCAGACTACATAAGACAGTAAACGCCCAGGCTGAGATCTTACTCCACCTCTCCTGTATCTCCCCCTCCTGCAGAGAGAGTTCCTGAAGAGAGGAAAGCTCCTGCAAGATGTGACCATCTCCCCCACCAGTTGAAGAGCCCCCCAGGTGGTTCGACGCACCGGCGGCACCCTGCTCCAGGGCCGGGCCCCCATGCACCCACCCGCCCACAACCCCGGCAACACACCAACCAGGATCCAAGCCCCCGAGGCCCGGCCCGGGCCCCAGCCCAGAGACGGAGCGCCCCCAGAACCTCACGCCCATCCCGGACCCACCCAGGGCCAGCCAGGCTACCAGGTCAGTAACCCACGTCCGTCAGCACAGACCCTCCCCTAGCCCCGCTGCACGCAGCCGCGAGGAAACAGTCACCTGAGAGCCAACAGAGCCCCTAACCGGACATGACCGCTACCCCGGGTTGAGCCCCCCAAGGAAGATGCCTCCGGGGAACCCCCCGACGCCCTAAGCCTTTCCCTACCCCCACACCAATCACAACAGTGAAGGCGGGACCAAACTATGACCCCCCCACCCCCACTAGGTGATGGAGCTGATAAAAGGAGCCCAGAGCAATTGATCTGATGTGGTGGCAGAGGCTGTATCAAGACTAATGTAATCTAATAGATAATTTCTATATTGGTTAGAATTAAGATTATTTTTATTTTTCCAGTTCATGAGGACTGTTTTCTTGGCTATGCATAGGGCAGTGAAAATCATATGGGCTATATTCTTTTCTGAAGTGACATTATCTAAGCTGCCCAGTAAACACACTAAGGGGGAGGTTGGAATTTTACATTTCAGACACTTTGATAAGTCTTCACATATCTCGCGCCAAAACTTCTGCACTGGTGGACAGAACCAAAGAGCGTGGATGTAATTGTCTGGTGTATTGCCTTGACAGTGTGAGCAGTTGTTGGAAGATGTAAAGCCCATCTTGAACATCCGATGACCTGTATAGTGCACTCTATGTAGTATTTTGTATTGTATTAATTGCAGACTGGGATTTTTAATAAATTTAAAGGTTTTTAAGCAAATCTGAGACCAGAAGTTTTGGTCTAAGCTGACTGATAAATCTGCTTCCCACTTTG
Source organism: Rhamphochromis longiceps (assembly GCF_057381845.1). Taxonomy (NCBI): domain Eukaryota; kingdom Metazoa; phylum Chordata; class Actinopteri; order Cichliformes; family Cichlidae; genus Rhamphochromis; species Rhamphochromis longiceps. Next base: position 33,423,843 of record NC_140574.1, read on the forward strand.
CAATAGGAAGGGATATTGATTCATCTAATTTAGAAAGTGTTCTGTATATTTTAGATAATAATTTGGGGGATTTAAGAGTAAGAAAATGTGCCGCACTTAGTGGTGTTTGTAATTCAACTTGACTGAGGTTAAATTTCTTTTTTACTATGGATTTAATTTGTTGATATTCTAAAAATCTTGTCTTGTTGATCCCATATTGTATAACTAGTCTGTCAAATGGAATAAATTCTGTTCCCTCTAATATATGTTCTAAGTATTTAATTCCTTTACAACTCCATTCTGGGAAATTAATCATATTATTGTTTTGTAATATGTCAGGGTTATTCCAGATAGGTGTACGTTTGCATGGGATTAATGAAGACTCCGTTATTTTTAGAAACTCCCACCATGCTGTCAGAGAAAAGCTGATGTTGATACTTTTAAAGCATTCATGTCTTTTGATGTTTGAGCTAATAAATGGTAGGTCTGAAATCTCTAGATCCTTGCATAGTGCCTGTTCAACATCTAGCCAGGGCTCAACTAAGAAGGTATGTTTTAACCATTCTGAGATGAACTGAAGCCTGTTGGCTAAGAAGTATTGGTGAAAATTAGGCAGATCTAATCCTCCTCTATCCTTGGTTCTTTGTAGCGTTTTTAAGCTGATACGCGGGGGTTTATCTTTCCAAAGGAATTTGGAAATATATGAATCCAGAGATCTGAACCAATCTTGTGATGGTTTGTTAGGGATCATCAAAAATAAGTAATTTATTTTTGGCAAGATCATCATTTTTATAGTGGCGACCCTTCCCATGAGTGATATGGGTAAAGATTTCCATCTAGTCAGATCGCCTTCTACTTTCTTTAGAAGTGGGATGTGGTTTAAGTTAGTTAAGTCTGAAAGCTTAGGAGAGACATTAATACCTAAATATTTAATATTTCCGGATTGCAGTGGGGCAGAGGAAGAATTATGGAAGGAGCAGTTAATGGGGAGAACTGTAGATTTTGGCCAGTTAATTGAATAATCTGAAACTCTTGAAAACCAGTTTATTAGACTAATTACCTCAGAGAGGTTGGTTTGTGTGTTTTGCAGAAAAAGCAACACATCATCCGCATAGAGACTGATTTTATGTTCTATGTTCTTACATTTTATGCCCTTAATTGTTGTAGCCTGTCTAAATGCTGCTGCTAGAGGTTCGATAAAAATTGCAAAATGTGAAGGGGAGAGTGGGCATCCCTGTCTGGTGCCCCTCAGGAGACAGAAGCTGGAGGATGTCTGGTCATTTGTTCTGATACGAGCTGTTGGGGAATTGTATAATATTCTTATCCAGTTTATGAAAGAGTTTCCAAAACCAAATTTGTGTAAAGTTGCGAATAAAAATTTCCAGTTAACTCTGTCAAATGCTTTTTCTGCATCTAGAGATAATATTATGGTTTCGATGTTTTTATCGTATGAGTAGTCTATTAAATTAAGTAATCTACGAGTGTTTGTTGAGGAGTGCCGACCTTTTATGAAACCAGTTTGGTCAGGATGAATTAAGAGGGGGGTCATTTTCTCTAATCTCTTTGAGAGAGCTTTGCAGATTATTTTAAGGTCTACATTTAAAAGAGAAATTGGACGATAGCTTGAGGGAAATAAAGGGTCTTTGCCTGGTTTTAGCAGGAGACTAATGTTGGCAGAATTCATATTTGGTGGTAGTCTGCCATTTTCCTCGATTTCCTGCAACATGCCGTGGAATACTGGTGCCAAAATTATCCAGAATTCTTTGTAGAATTCTGCAGGGAAGCCATCTGGACCTGGAGCTGTCATGGTCCTGGGTCGTGCGACCCAGTGTTTTGTGTTTAGTCTATGTTGATGTTTATTGATTATTTAGGTTCATTGAGTTAGTCCAGCCATTTGTATATATCACCCTTGCGTCACGTCTCCCTTGCCCTTCGTGTGTTTATGTCTGTGTGTCTTGTACTGTCAAGTTCATGCTGTCAGTTATGTCACCTCCCCCCGTACTACTTCTCCCTGGTTCATGTCTCATGTTTCCTGTTTTACTTTGAAGGCCTGCATTCACTGTCAGTGTATTCAGTTTCACTCCTCCTGTCCTGTCATTAAGTTCATGTGTGTCAGCTGCGTTCCCATGTGTGGCCACTTCCCCTGATCATCCCTCATGTCGCGTCGTCTGTGTTACCACCTCTGTGTTCCGTATTTCAAGCCATAGCTTTTCCTTAGTTTATTTCCAGTTTAGGGTTTTGTTTTAACTGTTACTCTTATGCTGCCTTCACTCTGTTTTGTTCCTTTTCATCAGCCATAATAAACGGCTCGCTTTTGTTTAAATCCACTCCTGCATCCTCGCCTGTGTTCGCACCTGGGTCCACCACACACATTTCCGCAGACCGTGACAGGAGCCTTATTACTGGGCATACTTATCAGGGCTTCCTGGAGTTCACTTGGCGTCAGTGGCGAATCCAGTTCCATTGCTTGACTGTCTAGTAATTTTGGAAGAGTTACGTTGTCAAGACACAGATCAATTTCATTTTTAGATGGGTTTATTTGTGGTGAGTATAAAGTTTCATAGAAATCCCTAAAAATGTTGTTTATTCTTCCAGGATCATATATTGTGTTCCCCGATAAATCTTTAGCAGCACATATAGTTGTTTTTTCTTTATTTATTTTTAGCTGGTTTGCTAGAAATCGACCTGATTTGTTACTGTGTTCAAAATTCTGCAAGCGAAGTCTTTGTATAAGGAATTGTGTTTTTTTTTTTATTTTTTTTTATTTTTTTTTTTATTAATAATTTCATTTAATTCTAGTTTTGTTTTGCATATTTTGTTCAATGTTTCCTGATCTTGGTCGCACGCGTAGGCTTCTTCTAGTGATTTGATGTTTTTTTCTAATTCCTGAATATTTTTGTTTTCTTCTTTCTTTTTGTGTGATGAGAAAGAAATTATTTTACCTCTCATCACAGCTTTCCCTGCTTCCCATAGAACAGAAGCAGATATTCCGGGAGTGTCATTAAAGTCTAAATATGAAGTCCATTCCTTTTTAAAATATTTAATAAAGTCTTCATCTTTAAGTAGTGATATATTAAATCTCCAGTTTTTTCTTGGCGTAGTGTTATTCTTGTGCATTAGTGTTAAAGATACAGGAGCATGATCGCTGACAGCTATAGGATGAATCTCAGTGTCTGAAATGTCACACAGCAGTGAGCTGCTGACCAAAAAATAATCCAGACGAGAGTAAGAGTGATGAACATGCGAGAAAAAAGTATATTCCTTACTGGTGGGGTGAAGAGAGCGCCATGCATCGCAAAGACCAAAGTCGCTCATATACTGTTTGATTATATTTGTGGATTGCCAATTGCGCTGAGTTCCTGTTGTGTTGAGCCTATCCATGTCTTCATTTAGTCCAAGGTTGAGGTCACCGCCAAGAATGAGTGTGCAATCAAGGTGTTCAGAGAGTGCACTAAAAAATCCGTGGAAGAATGAGGGTTCATCAACATTTGGACCATATATACTTACAATACATAGTTTTTTGTTCAATATTGATAATTTAATAATAAGGAATCTACCCTCTGGATCTATAACTGTATCGAGTACTGTAAAATTAACATTTTTATGTATTAAAATTGCTACTCCCCTTTGTCTAGAATTATAACAGGCTGCAAACACGTTAGGAAACTCAGGTGTTTTAAGTTCGTTTAAACCTGTGACAGGTCTGTGAGTTTCTTGTAATAAAACAACATCTGCCTGTAGTTTTTTAAGCTGGTTAAATATCTTTAACCTCTTTCCTCTGGAGCCAGCTCCATTTACATTCCATGTGACAAACCTCAGCATGCCCATAATTGTGTGTGTGTGTATGTCTAATGAAGTATGCTGGGTGTTTCGTTTAGACAGGTGGAGAGAATGTGGAAACATCACTTGTTTGTAAATAGAAAGAGAAAAAGAAGTGTGGTGAGAGGCTCCATAAGTCTGACTATGTGTGTGAATATTCACTAATATGAACAAGCGTGGCTTGTGTTATGTGTCCTGCAAGTCTGTGTGTGCTGTGAGGCTGTTGTGAATATGCTGCCGTTGAGCTGATGTGTTTGCGTGATCGTGGTGTGAAAATATGGAGAAATAGAGGGTGTTGTTTGTAGGTGAGTGGGGAAGTAGGTGATCACAGCAGTGAAAGACAGTGTTCGGCTTTAAAGTCTGATATGGTTAAAGGAAAATACACAGGTATGAAAGTGGCATCGAATTTATTAAAATTAAGGTTCAAGGTTCTTTGTTTGTCACATGCATAGTTATACAAGTATAACACACAGTGAAATGTAGCCTGACACGCTCCTCGACATGTGCAAAAATTGGGGGGGGGGGTGTAGAGGAAGAACTATATATATACACACACACACACACACACACACACATATATAGTATATACACTGGGTGAATGTGCAGTAGTAGCAGCAAGCAGGTGAATTCTGTACATTAATATGAATAGATATCTGACTATTTTACATGATAGACAATATAAACATATTTAAAATTAAAGGAATTGAAATGTACATTGTGCCTTGGTTTAGTGTCTGGAAGAGTCCTGTCTCAGTCAATTATAGATGATGTGAGAGGGCGGGTGTGTGTGTTTAGGGCACGGATGGCTTGGGGATAGAAGCTCCTCTTGAGTCTCTCTGTCCTTGCCCGGAAGATGTGGAACCTTCTACCAGATTGCAGAAGTTGGAACAGTTTGTTGCCAGGATGGGACGGGTCCTTCAGTATCTGCGCTGCTCTAGTCCGGCATCTCCTGGTGTAGGTGTCCTGAAGCGGGGGGAGAGCAATCCTGCAGCAGCGTTCTGCTGTACGGATCACTCTCTGGAGAGCTTTTTGGTCCTTCACACAGCTGTTCCCGAACCACGATGTCATGTTCTGTGTGAGGATGCTCTCCACAGCACCTGTATAGAAGATCCTGAGGATCTTTGGAGAGACCCTGAACTTCCTCAGTTGTCGTAGGTGATACAGGCGCTGCCTAGCCTTTTTGGTCTGGACCTGAATGTGGGCAGCCCATGTCAGGTCTGAGGAGATGTGGACACCAAGATACTTGAAGGACTGCACCCTCTCCACTGGAGCTCCATTGATGATAATTATGTATTAAATTATAAAAATATAACATTGATATGTAATTTATCAATCAGGTGAATAAAATATATTAAACTCAACTAACTTTATTGAACCATGACAATTTTTTCATTGGACACTTTTCATGGAGGTTTTGCAGGAAAATATCTTTATGCAAGAATCCAGTTTATATAACAGAGACCTTAGTGAATGTTACAACATCAGATAACTTTGCTGTGCTTTGTTCTAAAACTATCCTAAAGTTTTGCAAGCATTTCCACAACACTACTGCTAGAAACCTTGGTTTGTAAAGCAGCATCCATGGAAATGTATGGGTACAGTGCCCAGACACATGTCTACTGCTTATCTATAAAAATTAAATATAAAATACAACAAATGAATTGCTTAAGCAAAGGCTTGTTAGAGTGTCATACAGCTGCATAGCAGGCCGCATTACTTGTGAGTTAAAGGCACAAACATGCTCATGAGGTCAGGCTGACTTGAGTTAGAGGAGCTGAAGTGTAGCAGACGGCTGCTGTCTGTGTCAGCACACCTGTCTCATTTGAGCCCCATTAAGGAAAATTAATATTCAAGAAATAAAATATTTATCAGCTGGTGGGTAGCTCTTCTTTGTGGGGAAGCAGACTGGGAGAACAACAACAACAAAAATTTGCTCCTCAGCGAGATTCCAATTTAACTTCACAGCAGGTAACAAAATATTCTCAAGGCTTGCAGACTGTGTTCTTACTGTCTGGCCTTCACAGAGTATTGATTTGTTTTTTAAGCCTAAAATTGCAATATGTGAAAAATATCTTGGAGAGGAAATCCATTGAGATGCCCTCTAAAGAACTCAATACATTTATAATAATATTTCTGACATTAAAACTCATTTTGGCAGCTTCGAGTACAGATTCATTACTGAAGGCATTTGGACAAACCACAGGAAAGTTTCCCAGCAGGCTGCCGGATTAACTTCTCTCCTGTCAAGCATGAAAATACATATTCACTGCAGTGAAACTGAACATATGCTTTAACTCAAACACTGTTGCATTGAACCTAAAATCAGCTGATAGGATGGTGGGGATGATGTGATACTAGTGAAGCCTACACACCTGCAAATGAGAAGAACATGTTTTATGTTCAGTGTTGTTTCTCTGGTCCAACACAAAGTACTGTTCATCCTTCCCCTATTTTGAGTTGAAGTAATAAATTCCAGTGCTTTTCTCTTCTACAGAAATACACTTTAAAGTTCATGTAATGAGACTTCCTATTAGTGTGTGCCAAAGGTTACTGAGTTATTTGAATATAAAGGTTCCTCTTTTGTTGTGCATCGGTTTCATATGTGCAACCATATTGCAGTCCAAATATTGTAGGTAGGTATGTGAGTGAAAAGGAAAAGCATGCAACACAGAAGCAACACCATGCCATGGAGAGCTAAAGATGGACAGATAGCTGACACCCCTACAAGCACACAGTCAGACAAGACAGAACTTACTGTACACACATCACTGCTCCTCGCTTCTCCTTTTGTTACAGTATTGCTTTTTTTTCTTTCTCTTTCTCCTTTTACTGTCTCATAAATATATACGGGGCCAGTGGCTGCAGGCTATTCTTTACTGAATCATCGTTGGTTCACTGCTTCTGACACCTCAGAGACACACCCAAACTCTAAAATATACACTTACCATGAAACCTTTGCTCTGGGCACAATGCCAAACAATCTCAATTGCACTTATGTTGTTTTGTGGTTCACTTGGATCTGGTTTCTGCTCCAGTGTATATACTGTATATGTTTGTGTCACAGGGGTTTTACAGCATTGTGTTGGCAGATATAACCTAAACATTGAGCCAGAATTACAATCCACTGCCTAGTTTTTCGTGTTTCTGACCACCTCTGCCATAGAGAATATCTGAATAGAAGATGAACTCTTGAGGGTGTAAAAGTTAAGTTTATTTTTCTGGCTGGGTAAACAGTATATTCCCATATCATAAATTAGGCATTACATAAGTCTCTTCTTGCTTTGTTTGCTATGTGCCATTCTTCATAATTTAAGCTATGAGAGACTTAAAAAAAGAAAGAAGAAAATCCAGTTTACTAAAGCTTTGCAATGCAAAGAACAACTTGGGTTTTGGAATAATGTGAATTAAAAAAATTATCAAAAGTCTTCATCATGACTGTAGCATTAGTCTGTGCTACTGTCTTGCTGCGACATTTAAAATGAAGAGGATTTCCACATATTTGGAGGGTGTGATCAGAAAGCAACAAAAAGCTCCCATTAAAAAGCACAAATCATACTTCATTTAAATCTGGCTGATTCCCCTTCAAAGTTCTCTCCTTGTGCCCCTCTGGGCCACTTCCAAAAAATTCTAAGCAGGTAAGCAGGTGCACAACAGGAGGCATCACATTTTAGGGTTTAGTACCCAGTGTTCTCTCTCAACTGCACCAAGACACTATACAGCAGGAAGGAACATTGACCATCTGACACTGGGTTTTTGGCAACAGTGCAGTTGGCAAAAAGGCATCCGGAGACTGAACATGATTCATTGAGATACAGAATTTGATTAATAAGATATTTGGCAATTAGATAAATGTACGTACTGTAGCAGAGCATGGCCTCCTGAAGTCTAGACACTGGTCTAACATGACCAAGGTGAAGCACTGAGATTTACAACACGCAGAGGGAGGAAAGAAGACAGAGAACCCACACAAACATAGGGAGACCGTGCAAACTCCACACAGAAAGGAGTTTCTGTGTATCCCCAGGCAGATGGTGGAGTCAAACAAGGCCACCAGGCCAAACAAACAATATATGAAAAACATCATGGATATAGGAAACCTCTGTTCTATAACCTACCACACTAGATCTGCTAAAATACATTACACACTAAGTGGCAGATCAGTGGTGAAAACAAATGAGACATCACTACCCAACAGTGTCATGAGAAAGACTGAAGCATTAGCTTAGTTACAACACTTTGATTACTTAATTTTTTTTTTTAAAGTTTTTAAATAATCAGCTTTTTATTCTACCTGGCCTTGGTAGTCATTCAGTCCACAGTAAAATTATTCAAGCTTTTGAAATGGCTGTTATTTAAGAAAAATTAGAGAAGCCAGGCAGGTTAGCACTATATAATATTGGCTATTTAAAGGACCTCAGAAAAAAATAGATTAAACTTATAATTAGCTGACTGATTCTGAGGTTATCCAAAAAAAAAAAAAAAACAGGGATCAGCGGCTACTGAGGCACATAGTGTGCAGAGGTTGCCAACTTTCTGCAGAATCAATCGCTACAGACCTCCAAATTTCCTGTGGTCTACAGGTTAGGTCAAGAACAGTGCGTAGTGAGCCTCATGGAATGGGTTTCCATGGCCCAGCAGCTGCCTCCAAGCTTTACATCAACAAGCACAATGTAAAGCTTGGAGGCAGCTATATAAAGCATGCCGCCATTTGGGTAATTTCATGCTCCCAACAGTTAGGGAATGGTCCCTTCCTGTTCTAACGTGGCTGTGAACCAGTGCACAAGCAAGATCCACAGAGACATGGACGAGTGAGTTTGGTGTGGGAGAACTTGACTGGCCTGCACAGAGTCCTGACCTTAACCCAAAACAACTCCTTCGGGATGAATTAGAGCAGAGACTGTGAGCCAGGCCTTCTTGTCTAACATGCTGCAATGGTGAAACATTCTCATAAACACACTCCTAAACCTTGTGGAAAATCTTCCAAAAGAACTGAAACTGTTACAGATGCAGAAGGTGGGCCGACATCATATTACATTATGGATTATGAATGGTATAACACTCAAATTCATGTGTGTGAGGGTGGATGAGCAAATTCTTTTGAGAACACATTGTATATATTCAATTTGACAAACTTTTTCCTTGATACGGTTTTATCTTCTTTCATTACCAAATATGAAAATATTAATTTTTTATCCAATGCAAAAGTTAGCTGCAGACAAGCTCCTGGGATTTGGTCTTGGCTTCTCCTTCTCAAAAACATCATGAAGGTCACTGAGTGATGAGTGCTGATTATACTGACATGCTGATTATGGAGTGGGCTCTCCTCAGGGTTTAGAGAGAGTCTGCTGCAAATTGGTCTGGGTCAGCGTTGATGATAAGAAGAAAGGAACGCCCTCTGAAGGGTCCCATTGTAAAAAAAGAAAAGAAAAAAAAAAGCATGACCTGGAGCTGCTAAGTCTAAAAAACAGTAAGCATTAAAATAATAGTTCAAACTGCTATAATAAAATTCTGTCTCACACAGATGATTACATTTGTTTTTTTTACTGACTTTTCATATGATGCTTTTTTGGATTACAACCATATGCACTAACATCCTCTAGACAAGGAACGCACTGACTAATGCAAAGTGAGTCAGCCCTTCAGATGTTCACTCAAAGGTTTATTATTAAACGAGTGAAAGGAACAATATGCAACACTTCACCTTGAGGCTTTCTGCCAACACTCTGTCATCTTGATAAGCTGTCTACCTTGAAGTGCTATCCAGAGTGAGGTAACTCCCAGAAATCAAGGAAGCACAGATGTGGAAGGAACAAACAGCAAATGCAGACAATCTGTTGCCGTGTTGATCTTCCCGAGTTCCACTCAACTCATTCTGTAGTTTTTAAAATACATTTCTAAAAAAACAAAAAATGGAGACAAAGCAAAATACACAGGAGAGCAGCTGTGATTTATAAACTGTGTTTTAAGCACTCTGAGTATATGACATAATCTGTGTTTCCCCAGAATAAAGCATAACTCTACATGTCTGTAACAACAGCAGAATATCAGCTCCAGCTTTTTCTACACGTTTCTACACAGATCATTTGGTCTCTTTTAGCTCATAGTTTTGGTTTAAACTTTTCACCAAAACAAATGGTTGGGGGTTACGGGTGGTCACTGTTCCAAAAAACAAGAACTTGGCCCTTCTTGCTTGGATTTATTGATGATGATGACGATTGATGATGGTGGTCAGGATGGGTACTTGTTTGTTTTCACTTAATATTATTTACCCAGCATTTTTTTTCCTCCACTTCACACCACAAACTCCCAAATGAGAAAAGAGAGCAGATGAAAATGTCTGATATGGCTGCATGTGAATCAAGATTAACCTCTGTGTTGTGTTTACATACACTGCTAAGATGGTGAAGGGTTGCTTACAAGGGGGACTGAATATGAACATATACTCAGTTACCAGTAGGGGGCTCTGTGACTAAGGATGATGGAAGGAGAGAAGAAGTGAAGTGTATGGTGAGATGTAAAATGGCGAACTACTGCTGAATATATACGTTCCATTACAAACCAAGCTGTCTCCGTTCTTCTGTCGAAACACCACAAATTGGCGACGAGGATGAGTGCATCAGTTCCGAGTCCACCATCTTTTCTTCCACATGTGGGTGAGCCGCCGATTCCATTTACTACATGGCGGAAAATATTCGACAATTACATGCTAGTAATCAATGCCACGGGAGACGCATGGCCGGATGCTAGGAAACGCGCTGTTTTGCTACACTGCTTGGGCCCGGAGGGACAGCGGTTATTCTACACGTTACCGGAGCAAGGTGATACATATGCTGACGCCATGAGCACACTGGAGAAGCATTTTGTGCCGAAAGTGAATGTCGTGGCGTGCCGTCATACATTCAGACAGCGTATGCAACGAGCGGATGAGACTGTTTCTCAGTATGTGGTGGCTCTGAGAGCATTAGCTTCATCTTGTAACTTTGGACAAATGGAAAGTGAAATGATAAGAGATCAGTTGATCTCCAATGCTCATCTCAGCGCTGTGAAAGACAAACTGTTACTGGAGGATGAACTCACACTGGATAAGGCTCTAACTATTGCGAGCCAGGTAGAAGCAGCAGTCAAAAACGCTACTCTACTCTCCACACCCGGCTCGTGTCCGACCGCGCCTGTTCAGACAGTCGACGCGGCAAATTCCCACTCTCACCAGAGGAGAGGACCTCGCCCCGCTAAAGGCTGCACTCCAGACCAACGCAAACGGGGAGGTTCAAAGCAGCAGCAGCGGAAGTGCTTCAGGTGTGGTTCTCACAAGCACTTAGCTAATGATAAAAACTGCCCGGCTGCTTCTTCAAAATGTAATAACTGCGGGAAAAAAGGACATTTTGCCAAGGTATGTAAGTCGTCAGTCAGTGAAGTGAGAGAAGTAGTGGTTCCAGAATTGGCAGTACTGTGCGTGCAAGATGCTAAAATGATGGCAGCTATTCAAGATAAGCTTACCTGCACTGTCGACATTGAAACTGTACAAGGTGGCTCTAAGACAGTAGAGCTGATAGTAGACACTGGAGCTTCTGTGTCTATTCTGCCAGAAACTATCTACAGACAGTATTTTGCAGACTGTTCACTGGTGCGACCTAAAGTCAAACTAGTTACTTATGCTAAAGATGAGTTGGCTGTGATGGGTTGTCTGCCTGCATCAGTTGCACTGCATGCACAGAATGAAAAAGTTCCTGCTTCCTTCTACATTGTCAAAGCTGGTTCCCCGCTATTAGGCCTCGACCTCATTAGAGCACTGAACGTCTGCATCGTCGGAGGCAAAGTGGACCGTATTCAGGATGAAACTGCAGATGAGCCGGATTCGTCTAACCAGAAGTCTGCTGTGTACAATGTTGATCCTATTCCACCAGCTCAACTTGGATGTGTTAAAGGGTTCATCCATAAAGTACAGGTAAACAACAATGTGCGGCCTGTACGCCAAAAGCTGAGACGCCTGCCATTAACTGTACGTACAGAGGTGTCAGCAGAACTCTCTCGCTTACTCAAAGCTGGCATAATTGAAAGGATCGATGCAGCTGAGTGGGTGAGTCCTTTGGTCGTGGCCAGAAAGCGAAAAAAGGAGTTGAGACTGTGTGTTGACCTTCGTGAACCCAATAAGAGCATTATTGCTGACTGCCATCCTCTTCCTCATATGGAGGATCTGTTTTCTGACTTGGCAGGTGCCACTCACTACAGCCAGATTGACCTCAGCTCAGCATACCACCAATTACCTTTGCATCCGGAGAGCCGCAAGCTGACTGCTTTCATCACTCATGAGGGACTGTTCCAGTTCACACGTGTCCCATTTGGCCTAGCATCAGCACCTTCGGCGTTCCAGAAAATGATGCAAACGGTCCTGAAAGATCTGCCTGGTGTTCGCAACTACTTGGATGACATCATCGTCTACGGAACATCAAAGGAGGTGCATGATACACGCCTGCAAGCTGTTCTCCAACGTCTCAGAGATGTCGGCCTGCAGATTAATGCTGGGAAAAGTTCCTTCTGCCAGTCACACATCACATTCCTGGGCCATGTAATCTCAAAGGAAGGCCTACGTCCAAGCCAACATCACCTTACTGCTATTGCTGAGGCTCCTGCTCCAAAGGATATGGCTGCATTGCGCTCGTTCCTGGGTTTGTCATCCTGGTTCAGTAAATTTATTCCAGATTATGCTACACTGGTGGAACCACTGCGACAGTTGCTGAAAACAGACATGAAAGTCGAACTCCAGTGGAACGAGGCAGCACATGAGAGCTTCAGTAACCTGAAAAAACTCCTTCTGGAAAGTCCCGCACTTGCCGTCTATGACCCTGACTTACCTGCTTTTATCACCACAGACGCATCAGACTATGGGCTAGGCGCTGTGTTGACACAGTTACATCCAGATCAAGTGGAGCGGGTTGTGGCGTTCGCCTCCCGAACACTGTCTCCTGCTGAAAGAAAGTACTCCACCACAGAAAAGGAGGCGTTAGCCTGTGTCTGGGTGGTGGAAAGATGGCGTACATATGTATGGGGCCGCAGATTCACACTTCGTACTGACCACCAAGCTCTTACTACCCTTCTCAGCACCAAAGGTATGAACAGAGCGGGCATGAGAATCGCACGATGGTCTGCAAGGCTGATGTGTTTTCAGTATGATGTGCAGTACCGTCCTGGTGTTCAGAATGTCATCACAGACTGCCTCTCACGGGTTCCCCTGATGTACTCCAGCACTGACATTGATGCTGAAAAAGACCTTCTCTTGGAGATAGCTGAAGTTTCTCCTCTCTTGACAGCGACACCGTTGACGGATTTTAAAGCTGAATGTGAGGACTGCCCTGACCTTTCTCTGCTGCAACAGGTTATCCGCTCAGGCTGGCCTAAGGTGAAAAGGTCTCTCCCACCTGAGATACAGCCGTATTTCCTGGTGCGACATGAACTTGCTGTGGAATCACCGTTGGTTTTCCGGGGGACACGTCTGGTGGTCCCAAGGTCCCTGCAGGAAAAGGTGATATGCCTCGCACACGAAGGTCACCAGGGCATAGTTCGCACAAAGCAGCGGCTCAGAGAGCTTTACTGGTGGCCATGCATGGATACTCAAGTCCATGCGATTCTGTCATCGTGCTCAGTCTGTCAATTGTGTGACAAAACGGCCAAAACTGCTCCTACTCCCTTACAGCCGGTTCAGTTTCCAGATGGTCCCTTTCAGCATGTGGCCGTTGACATTGTTGGACCTTTTGACCGCGGGTCGCAGGACTGCAGGTTTGCCATCACACTGGTCGATTACTTCAGCAAATGGCCAGAAGTAGCCTTTACTTCATCAGCTACTACAGACACTGTGATTAGGTTCTTGTCTTCAGTTTTTGCACGGGAGGGAAACCCTTGTGAGCTTACCACAGATAATGGACCACAATTCACTTCATCTGCCTTTGCTGATTTCCTGACGGAAAGGGGCATCAAGCACATCAGAACAAGTGTGTATCACCCTCAAGCGAACGGGTGTGTTGAAAGATTCAACAGAGTGCTGAAGGACTGTGTTCAGGCTGCACAGGTGTCCCAGAAGCTGTGGAAGCCCGCCGTGACAGAGATGCTACAGAATTACCGTGCTACAGCTCATGCAACGACTGGAGCAGCTCCGTTCCAGCTTCTCAGAGGGAGACCCATGAGAACAAAGCTAAATGTCCTGCCGTTTCCCAAAGACACAGGACAGTATGACCAATGCAGGGCCAGAGTCTCTCACCAGCAACGTAAGAGTAAACGCTACACTGATGCAAAGAGGGGGGCAAAACCTCCCCAGCTTGTGGTCGGTGACAGGGTGCGGATACGTAAACCTTTCCGAGTGGGGAAGGGAGAGAGACAGTTCACTGATCCACTGTCAGTGCAGCAACAGACTGGACTGAGCACCTTCATCTTGAGTGATGGAAAGAGATGGAATGCAGCCCGTCTCTCACTCTGCCGCGCAGAGAATGCTGAGCCGTTGCAGGCTGGTGACGAGGTTGAAAATAACACAAGAGAAACTCCTAAAAGACCTTCTGTTCCTAACAGACCGAGACAGTTACCAGCTTGGACCAAGGATTATGTTATGAAATGAGTTTAAAAAAAAAAAAATGAAAAGAAAAAAAAGTGAAAAAAACACGCTTGAGCTGTTGGGTGCTAATGTTAAGTTCCATACTGCTAGTTTTGAGGTCCAAGTATAATAGAGGATTGATTTACTGTGATTTATTTGTGAGTTTTGTGACTTAAGGTTGTTAAGTTACTACAGTAACCTTAACGGTACAAGTATTCATTATAAAGGACGATTTAGGCACCATAACAAGATTGTATGTTAAGATCACGGGTATAGTTCAAACACCCAGTAATGTTATAAGTGAAATAGGTATTGAAAATGCTGTCTGGTTGCAAAGTTTACTACTGATAATGTTCTGTGCAAATAGTAATGTTGCCATGCTAAGTAAGTAATACTGAGGTAGTAGAATTCTGTGAGAATGAGGAGAGATGTTGTGTTTACATACACTGCTAAGATGGTGAAGGGTTGCTTACAAGGGGGACTGAATATGAACATATACTCAGTTACCAGTAGGGGGCTCTGTGACTAAGGATGATGGAAGGAGAGAAGAAGTGAAGTGTATGGTGAGATGTAAAATGGCGAACTACTGCTGAATATATACGTTCCATTACAAACCAAGCCGTCTCCGTTCTTCTGTCGAAACACCACACTTTGTAATAGAGGGCGACTGCTCAGTTCTGAGACAACTCCCTTTGGAGATGTTCTAGTCAAAAACCAGAGGAGAGTAAACAGAACATACCTCAGTTCTGTGTCCACTTTGATTCTGAGCTTACAGAGAAATGCTTTGCCTGTGCTGTGCACACACAGGCATCTCAATACTCGCTGATTTGCAGCACAAAGTTTAATCACTTCCTTCTCAACAGAATTGACTCTGCATTCCCCATTACTTATTTTCCATTATGGCTGAGGATGTGGGAGCACATTTACTATTAGTACTGCAATCAGAGATTCTGTCCTGGTAAACAGATGATAAGGATCCTCAATCAGCCCACTGTCCACACACACACACACACACACACACACACACACACACACACACACACACACACACACACACACACACACACACACACACACACACACACACCAAATGTGAGCTCTTTAATCAGATGTCTCTCAGCAGGGCTGCTGTTTTGTGCTTAGTAAAGCCTCTGAGAACCAGTAAGTCGATGGAAATTCAAATGCAGCATTTGGTGTGTAAATGATCAAATCTTTGAAACTCCTTATTAAAACACAAGGACTTCATGTAGGGTACCAAATTGGAATTTAACCCGTTTGTAGTGAACTCCAACAAATACACATCTCATAAGAACCCCGCTACCAAAATAAGCTGTCATTTATTCACTCTGCCCGCTGTTCACTTCATCCCGCTTTATGTCAGCAGTCAGAAACTCAACTACAGTACATTTTAGGCCTTTTCACTTAAATCCTCCTGTGTTGCAGCCTAAAAGCACATGCTGTGCAATCGTTGAAGAAGATTTATTCATAACACACGGGAAAAGACCCAGGGAAACCGAGTTAACGATAAAAACAATAAAAAATAAAGATAAAAACTGATAAAATACCCTGAAAACCATCAATTTCACACCTGAGCCTCACGACCCGGTACCAAACGACTCACAGATCGGTAGCGCTCCGTGGCTTTTCATCTCTTTCTTAAAGACCTCGTATTACCATATCACCCCCAAAAAGCACTTTGCTCTTGCACTGCAGGCTTAATTTCAGGTCCCTCTTCTGTGGAAACAGCTCCCAGCTTTGATTCAGGTGACAGATACCCTCTCTACTTTAAGATTAGGCTTAAACTTTCCTTTTGGTTCCATTTTATAGTTAGGGCTGGATGAGATGACCCTGAATCCTTGGTTACACTGCAAGCTGGTGGGTGCTTCCCACAATATACTTACCCCTTTTTTCATTCTGCATTTCCACAGTGTGTCTGTTGTCCTGTCTCCCTACCCCCACCTCCAAACAGTCACAGCAGATGGCTGACCCTCCCTGAACCTGGCAGAGTGCTTGCTCAGACAGGTTTGTGTCTGTATTTTTCTAGGGTTACGGTATAAAGTGCCTTGAAGTGAATGTTGTTGTGATATTGCATTATACAGTTAAAATGAATTATATTGAAAAATAGTCTTTAAAAGTTTCCTTTCTGTAAAGACATGAAGAAGGAGCAGGAAAATTCTTGTGAACAATGAAAACTTCCAAAAGCAGCTCTTTTTGAGATCATTGAATAGAAAGAACTGACTCAATGTCCCCCTAAAAGCTGCTGGTTACAATCCACAACTAAAACCGGACAACAACTTTCTCCGAGAGAAAATGAAACTCAAACTTGAAGATTGAAAATATCAAGTGCTCTCCTGCTAAACATGAAAATATCTGCTAAGCCCATCTGTTTAAGAAAGATGGATTCAGATACGCTGGATGTAGTCTTATGATGTATTTGAGACGGAAATCGTGGACCAATTATGGTGCATGAAATCCTTTTGGATGAAAAAGAAAAGTAGAGGACTGTATTAAAGTGGTGGATGCTAATGTTTGAAATTACACTTAGTGAAAAACATTTTATCATGAAAAGGTTGTTTGAGACACACCCTCACCTCAAAGTGCTGCTTACAGGAAGCAGAGCTTTTCACAACAACCACTTACTGCTTAGAGGAGCCACACGAACATCGTAAAAGGATCTATTCGAGCCATGATCTTCTCCTAGACATAATCAAGTATTTTATTGCTTGAATCTAAACAAAATATCAACTGAAAACATCAAAAGCGTGTTTAAAAAAAAGAATCATGCTAATTCACAGCAACTTAAATAAACTGAAAACAAACAATAGACAACCCCCCCCCCCCCCAATAAACAACAACAACAATAATAATAAAAGCAGACAGGATAAATCATGTAATTACAGTATTTAACTCCAAATGTGGTCTTTGTGGCTCTTCAACTCTCTGAAACTACAAAGAAGTTGTAAAAAGAAACAACTGTGTGACAGTCACATGACATGGATGCAGGCCAATAGACATGACTTGTTCAATGCAAACTGAACATTTATGCTGTTGTTGCTGTTAAGCACATTCAGTCTACATGATTCAGACGTGCAATTTAAAGGATAATCAAATAAAATTGGAATAAGTGACTTGTTCTGATTGAACATTTACATTTGGGTTTTTTTGGTACATCAATATTTTTGGCCAAGCTGTGGTCCATACACTGCTAGTTTAAAAACAGGCTGCATGCATTTCTTTGTAGATGAATAGTCCTCCCACTCTTCTGTCAGAGAATAACGTGAGAAATGAGGAGAGCTGATGTGTGAGTACATATCGGGGGAGGAGTGACATGCCAACGTGTAATCAGCACTGCCTCTGATAATAAGCCTATAAATACCAGAATACGTGTGAAACACATACATGTTTATGTAACAGTATATGTAATAGCGCTGCACTGCAGGATATTATGACTGCAACCAATGAAGAAAGCAGCTTGGCTTCCATAATGCCATGAAACACATAATGTGTTCCTGTACCTATATTAACCATTACATTCTGCTCATTTATGAATTTATGAACTCCATTTGCACCTCATAGATTGGCAATTTAGAAACCTATACCATCTAAAGATCCCCATAATAAAAACATTGCACATGGCTCAACACATGTGCAGTTATATCACACTTACAGAGCAAACGCAGTTACGTACATAGGGCTGAAACAAACCAGGAGCACCACACAGAGGCAAGAGAATAGCAGAATATTTTCATCTTCCCAGAACCATTCTGTTTGGGACTACCGCCTGTGGCCTTGAACACACACCTGATACCAGCAAACAACAAGTCCTTGTGGGCTATCAACAAACTTGTTCAACTTTCTTGCTTCTTGAAACAGGAGAAAATAGAAGTAAATCAATCAATCTATCTATCTATAGATCTTTTGATGGTGGTATAGGTTTCGTTACTGGAATTGGATAGCTAAATAGGCCTGAGAGGCCTGTCAATTTGCTTGAAATATTAAATATATGATTATTCATACATTAGAGTTTTTCTGTTAGAACCTTTTGCATTGGGATGTTTTAAACAGGTAAACATTCTACTTGACGTTAGCATATCCTAAACCCTACCCTTAAAGTGACAGTTGTGGTGAATTACCGCTATACAAATAAATGTGAATTGAACTGAAATAAATTGATTTGAAGTTATACTAGATACATCGCCAGTGACTTCATGTATGTTGAAGAGGTTAGGAAGTAAAATGGAGCTTGGTGCTTGCCTGGGGTGTCTGGGTTTTAGTATGAAAGGTGGTAATGCACCAACAATGTTTTCAGTGGGGAGTTCATGCCACAGTTATAGAGCTAAAACTGAGAACAGCTTTGAGTTGACCTCGCTTAGCTACAGTTTTTGAAGTAACGATGCAGTAGGCTCAGCAAAATTCTTGACTGTCACTGCATAATAATGCAATTAATGGCTTTGTCAGTCCAGTAGATGTTATGTGTTGTTGAGGGTTTTTTTTTTTAAATAAAATTTAAAAAATTTAAACTAAAAGTATGGACTTATTTGGGATGTTTTAAAAACAAGGATAGAATGACAGAGATGGGTATGACAAGTGGGATTTGCAAGGAGTGTTGTATAAAAGTAAAAGACTCTGGTAATAATATTCTTATCTGTCAGGTCACCATCTTGAGATGATGTTAGCCTATGATGACGAAGCTGGCATACACAGGAAACACTTCTCTGGGAAATCTCTGTCCTAACTTATGATGTAACTGCAAACCTCTTTTATATGGCGTTATTTTTGTGCCACAATTCTGAGCGCACGTAAAAAATTTTTTGACTGCACGTAAAAATTTTTTGCAGGTGCAAGTGTTGCATTTTCAGGAGACATTTATTTTGAGCAAAGAAAAGCTAAATTTGATTGAACAAAATTCATTGCTGTGTGCAAAAACTGTATTTCAGTGTTTGCTATTATCCATACACACACACACACAACAGCAGCCCCTCTCGCTCAGCTTTTGTATTTGCGCTTGCTGTGTAAACTTCAAATATCTGCTCGATTTATCAAGACATCACACATTTGCAAAAGTGCTCTAATGTTTTCACGAATAAATCTTCTTTTTTTTGGTACTGGTTTTATTTTGTATTTATCTGCGACACCTTAAAGGCCGGTCCGTTAAAATACTGTCGGACATAAACCGGTCTGTGGCGCAAAAAAGGTTGGGGACTGCTGCACTACAACACTGTGGAAACAGCAGCTTTTCTTACGTGCTCAAGACACTGGAACTGGAAAATGTACGTGACACTGTTGCAATGTTGGTTTCACAGGCACACAGATACACCCAGGCTCTACACAGGAGTGAAGCATTAACTTGAGAAAAGTTTGGATATAGCTGAAAGGCTGGCATTAACTTGTCACACCTGGACATAAGCTATGTTTTCCTTTCTCAGACCCTATGTTTTGGAGAAGGGCTTCTTCTTTTGGCTGTAGCTACAGCTGATAATCTGCGTCCATCTAACCCTATCCACATCCATATTCAACATCCTATTGCCCAATATATCCACTATCCCACCTCTGCACATATCCAAACGTCTCAGCCCAACTTTGTCTCCAACGTGCTCAACCTGAACTGTCCCTCTGATGTCTTGTCCCTTCTGATGACTCCCAGCGGAAGTCTTAACATCTTCAACTCTGCCACCTCCAGCTCTTAGTCCTGTTTTTTCGTCGGTGCCACTGTCTTTAAGGCATTGATAATAGCAGGTCACAAATCACCCCTAACAGTCGTCTTTACCCACTCTGTTCTCTTCCTCACCTCTCTTGTTTTATTTTAATTTAAAAAAAAACAAAAATACATTTTAATGTGTGTCACAAAGAATAGCTTTTATGTTCCCCAGCAACACTTTGGAGAATGACATAACAAAAGCAAAATTACTTACTCACACTGCAAAGGATTAGAGTTAGGATTGTGATTAGTGTTTGGGTGGGCACCAACTATGATGATTTAGAATCACCAGTTAACCTAACCTGACTAACTGCACGTCTTTGGACTTTGGAAGTCGTAGTACCCAGAGAGAGCACATGCAAACACAGGGAGAACAAAAAGGCCACACAAACTCAGGACCTTCTTCCTGTGAGGCAACAGTGCTAACCTCTGTGCTGCCCACAGTGATTATATAAGATAAGATAACCTTTATTAGTCCCACACGTGGGAAATTTGTTTTGTCACAGCAGGAAGTGGACAGTGCAAAAGTTATGACGCAAAAATTAGAATACATATCTATATCTATCAGTGTAATAGCAGTACTTAATCTTTCATAGATCTAGCAAAGTACAAACTTCACCCCAATAAATAACATTTAATCATTTAATGTTGAATAAAACATACAGGCCCAGACCTTAACCATACTGTAAAGTTTTGCTTTCCAAACTTAGATGGTGGAAATATTGCATAAAAACAAACAAAAACAGAGGATTCATAAGTTAAAAGAGCACCTGGTTAGTGACCAGGAAACTCGAGTAATGAATGTGTTTCATGTTTGTGTTTCTTGAGCTTATAAAGGATCAACATTTGACTTTACACTGACCTGTAAAGACCCTAGAGGTAAACATCAGGTAAAAGGCAGGCATTTTTCCATCACAGCCTTCACATCGCTTTGAAGGTGTTTAAGAATTATATGGTATGTAATAAGCGGCTTCTTTTTCTGTTTACCACAAAATGCAGACACTTCATTATCTGAGCAAGGAGAAATATTTCATGTCTATTTTTGTCATTGTCATTAAAAACGCTGTCTTTGTAGCAGTAGCCTTGCTTGTCTGGCTGTCATCTCAGCAAATGCACAACTCTGTTTTAATTCTCTCCGTGGGTGAAAAGCAAAGGTAGATGGACCACGTGTTTAATTTTTTTTGTCACGTGTCAAATCCAATAGAAGACAATAGACATGGTTTGTAAACGTTTTAGAGCAACTTCATGTGTTTCTAGATTTGAACACGATGCTCCGTACATTAGTCCTGCTATAAGCAATTTTCTTGCAGAGTGCAGATGGTTGGTAGCATGGCCCATGAATTGGTCATTTGAAGAAGTGTGAAATGATAAACTGCAGGAGAATAAGTGTAGCTTATATCAAGGTACATTTAGGAGGATGGGATTTGTTTTGCTGTTGTTTTGCTGTTGTACAATTGTTATTTCATGCATTATTATACTTTTGCCTTACAAAGAAAGTCATAACAAAAACAAAAGTGAAAAAATGTGCAGTTGGTGTCAGTTGTATTTGTACTGGATCACAGGATGTAATCACTACTTGTGATATTAGCATGTATTAAATGGTATGCCTGTATAATATCTATCCATTACGATGATAAATCAGTAAAGGTCGTTTAGTTGCTAATGCTAGCCATGTTTCCAAAAACTATTACCCATACATGACTCATATTAGCCACACCTCTACCATACTTAATCCTCCTTTCTGAGCCAATAAACTCATCAGAAACGTGTTTAAAGAGGTCAGGGCAGAGGGCTGCTTTCCAATAAAGCTTTATGGAACCAGAAGTGTTTTAGCAATCACATATATTACCACCTGATGACTATTAAAAAGAATGCAGATTTAGGTTACTTTGTGTTGGCTTAATTTTACAGATTTATAAACTATACATACATCTACAACTAACTAACTATACGTCTTTTATACACTCCTGGAAAACATGCACTCAAGTGGAGTGTCTAAGCCAGAGTAGTTTTTTGTACTTTTTAGCCATTAAAAGAAATAAGATTATGTCTGATTATGTCCAAAATCAAGATCTAATAGACGCAAGCTGTGCAGATGCATGCTGTCCTAACACCTCTGGGCAGTTATTTTCAAACATTATGTAAATAAAGTGCAATTTCAAAAATCCTGTTAAAAAGGTTTTTTCTCCCTAAAGGTTACCATTTTTTCCTGTTGCTGAATTCTCCCATAAATTTCCGTTCTTTAAGTACCATATCTCTCTTGTAAGGCTTCTAGTCCATATCCCTGTGATAGTGACTTCACAGCAACACTGAACAGAGATAATAAGCAAATCCTCGCATCTGATGGTTTAACCTCTTAATATCCACCGGGTCACATTCATTTAGTGGCCTGAGTATTAGGTTCACAGTTGCCTGTTTACATGAAATTAAGGCATTCCTATAGTGAATGGCAGTGGTGTGTAGTGACTTTTACAGCAAGGCAAGCAGAGACCCTGAAGCCCCTACCCCGGACTTCCTCCACTGTTTGATCAGACAATTGAACCGGGATTGCCAGGCTTCTACCGTTCTACCTTTAAAAGCCGGAGAGCAGTCAAATGCTGGAAGTGGAAGCTAAATTGGCTAGTCATTCATATGTATATTAGGTCGTTACCTAGGAATTCTGGAGGGAGGGGAGTGGGGGTGAGTGATTGAGGGGGTGGGGGAGTGGAGTGTTTCAGTTTGCCATCTTAGGGAGAAATCAACACGTCCTTTGTATGTCCTTTGTTGCTGACATTTATTGATGAAAACAGTACAAAAAACCAACCATTTGTACACATATTTACAAATAATGATAAAAAGTGAGTGAGTACATTTCAACATTTTCAGCAATCACTCACAATCCTGGCACTGCCACGGTATCTGTCGTCTGCATTTACCACATGTGTACCTGTAGCAGTGAACACATCGCACAGTGGCCTGATTTTTTTTGCATCTGTGTTTGACCTGACACGTGGCCCTTTTTCCAGGGCTCGGTGTGGAGGGTTGTGTCCGAAGCAACTGTTCTTTTCTTGCCTTCTTCGCAGCTACATGAGAGCGAGCCAACTCCCTTGCAAGCTCCACCAGGAAGTCCACCCGTCTTTCCTTCGTCCCGGTGCATGCTTGATACAGCACATGTGCATTCAGTGCTGCCATGTCAATCATGTTATAAAACACGGCAACTGGCCAGCGCCGTGTTCCTTTGCGGACAGTGTACTCCCGAACCATCTGGTCCATCACATCCACGCCACACTTTGTTTTGTTGTAAAGGGTGACAGTGTTTGGCTTCCTTTTGGTAGTGTTATCAGTCTGAACCACGCTGTGCATGCTGCTAAGAATATAGACTGTCTTCTTCCGTTTGGCCGCATACGCCGTCAGCGTGGCAGCAGAGGTTGAAAACACCTAAGAAATAAGATAAATTGTTATTTCCATAGCCCTTTTACACACAATGAAACACATAAACATAGAACCACAAAAGACCTGCAACATACCTGAGTGGTGAATTCATTGCGATCTGTCTGTCTAGTGGATTGAGGAATTTCCCTGCGAATCTTGTTGACTGTGCCGAGGATGGTGGTTTTCCGTCCAAGAAGTTTTTGCGCAAGTGAAAGCGATGTGAAGAAATTGTCCGTGGTAACATTTCTGCCCTTGTCTAGGAATGGTTCCATCAGCCTCATTACTACATTTTCAGAAAGTCTCTCCCCAGTGGGACGATTGGGGTCCTTGCCAAGATATGGGAAGACATTGCAAATGTACTTGGATTTTAGGTCGCAGGCCACCAAAAACTTGATCCCAAACTTGTCCGGTTTACTTGCAATATACTGCAGGAAACAGCACCGAGTCTTTGATGGGAAAAGCTGTTCATCAACGGTGATATGTAGACCAGGGTTGTAGCACGTGATGCAGTTGGTGACAAATGATCCCCACACACTGGAAATTGCAGCGAACTTATCAGTCTTTGCTCGATCACTGCGGGTGGACTTGTCATCAAAGCGTAGGTGTTGCATGATTTCTTGGAAGCGGTTTCGTGCCATAGTTCCAATTATCTGTGGGTTTCCCAGGTTTGCTGACCAGCAGTCATTTACAGATGGAACCTTGTGAACCCCCTGCAAGATGACAATTGCAATAAATGCCATTAGTTCAGGGAGGTCCATGAACCAATGAACATGCTCCGTTTGCTGTGCATGTTGAATAGTCCATTCTTGAATGCTATGAAGCATGTCAAGAGTGATGAAACACAGGAAGCTCTGAAGGCGACTCGAGATACTTCTCCTGGCCTTAGCCGTTGGCTCTCCATCTGCAGCGTACGGTTCTATTGGGGTGAAAGGGAGATGGGTCCCCACATGTTCTTCACGCCACACTGTGCCATCTTTCGCTGTCTCAGTCCCCAAGCAAGCTCTCTTTTTCGGTGGAGAAGCAGTCTCCTCATCTGCAGTGTGAACAAATTCAAATTGTGAGCAATGGGAAGGTCAAACAAACTTACTAACTACATCCACTTACTTGTTTGAAATGAAAAAGGAAATAACATGAAATGAAACTAACCGGAAGACTGATCAGACAGCTCTGAGTCCGAATCCGGCTGAACTTCTAGGTCTTCTCCATCCGAGTCACAAGGGTCGACTTCCGTCAGGATCATTTCCAACGCCTGCTGAGTAGTGAGTCTTCTCTGCATTTTCTTTCCTTGGAGAGGAGGTCCGTACACCACAGAATTCTTCAGGGCAATGAAGGGTTAGGCTAAGTGCAGTGAGATTGTGTCATATATATACCCAGTACAAAAAACACCCAGTGCTCTGATTGGTGCACAATCATAGAGATGATTGTGCACCAATCATAGAGCACTGGGTGTGCCCTGCTAAGCGGGGTACTGTGACGGGGCACTCCCCGCTTAGAGCACTGGGTGTGCCCCGCTAAGCGGGGTACTGTGACGGGGCACTCCCCGCTTAGAGCACTGGGTGTGCCCCGCTAAGCGGGGAGTGCCCCGTCACAGTGCTCTATGATTGGTGCACAATCATAGAGCAGTTGCTTCGGACACAACCCCTCCACACCGAGCCCTGGAAAAAGGGCCACGTGTCAGGTCAAACACAGATGCAAAAAAAATCAGGCCACTGTGCGATGTGTTCACTGCTACAGGTACACATGTGGTAAATGCAGACGACAGATACCGTGGCAGTGCCAGGATTGTGAGTGATTGCTGAAAATGTTGAAATGTACTCACTCACTTTTTATCATTATTTGTAAATATGTGTACAAATGGTTGGTTTTTTGTACTGTTTTCATCAATAAATGTCAGCAACAAAGGACATACAAAGGACATGTGTTGATTTCTCCCTAAGATGGCAAACTGAAACACTCCACTCCCCCACCCCCTCAATCACTCACCCCGACTCCCCTCCCTCCAGAATTCCTAGGTAACGACCTAATATACATATGAATGACTCCAGCATTTGACTGACTGCTCTCCGGCTTTTAAAGGTAGAAACGCAAAATGATGACTCCGCGGGGGTCTAAGGTAGAAAACCAAAATGACTGCTCTCTGGGGGTCTAAGTTTAAAACATGCTGTTTTGTGCTGCCTGCTTTTATTCTTTCAGAAATGTCGACAACCTCCTGCAGCCTGCTGTACTCTTCCAGGACAGCTTCACCCCTCTGCACTCCTTCTTGACTGAAAAATTCTAAAATGTCATCACGTCTATAGCTAAATAAATATTTGCTATTACTGCATATTTACTATTAGGCAATGATGATGAGTTGTGGAAGAATGTTTTAGAAGCTCATTCCTTCAGCAAACAATATGTCATAGTCCTGGGTCCGGAGACCCAGAGCTTGTGTTTGTGATTAAATATTCTTTGGTTACTGTTATTCATGGTTTTATTTATCTTTATGTCTTAGGTTCTTAGTGATCTTAGCTCTCCCCCCCTCAGCGTTCATCTTAGCCTGTGTATCGTCTCTGTGTATGCCTTCTGTGTTACCTTTCTGTCTTCCCCAGTTGCCTGCGTTCTCATGTCTGCTTTTTTTCCAGTCTCAGTGTCAAGTCCGTGTCTTAGTGTGTGCGTGTCTCACTTTTCCTGTTTTACTTTGACAATCTCACGTCCCATGTCAGTGTGTTCAGTTTTGGTTCTTCCCCGTCTTGTTTGTCTGATTGTCTCAAGCTGTGTTTCCCTCCTGTTTCCCATCCCCTCATTATACTTTGTGTATTTAGTCCCCTGTCTTTCTTTGCCTGTTGTTGGATCGTCTGCATATGTGCACTTGTGTTTCTTATGGTCCATGTCTCAGGTTTTCTGGTCTTTAGTTTCTATGTGCTTGTTTTTTATTTGCTTCCCAGATTAGGTTTTGTTAGTTTAGTCTTTGTCGTTTTCTGCTTTTGTTTGTAGTTTTGTGCAGCCCCAAATAAAGGCTCGCTTTTTGTAAATTTCCTCACTCCAACTACATTGTCAGCATTTGGGTCCACACTCTCTCCATTCCACGTCTGCCACAGAAGATGTGAAACAATGCAATCAAAAATTATGGAAACCTATACAATTCTTACCAGAAAACTGTATTTAAAATACCAAATGTTAATGTACTCATTCTGTAGAAAACATTTTATTTGGATGAATATTGCTGCTACAAATATTTAAGGTTAATAAACTGACTCGTTACTTTTGGTTAAAAGGTATAATTTATAGCATTAATCTGTGATTGTGGTAATTCCGAATCTAGCTAGCTCTACAGAAGAGGAGGAAGCATGAAGGGAGTGATGCTGTTTTAAGTGGCAGGTGCATGTCAAATTCAACGTTTCTATCAGCTCAACAAACAGAAGGTCCAGCTGCTGTACTTCAGTAGGAGAATAAAGAAAGAGAGATAACTTCACTCAGACATGGAGAAAGAGAAGAATGAGAGGACAAGGAAGGTTATATATAAAGGGCTGCTTGATGAACATCAAATTTACCACTTACATGTAATGTCTTAATTTTAATCACATATTGCACTTGTACATGATGTGTTTTTATAAATTATATGCTTATATATATAAGTCCAGAACTAAGACAGCCCACAGAGACAGTATGGGGCAAGCAAAGAGACAATGACAAGTGCTCTAGCTACATTAGAAGAAGCAAACCCTCCTCACATGGAGAGAGGATAAAGGCAATTGAAATTGATAATGTAATGAAATTGATCGACAATTTGGGAGGAGTGAAACATTCTCCTGTCTAAACTGTTTTGCAGGAAGTAGTGGATCTCACATTTCCTCTCAGGCCTCCTCACAAATCATTTGAAATGCAAGTAAGATCGCTTACTATAAAAACTACTTTGCAACATTGACTTGGATAAATAAGTGGTTTCTGCCTAATAAGACTTTATGACTGGAACTTATGACCCTCCGCAGAGGGAACAGTATTTCTCTTCTTGGAATTGAGCGAGGAAAAAAAAAATTAAGTAGTGTTTTGTGATTCTGAATAAAGAGATCAGATATTTTCAGTAAGGTCTCTTTTAAATGAAACAAACTTTGACAAATGGATCCATTTTGCTGAATGTGTCTGAAATGTAGCAGCTTTGATAAAAAAAAAGACTTTGCCCAGGTTTTGTTGGCGATGTCATGTTGACGTGTCTGTCGGGCACTCTGCCTAGAAGATCAGCTTGCATCCAGATGAAAATTCCTCCATCACATCTATTGAACAGGGCTATGATACTAATGGGGCTGCCACTGAAAGCTGCTATAAGCTTTTTTTCCAGAGCAGCTGTACAAAGCTCTGTAAGCTCTGCCACTGCAAATCATATCTGCTCCATGACAGTGTTTATGTGTGGGGTAAGTTTACCCTGCCAACAACTAAAGGCCAATGTATTCACACAGCCTATAATATGTTTGACGTGAGTAACTCTTGGTTCTCACTCTCAGCACTGTATATCCATATAAAAATCACATTTTGTAAATATTTCACATTGCGAATGCATGAGAGTTTCCACAGGTTATTATTTGCAGTCCGTGTTATTTCACTAATCCTTTCCACAGGGAATGGCAAATAAAACACTGCAACTCTGTCTTCTTGCTTCTTATTCTATATTTACTTCAAATGCAGTGAGATATTTTTACAGTCTTTTGACAGTTCACAAACCTTGGACATTTTGAAACTTGTTCCAACTGGAAACAAGTTGCAGAAGAAGAAAAATACATTCTCTCAAGAAATGTAATGGGGTCATGTTGAGGTATTGGGGTATCTGTATAACTCAGTTGGGACCAACATGATTCACATGTGTACGGAAACTTAACCCAACAATAGACATACACAAGTTGATATACGGTGCTGTGCAAAAGTCTTGAGTCACTTACACTAGGAAAATTGGAAATAGGCGCAGTAATGTACTTAAACATGCAAACAGGGGAATAGAGAAAATAATTGTGTGTTGTTGTTGTTTTTAATCCATTTATGCTTTTACTGTATTGGCAATGTGCTTGGAATCATTGTCATTGCTGTAAAATTAAGTTGTCAGATGCTTTCCAGATTATATTGCATTGCAGATCAAAACATGACAGTACTTTTATGCATTCATAATTCCACCAGTTTTGACCAGATCTCCAACACCACTGGCTGAAATGTAGCCACCAAACCATGAAAGGGCCCCTACTGTGTTTTACAGACTGCAGACACTATTGTACCTCTCTCCTGACCTTCTCTGCACATTACTGAGGATGATTTAAACCAAAAATTTCAAATTGGGATTTTCCACTGATTTTCAGTCCAGTTCTTCTGTAATTTGGTATACCTGAGCCTTTGCTTTCTGTTTGCCTTCCTTAACAATAGGTTTGTGACAGCTACCCTTCTACTGAAGCCATTTCAGCTGAGGCTTCAGTGAACATTAGATGAATTAACTGATCATTTTCCCCTCTTTCTTAACGACCAGACAATTAAATACTATTTTATTATCTGTCAAACTTTTTTATCTTTGGACATTTGTCACAGAGTCAACTAAACAAATGGGTGCAAACAATGTGCTTTTACAACAGGCTGTTGGTAATAAAGTGCCTAAAGACAAAATATAATTTAATTGGTTCTCTGCTATGTTGTCCATTATGTGTAGACACAACACTGGTTCATTGGTGCCTTTTTATGCATGTTACTCAGTCGATGTTAACTTTAAAACTTTAAAAAACTTTCAGAAAGACTGGAGAACTGCTCAGGACCACTTTAAACAAATTACAAGGATGTCTGACTTTTCTGAAGCAAAATATAAAGGAATGAGGGATGACTCAAAACTTCTGCACAGTACTGTAAATTGAGTAAAACTGATAAACTGTCCAAAAAAGGGAGCATAAGCATAACGTTTGATTACATGAAAGATGAAGGTAAAAGGGAAGTGCAAACACCGAACTCTACAAAGGCACAGCAAATTAATTTCTGGCCAAATGAGTTTTAAAATAGCTTCTGTTAGTCCAAACTACCTAATTGAAAGAGAAAGCGACACCCACCATCAGTCCCAGTCCCAAAACAACCTCTTGTATAAATCCTTTTGTATTTAGGAAGTTTTAAGAATAAACTTAGTATGTAGCACTGTGCCTTTATAACACTTGTATAGCCAACATCTATTGTGCTTTTCCTACTACTACTCCTTAAAATAATGTTTCTTTTTTTTATATACATAAAAAAGCAGCTGTAGCCCTGTAGTTTCCTCAGCTCAGCCTCGTCCACTACTCTGTGTATGTTTGTTAAAGCCATTTGAAGCATTTTGGCTTCAACACTGAAGCCAAAATGCTTCGTATAATACATTATTATTATTATTTGATCAAGAGCACGGCTTGCAGACCATCCCATATATTTGCCAAAGCTGGATAGGTGAAATTCTGGGGTTTCATTAGTCTTAGCGCCAATTAGCCAATGGTAAATGGCCTGTATTTGTATAGCGCTTTAATTAGTCCCTAAGGACCCCAAAGCGCTTTACACTACATTCAGTCATTCACCCATTCACACACTGGGGATGGCAAGCTACATTGGGCCCTCTGACCACCACCAGTAGGCAACGGGTGAAGTGTCTTGCCCAAGGACACAATGACCAAGACTATCTGAGCTGGGGGCTCGAACCGGCAACCTTCCGATTACAAGACGAACTGCCAACTCTTGAGCCACGATCGCCCCAGTTTATGTATGCAGCTTGCTAAGTAGTTGGCTACCATTAGCCGATAACTTAGCACTCCTGTCTTTTATCAGTGTAAGGGTAACTTCTTGATCCAAAAAAACACATGGTGACACCCAAAACACAAAATGTTGAGGCTTCAAAAAGCTCAAAACCAGTGGGTTTTGATCCTACATGTATGTTCCATATGTTGCTCTTTTATACTATTCATGAGCAATATGCGCTATCTCCCCCCCCCCCCCCCCCCCAACATTAGCATAGGCTACATTTACATCTACATTTAACCCTTTAAAAGGGAAGTGAAAATTTTATTTTCTACTTTATTTGTTTAATGTAAATCTGTAAGATTTGTTTGCAGTCACTGAAATGTGTGCCCCACATTATTTGTTGCTACCTTTAACTGAGGAAGAATCCTTACAGGAAGACTATTCCAGTATTTTTGCCTGTGTTGTTCTCTCTGCCGCCATATGGGGGCATCATTGCACCACAGTATTTTGCTCTTCTCCCTCTGTTTTGCTGTGGCCCTTATCTGGGACGGAGTGACATTAAGGGAAGCAGTTAAAGGTTAAATACTTTTCCCAAGGGTGCTCCACGCAGTCCTTCAACATACGTTAAAATTCTTATACAAGAAGCTGCAGCCTACAGCTTACAGATCGCAATTTTATAATGTTGTAATGGCTGGACTGCAGCAATTCAGCTTTAGGGCTATATGCTAATCACCTGGCTCAGACTTGTGTAATGATTTTTCCAGTGATATTAAACATAGAAAGATGATTGATTGATTGATTGGTAATTTATTTCAACATGTGAACAATATACAAGTACATTTAGAAAAGAAATGAGAGAAAAAAAATATACTATACAAATTACATACAAAAAAA
The DNA here is from genome assembly GCF_057381845.1 of Rhamphochromis longiceps. Classification (NCBI taxonomy): domain Eukaryota; kingdom Metazoa; phylum Chordata; class Actinopteri; order Cichliformes; family Cichlidae; genus Rhamphochromis; species Rhamphochromis longiceps. The sequence continues at coordinate 33,454,919 of NC_140574.1, forward strand.
CATTCTGATTAATTTACATGTTGAAAGGGAGTGGGAAGAAGTATACACTTATTTAATCCCACCCCTGTCCCATAAATTATCAGTGAATATTTAGTCAGCTTCCTTACTGATATAATTTGTAATAAAAATAGTGAACAGATTTCTGATATACTATATACTATAATATCACATCATGAATTTTTTGTTTGTTTGTTTTTAAATAGAGACATTCACTTAATTTAAATATTTTCCTTTTCTTTATAGATCGAGAAGATCATATTTTTATAACTCTTTTTGAACAGTTTTATGTTTGGACATTGCTTTAATTCCATATTCAGTTTGTTCCATAGTTTCACTCCTTGAACAGAAACACAAAAGCCTTTTCTTGTAGTACGTACCTTCATTGTTTTGAAGTTACAAAAACCCCTTAAATTATAACTTCCTTCTTTCAAAAAAAACATACTCTGAATATTACCTGGCAGTTCTTTATTTTTTGCTTTGAATAGAATTTGTGCTGTTTGGAATTTCACTATATCGTCAATTTTCAATATTTCAGACTGCAAAAATAGTGAGTTTGTATGTTCCCTATAACCTGCATTGTGGATGATTCGAATTGCTTTCTTTTGAAGAGTAAAAAGTGAATGTAATGTGGTTTTATAGTTATTGCCCCAGACCTCTGCACAATAGCTTAAGTATGGTGAAACCAGTGAACAGTAGAGAATATGAAGTGATGTTCTGTCGAATACCTGTTTTGCCTTGTTTAGTACTGCAATGCTTCGTGATACTTTGGAATGAATATATCTTACGTGAGCTCTCCAGTTAAGTTTTTCATCTATTATTACCCCCAGAAATTTATTTTCACTGACTCTTTCAATATCAACACCATTTATTTGAATCTTTGCATTAGTATTTAAACTACTATTTCCAAATAACATAAGTTTAGATTTATTCAAATTTAATGATAATTTGTTTTTATCAAGCCAGAACTTCACTTTACTTATTTCATTAGTCATATCCTCCAATAAATTCTGCAGATCATCACCAGAGCAAAAAATGTTTGTATCGTCAGCAAAGAGAACCACTTTTAATACTTTGGACACTTTACAGATGTCGTTAATGTACAAGTTGAAGAATTTTGGACCCAAAACTGACCCTTGGGGTACACCACAAGCAATGTCCATACATAAGGAGCAACCACCATTTATTTTCACAAACTGCTTTCTGTCACTTAAATAACTCCGGACCCAATCTAAAACTACCCCTCTGACACCATAACGTTCCAGTTTTCTTATTAATATATCATGATCTATAGTGTCAAATGCCTTTGTCAAGTCTATGAATAACCCAGCCACATATTGCTTTTTGTCTATGGAATTTGTGATGTATTCTATTGAATCTAATAGTGCCGATGATGTTGATCTGCTTGATCGGAATCCGTACTGACTCTCAGTGAGTAGTTTATGTTTATCTATAAATTTTTCCAGTCTGTTTTTAAACAGTTTTTCAAGAACTTTTGAGAATTGAGGTAGTAAAGAGACAGGCCTGTAGTTTGTGAAATGGTGTTTGTTTCCAGATTTGTATAGAGGTATAACTTTTGCTATTTTCATTCTGTCTGGAAATCGACCAGTTTGAAATGATAAATTACAGATGTATGTAAATGGTTTTATAATAGCCTCAATGACTCTTTTAACCACTATCATATCAATATCATTACAATCCAAAGATTTGTGATTTTTACATTTTTTGACAATTTCAAGAACTTCATTTTCATCAACGGCTGTGAGAAACATAGAATATGGATTTCTGTCAATCAGTGTATCGGGTTTTTCCTGTGCTAAATTTGGTCCAGCAGTTACAAAGAATTCATTGAGACTATTTGCCACAACATCCATATTGTATTCTTCATGGTCATTACAAATGAAATACTTGGGATAGTTCTTTTGTCCAGTCCCACATTTTATAACACTGTTCAGGATTTCCCATAATCTTTTATTATTATTTCTATTTATATCTAATTGCTTCTTATAGTATTCCTTTTTACTAAATCTAAGTATATTAGTTAACCTATTTTTATATCTTTTGTATCTGATTTCAGCATCTTTAGTTCTCGTTCTTAAGAACTCTCTGTATAGAGCATTTTTCTTTATACATGCATTTTGCAGACCTTTTGTTATCCATGGACAGTCCATATATTTCTGTTTCCTACTATATTGCTTTATTGGACAGTTGGTATTGTACAGTAATGTAAATATTCTAAGGAATTTATTATAAGCACTATTAACGTCCTGTTCCTGATATACTTGGATGGGATGGCGCTTTGGGGGGAGGTGGATTAGGGAATTTTAAGGCTTAGAGATGCAGCTTGAATGTTCATTTTCTAGCATTCCTCTGCAGCACTGCCGCCTCAACAACCCTTCATGTTCACCACAGTGTAACAAAACCTCCTCAACTATCACCAACCTGCTAATTAAAAAACAGAGACATGGCATGCACAGATTTTTACAATTACAAAATAACACCACAGCTTTCAAAAACAGTCAGGCAGCCAGATGAGATTAGAATAAGTGATGGGATACAGAATCTGCAGTTGTAATGTGGTGTCATCATTTAATTTCAGCACAAAGTGACAGCTGTAACATTTATGCTCCATCACCTGCACTGAAAGCACACTAAGAATTAAGAAGTGATCCTTCCGTGTAAACACGATCATGTATTTGCATTAAGCATGTTTCTGTGCTCATGTGATAATTACTATGTTGTTTCTAGACAGATTTAAAACATTTTAAAAGTGTACAACTAATTAGTTGATTCAAGTCAAATTATCTGAAGGTGGTTTGACCTTAAAGACTTTAAGTAAAAGATGGCAGCAGGCTGGCTGGTTTCTGAACCAGAAATAATGCTAATGCCAAGTAACAGACTGATAAAAATACAAATATACTGGCATTTTCCTCAGATTAGGATTTCAGCTGTACGCACTTCCTGGAAAAACTGTATCACAAAGCAGTTGGCTACACCTGCCAATGAAAGCAGCTACACCCCTATCATTAAGCCTTAAGACTATTCAAATGGGTGAGATTATATACACCCCCACTGACCACACAGTTGTTTTAAGGGGGAAAGTCCATAGAGAGTGAAATCTTACCAGGCTGTACACGTGTTTTTTTTAATGTGAAGTAACGCAGTTTAACGTGGGTTTTTATGGAGACTGACATGCCTTTGATGCCAGCTTCAAGTGACTGGAGATTTCTTCACTTCTGCACTGGTTTCATCTTTAGCCCCAGAAGTTGCAGCTTGATTTTGATCAGATTCTACAAGCAGAATATTTTTTATTTTGTTATTGTTTTAGAAAAGAGAAACTGATTACTATTCTTATAATATTATGTCCAACAACAATGACACTGACAGTGTTGCAACTGTCAGTAAGATAAAACTAAACTGTCCACTATCAAATATATAAGAAATAAAATAAATATGCCCATAAAGACAATTGAAATTTCATATTTTACTTAAATGAACAATTGAAGCCAACCGTGCAGTGTCAGACTTACCCCTCAGTGTGAGGGGTAAGTCGTTTGGTACCAGGCCGCAAGAGTTGAGGCTTGGGTGTGAAATTTATGGTTTTCAGGGTTTTTATGGGTAATTTTTGTCATTTTTATTGTTAACTCTGTTTCCCTGGGTCTTTTCCCGTGTGTTATAAATAGATCTTCTTTGTTTTTGGTACCAGTACTGGTTTTAATTTGTTGTATTTACCTTAAAGGCCAGTCCGTGAAAATATTGTCGGACATAAACAGGTCCGTGGCGAAAAAAAGGTTGGGGACCACTGTTCTTTACAATGGTTCTTTTTTGGACCTGGACAGTGTGACCAGAAAATTGCAGAAAATTAAAACTCAACTTAAATAGTCTTCGAGAGCTGTGTGAGTTAACACATCATAGTCAATGAAAAATGTACATCGTCCATCACATGGCCTAGCTACTGTAAGACGCTGTAACATGCACTTGAGGCTCCATCTGTGTAGAGTTTGGATGTTCTTGCTGTGTCTTTCTGGGTTCTCTTCAGCTATTCTAGCTGTGATTAGGTTAACTGGTGATTCACCTAATCACAGCCATTTAGTTCATGTCAGTTGGTTGTAAGTGTATGAACGAGTAGCTGTTGTCTCTCTGTGTTAGCCCTGTCAGACTGGCAACCTGTCCAGGTTGTACCCCACCTATTGCCCCATGACAGCTGGGAGAGGCTCCAGCACCCCCTCAAGGCAGAACTGGAGAATCAAAAGAAAATTTAGGATGGTTGGATGGAACCAAATATAAAATAGCTGGGGTTGAATGCACATATGGTTACACCCCCAAGCTTACCAGTTTGAAATAGTCAATGGTTCTACCAGTAGCACCGGAGCAATCTTTTGATTTTGTTTTTAAATTTTATTAAGTACAACATTTAAGCAATAATTTAAGTAGGTGTGTGTCAATATTTTAAAAAGTGTATTCACAGATTAAATCATAGATTAACCAAAGGTAAAAACCCTTTTTGCTGCAGAGCTTCAGATTAGCAGGTGTCTGGTGTCTTGGTGTCTGCATTTCTTCTTATCTGGTAGTGACCAGATAAGAAGAAACGCAGACACCAAGACACCATATTTTATATATGTGCAAATGCAAAAATAAATCAAATATAGGGAATAAATGTGATTGTGTTAAGGTTTTGGCCACCGCTTTGTGAGGCATTATTGAGAGTATTTAGCCAGGAGAGTTCATTGAGCTAATGCTAGTAGAAAGCAGTAACCAACAATACATGCTAATCAATATTAACCCTTGTATGGTGTTCGGGTCTGTGAGACCCGTGTTCAGTTTTTTTCAAAAGAAAAATTAAACAATTAATTATTTTTTCACGTGGAAATGTGTTGTGTCTTTCCACTCACTCCACTTGATTATAACTGATTTATTTATAACATTTTATATAAAAGAAAAACGAGAAGCACATTAATTCATAAATGTGATCTAACAAAGGTAAAGGGAAAAAATTAACCATGTTTGCTGTTCATATGTCTTGTAATTGGGATGAAGTAAACATCTGTTGAGTAATTTAACATAAAATTGTTTGATAGTGTTAATTTGGAAAGCCAAAACTCTAGCGGGTCCACCAGACCCATGAACACTGGCTGAGTAACAAAAATACGAACACCACACAAGGGTTAAATAACATTCAAATAAAGAGAAATTCACTTACCAAGAATGAAGCACAGAATACGTGGATGGGCTCTATCACACTAGAATTCATGTTATCTGCTAGTCTCTAACATCACAGATAGAATGTAGAAGTCCAGTTTAATGTCTGGAAATGGCAGAAACGAAGCTTGGGATACAGGAATTGACTATGGTGACCAATCAAAAAAAAATGGCTACACATTATTTTTAGGCCTTAGCTATATCCATATTCACCCACCTACAGGTGATCTGTAATAGAAATCTGCATGAACAAATGGTTTTTTTCTACTGTGCTGTAAAAATACAATCTTCATGGCTGAAATTGCACACTTTTACACTAGTCTTTGGAAACTGACTCCGTTTTCTTGGATTTAATCCACAGCACACACTGTCCCAGTTGCAATGGTGTAAGAGTAACTAGCTATTAAGAGGTTCATAGTTTTGTGGAAAAATGCTCACACATCTGCCTCAGCATTGGCTGAGTTATGATTTTGCCTGAAGTGGTGCTTTCTGTCAGTGTGAGGAGCAAAGAAGTGAGTATGAAAGCGGAGATATGAAGTAAAGTAAGGTCTTTTTTGAGATATATCAAACGGAACTTTTCGTGTGCGATTCTAATTTTGGTATCACATTCAATAATATAAATATCAGGAAGAAAAATTAACACACATTTGTATTTGTGAGAAGAAAAACTGCCAGATAAATACCAGCCAGTGAGTATAAGTGTAAGATGAGTGCTATAGGACTTTCATATTTCCCTGTGTGGCTGGGACGTGAACGCTAACTTTTGCATTTTGCGAGAACTGGATGATGAGGGTGAAGGAGCTCATTATTCTAGTCTTGTTACTGAGGCAGGATCCAACTGCCAAGCTACCTGAGGAGCCATATTTTGTGATACCAGCTGTTGGGCCTACAAGCTCACACCGATGCTTCCTCCCTCGCTCCCTCTGTCTCTTTGTCCGCCTCTCCCTCGAATGTTCTCATTAAGGAATAAGAAAAAAGCAGCATGACAGCAGCAGCCAGCCTTTCTTCTGCTTTAAACTGTGGGTGTCAATTGGGTGAGATGAGACATAAGCGCTTGCCTTACCTTACCCTGAGCAATTTCAAGTTTCAACCTGAACTTTCAGATTGTTATAATGGGAGAGAGCACAGACCTAGCTGAAGTGACAGAGATAGCTTGTTAGAAGCCATATGTAGTGATGTCTACTTTAAAATGACAAGGTGGATCTAATAATTTTTCATACTGACCCAATATCACATCCTGTACATCATCACTCACTGCCTCACTTTAGCTGGAGATTTAGTTCATGTGTATTTGGAGATTTTCTTAGAAAAATGACAAAAACTGTCAGTTTAAAAGCATTGCTATCCAAGACTTGTCAACCTCTAAAAATATATAAGTGGCAGCAAGAAATCATAAGGACTTTCTGTACTCTTTAGACAGACAACCGGCTATGACCCAGAAACCAGAGGACAGTCCTTAATTAAAGAGTTAGCAGAGTTGAAACCTGAAAACACTTCAGATAAGGAGCCACCACAGACAGTGCAAACAAGGAGTTAGGTTTCATGTTAGAAAAATAAAGCCATACAGTAATACATTAACCCTGCATTCTGTTTGATGGCCACTAGAAGATGATAGTTGTGGTTGCGAGAAGACTCCTGGTCCTACAGAGGTTAAATGGGAAAACAGCTTTCTGACTTGACCTCTGTAAACACTTTCCTGCTCAGTTTATGAGCTCAGTAACTCCTTTTGGGTCATTTTGAATGAAAACAATTTTTTTGTCATGGTTTTTTTGTTATGTTTGCTGGTTAATGACTTCTGATTCAGAAGTCGTTAACAAATGAGCAAGTGGTTTTCATAGTCAGACCCACCCCCACTTTAACACATGTGTTTTTCTGAAACACAGATGGTGATGATGAAAGTGTTAATCTCAAGGCTTCAAAATGGGATTTCAGAAACCAATGGATGAAATCATGGGACCCATGTCCTTCTTTATACAGGCCATGGGAGCCACATCGGGAGCCGTCGTGGTGTTTTGGTTTACAAAATTGTTGTGTAGCATCAATTCATCCACAACAGTCTTAATTTCCCAGAGTTCCATTGTAAAGCAAAGAACGTAAACTGTGGTGTTTGTCTCTTTGCGACAGAACACCATAATCATTACTCACCTTTCAGCCTTGCTTGCCAGATTTGGCTTGCTGTGACTTTGCCCTCTTCAGCAGGGACTACTTGCTGGGCAAGCTGGTGAACCACTGTTCCTGCTTAGCTGCTGGGACCATCTTAATGTTAATTAGCCACTTTCCTGGTGGCTAACAGTGCCCTTGGAAGGGACAAGTTATTTTGATTTAATACAAGAACTCCAGGAAAACTTATACCCACTCTCATTTAGAACTAAAATAAAACTTCCAGACATTACTTAAATTAGATAGTACCGTATTTATTCCAAAGAAAGAAATGTTGGTTTCATTAAAAAGGCAAAAAAACCCCAAAACCTCCCACAATAACTGTAATCAGCAGAGATGACTAACCACATCAGACAAACCCTTTCTTTTTCTTCAGGGAAAGATACTGAATGGCCATTGCAAATGCACATCTATTTGTTCTCAACTGTTAGAAAAACAAACAAACAGGGGATTTTTAATTCAAAGTTTAGAAACGTTGACTAATTTAGGAGAACTTTAAGAAAGACCTGTGCGGTGGCACATTGTAATAAGAAGGGGTGTTATGGTACAGTTATTGAAAACACACAGAAGAGCGCTTTCTTTTAAAACGAGACAGAACCAGGAGAGAAAGAATCGCAGAAATAGATTGGCAATGGATTAAAAAATACTTCCCGAGAGTGACTGCAAGGTAAATTAGAAGAGAGGAATGGCAGGAGACAGACTAAAAGAAAAGAAGGATAGAAAAGGAGACAACCCACACATCCTGGTGGTAAATCGTGATAGAAAATAAGGCCACCCTCTGCCTGTCTGTCTCTGCTGTAAGGCGGGAGATAGTATGTGTGCATATACTGTATACGTGTGTGTGTGTGTATGTGTGTGTGCGCACGCAATAGAAATTTGAGTCCTGCTGGTGGCTGCAGGCTCGGTTTCCTTCATTTGCACATTTCAAAAGCCACCCCCTCCCTACTCCTGTGTCCCAGGGTCGCTGGTTATTATATAAAATGCAGAGTCCCTCACTGGCACTAGCAGGGGATGAAATCATCTGCAGGAAATTGCACTGCAAACATGAAAAGGTGATGGTGAAGACAATGGTGCATTTTAGCCAGAGCTCAGACAGTGGAGGTTTAGGTGACTTGGAGTCTGTCAGTAATGTGGAGGTGGATATAAAGTCATCAAGACTTGTGCAACCAGAGTCATTCAACCCCACAGCTGTGCAGGCTCATTTTGTAGAGCATCACACACGTGTAAATCAGCTCGAGGTGTATCGTTCGTCCGTCGGCTTTCACTGTCCTGGAATGTTTTGACATCAGAATCAGAATCAGAATCAGAATACTTTATTGATCCCTGGGGGAAATTATTTTTTGTTACAGTGCTCCATTTTAAACCAACATTAAGACAAGACAGACAATACGCTAACTAAGAATAGTACAATATATACATATATATACATACATACATACATAAGTCACTTATAAATAAATATTTGGAAAAGAAACATGTGTAGTTGTAGCAGCAACAGTGTGTTAAGTGGATGCGTTGTACAGGGAGATGGCCACAGGCAGGAATGATTTCCTGTGTCGTTCAGTGGTGCTACATCCTACATGTTTACAAACTTGATTTCCATTCCTGTCACTAAAATGTGTGCATATAAAATCAATCACTATTTCTGCACTGAAAAATTAACGTCAATCTGTGCTTAAGCCCGTATTTAGGGAGCTGGTGCCGCACAGTCACCCACAGCTGTGTTGGGAAGGACGCTTTCTTTGAAGAGGTAGAGCTTAGGGGATGCTTCCTGTTTGCTGACGGCTGTTCCATCTACAGACACTGTTTGTGTTGCACTTGTAATGCCTGTATAAACACATTGTCTTCTGAGTGGATACATGATGCAACAGCATTCACAAAAAGACACATGACTGGATTTTGCTAGGGCTCCATGTACCTCTTTCAACTTTTGAAACTTTGGACTGGGTAATTTGTTTGGACGTCATGTGGACGTCTATGACAGGTGCAGGAGATTTACATGATTAATAAATGTAATAATTTTTTATTTACAAATATCAACATTATTGTTTTTTTTTTTTTTTTTTTTTTTTTTTTTTTTTTTTTGCCTGTCCCATTTGGTTCTTTAGCCATCAGAATTGTTGTCTGAAGACCAACAAGGATACCCAATGGATTTACTTTGCCAAATGGATCATCGTGGCATTGCCGTATTGGTCCATTTGGTTGATCTTTGTTTTTATTATTTATTATATTTTATTTTCAGATGTTACAGACGGGACAGACATGAGTGAGGGATAGGAAAGGGAGAAAGAAAGAGGAAGGAAAGGAAAAACAGAAGGGGAGAGGGACAGTGAGAAAGGGGGGGAGAAAAAAAATAAAAATCTCCTGGATCACCTGTTGAGAGAAGAATAGAAAACAAGCAGAAAAAAAAAACAAAGCAACATACTAAACACAACACCATCGCATTAATCTAGCTAAGTGTAAACAGCAGTAAATACTAAATATTCAATGTTGTTGTGCAGCACGCAGGACAGATGTGCTTCGAAGTAGCAGCCAAGAAAGGTGTAATTTGGGTCTACGAGCAGTGAACACCCGTGTGCATACCTGTGTGGATCAGCGCGCTTGTATTCCAAAGGTTTCTCCATGTAATGATCTGCTAGGGAGTGTGGGGGGGCCACAGCCCCGTCCTCCGGGGTGTGAAGCGGGTATGGAGGAGATCAAAACTCCAGACATCCAGAGGCCCCCAGAACACAAGAGACCATGGAAGACCAACAGAGGGGCAGCCGCGCCACTGTTCCAGTAAGAGCTGAGGAGAGTCCCAGATGAGGGTTCACTCAGCAGCCGCGGAGCAGAAGCCAGGGGGAGTTGCAGTTGCCCGTGAGCTCCGCCGGCCGCCAGCTGTGCCTGAGTGACCGAGCCCCAGGCCGAGAGGCTGGGGGCACCCAACCTCCGAAGGGGCCCAAGCGAGCCCTAGGCTCCAGGTGTCACGATCCTGGGTCTTAGGACCCAGTGTTTTGAGTTTTAGTTCATTTTGATGTTTATAGTATGTTTAGCTCATTAGGCCTCCTATGTTGATTTGCTTATTAGTTCCCCCTTGTGTTTCAACCCATGTTAAGTCTCCCCTGCCCTTCATGTCTCTCTGTGCCCCCTCTGTTCTGTTTTTGGTGTGTCTTTGCATGTTTGAGTTTCTTGTTTTCTGTCACCCTGCATTGTGCATTATGTTCTCATGGTTGGTCTTTTGTTACTCCCTCTAGTCTAGTCTCTTGTGTTCAAAGCTGAGTATTTCCCTCTGTGTATTTTGGTTCTTAGACCTCTGCCTTATGGTTTGTCTCTGTTTCTTAGTTGCTGTCTCCACTGTGTCTAGTTCGCGTCTCTGTGTGATACTTCCTGTTTTACTTTGAAGGTCCATGCCTCATGTGAGTGTTTCTAGTTTTGCGTCTCTGTCTCGTCCAGTCCTGATTTCTCCCAGCTGTGCCCTCCTTCTGTGTCTCATTCCCTCGTTATCCCTCTGTGTATTTAAGCCCTGTGTTTCTCTTTGTCAGTGTCGTAGTCTCCATCATAGCTGTGTGATTTTTCCCTGTGGCTCCTTGTGCTTTAGTTTTCCCAGTTTAGTTTATTTTGTATTGTTTTTCGTGTCCCACTCCACGCCAGCAATAAAGCTGTGTTTTTTGAGTTTACCTTTTGTCTCTGTGAGTTTGCGTTTGGGTCCTACTTTTGCCTGCACACAGCCGTACTGTGACACCAGGCCCCGATAAGCGGCCGCCAAGGAGTGAGCCGGTGTGTACCTGGACGCCCACCCCCAGACACAAAGAACCACCAACGCACCGACACCTGAGGGAGTCCGCCACTGGCAGGGGAAGTGGCGGTGGGCGGAGATAGGCCTCCAAACCTTGGAGGGCCTGAGGTGTCCCCAGAGAGGTGGCGTCTGATACCCAACCTGACATATAGACACAGACATACAGACACAAACATCCATTCCCACCCTCATGCTCTCATATGCACTCACTCCACACTCAACCAACGTGGAGACAGACATAAAGAGACGCTGTACACACGATCACACTCCCCAAGCGTACTCTACAAACCGGGTCTAGGTACCCTTGCCCCTGGAGGGGGGGGGAACTGCACCCAGACCCAGGTGGTGTTACCCTTTTCCCTGCGGTGGGGAGAGGCAGACCACCCCGACTCCGTAGCAGCAGGGAGGCCCCACACTCCAGACCACAGTCGGACGGCCAACTCCTCCTAGCCCTCCCGCTCCAGCAGGCCGCAGAGAATGGGGGTGAGAGAAGACTCCAAACCTCACTCCACCCGCTCATTGTAGTGTTGATGCATGTGTGTTCTAAGGTGCAATTAAAACCCAGGAGGGCATGGAGCTACCTGCCAAGGAGCAGCAGGTAAGCGCATAGTCCCTCCTGATAGCCCTCAATGACTAAGTGTATTTAAAATTGAGAGGTGGGCAACGACGCCAGGGGTGATAACATTATTGTTATCAACATGATACTTATGAATAAAGATTACAAACACAGTAAAAACAAACACGATTTATTATATGCATGTGTGTTTTTGTGGTAATTTTACATTTTCCGTTTTGTTCTTTAAATAGTTTATTTATTTCAATTAATCAAGTTTGTTTGTAACCAGGTTAAATTTAAATATTTATTTATTTATTAAAATGTTTTGAAATATTACATTGCATTATATGTGTGTGTCGGTATATATATCCTGTTTTATTGTACAGAGCTGATGATTGTCACCAGTGTATGAATGTGTGTGTGAATGGGTGAATGACTGAATGTCTTGTAAAGTGCTTTGGGGTCCTTAGGGACTAAGTAAAGCGCTAATCCACTGTGTAGCTGCTTTTATTTTAGCATCAAGAGTCCACGCCATGTTGGAGATGTCTGCTGATCACTCTGCATTCCTTCACACATAACTGTTATGATGTAGTCCCATTTCAGAAGGTGTCATACTGTTCCCGATCATTCTTCAGTAACTTCAGTGATTATCTCAGCCGCAGATAATAACTGGAGACGCCTATATAAGTGTAACCAAAACTACAGAAAAATTAACTGGTTGCCTATAGAAGACATGTCCTCCACCCTCTGGAAAAAAGGGACTAAAGAGCCAACAGAAGCAGTTGAAAAACTATGTCTAAAATTAGTCTATGATTGACATTGAAAACACATTTGACCTATAAATAGGACATACATGAAGTTCTTACAGACATCAACACTAAACGTTCAGTAGATGTAGAAAAAAAGACATTGCCTATCCTTACAAAACCCCTTCAATGGACCAAAACTGGGTGTCAAAAATCACATACAAAAGACGTCACTCTGCTAAATAGCAAACAAAAGCAACCACCACCCTCCAACAATTTTTTTAGGTCGCTGAAACAGACATTTTCTTTTGTAAACACCAAAAATACCACTACTAGATTGTCAAGGTTCTCGTGCCGAGGCGCTTCGTGCATTGGCATTATAAGAATGTAGTTTTAAGTTGAATTTTCACTTGTTTGATTACATCCAGGCACCAAACTACTTGTTTAGTGCTTAGGAAAGATCATTTGGGTCAAGTGTTTGGTTTCACATGTTGAATATGAATAAGATGACTTCATATTTAATGTTACTAGGGTTACTTCTTCCCTGTCTAAATGTGACATCACTAGCTCCCATCTAACAAACTTATTCATCCGTGACCTGTGGCTGTAGTTCATAATAAGAGCTTCTTCATATGTAGCCTGTTTATCTCCGCATTAATATTCTTCATGTTCTCCAGTCAAAGCATAGACAAGGACAGAGCAGGACTCGTGGAAATTCATAAATCAAAATCTTTGTGTGAAACGCAAAAGACACACTTTTATGGTCAACAATAAAATAAAGAAAAAAGGAAATTAAAGCGGGCTGTTTTTCCCCCATCACGTGCAAACTAATTACACCGTGTCAAAATAAACAACTGCAGAAAAGTGCCATTCAATGCTAAACAGTTATTAAATCACTTCTCTTTATCATCGTCATCATCATTTCTATTATCAGACTCCTTTCTCCCAGCAGCTCTTTGCAGGGGAAGAAAAAAAACTTTTCAAAGGAAATTGCCACATGGAGTCTCATAAATTTCCATGGCAGCCAAACAATTTTCAACATCTATTTTTTAACAGTCATTAGAGTGTGACAGCTGTGTGTCTGTCATTTAGTTTCTGGGTTGACATGATTTGTTTTCTGTCTGGCGTGTCAGTATTTCATCAGCTCGTTCAACAATAAGTACGTCAGGCAGGCCCTGTGACACAAACACAGCTGCACGCATGCACCGCCAGTAACCAAAATATCCACATGGTAACATATTCTGTCTTTGTTGATGCTATTCGTTATTACTGTCACTGTACTGGCTAAGCCAGCCAAAACAAACTTTGTCTGTGATTTGAAAATGACACAAAAACTTTACTGGCTACAACTTTTGCTCTGTTTTTTCTGTTCTCTGTTGTGTAAATTATGGGATGTGTGAGGTTATTTTGTTTTGCATTTATGAGATGCTTATAAATATCCATGCTGTATTATTAGATTTTGTGCGATTATTTCTTCAAGTTTTTTGTTTCCTTTAGCATTTTGAGGAATGATGGAAGTGAAAGACTGAGTCATTGCAATGTTGGTGTTTAGTCTACAGCTCTAACATACCAACATTTCTACCCTTGGGTTGAAGAAACCGTGGCTGACCATCTTTTTAGTCTTGATTGAAAAATAGTACCAAGCTGAAAGTTAGGTTTCAGTGTTGGTGTCTGCTGGATGTTCTTTTTGAAAGTCACCTAGACAATCACGGGGGGTTGGAGCCACCCCAGCTACTGTAGGGTCAAAGGCAGGGTGACCCTGACAAGGATAAGCGCAAAAGAATGGATGGATGGAAACAGATGCACTCTCTACTTTTAAGATTAGGATTGAAACTGTCCTTTATGATAAAGCTCATAGTTAGGGTTCAGGTAACGCTGATCCATCCCTTAGCAATCTGCCTTTTCCAAGCAATTTGCTCACATTCACTATTTTCTCACACTAACAATAAAAGTTGCAGTTTTAAAATTCACACTGACTTAAAAACATTTACTCCACTAATAATTTATTGTTTTCTGTAACTATCTGCAACAAAAGTCTTACTTCGGACTACTTTGGAATGCACTTTTTCCACTGAATGTGTTCTGAAGGTCAAGAATAAACCTTCAAGCTAAAGTACATACTGTAATTATTCAGTTTCTTTCTTTTTTTTATTTGTATTTTTTGCTGTAATGTGTTATGTCCCTGTTGGCGGTTAGCAAATGTTTTACAGCCCTGTGTCAGTCAAGAGCCCACTTATTTAGGAATGCATTAATGTCTCCCATAAAACCATAGCAGTGAGCCATAATACAATTTAAATGTGAATGGAGTTAGGCAATCACTAATGACTACTATGATGAGTAAACAAGTCTGCTGGATATTGCTGCCTTAATTTTTTCACAGTTATAGTGTCACGGCAGGCGGATTGGTGCAGACTGAAAGTTACAAATTAACAGTTCTTTATTCACACAAAAACACCAGGTGCAGAATATACACAGGGGGGAGAAGCCAGGGATTCCAGGGGTCCACAGGAAGGTTTGGGGAAGGAAAACAGGTCCTTCTCACTCATACGCCAAATCAGTGCTCCACATACTCAGTCGCTCGCTCTGCTCCATCCACGCTCATGGTTCCAAGGTTCGGGGTAACAAGACGGGTCCGGAGAATGTATTTACAGGGAGACAATAGTCACGAATAGGAACACGCGAAGAAACTAGAACTCACAATGCCGGATTTTACACTAACGTGTCAAACTCGATAGTCCAGGGACGAGGAGCTCACAGCCACTTTCTTAAGAAATGGCCAGGAAACATGATGATGAATCACCGGTGCGTGATTAGGAGCAGTTGTGTGAGCCAAAAGCGGAAGCTCGCAATGAGCTCCACCGAGGCAGAGCGATGAGAGCAGAAATCCATAAACCTGCATTCTTGCTAACTGAATATTTTGTTTCTAAAGTTGCTCGCTCTTTAAATAAAAAAACATAACACTGGAAATCTGGAAAGCATAAAGTAGGTGTTTTAAATACTCTTTCTCTTAGCATTCATACAAAGTTCAGTATCACACAGAACCATTGCTAATGGTCTTTCATTTTTACACACACCCATGTGTATTTTTAGCTTATGAAATCGTTGCTTGCTCTTCATCGATCTGTCTCAGCCTTGACAGACTTGATCCTAGTTTGTGATCGACTGCTGTCTGAGCAGCAAACTTTAGAAGTATTTACTGCCTCTGCAGTTAATCCTGGATGATGGATTACAGCACACTACATATTTAAGACTCAAAATATCTCACATTTCTGGGGCTGCTTTACTTTAACCTCAGCTTCAGATCACATTTATCTGCAACTACATGTTATTACAATTTGTTTATGTTGATTTATGATAGTATATATTTATGCATTTTTTCCTACATGCTTTGCCTGCTGTTCTAACTCAAGATTCTGTATGCAAAGAGTGTAATCAATCGCCTTGGTTAAAAAAAACAAACAAACAAATGTGTCAAATATATGTGTACATTTTAGTACAAATTTTTTTGGTAGAAAGAAGGACACAGTACACATTATCTCCTGGTAGCAAAACACTGTGTTCTAGTTTCTTAACAATTCAGAATTCAACAAAAAACCGATCGGTTTGGAAAGTGTTACAACACCATTTCTAATCAGGTCACATGTGAGACCAAACACATGAGAAATAGTTTTCTTGAACACAATTTCACAAACTGACATAAGACTGCATTATGCTCTCATCCTCAATTCAAGACCCACGATTTTAGTGTCCTCCTAATTGAACAAAACCTCTCCTCCAAAGTCCATTTGGAACTGGAGAACTCACACAAGGGTTTGACCCAGATCAACTAAACGTCATAATCAGAGACAGCAGGTTAGGACAAATACTTAAAAACACTGCAGTCATGCAGATGTTATATTTATATAGAAGACTGCAGAATGAAGTGCTATATGGATACACGGTTAAAGAGTAGGACAGTAGGACAAAAAAATCACTATACATATGCTATTACATTAGTAGTTCAGTATTTCAATGGCCAAAAATATCTTCATTAGAAAACACTTGGAGAGCATAATGAGTAATGAGTAAAACTTACATTAAAAAAGAAATATGGAATATGAATATAAAATATCGTAAAATCATTCTACTCAAATTGCATCAAAGGAAATACGAATATCTGTTTTTTTTTTAAATTGCTGTTTATAATTAGATTAAAAGATAACTGATAGTTAGTCAGCCATTAGCTATTGCATTTAAGGCACCACAAAGGGAAAATAGTACAATAATTGCAAGAGTGATACAGATTGGAGCTAGGTGGGTCGTAATGGTGGTAGGTCAGCTTGTTGCTGGGAGAGCAGAGAGAGAGAGAGAGAGAGAGAGAGAGAGAGAGAGAGAGAGAGAGAGAGAGAGAGAGAGAGAGAGAGAGAGAGAGAGAGAGAGAGAGAGAGAGAGAGAGAGAGAGAGAGAGCAAGCAATGAACAATCACAGGCCATGCGGTTGGTGAAATTACCAAATTATGCCAGGTAGTGTAATACGCCAATTTCAAAGAAGCAAATTTTAATATGTCTCAGCAGGAAAAGCACAGGTGTAACGATATAATACTGGTCCAATTGTATTATCTGCTTCAATTTTAGGGTTCTGCATCTTGGCTCATTGTCACATTATAATGGTTTTACTGGGATATTGGATGATATTACTGTTAGTTACAGCTGTGCTTTTCCTGCTGTGGTACTTTTATCCATTTATCCATTACCAATACCAGTTTTTCTTTTTAGATGTTCACAGAAGATTATCCCACGTAATAGTGTTCAAGAGAATTTGTACACCCTGAGCAGTTCGCAAATCAACCACAGGGCTGGCAGAGCCTGGCAACCATCCACACTAACAGGCAATCAACCTAGCTGTCCAGAGTCAAGCTGTCAAAATTTCTGTTGGTAAAAAGGCAGCAGCTGCCTTAAATAAATGCTTAATAATTTAACCAAAGGGTCCAGTTACACAAGGCCAGTCAGCATCAATCTGGCAAATACTCATCATGAGGGGAAAATAAAGTGTATTCCTTGCCTGGTTGTTAAGTTGTTGCACCCTGCCCACCACCTGTTTGACCCACTGCCCTCTGCTAGGTGCCTCAGATCAATCTGGTCTCACACCTCCAGACTCACTAACAGCTTCTTCCCCTGGGCCATTCGGACTGTTAACAAACATTACCCCGCCCCCACACCCCACCCCTGCCCGTGGTCTGAGTAACCCTCATCACTCAGGTCACTCACACATGGACTCTACTCACACCAAGTACTTCCAAGCACTTTGCAGCCTGTCCTCTAATGTGTTCCTTTCTCTTGTTTGTATATATTGTATATATTTCTCCTGTTAGTTTTTTGTTTCTGCTGTCTTACTATTTATATTTTATTTCTCCTCAGTTGGTGTGGAGCACCCACAATTTCATTGTGCATGTACAATGACAATAAAGGGCTATTCCATTCTTTAAACTGTTGACTGTCTAATAAACCAAGGAAATTTATATTGTTTTTTTTCATAAAATCTGGGTCATTTGACCCAGCATTTTGAGTTTTAATATATTTTGATGTTTATAGTTTATATTTAAGTTCATTAGATTATCGAAGTTCATTTCTATTATGCTTAGATTGCCTTTATAGGTCATTGTTTCTTAGATTCCGATTGTGTCTTCAGCCCCTGTGTTTATCAAATCTTCTGTCCAGAAGCATTGGGAGCTGTGTAGTGTGCAGAACTGTGAGAACTGTAACTAAATTTACATTGAATTACACACTCATCTGTTATGCCAAACTAATGCTTTTGTTGCATATTAACTTCTCAACATGATTATCAGCTACAGTATGTGATTGATATTTTCTCTAATATTACATATGTGTCAAAGACCACAGGCTAATCCTTTCCCACCTACGGTTACACTACCAGCAGGCTTTATTCAATGCCGTGCTAAAGTTTATTGTAATCAATATCCACCAGGCCTTTCACCCTGCAGTTGACTGCTTTTTAAAAGCTTTTTCGATACACGACATAAAGGCTTAACAAATCCACACATTTTTGATATACACATTTTATTTGACTTGAAAAAAGATAATGATGCTTTGAATTTAATTATTGTCAGAGTATATTTATTATTCCATAATAATGTCAATGAGGTGAGTAGACGCAGAGTAGACACTCGTATCTGACATATGAGTATATGTTAAATATTTAAACTCTGCTATCTGGGTAACATGGTCAGACTTCATGATCCTAAAAGAAGATGGGAGACAAATTCATTAAAAACGAGCAAGTCTGATTCAGTAAAATCCCTCTGCCTTCTCAGCTTTGAAGTGAACACGTTTGGATAGAAATGTCTGTCAAAATTAACTCAAACTCTGGGAACAGTGCATACTTAGGAGCTGAATAGAAGTGTCTTGGCACAAAGGATGGTGCTTGAAAAGCCTCTTCTCTCCTTTTTCCCTTCTCTTTGTTTCTCACAAAACATAGTGCACATATAACATTTGTGGAATGAATAATTGGCCAGATTTTGCAGTTCATTATTCCAGAGTGTAACCTTGGTACATTTTCAGAGCACAATTAATTTTGGATTAACAAAAACTCAGTGAAACTGTCTCACCCAGAGGCCAGTTTTGGCCTTACACTGTATGCTACTTTGAAACATAGTAACAAATTCCATGGCTAAACTCTTTCCAACAGAAGTCCTTGGACAGTGTAGTCCAAGTGTGACCAATAACATTACAAAGATTTGTTCAGCCTTATTTTTATCTATGTTCCCATCCCATTCTTGCCCACCCACCCCAAGGCAAATTAGTCAGATGACATGTTTTTTTTCATTTGACAGTAAAAATGTAATCACATATAAAGCAAAAGACAGAGATTAGAAAGACTTTGATCAAAACAAGAAACTGTAGAATAACTCTTACAACAACTGGATAACAAGGAACAAACCTAAAATAAACAGATCTACAACTACATGTTTGTTAAATACAGTGGGGCAAAAAAGTATTTAGTCAGCCACCGATTGTGCAAGTTCCCCCACCTAAAATGATGACAGAGGTCAGTAATTTGCACCAGAGGTACACTTCAACTGTGAGAGACAGAATGTGAAAAAAAAAAATCCATGAATCCACATGGTAGGATTTGTAAAGAATTTATTCGTAAATCAGGGTGGAAAATAAGTATTTGGTCAATAACAAAAATACAACTCAATACTTTGTAACATAACCTTTGTTGGCAATAACAGAGGTCAAACGTTTACTATAGGTCTTTACCAGGGGCCCGTTCTTCGTACGTCGCTTACTACATCCAAGATCAAATGACACATCCAAGATCAAATCATCGCGCTAACCGTGAGCTCGCTAATCCGGTTCCCCGAACACACCTGCTGTTGACGATCAGTACAGCTGGACGCAGTAATGTGACATCACTGGGTGTCATAAAAGGGGCTACGCATCGATAGTAGAAACATTGATCGGCAACCCTCTGATTGGTCGGCGAAAATGTCGAAGGAGCGCGCTCGGCTCGGTATTTTTCGGCAGCAGAGCAAGAACTCCTGAGTGAGGGATTTCAGGAGTTTCAGAGTTTAATCAGAACGCAAGGGAACACTGCAAAGGCTGCAAAAGCAAGGAGAGAGGGCTGGCAGAAAGTTGCTGACAAATTAAACTCGTAAGTAATTTAATAATAATAATAATAATATATTGGATTTATATAGCGCTTTTCAAGGCACTCAAAGCGCTTTACAATGCCACTATTCATTCACTCTCACATTCACACACTGGTGGAGGCAGCTACGGTTGTAGCCACAGCTGCCCTGGGGCAGACGGACAGAAGCCAGGCTGCCATATCGCGCCATCGGCCCCTCTGGCCAACACCAGTAGGCGGTAGGGTAGATTTATTATATTACACTATATTATCCAATATTACATTACATTATATTATATTGTTATATTATATCCTCTTTCACATTAGAGCCACAACAGGACCCACTAGAACATGGGAACAAGTAAAAGTGAAATATAAGAATATTCTACAGAATGGTAATATTTATCACTTATATTGCTTTTCGTCTCTTGGAAAGAGAGCCTGAAATAATCTGTTTGTTTGTTTATAACAGCAACCAAGAAAAGGGCAGAGCAAAAAAAGACAGGTGGTGGTCCTGCACCCCCTCGTCAACAAGTTGGTTAAGTAAATAATATCCTCACGGGAAAATCGATATCTCTCAATGAGCACACTGTCGCGCTGAGCTAAAGGATCCTGTCTGTCCCGCAATATACGCTGAATTCTGAGGACTCTCCTTATCAATCTTGCACCTTCCGCAATGGGTTGCTCGCGTAAACGGACAGGACATGGCTGCGACAGGCTTCCCAAATCCACCTTGGCTTTTATAGCCGTGGTCTCTCATCTTGATTACACGAAGTAATTTACAATTACTACTCTGAAATATGAATTACATCTGTAATAATCACATACATGTAATAGAATGTTAATAGTACATTTCCCTTTTTTAGGAAATGACCTGTATGTATCTGTGTGACATCAATAAAAGGATCAAGTGCTGCATTATCTTCAGTTACATTGATGTTATTTATTTATCGCTGTTGCTTTCGTATAAATGAAGCGGACATACCTGCGTGGCCGCGATCTAATCCTGTTTACATAAAGTAAACCTGCTCCCGAGCAGGTTTACGCTTACGGCTCTGTTGCTATGACAGCAAGTCCCGGATGAGCTTCGGGGAACCGAACGATCCAGGATCACGCGAAATCGTCAACAATCTAATCCGGCTAACCTACTTAGCGAGGTACGAAGAACGGGCCCCAGGTTTGCACACACAGTAGCTGGTATTTTGGCCCATTCCTCCATGCAGATCTTCTCGAGAGCAGTGATGTTTTGGGGCTGTCGCCGAGCAACACGGACTTTCAACTCCCACCACAGATTTTCTATGGGGTTGAGGTCTGGAGACTGGCTAGGCCACTCCAGGACTTTCAAATGCTTCTTACGGAGCCACCCCTTTGTTGCCCGGGCGGTGTGTTTTGGATCATTGTCATGTTGGAAGACCCAGCCTCGTTTCATCTTCAAAGTTCTCACTGATGGAAGGAGGTTTTGGCTCAAAATCTCACGATACATGGCCCCATTCATTCTGTCCTTAACACGGATCAGTCGTCCTGTCCCCTTGGCAGAAAAACAGCCCCATAGCATGATGTTTCCACCCCCATGCTTCACAGTAGGTATGGTGTTCTTGGGAAGCAACTCAGTATTCTTCTTCCTCCAAACACAACGAGTTGAGTTAATACCAAAAAGTTCTACTTTGGTTTCATCTGACCACATGACATTCTCCCAATCCTCTGCTGTATCATCCATGTGCTCTCTGGCAAACTTCAGACGGGCCTGGACATGCACTGGCTTCAGCAGCGGAACACGTCTGGCACTGCGGGATTTGATTCCCTGCCGTTGTAGTGTGTTACTGATGGTGACCTTTGTTACTTTGGTCCCAGCTCTCTGCAGGTCATTCACCAGGTCCCCCCGTGTGGTTCTGGGATCTTTGCTCACCGTTCTCATGATCATTTTGACCCCACGGGATGAGATCTTGCGTGGAGCCCCAGATCGAGGGAGATTATCAGTGGTCTTGTATGTCTTCCATTTTCTGATGATTGCTCCCACAGCTGATTTTTTCACACCAAGCTGCTTGCCTATTGTAGATTCACTCTTCCCAGTCTGGTGCAGGTCTACAATACTTTTCCTGGTGTCCTTCGAAAGCTCTTTGGTCTTGGCCATGGCGGAGTTTGGAGTCTGACTGTTTGAGGCTGTGGACAGGTGTCTTTTATACAGATGATGAGTTCAAACAGGTGCCATTCATACAGGTAACGAGTGGGGGACAGAAAAGCTTCTTACAGAAGACGTTACAGGTCTGTGAGAGCCAGAGATTTTCCTTGTTTGAGGTGACCAAATACTTATTTTCCACCCTGATTTACGAATAAATTCTTTACAAATCCTACCATGTGGATTCATGGATTTTTTTTTCACATTCTGTCTCTCACAGTTGAAGTGTACCTCTGGTGCAAATTACTGACCTCTGTCATCATTTTAAGTGGGGGAACTTGCACAATCGGTGGCTGACTAAATACTTTTTTGCCCCACTGTAAATATAAGGATATTTTTTCATTTGTTCTCATACAATCTGCTAAAGATCATGCATTTAAAATGATTTCAGACGTGGTGGCTTTGTTTTTACCTTTATTGCTTTCTATAAACTTGATTTTTAGTTGTTGTTATATTTTAAAAAAAAAAAAGTATTACATTCTATATATATGATGAATATTTGGATGGTTATTCTTTTTCTTATTTTCTATCTTATATATGTACTGTTACTAGGTTGGATGGCCAGATTTTTAAATGATGAGGTCAATGAATGTACAAATATGTCAGTTTTTTCCTGCTCTTGGCTCTTTATCATCTCAGTGTGCTTATTTCAGGCACAGCAGCCCCTCCCATCTGATGTTCAGACCTTTCATTTGTGAGGGGCAGCCAATCAGAACGTTTGTTTACAGGGATGGGAAAGGGAGCTGAAATCGTTTGCTACCGATAGAGGAAACTGCTGATCTGTTGTGTCAGACACACGCCTCGGTGGTTCCAGTGAGTGTCAGAAGAAAATGGCCAGACTGCTTTGAGCTGAGAGGAAAGCGACAGTAACAAATAATCATCCCTTAAAACCAAGGTATGCAGAAGAGCGTCTTTGAATGCACTACACATCAAACCTTGATGCAAATGGGCTACAGCACCAGACCACATCAAGTGCCACTCCTAGCTGTTAATAGGATTAACAGTTTGGTGGGGTTTTTTGCTCCTTGTGTTTTGGACTCACTCACCTCTCTTCTGTGCAGAAACTCAAAGTGATAAGGTTGGAAAATTGTTTGGAGAAAATGGGAGCCGCAGACGTCCCTGTCTGACTGGCCTTGAACCTGACTGCAGGAAAGCCTTCAGATTCCTTGCATTAGTTTGTTGTAAATAAACCTGTGAACTTTTACCTCAGAGTCCTGCGTTTGACTCCCCCTGCTGCCACAGGTCATGACAAAAGCAAACATATTTTAAGAAAGAATTCTTTGCTTTTTCTTTTTGTGCAGTTTAAGATTTTATGGCTCAGAGATAAAATGTTATTGTAGGTCAGTGTTGTGCTACTGCACTCAACAGCACCATTACCCCTTAATGTTAATATGGCAAGTGACCAATATATCTTTTAGTGGCCAGATAACTAAACCTTAACCTGGATAAAACACCACAGATGATAACACATTTTGGTTATTTCATAGATGTACAAGAGAAGTTGACCAAAGCTGAAATGTCTACACCATGCATTAATATCTCTAATATTTGTATTTCTAATTGTAACCAAATGCCCAATTTTGAAGTGACAGAAAAGTACCATTCTGGAAATTCTAGATCTGGATAACTGGATAGTTGAGTGGTAGAAGTGCACCATGGCAGTAGATCTCTGGGCTATAATACCAAAACAATGCATTAAATCATTCTAGAGCTTTCTGCAGAGCTGAGGTATTTTCAAACATTGGGTTAAAATAAAAAAAATATTCATTAGGGAATCTTTAAAGATATGCTTTGTTAATTATTCTGTTACTGCTAAACAAATGTAAGTTTTCAATACCATGTTGATTGTTTATTATAATTTGCTAAATGATGATGTTTTTATTGCATAATGGGCAGGAAAAAAATTTATATCTACGTGGTTAAATGCTAATTGTTTTCTTTGCAGTTATTTAACTGATGTTTTTTTGTGCAGCACGCAAGATAGACAGCGCACAATGTGCTTTGAGGCAGCAGCCAAGAAAGCTGTAGTCCGCATCTGTGAATACCCACGTGTACACCTGTGTGTACACCTGTGTGGATCAGCATGCTTGCATTCCAAAGGTTCCTTCATGTAATGATCTGCTAGAGGGTGTGGGGAGCCACAGCCCCGTCCTTCAGGGTATGAAGCAGGTATGGAGGAGATCAAAACTCCAGACATCTAGAGGCCCCCAAAACACAAGAGACCAAGGAAGACCAACAGAGGGGCAGCCGCGCCACTGTCCCAGAAAGAGCTGAGGAGAGTCCCAGATGAGGGCTCACTCAGCAGCCGCGGAGCAGAAGCCAGGGGGAGTTGCAGTGTCGCGCCCGTGCGCTCCGCCGGCAGCCAGCTGTGCCTGAGTGACCGAGCCCCAGGCCGAGAGGCCGGGGGCACCCCACATCCAAAGTGGCCCGAGCGAGCCCCAGGCTCGCTCGAGCCCCAGGCAGACCGCCCCGACTCCGTAGCAGCAGGGAGGCCCCACACTCCAGACCACAGTCGGACGGCCAACTCCTCCTAGCCCCCCGCTCCAGCAGGCCGCAGAGAACGGGGGTGAGAGAAGACTCCAAACCTCCCTCCACCCGCTCATTGTAGTGTTGATGCATGTGTGTTCTAAGGTGCATTTAAAACCCAGGAGGGCATGGAGCTACCTGCCAGAGAGCAGCAGGTAAGCGCATAGTCCCTCCTGCTAGCCCTCAATGTCTACGTGTATTCAAAATTGAGAGGTGGGCAACGACGCCAGGGGTGGGGTGTACACCCTGATGGTAATTTGGACTCCGTGTATCGTGCCCACCCCCAAGATCCTATATGTATGTGTAATGAGAGTGTGAGTAATGTGAATGTCTAAGTTGTGGGATAAAATTGAGGCAGAGGCAGCCAGAAGGGGACAGAGGGGGGGGTAGCCTCCTCTGCACCCTGGTGACATACCCCTACTCCAAGGCCCTGCATGTGTGGGTGGTTGTGGTGGAGCGGGAAGAGGGAGGCAGCTGGAGATGGGGAGGGAAGGAAGGGAGGGGCAGGTGACCCCTCCCTGGGGCCAGCTCCCCCGCTGACCCCAGTAGGCACTCCCATACTCCGCGACCCGCCAGGGAAAGGGGGCCCAGGCCCATCCAGACCGGGGCCCAGTGCAGCAGCGCCCCCCGGCCCCACAGAGCCCGGGACAGTCCACCCAACCCCACCACAGAGAAAACTGCACCCACCCCACCATCCACTCATCTTCCAGACTACATAAGACAAAATTTTATAAATTCTAAAGTTTATAAATAGATTACACAGTCATTGATCTCTTAACCTCATCTTTGCCTTCTTCCTGTCTGATCATCTTTCTCATTTAGTATATATATATATCTATCTAGCTTCGGAGATGCCTGTTATTGGGATTTTGCATTTTGTCATTTCGAGCTGATTGGAGACCAAAACAGCCAATCAGATTTTTTTGCATCCAAGTCTGCGATTGGCTGGTTTTGTGGCACAAATATAACGGTGTAAAGAAAGAGTTGAGCGCGCACGGGCAGAAATGTTGAGAGCGCGAGCAACACATTGCGAGCAAGCGCAAATGCAAAAACTGAGCGAGAGGGGCTGCTGTTGTGTGTGTGTGTGTGTGTGTGTGTATGGATAATAGCAAACACTGAAATACATTTGTTGCACGCAGAAATGAATTTTGTTCACGCAAATTTAGCTTTTCTTTGCTCAAAATAAATTTCCCCTCAAAATGCAACACTTGCACCTGCAAACTTTTTTTTACGTGCGCTCAAATGTTTTTTACGTGCGCTCAGAATAGTGGCACAAAAACAACGTCATACATGTTGGGATGATGTAAATGGACCAAACTTCAGTCAGGAGAACAACTGAGATAATCCATCCCCAGTAGAAGGTATAATATTAATATAATATTAATAATATTAATATACTGCTGCATGGGCATTTTTTAATGTTTTTAGAGGCTTAATCTGAACATTAAAAAATGTTTTAATATTTTAATGCAGTGCAGTTGTTATTATTATCTCTTGTCACATCCTGTTTATGACAGTTGAAATAAATAACATTTATTTTTTAAAATTGTCTTGTGTAAACTGCATGTGGTGTTAAATATAGTCCTATCCTACTGTACTTTAATGTCGGTCATAAAGGTGGTACTTTAAGAGCCATATATTTTATGAGGTGGTACTCACTGTGAAAAGTTTGAGAACCACTGCATTAGATAATCTTATTTGGTTTATTTCCTAAAACAGTTCCTGCACTTATCTCAAAAATAAAAGCCTTCTTAGCAAATGAGAGCTTTCTGTCTACTGAAATACTTTTCAGTAAATGTTGAGATTAGATAAACCATGTAATGCAGTAGCTAACAGTGCAGGAGAATTACTAGAAAAAATTCCTCGATACTCATTAAACAGAAGGAGTAAGAAAAAGTCAATTATCTTCAGGAGCTCAACAGAAGGTTAATAAAAGTCAATTACTCACCAACAAGTAAAAGATCCCAAATTCACTCCTGAGAGGAGACACAGATCTTTTTGGGGTTGCATCAGAAAGGCCATTTGGCAAAAATCTGCCAAATCAGACATGCAGAGCTACCTGCTGTGGTGACCCCTTGTAAATAAAGGAGCAGACAGAACTAGTTTTTAGTCAAAGGCTTTTTCTTGAATGTTTTATTCTGACTGCAGTTTGGGGTTCAATAGCTTTTCTTGCTCATAGACACCTCAACATGCTGACTGTAAGACGATTAAAGTATTGAGTCTAATTAAAAAAAAAACCTGTACTAAACAAGTGAGGTGTGCTGTATAAGCAAGAGTTGGGCAAGCAGTGAGGAGTGCCAGGTGTTCATCCAGGAAACAAAAGTATTATCTCTATCACTACACCCCCGTGTAGACAAAGATCTACGTTTAATGTTATCTGCTGCACTAAAGATTCAAAATAGAGGCCTTAGGAGAAAAGTGACTGCAAGTTAAACATTTTAAAATGCTGTTTATATTTTAATGGCAAGGAACTGAAGACTGCCAATACTTGGCTGTAAAAGGGTTTGTTACACCACCTAAAAATGTCATACATTCTTCTGTTGGGTAAACTGGGTTATCACTGCTCAGCAAGAGGGCAGCAGTGAATGTTAGATCAGTGAGCACACACACGTATACCCTATCTGTAACTCACACAAGTAGGATTTCTGAAGAATACCTTCTTGAATTTGCACCCAGGCAGAGCTCCAATAGGTTGCGGCTTGCTACCTGTGGATTAGTTAATCCCTAAAGTCCCTTTGAATCAAATCACTCAATGCTGCTGCTGGCAGGTTTCTAAGAATCACATAAAAACTCTGATAGCAGCGTCATTGATTTCAGTGTGGGGGCCATATACAGAAGAGGGGCATGTTGAAATACAAGCAGGCCTCATCAGCTGTGAAGGTCAGGTAAAGGTCTGTTCTATCACTCTGTGCTCTGCAGTGTACAGAGCAATTCACTACCTATATTACTCACTTGAAGTCCTTTTGAAAGCAGGGTGCAAAGATTGATTGACAGACATATATTTACTACTCTTGCTATGTGAAAGCCTTAGAAGTCCTTCTCACGTGTTTTGTGTGTGACTTTAGAAAGGTTAAGGGTTATAGGTTTATTTAGAAGAGTATAAAGAATTATTTTCCTTTGAAAGCTACGTTGGACCGATTGTAACAAACACCAACCGGATCAATATGCCCCAGAACAGGGGTCAGCAACCTTTAACACCCAAAGAGCCATTTGGACCCGGTCTCCACGCAAAGGAAAACACTGGGAGCCACAGATACTTTTTGACATCTAAAATGAAGATAAGACTGTATATACTGTTTTTACCTTTATGCTTTGTGTGAACAAGGTGTGTTGCTTATGAAATCCATGAAGTGCTACAGAGAAAATTACATTTTATTTATGGTAATTAACACATTTTGAACTCTTAAAGAAATATAACAAAAGGAAAGCTGAACTAAAATGATCCATGTAACAAAGAAAAATTGTTGTGAGCCGCCACCCTTATACAACCTTTGCCTTGACCTGACTTTTAAAAAATAATTGTAAAAAGCACTATGCTGCTAAAAAAAATTAAAAATAGATATTTGTTAAATTCTGCCTAAATATGTATTTTACCTGGTTAATGTGTGTGGCGGGGCGTGGTCTGCAGCGCCGCTGCAGGGGAGGCGACGCACGTGAGCGGCACCCGCAATCACACCTCGCCGCCTTAAAGTCTGTGCTCTCTCTGCTGTTGTGTTGTTGTTGGTATGTGTCGGGCTGTGAGCTGAAAAGCTACAGCCGTCTGTATGCGTACAGCAGCCGTGTCTGAAAAGTGGTCAGTAAAGAGATGCTGTAAAGTGTGTTCATGGAAACATCGTCGGGTCTGCCGTGGTATGTTTACAATGGGACTTCTGCTCCTGAACCTCTGCGCACAGCGTCTGCAGATCGGGGCTGTACGAAGTGACTTTCATCTTTACGCAGGACTGTAAGCTGTCGTCTGTGAGGCGTGAGCGCTGTTTGTTTTTAACGTAGTTCACGGTGGAGAACAGCTGCTGACATAATGTGGATCCGAAGATCCATAATTGACCTACCTGGGGTTGAAAGTCTCGATAAATGCCGTTTCTGCGGGTATACCAGCTTCCGCGAGTGTGACGCTTATTTTGAGCGATGAAAAAATAATAGAATATAATTTTATTTTTATATTTCAATATCACAATAATCTTCCAATTTAGAACTACAAGTTAAAAAGAACTAACATAAATAAATCACACTTCAGCTAAATACTTCTAATTTATTTTCCCAAAACCACGCTGAGCCACACTTTAAGGACTAAAGAGCAGCATGCGGCTCCTGAGCCGCAGGTTGCCAACCCCTGCCCCAAAACATAATAAACTATACCTCTGACCCCTTTCATTTTTTTTCTAGATGAATGAAGGAGTACCTACAGCAACAGACCACCAAGCGAGGCCTTTCTGGACATTTTGTGCCCTAATAAAGGCATCAGTTGGTAGCCCGGGGAAGACAATAAGTCATTGATGCTCAGGGAAAGCCTCACTCACTTTTAGTCTACTCTGAGCTTATAGGAATCACTGAATCTCTGTTATTAGTGTGCAACAAAGATCACACCAAGATCTTTGTGTGGACTGGAACTTACTGTAGGTAGCTTGTTGATTGAGCCAATGAACCTGAGCTGCCCATCCAGGCAAGGTAAACTTTACTCATCACGATGAGACTTCTTCCCTGTCTCTCAGTCCCTGCGTCCTTAAATGTCTCCAGTTGTCCCGAGTTCCCTCTGAGTGTCTCCTTGGTGCATTTAAACCCCTGTTCCTCCCTGTCCTCATCATCTGTTGTCTTCATCTCCATTATCAGTCATCATAATTTTACCCTCTCTGTGCAAGTCTGCAAATTTCTTTATTAAATCATAAGTTTCTTAAATTCATCAAGTCTCTCTGTGCCTGGGTCCTCGTCACAAAACATGACATCATTGTTTTGTACATTTTAACACAATTTAATCCCCACATTTGTGAAAGAAAAGCAAAACACTTTTTTGAAAAGTCTGTAACAAAACCATCAAATCTGATCAAGGTTATTTAAATGCTGCAATACATATCCTAACCTTAATTACTGGGGAAAATGATGAATGATGCTCACAGTGAGTAAAAAGTAAACTGTGCGCATTTTTTGGACAGAGATTCACTTTTAATGTGTCTGTATAATACAATACAGATACATAAAAAATACACTCCAAACATAGAAGAGTCCTTGAAATATACAAAATATTATTAAAAAATTAGAAAATGGAGACAACTTAGCCTTTGGTACAATGTATACAATGTATGAAAAGATCTTTACTGCAGATACTACTATGGCTCTGCAGATTTTTTCTTTTCTTTTAACCTATGTCCCCTCACCTTGAGGTTGGTAAATCTGTCTATCACATTTTGGTGGTCAAGTCTCTCACGCATCTCTTTCTCAACTGACATCACAGCCAGGTGCTGGAGTCTGCTTTGACCCATGGTCCTTCTCAGCCAGGTATGGAGCTGACTTAAGACACTAAAAGACCTCTCACAGCTACAGCTGCTAACTGGGTTTGTTAGGGCAACCTGAATAATAGTTTTCAGTTTGGGGAAGATCTGATTATCCAAAAGATTGTACAATGTTAACATATCTGGAATGGCACCAGCCTCACTCTTGAGCTTCAAATAGTTTTTGCCAACCGTGACTTCCTCTGACTGAAGCTCAATATGGTAATGCAGTGCCAGGGCTGACAACCCAGTTTGTTTTGCAGATTCTGTATAGCAGCTTTAATATAGGGAGAACACAACTTCCAGATTGTACGAGTAAAATTGTTTGTTTGTTTTTCTTTGCCAGTTTAACAGTTCCTGTTTTGCCTGTTAGTGCTCCCTGTCTGTTTTCTTACCTGGTTCTTCCTGACTTTGTCCTCATGTTCCCCTCTTTCCTCTCTCCCTCTTTGGACTGACAATCATACACAAATAGATTGTATTCAATTAGATTAAAAAAATACTATTAAGATCACTAATAAAAAAGTCCTCTCTCAGTGTACTTTCAACCAAAAGGCAAATAACCAAACCACACGGACATCTAATAAAGGATACAAATATTGAAACACTGATCCAACATTATCCTTTACTGATGGATCATTTGATTTTACACTTTTACCTGAATGTGGCTCCTTTTTTTGAAAAAACTTCCTCATATCCATTATGAACCTGGCTGTCTCTCTGCACACACACACACACACACACACACACACACACACACACACACACACACACACACACACACACACACACACACACACACACACACACACACACACACACACACAACAGGAGTTATAAGGTTAATGGGCATCCAGCCAGTTAGCTAGTTAGTACCTTGGGTTCAATATCGGCACATATGACAAAATAACCAGTTTCTCTCATTACATTTCAAACAGGACAGTGGTAACAACAGCAGGCTACGGACAATGTTAAGTTTTAGATTTTAAATAGGCTGTATACATTTCAATGGGAGCAACAGGACGGTCAAATGTCGCTGATTTTTACTACAGAGCAGGACGGATTGTAGGGTAGCAAACATAGTCGGGAAACACGTTTTCAACACTGCAGGTTACCTGGTGTAATGTTTTTCAGCTAAAAAGAAACATGGTCTGACTCCTATCTAACTATATAAAGAGTAACTGAAGGTTAAATGCAGCTAATATGTCCTGTTTTAAGCCAGGCACTTCCACCTCCGCTCCGCTGCGTCTCAGCCACCATCGCTCTGCCAGCAAGAGCGCTAGAGCCAGAGCAGGGGAGAGGCAAGCTGGAACAAACTATTTTGGGAGGGGGGGGGCTATCTATACTTTTGTTCTTAAAATGTTCCATCTCAATTAAGTACTGTATGCTTTTTATACTTTTAGTAGTGTGTCCCAAAAACAGCAAATATTTTCAAAAAAAGTAAGAAATCTTTGGGGGTGCTTTGATTCGTTTTGGGGGTGCTGAAGCACCTCCAAAACTGGGCTAAAATCGCCCCTGGTGTGGACATAGCGTAAAAGAGTTAGTAGTTTATTTTCTCACTACCTGTAGATTACTTGTATTTGCTTAATTGTTTACTAGTGTGAAATAAACCGCAATTGAGCAAAATATGGGTGTGTGTGGTTGGAGGATGTGTTAGTGCGTGCGTGTGTGTGTGCGCGCGGGGGGGCAACATTTTTCTGTAAAACAAAGGGGGCCCAGCGAAAAAAGGCAAGTTTATTTGTATAGCACAATTCAACAACAAGGTGATTCAAAGTGCTTTACAGAGACATTAGAAACAAGAACAAATAAAAAGCATGATTTAAAATTGATTAAAACAAGCAAATAAACTAACTAACTAATTAACAAACAAACAAACAAACAAACAAACAAACAAACAAACAAACAAACAAAACAGTATATAAAATCAAAACAGATAAAATCAGAACAGTAGATAAAATCAGTAGTTAAATGTAAGTTTTGAAATTTAAGCTTAAAGTGTGGATTTGGTGCTTTATTCAAATGCAGCTGAGAACAGGTGAGTCTTCAACCTGGATTTAAATAAACTGAGTGTTTCAGCTGATCTGAGGCTTTCTGGGAGTTTGTTCCAGATATAAGGAGCATAAAAGCTGAATGCAGCTTCTCCGTGTCTGGTTCTGACTCTGGGAACTGATAAAAGACCGGATCCAGATGACCTGAGGGATCTGGATGGTTCATACTGGGTCAGGAGGTCATTGATGTATTTTGGTCCTAAACCATTCAGAGCTTTATAGGCCAGCATCAGAACTTTAAAGTCTATCCTCTGACGGACAGGCAGCCAGTGTAAAGACCTCAGAGCTGGACTGATGTGGTCCACTTTTTTGGTCTTAGTGAGGACTCGAGCAGCAGAGTTCTGAATGAGCTGTAGTTGTCTGACTGATTTTTTAGGTAGACCTGTAAAGATGCTGTTACAGTAATCAAGCCTACTAAAGATGAATGCATGGACTAGTTTTTCCAGGTCCTGTTGAGACATCAGATCTTTTATCCTTGATATATTCTTGAGGTGATAGTAAGCTGACTTTGTTATTGTCTTAATGTGTTTTTCTAAGTTTAGGTCTGCATCCATCACTACACCCAAATTTCTCGCCTGGTTTGTGGTTTTTAGATGTATAGATTGAAGTTCTCTGGTGACCTGTAATCGTTTTTCTTTGGCGCCAAAGACTATTACCTCAGTTTTGTTTTTGTTTAGCTGGAGAAAATTGTGGCACAACCAGTCATTGATTTCCTCAATGCATTTACCAAGAGCCTGTACAGGGCCTCGGTCTCCTGGTGACATTGTGATATATATTTGTGTGTCATCTGCATAGCTATGATAGTTTATTTTGTTGTTGTTTATAATCTGTGCCAGTGGGAGCATGTAGATGTTAAACAGAAGGGGTCCCAAGATGGAACCTTGGGGAACTCCACATGTGATACTTGTCTGCTCAGATGTGAAGTTACCTATTGATACAAAGTATTTCCTGTTTTCTACGTATGTTTTGAACCAGTTTAGTACAGTTCCTGAAAGACCTGTCCAGTTCTCCAGTCGTTTGAGTAATATGTTGTGGTCAACTGTATCAAATGCTGCACTGAGATCCAGTAAAACTAGGACTGACATTTTTCCACTGTCTGTGTTCAGACATATGTCATTAAACACTTTGGTCAGAGCGGTTTCAGTGCTGTGGTTCTGTCTAAAACCTGACTGGAAGGCATCGTAGCAATTATTCTGTTTTAAGAAGTAACTGAGCTGTTGAGAAACTGCTTTTTCAATGATCTTACTTAAAAACGGGAGATTTGAGATCGGCCTGTAGTTGTTCATTTGTGTCTTGTCAAGATTGTCCTTTTTCAGTATAGGTTTGATTACAGCAGTTTTTAGTGATTCTGGAAACACACCTGATAATAAAGAAAAGTTGACGATCTGTAACAGGTCTGACTCTAAAGTCTTTGAGACCTTTTTGAAAAAACTTGTTGGCAGGACATCTAAACAGCAGGAGGAGGAGTTCAGTTTACCTAAGATGTCCTCCAGGTCTTTGCTGTTAATAGGTTGAAACTGTTTCATGGTGTTTAAACAGTTTTTTGGTGGACACAGTACATATCCTGGATCTGCTGTTGATGTACCAATTGCTTGTCTAATTTTTTGGATTTTTTCAGTGAAGAATTTGGCAAAGTCATTGCAGGCCATGGTCGAATGAAGTTCAGCTGCCACTGACACAGGAGGGTTTGTTAGCCTGTCAACTGTAGAAAATAAGACCCGAGCATTATGGCTGTTTTTAGTGATGATGTCAGAGAAGTAGGACCTCCTTGCATTCCTCAGTTGTAAATTATAATTGTGAAGTTTCTCTTTATAAATGTCATAATGAACCTGGAGGTTTGTTTTTCTCCATCTGCGCTCAGCTTTCCTACACTCTCTTTTTTCATTTTTCACCAGTGTGGAGTTTCTCCATGGAGACTTTTTCCTTTCAGAGATAACCTTCACCTTAATGGGAGCAATAGTGTCCATTACATTTAACATGTTAGCATTGAAGCTATTGACGAGCTCATTGACTGACCCTCTGGACAGGTCAGGTGTTAATGGGAAGACCTGGTTAAAAATTGCACTACTGTGTTCAGTTATACACCGTTTTGTGATCACTGTTGTTGATATATTTGTGTGGGCTGAGATTTTACTTTCAAAGAAAACACAGTAATGATCAGACAGGCCCACATCAGACACAGTAACCTTTGAAATGCTCAGGCCTTTGGAGATCAGTAGGTCAAGAGTGTGTCCTCTATTATGTGTGGCCTCTGTTACATGCTGAGTCAGCCCAAAGTTGCCCAGAGTGTTACTCAGGTCTTTAGTCCCTTTGTCCTGAGGGTTGTCCACATGAATGTTAAAATCCCCAGCAATAATTACACAGTCAAAATCAACACAGATCACAGACAGCAGTTCACTGAGGTCATTAAAAAAGTCTGTGCAGTATTTGAGAGGCCTGTAACATTAAGAAACACAACTTTGGATGGGGCCTTCAGCTGTAAAGCCACATATTCAAAAGACTGAAAACTTCCAGGAGATAGCTGCTTACATTGAAATGATTCATTAAATAAATGATTCATTAAAAAGTTTGGGAACCACTGGCATAAGGCAACTTATTCCACTGAAAAGATGCTCTAAATTTTTTCAAAAAGTTACTCGAGGAGTTACTAAATTATGGTTAGTTGAGAATCGTGTAGCATGATTATGTATTTCATCTGGATACTGCAACTGAGCATAAAAAAAGTGTGGTGTGTTTACCAGTATTGCTTTCTTTAAAAATACAAGTATAATATGAACACCTTAACACATTGAACAGTACTCTAGATGAGATAATACTAGTGCATTAATGACATATTTCATAATTGAAGAAGTAATATAAAAAGAGCATTTCCTAGCCATAGCTATGCCCTGTCCCATTTTCTTAATAACAGAGTTGATGTGCTGAGACCATGAAAGGTGGTGGTTTATGGTAACACCAAGTAATTTAATCTGGGTGACCTGTTCTAATACCGATCAGACCGAGTGATCTCAACAGCTACAAATGACAACATTGCTGAAGTCTAAATATTAATTCCGGCGTTCTGTGACCTCGGTTTAGCAATTAATTTGTCATATTTCAGGACGGCAATATCACCTCTGTCTCTGGCTGCTCTCAGCTGTGGTAACAGTTCTTTCCTCTTCTTCCTGATGGACTCTGAAAAATCCTCGTTGATGTAAAGATTGGTACCTTTCTAGTTGAGAAAATTAATTGTTTATCTTTAAATCTTTGTAGTCTGACCACAATCTGCCTGGCTCGTGCATTTTCCTTGTGTGGACAGACTCTGTGAGCGCGAATGCTGTCACTATCCAGGCCCAGCTTGTTCTTCAGCATGTGTCGGACTTTCTCCTCTGATCCTTCCCATGTTTCTGCTTTTTCATCTATTAATCCATCCACCACAATGTTGTTCCTTCTCGATTGATTTTCTAAATAATCCATCTTGGTTGTTAATTCTCTGTGTTTCTCGCGTATGCTGCTGACCGCCGATTCAAACTCTTTTAGTTTGCTTTTAATGCACCTCTCTTCAGTTTGCAGCTCGGTGACAACCCCATCCGTGAATTGCAGGCTGGATTTAACATCCTGTACATCCCTTAGAATGCTGTCCAACCTTTTGTTAGTTCCATCCATGATTAATTGGACAAATGTCTTAAAGTTATCTTGCTGTTGGTGAATCAGAGCTTTGTAAAACTCCCGTTGCTGTTCCAGCATAGTGTTCAGCGTGCTAACACTGACTTAGCTGTCATCCTCTGCCAGTAGCGCCTTAACGGCCTTCGGGGGCATATCGACCAGATCGTTTTGCCCCCCCGTGAAGATCGCTTCGTGTACAATGGAGTTCACAAAAACGTATATGTGAATCAAATTATACGTGATACGGTGCGACGTTCTTTCCACGCTCGCTGCAGTGAATTCGACTGTGATTAATAAGGAAATCAACGCAGATGACAGTCTTTAGCTACAATATATAGTCCTCAGTGCCTGCTGCATCATCAGTTGTATAGTGCAAAAATGGAACAAGAATAAGAGCTTGCAAATATTCTTTAATGTAGAGGTCATAATCTCGAGGGTCCATGGGGAGCATTTAAAACCTCATCTAACACTCTCATATTAGTCACTTAACTTCGTGGTGCAATAAACAAATAGCTGAATAAGGTGGAGCAATTTTTTTCATCTTTTTATTGGTGCTATTATTATTAATAACCTGAACCGTAGCCCAAGTATTGCTTTCATTTTTTTTTTTTTTTTTGCCTGTGTGTTGTTTTCATAAGTGTTTAGACAGAAGGGTCATTTCATCCCAATTTACCAAAAGCATATTTTGAGGTGTCATTTTAAAATTCTAAAAAACTGCTTGATCTAGGTCCTTCACATTTTTTTAGTTGATAGGTTAATATATGGTACCATAGCTCTATAACTCTCAGGATTCTCAGGAGTGCAGCTTAATTTGCAAGTGCAAGTTAATTTCAGAATAACTAATGCATTATGTCCCTCAAATATTTGGATTTCTGCATAAACCACAGTTTACTGTTGACCTCGGGTGAAAGATTTCAGAGATATTAAAGCTTGAAAATGGAAAAAAACAAACTAAAAACCTACAAAGTTAAAGCAATCATTTCATCACATCCTGTTGGAAGGGTTTAAGCCATTTTTGCTGATAGAAAATTACAATTTGAAGGTCCTGAAAAACAGATAATAAGAATTTAGTGATGATAGCTCATTAAAAGGTCATTATTATTTCTCCATCTGTGTAATGCAGATGGCGAAATAATATAGGCATTGGCTTTTAAAGGAATAATGTACTCCCAAACCGGAAAGCATTTGGGAATATCATCAAGCCTATTTGCATATTTAGGCACAAAGAATGCATTTTTAGATTTTGACTTACAAAAAATGTGATTGAGTCATTTGAATATAGACATTTGATTTCTATAATCTTCAGTGATTTGCTTTAGTGTCAAATCCTTCCAAATGCTGCTGTAGGTAATTTTTGAACTAGGTGGACTGTGTTGAGTTACTATAATAATCAGTGTCAGTGGGAGTCATCTGTGCTCCAGCAAATGGTTAACTTAATGTGATAATGTGAAGAAGGTAGATCATTTTGTCACCTTTACTTTAGAGGTTTGATACACTCCCTGAAAATCTGTGAAAATGTGTACAGAGATATCAGGTCAGACTTTCAGTCCTATTATAAATGAGAAAATGAATAAATGTTATAACTATAAAGTATTCATGGGACAGTCTTCCCTGCCAGCTGCACCATGATGGATGTCCTGGCTGTGTTGAAGACATGAGCTTCATAGGGAAGAAATCTATTATATTTCCACAATGTGTACATCTGGTCTCAGCCTCTTATTTCTCTCATCATTCTTCTTCCCCATCTTTCACTCCAACATTCTTTTTAACATGGACATTTTTCATGACATGATGGTTCCTTTCCTGCAGTGATCCTATCTTGGCTCTGGCTTGACAAAAAGCAAAGAGGGAAATAATGGAAGAAAAAAAGATGAACACCTGCGGTGTTGGAACACGCTGAAATATGGGCTGTGAGCCTTTGGCCTTCTTGTTGTTTGTTCTGTTTGATTGTCAACTGCTGTAATTAACCATATGCTAGATGTAATTCATGATGGAGAGGCTGAGCCAAGTCATTATTGATTCCTAGGATAACAAGCACAACCTAATAGGTTTCAGTGATAGGAGTCGTCAATCTTCTTGGGTGCTTGGAGTAGAATTTTTAAGAAGATAGTCTGGCTGTTTTAACGTGAGCATTAGCTAAGCAAACTGTTAGCTAATTAGCTAAAAGTATTAGGTAAGTGAAACCACATGTAATAAAAGTATCACCATATAGCTCGTTGAGCTTCTCCGAGCACTGCTTGGTATCCCAAATAGTTTTCCGTAGAGAGTTCCTAGAGTTCCTGTGGTTTCCAAACGTAAAATTGGACGTAGAGCATTCATCACCCTGTCTTGTGACACATGGTTTAAATCTTACCAGCTTATTAGCTTTAATCCTGTTAGTTATAAATGTTAGTTAAGAATACAAAAAGTATTGCCTGGCTGACTGGATCTGGTAATATTATATGGTGGGCTAAGCACCCATGAGCTGGTTTACTTTCCAAAATATCTATGCACAATTTCAGCACTCAGAAGTCTCAGCTGAAAAGATTAGTTCTTTCACATATTGCTAGCATAGACAGAAACTCAAAACTCAAAAAAAAAGCATTAAACCAGATAATAAGAAGCTACTTTTGGCTGCTCCCTTATTCACGTTTGATGTTTTATGCCAGGCACCCTTCCTGACACAACCCCAAAATGACTTGTGTGTCCTCCCAGGTCAACCAGTGAATAAACTAGTACACTGTGGAACCACAAACACCATTAAACCAGATAATTCACTTTGATCACAGACTCAATTACCACATATTTCTAATTTTCTTATTTCTAAGAAAATTAGAAATAATCTGTCGATGTCAGATGTAGTCAATGCCAAGCTAATGTTCACAAGGTGCCACAACATGTTTTTTTAAAAAAAAAAAAAAATCTGTTTTTGCTTGGAATTTGTGTGTGTGTGTGTGTGTGTATGTAGTTGTGTGTGGTTGTGGGGGGGTGTGGCACCATAGAGGCTGAGCATGGTTGAAAAGCTGGCATGAATCTCCTGCACTTCAGCCTAGAGGAGTGAAGCTGGCCAGTTGATACAGACATTTTCTCCATGAGCGGCCTCGGCTGTTGTAGAGGGGCAAAAATGGTAGTCATGGCAGTGTACCACAGCAATGATTAATCTGGCAAAGGCAGAAACAACAGTCACTGGCACGTGTTTTGCCATTCTGCCACTAGAGTTTGGGCAACTACTTTGATACTCTGACAGAGGACTGGCTGGACTTCATACTAGAGTTAAAGGGGAAAAGACACAGAGACACAGGCTGCAACTTGTACCTAGGTGGCACTGAGGAAGATTTCATCATTCTTTAGAGTCAAGTTTCATTTGAGAGTCTCAGTTTTACCTGTTTGGATACAGTCATGAATCACAATGAAAGGCCACTTGAGCATAACATTGCCTCTAAGCTTGAGGGACACTGTGGTCAAATAATATGTTGTACAAAACAGAGCCATTCCCTGTAGACTTAAGTATTTTTGCTTAATGTAACTCTAATCATCCTGCAATTACACCACAAATCGAAATTTCCATTATTATGCAAAGACATTTCAGGTAATATCACCTCAGTGCTCAAAAAAAGCAACTGTGGGAGAACAATTTAGACTGTTAGATCTCATCATCCTGAGAGAAGACTAATGGGAAGAAACACATAAATTTAATCATATTGTAAAATATAACTACAAACTAATGTGACAGCAAGACTACATATGAGCGGGCGGAGGGAGGTTTGGGGTCTTCACTCACCCCTGTTCTTGTTAACCATCGGGGCTGGGGGGCTGGGAGGAGATGCTGGCCGTCGGATTGGGGTCTGAGGTGCGGGGCCTCCCTGCTACTGCAGATAAGGAGGCGGTCTGCTTTCCTCCACCCAGAGAGAAGGGTTACATCTCCTGGGTCCGGGTCCGGTTTGCCCCTCTGGGGGCGGGGGTACCCAGACCTGGGATATAGAGTATGTTTGGGAAGTGTGAATGTGTGTACAGTGTCTATTTGTGTCTGTCTCCACGTCGGGTGAGTATTTGTTTGTGTATATGGGGGTGGGAATGCATGCTTGTGTCTGCGTGCGCCTGTTCGTCTGTGTCTATATATCAGCTTGGGTCTTAGACTCCACCTCTCTGGCAACACCTCAGGCTCTCCGAGGTATGGAGGCCTATCTCCCCTCACCACGCTCCCTGCCAGTGGCTGATGCCCTCAGACGTTGGTGTGTTGGTGGTTCTTGGTATCTGGGGCTGGGCGCTCATGTATGTACCGACTCACTCCTGGTGGCCGATTGGCGGGACCGGGCGCCTGTGGCCCGGCTGGGCCCCTTCCAGGGGATGGGGTGCCCTCAGGCCTCTGGGCCTGAGGCCCGGTCCTCTCTGGCACAGCTGGCTGGCATGTCACTGCAACCCCCTCTGTCCTTTGCTCCGTGGCTGCTGGGTGACCTCTCGTTTGGGGCTCTCCTCAGCTCTTCCCTGGAGGGTGGCACGGTTGCCCCCCGGTGTTCCTCCTTGGGTCCTCGTATTCTGGGGCCTCTGGATGTCTGGGGCCTGGATCTCCTCCATGCCTGCTTCATGCCCTGGGGGACGGGGCTATGGCTCCCCACACTCCCTAGCAGATTGTTACATGGAGAAACCTTTTGAATACAAGCATGCTGTTGCACACAGGTGTACACACAGGTGTACACACGGGTGTTCACAGACACAAACTACACCTTTCTTGGCTGCTGCCTCAAAGCACATTGTGCGCTGTCGATCTTGTGTACTGCACAATAACATGTAATATTTAGTATTTACTGTTATCTACTGTTAGCTAGTTTATTGTGATGGTGTGGTATTTATTATTTTGCTCTTTTTTTGTTTGTTTTCTCTTCTGTTTTTATTTTTTATCTCCATACAGGTGATCCAGGTGTTTTTTTTTCTTCCCCCCCTTCTCACCGTCTCTTCTCCCCTTTGGTTTTCTTTCTCTCCCTCTCTTTCTTTCATTCTTTCTCCCTGTCCTATCCCCCAGTCATGTCTGTCCCATCTATAACAACTGAAAATCAAATAAAATAAATATATAATGATAATAAAGGTCGATCAAATGGACCAATATGGCAAGGCCACGATGATCCAATTGCTAAAGTAAATCCGCTTGGCATCTTTCTTGGCCTTCAGACAACAGTTCTGATGGCTAAAGATCCAAACGGGACAGGCAAAAAAACAAAAACAATTCTGCACACCATGAAGAACTGGCCCCAGTATAAGGTTCAATTACGTCCTCAAAATACTTGCTTAATTACTTAGTGTCAATGTCCTGCGGCCATGACTCAGTGACTTTGTGTTTGTGTTCCTTATTGTTATTATTCTCTTTATTATTCTTGGGCTGTTTTGGGATGGTTTGTGTTTTGGGATTTTAGATACTGGGTTTTGGGTTTGTGCTCCCTCTATTGGTCCCTGGTGTTAGTGTTCCCCTGTCTCGTCAGGTTAATCAGGTCCAGCTGTGTCTCCCACCTGTGTGTGATTTCCCAGTGTCTCTCTGTGTACTTATAGTGTGTGTTTGCCTCTGTTCCTCGTCGCGTCGTCTGTGTTCATACCCGGTGAATTTCCCTGCGTGCTCTCCCTGCTGTTCTCCCTTCATGTTCAGGTTTGCCACTCCTTTGTGTAGTTTCTCCCAGTTTAGTTCGTCCTTAGTTCTGTTTGCCATCTCCACTTTATGTTCAGTATTGTCAATAAATCACCCTTCACGTCTGAAATAGTGCTGCGTTTGAGTCCTCCTTCCACTCTTCACACGGCCGCTGCCCCGAACCGTGACAGTACGACGCGACCACAAGATGGACCCAGCAGCGCTTAATCCGTCCAGGGAGCTACGGGAGACGCTCATCGATGCCACACAGGAGCTGATCGACCTGTGGCTGCAAAGCCCGGGTGGCACGTCCCAGCGCGCTATAGAGAGGCGGCTACAGCGTTTGGTGACCGGTCTCCCATGGCTGCTGGACTCGCTCTGTTCGTGGGAGCGGGAGTTTCTCCTTTTGGACCTTGGACTTCACCCCCCGTCTGCATTTACTTTCGAGCAGCCCGAGGCGGTGAGTGAGCGGGATGCATGGGCTTCCCCAGATTCCGGGACTTTGTTTTCTGGGGCTATTCAGAGCGGGATGGGAGACTGTACGGGTCGCTTACCTACCTTCGTGGTAACGGATCCTTCCCAAGTGGGCGTGTACAAACCCTCTGGAAAACTGACAGACTGTGTCTCTGCCGCTCCTTCTGAGCCAGGACTTTTTCGCCATTCTCCGGCTCAGTTCTGTGTCCAGCCACAAGCTTCCCGGTCTGTAGCTCAACCGTTAGCCTCCCTAAGGGCACAATTACCTGTTCCGCCGCCGCTCCAGTTAGCCACTCAGCCACCACCACCGCTAGCATCGCTTCAACCCATAGTTCAGTTAATGGCTGAGTCACAATATTCACACTGTTTTTCCACCGCTGTTTCTAAGCAGGGAGATGAACTGTTTTACAACGGACCTGTTCCTCAAAAGCTGGCAACATTAGAGACTGTTGCTCACTCCGGGGCTTCCCCAGAGGCTGGGTTACTGCCCTCAGCTTACTCTGGACCCCTGGAGGCCAAGATGCCAGCTGTGAACTGCACCGGGCTGTCACTGCCTGAGCAGGGTCAGTGCTCTGCGCAGCTGCAGCCCTCCGTACGTGCGCCAGAGGCCCACGTGCCTACTGGTTTTGTTTCACGTGCGCCAGAGGCCCACGTGCCTCCTAGTTTTGTTTCATGTGTGCCAGAGGCCCACGTGCTTCCTAGTTTTGTTTTGTGTGTGCCGGGGGCCCCGGTGCCCGCTGGTTCTGCGGCTGTTTTTGCTGGGGGGCCCGAGGAGCCCGTCCAGCCTCCTGCTTCGCTAGCTGGGGGGCCCGAGGAGCCCGTCCAGCCTCCTGTTTCGCCTGCTGGGGGTCCGAGGAGCCCGTCCAGCCTCCTGCTTCGCTAGCTGGGGGGCCCGAGGAGCCCGTCCGGCCTCATGCCACCCCGGCTGCCACGTCGGCTGGGGGGCCCGAGGAGCCCGTCCGGCCTCCTGTGGCTGCTTCTCCACCTGTGGCTGCTTCTCCACCTGTGGCTGCAGCGCCGCCTCCTGCAGTACCACCACCGGCAGTGCTACCGCCTGCTACGGCCACACCTCAGCCTGAGGACGCATCCTCACCTGGCCCGGCTTCATCCTCGCCTGGTCCAGCTTCAGTTTCATCCTCGCCTGGCCCGGCTTCATCCTCGCCTGGTCCAGCTGCAGCTTCATCCTCGCCTGGTCCAGCTTCAGTTTCATCCTCGCCTGGCCCGGCTTCATCCACGCCTGGCCCGGCTTCATCCACGCCTGGTCCGGCTTCATCCTCGCCCGGTCCAGCTTCATTCTCGCCCGGTCCAGCTGCATCCTCGTCTGGTCCAGCCTTCGTGTCTGCATCCTCGTCTGGTCCAGCCTTCGTGTCTGCATCTTCGTCTGGTCCAGCCTTCGTGTCTGCATCTTCGCCTGCAGCAGCGTCTTCAGCATCCGCATCGTCGCCTGCAGCAGCGTCTTCAGCATCTTCGCCTGCTGCGGCCCCGGCTTCCATGCCTTCAGCCTCGCCTGGCCCAGCCTCGTTTGGGTCTGGAGCTAAACGGCCGTTTTCTAGACCGCTGGCTAGGCTACTGGCCGGGCGCCGTTGCCTGACTGGCCGCTGTTGCCTTCCGCACGGCCGGCCCCCGGACCGCCATCGCCTGAGCGGCCGCCGTTGCCTTCCGCACGGCCGGCCCCCGGACCCTCTTCGCCTGAGCGGCCGCCGTTGCCTTCCGCACGGCCGGCCCCCGGACCCTCTTCGCCTGAGTGGCCGCCGTTGCCTTCCGCACGGCCGGCCTCCTGAACCTTTTGTGCGCCTCCACGGCCTTCTTCGTGGCCGGCCGCCTGAACTGTGCTTCGGACTCTGCTCCCCTGTGAGTTTTGTGGATGTTTGTTTGGGACTCTGGGGCCTTCGTTTTGGTCATGGCCCGGTCCCTCCGTCCTGGGCCCCCTGCCACCCGCCCGGGTCTGGTGGTGTGTTTCTGTGGCTGTCGGGGGCCAGCCCTTGAGGGGGGGGGGGGGGGGGGGGGGTACTGTCATGGTCCTGCGGCCATGACTCAGTGACTTTGTGTTT
Organism: Rhamphochromis longiceps; assembly: GCF_057381845.1. Lineage (NCBI taxonomy): Eukaryota > Metazoa > Chordata > Actinopteri > Cichliformes > Cichlidae > Rhamphochromis > Rhamphochromis longiceps. The sequence goes on from NC_140574.1 coordinate 33,498,974, forward strand.
GTGTTCCTTATTGTTATTATTCTCTTTATTATTCTTGGGCTGTTTTGGGATGGTTTGTGTTTTGGGATTTTAGATACTGGGTTTTGGGTTTGTGCTCCCTCTATTGGTCCCTGGTGTTAGTGTTCCCCTGTCTCGTCAGGTTAATCAGGTCCAGCTGTGTCTCCCACCTGTGTGTGATTTCCCAGTGTCTCTCTGTGTACTTATAGTGTGTGTTTGCCTCTGTTCCTCGTCGCGTCGTCTGTGTTCATACCCGGTGAATTTCCCTGCGTGCTCTCCCTGCTGTTCTCCCTTCATGTTCAGGTTTGCCACTCCTTTGTGTAGTTTCTCCCAGTTTAGTTCGTCCTTAGTTCTGTTTGCCATCTCCACTTTATGTTCAGTATTGTCAATAAATCACCCTTCACGTCTGAAATAGTGCTGCGTTTGAGTCCTCCTTCCACTCTTCACACGGCCGCTGCCCCGAACCGTGACACTTAGTTGAAATTCAATCGCTTTTTCAGGTCAAATTCGTCTTGAAACGCAATACCAACGCCATCAGTAATATCAGAGGATTGTGTGCAGCTCTCCAGCCTGCAGTAACTTCAGACACACAGCAGATTGTGTGTGTATTTGCACCAAGTTGAGCTTTAGCTTGATTTTCTGCACATGCAGTTTCTGATGACAATACCTAAATACTTTCAAAATTAAGATTTCCTTTGGAAATCCTTCCATAGTATTAGTTGTACATTTCTTTTTTTTATACATGAATGAGATAAAATGATACACTTCAAATCATCTCCTTCCATTAAATACACCACAAGCTGAGGGAAGCTAATCTTGCTCTGTCTAGAGTGGAGAAAAGCACCAATTATGACTTTAAAGGTTTATTAATCACCATGCTACATTTTTTAAATTTGCTAATTCACATAGAAAAAACCACAAAATATCACTGCTGAAAAGTAATGGTTGTGCTTAAGTGCTGTATTGAGACAAATTAAAGAAGGAACTGAAAGGAAAAAGTGTGGTAGGAAAAGGTGCAGAAACAACAGGGATGACTGTAGCCCTGAGAGGATTCTCATTGAAAGCTTCACAAGGAGTGTCCTGAGGCTGGTGTCCGTGCACCAAGACTCATCATGCACAGACATCTTCAGAAAAAAGAGCTACAACTGTAACATTCCTACTGTTAAATCACTCCTGTAGTCCAAAGTCAACACAGTTCCTACCTAAGGTTTTAGAGCGCTGCGTACTTCCATTTGCTAATAAGATTTGTGGAGATGCTGATTTTCTTTTCCAGGACTTTGCATCTGTTGACAGCATCACTACTTCTACTACTATTAGTTTTTTTGACGTAAACTACAAAATAAATAAATACAAACATGCCTATAAATATATACATATGAATACAAATGAATGAATGAATAAATAAATACAAATTCCCAATTTTCTAATGAGAGAATGAAAAATAGAATAATAATTTAATGATTCCATATTTGGGATATTCTTTTGTTACAGCAGTGGAAATACTGATTTTGACTTTTTATTATTAGCATAGCTTTTTAGATGCACTATTGTGTAACTGCAGTACTAAATGTCATGAATGATTTTATGAAAATGTACAGGAACATAGATTTGTAGTTTAAAGCACTTTTCAGGAAAGGGATAAACTTGCATTCACGTCTTTTACGTATCAGAGATCCCTGCATATGGAGGAATCCCTGCTGGTGAAGAAAGCTAGTCTTACAACAGTTTTCTGAAAGGTAGTCTTTTCTACTGAATACTCTTCTATGTGTAAGGTCAATTGCTTTCCTTGAAAATCAAAAAGTTCTCAAAATATCTATTTTTTCACAATTACAAGGCGTGCGAAAAATTTGTGTGCCCCAGTCCCATCTGTCCTTCCAAAGATAACATGTTGTTCCCTGTGAGGAAGAGACTGGGGAGCCCTTCATTGACATGTAAGGCAAGTTCAGGCTTGACTTAAACATTGTCTAGTATTTTTTTCATGTGTCTATTCTATTTTGCTATTATTTATGGTTATGGAAGTTTCTCTTATCGCTCTCCTCCCTCACTTTCACTGTCTGTATTTCATGTGTGCACATTCTAAAGATACAGAGCTGAGAAGTCAAGAAATGGATTTGGTGCAAAGATGACCTCGGCTGAGCTGACGACTCCTTACATTACTGTACTGTAAGTGCTGGGTATGCATAGGACAGTTTGTCATGCTATCACAGTGACTAACACAGTGAAACAGACTCACACACATCCACAGAGCCAGATTAGAAGCACTAATTTATCTCACATGAATTTCTGGCATGTCTTTGGGCTGCCAGTTGAAAATGGAGGGCCTACGTAGAGAACGCCCACCACTGTGCACCTTTTGTTTTTTGTTGTTGTAAACTAAAAGTTCTACAAATAATTACAGTCACGCCTAATGGTTATGGGTAATTTGGTCTTATGAGAAGTTTTTGCTGACTTGTAGTTCAACCATTTCTCTCGCTCTCTCTTTGTGTCTTTTTTTACCCTCTGCCATGGGTGAATGCTCACCGAGTGGATTACCTCCTGTACTTGTTACAGTTCATTAAGTTTTTTTTTTTTGATTACTGAACTGAAGTCATTGAGAACACCATGTTCTCTTTTCTCACTTCTCTTTAAATTTCACATTAAATAAAACTGCTTCTTATGTCATTGCGATGTTCTCATTACTCATGGTGCTGACAGCATTTTTATATGCAGATATAAATTAATTAATCCATTAATGGCTAATGATTGCAGCTGAGATGAGGCTTGTGCACAGAGATCGGAATTTATAAAAGGATGTCATGCATACACAGCGCTTTATAAAAGTGAAGACATTTTTGCCTTTGCACACAAAATTTTGAATCAGCTGCAGATCTAAACAGAGTTTCATGCATCTGCCGTCTATAATAAATATCAGAGCAATCCTTCTAGTAATTGTTGAAATATTGGTTATGGAACCCAATAGTCAATGACCCCTTTTGAGCAAGCACTTTGGCGACAGTGGGAAGGAAAAACTCCCTTTTAACAGGAAGAAACCTCCGGCAGAACCAGGCTCAGGGAGGGGCGGGGCCATCTGCCGCGACCGGTTGGGGTGAGAGAAGGAAGACAGGATAAAAGACATGCTGTGGAAGAGAGCCAGAGATTAATAACAGGTATGATTCAATGCAGAGAGGTCGATGAACACATAGTGAGTGAGAAAGGTGACTGAAGAAGAAAAACTCAATGCATCATGGGAATCCCCCAGCAGTCCATACCTATTGCAGCACAACTAAGGGAGGATTTAGGGTCACCTGGTCCAGCCCTAACTATATGCTTTAGCAAAAAGGAAAGTTTGAAGCCTAATCTTAAAAGTAGAGATAGTGTCTGTCTCCTGAATCCAAACTGGAAGCTGGTTCCACAGAAGAGGGGCCTGAAAACTGAAGGCTCTGCCTCCCATTCTACTTTTAAATACTCTAGGAACAACAAGTAGGCCTGCAGTGTGAGAGCGAAGTGCTCTAATAGGGTGATACGGTACTACAAGGTCATTAAGATAAGATGGGGCCTGATTATTTAAGACCTTGTATGTGAGCAGCAGGATTTTGAATTGAATTCTGGATTTAACAGGAAGCCAATGAAGGGAAGCCAAAACAGGAGAAATCTGCTCTCTCTTTCTAGTCCCTGTCAGGACTCTTGCTGCAGCACTTTGGATTAGCTGAAGGCTTTTCAGTGAGTTTTTTGGACACCCTGATAATAATGAATTACAGTCGTCCAGCCTGGAAGTAATAAATGCATGAACTAGTTTTTCAGCGTCACTCTGAGACAGGATATTTCTAATTTTAGAGATGTTGCGCAAATTAAAAAAAGCAGTCTTACATATTTGTTTAATATGTGCGTTGAAGGACATGTCCTGGTCAAAAATGACTCCAAGGTTCCTCACAGTGTTACTGGAGGCCAAGGTAATGCCATCCAGAGTAAGAATCTGCTTAGATACCATATTTCTAAGCTTTTCAGGGCCGAGTACAATAACCTCAGTTTGATATGAATTAAGAAGCAGAAAGTTAGCGGCCATCCAGGTCTTTACGTCTTTAAGACATTCCTGCAGTTTAACTAATTGGTGTGTGTTATCTGGCTCCATAGCTAGATAGAGCTGGCTGTCATCAGCATAGCAGTGAAAATGTATGCTATGTCTTCTAATGATGCTGCCTAAGGGAAGCATGTATAATGTAAACAGAATTGGTCCTAGCACTGAACCCTGTGGAACTCCATAATTAACCTCAGTGTGTGAAGAGGACTCTCCATTTACATGTACAAATTGGAGTCTATTAGATAGATATGATACAAACCACTGCAGCACAGTACCTGTAATACCTACAGCGTGCTCTAATCGCTCTAATAGGATATTATGGTCGACAGTATCGAACGCTGCACTGAGGTCTAGCAGGACAAGCACAGAGATGAGTCCACTGTCAGAGGCCATAAGAAGATCATTTGTAACCTTCACTAAAGCTGTTTCTGTGCTGTGATGAGCTCTGAAACCTGACTGAAACTCTTCAAATAAACCATTCCTCTGCAGATGATCAGTTAGCTGTTTGACAACTACTCTTTCAAGATTTTTGATATGAAAGGAAGGTTGGAGATTGGCCTATAATTAGCTAAGACTGCTGGGTCTAGAGATGGCTTTTTGAGTAAAGGTTTAACTACAGCCAGCTTGAAGGCCTGTTGTACATAGCCGATTATTAGAGATAGGTTGATCATATTTACGATCGAAGAATTAATTAATGGCAGGACTTCTTTGAGCAGTTTTGTAGGAATGGGGTCTAAAAGACACGTTGATGGTTTGGAAGAAGTAATTATTGAAGTTAACTCAGAAAGATCAATTAGAGAAAAAGAGTATAAATAAATATCAATGGTGCTGAAAGTAGCTGTAGATAAAGATTATACTCTTAAACTTAGTTACAGCACTTTCAGAAAGGTATCTACTGTGATGAAGTCTACTCCCCACTGCTGTGTAATCAATTATTATAAATTTAAATGTTATCAGGAAATGATCAGACGAGAGGAAATGATCAGACAAGATCACAACAAAGAACCCCTCTAAAAGCAACTGGCTCCCTTTTATATTCCACCTGATTGAGGTGAGCATCTGGAATAGCCCAGAAATGTGAACAGCTCTAAATCTGGTTCTTTTTCCTGACACAGGTAGGATGGCCAGTCCCCCTGTCTTTTCACCTTCAGTGTTGGGAAGGTTACTTTTAAAATGTATTCCATTACAGAATACAGAATACATGCCCCAAAATGTATTCTGTAACGTATTCCGTTACGTTACTCAATGACAGTAACGTATTCTGAATACTTTGGATTACTTAATATATTGTGGCGAGTTCAGACAAGGAGGAGACGGAGGTATCGTTTGGTCTTGCTTCCCGTGAGCTAGCCAGGGAGCACAGCCGTTTATTACATTTGCAGAAGAACACACTGCCACTAGCTAACTGCTCAGCGCGGCAACCACAACACACATAGGGCGCCCTCTGACCCCGGAAGGACACACCGTCGCAGCGAGAGGGCGTCACCCGTCACCATGGCAACATACACAAAACATAACTGTACAAGCAGAACCCCGAACAGCCCTGACCCGCTACAATATTATCATGCTTTTTACAACAACGTGAATGTACTATTGCTGTGTGATTTATTACTATTACTGAAGGTCCGCGACTCCGAACTGTAGTAAAGGGACCTCTGACTAATGCTGGGCTCACACTGTGCGATTTTTGGCCCATTTTGAGCCGATTTTTGAGTCGTGCGATCGGCCCGATTTTGGCCTTCATCGTGCGTCGTGCATCGTGTAGTATACGTGGGGTAACGAGAAGCAATTGACACCTCACGACCAGCTCCCGATCATCAATCGCTTGGTCGTGAGGGTGTCACCGCAGTTTGCCACACTGCGCACGCGCAAACACAAATGTCAGCGAAAAAGACGGCGTAGCACGGCAGTGCAGCGTGTGATCTGGACACAAGCGATGGAGGCACAACCTGTAGAACCATCCGAGCCCTTTCGATGTGGCCTCACAAAATTATCACGACCACAACAACCTTGAAAATAGTTGGATCGACACTGCTGCTCAATCACAGCTGCCTGACCAATGTTTTTCATTAGCAATTTAGCAAAGTTGATGGTGGTGGTGTGTCTGTGTGAGTGAAAGACGGAGAGGGAGAGCGAGCGACAGAATTTCTGTTATAACCTTCATTTTTATGGACGCACAGTGTGAGCACTCAGGTCGCATCAGAGCATCGGGCCCTATAGTGTGAGACCCTGCATCGTGACCTATGAACTTCTAACCCCTGCGAGTCAATCGTACAGTTTGAGCAGGAGCTCAATCGCGCGACTGAAAAAATCGCACAGTGTAAGCCCAGCATAATACGGCGGGGTCCCTGTCAGCTGGTAGCCGAAAAATAGCTCTACTTTGTTGTGTGGGTCAACTTTTCTTGCGACAGACAGAGAGAGGCGTTGAAAGGCTGCTCCAACGGAACTTGTTGTTTTCGGAGGAAAAGACGAACACAGTGTACAGTCGAGTCTTAATACCTTACTTACAACTGGGCTCGTCAGGCACTCTTCTTGGCTGCAGTGGTTATTATTATATTTACATGCTTCCAGCTCCCGTTTTTGCTCGATGACTGCTCGTACCTTTCCACTCCCCTTTTTCTCCCTCCTAGCGCTCACAGACACATAACGTGTATGGCAGTCCATTCTCCCTGCAGCACGGACTACACTGAACATGATGCTACATTCTTTAGAGCTATGCTTGTAGCATTCTGCCTGTTAGCTTAGCACAACAACAACAACAACAACGAAAAGGCGCTCTCTCACCCAGGAAACACACAGTCGCACAGAGAGAGCGTCGCCCTGTAACCATGGCAACCGTAACGCTGCCGCCTGGAACAAAAGAACGTAGCTGTCAAACAAAACCCAAACAGTCCTGACCCGCGACAAAATGAAACAGGAAAGTACCCCAGTGTATTCCATTTATTTCAACAAAGTAACTGTATTCTGAATACCACCTTTTTAAACGGTAACTGTAACGGAATACAGTTACTCATATTTTGTATTCTAAATACGTAACGGCGGTACATGTATTCCGTTACTCCCCAACACTGTTCACCTTCCACAAGTAGTTCAATTAAATACTAGCTCATGAACCTAATAAAGAATCACTAACCACAAATCCATGTTTCTTTTCTTTTTGTAGTTTTCAAATACAAATCACTCAAATTAATAAAAGTACAATTAAGGGTAGTGGAACCCCTGGTCTCCATTACAGACTGACAGCATTTTTTTTTATGAGTGGTAAACATAAATCAGTGTCTCATGCATGCTTTGCAAAGCTCATCGCTGATATGATAACCCAGTTTAGGGGAGGACAAGATGGGGGCCCAGTAACATTTCAGTAAAGGAGCAGTGTCACCCCAGGTCATTCATTTGAACTGGATTTAAACATTCTAGTAGCAACAAATTAAATATTCAGGCCACACAATACTTCACACTTAAGCCACATAGACACTGGAAGTGATTTGCAGCAACGTAAACATTCAGGCAAGCAACTGAAAAGGCTACCAATGAGAGTGAAGAATACCATTGGTTGGCATATATCCTGCTAGTAAATCCATTAGAGGGTTACAGTAAGTAGGTTACTGGAAGGGGCAACACCCCAAGTGACCAGCTGGCAACTTCAAAGCGATGCATGACGAGCAAATTGTTCCCAGTGTGAACACAACCCTGTCCACAAGTCAGGTGGTCTGGAAACATTTCGCTGCATCAAACTACTCATTGTTTTCTGTCTGGTTTTAATCAGCTCACCAGGGTCACCCATATTATTCTCCAAAAATACTGACCTCCACCAGTGCTACCCCTCCTTGCTGGGATTTTTTCTGGAGTTATCATATTCACAAGGTTTTCAGAATACATGACATGATTTAAACTCATCCAAAGATTTTTAGGAGATGCACGTAATCTCTCAATGAGAAATTCCTACATTACCTCATTTTCAAGTTATAGTGTTCACAAAGGTGAGCGTCCACGCTGTTGCCTGGGCATCCAGCAGATTGATGACAATACCCCATCAGCCTTTTGACTGAGGGGTATAAACCTTACAGTCCCCATGATTCCCCATGAACAGCTGGAGTACTTAAACGTCATCATTTCCTCTGAGATTACAGGCCTTCCTCCTGGATTAGACGAATAACACTAGTAAATTTGTAACACCTCCCTGTGCTTCACTTGCACGAAGTGTTAATTTTGCAATAATTTTCATCATGGTTTTCATCAATGACCTTATTTTTCTTATAAAAAACAAGACAGCTAAAGTAATGCACATGACAAAGACAAAGACTGTTTTTGTCAGTGAAAAAAATGAAAACATCCAGAATAATTGTGATCCAATCAGAACAAATTAAACTGTATAGAAAGGTGGGAAAAACATTACAAACTTTTACACTTTTTACAATTTCAGTCAACTAAATTGGCTTTTAATTGAGTCTACAATATTTGTATTATATTTAGTCTACTAAAAATAATATTGTAAGGTAAAAATCCTACAATATAAAGCGCCTTGAGGCAACTGTTTGGTGCTATATGAATAAACCTGAATTAAATTCAAAAACTAGACAAAAACTAAATAAAAAAATACTTGTTTGACAACTACTCTTTCAAGAATGTGCATGCGTTTGTGTGTATTTGGCTGAAATTATTTGAAAGTTTTATCAGTGCTTCTGTTGTAGGGTTTCTTTGAAATATTTCATCACCTCCAGACCAAAGACATACTGTACTTGTTCATATAATGTATGTGAATTAATTCGGTGAGCACAATCAGACCTCTGAATTACATTACAGTCACACCGAAGCTGATGATTAAAACATGCTCCTCCTGTCTGCAGATTGCTCTCGTACGTGGGAGGGCACTTCCCAAGTATCTGTGCAACCATTTTCCATTTTATTTCCTGCTGTGGCTCAAACGGGAATTACTGCGACCTCCTGCATTGATTGGCTGGGACATCATTTGCAGGAGTCGCATAATTAGAATTGGAGCTAATCCCTCTCTGTCTTCTCCCCACTGCATATTTTCCTTCTTGAGAACTGACCTCTTTCAAAGATAAGGTGCACACCTTCCTTGTCTCTCTGTTCCCGAGACTTCTGAGCACAGCTGATAAACCTCACTTTTTTGGAGACTTGCTGTCTGAACCTTGCCCTCCAATTTTAAATGCCTGGTTGTCTTGCAGTCAATCAGCTGCTAATTAACGATACCTCATCCTGCTTCCCTGCCATTCAATCTCCCTGAGTGGATATCTTGTCTGAACATTCATGTTCAATTTGGGCTGTTGACAGCACTGAAAGGAAGGTCATAGTGTGATGAATTAATAATGTAAAACACACACACACAAAATCCACTACATCTTTTTAAAAAGAAGCGTTTCTTAGCTTTCTTCAGATTTGGTCCAGAATCAGTGAATGGCAGAACTCTTCTGGTAAGAAATCTAAAGATAATCAACAGTAATTTTCAAAAGTGAGAATTGTGCTATGATTTAACACATAAATTCATTACCCATAATGAATTTGACTAAAAGTACTTTTTAGAATTGGTTTCTTTCCGTTAGTGGTATGCAGCTATGTAAATACTTTTCTTCCAATGAGCCTTTAATTTGCAGATGATTATGGTTGACATTTTGGCTCTGACAAGTATATTAAGTGACAATAGATCATTTCTGGTCGTTAACACCTTACATTATATGAATGACATGGAAAAATCTGTCAACAACTTTTAATGAACATTTTTTGGAAAAATGGGGTTATGAAAAATGTTTCTCCTCTGATGCTATAAATGCACATATTTCCAAAGCACAACAGTGTTAACTGAACACCATCAAAACTATTACAACATAACCAACAACCGTGAAAGGTGTTTTTTTGTTAAAAGGTGGCACAATAAAATGAAGAATATATATTTTTTGATAGTCACGAAATCAATAAAAAATGCGTTAATGTGCAAAGTATGTATTCTGACCAACATGAAGTCATTTACGTTAAACAGCCAGAGATCTACTCTAATGAGAAATTATTATCATTATTATTATTATTGTAGTAGTAACAGTAGTACTAGTAGATGTGTGTTTAAATTTTCTAAGACAGCCAGGCCTTCATCATGACACATGGTTTATGTCACTTCTAAATTTGTAGAATATAAAAAAATAAACCAATTTAGATACAAAAATACTGATGAATCACTGATTTTTAAATATGAACTGTTTGTGATCCCGAGTAAACCAGTAAAAGAATACATTTGTTGTAATGGCCTATTCAAATTTCAGACCAGCAATGCTATGATGAACGGTGGGCTAAAAATATTCTGCACTGATTTGATAGACTGACTAATTTAAAGAGAAAATAATCACTTCAAGTTATCGCTGTTGAAGGTGATTCTATAGGTTGTTGAATCATGGAGTATACATACTTTTGCATTTTGCATTTGTCCTTAATCATGTTTTGTTACATGAATAAGGACACAGCAATGATGAATAACGATGCACTACAAAACAGTAGTGTGTCTGAGGTTGTTTTGTCCTGACACCTAAAAGAAGACGGTGAGTGTGTGATTTCTTTTCTCCATTAATTTAACTTATGAGCACCTTTTATTTGCGTGAATGAAACCCAACTAGTTCATCTAAATACATCCAGTATTCATCTTATTTTTTATGCCATTAAGCTATTATCAGACGTGCCCGGAAACATCTGGCCATGTGATTAGTGTCAACGCTAACTAGATATGTATCACTGATGTGGATCTACAGTGTCCGTCTCCTTTTCTATACAACCAAAAACATCAGCAGTTTCATTTTAAGGTCAGTTGTGGAAACGTAATACTCAGCTATACAAAAACAGTCACAACAACAAGCTAGCAGACAATATGAAAGGGCAGCAGTACTTGAGCACAAGAGGGATTAATTATAATAAGATTCCTGATACAGAGAAATATGGACACTGGACCATAAAGTCATCATTTGAACATCAAAATAGGCCTAGTAGTGAACTGCTGCCTCGGCAATATAAGCCACTCATTCCATTATAATTATGTGATATTGTATAAATTAATTAAACAGCAGTGTTAGAAAAGGTTGTGAAGTTTTTACATTTCACATGTTATTTCATACACCATGTGTATTTACACATCAGAACTGCTGTCTTGTCTGACAGGGATGCAGATGTTGCTCACTGAGCGTGGATTAACTGCTGCTAATCAACAGCTCCATGTGTATGTCGAGTCAGACGTTTTGTTTTTTTCTGGCAGTAGTTGATTCCATGTATGACTCTATCAGATTGTTTTGAGATGTGCTGTGTTTTTAACAAGCTGCCAGACAGTTTGATCTCTGCCCCGTAGCTTCTCGTTAAGTTGATTTAACCAATGGAATGTGTCACTCACAAAAAACAAACTTCAAGTGTAAAAGCATCATTCATTCTGAGCGACAGAACTGTGTCTGCTTTTCTCTGCACACATATTAAAACATCGGAAATTTTCAACAAGCTGGCAATCATTTTTACCCATCTTGTTATCCCTTGTTAAGTTAATTCAAGTGATGGATTATACCTCTCAGAAAACAAACCTCATCACTCAATGTGAGTGACAGATACATTCTGCTCACAGCTGTGAGGAGCCAACATGTTCCCTGACTGTTAGCAGTTTGTTTACTCACCATTATTCCTTATTATCTGTTTGTTATGTCTGTTCATATTTTTACAGCACATCTACACTTTTTGATGCTGGGTAAAATATGTAACTGAAATCAGCAACAGAAGATAACATTAAATGCTGTAACACAACTTTTAAAATATACGCTTGCTTTGAATTTGACACTAGCCACGCACTTTATCATAGTACACATCCTCTATCAACTTTCTTAGGAAATGTATTCATTCACCTTGTTATCTTTGGTAATTAGCCGATTCCACACATCATTAGCACAACAGATACTTATTCTTGGGGTGGGATATGTTATAAGAGCAGGGACCAGTGCCACCACTCAACCTTGGCCTTCAGCCCATAAGAAAAACAGACAAATTCTACAACTAAAAAAATCTACAACAATGCGTCATTTCCTACTTCTGAAAAACGTATAAAAATGTTGTAATAACTATGCGCTAGGTTATATCCTAGTCAGTTCAGGTTTATGGCATCCACTAACTGACATCATAAAACTGGACATAAAACGCTGATTCGGTACAATTTAATGTTGTTCTTTTTCTACACCCAGGAAAGATAATTTCTGATTTTGCAGAGCATATACACACTGTTCTATCTGTACAGAGAAAGCGAGAATTGGGTTACAGAAAAATGCATCACAGAGTTTCCCGCCAATTATAGCATAAAGGGAGAGTAATGCTTCAATGTTATATATAATCAACCTATCTCTAATAATCGACTATGTACCACAGGCCTTCAAGCTGGCTGTAATTAAACCTTTACTTAAAAAGCCATCTCTAGACCCAGCTGTCTTAGGTAATTTTAGGCCAATCTCCAACCTTCCTTTCATATCAAAAATCTTGAAAGAGTAGTTGTCAAACAGCTAACAGATCATCTGCAGAGGAATGGTTTATTTGAAGAGTTTCAGTCAGGTTTCAGAGCTCATCACAGCACAGAAACAGCTTTAGTGAAGGTTACAAATGATCTTCTTATGGCCTCTGACAGTGGACTCATCTCTGTGCTTGTCCTGCTAGACCTCAGTGCAGCATTCGATACTGTTGACCATAATATCCTATTAGAGCGATTAGAGCACGCTGTAGGTATTACAGGTACTGTGCTGCAGTGGTTTGTATCATATCTATCAAACAGAATCCAATTTGTTCATGAATGGAGAGTCCTCTTCACACACTAGGGTTAATTATGGAGTTCCACAGGGTTCAGTGCTAGGACCAATTCTGTTTACATTAATATATGTTCCCTTAGGCAGTATCATTAGAAGGCATGGCATACATTTTCACTGCTATGCAGATGACACAACTTTATCTATCCATGAAACCACATAACACATACCAGTTAGTTAAGATATAATAACCTAGAATGACCTCCAATGTTCTGCTTCTAAATGCAGATAAAACTGAGGTTATTGAACTTGGGCCTAAAATTTTTAGAAATATCTAACCAGATTCTTACTCTGAACAGCATTACCTTGGCCTCCAGCAACACTGTGAGGAACCTCAGAATCATTTTTTGACCAGAATGTGTCCTTCAATGCACATATTAAACAAATATTTACAGGACTGCTTTTTTTTTTTTTTTTTCATTTGTGCAATATCTCTAAAATTAGAAATATCCTGTCTGAGTTATGCTGAAAAACTAGTCCATGCATTTGTTACTTCTAGGCTGGACTACTTCTAATGATGGTTCCTCCTATAGCTCTTCTTCCTTTTTGGGTTTCTGATGCCTGAGGTATTCACTAAGCACGCAGTCAGTTGTGCCATCTTCCTGATGTACTCATGAATGTTTGTCTCATCCTGCAGTTTGATTCTGACACTCACTAGTCCTCTGCCTTCTTTCTTTTGCTTAGCTTACAGTTTTAGGGTGCTGAATTTGGGGTGAAACCCTCTATGCATGGTAAGGAGCTTCCTTGTCTTGATGTCAGTGGCTTCCACCTACTCTTTTGGCCATCTTATTATCCCTGTGGAGTATCTGATCACTGGCAGGGCATACTTCCCATTTGCCTGTGGGAATCCCAGGTACTTGTAGCTGTCTGCAATGTCTGCATTGTTGTAGTTTCTGTTAGTGTGCTCCCTTCATTTCTGATTACCTTCCTTCTCTTTGTTACCATTCGACTATACTTCTCCAGTCTAAAATCTCAGGCAACTGTTCTGTCTACCTGAAGCTAGTGTTTCGCCCCTCTGGTATTCCTGCTTATTCCTTTCCGTGCCCCTCATGTATTGAGCATTGTGCCTGTTTATCTTAGCCGCTGTGATGCCTGACAGGAGCTTCTATGTGGTACTAAGGCAGGTTATTGGCCAGTAGTTGAATGGGACTGGTCCCTTCTGGGGAACTTTAGGGATTAGGACTGCCCAGTCTTCAGTTAGCCATTGCATGTGTCTATAATCCATTAGCAGCTGGTCAATTTGTGCTGCCAGAAGCTCATGGAGTGCGGTCAGCTCCCTCAGCCAGTGGTGCTGTCCAACTCTTCATACTGGAAACCCGTTTTTGATGTCTGCCACTGTAATGGTCACTGGATCCTGTTCAGGGAGGTTGTTGTGGTCTGCTCTTAGATCCATTAGCCACTGAGCTTTGCTGTTATGGTCCTTCTCCCATTAACTCTTCCAGTATTGGTCAGTCTCCAGAGTTGGTGGGGCTGTTCTCATATTTTCCGCTGCCACTGAGAGTACACCTTAAATAGTTCAGCTGAGTACAGCTATAGCATGATTCCCTTTTAACACCTTTAAGCAGTTTTATGTGTAAACACTAGATTAACAAGGAAGATTAACTTAGCAGGTACTGCCAGTCATGAAAATGAATGCTTTAATGTTAAACTTGCACTACAGTTATATTAGTGGTAAAACATTTATTAGTCATGTGGTGATGACTTAGAGAATGCAACATGAAACTTTGGAGACCTTTACAGTCAACCATGTACTCGCTGGGTTTGGTGCACTCCTGTCATGAGATTAGATGAAAGCAATTTCTGAGATAATTAAACAGACTATTTGCAATCTCTCATAACATGACCTAACATGATTGGAATTATCCCATACTTTATTATGTATGTGAACTTGTGTGTGTGTGTGTGTGTGTGTGTACTGAAGTATTAACCAGTGTGTCAAATGTTGCTCTCAGCTGAGTGAGGATTTAGAGACAGCTTAATGAACATTGTAATTTCACTCTCTGCCCTGTCAGCAGTGCAGCGGGTCTCTTTTTTACTGTCAGAATGATGGTTGAGGATACACAGTACTTTCTAAACTTTTCATCTCAGTATTTATGAGTACTGCATTCCTATTATCCCTGACTTAATATGGTAAACCATTGATTCCCAGAATAATGAAGTCTAAACTCTACCCACTGTAAAAAGACATACTATACCCACACTGCCAAAACTAGAAATCTTAGCAAGTATATTTGTCTTATTTCTAGTCAAAATAATCTCATCACACTTAAAATAGGACAAAAATCAGCTAAAGAGTAACATCTTAGTAAGATATATTAAGACTGCTTTCTTCCATAAGCGCAACATCTCTAAAGTTAGAAATATCCTGTCTCAGAGTGACGCTGAAAAAGTAGTTCATGCATTTATTACTTCCAGGCTGGACGACTGCAATTCATTATTATCAGGATGTCCATCAAACTCCCTGAAAAGCCTTCAATTAATTCAAAATGCTGCAGCAAGAGTCCTGACAGGGACTAGAAAGAGAGAGCAGATTTCTCCTGTTTTGGCTTCCCTTCATTGGCTTCCTGTTAAATCCAGAATTCAATTCAAAATCCTGCTCCTCACATACAAGGTCTTAAATAATCAGGCCCCATCTTATCTTAATGACCTTGTAGTACCATATCACCCTATTAGAGCACTTCGCTCTCGCTCTGCAGGCCTACTTGTTGTTCCTAGAGTATTTAAAAGTAGAATGGGAGGGAGAGCCTTCAGTTTTCAGGCCCCTCTTCTGTGGAACCAGCTTCCAGTTTGGATTCAGGAGACAGACACTATCTCTACTTTTAAGATTAGGCTTCAAACTTTCCTTTTTGCTAAAGCATATAGTTAGGGCTGGACCAGGTGACCCTGAATCCTCCCTTAGTTGTGCTGCAATAGACATAGGCTGCCGGGGGATTCCCATGATGCATTGAGTTTTTCCTTTCCAGTCACCTTTCCCACTCACTATGTATTAACAGACCTCTCTGCACTGAATCATATCTGTTATTAATCTCTGGCTCTCTTCCACAGCATGTCTTTATCCTGTCTTCCTTCTCTCACCCCAACCGGTCGCGGCAGATGGCCGCCCCTCCCTGAGCCTGGTTCTGCCGGAGGTTTCTTCCTGTTAAAAGGGAGTTTTTCCTTCCCACTGTCGCCAAAGTGCTTGCTCAAAAGGGGTCATATGATTGTTGGGTTTTTCTTGTAGCTATTATTATACGATCTACTGTGCAATATAAAGAGCCTTGAGGCGACTGTTGCTGTGATTTGGCGCTATATAAAAAAATTGAATTGAATTGAATATATTAACATGTTTTTAGATTGTGGATCTTGAAACTAGAAAATTTTCACTTGTTCCATTGGCAGATTTATCTTCTTATTTCAAGCAAAAATATCTTGTATTAAGTGGAAAAAATCTGCCAATGGATTTGGCAGATTTGGCAGAAAAGTGAAAATTTTCTATTTTCAAGATCCACAGTCTAAAAACAAGTTAATCTGGGATGCGGGGCCTCCCTGCTACTGCAGATAAGGAGGCGGTCTGGAGGCGGTTACATCTCCTGGGTCCAGGTACAGTTTGCCCCTCTGGGGGCGGGGGTACCCAGACCTGGGATATAGAGTATGTTTGGGAAGTGTGAATGTATGTACAGTGTCTATTTGTGTCTGTCTCCACGTCGGGTGAGTGTCGAGTATTTGTTTGTGTATATGGGGGTGGGAATGCATGCTTGTGTCTGCGTGCGCCTGTTCGTCTGTGTCTATATATCAGCTTGGGTCTTAGACTCCACCTCTCTGGCAACACCTCAGGCTCTCTAAAGTACGGAGGCCTATCTCCCCTCACCACACTCCCTGCCAGTGGCTGATGCCCTCAGACGTTGGTGTGTTGGTGGTTCTTGGTATCTGGGGCTGGGCGCTCATGTATGTACTGACTCACTCACAGCTCACTCCTAGTGGCCGATTCGCGGGGCCTGGTGCCTGTGGCTTGGCTGGGCCCCTTCCAGGGGGTAGGGGGCCCTCAGGCCTCTGGCCTCTGGGCCTGAGGCCCGGTCCTCTCTGGCACAGCTGGCTGCTGGCAGAGCCCGCAGGCACGTCACTGCAACCCCCTCTGGCCTCTGCTCCGTGGCTGCTGGGTGACCTCTCGTTTGGAGCTCTCCTCGGCTCTTCCCTGGAGGGTGGCACGGTTGCCCCCCGGTGTTCCTCCTTGGGTCCTCGTATTCTGGGGCCAACTGGATGTCTGGGGCCTGGATCTCCTCCATGCCTGCTTCATACCCTGGGGGACGGGGCTATGGCTCCCCACACTCCCTAGCAGATTGTTACATGGAGAAACCTATGAAATACAAGCATGCTGTTGCACACAGGTGTACACACAGGTGTTCACAGACACAAACTACACCTTTCTTGGCTGCTACCTCAAAGCACATTGTGCGCTGTCGATCTTGCGTGCTGCACAATAACATGTAATATTTAGTATCTACTGTTAGCTAGTTTATTGTGACGGTGTTGTATTTATTATGTTGCTCTCTTTTTGTTTGTTTTCTCTTCTGTTTTTTCTTATCTTCATACAGGTGATCCATGTGTTTTGTTCGTTTTTCTTCTTTTTTTTCTTCCCCACTTTCTCACCATCTCTTCTCCCCTCTCTCCCCTACATAATTATAAATGGACCAATATGGCAAGGCCATGATGATCCAGTTGCTAAAGTAAATCCGCTTGGCATCTTTCTTGGCCTTCAGACAACAATTCTGATGGCTAAAGATCCAAACGGGACAGGCAAAAAAACAAAAAACCCAAAAAACAACTTAATATATCTCACTGAGATGTTACTCTTTAGCTGATTTTGTCTTATTTTAAATGTCATGAGATTATTTTGACTAGAAATAAGACAAATATACTTGCTAAGATTTTGAGTTTTTGCAGTGTACAGTCTGCTATTTTCTGAAAGTGAACAAAGGCTTTTTAAAGTGCTTCAGTCATGCGGTAAATGTATTATCTGTTCATCCTGGGAGAATATTGTTGACCAGGCAGCAGTAACCACTAATATCCAAGTTACAGTGAAATTAGTTGTTGGGGATTTACTTTTTGAAATGCACTGTATTAATGAGTGGGTTCTCAGCTCTGGGTGTTTTTGTATAAGACACAAGAAAGTAGAACAAATCAAAGACTAAGTCTGATTTGGTTAGAGGTCATCCTGACACTGATGCACAGTTAGTGAAAGCAGAGTGTGTGTCTAGTGCTGCTTTTATAGCACTTCATATTTTCAGGTGATACCAGGTGGTTAAAAATGCCATTTCCCCAAAGCTCCTGGTGTGTTTTGTAGCAGCTTGAGCCTCAACATGGCTGTTGTTATTTTGTGAGAGAGTGTGTTATTCTCTCCCTAGTCTTTGACACGCCCATCTTCTCTAGAGTTAATTAGCAGCCACCCACTAAACAGCACTGCAAGTATTTAAGGCAGGGGCAGGGGTAGAGCTAATAACTATAGCTAGAGCCCTACTCTTTGCCTTGACAGTAATTGTGGATTCCTTTTGATTTTTGACCGTATCACCTCTATTGGGGTGATATGGTAAAGAGTAAGAGTAATGTATTACCCAGATAGAGCGCTTCACACTCGGACTGCTGCTTTACTAGTGGTTCGTAGAATATTTAAAAGTAAAAGGGGAGGCAGAACCTTCAGACCCCTCTTTCAGATCACCTACTATTTGTGAAAGCCAAGTATCCTTAGGCAAGGTGGATGCTCTCCAATGCATCCATCAGTGTGAATGTTTAGATAGAAAGCACTTAAAGCATAGAATAAAGTGAATGTGGCATGTTGTATAATGTGCTTTGAGTACTCCGGAAGAGTAGAAAAGTGCTATATAGGAATCAGGCCATTTACCATATTTGTTAAACCAGCTCCATTTTGGAGACAGACGCCCTCTCTACTCTTAAGATTAGGCTTAAAACTGGATCAGGGAAGCCTAAATCCTCAGTTATGCTGCAATAGGCTTAGGCTGCTGGAGCTAAGGCTCTAGTCACACAGGCCTAGAGACTGGTTAGTGACCCTCGGGCAACCGCTGGTTGCTGGAGAAAAACACCGCCTTCTGGCCACTTTAGTAGCTAGCAGGTTGCTGTGATTGACAGTATTTGCATAGCAGACACCAACTTGTCTGCAAACACTCACAAAACCCTTGCCATGTCGTGATTGAAGAGT
The DNA here is from genome assembly GCF_057381845.1 of Rhamphochromis longiceps. Lineage (NCBI taxonomy): Eukaryota > Metazoa > Chordata > Actinopteri > Cichliformes > Cichlidae > Rhamphochromis > Rhamphochromis longiceps. Next base: position 33,518,040 of record NC_140574.1, read on the forward strand.
GAAAAATGCAACACAAAACAGAAATGGTGACTGCTCATCTTCAAAGTAAAAGTAAAAAGGCAAACAACATCTTTTTCTAGTTTGCATCGCTCTTGTTGAAATTTTAGTACTACTCAAAAAGTAAATGGTGTTTGCAGAAAATATAGTATCTGTTCATTCCTATTGGAAATGATGGTGAAAGGTAGGGCTGCTCGATTATGGCAAAAATGATAATCACGATTATTTTCACTGAAATTGAGATCACGATTATTTGACGATATTTATTTAACCCTTTAAGACCTACCATAGAACCAAGTCCACCAGAGCTTATATTATTTTTTTTTTTTACATGCTGTAGTGCCATTTGTGGGAGCATTTCAAGTTGCTATACATCAATACAACTGTTATAGCCCATATTTTAATAATATGTATGCATTAAGTCCATAGTAATTACATAAATTGCAAAAAAGTGCAATAAACTACAAAAAAAATTGAAAATCGCTTTTGTTTTGTTTACATATATTTCTACTTGGAGAAATTTAAGAGGTTTATCCCTCAAAACTTTAAATACAATAAAGTTGCAAAAAATAGTTTACAACAACAGGAAATTAATTTTGAGTGTCTTCATAGTTTTATTTTGGAGATACAGCAATTTTTATATACTGCAGGAAAAACAAAAAACAATCCTATGATGCAAGTTTGCAAAGAATGTGCATGTGCATCATTTCACTGTGGGAAGTGTTACGAACAGCTGATAGGAACGGCAAAACGTGTTTCTGGAATATTATGTTTTTGTTCCTGCAAGCGCTTTTTATGCAATTTTTGCAAAGCTATATGTGGAACGAAACCGTGACTGAGGACAAGCTGATGGCATCAGATGTAAGTACAACTCCTCCGGTTTCATATGCAAAACAAATTATTGCGCTAGCTTACACGGTTCAGGTTCTACAGGGATTTAAAAATAGTTACGCAAAACGGAGCGTGCTGCTCTGACCGGCTTTAAAGGGTTAACAATGACTTTAAAAAAATAATATAAAATAGTGTGCAACACCACTGAAGTTTTTTTTTTTAAACTCTCTTTTCAACCAACGGCAGTCACTCTCCAAATAACTTCTGCTTAGCTTTCCGAGCTTCCCTCGGGTCCTCTTAATCAGCGGTCTCCAACCTTTTTTGCGCCACGGACGGTTTATGCCCGACAATATTTTCACGGACCGGCCTTTAAGGTGTCGCGGATAAATGAGGGAGGGGCTAATAATCGGCTCAGTCATTTTTAATGATCGTTGAAAGCCCAGATCGTAATCGTGATTAAAATTCGATTAATTGAGCAGCCCTAGTGAAAGGTCAAAGTCAGTGACCCCTTTGGTCATATCTTTATAGCTCATAAACAGAAGGAGAGAGAAGATTCAGTTTGCACTGTTTTGTTTCTCTAATCAACTGACACACTAATGCACTAGACATGAAGAAGAACGACAAAGCTTAACAAAATAAAGTCTGTTGGTGTATCACAAATCAGACCTATTGCCTAAATTCAGCAAACTCAAGTCCAAAGTGAAACATCTGAAAAAGAAAACATGAATGCATATTGCAACTTGACTGTTCACCCAAAGCATATAAATGTGAGAAAGTAATTCTAGTTCACTTTGCAATGAGGAGCAAAAAGGTGACATAATCATAATGGATCAATAAGAGTAAATACCTTACACTAGCTCAGGGGTCTTGAATATTATTTCCTTTGAGAGCTTGATCAAATGAAGGTGGCTGAGAGATACTCATGGTTTCATATTTCTAGTAAAATGTATTCCCATTAGTAATCCACACCCTCAAACTGCTAAACTAAATTTGTCTCATTACAATAAGAGTCAAATTCTGATATTTCATTATATTTCATTATATTTTGTATCACCCTTTTCCAACGCCCCCTCCCCTTCATTTAAGCTTCACCGTGGCCACATAGCATTAGTTAGGTAATGGTTCAGAAAATAATTACTAAGTTTCAGATGGTCATCTTTTCATAGCAAACAATCCAAAGTCACTGCAAGATATTAATGACAAACCTCATGCTGTGAATGCAGTATTCGCAGGTATTCTCTCAACTGAAGATTAGTCTATTTTCGTGTCTTCTTTCTGCTATGATGGAAGTAGCAAGACTATGTAACCCGCGATTATCCACGTTTTAGAAAGCTGATTTTTGTTTCACTAGCCAAACCCAGGTCCAATAACTGTCAGAAATCTTGAATCAAGAAGTCACTTAAACAGAACCTGTTTGACAAAGTGAAGTAGGCTAAAAGCTCTCAAGAGCAAGAACATCATGCCACGAACTCATGAATCTCAAGAATAAATGAGAAACAAAGGCAATGAGAAATTTCAGTCTGGAAAGGTTTACAAAGTCATTTGTAAGATTCTGGGTGAGAAAGAGCCATTACATACTGTACATACTGAGAAAAAACCTGGAACAGTGGTGAACCATCTGAATAATGGCTGGCCTACTAAAATTACTCGAAGAGCACACTGTCCACCAATGCAGCAAGTGACAAACCAACCCAGAACAACATCTAAAACACTGCACGCCTCACTTGCCTCAGTTAAAGTCAGTGTTTGTGATTCAACAACACCAAACATAGTGGGCAAAAGTGGTTCCAATGTGAAAATCACTGTTGACCAAAAAAGAACAAAAAGGCTCTAAAATCTGCCAACAAACATCTTCATGATCCCCAATCATTCCCCCACAATACAGGGGAAGAGATAGTATTCTGGTTGTTGACTGGTTGGTAGAACATCCTTCCTTGGAGTGTTATTTCATTTGTCCTGGCCATTAATAAGGTCTTATTATACAGATTTTTGGTAAAGCTTTATTTCGATTAGCTACTGTTTTTGTCTTTGTGGCGGGGCGTGGTTGGCGGTGCCACGGCAGGGAAGGCGGACGCACCTGCGCAGCATTGCAATCACCCCTCACCAGCTTAAGTTCGGTGTAGGGTGCTGTTGTGGTGTTGCTGTTGTTCGTGGTTTGTGGCTGGCAGCAGGGAAACTAAGCCGAGTTGTGTGAACGGCAACCGCAATAAAGAAAATGTTCAAGATTGGTGAAACGTAGTCGTGTCATGGCTTTTACCTGCGACAGCCTTTTTTGTCTCTCAAAAAATACACAAAAACCAACTTTGTTTGTCTTTGTTAATTACCAGCTTCCACTTGTAAGAAAACACACTTGTGTTCCAAAAGAACATTTATTGAAGTTGTAGCTTGATACAGTATGTGGCTATGATGCAGATGCAACCTCTAATGTCCCTCCTGACCAGAGATGGGCAGTAACGCGTTACTTGTAACGCGTTACTGTAATCTGATTACTTTTTTCAAGTAACTAGTAAAGTAAGGGATTACTATTGCAAAAATGGTAATTAGATTACCTACGGGAAAACTTTCCCGTAGGAACGCTGCGTTACTGCGTTACTATAACCGTGATTTTTTTGCGAGAATATCTCACGACAGTGATGTAAGGAAGTGCGACGTTCGTGACAACAGCTGTGTGCAGATCAACAATCGATAACATATTGAGTGCGGGAGAGAGTATGAGCGTGCAGCGTTTAAAGCGTGGAAGTACTGACCTTACTTTGAGTTTGATTCTGTAAAAAGTGACAAAAACATTAGTGTCCGCTGTGCGTCTGAAGAAAACTTCTTTTTACAGCGAAAAACCCCTAAACTTCCAAGCAAGCACCGAGTAGCTACGACGTAATGGGAAATTAACAGAGAAACTCGTGGATTCTTCAACTGACCGCTGCGGCACACCTGCACCAGGGTAAACCTCCGCCTGCTCCACTCCTGCTTTACAGGTGAAAATAGAGCAAAAGGACCGCTAGACCAAAGGACTTTATTTATTTTCTGCTGTGTTTTACTTGCATCCATTTGAAAGACTGAGTGTAAACACAAAAAATATTTTATTTTATGTGCTGGAATGTGCAGAAAATAGGTTTAAATGTTAAACTAATTTCTTCAAGTCAGAGAATGGTGCATATAATTAAATTTTTGCTTTCATGCATAAAGTTAAAAGATTAAAACTGATAAAACAAGTTAAAAAAAAGATACTTTTCCATTTGATTACATTTTGTATGATGGATTATGCAGAAAAAGTAGAATTGGACTGAAAGATCTTTCGCTTTATCACCTATTCAGGTTGTAAATCGTGTTTTTAAAAAGTAACTAAGTAACTAAGTAATTAATTACTTTTGAAAATAAGTAATCAGTAAAGTAACGGGATCACTCTTTTGGGGAAGTAATCAGTAATTAGTTACTGATTACTTTTTTCAAGTAACTTGACCAACACTGCTCCTGACACAAAACAACTGCTGAATGATTTTTTTTCCCAGTCATAATCATCTCAAAAGCTGATGTTACGGCCGAGAGGGCCAGGCAGTGGGTGTGGACTCAAATGCAGACACAGAGGGAGGCAAAACGGGCGTGAGCACAGAGTTTATTTACAGAGCTGAGCGAAGTTACAAAACAGAAAACTAAGAATGCTATAACCTATGCATGCTATGAACTGTGAAAGCTATGAGCGGAAAACTGTGAGGCAAAACTGTGAACAAGAAACTCTGAGGGCTGGATTCCACAGAGGGATCCGGGGAATGGAGAAAGGGGGCAGCGGCTTGGAGGGAGGTGTGAAGTCACTATGATGAGAGGAGGAAAGTAGTCAGTGGTAGTCTCAATGAATCACAACTGGAGGATTAGGCTATGGTGGTTTGGGCTTACGCGTTGCAGATTTGAAGTGTCAATCGAGGAGGGAGTGTCCAGGGCAGATCCAGAATAGGCTTGCAGTGGGGAGCTGAGCAGGGAGGCAGGCAGATGGGTCCTATGGCGAAAAAGGAAAGAAAACACGGTGAGGAGAAAAAACAGTAATCCAGAGTTCTCGCAAGGGCACTAGCACTAACATGTGTTAGCAGAAGATCTGGCAGGGGTCTGTCGTGAACGCTGGTCCTATATGCAGGTGACTTGATTGGAACCAGGTGTGGAAGCTGATTGGAGTCTCCGTCTGAAGGTGGAGCCCAGCAGAGTGGAAACACCCCGTATTCACCCGGACCATGACAGCTGAAGCACTTCATTCCACATCATTAGACTATTTCGTCTTCTTGGGCACTGGTTTGAGAAACCAGTTTAGAGTAGGGTTGGGTTTTGATTATGATTTTCCGATTAAAATCGATTCTAGCTTGAATAAAGCGATATTGATTCATTAAAATCCTGAATCGATTTTTAAATATAAATTTGTTTTGCCCGAAACGCCCGAATCTCAGGATAAACCTCACAAAATTTTGACAAAAACCAAACAACTAAAAACATAAATGAGAGCAGGTACACGGCTTCTGCACAAAAGCCGACAGTTCACAGACTCTGATGCGTCATCGGGTCTGCGCTTTGTGTTTATGTCCTTTTTTTGCCCTAGATAATGAAGCCGCAGTTTTGCGTCTCTCCAACCAAATTTGACTGAACCAGCAGCAAAAGAAGATCCAAACTACACTTCACATTTCGCTTCACATAAACACTGTCATGAATCCCCTCTTACTTTTGCTGTTTTGCTTCCACCACGGTAAAATGACACTTCATGCACAGCTCTCTCTCTCTCTCTCAGTGTACTTCAAGAACAGTTTCACATCTAAAAATCTGCATTTTTTTCTGCATTACTCGGTTGATTATTACGCACAAGTTACTGTTATGTTCAGCGCTGTCGGCGCTGTTTTTTTTAAATTTGACTGACTTCTGACAAGAAACTCTAATTTTTGCTGTTCAATACTGAAGAACTTTTTTTAAATTATGCGAAATTGCAAAATGCTTAGCCGTGTCTCTGTGACTTTGCTCTGCTTCATTTCAGCAGCATCAGGTAATGTTTATATGCTGATTCATGGTTTTCTTCTGTTTTTGTTCTACTGCAGAATATTTTTAAGGTTATCTGCTATAAAAAGCCTGGCCAGAAAAATCTCCTTCATGTTTTTCTGTGTTTTAAGCTCAGTTACTTTGACACAAAGGCATCTGCTGTGCTGGGCTCACACTGTGCGATTTTTTCAGTCGTGCGATTCAGCTCCTGCTCAAACTGTACGATTGACTCGCAGGGGTTAGAAGTTCGTAGGTCACGATGCAGGTCTCACACTATACAGCCCGATGCTCTGATGCGACCTGAGTGCTCACACTGTGCCTCCATAAAATAAAGGTTATAACAGAAAATCTGTCGCTCGCTCTCTCTGTCTTTCACTCACACAGACACGCACACACCACCACCATCAACTTTGCTAAATTGCTAATGAAAAACATTGATCAGGCAGCTGTGATTGAGCAGCAATGTAAATCCAACTATTTTCACGGTTGTTGTGGTCGTGATAATTTTGTGAGGCCACATCGAAAAGGCTCGGATGAGCTTTCCAAAGTTCTACAAGTTGTGCCTCCATCGCTTGTGTCCAGATCACACGCTGCACTGCTGTGCTGCTCCGTCTTTTTCACCGACATTTACGTGTTTGCGCGTGAGCAGTGTGAGCGGCTGCAGCGAAACCCTCACGACGGTCGGGAGGATTTGATGATCGGGAGCTGGTCGTGAGGTGTCAATCGCTTCTCGTTACCCCACGTATACTACACGATGCACGACGCACGATGAAGGCCAAACTCGGGCCGATCACCAAAACGGTCGCACGACTCAAAAATCGGCTCAAAATGGGCCAAAAATCGCACAGTGTAAGCCCAGCTTTACACCTCTGATGAAGTCTCACAAGTGTCAGCTTTCAATTTATAGATATAAAAATATGGATATGTACTGATAAATGATCAGAACTGTAATATTTCTGACTGTCTGAGGCAAAATGTCCCTGATTCAAATCGAATCCATCAAATTGAATCATGGATCAAATCTAATCGGGACCTTGTCAATCGAATCGATTCTAGAAATCAGTGACGACACCCAGCCCTAGTTTAGAGTATCACAGGCCTCAGTAAATTTCTATGATATAATTTTGTGAAAAAACTATTTAAGCATTGAAAATGTGTGGAATGTGATGATTCATATAGCAGTGGTTATATGTGTTCTGTACAATTAAAACCCATTGTGTACAATGGGATTACGAGTTTATAATGTTCAAGCACAAATTGCTATTTTTGTGAATTTTTCATCCAAAACTGGTCACATTAAGGAACAGTGTCAGAATTAGAGGACTTAATAAATACAATTATATACGTCACCTCTCAGCACCTCTCAATGTTACTAAAGAAAAGACCGGGCTTTCATCACTCTCATTCACTCGCCCCAAAAAAGAGCTGCCAGCCAATTTTCAAAGCTTGAACAGCACAGTTTTAAATCTAATATTAAAACTATGTCCTCTTTTTATGTCCAGGTTCTTGTTTATTGGCTTTTTTACCTTTGGTTCACAAAATTAGTGTATCGGAATATATATATATATATATATATACATAAAGACAAGAAAGCTCCTTACCATGCATGGAGGGTTTCACCCCAAATCCAGCACCCTGAGGCTGTACGCTAAGCGGAAGGAAGGGGGCCGGGGACTGGTGAGTGTCAGCACCACAGTCCAGGATGAGACAACGAACATCCAAGAATACATTAGGAAGATGGCCCCAACTGACCGAGTGCTCAGTGAATACCTCAGGCAGCAGAAACCCAAGAAAGAGGAGGGAGACGAGGAACCATCATGGAAGGACAGGCCCCTGCACGGTATGTACCACCGGCAGATAGAGGAGGTGGCTGATATCCAGAAATCCTACCAGTGGCTGGACAAAGCTGGACTGAAAGACAGCACAGAGGCACTAATCATGGCAGCACAAGAACAAGCTCTGAGCACAAGATCCATAGAGGCTGGGGTCTATCACACCAGGCAAGACCCCAGGTGCAGGCTGTGTAAAGATGCCCCAGAGACAATCCAGCACATAACAGCAGGGTGCAAGATGCTAGCAGGCAAGGCATACATGGAACGCCATAACCAAGTGGCCGGCATAGTGTACAGGAACATCTGTGCCGAGTATAACCTGGAAGTCCCAAGGTCAAAATGGGAGATGCCCCCAAGGGTGGTGGAGAATGACCGAGCTAAGATCCTGTGGGACTTCCAGATACAGACGGACAAAATGGTGGTGGCTAACCAACCGGACATAGTGGTGGTAGACAAACAGAAGAAGATGGCCGTAGTGATCGATGTAGCGGTTCCGAATGACAGCAATATCAGGAAGAAGGAACACGAGAAGCTGGAGAAATACCAAGGGCTCAGAGAAGAGCTCGAGAGGATGTGGAGGGTGAAGGTAACGGTGGTCCCCGTGGTAATCGGAGCACTAGGTGCGGTGACTCCCAAGCTAGGCGAGTGGCTCCAGCAGATCCCAGGAACAACATCGGAGATCTCTGTCCAGAAGAGTGCAGTCCTGGGAACAGCTAAGATACTGCGCAGGACCCTCAAGCTCCCAGGCCTCTGGTAGAGGACCCGAGCTTGAAGGATAAACCGCCCGCAGGGGCGTGCTGGGTGTTTTTTTTTTTTTATATATATATATATATATATACGTATATGTAGCCACAGAGAACAACAAGTTTATACTTCTGCTTTCAACTGGTCTTTTTTTCTGATGCTGTATGCTAGAAAAATACTTTTGAGCATATAATAGGTTTTCAAAGAAAAAACATACATCATACAAGGTAAAAGCTGACTATTGCTGACTATTATAGCATCTCAGACATCTCACCTGCAGACAGAAGGTGACCTTAGGGAAGTGAAGCGCTTGTAGTTTGTGTGGAGGACAAAGGAGCTCTTGCTTGGCTGCATCTTCATATCCCACAAAAAGCAGAAAATGTTCTATTATGCTGCCAAGAGAGCGTTGGAGGAATTTATGGAATCAAGCACAGGTTATAAAAGTACACACGTAGGTGAACGCTCTATGTGTCAGTGTTTTGTGTGGAGCAGTCTCAAAATATCAAGCACAAAATTAAAACCACAGTGTGGCATGCTACTGGAGCAAAGATTTCATTTTTCCAACAAGGCAACAACAATAGAAATCAAAAAAGTACTTTTCGGGTTCAGTTTCTGGATTGTAACACTGTGTAAGTTACTGGTTTCAAAACCAAAAATAGAGAACATACTTTTTAATTGGGCTGATAATACAATTAACTATTATACAGTTATACAGTATTTCCAGTTTTTGTTATCTTAACTTCATCCTAACTGTAACTGTATCTGCATCTATTTCTCAAAACTATGTCAGAAAAATAGTTTAATGAAGAGTTTCTTATGTGATTTTGTTCAATAAGCGGTTTCTTGCAAACCTACATAGTACAGTTGTTTTTATTATTTATTGTTGCCTTTTTCAATTTTCCTTTTTTTGGAAGTTTATATGCCAAGAGTGAGTATTTTATCAATTTGTTGAATTACTAAACCACAATAATTTGTATAAAGTGCTTTGGATTACAACTAATCATTTACCATCTAGAGAAAAATGCGGAGACAGAATATTGACCTCTGTTCTTAGCTGACAGCTTTCAAACAAGAGGTACTCTTTGCAATGACATTGTTCTTTATTAAATTTACAACAAAAAATGTATAATTACAAAAATATGAAATGATAAGCACAGTTAAATACGGGCAGCAGCAAAAGTATTACAGCACAAAAGAGCCACTATCCACAAACTTGGCCTCCATTTGCAGAAAAAAAGAGAACTAAAGCCTAACATCAAATAAAGGACCATGAGAGAGCGGAGTGATAAAACTGAACAGATTCAATCGTAGAATCAGCACTGCTACCAGAGACAACCTTTTAATGCCTCTGGCATTAAATTATATGCCATGTTTTTGGCTATTGTCTTTGCTTTATTTTGTTTATTTATCTAATAAAAATTTAAACAATATATGTGTTAAGACTGCTAGTAAGGGAGTGACTAAAAGTTACTAAAAGTTAACTAAAATTGTTTTCTTTCCTAAGTTGTCTTTTATGTGTAGGTACAACATGGTTTCATCCGTTAGTAGCATTTTTATTCTTCAATGAGTTATAGGTCAGTGATAAGTGGCTTAACAAAAAAACATTACTCTGAAAATGGTCAGTACTGGGACTGGTTTCAAAACGAATGAGAAAGCAGCCATTGTCCAAAGAAATGACCTTCAGAAAGCCTGGAGAACTATTGTTCAAGACTAAAAAAAATATATAAAAGGTCTAGCTCCTTGGAAGCAAATTAGAAAGAAATGAGGGTGGTTCAACACACACTGGCGTTAATAGTTATTTTTGACTCACTTAAGGGCAGCAAAACAGATTGTAAATGCTGTTTGTTGTGCAGTCTGCGGGACACAGATCACGTTTTGTAGAGAAGAGGACCTAAAAGCAGATGCTTGGAGGCAGGAAACTTAACAAAAGATAAGCCGTTTACTGAGGTTCATAAGGGGATGCAAAAATATTTAACACAACAGATCTGAATACTAAACTTTGAAACTGAAACAACAGTTGCCTCAAGGTGCTTTGTATTGTAAGGTAGACACTTTAATAATACAACAGAGAAAACTACAATAATCATATGTGTCACGGACCCAGTTCCAGGGATTCGGGGTCCGTGAGCAGTCTGGACTACTATTGTAGTTATTATCATTATTATTGTGGTTATTGTTATTATGGTTGTGTCTGCTGTCCTGTTTTCCGTGTTGGTGTACTGTCAGGTGTTTATGGGTGTGTGCATGTGTGTGAGGGTGCGGTCGTGGCAGGCACTTCTAGGCCTGGTGGGTGTGGCCCTGCCAGCTGACCGGTCCCACCCAGGAATCCACACACACCTGGCGCCGATCAAGCCTCGTCAGAGGAGCTTCAAAACAGTGTGGCTGAGAGCTCCTCGACGCTGGATCGTTGAGTGACTTCCCGTCAGTCTTAGTTTATCGTGCAAGGTTAGTGCAAGTCTGCCGTTAGGTTTTGTACTCACGACTGCCTTTTGTATGCGTGTTTCTCAGGAGGAATTGTGGCGACCAGGAGGCAGCACACGGACAGTACACAGGGAACGGAGACAGAGCACGGAGCACGGGATAAAGGAGAAGACACGGAACGGGAGTTGGGATCGCACGGGGAATTTATTGTTGTTTGGATTGTCACCACTGTAAATAAACGCACTGCCTTCAGCGCCAAGTCCTGCATTTTGGGTCCTCATTTCTCACATCCCCACGGTCTGCCAGCCAGACCGTGACAGAACGATCCAGCCACTATGGACCCAGCGGACTCACCGCGGAAGCGCAGCTCCCGTTTTGACCGGACCCGACTAGTGCTTGGAGGGCCTCCGTGCTGCCGTTCCTCGCTGGCAGCCTACCCGTCGGCCCACTCGTCTGTTTCCTCCCCGCGGACGCCTCGGTCTCGCAGAAAACGCTCCAGCCGGTCCCGGGAGGATTACTACGAGCCTGCCAGCAATCTGCTTACACCTGGACAAGCTTTTTACAAAATGTTAGGAATTATCATCGTGCCACCTGACTCACCCAGCATTTCCACATCACAGCAGGAGCAGCCACTTCAGAATCCGCCCTCGTCACATTCCGCCAGCGACGCTCCCTCTTCAACAGGGAGGCAGCGAACACGCAGCCAGCACTCACAGCTCCAGCAGGAGCCAGGGATTCGGCTCAAACAACCGCCTAGGGTGAGTGACAGAGTCTCCCTTCATTCACCTTTCGTGCCTAGGGATAAACAGACTGTTTCCCCCAAGGCTGTGAATGCCAGCTCCGTGAACCCTAGAGCTCGTGTTTCTCCTGTTTGGGAGGATGACAATGTTAGTTTTGAGAACGAGTTTTTTCCTCCTGGTTCAAGAGACTGTGCTCCTGATGTTCCTTCGGACCCAGGAGTTAGGACCGTTTCGTCTAGAACTGTTTATTCTGGGGCTATGTTTATACAGCCAGCTGCCCAGCCTGTAGCCGTACCACAACCTATCGCCCGGCTAGTAATTCAGCCGTCACCTGCTGAATCATTCCCCGTGACATCTACCTCACCGCCTGCCGTCTCATCCCGGTCACCATCCACATCACCCGCTCAACCATCTTCTTCACCTCCGGATCACCAACCGTCTATAGCCGCTCCGCAGCCGGAGGAGCGGCTCGGCGCGTCGCCAGCTGTGGAGCTCAGTGAGCCGGAGGAGCTCGGCGAGCTAATGCTGGAGGAGCTCGCTCTGCCCGAGCAGGAGCTCAGCGAGCGGGAGCCGGAGCTCAGCGAGAGGGAGGAGCTCGCTCTGCCCGAGCAGGAGCTCAGCGAGCGGGAGCCGGAGCTCAGCGAGAGGGAGGAGCTCGCTCTGCCCGAGCAGGAGCTCAGCGAGCGGGAGCCGGAGCTCAGCGAGAGGGAGGAGCTCGCTCTGCCCGAGCAGGAGCTCAGCGAGCGGGAGCCGGAGCTCAGCAGGAGGGAGGTGACAGACGAAGTAAATCGCCTATGTGAACTGTGGCTGGAAGCGCACGCGGAGAGTTTACGTTGTGCTGTGGAGAAGCGGTTGCAGGAAACACTGACTTGTTTTCCCTGGGTGTTGGACAATCTTTTTCCGATTGTGGCAGATTTCCTGCTCAACACCCTTCACCTCCACTCTCCGATCCAGGCTGCCCCCCTACTCGGCCAGCCTGAGGTTCTTCAGCCTGATACAACGTTCGCGCCGCCGGCGTTCCTCACCGCAGCCGCCCTCCCGGACATCTCAAGAATCGGCTGTGGTGAGTAATACGGACACTTTTTCATTTCTCACCCCATCTGCTTTTTTGTTTTCAGTGGATGGTGACACCGCTGACGCTGCTGCAAGCCGGCCTACAGTACGACTAGCGTCGCCTCATTCAGCAGTCTCCACGCCGCTGGCGGCTTCACCATCTGCGGTTGTAGCGCCGTCATCATCTCATCCGCACGCAGTCACCCCTCAGCCATCTTCGTCACCGGCTCTACCTTCACCTTCCCCGCCTGCGTGTGCCGCGTCACCATCTTCGCCTCCGGATCATCCGTCTGTGGCTGAAGCGCAGCCGGAGGTGCCCGCACGGCCATCTCCGGAGCCCTGCGAGCCGGAGCAGGAGCTCAGCGGGCGGGAGGAGCTCGCTCTACCCGAGCCGGAGCTCTCGCTGCCGGGCGGGAGGAGCTCTCGCTGCCAGCCGGAGGAGGAGCTCTCGCTGCCAGCCGGAGGAGGAGCTCTCGCTGCCAGCCGGAGGAGGAGCTCTCGCTGCCAGCCGGAGGAGGAGCTCAGCGAGCCGGAGGAGCTCTCGCTGCCAGCCGAGGAGGGACCCGCTCAGCCGGAGCTGGAGGTCAGCGAACCTGAGGTGACAATATGACTTCCTATGAAAAGTACTTCTTTAAACAAGAAGAAACCTCCAGTAGAATCAGGCTCTGGAAGGGCCGGTGGAAGATTGTTGCCCATAGTTGCCTTGCTGTATGTGACTGGTTTTTATTCACTCATTTACATAGTAGAAGCTTGATTGAGTTCTACTCATAAACCTATCTAGTGACAGTATACGCTGTTTTGCTGGTCCATCCAAACATTTCTAAATTAGGCCAATGATCAGATGATGAAAACAAATTTCTCAATATCAGACTCCGAGTGTCTTTATTTGAATCCTCGTAACCCTAAAATATTGACCTATGAATAATAATGTGTACAAATTAAAGAGTAAAAAAAAAATCAATCCAAGTGAAGAGTGAAATGTTTTCAGGCTGTAAATTGTTAAATGGAGTTAGCAGCAGGGGAGAGTTATGCAGTATTAACAACTTTTTTTATCTTGGGTTCCAGCTAATTGTGTTCCAGCCTGATGACTCCTCATCAGTGACTAATGGGGAGGTCAGGCAAATAGAGATTGGGATTCACTGATGTGCAATATGCTATATAAACTGTTTTGTTGATCTGATTCCCACATCACGGTTTATTCTTTATAAAGAAGGAAACGCCAACAACTGCTAAAAATTGGATGGTTAGTCTTTATAGAAATGCTGGTCTCAATTTGCTGTATTGTGGTGCCAACACACCCATCCTCCTTAATTTATAATAATATAACAAAGTCCTACTTATAGTTATACAGTACCCCTTTGCTGTTATGTAATTGCAGTATGAGGATTTCATCAAGTTATCAATTTTACATAACAAACAAACAATATTTGCACAGCTTTTTAAATTTTTAGAACAATTTCTGGGCAATTGTTTTATTCCGCCCCCAATTGGGCCAACAGGGAAAACAGACCCGAGTCGATCTAAATGGATTAAACACAGCAGATGTAAAAACACCAGAAGACGCAGTCTCCTTTTATACTTGCTATTTTAAAATGCAAAAGAGATTCTGCACTCAGCCAGCAATTCCAGCTGTCTTACTGTGAAATTCGTTCACTGATCCACGTACACCTATCAGACATAACATTATCATAATTCTATTGTTGTCTGTTCCTGGATCTCAATATCACAAACAGATTAGTTTCAGATGCAATTAAGTCCCTTTGAAACAAATAGTTTCCAAAACACCAAGAAACAAACAAAAATGCAAGTTTAAAAAGAAGTTTTTTACACAGAACTGGGGACTTGTAAGATCCGCTGAACACATCCAGCCCACATGAGGTAAATGAGAATTTCATCCACATAACACTCTGATAGACTTCAGAATACAGAAGTGTACAAGCCAAAACTGCTTCACAGATGTTTTCTCACAAACAGATTTTTACAAGTGTTATCAGTTTGGACATGTCATTTTGTGGCCTTGTCACATGGAAACAAGATTTGGGTGTGATAGGTTCTTGAAAGGCTCCTACTGATGAGGAAGAACCTGCAGACTGAACTCCACATATGTCTCCTCTCTACTTTCTCTGAACAAAACAATTTAGTGGTGTGAGTTATAGCAATGCATTTAAGGGACATAAAGACATTTTTTATATTATTTTTTATGTTTTGAATTTCAAAAGAAGTATATTTTTGTTGAGTTCAGATATTAATTATAAATTTCACACATGGTGAGCTCAGGTAATAGAGAACTACTAAAGTAAAGGCACACTGATTTCCAATCAATGTGTTTATCCATTTATCTATCGATCTATATAAGAGGTTGGACTTTTCTCATTTACATTTTACACTGCTTTCTTCTGTCAGACATCAGACACAGCAGTGCTCTGGTACGAGACAGCAGATGTGGCACACCTCTTTTAACTGACATCACTCTAAAATTAGGCTCCAACATAAAGATGTCCCATCACTATAGTGATGACTGACTGAGGTTCTCTCGCTCCTCATGTCTCTTGGTCACCTCCTCTGCTTGCATCTTTGGTGGGAGAGAGTTAGAATGGCTGGAGGTGAGGAAAACAAAGTAGGATATATAGACTGACAAATTAGAAAAGAAGACTGCTCTTCCAGCTCCCATTCCCCAATCCATTACAAAAAATGCAGAAACATCTTGCACCTTAGCTTTTAAATAAAATCAGAACATGTATATCACTTTTTATCTGGGAATACAGGCAAACTGCAATTTACAGCAATAAAATTTTAACAATATAAATCAAATCGTATAACTAACAGAACATGACTGTTCATGTTTATGAGATTTAGCATACAGTCTATTTTCTCTTAAATGCTAAAATAATATTTTAACAGGCCTGTTTAGCATCTGAAAAAGTTAGTTAAGTTAAATAAATGCAAAGTGCCCTGAAATATTTCATGGGTATCATATACACAAAATAAATCACAATAATGTGAAATCAATTACCCATTTTTAATCACATGAGTTCGCTGCATGACACCAACTTGGTATAGTTTCCTTTTAGCATAATAAACATGGCTAAATCAGCATGAAAGTACTTCACTTCGTTCACAAACTTGGGTATCACGCCTCCCACCTGCCCACCCGGACGGCCGGGTGCAATTTTGCACAGATGGGATATTATACACTTTTGTCTCATCTGTAATACAGCACATTAGCACTGTGATTAATGAGGGAACCAACGCAGACACAGAAATCCCTCATTTGGAGCCGCAGCAAAAACCAGCATAAATGACGATTTTAGCTAAAGGTGCACACAGCAACAAGTCACATATTCCATTCCAGATTAACACAGGTGAAACTCCCCCTGATGACTATGGCGTATTTTTGTGCCACTATTCTGAGCACACGTAAAAAAAAATTTGCAGGTGCAAGTGTTGCATTTTCAGGAGAAATTTATTTTGAGTGAAGAAAAGCTAAATTTGAATGAACAAAATTCATTGCTGCGTGCAAAAAATGTACTTCCGTGTTTGCTATTATCCACACACACACACACACACACACACACACACACACACACACACACACACACACACACACACACACACACACACACACACACACAACAGCAGCCCCTCTCGCTCAGTTTTTGCATTTGCACTTGCTCACAATGTGTTGCTTGCGCTCTCAACATTTCTGCCCGTGTGTGCTCAACTCTTTCTGTACAGCGTTATATTTGTGCCACAAAACCAGCCAATCACAGACTTGGATGCAAAAAAAATCTGATTGGCTGTTTTGGTCTCCAATCAGCTCGAAATGACGAAATGCAATATCCCAGAATCCATTTCATCCAAAACTCAAACGAGGCAGTGGCGGAGGAACGCAGAGTGGCGGAGTTTGAAATATTACTCTGTCTGGGTCACAAAATAAACTTTTAAGATATTTTCATGCGAGAATGTTTTTGTGTAAACTTCAAATATCTGCTCGATTTATCAAGACATCTCATATTTGCATAAGTGCTCTAACGTTTAGAGACATGCCACATGGCCGGAAAGGCTGGGAGTCCGACCTGCAGCCTTTTGCTGTGTGTTGTCCTCATTCTCTACCTTCACTTTCATGTCTATCTTTACTATCACTATCCAATTAAGGCAAAATGCCAAAGAAAAATAATATTAATAAAAATAAATGCTAAAAACGAAAAAATATTTCACAGATGTCAAGAGAATGTCCGGCTATCTGTTCATGGTAAATGGTAATGGTAAATGGCCTGTATTTATATAGTGCTTTTCTAGTCCCTAAGGACCCCAAAGCGCTTTACATATCCAGTCATCCACCCATTCACACACACATTCACACACTGGTGATGGCAGCTACATTGTAGCCACAGCCACCCTGGGGCGCACTGACAGAGGCGAGGCTGCCAGACACTGGCGCCACCGGGCCCTCTGACCACCACCAGTAGGCAACAGGTGAAGTGTCTTGCCCAAGGACACAACGACCGAGACTGTCCAAGCCGGGGCTCGAACTGGCAACCTTCCAATTACAAGGCGAACTCCCAACTCTTGAGCCACAATTCATGACCTCAAGCTAAAGAGCACTTGGGTTCTGAAGCAGGACAATGACCCGAAACACACCAAGTCCACCTCTGAATAGCTTAAGAAAAGCAAAATGAAGACTTTGGAGTGGCCGAGTCAAAGTTCCTCCACCGCACTGTAAAAGAGTCTTTGGCGGGGTATGGTTTGTTGCCCAGCTGCAGGGGAGGGTTCAGAGGGCAGTGCCAGGGGAGGCTGTGGACACAGCTGATTCCTGTCGCACTAATTATGTTTACCCCCTTTTTCAGTAGCTGCTTGAGCAAGAGGAACGGACTGTGAGCTGAGCAGAGTGAGCTGATTAGACTGAGCAGAGTTAGAGCCGGAGAGGAACAAAGCAAGCGGTTCTAGCCTATGTGTGGAAATAAAAAGCACTGAACACAACACAGTGTATGGGTGTGAAGGGGACAAGTTGAATCACTGATAGTTATTGCAAATGCTTGATTGCAGTTGTGTTGATGTATGATCAATTATCCAGGTAAGGAAATTCCAAAAAGTTAATTCTGTTCATCTGGATGTAGCGTTTTCATTGTAAGAAACATTTTGTCAAGAAAACCAAAATGATGACTTTGGAGCTGCCTATTCAAAGTCCTGCCTTGAATCCCACTGAGATGTTGTGGCGTGACCTTAAAAAGGTGGTTCATGCTTGAAAACCTTCCAATGTGGCTGGATTACAACAATTCTGCAAAGATGAGTGGACCAAAAGTCCTCCACAGCTGAGTAAAAGACTCTTTGCCAGTTATTTCAAAAGCTTGATTGCAGTTGTTGCTGTTAAAGGTGGCCCAACCAGTTATTAGGTCTAGGGGTCAATAACTTTTTCACATAGCCCCATGTAGATTTGGATTTTTCCCCCCTTAATAATAAACACCTGCATTTTGTGTTTACTTGTGTTATCTCTTTCTGTTATTTAAATTTGTTTGATGATCTGAAACATTTAAGTGTGACAAACATACAAAAAATAAATAAATAAAAACGAAATCAGAAAAGGGGCAAACACTTTTTCACACCACTAAAATTGCTGAGAAATCATATAATAATGTTGTGTTTAATGTGGCATGTGTGTTTAATAAATATTTTAAACATTAACTGCTTATAGTTCTATTATCTGGGTAACTCGGCAGCCTATCGATTTCACTATGGGTCTTACTTATGATACACTTATGTGTAACTCACTTTGAGGTCCTTCTGTCTTTGAACCTGCGAACTAATTTAAGGTCATTTGGTTTCATGGCAAGTTAATGGACCAAAAATGATCTCACATCACAGCAATTAGGAAAGAGGAGGAGTTCAGAACATCTTTTTGTCCTTTTGTAAGTCATGAAAATAAAAAGCTTTTTAGCTTTTTCGGTCTGCAAGAAAAGTTTAAAAAGCAGCACTGCAGCTGAAACTGCAGGATATTAGATCACTGAGCTAATGAAAGCTTAAAACAATTAAGCCGCAGATGCAACCAGGACTGTCTCATGGATCAATCTCAATAAAAACAGCAAATCAAAAAATAATTATGTCCAGCTAAGAGTGTGAAGAATAAATTTTGGAACCTTAACGCATAATTAAAACTATCAGTAGTAGTGGACAGTATTTCATTACTAGAGCATAAAATCAAACCAACCCATTTCTCTCCTCTCTGCCTTCCCAGGGTCCGGAAGCGGCTGGCACTGTTCCTGAGGCAGGGAGAGTGGCACGGACGCCGGGGCAGGAGGGCTGGAAGTCCATGATTTGTAAGTTCTTTCACAAGTAAAAATGCAGTTGGGATCACTGGCTAGATCCTCTGTTGTTTGCAGGGCTGGAGGTGCCCCAGGCCTCCACGAGATTTTATCCCTTTGAGTTGCTGTTCAGCAGGAAGCCGCAAGGGGTGCTCCACCTTATTAAAGAAAACTGGGAAGAAGGTCCAAGCCCCGTGAAATTCAGTGCGTCCTGGTCCTGAGAGCAAAGCTGTACTGGGAAGGTTATCGCGAGAGAATTTGCTCAAGGGGGGTAGGTTCAGCCGGATGTAGCCCCGGCTTCAGTCGGGCAGTGTGGGGGTGTGTGGCAGGGGTCTGGTCTCTGGCTCCGCTGCGGTGGAGGGGTGGGGCTGTGGGCTCAAGGGGCAGTGCCAGCTTCTCGTCTTGTGGTGACGCTGAGGACCAGAGAGGAGGTGTGTGCGTGCAGAGACAGAGCAGTCAAGCTAACCTCCAGGAAGCTCTGTGGCTGAGCTGCCGCAAAGAAAGTATTTGAGTGTGTTTGACAGCCTGTAAAATAAACAGTTCAACTGGAATCGGATGTTGCGTGGGCCTGTGGTGTTCACAATTTCTTTGTTAGATCCCGCAAGTTGGCCTCTAGTGCTGTACGACACATCCCCATTGAGCTCCTGATGAAGGCTCTTAGGGTCCTGTTGATCTAGCCCTCTGATGCATGAATTATGAAAGCCTTGGTCAAGATTTTTTTCTTAAGTGCTTTTATTCTTCTCAGGACATGAAAAAAAATGTTCAACTCTTTTTTCCCCAAAAATATGTTTTTTTATAAAGTTATAAACTTGTCCACTCCAGTGGACTACATGTGCCTGAGCACTTAGCATGAAATACTGTGAATTTACTATAAAAATTAATTACCTTGTGTTCTATTGTAAATATACAAACACTTGTTTGCTTGTATCCTTTGAAAAACATCTCAGCAATTTTTTTGGAACTTTCAACTCATAAGGCCCCAATGTTTAGACGTAAATAACAAAACCAATCAACAGTCCTAGCTGTGAATCCTACACCTGAATATGGCAAACTATCTCCAACAAGAGAAACATTTTTGAGTCTACACAGTTCTATAACGATGCAGGACAGTATTACCAAGCCCTTAGTAGCATGCTGGAAGAAAACACAAACTGACATCTTAGTCTCTGCATCTCCAAACACTTCTGTGTTCATCACACCTAGGCTGTCCGTAGTTCCTATGTCTCTGTTCTGCTCTGGCAGCCACTCTCATCATCACTGGACTTATCACTGAACTCATCATCACTGCACTCATCAATGAAATCATCATCACCGGAGCTGGATGGAATTTCCTGGACTATTCTGTACGCTGCCTTATTCTTTGCTGCATTTGAAGTCTACAAAATATGATAAAATAATTATTATAGTAACTCAAACTACAGCTGATCTGCACAGAAATATACATTTTAAATGAGTAGCTTATAAATGTAACAATTATATGCTTACTTATAACCAAAACAGTCCCAAAAAACAGTGAGACAATTTATGACTTATGTTAAAAAAATATAGTGGGTAATGCATGATGTCCACTACAGTGGACACATGGTTAATCGTAGTTTTCTACATATTAGACATAACAATTTCTTATTCCAAACAGATAATATCCTTCCCTAGATGTTACTGCATATCATCATATTTTTTTTACCTGTTGGGCTCTTTTAGCATAGAAGGATTGACAGGATATGCCAGCAGTGGTCGGCAGGGGTGACAGTTTGTCTGCCATCTTTGATTCAGAAGAAATTTACTTGCAGTTGCACTAACTGAACACTGAATTGACCTCAATGGAGCATGGCAGCAGAGAGCACTCTAGAGGCTAATATGCAGTTCCACCATAGAAACCAATGCATTAAAGAGATATGTACGTTTTAGTAGCTGTCCACTCCAGTGACCACTATGCATCAGAGGGCTAGGCCAGTGGTTCCCAAACTTTTTTTGCTAGGCCCCCCTTTGTTTTACAAGAAAAATGTTGACACCCCCCCCCCCCCCCACGCGCCCACGCACAAACACATCCTCCAACCACACACACCTCAAACATTTAGTAAACAATTAAGCAAATACAAGTAATCTGCAATAAATAAATAAAAGTAGCAAAAAAATAAACTACTAACTCTTTTATGCTACGTCCGCACCTACACAGCTGTTTCTATGTGTTTGGGCCTTTCGTCCACACGTCAACGGCATTTCGAATCACCGAAAACTGAGATCTTTTAAAAATAATTTTTTGCCTTTACGTGTGGACGAGGAATACAGAGTTCGTCACGCAACGTCAAAGGTATGTGCCTTTTTTCACGTCATGCTGTGCACCACCTTATTGTTTACATGAGATGAATTGCAGAATGGCAGATAGAGACGAAATACTGTTAATCTGACTATCTGCAGGTTTTACATGCTTACATACACACATACAGTTACTGTCCCTCCATTTACAAAGAGAGAGGCGTCACGGTGTGATAATTTTACGTGTAGTTGTTTTTTTCCTGTGTAATAATATTCAACATTACTGTCAATACAGTTTTCAAAAATGCCTCTCTGTGCAAAATGGGTTAAAAAACATAAACAACTCTGGGATCCTGTTTGTCTGGGATTTGAACCGAGGGAACAAATCGTGGCAGGATCAGCCTGATATTATTTGTATCCCACTGTAACTTTACTGTATAAAGAACATCTCCAAAATGTCAGGAGTAGTTAGTCATTACAAGAAGTGTTTGTGAACTAAAAATCAAGAATGTGGGATACTGTTTGTCTGTGATTTGAAGAGCCCAACATGTGCTCCCCATGAAGGGAAAACCAATTATGCAGGGGAGACCTACCTTGGCACCAAACCAAAGGGAAGATTTGCTTCACCATATTTTCTCGTCTTTGGCTTAGAATGAAGTTGGTTTGGAAACATATTCAGCGATGCTTCATCTCCTGCTTTGCGTTTGTGTGGGTGCCCCGTGCTAGCAGTGTCCAATCATTTTTTTCCCCCTTTTCATACCGCGCCCCCCCTGCAATGGCCCTGCCTTTGCTTGACAGTTTCCAAGGCTGCAGTTATGGACAGCTTGCTGTACTTCTTAGGCAGCTTCTTCATTACATCTTTCTGCAGCTCTGAGAGTTGGCTAACCCTCCCTCTGTGCTACCTTGATCTTGGCTTCTAGCCTCCTTCTACATGGAGGGTACTGCTCCTTTGGTGATATATATATATAGATACACTACCAGCCAAAAGTCTGGACACACCTTATGTCATGGTTAAAACATAGCATTTGATGGTTTTTTTCAACCGCAGTTCAGGACACATTCAAAGTTTTTGCTCATTTTCTGGATGAACTGACCTTTAGTTCTAAAGTAATGATGGACTGTCATTTCTCTTTATTTAGCTGACTGGTTCTTGCCATAATATGACTTCTAACGGTTCTCAAATAGGGCTGTCAGCTGTGTACCAATCTGACTTCTGCACACCAGAACTGATAGCCCCAAACCCATTAATAAGGCAAGAAACTCCACAAATGAATCCTGACGAGGCTAGCTGTGAAGTGAAAACCATCATGAAGCTCATTGAAAGAAGGCCAATGGTTTGCAGTGTGATCAACAAAGCAAAGAGTGGCTACTTTCAGAAATCTAAAATATAAGACATATTTAGAGTTATTTGTCAAATTTTTTCTTTGCTACATAAGTCCATACGGGAAGAAGGAACATCAGAATCATTTTACTATTGCACAGAAACGTATGCATTATACTCATGCAAATGTTGTTTAAGTTATGCAAATGTTCATAGATTAATTAAATATAGTCTAAAGACAAACTCTGAAAGTTAGGGCAAGGCAATATGGCCAAAAACATTTATCACGATATATATTTGAAAATTTGCGATAACGATATAACTGACAATATAATTGATGCGAGACAAAATACTTTACAACTCCACAACTTTATTAGTGCAAAAAAACCCCATCAATGTATTTTCACTTAAACAAGCAGCTGTTTTTTATGTGCATTAAAGTTATATAAAAATTTAACAGTGCAAATGCAAATTCCTTGCTGACAGTTTAACCAAAATCATTTCCAGTGGAAATTGGCCGACGTATCCTCAGCATAACCATGTATAATATCCACAAAACTTAAAAAGAGCTTATACACACACAATACTGTAATACTATGTTGAAGCACAGTACGTATCACTCCGCGAGGCTCCTGACTACAGTAGCCATAATGCTCCGACAATCCATCAAGCGGTGCGGGTGTGTAGCTTGTCAAAGTCGTACTAAAGAATTTTTGACAGATTTTCGAGCGCCACATAAAATCGGTTCGAGGTCAGTAAGCACAACCAGAATTCATACATAAGGCACACGGGATTATAAGGGGCACTGTCGATTTTTCAGAAACTCAAAGGATTGATTTTAAGTGTGGCTTATTTTCCGAAAAACACGGTAATAATGACGGCCTGCTTGCATGCTCTACTAAAAATAGTGCTTTGTTGTGTATCTGACAGAAGAAAGCCAAACCAGTTCCACACCACTGAAGTTGCAGCATTTTTACAAACCAATTTTGGTTCATCCGTTTCATTCAACAATCCACTTTCGTCCTTCTCATTCTCCGTCACCGCCATGTACGTATGAAGACAAAGGCACTGCGCATATTCTATTGCGATATTTCATTTTCTTATTATTGCCTAACATTATACCGGTATTACTGTGAATGGTATGATATGACCCAGCCCTACTGAAAATATTATTAGTTACTATCTCTCAGCAATACTTTTAAATTATAAATATTGTGCACCCAAAAGGCTTACTTGGCAGCAATGCTGAATATCTCAATTATCTGTCTTTTAAGCCTAATTTTGGAATGAAAGCTTCAGCTCCAGAGAGGGAATTAGGTTCATATTATTTTGAATGTCTCTTTTGGATCCTTGTTGTTTTTTACGTCACTACTCCAGGGAGCTGAGGCCACCTGCTGGATAGTCCTAACACACTAATGTGATTTGGCAAACTGAGATTTGTGAGCTGCTTCGGGCACATGAATAATGAATGCCTAAATAAGTGTTTCTTCCAGCTTGGCATCAATTAACTTTTCCTTTTTTTGATGTTGTTATTGTTGTTTCCAATTAAATACTTTCTTTCAAGTTAATTAAATTTGAATCCAGGAAAACATCCAGGTTAATTGCGGTTGTTCTGCCAAGTATGCCATCATATTTTAATAGTTTCATTGCTGTGTACATGGTCTGTAAAACCAAGACTATGATGGATCAGTCCAAAATAATCAAACAATTACAAGGTAATTGTGGTGTTTGTCAATATTTTTGATAATTAAATAATAACATAAAAGCAGAAATCATTAAATATTAATAACTGAAAACAGGTCTAAATAGTAAAAGGTGTTAAAAACGGCATTGAGTTTACCCTGTCAGTTTCCTATGGCAGCCTGAGGGCTATTTCTAGATTTACCTGTGGAAAGAAATCATTTACTAACAGAAAGAATTCTGGCTATCAGTGGTCAGGATTTCAGCTGTCACACAATATGAATGTGTGCAACCCTAATGTGACCAATACAATTTTCAAATCCCTTCTAAAACAGGCTGGAATTCATTGAGATGATTTTAAACCAGTGTAGTTTGTTCCTTGCTCTTTGACATGGTTATTGCTATGTCTGTGACATTTTAAACTGATTGAAGTTTTCAGCTCTTTTATTCTCAAGACAAGTCTCAAAACCTTTTTCATGGGGAAAGGAATTAAATAATAAAGTCAGTGTTCAGTTCATACAGTGCAAAATCTGTTATTGACATCATGTCCATCTCATTTCCACTAACATCTGTTTGTGGTCCAGGGATCTTATGCTGAGCTGCTTTTGTCTCACTGCTCATTCTGTCTTTCTCTTTCTTCTGTTTACATTCAGAATCAGACTTATCTTTGTTGAATGAAGGCCATGAAAGAAGGCCTCAGTGGACTGCAATTTCATGGAAACAGTCAGTGCAGCTACTGGTTAAACAACTTTAATCTCCATTTTGTAGTGGTTTACACGTTTGCCTAACAAGTGAAACATCCCTGTTTTGATCCCAGGAGGAGACAAAAATCTCATTGGGGTTGTGTCAGGAAGGACACCCGGTGTATAAAATCTGCCAATTCAAATCTGCAGCTCTTTCTGTTGTGGCAGCTCATTGTGAATAAGCCTGAACTAGCTTTTACTGTCTTAATGATTAAAGTTTCATTTGAATATATATTTTAAATGTAGCATATTCAGTTTCTGGGTGTGAAATGTCCACTACAAGTATAATACATTTGACAAAAATTCAAATCATTTTTTTTTTTCGGAGGTGGGGTGCCCCCGGCCTCTCGGCCTGGGGCTCGGTCACTCAGGCACGGCTGGCTGCCGGCGGAGCTCACGGGCGCGTCAATGCAACTCCCCCTGGCTTCTGCTCCGCGGCTGCTGAGTGAGCCCTCATCTGGGACTCTCCTCAGCTCTTTCTGGGACAGTGGCGCGGCTGCCCCTCTGTTGGTCTTCCTTGGTCTCTTGTGTTCTGGGGGCCTCTGGATGTCTGGAGTTTTGATCTCCTCCATACCTGCTTCATGCCCTGGAGGACGGGGCTGTGGCCCCCCCACACCCTCTAGCAGATCATTACATGAAGGAACCTTTTAAAAACAAGCGCGTCCATGCTCACAGGTGTACACACGGGTGATCACACCCACAAACTACACCCTTTTTGGCTCCTACCTCAAAGCACACTGTTCTGTTGATCTTATGTGCTGCACAATAATGTTTAATATTTAGTATTTACTGTCATATTCCCATATATCATTGTGATGCTGTTTATTCTATTACTCTTGTTCTCTTCTGCTTGTTTTCTTTTTTCTTTCCCAGCAGGTGATCCAGGTGATTGATATATGCATTTTTTATTTCTTTTTTTTTTCTTTTTCTGCCCGTTCTGTTGGTTTTTGTTTTTTGCCCTTCTCCCCCGTCCCTCTTCTCAGCTGTTTCTCTTTCCCTCTTTCTTTCTCCCCTTCTTTCCCCCAGTCAAGTCTGTCCCGTATTCAGTAAGTGAAAATAAAATAAACAATAAAAGGTGAATCAAATGGACCATTACGGCAAGGCTGGGATGGTCAATTTGGTAAAGTAAATCCGTTGGGCATCTTTCTTTGCCTTTAGACAACAATTCTGATGGCAAAAGAGCCAAACGGGACAGGCAAAAAAATAAATAATAAAAAATTCAAATCATTTTTAGAATTGAGTGACAGTTTCTGGTTTGTTTTCTTGTTTAACTTGACAGATTCTTTACATTTTTGTGTAAACATAAAGCGAAGTAAGCATAAACTGTAAACCTCGGAAGCTTCTATTTCTGTTTATCACTCATGTTTTGTATGTGTGTGTGCCTGTGTGTGCTTCTGTGTGTGTGAGTCTGATGATGATGAAATGACCGATTGGCTTTGAATTCCACATTTTTAAGCCTCGCTGTTAAAGTTTTCACATTCCCCATTTTCTTTTTGGAGTCAGAAGTGACAATATTTGTGACCGCATTTAGTGACCATGTAGATATATCTACTAATCAGTTTCACTTACATAAACCAAAGCACAAACTTCTTGGAACTGCTAATAAGTGATCTACTTGATAATGACAGTTTTGAAACTGTCAACAATGAAATTTCAATGAGAGAATTATTTAATCCTCCTACAGTTTCCCTGCATTAAGGTGTTTATGTTAGCCTAACCCAGTGGTTCCCATTAGGCCCCCCTTTGTTTTACAAGAAAAATCCCCCCCGCACAAACACATCCTCCAACTACTAGTAATGTGCGATACCACAGCGGTCTCCAACCTTTTTTGCGCCACGGACCGGTTTATGCCCAACAATATTTTCACGGACCGGCCTTTAAGGTGTCGCGGATAAATACAACAAAATAAAACTAGTACCTGTACCGAAAAAAAGAAGATTTATTCATAATACACGTGAAAAGACCCAGGAAAACCCAGTTAACGATAAAAACGATAACAAGATAACGCTGAAAACCAATAAAAACCCTGAAAACCAGACATTTCACACCTGAGCCTCAACTCTCGCGGACCGGTACCGGTCCGAGGCCCGGGGGTTGGGGACCGCTGCGATACCACTGATTTCCTTTCCGATCCAATACCAAGTAAAATTCAGGGTGATATCGATGATACTGATCCGATAATATTTATTGTATCTCAAATTATAGCGTCATAATGATTGCAGGACATCAGATTACTTGTTCTTATACCTTAATAATGCAGAATTCATCATATAGAAATAAAAAACCTGAAGTTGTGCGCTATTTGAACACCTTGCCTGCCTGCAGCACTAAAGGATTCTGTGAGAGATGTCCATCTCGCCCTAGCAGCACCTGTCCCTGTCCACTCCTCTTCAGTTCGCCTCAACATTACGCTCGTCATATTCTGCGATATGATTTACTCTGGGGTGTTTGACAAATTTGTGGTGTTGTCACAGCACCTCACTTTCTTGCCACATGTATTGCAAACCACGTCTCGGCTGTTTGTGGATGTAAAATACGTCCGCGCATGACTCCAATTACGCTCAGCCATTGTTGTGAGTGCGCACGCCAAGCGGCTGCCACATTTATACAGCCATATTTCGCACATGACTATGAAAGGCGGAAGAGGAAGTAGTTCCGTCCAATTGTAGACAATCCGAATGAAATAGGTTCCACTGTGTTCCTGTTAATGATAAACTACAAATTTACCCTAAATTACTAAAATATCGATATTTTAATGTGAGAATCGATTCTAGAACATAAATGACTGGTATCGGAGGAATAGATATTTCAGTATCGATCTACACACACCCATATTTTGTTTTCAAACTCCATTGCGGTTTATTTCACACCTCAAACATTTAGTAAACAATTACATGAATAAAAGTAAAATGCAATAAATTACAGGTAGCAATGAAATAAACTACTAACTCTTTTACACTACGTCCACACCTACACGGGTATTTTTGAAAACGCAGCTGTTTCTATGTGTTTGGACCTTTCATCCACACGTAAACGGCGTTTCGAATCACCGAAAATGGAGGATTTTTAAAAAATCACTTTTTGCCTTTACGTGTGGACGAGGAATACAGAGTTCGTCACGCAACGTCAAAGGCATGTGCCTTTTTTCACGTCATGCTGTGCGCCACGTTATTGTTTACATGAGATGAATTTCTACAATGGCAGATAGAGACAAAATACTGTTAATCTATCTGCAGGTTTTACACGCTTACATACACACACGCAGTTACTGTCCCTCCATTTAGAAAGGCAGAGGCATCACGGTGTGATTATTTTACGTGTCGTTGTTTTTTTCCTGTGTAATATTCAAACATTGCTATCAATAAATTTTTTTCAAAAAATGCCTCTCTGTGCAAAAACATAAACAGCTGTGGGATACTGTTTGTTTGTGATTTAGACAGGGGGAACAAATCGTGGCAGGATCAGCCTGATATTATTTGTAACTTTACTGTATAAAGAGGTAAAATCTCCAAAATGTCAGGAGTAGTTAGTCATTACAAGAAGTGTTTGTGAACTAAAAATCAAGAATGTGGGATTCTGTTTGTCCATGATTTGGAGATGGTCGCTCATCTATCCACTGTGAGCGACCATCTTTGAACAGAGGCGGGGGTTTACGACACCAACTCTCTGCCATCTATAATCCAGTTTTGAGTTCCCTTCCCAGACGCCTTAACGCCCACTCACATCCTGGGCCATCTGACCTCAGGAATTCGCATGATAAGGTGGGGCCAGGTTTCACAATGAGCTCACCCGAAACTCTGGCTGATTGGGACCCACACCCAGTTTCACACCTTGGCTCAGGCGATTAGAGGTTCATCAGGGGGTGATCATAACCATAGCTCTGTAGTTAGCCACAGATAATACATCTGTAATGGTTTTTGGTCCTTGACCCAGTTTTATGTCATATTTTATGTGATTCCTAGGTTCATGGTTATTTTTACGTCATGTATAAAGTCTCAATATTTTATGTATTCTTCTCTGTTCAGTCAGCCCAACCATCATGTGGTTTTTCTCTTGTCTCAGGGTTTGGTGTTCTCTTTCCATCTCCTCAGCCAGTCATGGTCCCAGTCCCAGTCTGTATCTCTCCAGTCCCAGTTTCAAACCTGTGTCTTAGTCTTTGTCTCCGTGTTTATCATACTTGCTGTTTTATTTTGACAGTCTCTCATCCTGTGGTTAGTTTTCTTTCTGCTGTCCTATTAGCCTGTATCCATCCAAGCTATGCATCCACCTGTTGCCCATCCTCTCATTATCCTGTGTGTATTTAAGTCCTTCGTCTCCCTCTGCTCATTGGTGTGTTGTCCTTGTTTACTGTGTTTCCTTGTGTGTCATGTTTCCCTCGCAAATTCCTAGTCCCCGGTTCCCAGTTTCTAGTTCCTGAGATTTTTTACATTTGTACTTTTGTGAATCAAGTTACAGCAAATAAAGCTGAATCCTTTAGTTCACTCCCTTTGTTTCTGAGTCCTGCGTTTGGATCCTACCTCTGCCTGCCACACAGTTGTATGTAAGATCATTATATGTCAACTAGCCCAACTTCAGTAACTCTCCCATCTATCAGATGTAAGTACACTCAACAAAAATATAAACGCAACACCTTTGTTACTGCTCCCATTCCCCATGGGATGGACGTAGAGACCTAAAATTCATTCCAGATACACAATATAACCATCCCTCCCAAACAGTGGTCACAAATCAGTCCAAATGTGTGGTAGTGGGCACATCTGCTATATTGAGATAATCCATCCCACCTCACAGGTGTGCCACATCAGGATGCTGATCTGACATCATGAGTAGTGCACAGGTGTACCTCAGACTGCCCACAACAAAAGGCCACCCTGGAATGTGCAGTTTTGTCTCACAGCAAAATGCCACAGATGCCACAAGCAATGAGGGAACGTGTAATTGGCATGCTGACAGCAGGAATGTCAACCAGATCTGTCGCCCGTGCATTGAATGTTCATTTCTCAACCATAAGCCGTCTCCACAAGCGTTTCAGAGAATATGGCAGCACATCCAACCGGCCTCACAACCGCAGACCTCGTGTAACCACACCAGCCCAGGACCTCCACATCCAGCAGGTTCACCTCCAAGATCGTCTGAGACCAGCCACCCAGACAGCTGCTGGAACAATTGGTTTGCACAACCAAACAATTTCTGCACAAACTGTCAGAAACCGTCTCAGGGACGCTCAACTGCATGCCCGTCGTCCTCATCGGGGTCTTGACCTGACTCCAGCTCGTCGCCGTAACAGACTTGTGTGGGCAAATGCTCACATTCGATGGCGTCTGGCACGTTGGAGAGGTGTGCGCTTCACGGATGAATCATGGTTCACATTGTTCAGGGCAGATGGCAGCTGAGAATGTCCCAGTTCTTGCATGGCCAGCATACTCACCGGACATGTCACCCATTGAGCATGTTCGGGATGTGCTTGACCGGCGTATACGACAGCATGTACCAGTTCCCACGAATATCCAACAACCTCGCACAGCCATTGAAGTGGAGTGGACCAACATTCCACAGGCCACAATTGACAATCTGATAGACTCCATGCGACGATGTGTTGCACTGCATGAGGCAAATGGTGGTCACACCAGATACTGACCGGTTCTGGGTCCCCAGACCCCCAATAGCGCAAAAAACTGCACATTCCAGGGTGGCCTTTTGTTGTGGGCAGTCTGAGGTACACCTGTGCACTACTCATGATGTCAGATCAGCATCCTGATGTGGCACACCTGTGAGGTGGGATGGATTATCTCAATATAGCAGATGTGCCCACTACCACACATTTGGACTGATTTGTGACCACTGTTTGGGAGGGATGGTTATATTGTGTATCTGGAATGAATTTTAGGTCTCTACGTCCATCCCATGGGGAATGGGAGCAGTAACAAAGGTGTTGCGTTTATATTTTTGTTGAGTGTAGATTCCAAAAACTTTCACAAACAGAACATTGACATTATTCAGCACTGGTTGTTGTTGCTTGGTAAACATGTTGCAAGATACACTTCTACTACTATTAGTCTTGTTGTGTGTTTAAAATTTTTAAGGCTGAAAAATGAAACTACTGTGGGGAAGTGTCAAAAGCATCTGCTAGTGGCAATTTCAGCAAAAAGCGAGTCAGTCCACAGAGACTACCTGTCATGGTTCTGGGTCTTTACCCAGTGTTTTATATTTTGAGTCTTATATCTTGTGAATTATTATGATTATTATTTTGAGTTCTCTGTTTGTCAGTTTCCCTTTTTATTTTGATAGTCTATTGTCTCTTGTGTGTTATATTCAGTTTGCTTCAGTTGTCTCGTTATGTCTGATTTGTTCCTGCTGTGTTCCCCAGCTGTCTCCAGGTATATAACATGGTTCAAATGTGTATTTATTGTCTCAGTCTTCCGTTGTCCTTTGTCTATCAGGTTTCATGTTCCCATTTCCTAGTCTTTCCCAGTTTAGTTTTTTTTTTAGTTCACTGTTGCCTGTCTGTTTTGTATTATTGATACAAATTATTATTTATTATTAATAAATGGTTCATTATCTGTTAACCTTTTCCTGCCTAGCTGTGTCGTCTGCATTTGGGTCCTCTTTCTACTCCACATGGTCTGCGTCCTGCCGATCTTAAAACTACTGTGTTAAAATGCCCAACTAAGTAGCAATAAAATACAATTTTAAAGCCTGGAACAAAAAACAGTTTTGGTTTCTATTGATAGTTTCCCCATGCTTATAACGACTGTACGGTTAACAGAATTAGCAGCAAAGCCACTATAACAGATGGGCAAAGAGGCGAGATACAGTGCATTGGTGTCTGTTGGTTTCACCCTAACTGGAATGGCTGAATCGGCCTCTCCACCATGATTGGACTTATATGACTAATAATATGGCTTTCTGTGTGGCACAGCCTGCTTGAAATCTGTGCTTCAGTATGTTATTTAGAACTAATTAGCAGATATCTGTGTCTGTACATTGCACTTGCACAGTTTACGCAAGCAGCTTGCTAACAGTAGCTTATAATTTAGCACTTCACCCTCATTTAAATATATTTACTTCTGGCTCCAAACTACAAATGTGGCTGCAGCCAAAATGCTAACATGGATTTGGTGCCTGGAAACATATTTTAAACAATCTACAGTCTAAATGCGTTGTACATGAAGACCATTTCCCATGTGTGGGACTAATAAAGGTCTTATCTTGCGCTTTTCTACTCTGTCCAAGCACTCAAAGCGCTTTATGCAGCTAATTCATTCACCCAATCACACCCATTCACTTCTAAGTATCTAACAACTACACATTCACACTCCAATGGATGCATCGGAGAGCAACATGGGGTTAGTATCGTGCCCAAGGATATTTGGCATGCAGACTGGAGCAGCCTGGGATCGAACCACCGACCTTCTGGTTAGTGGCTGAGCCGCTCTGCCACCTGAGCTAGTGCCACCCCAAATCTTACCTTGTCTTGTCTTATCTGATCTTGTCTTGACAATACAGTGCTTCAATTTTTGCACCTGCTTTTTACAAATGTTACATTTATTTGGTAAAAGGTACAGTGAGATCTGTATTCCACCCACAGATTATCTCTCTGGCTAGGGATGCTTTAAATATAAATCTTGCATGAGTCCATCTTATAATATTCAGCTCTTGAGGTTTTCTTCTATGTTTCCCAGCACAAGACCTTGGTGCCATCCCTTCGTGTGTAAAGAAAAAAGTAAGTCTCCCTTAAGTAAATACCTCACAGTTCAACAGCAATATGTAGAAAAAAGGTTGCTGCTACAAAGCATATTATTATACTTCTAATACGGGCATGAAGATAAATTGCAGTTTGTAGCTCACTACAAACAAAGTGCTTAACAATGCAGATAAACTGGGTCACGTTTTTTAAACTTGTAAACTGGGCCAGAGCATTTAAACTGTAGATGAACCACTTCCAGAACCTCTTTGTCATAATATGGTTGAACTCTGAACTCATATTCTAATACAGTTGACTTGCTCCTTTGTTTTTGCATAATCTGAGACCATAACATTATTAATCATCTGCCCTCTGTTCTTCAGATTCTCTATCCCTTCTTTCTTCATCTATGATTTAGAGTAATGTGGAAGGGAAACGTCTGCCCATATGAAATACGGGATCAGAAAGGCCAGATGGGAAGGAGAGTACATGGAGTGCTCCTTGGGAATGAGAATTAGAGTTGGGGGATTTACTCCATTGTAAAGATTTTTTTGCTCCTTAGCTAAACATCAATCCAGACTTACACAGATGGATGGGGCTCTGTAAACGCACAGTTAATCTGGGAAACACATACACAAGTTTGTTCTAGAGAGTGCTCAAGCCCTTTGCATTGTTTTCACGCCAACATGAGAGGCAGCTTTCCGTCAAAGCTGCAAGCTAGCCCCTTGGTGCTTCAGAGGACGTTTGATGGTGAAAAGAGTGTGACTGTGCTGGAATAAAAAAACACAGACTGAGTAGAAGAGGTCTCTTGGGTAAATTTGTCGCAATGCCTTCTTCAGGGATAAAGGAGCACAAAGTCGCAAAACTTCTGCACAATATTTTCCACTGTCTAGTACTTTTTGGTTAGGTTTAGGCCCTAGAGATAATAGCTTGGGATAAATAATAAATACAATTTTGCTTTGCAAAGGTGCTATGGAAGTAAAGTTGTATGTACTTGCCAGAATTTACGTAAAAAGGTATTAAAACTTTCCACAATACATAAAATGATTGATGAAGAACATATCCAAACATTTAAAAGATTGTCTGATTTGAAACATCTCAACAACTAGGATTGCCTTAGAACTTTAAATATTCATGATCAGTTTGCAAGTTACTTTGAAAAAGTAATAGTTATAGTGACTAGTTACTTCTTCAAAAAAGTAACTGAGTTAGTAACTGAGTTACAATTTTATAAAAGTAACTTATTACTAAGAAAAGTAACTCCTACTTACTCTCTGGGGTCTATAGATATATATTTATATATATTTAAAAGTTCAACAAACACTCCATTATTAAAAAAAAAAAAGATTTCTGGCAGTTATTTCATGGTTCAGGTTTTAAAGGGTCAACTGATCAAAAATGAGACAAAAAAACATAAAATTCAAGTGGAAAAACGTTATATTTTTTTTTACTGTAAAAACCACAAACATGTTTAACAAATCATTTTCATAACTTGAAACGCAAATACAAATTGTAAATTTTAAAAACCTATGCACAAGTTTTGCAAACAACAAAGTTATATGCAGCTATTTACCTATAGATGCAGCCAAGCCGGGTTTTTTAAATAACCATTTCAAACTATTTACAGAACAATCGGATGTTCTGCATCAAATAATGTGGCACACAAATTATTTGTGCCACTCCAAAAAATAATTTGTCCTCCATAGAGGAGAACATCACTTTCAGGCCTGCAGGTATACAGTTGTGTTGTATACAGTGCTTTGAGTACTTTGGGAGAGTAGAAAAGCATTATATAAGATTCAGTCCATTTACCATGATGGCATCAGGCAGTTGCTGCACATACATGATGTGAATATCCTTTTCCGCCACATACCAGTGATGCTATAGAATGATATTTGGTGATGACTTTGAAGGCCATTTGACTGCAGTGAGCTCTTTGTCAAGTTCAAGAAACTACTTCGAAATATGTATATCTATAATATGTGTAATATGGTGTGGTATCATTACTGAAGCACCCTTCAGAAGATGGACACACTGTGGTCATGAAGCTGAGGTGTCAAACACAATGACAGGGTCCAGAAGTGGCCCAAGAAAGACTCCAGTAGTACCTGCTGGAAGGCTTTAGATAATTTGATGAAGTACATAGATTTTGATATTTTAACTCACATGTTAAATCACATCTTTAAAAAGTGAGTTCATTTTCTCTAGCCACATCCATGCCTGATTATTATTATCAACCTATCACTTAAATAGGACCTGCCTAACAAAGCACAGTAGATCAAAAGATTCTCAAAAGCCAGACATCTTGCTGCAATCTAAGGAAATTCAGAACCTCTCGGTCTGTAAAATCCATTTCTAAAGCTGTGGGACTCCACCAAACCACAGTAAGAGCAATTATCCATAAATGGCGAAAACATGGAACAGTGGTGAACCTTCGCAGTAGTGGCCAGCTTACCAAAATTACCCCAAGAGCACAGGAACGACTCATCCAAGAGGTTACAAAAGATCCCAGAACAACATCCAAAGAACTGCAGACCTCACTGGGGTCATTCAAGGTCAGCATTTTGACAGGAAACATCTTGATGATCCCTAAGACTTTCAGGAAAATATTCAGATGAGGCAACAGTTGAACTTTTTGGAAGGTTGCATCTGGCACAAAAGTGACAAAGTATTTCAGAAAAGGAACATCATATGAACAGTAAAATATAGTGGTGGTAGTGTGATGGTCTGGCGCTTTTTTTCTGCCTTGGGACCTGGAAAACTTGCTGTGGTAAATGGAAGGATGAACTCTGCTGTCTACCAAAACATTTGGAAGGAGAATGTCCAGCCATCTCTTCATGATCTCAAGCTCAAACACACTTGGGTTCTGCAGCAGGACAATGATTCAAAACACACCGGCCAGCTTAAAAAAACAAAATGAAGACTTTGGAGTGGCCTAGTCAGAATCCGACTGAGATGCTGTGGCATGACTATAAAAAGTTGGTTCACGCTTGAATTCTGCAAAGACGAGTGTGTTTTGGATCATTGTCCTGCACTAATTATGGTTTACCCCTATTTCAGTAGCTGATGGGGTCTGGAGGAGGAGGAGGAAAGGACTGAGCAGGCTGAGCAGAGTGAGCTGTGTGTGGAAATAAAAAGCACTGAACGCAAAACTCTCCCCTTTAGTCCCGGCTGACTGCAGGTTTCCCCAACCTTATAAACAGTACATATCCATAATGACTGAAATTGGCACCAGTGGTGAACAATGGGCTGTGAGGTCAGTGTCTTGATCATTATTATGCAAAATTGTCATGACCATTGATCAACAACCACTGATCAAAGCCTATTGATCAATGCCAATTAATTAATGACCATGAGTAGCACGAGTTGTGGAACAGCTATAATCACAACATTGAAAGTCCGATTTTTTATGTCCGATACCGATACCGATATCATAAATTTGGATATCTGCCGATACCGATATGAATCCGATATAGTGTTTTTTAATCAATAAAACTGTTTTTTTAATATCTTGCTGCATTTTGTATAAGTTCATACTCAAGTTTAAATAAACAACAACACTAAAGCTATTCTGTTATACCTGTATGTAAAAAATACACTGCACCCAAAATATTTCATAATTCAGGAATACTGATCAATCTAATAAAGTTAAACCTACTCCATCCTCCCTATTCTGGTATTTTAAACAGTACTTAGCAGAAATATTAAGCAACCTAACTATTAGTGTTGCAAACTCCCAGCAAAAATAAAAATAAAAATAGGGAACCCCCCACCCTCCACCTCATGATGCTTAATCGAAGTAATCAACTTTAATTTGATGCAGTGTGGGGAAAAATGCACAGAAATAAAAAAAAAAATTCAAGAATAATTAAATAGATTCAACATCTTTCTTCAACAGAATTGCAGACTGCACAGATGGTACCTTCCCAAAGGAAAAAGTACTATAGCTTATTAGGGTATATTAGACTTAACAGTTACTATATACAGTAATGGACTTATATATATTTTACATAAGATTAAAACTTTGGGTGTAAGATTCAGATAATTATTTATTAAAAGCTAGACATTTTAAATGAGAATAAGAAATAAAAGTATGTCTTTGTGCCCCCTTTTCCCTGTTCATGCCCTATCGGTCCCCCTGGCTAAACTTTGCTAGATCCGCCCCTGCACAGTTACCAGCCGTCAGCTACATAGAAAAGGTTCCTGGTCTAGAAAGTAATATTAAATAAATTCTAACAACAGCTTATCAAGCTTAAACGTGCTGCTGTTGTTCAGCTGCTGGTTTCCTATTATTAGTATTAAAAGATAATAATAAAAATGTAAAACACTGACTGCTGATGAAGGTGTAGTGGTAATGAGTTCCAGAGACAAGGTTCAGTATGACTGAAAGCTAGGGCACCCATGGTGTTAAGTTTGAAGTGAGGAGTAGTCAGAGCAGTTGAAGCTGAATGGAGGGCATGGGAAGGGGTGTAATGGTGAAGGGTAGAGCTGGGCGATAGAACGATAACGATATGTATCGCGATATAACTTTTACTCGATAGAGAAATTAAGCTATCGCGATAGACCTCGCCGCTCTTGTCCTCTTAAAAAAAAAAAAAAAAAAAGGTCAGCCAATCCAAATTAAGTAGCGCAGAGCCGAACCAATCACAGCCGCAGCGTCACGTCGCGTGACTTGTTACGTACAGCACAAGTGCCAAGCCGCACGTGTGTTTGTTTGGGAAGCAGCCAGCGCGTAATGGAGGAAATGAGTGTGCCGACTAGAAAAATCAACCGAGCGTGACCGAAGAGAAAACAGATGATGGTTCCAATGCCGGAGAGATTGTCGAACGGAAGAGCCATAGAAGTTCCGTAGTGTGAAGGTATTTCGGCTATTTCAAGTCTGACAAAAAACAGAGTAGCGTGCACTGTAAATTGTGCCGAAAGCAAGTCTGGAAATACAATAAACTGGTGCATGCGTCACACTGTGCGCCACGTTATTGTTTCGGTGAAATTAATTTCTACAATACTGTTAATTCTACTCTCTGCAGTGTTTAAATGCTTACATATACACACAGTTACTGTCCGTCCACACATACGACTCGGTTCTGCTTCTATGCCCCAGCTTTGTTTACTTTTTCCCACCGAGGCTTCTAGACTTCTGATTGGCCAATATTTCTGCACGGTTAGGAATCTAGCGCCACCTGCTGCTTTGGCATGTTCATAGCAGCGTTTTCCTTCATTTCTGCCTTTATGTGTGGACGGGATTATTTTTTAAAACGAAAACGGAAAATCTCAGTTTTCAAAAATACCCGTGTACGCGTGGACGTAGCCTCAGTCTCTGACTGGAAGCGCTAATTCGTCATTCGGCTTTTGTCAGACTAAAGTAACTGTTAAAACTGTTTGAAAAGCTAAGCTATACAACAAGGAGAGATTGAGAATTTCCTTTTAGTTCTCAGTTTATTTGATATTGACAAAAGTTAGTCAGTTTTGTCTGTTCTTCTGTAAAACAAACTAAGATTTATTTTTAGAATTAATATTTTGTTTCTAAGTGGAATTGACAATTTAGTCTGTTTCGTTTGTTCTATTTTGAAACTTAAACGCTTTAGCGGCTGCCTTTTGTGTAGTTTGCAATATTTGCTTTTATTTATCTGAAAAAGTCTCATGTTCCTTAAGTACATCTACCCTGTTGAACTTATTATGGGAAATAAATATTTAAATCAAAACAAGCTGCTGATTATTTCACATTTTACTTGTGAGCAACAGCACATTTAAATCTTACAAATATAGTTATTTGGCTTATATCGTGATAGATATCGTTATCGCCTGAAATGAAAAAAAAAAAACATATCGTGATATGAAAAAATCTCATATCGCCCAGCTCTAGTGAAGGGTCTCTGATATAGGGGGGTGCCAAATCATTGGGATGAAAAGCAGATGTAAAGCAGCCTCCATGAGCCTGCAGAACTAAGATTAACTTAGTTTTCCTGCTTTCAACTACAGAAAAGATGCTAAAAGTTATTTCTAGTGGATAAATAAATGCTGGAAAGCATTCAACTAGTCCAGTTTACACAAATAAAGTGAGAAACAGTGATGTGTTTAAACACAACAACAAGACAGGGCTACAATGAAAAGAACACTGGTAGATATACTGGTTTTATAGACACATATGCATGCTGCACAAAGGAGAACCAAAGAAAAGGCACTTTATCTTAGCCATTCTGTTAAGTCAGAAGGCAGAACGTGAGCCTTCAGTGTCGTGAACAGGAAAAAGAACAAGGCCTTGTCTCATGTGTGTGTGAGTTCAAACACTGACTATAGGCAATTACCCCTCTTTGATCCAGCAGCAGACAGTGTTTCAGACACACTCTCTGAAGGTTCTGCAGATTGAATTATACAGGCCTCTAAGGGAGTGCAGCTATGCTGTTGCTTATCTTTTAGCCACACACACACGCACACACACAAAACACACCAAGAGCTCCTTAATCAGTCCAATAAGTTTTAACACGATCTGTCTGTAAGCCTGATGCAGAACATGCTGGTGTGAGGTAGACTACTTAGAGCTCTTCTCCGACCTTTGCCCTGATGATAAAGACATGCCTGTGGTAGTGGCAATACCATGTATTTTTCTGTGATTGTGCAAAGCAAGAATTGAAACAGTATTTAAAACGGCTGCCAGGTTTACTTTTGGATTCCAGCACTGTCTGCTGCCTTTTGATTTGATGTGCCAATTTCCACTAAAAGTGACAAACAAAGTATCTCTCACTACTAAAACATCTAACTTGCTTCAGAAGCTCTTTTCTATACTGCGGTATCTTTGTTTTTTTGTTTTTTTTGTTTCTTTATTTGTTTTTGTCAGACCAGTTTGCGCCTTTTCATTGTGAAATTCACTTGTAAAGACACCCATACTCCCAGGGCTGGACTGGGACAAAAAATCAGCCCGGGCATTTTGACTAGAGACCAGCCCACCAGGTATTACAGGAAAAGCCATAAAGCCTTTGAATAAAAACAGACGCTGTTGTGACAGTTGCTATATGTATGATTTCTATACATTTTACATCAGATAAAAGCTTTGGTTGTAAGATTCAGATAATTATTTAATAAAAGCGAGACATTTTAAATGAGAATAAGAAAGAAAAGTATTTCTTTGTGCCCCCCTCTCCCTGTCAATGCCCTACCTGCCCCCCTGGCAAAACTTTGCTAGACCCGCCCCTGCACAGTTACCAGCTGTCAGCTGCTTACAAAAGGATCCTGGTGTTATTTCTCAGAAACAATGTATAACTTCCCTTCACCTAAAAGGTAAACCAGTTTCTCCATCACCTGTTTAGCTGTGATGATTCTCCTGGTTTCATCTTCATCTTTCCCTCTCACCAGGATATCCAAACCAATATCATGACCAGCAGCTTTTACAGCTGTGGCTCCAGCAAACATCAGCTGATACTAGAAATTAATATTAAATACATTCTAACAACAGCTGATCAAGCTTAAACGTGCTGCTGTTGTTTAACGCGACATCTGCTGGTTTCCTCTTTCTGGCGCAAAGTGGGCGATAAACAAACAAGAGAGAAAAGCCGATCAGCTGATCATTGATCAGTTTCATGACTGAAGTAGAAACAGGAGAGGGAGGGGAGAGAATGAGAGAAGAAGAGGCAGCTGTGCAGCGTAAACACAGAATAAATCCAGCTTTGTGTCTTTTTCCATTGTAGCTGAAGTACGGGACAAACTGCATTCCTTCTCAGCTCAATATGAAACGCGTAATGTTTTCTCTGAATGAGGGACCATTCCATTTTTAAGGAGCGGTTGGCAACTCTACAACTAACCTTATGAATAAAATAAAGTTCACTTTCAGTAACATCATAGCACCCACCCAGCTGTATAGAAACTCCGTCATCCTAGCTAGTACGCAGTACGAGTTATTGTAACTGACTGTGAAAGTCAGAATAACGAAAATAAACTCCACCTAAACTTGGTTTATATCTGACCCAGATAGACTGCAGGTCATAACTTCTTACCTGAAGTTCAGTTCACCTGACACTCGGACAGGTGTTCTGGGAATCCATCCTACCTGACAAACCATCCTACCCGTTGTTTCCACGCATGCGCACAACACGAAATTCACTTGCGAAGCATCTTACCTTTGTGAATATAAGCTACAAACATACTCTGATGAGTAAAATTAAGTGCCAAACCGTCCTACCTTTGTAAATGTGACGTACAAGCATACTTTAACAGCTATAATTAAGTGGCAAATCGTCCTACCTTTGTGAACATGAGCTAGAAGCATAATTTTACAGCTAGAATTCAGTGGCAAATCATCTTACCTTTGTTAATAAGAGCTAGAAACATACTCTGACGGGTAAAATTACGTGCCAAACCATGCTACCTTTGTGAATGTGACCTACAAGCATACTTTAACGGATAAAATGAAGTGGCAAACCGTCCTGGCTTCATGAATGTGAGCTACAAGCATACTCTGATGGGCAAAGTTAAGTGGCAAACCGTCATACCTACTTACATTTGTGCTGGAATTACTCTGTGACAGCAGAAATGTGCATACACTTACGGTAGGACGTTTTGTCAGAACACCGGCAGCCGCCTCGGGTCTCTCCTCCTCCTGCCTCTCCTTCCCTCATCCACCCGCTGGCCTCTGTGGAAGCTCCGCCATAGCCACCACCAAACAACTGAGTTATTTTTACACATCGGCCAGCATCTGGCCAATCCACCACCTCTCATTGTTCATGCCGTTACAAAAAATAAAAAATAATCGGCCCATAAAAACGAAAAATCACCCACCGAGCAAATGCCTGGTATGCCCGATGGCCAGTCCAGCTATGCATACTCCCATATTTGCCACCAGTTATTACTTTTATTAATATGCCTTTGAGTAAAGATAACAAATGTATAGTAGGTTCTCTTTTCTGAACTCCAAATATAACAAATATGTATCTGTCAATACGTTGATGATGGTCAACATGAGTTTGTGCAGTACATCTTCTTTTTTCAGCTGGTCCATTTAGGGGTCACCACAGTGGATCATCTGCCTACATCTAATCCTTTCTCTTGCATTTTCCTCTGACACGTCAACCTTCTCCATGTCCACTTTCATTTCACTGTGACTGGTTTTTTGTGGTATTTTTCTTTTCCTCCTCCCTGACAGCTCCATATTCAACGTCCTTTGTCCAATATATCCACTATCCTTCCTCTCCAGCAGTTCTTGTGAAGAACCAGTTCCCAGTGGTTCAGTTCCTTGGAGCTGTTAACCTGCTTGCCTACCAAAGTTTGCTAGCTAGGGCTAGAAAACTTTGTCAAAGCATCTCTTAAACACCAAGATATCAAGGCAGTGTGTGCATACCATACGCATAACAGCTGACTAAACCATTAGCCTTCAACAAGGTCTTTACTTGGTTCTAGATACAGGGGACCTCCTTGACAGAGTCTAAGTTTTGACCTCAAAAGAAAAATGCCATACTAGACAGAAGTGTTATTTTGTTTTCATTAGGGCTGGGCGATATATCAAAAATTTATCGTTACCGAAATTTATGACTCTCATCGACGTCATTTTGCCCATGTCGGTAAATTCGGTATTTAAAAAAAAAAGAAAAGGCATGTGCAGGTTGGCGATGTTCATGTCCCTTTAAGACGCTGTGCTACGTTACAGACTTGACGGGGTGGAGTCACATGACTCTACTACCTGTAACAAGACGAGACACGGGTGAACAAATGGAGGACGATTTAAATGTTGAAGCAGCAGCGACGGAGGTAGTGCTGGTGGAGGAGGAAGAGGAGACGCTTGTTAACAAAAAAAATGCATCATCAATCGTTTGGCAACATTTTGGATTCAACAAGGATGATATTGATCAAAAAATTGTTAAATGTAAACTATGCAAAAAGACTGTTGCGTCAAGTCAAGGTAACACAACCAACCTCTTCCACCACCTGCAGCACAACCATGTGATTCAATTCGAAGACATAAAAAAAGCTCAAAGCGAGAAGAGATTAGGAGGACCAGCAAAAACGTCTTCCTCCACCAGGCAGCGGTCAATAACCGAAGCATTTGCTAGTACTCAACTATATGAGCGAACTTCAAAAAGATGGCAAGAAATCACAAATGCTATAGGCTACCACATAGCAAAAGACATGGCTCCTATTGCTACAGTGGAACGCAACGGGTTCAGACACTTCATGAAAATAATTGACAAGAGATACGAACTCCCATCAGAGATAGGCCTTTGCCCATGATGGCATTACATTTGCACAATCATTGTTTACTTTGTGAATAGCCAATGTGAAACATATTTATTATTAAACTATTTTGTTTACAAGGGATACACATTTTTTAGAGAGCATGGTTACATATTGTATCCTACACTTTTTATTTTGTTCAGTTAATAAATCTTAACCACTAAAAGTACTTACTACTATTGTCTTCATTTATTTTCAGTGACATTTTACAGTCCTTTAAAGTGGTAATAATATAATTGCAATGGATAGGTCTAGGGGGAATAATATTATCAAAATGACTGGAGGAACTATGCTGCCTGCCACAGCCCCATCAAATGAAAAAAAAAAAAAACGTTTGTTTTTTTGGCACTTGGGGTGGTTATCGTCCATTTATCGTTATCGAGGTTAACTGCTCAATTTATCGTGATATTGATTTTAGGCCATATCGCCCAGCCCTAGTTTTCATGTTTTTTCATCATATTAAGTGAAACATCTTATTCTGGGTGATTCAGAAGTCCACTACTGTTTATTTTTAAATCAGATAAGTGATACGGTATTTGATGGGTAAGATCACTTATCTCCATTGTAGAGCATATGGACTCCCACACTGTTTGATAGAAGCTAATGGTGACACCATGTTGTCATCATTATTAAATGAGTACATTATGCGTGCAGGGACACATGGAGAATTGGTGCTGACCTTTATTTACTCTTTTTATTCTGGACAAAAATGGATCTGATGACCTTGAATTTGAGTATTCGAGAAGTAATAAATTTGAGACCTGCGTCTGACTTGACTGTTTTGCTTTCAACACGCTGCTTATATCACATGTGTCAAACTCAAGGCCCACGGGCCACATCTCTGACAGACACATGTCTGTTGTCTTGTGTTTTCATGTCTGCCTCTCGTGTTTTTATATTATGGATTATGTTTTGAGTCCTTTGTTGTACTGTTTCTTCTTTCCCTAGATTTCAGTTATTGTTATCATAGGTTTAGTTCTTTGGCTTTGTAATATGGCTTCCCTGTGTTCAATGTTGTGTCTACTGTGACCTCTTTGTACCATGTTTCTGGTCCCTATATTCTGTCTTCTCAGTTGCTGTTAAGTTTGCATGTTTAGAGTTCAGTCAGTGTGTTTCCTGTTTTACTTTGAAGGTCCATGTCTCATGTGAGTGTTTCTAGTTTTGCTTCCCTTGTCTCGTCCAGCCTGATTACTCCCAGCTGTGCTCTCCTTCTGTGTCTCGTTCCCTCGTTATCCCTCTGTGTAATTAAGCCCTGTGTTTCTCTTTGTCAGTGTCGTAGTCTCCCTCATGCTGTGTGTGAGTCTCCCCGTGTCTCCTGGTATACGTTATGATTAGCTTTTCCCAGTTTAGTTTTGTATTGCCTGTGTTCTATTTTTCCAGCAATAAAAGCTGTGCTTTTGAGTTCAAGTTCTGTCCCTGTGAGTTTGCGTTTGGGTCCTCTCCTGCCTGCCACACAGCCGAAACATGACATATATAGATTTATTATTATTGTTATGCATGGCCGGCGATATGAGGCGCTAATAACACACAAACTGCAGATCCCAAAATGCAGCGCTGCAGCCTCCTAGCCCAATGCTAGGCTAGCTGGGAACATTCCCGCTTCAATCAAGTCAAACTTCTGTTATTGCGAAGCTAGCCCCTCACAATGGCAAGAGAAAAGTTGATTCTGAAAACAGTCTTTCAGCACCGGTGGGAGACTGAATATATGTTTACAAACATTGCCGGTAAACCCGTGTGTCTTATTAGTGGAACTAATGTGGCTGTAATTAAGGAATTTAATTTAAGACAAAACATCAGGATTAGCTGAAAAACCTAAATGCAGAGCAGAAACTACAGAAACTACAGAAAGTAGAAGAGCTAAAGAAGAATCTGATATTTCAGCAGACGTTTTTCACCAGAGCAAAATCACAAAGTGAAGCTGTTGTGAAAGCAAGTTTTATTGTAGCAGAGGAGATAGCCAAATCAGCCCGGCCATTTACTGAGGGAGAGTTTCTGAAGAGCTGCATGATGAAGGTGTGCAACGTCTTGTGTCCAGACAAAACGCAGATTTTGGCAAATGTGAGTCTGAGCAGAA
The DNA here is from genome assembly GCF_057381845.1 of Rhamphochromis longiceps. Taxonomy (NCBI): domain Eukaryota; kingdom Metazoa; phylum Chordata; class Actinopteri; order Cichliformes; family Cichlidae; genus Rhamphochromis; species Rhamphochromis longiceps. Next base: position 33,562,937 of record NC_140574.1, read on the forward strand.
ACGTATGTCAAAGTGTAACCGACATGAAACTGCCCTGGGACAAACTTGTTGGACTTACAACAGATGGAGCACCGGTGTTGTGCGGTGAAAAAAGTGGACTAGTCAGCAGGATGTGAGTAAAGATGCAGGAGAACTGTACCGGTGAGTTAACAGCATATCACTGCATCATACACCAGGAAACGCTGTGTGGTAAAGTCCTAAAAATGGAGCATGTAATGATCACCGTGACGCAAACCGCAAATTTTATCCGAACTAAACACCGTCAGTTTCAGTCTTTTATGTGGGAAATAGATTCAGAGTTTGCCGACATTCCTTATCATACAGAGGTCCGTTGGCTGAGTTGGGGGAAAATTCTCAATAGAGTTTTTGAGCTCAGCAAGGACATGGACATGGCATGCATGATGTGGTGAAGGCATTTCAAGTGAAGCTGTCACAAATGCACCAGTGCAACTTGCCTCACTTTCCCTGTTGCCAAGTAATGTTGAACCAAGTCAGCGCAACAATGTTCCCAAATGTGCACTTTGCTGATAAACTGAGCGCACTGAGTTTGCGGCGCTTTGGTGACTTTGAAGCACAAAATGAAAATTTCGAGCTGCTTCACAACACCTTTACAGTTGTGGCACCTGTGCACCTGTGCAGATTCAGATGGAGCTGCAGTGTAATGATACACTCAAGGGAAAGTACGACACTGAATGTCCCGCAGAGTTTATTAGTTCCATTCCTGAAGCAATGCCCCAGCTTGTTCTGGCAGCATGTTCATATTTCTATTTCTAACTTGCATCATTTTGACAGGATAGATTTTTATGGAGACCAAAATATTTAAAGTTAAAGTTCATTTTTTTTAAGTTTATTTATTCTGGAATTATATTCCTTTCTGTTTTATTCATATTTATGTTTACAAACATTGTTTTAGTGTGTTCAATAAATGTTTATCTTGTTTGGCCCGCGACCTAAAGTGTGCCTTGAGGTTTGGCCCCCTGTGCAATTGAGTTTGACACCCCTGGCTTATATGAACAGTCAACCACAGAGAAGAACCCAAATTTCAAAATGAAAAAAGTCTTATGTTTTAGCAAAAAGAATTCCTGGGAAGGCTCTGTTGTTTATGTGCAGTGTGCAATGAGCCTTCAGCATCATGTTGACTTTTCATTAGTACCGCTGCCTTTGGCTAGGACAGAACAAAACATAGCGTGATTTCTAGCGCAGTTTAGTTTTGGTGAGGCGTGGTACACTGACATTTACTGTAACATTAATGGTGTATTTTGATTTGTCTTGCAAGTTTTGGTACTTTCAGCATAAATTTTTCATTTAGCATGAATGATAACTGTGTGTTTAATATCAAATGTTCTTGCTCTTATTCTCAACCAGAAACTTCATAAACGTTACTGTTTTTTTGCAGAAGCATCTCACCAATAGCTATATCCAGTGCCGCACGCACGCACGCACGCACGCACACACACACACACACACACACACACACACACACACACACACCTTTCATTCTGTTTCTGTTGAACATTACTGTGTTATTTACTGTATATGATGTTGCTGCTTCATCAGTTCAGCCCTCTTTACTACAGTGGGGCAAAAAAGTATTTAGTCAGCCACCGATTGTGCAAGTTCCCCCACTTAAAATGATGACAGAGGTCAGTAATTTGCACCAGAGGTACACTTCAACTGTGAGAGACAGAATGTGAAAAAAAAATCCATGAATTCACATGGTAGGATTTGTAAAGAATTTATTCGTAAATTAGGGTGGAAAATAAGTATTTGGTCACCTCAAACAAGGAAAATCTCTGGCTCTCACAGACCTGTAACGTCGTCTGTAAGAAGCTTTTCTGTCCCCCACTCGTTACCTGTATGAATGGCACCTGTTTGAACTCATCATCTGTATAAAAGACACCTGTCCACAGCCTCAAACAGTCAGACTCCAAACTCCGCCATGGCCAAGACCAAAGAGCTTTCGAAGGACACCAGGAAAAGTATTGTAGACCTGCACCAGACTGGGAAGAGTGAATCTACAATAGGCAAGCAGCTTGGTGTGAAAAAATCAACTGTGGGAGCAATCATCAGAAAATGGAAGACATGGCGGCTCGACGGAGGAGCAGCTAGCGACCGAAAGTGGTTGGACCGGTGGACGACTTCAGTGAGGAGTGGATGACATTTGGTTCTGCCAGTGCAACTGAGTTCGACGGGTAGCAACTGAGTTCACAAGCCGAAATTATTATCAATGTCAAAACTGAGGACTGCACCAAGCTATTATTCCTAAACCCGGAGATGAGGGGTGAATGTGCAGTGTGAGGTAAAGTACTGATTGTGCTGTGGTGGAAATTGATCATCTTTAAATGATCGGTCTTCACATTCGGTGAGGGAGAAGATAACTAGCACAACAGCTAACTTTGGACTGTGGCTAATCAGCTAATCAAGAAGCCATCGGTAGTCTCGGCGCTAAAGACTCTGGACTACCCCTGACAATGCCACCTAAGAAAAACTCAGCCTTGGAGGAGGCGGAGGATATCAAAAGATCACTGGACTTCCTATCACAGGATGTAAATGACATCAAAATTAAACAAGACAAAATACTTAACCTAGTGCAGGAAGTTACAGAGTTGCGTGTACGCCTTGCTGAGCGGGACAAAAAAATAACAGAGCTAGAGAAGAAAGTTGAGGATTTGGAGCAATACTCAAGGATAAATGATGTTATTGTGACTGGAATTAAGATCAAACCCCGCTCTTATGCTCATGCTGTGACCTCCGGTAACAATGAAGAACCCGGCTTACGGGAGGAGAACTCGACGGAGCAACAGGTGGTGTCTTTTTTTGCGTCTAAAAATATACACTTGGATGTAAATACCATTGATGCCTGTCACCCTCTTCCCACGAAGAACAACATGCCGGCGGTGTTCCTGAGGTTTGTCAGCAGAAAAAACAAAGTTGCATTAATGAAGCAAGGGAAAAAGCTAAAAGGTACTAACGTCTATCTGAATGATCATTTGATTAATAGAAATGCGGACATTGCTAAAAAAGCCAGAATCATGAGGAAGCAGGACAAGATACAGAATACTTGGGTCATGAACTGTAAGGTATACATCAAACTGAAAGGAACGCCTGAGGAAGCTAAAGTGGTGATTATCAGAGATATAGAGGAATTGAATAAATATGAATGAATACTACTGAGGGTCTGCACAACCTGTGTCAGTTAAGGGAGCGTAAACTCATACAATGACATCTAAATACTCCTTAAATCTGACAAAAGATGAATTAGAAACACAAGAACGGAGTTTAAACCTTGAGGATTTGGAATTGAAGCATTTCGAATATACTGATCATAATGCTTTAGATCAAGAAGATCAATTAGACCCTGACAACCACTTCCTATTAGCCAACCCAAATGACTGTAAATATTATTCTGAAAAAGAATATAATTCCTCAATTAAAACTGATAAGAAATTCTCAATCATTCACTTTAATAGTAGAAGTTTGTATGCAAATTTCAGTTCAATTGAGGAATATTTACAACAGTTTCACGACCCATTTAGTATTATAGCAGTATCAGAAACATGGATTAAAGAAGAAAAAGGTGTTGATTTTGAATTAAAGGATTATAATCTTAATTATGTTAATAGAACAAACAAAGCAGGAGGAGGTGTTGCTATATATGTCCATAGGAAATTTAAATTTCAAATATTGGAAAGTATGACATTGACAATAAATGACTTACTTGAATGCTTAACCATAGAAATTATCAATGAAAAAGAGAAAAACATTATTGTTAGTTGTCTTTATAGATCACCTGGTTCGAGTCTAGAAGTATTCACTGATTGGATTGAAAAAATATTTTCAGTTGTAAGTAATAAAATATTATTCATCTGTGGAGATTTCAATATCGATTTGATAAATCCAAACAATCACAAGACCACCGAGAATTATATTAATAGGATGATTGGTATGAGTTTATATCCCACAATTTTAAGACCAAGTCGTATAACATCTCATAGTGCTACCCTTATTGATAACATCTTTACAAATAATTTAGAGTTAATAATTGCTAGCGGACTAATGGTATGTGATATAACTGATCACCTGCCAATATTTATAGTGTATGACGTTAAGAGTGTATGTAAGAAAGTACCTCAGAAATATATCTACAAACGAGTAAGAACAGAAAATGCAATTAATCTCCTTTATCAGGACTTGATGAATCAGGATTGGAATGCAGTGTATGCTGGAGATGATGTGGATAGTGCTTTTGAAATATTTTTGGATATCTTCAACTGCCTGTACGATAAAAACTGCCCAGTCGGGCAATTCAGTATCAACAATAAATCTATTAAATGCCCGTGGTTAACAAAAGGACTACACAAGGCCTGTAAGAAGAAAAATTCTTTATATAGACAATTCACTAAGCTAAGAACTGAAGAAGCAGAGTATAGATATAAAAATTATAAAAATAAACTAACGGAAATATTAAGAACTAGTAAGAAATTGTACTATACTAAATTAATACATAAAAATAAAAACAACACTAAAGAGATATGGGGAATACTTAACACTATTATTAAAGGTAACACAAAAAAATGCTCATATCCAGATTATTTCACTAATAATAACAGTGACAATTACAATCTAAACGAGATGGTGGAGTGCTTTAACAGCTTTTTTGTAAATGTGGGACCGGAGCTGGCTACAACAATTCCAAAAAGTAATCGCAGCGAAATGTCACTGATAGAAATAAATTCAAAGACTATGTTCTTGTCGGGAGTTACTGAATTAGATATTTTAGATGTAGTTAACAACTGTAAGAACAAGACCTCTACTGATTGTTTTGGTATAGATATGACATTAGTTAAACGAATCATACATAGCATTGCCAGACCTCTAGCTTATATATGTAATTTATCATTTCAAACAGGGAAATGCCCAAAGAAAATGAAAATAGCTAAAGTTATACCCATATATAAAAGTGGAAACAAACACATCTTCACTAATCGACCAGTGTCCCTGCTCCCTCAGTTTTCTAAAATATTAGAAAAACTTTATAATAATAGACTAGGTAAATTTATTGACAAACATAAACTAATTAATGAAAGTCAGTACGGATTTAGGACAGGAAGGTAAACTTCAATGGCTATCATTGATGCAATAGAAGAGATAACCAACAGTCTGGATAGAAAAAGACATGCAGCAGGGATATTTATTGACTTGAAGAAAGCATTTGATACGATTAATCATAGCAGATTATTTAAAAAATTAGACAGATATGGTATTAGGGGAGTGGCTTTGAAATGGATCCAAAGTTATTTGACTGAGAGACAGCAGTATGTGAAGATGGGCGAGTTTGAATCGGGGTATTTGGGCATTAGCTGTGGAGTGCCACAAGGATCAGTTCTGGGACCAACTCTATTTAACCTTTATATAAACGACATATTTAATGTATCAAAGTTATTAAAATTTGTCATATTTGCTGACGACACCAATATTTTTTATTCTAACGACGACCATAGTGACCTAGTACTTAACATTAACAATGAGTTAAGGAAATTAAAAATATGGATGGATGTTAACAAATTATCTATAAATTTGAGCAAAACCAAGGTAATGTTCTTTGGGAATTACAATGTAAATGTAGATACTGTAATAAAAATAGATGGTGTAGTCATAGATGTAGTGTCAGAAATAAAATTCTTGGGAGTAATGATTGATAGCAAATTATGCTGGAAATCACACATCAGACATATACAAAATAAAGTGTCCAAAAGTATTTCAATCATAAATAGAGCCAAGTTCTTCTTAAACTGCCATGCAATGTTTTTGTTATACTGTGTACTAGTCCTACCATACTTGACTTATTGTGTAGAGGTGTGGGGCAATAATTACAAAAGTTCTCTGCATCACCTGGTTATACTACAAAAATGTGCTATAAGAATAATGTATAAGGTAGGATATTATAGTCACACTAATATTTTGTTTTTGCAGTCTAAACTATTAAAATTGATTGATTTAGTTGAATTCTCGACTGCTCAACTCCTATATAAGGCAAATAAGGGTATACTGCCAGAAAATATCCAAAAGCTCTTTACACATAAAGAAGGGGGTTACAATTTGAGGGGATTTAGTAACTTTAAAAGGCAGATAGTTAGAACTACCAGGAAAAGTTTGTGTGTGTCTGTGTGTGGAGTGAAACTTTGGAACAGATTGGATGTAGAGCTCAAGCAATGTCCAAATATTCATCTGTTTAAATTGAGGTACAAAAAATGTATATTGTCAAGGTACAAAGAGGAATCGAGTGTGTGATTGTTTATCCATGATAGTAAATAATAATATATTCTTTGTATTATTTCTTTCTTTTTTCTTTGTTTATATATAGAATGTTAACAACAAATACTTATATAAACAATTATCTTGTAGAGTTGAAATGGACACTGTTGATATTGTCTTACGCTGTTGTTATTACTGCTATCTCCATTATTAGGAAACAGTAGACCAGAATTAATTCTTAAAAGTAAAATTGATGAAGTTACTACTATACAATGGAAGCAAACTTCATTGATATTTTCATAGCTAAAATATAAATAATATATGGAGAGGATGTAATGACCATGATGGTGATAACTGTGATACTCAACGGTGGTAACAAAGACTGTATTATTGATGCTAAATATTTACACTACTGTATGTTGTAATTATGACAATGTGATAATTTTATAATTGTAATTGTATGTCACAAATATTTAAATGTACTGCGCAACTACAAAATTTAAAACTCAGATAAGATTGTAGGGGTGGGAGTTAAAAAGCTTGTCTTCATCCCACTCCTTTTCGAGCTAAACTTGTTTTTTTGTTTTTTTTGTGTGTGTGTAATTGTACATTACAATAACTTTATTATTTGGTTGCTCGAATAAAGACATTCATTCATTCATTCATTCATTCATACAAGACCACTGATAATCTCCCACGATCTGGGGCTCCACGCAAGATCTCATCCCGTGGGGTCAAAATGATCATGAGAACGGTGAGCAAAGATCCCAGAACCACACGGGGGGACCTGGTGAATGACCTGCAGAGAGCTGGGACCAAAGTAACAAAGGTCACCATCAGTAACACACTACAACGGCAGGGAATCAAATCCCGCAGTGCCAGACGTGTTCCGCTGCTGAAGCCAGTGCATGTCCAGGCCCGTCTGAAGTTTGCCAGAGAGCACATGGATGATACAGCAGAGGATTGGGAGAATGTCATGTGGTCAGATGAAACCAAAGTAGAACTTTTTGGTATAAACTCAACTCGTCGTGTTTGGAGGAAGAAGAATACTGAGTTGCATCCCAAGAACACCATACCTACTGTGAAGCATGGGGGTGGAAACATAATGCTATGGGGCTGTTTTTCTGCCAAGGGGACAGGACGACTGATCCGTGTTAAGGACAGAATGAATGGGGCCATGTATCGTGAGATTTTGAGCCAAAACCTCCTTCCATCAGTGAGAACTTTGAAGATGAAACGAGGCTGGGTCTTCCAACATGACAATGATCCAAAACACACCGCCCGGGCAACAAAGGAGTGGCTCCGTAAGAAGCATTTGAATGTCCTGGAGTGGCCTAGCCAGTCTCCAGACCTCAACCCCATAGAAAATCTGTGGCGGGAGATGAAAGTCCGTGTTGCTCGGCGACAGCCCCAAAACATCACTGCTCTCGAGAAGATCTGCATGGAGGAATGGGCCAAAATACCAGCTACTGTGTGTGCAAACCTGGTAAAGACCTATAGTAAACGTTTGACCTCTGTTATTGCCAACAAAGGTTATGTTACAAAGTATTGAGTTGTATTTTTGTTATTGACCAAATACTTATTTTCCACCCTGATTTACGAATAAATTCTTTACAAATCCTACCATGTGGATTCATGGATTTTTCTTTCACATTCTGTCTCTCACAGTTGAAGTGTACCTCTGGTGAAAATTACTGACCTCTGTCATCATTTTAGGTGGGGGAACTTGCACAATCGGTGGCTGACTAAATACTTTTTTGCCCCACTGTATAAAGGCGCAGACATGAGTGAGATGTTAAAGAACACTAAAATAAATATTAGAGATGTGTGACACGGAGTTGTAGACTGTAAAGTTGAAAAGCTATTTACTGATTTGAGTTCCTCAAATTAATAACTTAAATGCAAATTACTTTTGAAACAGAATTGTATATCTACAACTGTATTAAAATATACAGCAAGCTAGAACCACTTTTTCATCTAAATTAATCATCATGAAATTTTTCCTAGTTTTTTTTTTTTTAACTTGCCTTTATCCTTCCTGTACAACATACAGGAGTGTTTCAATCTCTTTCACAGTACACTTTAAGACTGTTATCCATGTCCTTTTATTTTGTTTTATTTTTATTTTTTTGTTATAGGTTTACTTTTTCTATGCATATACTTCATATAGTTTTTCAATTTACAGGATACATTTCTTATGAAGTTGTTTCCCTTTCAATTTCTGAGAAAACATCACTCCGCCAATTCTGTCATGGCAGTTAGAGGTTGGTATATCACAGTACTGGTATTGCATATACATTGTTAATAACATTTATGTCAGTAAACAATATTTTATGTGTCCTACTGTGCACTGCTATCACAAGTTGAGATAAACACTAGATACAGTAAGACTTATAATCTCATAATCTACAGAAATCTGCATATGAACATTTAAACTAATGCTGCTTTTTTAAATAGTTTTGTCACTTTAAATCACTAACTTGTTTTTAAGTTTTTTTATATAAAATTTTGAAGTCATTAATATTTACATAATACTCCTTTTAATTTTAATCAGTCAGGTCATGATCATAAAATTGTTTACAACATTCACAGAAACCTAGACCACACCATTCCCTGCTTTTCAATACACTTTGAAAATACACAATTGGTAAATATAAACCAGGGCTGACCTGGGACAAATAGAAAGGCCTATTTAAGAAAGAATTTCTTAAATTTTCTAAGTTTGAGGTGCTGCGCTGCTACTCCAGAGGGGAGGTTGTACTTCCGGGTTTGTTTTTTTGTTTTCACCTCCTCATGTGGGCTGTGTTCCTGTTTGCCATCCATGGTGATGCTCCAAGTGTCAGGTTCATGACTAGAAACTGCTGGCAATTGAGGCATTGAGGTGATAATAAACCAGCTGGCTGTGACAGTTCAGAAAAGCGGAAGCCTCTTGTACTCCTTCCTGTATCCTGACCGATACACCATCTGGTTAGCTGCTAAACCTAAATGTACTAGCCCTCACTTACTACTACTCCTCAACAGGTCCTTTACTAGAGGTACTTCCTCCCGCTTAGTGTGTGAAGGAGAGATGGCACCTTCTTAAAAAAAACGTAGCTAATGTGGATAGTTAGCTATAAATGATTTTCCCAGTATTATTTTAGGGTCTTTGTCTCATAATGCAAAGTGCATTGCCACTGTTTTGATTTGGTGCTATATAAATAAAACTGAATGGAATTTCACATTCTTCTGATAGCTTTTGTTGTAAACCTCTTCACCCATTAATACAAAAACTTAAAGTTAAGTTTTGAAAATGTGAATTAAATGGATAAAACTTTAAGTCAGGTTGACCAATTTTAAAGTTGTTCTTTGAACATTGGCTGTTTTTTTTAAGTCATTTTTAGTTGGAATGTATTTTCATGCTCTGTTTTAACCTTCCAACTATACAAATCAAAGTGTTTTTCCACCAGCGTTAACTTGATAATGTGCGTGTAACTCTTATCAGCTGATTGGGCTGACTTTTATGGGGGCTGGGACAATGTCTTTGGAAGTATGAGCAAACAAACAAAGCAACCTCATGGGGCCGTAATGAAAGTGGAACATTAGAAGACTACCAAACAAAACAGTCTATACTCAATGTGAATTCCAAAAATCTAAGGTTTTCCTCAGTTTTTGTTGTTTCTGTTGAAACCTTCAATTTGTTTCAAGGAGAAGAGTCCATGCACTCTCATTTTCCCCAAGATAAAAAAAAAAGACTAATACTCTGACGTTGGAGTTTTCATGAACGCAGTTTTTGACTTGGAGCAACCTAAATAAAAATAAACAGGCATATTCTGTCAGATCATTGCACCAAGTAGACATTAATTCTGCATATTTTTAAGTTACACTCTGTTATAAATTCAGTGTGATGTCACAAAGTTTGCGGATGTATTAACAACAGTTTCAGTAACATATTCTGGACTGCATATTATATTTTCCTCGTACATGCTCATCACTGAAAGAGTGGCCACTGGCCTATAGGTGTAAATAGACTGCAGAGCCTGTCCCAACATGTTAGCTTTTCTGTGTCGTACCATCCATCTAGTGAGACGTTGTTTGGTTACCCTGATATATAAATCACAGCGATCCTCCTGGCACTTAACAGCATACACTCTATTACTGTGTCTGTGTGTCGGGGCACCTGATCCTTTGGGTGGACCAATTTTTGCCACAGAGACGCAGTATTTAGAGAAAATGTGTCTCCTCTGTTCTGATACTCCGGACACATAGAGGAACCATAATGGTTTTCACTAAGGCAGCAGTTGTCCTTCTCTTCTCATGGACCGGCTGGAGCATGCTTTAGGTGTTTTCCCAGCTCTGACAAATGTCCAGCTGGGATAACCACATTTACTCAGGGCTTTTTTGATATCATGTTCTGCTGCAGTGTTGGACTCTGCCAAGGCTGCCCTTTGTCACCGATTCCGTTCATGATATTTATGGACAGAATTTCTTGGCGTAGCCAATTGGCGGAGAACTTCCACTTGGGTGATCTCAGAATCGAATCTCTGATTTTCCCAGATGATGTGGTTCTGTTGGCTTCATCAGGTGGCAGCCTCCAGCTCGCACTGGAGAGGTTCGCAGCCAAGTCTGAAGCGGCAGGAATGAGAATCAGCATCTCCAAATCTGAGGCCATGGTCTTCACCATGGCCTCAATAACTTGTCCCTGCCCAGTCCGGGTAGGGGACAAGTTATTGCCCCAAGTGGAGGAGTTTAAGTATTTTGGGGTCCTGTTCAGGATTTCACAAAATGGGGAGTGGGAGATCAACAAACAGATTGGTGCTGCGGCTGCAGTGAGGTGGATGCTGTACCAGCCAATCGTGGTAAAGAGAGAGCTGAATGTGAAAGTAAAGCTCTCAATTTAATGGTCGATATACGTCCCTACCCTCACCTATGGTCATGAGCTTTGGGTAGTGACCGAAAGAACGAGATCGCAGAAACAAGCAGTGGAAATGAGCTTTCTACCAAGGGTGGCTGACCTCTAGCTTAAAGGTAGGATGAGGAGTTCAGCCATCCAGCAGGGGCTCAGAGCTACTGCTCCTCAACTGAGTGACTGAGCACATGTGAGCCATGATGCATTTATACAGCTGTGTTTTGTATATCACTATGACAGGAGGATGAAGAAGTACAGTGGGGCAAAAAAGTATTTAGTCAGCCACCGATTGTGCAAGTTCCCCCACTTAAAATGATGACAGAGGTCAGTAATTTGCACCAGAGGTACACTTCAACTGTGAGAGACAGAATGTGAAAAAAAAAATCCATGAATCCACATGGTAGGATTTGTAAAGAATTTATTCGTAAATTAGGGTGGAAAATAAGTATTTGGTCACCTCAAACAAGGAAAATCTCTGGCTCTCACAGACCTGTAACGTCTTCTGTAAGAAGCTTTTCTGTCCCCCACTCGTTACCTGTATGAATGGCACCTGTTTGAACTCATCATCTGTATAAAAGACACCTGTCCACAGCCTCAAACAGTCAGACTCCAAACTCCGCCATGGCCAAGACCAAAGAGCTTTCGAAGGACACCAGGAAAAGTATTGTAGACCTGCACCAGACTGGGAAGAGTGAATCTACAATAGGCAAGCAGCTTGGTGTGAAAAAATCAACTGTGGGAGCAATCATCAGAAAATGGAAGACATACAAGACCACTGATAATCTCCCTCGATCTGGGGCTCCACGCAAGATCTCATCCCGTGGGGTCAAAATGATCATGAGAACGGTGAGCAAAGATCCCAGAACCACACGGGGGGACCTGGTGAATGACCTGCAGAGAGCTGGGACCAAAGTAACAAAGGTCACCATCAGTAACACACTACAACGGCAGGGAATCAAATCCCGCAGTGCCAGACGTGTTCCGCTGCTGAAGCCAGTGCATGTCCAGGCCCGTCTGAAGTTTGCCAGAGAGCACATGGATGATACAGCAGAGGATTGGGAGAATGTCATGTGGTCAGATGAAACCAAAGTAGAACTTTTTGGTATAAACTCAACTCGTCGTGTTTGGAGGAAGAAGAATACTGAGTTGCATCCCAAGAACACCATACCTACTGTGAAGCATGGGGGTGGAAACATCATGCTATGGGGCTGTTTTTCTGCCAAGGGGACAGGACGACTGATCCGTGTTAAGGACAGAATGAATGGGGCCATGTATCGTGAGATTTTGAGCCAAAACCTCCTTCCATCAGTGAGAACTTTGAAGATGAAACGAGGCTGGGTCTTCCAACATGACAATGATCCAAAACACACCGCCCGGGCAACAAAGGGGTGGCTCCGTAAGAAGCATTTGAATGTCCTGGAGTGGCCTAGCCAGTCTCCAGACCTCAACCCCATAGAAAATCTGTGGCGGGAGATGAAAGTCCGTGTTGCTCGGCGACAGCCCCAAAACATCACTGCTCTCGAGAAGATCTGCATGGAGGAATGGGCCAAAATACCAGCTACTGTGTGTGCAAACCTGGTAAAGACCTATAGTAAACGTTTGACCTCTGTTATTGCCAACAAAGGTTATGTTACAAAGTATTGAGTTGTATTTTTGTTATTGACCAAATACTTATTTTCCACCCTGATTTACGAATAAATTCTTTACAAATCCTACCATGTGGATTCATGGATTTTTCTTTCACATTCTGTCTCTCACAGTTGAAGTGTACCTCTGGTGAAAATTACTGACCTCTGTCATCATTTTAGGTGGGGGAACTTGCACAATCGGTGGCTGACTAAATACTTTTTTGCCCCACTGTATAAAGGCGCAGACATGAGTGAGATGTTAAAGAACACTAAAATAAATATTAGAGATGTGTGACACGGAGTTGTAGACTGTAAAGTTGAAAAGCTATTTACTGATTTGAGTTCCTCAAATTAATAACTTAAATGCAAATTACTTTTGAAACAGAATTGTATATCTACAACTGTATTAAAATATACAGCAAGCTAGAACCACTTTTTCATCTAAATTAATCATCATGAAATTTTTCCTAGTTTTTTTTTTTTTAACTTGCCTTTATCCTTCCTGTACAACATACAGGAGTGTTTCAATCTCTTTCACAGTACACTTTAAGACTGTTATCCATGTCCTTTTATTTTGTTTTATTTTTATTTTTTTGTTATAGGTTTACTTTTTCTATGCATATACTTCATATAGTTTTTCAATTTACAGGATACATTTCTTATGAAGTTGTTTCCCTTTCAATTTCTGAGAAAACATCACTCCGCCAATTCTGTCATGGCAGTTAGAGGTTGGTATATCACAGTACTGGTATTGCATATACATTGTTAATAACATTTATGTCAGTAAACAATATTTTATGTGTCCTACTGTGCACTGCTATCACAAGTTGAGATAAACACTAGATACAGTAAGACTTATAATCTCATAATCTACAGAAATCTGCATATGAACATTTAAACTAATGCTGCTTTTTTAAATAGTTTTGTCACTTTAAATCACTAACTTGTTTTTAAGTTTTTTTATATAAAATTTTGAAGTCATTAATATTTACATAATACTCCTTTTAATTTTAATCAGTCAGGTCATGATCATAAAATTGTTTACAACATTCACAGAAACCTAGACCACACCATTCCCTGCTTTTCAATACACTTTGAAAATACACAATTGGTAAATATAAACCAGGGCTGACCTGGGACAAATAGAAAGGCCTATTTAAGAAAGAATTTCTTAAATTTTCTAAGTTTGAGGTGCTGCGCTGCTACTCCAGAGGGGAGGTTGTACTTCCGGGTTTGTTTTTTTGTTTTCACCTCCTCATGTGGGCTGTGTTCCTGTTTGCCATCCATGGTGATGCTCCAAGTGTCAGGTTCATGACTAGAAACTGCTGGCAATTGAGGCATTGAGGTGATAATAAACCAGCTGGCTGTGACAGTTCAGAAAAGCGGAAGCCTCTTGTACTCCTTCCTGTATCCTGACCGATACACCATCTGGTTAGCTGCTAAACCTAAATGTACTAGCCCTCACTTACTACTACTCCTCAACAGGTCCTTTACTAGAGGTACTTCCTCCCGCTTAGTGTGTGAAGGAGAGATGGCACCTTCTTAAAAAAAACGTAGCTAATGTGGATAGTTAGCTATAAATGATTTTCCCAGTATTATTTTAGGGTCTTTGTCTCATAATGCAAAGTGCATTGCCACTGTTTTGATTTGGTGCTATATAAATAAAACTGAATGGAATTTCACATTCTTCTGATAGCTTTTGTTGTAAACCTCTTCACCCATTAATACAAAAACTTAAAGTTAAGTTTTGAAAATGTGAATTAAATGGATAAAACTTTAAGTCAGGTTGACCAATTTTAAAGTTGTTCTTTGAACATTGGCTGTTTTTTTTAAGTCATTTTTAGTTGGAATGTATTTTCATGCTCTGTTTTAACCTTCCAACTATACAAATCAAAGTGTTTTTCCACCAGCGTTAACTTGATAATGTGCGTGTAACTCTTATCAGCTGATTGGGCTGACTTTTATGGGGGCTGGGACAATGTCTTTGGAAGTATGAGCAAACAAACAAAGCAACCTCATGGGGCCGTAATGAAAGTGGAACATTAGAAGACTACCAAACAAAACAGTCTATACTCAATGTGAATTCCAAAAATCTAAGGTTTTCCTCAGTTTTTGTTGTTTCTGTTGAAACCTTCAATTTGTTTCAAGGAGAAGAGTCCATGCACTCTCATTTTCCCCAAGATAAAAAAAAAAGACTAATACTCTGACGTTGGAGTTTTCATGAACGCAGTTTTTGACTTGGAGCAACCTAAATAAAAATAAACAGGCATATTCTGTCAGATCATTGCACCAAGTAGACATTAATTCTGCATATTTTTAAGTTACACTCTGTTATAAATTCAGTGTGATGTCACAAAGTTTGCGGATGTATTAACAACAGTTTCAGTAACATATTCTGGACTGCATATTATATTTTCCTCGTACATGCTCATCACTGAAAGAGTGGCCACTGGCCTATAGGTGTAAATAGACTGCAGAGCCTGTCCCAACATGTTAGCTTTTCTGTGTCGTACCATCCATCTAGTGAGACGTTGTTTGGTTACCCTGATATATAAATCACAGCGATCCTCCTGGCACTTAACAGCATACACTCTATTACTGTGTCTGTGTGTCGGGGCACCTGATCCTTTGGGTGGACCAATTTTTGCCACAGAGACGCAGTATTTAGAGAAAATGTGTCTCCTCTGTTCTGATACTCCGGACACATAGAGGAACCATAATGGTTTTCACTAAGGCAGCAGTTGTCCTTCTCTTCTCATGGACCGGCTGGAGCATGCTTTAGGTGTTTTCCCAGCTCTGACAAATGTCCAGCTGGGATAACCACATTTACTCAGGGCTTTTTTGATATCATGTTCTGCTGCAGTGTTGGACTCTGCCAAGGCTGCCCTTTGTCACCGATTCCGTTCATGATATTTATGGACAGAATTTCTTGGCGTAGCCAATTGGCGGAGAACTTCCACTTGGGTGATCTCAGAATCGAATCTCTGATTTTCCCAGATGATGTGGTTCTGTTGGCTTCATCAGGTGGCAGCCTCCAGCTCGCACTGGAGAGGTTCGCAGCCAAGTCTGAAGCGGCAGGAATGAGAATCAGCATCTCCAAATCTGAGGCCATGGTCTTCACCATGGCCTCAATAACTTGTCCCTGCCCAGTCCGGGTAGGGGACAAGTTATTGCCCCAAGTGGAGGAGTTTAAGTATTTTGGGGTCCTGTTCAGGATTTCACAAAATGGGGAGTGGGAGATCAACAAACAGATTGGTGCTGCGGCTGCAGTGAGGTGGATGCTGTACCGGCCAATCGTGGTAAAGAGAGAGCTGAATGTGAAAGTAAAGCTCTCAATTTAATGGTCGATATACGTCCCTACCCTCACCTATGGTCATGAGCTTTGGGTAGTGACCGAAAGAACGAGATCGCAGAAACAAGCAGTGGAAATGAGCTTTCTACCAAGGGTGGCTGACCTCTAGCTTAAAGGTAGGATGAGGAGTTCAGCCATCCAGCAGGGGCTCAGAGCTACTGCTCCTCAACTGAGTGACTGAGCACATGTGAGCCATGATGCATTTATACAGCTGTGTTTTGTATATCACTATGACAGGAGGATGAAGAAGTACAGTGGGGCAAAAAAGTATTTAGTCAGCCACCGATTGTGCAAGTTCCCCCACTTAAAATGATGACAGAGGTCAGTAATTTGCACCAGAGGTACACTTCAACTGTGAGAGACAGAATGTGAAAAAAAAATCCATGAATCCACATGGTAGGATTTGTAAAGAATTTATTCGTAAATTAGGGTGGAAAATAAGTATTTGGTCACCTCAAACAAGGAAAATCTCTGGCTCTCACAGACCTGTAACGTCTTCTGTAAGAAGCTTTTCTGTCCCCCACTCGTTACCTGTATGAATGGCACCTGTTTGAACTCATCATCTGTATAAAAGACACCTGTCCACAGCCTCAAACAGTCAGACTCCAAACTCCGCCATGGCCAAGACCAAAGAGCTTTCGAAGGACACCAGGAAAAGTATTGTAGACCTGCACCAGACTGGGAAGAGTGAATCTACAATAGGCAAGCAGCTTGGTGTGAAAAAATCAACTGTGGGAGCAATCATCAGAAAATGGAAGACATACAAGACCACTGATAATCTCCCTCGATCTGGGGCTCCACGCAAGATCTCATCCCGTGGGGTCAAAATGATCATGAGAACGGTGAGCAAAGATCCCAGAACCACACGGGGGGACCTGGTGAATGACCTGCAGAGAGCTGGGACCAAAGTAACAAAGGTCACCATCAGTAACACACTACAACGGCAGGGAATCAAATCCCGCAGTGCCAGACGTGTTCCGCTGCTGAAGCCAGTGCATGTCCAGGCCCGTCTGAAGTTTGCCAGAGAGCACATGGATGATACAGCAGAGGATTGGGAGAATGTCATGTGGTCAGATGAAACCAAAGTAGAACTTTTTGGTATAAACTCAACTCGTCGTGTTTGGAGGAAGAAGAATACTGAGTTGCATCCCAAGAACACCATACCTACTGTGAAGCATGGGGGTGGAAACATCATGCTATGGGGCTGTTTTTCTGCCAAGGGGACAGGACGACTGATCCGTGTTAAGGACAGAATGAATGGGGCCATGTATCGTGAGATTTTGAGCCAAAACCTCCTTCCATCAGTGAGAACTTTGAAGATGAAACGAGGCTGGGTCTTCCAACATGACAATGATCCAAAACACACCGCCCGGGCAACAAAGGGGTGGCTCCGTAAGAAGCATTTGAATGTCCTGGAGTGGCCTAGCCAGTCTCCAGACCTCAACCCCATAGAAAATCTGTGGCGGGAGTTGAAAGTCCGTGTTGCTCGGCGACAGCCCCAAAACATCACTG
This sequence comes from Rhamphochromis longiceps, assembly GCF_057381845.1. Lineage (NCBI taxonomy): Eukaryota > Metazoa > Chordata > Actinopteri > Cichliformes > Cichlidae > Rhamphochromis > Rhamphochromis longiceps. The sequence continues at coordinate 33,580,569 of NC_140574.1, forward strand.
CTCTCGAGAAGATCTGCATGGAAGAATGGGCCAAAATACCAGCTACTGTGTGTGCAAACCTGGTAAAGACCTATAGTAAACGTTTGACCTCTGTTATTGCCAACAAAGGTTATGTTACAAAGTATTGAGTTGTATTTTTGTTATTGACCAAATACTTATTTTCCACCCTAATTTACGAATAAATTCTTCACAAATCCTACCATGTGGATTCATGGATTTTTTTGTCACATTCTGTCTCTCACAGTTGAAGTGTACCTCTGGTGCAAATTACTGACCTCTGTCATCATTTTAAGTGGGGGAACTTGCACAATCGGTGGCTGACTAAATACTTTTTTGCCCCACTGTAGTTCCTGCCAATCATTTAGAGGCAGAGTCAAGATTCCTAATGACAACTGAGAGATTTTTTTTGAACACATACACATTTGAACATGTTTAATTGGAACTCATCAACAGAGAAAACAAAACAAAGAATCTGTTTTCAGTCAAAAATGCAGGAAATAGCATTTCTGAGACAGAGTTCAATTGCATTGCATTAAATTAATAAATAAAAAGTCCCCAATGAAACTGGAGTTAGCTTTATTTTCATAGTATGGAATTGCTAAGGTGCACATTTCTTGAAAATATTTTTTCTGTAAGTCAAAGACTATATTAATATATATACTAATTGGAAGATATTAATTTTCAGTAAGCTGTCTGCTTGACATATTATTTCTCTAGTAATATCAAAACTTCTATATTTCACAATAGAGAGCTGGTGTTTGAGTATGATACTCAGCTTAATTGTTAAGTGTTAAGTGTTTTGATTTCTGAAGAGGGCCATCCAAGGGAAGGACATCCTTATACTTAAATACAGCTATACTAAAAGCGAAACTATTTGATAAAATAATTTTTATACAATGAGAACAGTACAGAAAAAAAGAACACACTTGAAGAGCACCTTTAGCTACGGTGACCAAACGGGCTCACTGACACGCAATTTAGTCAAGCAAAAGAGAGCAGAATTAATTCAGCATCAACCACGAGACTGTCTTTTTGAGTCTTTGTAAATGGATGTCTTAAGTATTAACAAAATTAAACCCTTGCATACCTTTTCTTAGGATAAAAAAAAAAAAACCCACCACAACAGTCCCTCAAGGCACTTTAAATTGAAAGATTAAGACCGTAGAAGTAGAGCCTTATTTGTAGTGTGAGGCTGCATGGAATTATAATAATATCACTATTATTATTAGGGATGGGTATTGATAAGATTTTCACGATTCCGATTCCATTTTCGATTCTGTTTAACGATTCGATTCTTTATCGATTCTCTTATCGATTCTTATTTTTAAAAAAAGGAGAACACTAAGGTCGAATAGCTTAGAACTTTATTTTATATCTTCTCTTTGAACAAGACAGACATTTAGGAGTAACATGGCCTTACAAACCCAGCAGTGAGATCTCAAAAGATCCACAGCCTACAGCTCTTCAATGGGGTGTCACGGGGTCCCCAGGAAAAAAAAATGTAAATGTAAAATAATAAAATAAATATTCTTCTGTAGCAATAACAAAGTATAACATAAATTATTCAGTAGCAATTACACAAGAATATCCAGTAATGTCCCTGCCTACAATTAAACACACTCACTTACCGAAAATCGGGGGCATCTGCTGTGCAAGCCTTTGACCACAAACTGAGTCACTGCTCGGTGACATTCGTCTATCCTGGCCTGAAAGGAGACGCTGCCGGTAGACTGCAGCGACAACTGCCAGCATCTGAGCCAGACTCTGTCTGTCTCTCTCATCATGGTCACTAAATGCACAGTAATGGCAGGTTTGTAATAAGGCAGATCGCGCTAACATAATATGCACTGTTAGTTGATTATTTACCTGCCGCATTAACGGGAGAGGACGTGCAAACGTTACCACTGCTGCTGGGTTGAAATTCACGAGTCCGGAGCGGAATTAAAAACACGACATTCATTTATGGTCATCGCGTTGTTTTGTGAGCTTTTGCATATTCGTAGTGTTTCCTCCCTTAAATGAAATATCTACTTTGCAAGTATTGCAAGTTGCCCTGTTGTCGTCCGTTCTCGTAAAGTATAACCAAAGTTTTGAGCGTTTGAGCCACCGTGTTTCCTGCCAGGTAAATGACGCTCCGCAACGGGGCGACTGGAATCGATAAGGGAATCGTTTGCAAAAATGGCAAACAATTCCAAGGAAGTGAAACAGTGGGAACCGGTTCTCAACAAGAACCGGTTTTCGATACCCATCCCTAATTATTATAAATTGATACTACATAATTTAAACTTCAGAATATAATCAGACACGTGAACATGTGCGTATTAACTGCATTTTGACAGGCATTTCAATATATCATTTATGATTCCCGTAGAGATATAAAAAAACTAAAAAGAAACGACATTGAAATGGCTGTGCTGAGAAATGAATTGCAGAAATGTTTTAATTATGCACAATTATCCATGCAAAAATGCAACTAAAAGCTGAAACACACTTCTGTTCATTTGCCTGCAGTTCAGTGCTGCATGATTAGTATGATTCAGTTTTGTGCTCTAAACTACAAGCCAACCACCAAAATACAGCGCTGTGAATAAGTGCTAGTCCCCTTCTTGATTTCTTAGATTGTTGCATCGTTGCCACGCCTAAATGTTCCAAATCAGCAAACAAATTTCGCATTTGAATATTAGAGAAACGCAGTAATAACAAAATGCAGATTTAAAATGATGACTTCATTTATTAAAAGAAAAAATATAGCTGGTTCTATTTGAAAAAGTAAATCCAAATTTCTTTGGAAAGCTGAGTTCAGTTTCACCCTCCACATCCTGGCCAGACTACTGCCAGATTTATTGAATCATGAAATTGTTTAAATAGAATAATAATAATAATAATAATAATAATAATAATAATAATAATAATAATAATGATGATAATAATGATATACAGCCTTTTCTACAGGCTTTAAGACTTCAGAAAACCACTGTGAGAACCATTACCCACAAATGGACAAAAACCTGTAACAGTGGGGAACCTCCTCCGTAAACACCACGACTGTTGTGCAATCACTCAATCAAGAACAGCAATCAAGCATTTCCCATAACTTTCACATTACAGTAGAGGAAGTTTGGCCCATTCTTCTTTACAGAATTGATTTAATTTGGCCACACTGGAGGACTTTTGAACATAACCAGCATGTTATGCCAAAAGCATCTCAATTGTCATAATTCCCTATGACCTTCTTTTTGTTCTTTTCTTTTTTTTCTCTCATGTTCCATGGGAGAGTCGGGAGGGTTTCTTTTCTTTTTGAACTTGAGCTTCAGGGCACAAACTGATAGCCTGGAAACGCCATCCAGGACTGACTGCTGATACTGCTAACTTCAACAGCCAACAAAGGCAGTGATGAGCAATGAGGGTTGCAGTTCATTGAGATGATCTCTTCAAAAGACTATGGGCAGGTTTTCATCTTTGCTTTGTTTTGCTGGTTTTGGGTTCATACATAGGGAGAGATTCATACAGTGTCAATGCAGGAAAGATTCTATGTGTCATTAGGACTGAGATTTGTGTTACTGTATAGAATCATAGCCTTAAAGTATATATTTTAAATTGGTAATTATGTGACAATACATTTCAGATCAATTTACTGAGTAACACAAAGTTAATATAACAAGTAGTGTAACTAAATATTTTATCCAATGATTAATTAAACAATGCACTGCATTACTTTAAAGAAAAGTAACTAGTAATGTGTATTACATTACTTTTGTCAGCAATGACCACAACATTATTGAATTGGCAATTCACTTTTTTTTAAACGTATGGCAATAGATTAGTAGTGTTTAAGATTTTAAGTGAGAAATCAGTCCATTATACAAACAAGTGCAGTCTAACAGCCCTGCAACAACACAAATTACCATGTAGCTTGTTTTTCTTTTTCCTAAGCTTTGTTCTATAGATCATTGAAACATTTGTCAAAATACTATAATTAATGGGAGTCAGATTGCTTAGTCTTAGATTAATATCTGAAACTTACAGCATACAATGCTGACTTTAATAAATGTCCAGAATTACATGGCATATAGAAAAATAAATGTAATTTAGGTAGTGAAAAATGTTTCAAAATTCAGGACAGAATACATGAAAGGCAGAGATTGCATCAAAGTTAGAGAGAGCAGGCAATATCCCACAGGAAATAATGAAAAAGAGAGCAGCAATATATCTTATTTTATGAACATTGCTTAAATAAACCAGTAATGTTGTTTATGAGATAATATTATGATATATACTTTTTAAACTAGTAGCAATGTACTACTAGATCAGCGTACTAGCAGTAGTGGTAATGGTACTGCTGTGGTACAGCTCATCACCACTCCTGACACCTACAGGATGTTTTATTTTTATGTTCAATTATTTAGTGTTGAACAAATTCTGTTCAGAGCAGCTTTTCTGTAGTGTCCACTTAAGGCTCCACTTTTACTCCAAAGGGGAGTCAATGGGCTCTATGGATAACCACCTCCATAATAACTGAGGTTGTGTTTTTGTTTTGATTTGTTTTGCATTTTATTAATGTTATCTACCACAAAATGGCTTGCTGTGTGGGACAGACCGACTGGAAGAACAGAGGTCCATCTAAATGTAATTATGACAACCTCAATCTGGATTTTTTCTTAAGTATTTTCAGTCATCTGTAGGCATCATTTTTTTTAAACATGTACTTTTCAAAGAGTCTTTTACATGTTCACTTAGGTGTCCAATGTAGTGGTTTATGTGCAAATATACCATCAACATTGACACAAATACAAGAAAACAACCTTTGAATAGCTGTCCACTGTAGTGACCACTACTAGTAGTGTAGTGACTAATGCAACCAACATTAAATGCTATATCACTAGTGTACACTTTTAAAGACAAGCACAAAGAACACCCATATAAAAGAGAACAAAGTGGGTCATAGCAGATAACTCACTAAGTTAAGATCTTTTTTGAATTGAAGCCCCAACTTTTCTGTCGCATGTCATTTTATAAGTTATAAGGAGGAGTACACTCAGTTACTAACTGTGCTTCCTGAAGCCCAAAAAGCTGGAGAATTGTGAGTAGATATGAGAACATTTAAATGTTGCCTGAGGGAAACATCACTCGAGAACAGAGTCTACTAGAACTGGCACGTTTGATTTCCCAGTCCTTTTTTTAATAAGATGTGTAGAGAGGCCTGAAATTCACTAAAAAATAATAAAATGTCAAAAGTTTGTATTAAAATAAAAATCTGCAATTTCCTTTGAAGAGCTCCGTGTTGAAAGGAGAAAATGATGACTAATATATGGTACTGCAAAATTAACAATAATTTTCTTTCTCTGGTGTCCTGGCTGCTATTAATCTTTAAGTGCCACGTGGAAGGAGATTCTGACAATTTAATGATCTCACATATATAGTAGAAAGATTTTATTTTCCAGTTCTCTGTACAACTTTGTATTAAAACTGGGTAAAATTACTGTGTGCTTAAATTTATTAACCTGACCCAATTCCAGAGTGATTTTTTCACAAGTTTGCAATTTGGTTCTGGTTAAAGCATTATGATAATTGCTTCAATTAAGCAAACTATATCCGAAATGGCTTTTTTGTCATTGCCTATAGTCCCACAGAATGATGTAACAAGAGGAACTCTAGACATTTTTTGTCTCCTCTTTCAAAACACACACTATTTGAGAGAGAGGACAAAATTTAATGACCGTACAGCATTGGGGAGTAAAAAGAGCTGAGTATAGAAGAAACGCTCAGTGCATCACATGAAGTCCCACAGCACTCTGAGCCTATAGCAACATAACTAAGGACTTGTTTACGGTCATTTGATCCAGCTGAATCCTTTAGCTTTATTAAAAAGGAAACTTTTGAACATAATCTTAAAAGCAGAGAGGCTCTCTTGTCTCCTGAATACAAACTGGAAACTACAGGAGAGGGGCCAAATGATCTGCCTCCTGTTCTATTTTTAGAAGCTCTAGGAGAAACAAGTAAGACTGATACATCAACTGAAGGGTTTTCTGGGAACTTTTAGAACAAGCTCATAATATTGAATTAAAATAGTCAGTAGTACATATAGAAGTATAAAAGAAGTACAGAAGTAGTAAAGCATTGCTGGAAGCCAAGGTAATGCCATCCCGAGTAAGTATCTGTTTTTATTTAAAGATTTTTAGGGCAGATAGATTTATTTCAAACTGCTGCAGTGCATGCCGTACATGTCCTTTAATATCATCAGTATATTCCAGTATATGTAATAAAATTGATCAACAATATCGAATGACGCACTGAGGTATAATGTGATACAAAAGCAGAGATGCAGAGTCATTAGGCAGTCATTGGTAACCTATGCTTTTAACTCTTCAAATAATCCTTTCCTTGTCAAGTGATCAGTTAGCTGTTTTACAATGACTCATTCAAGATTTTTTTTAAATAAGAGAAAGGTTGGATTTTGGTATACAGTGCATTTTAGGATAGATTTCACTGCAAATTACTGTTTCAAAATCTCACTGGCTTCCTCATTGTCAGTTCATCTATTTCTTCTGTTTCTCAGCGTCTTTGTATCAAGGCACAATGAACAATACCCAGTAAGGTTTTCAAATGGTGGTTAGAAAAAAGGTTTAAAAGCTTCCACAGAAAGTTCTTGTGTAGAGACCACTGGAAAAGACACTCCTGCACCTTCCTCCTTAAATGTTCTCTACTCTGTAATTTTGCAAGAATTGGGAGAGATTGATAAATACAGAACCAGGATTGACTGTGGGGGATTGGCTTCCATCCAGCCTTTGTTGACATGCTTTCCCTGTGATAAATAATGGACCAGGAAAGACAGTTTTTCTATATTGACAAATGACTTACCTTTGCACAAATTATCTCCCAAATCCGCCACTTGCATTTTGCATTACACACATTTAATTTTGATTACTGAGCAACTACATCAATTCTTTCATTTAAACATTTACTTTCTAGGCTGACTCAGAGCCAAGTGAAAAGGGAAATAAGCCAAAAGCTCAACCAGAAAAAAACAAAATACAAAAACCACTGGCAAAAAATATGAACTTTTAATTGGTTGAGATACTAGACAAGGAGTAGACTTATTTTTGTTTTTGATCTGCTTATTTTATTTTTCCATAATGCACGAAGAAATAAAGAGTCATCGCTCATATTAATGTGACATTTGCTGTTACTTATTTACACTGTCAGGCAATAAAATAAATTGAACACTTTCAAGACATTAAAAGCCAAGTAGGTTTTCTGTTTTGATGTAACAGAAGTCTTCTCGTTTCACCATTAGAACGATAACTTATTAAAAATAAAAACTAGTACAGGATTTTAAAAAGGAAGGACATTTCTACCAAAGCATAAAGGGTCATCACCTGCAGGATCTGTAACTAAACACAGACAAAAGTCAAATAGCACCTGAACAAGAAAAGAAAACAACAAATACACAAACATAAGATCTTCGTGTGCGTGTCTGTGTGTGAGAGAGAGAGCATGATAGTGTTTGTCATGAAATGTATTTCATAATGACGCAGGGCTGGACTGGGACAAAAAAATCGGCCCGGGCATTTTGACTAGAGACCGGCCCAACAGGTATTCTAGGAAAAGCCATAAAGCCTTTAAATGAAAACAAACGCTGTTGTGACAGTGATGTACAGTCTTGTTGCTATATGTATGATTTCTATACATTTTACATCAGATAAAAACTTTGGTTGTAAGATTCAGATAATTATTTAATAAAATCTAGACATTTTAAATGAAAATAAGAAAGAAAAGTATTTCTTTGTGCCCCCCTTTCCCTGTCAATGCCCTACCTGCCCCCCAGGCCACACTTTGCTAGACCCGCCCCTGCACAGTTACCAGCTGTCAGCTACGTAGAAAAAGATCCCGGTGTTTTTTGTCTCTCAGAAACAGTTCATAACTTTCATTCATGTCACCTAAAAGGTAAACCTGTTTCTCCATCACCTGTTTAGCTGTGATGATTCAGTAAAGACATCTCCTAGTTTCATCTTCACGTTTCCCTCTCACCAGATCATGACCAGCAGCTTTTACAGCTGTGGCTGCAGCAAACATCAGCTGATGCTAGAAATTAATATTGAATAAATTCTAATAACAGCTCATCAATCTTAAACGTGCTGCTGTTGTTTAGCTGGTTAGCTGGTAGTTGGTGTAGTCTTTCTGGCGCAAAGTGGGCGATAAACAAACAATAGAGAAACAGAAAAGCCGATCAGCTGATCATTGATCAGTTTCATTAAAGTAGAAACAGGAGAGGGAGGGGGAGAGAATGAGAGAAGAGGCAGCTGTGCAGCATAAACACACAATAACTCCATCTTTGTGTCTTTTTTCATTGTTGCTGAACTACAGGACAAACTGTGTTCCTTTTCAGCTCAATACAAAACGCGTAATATTTTCTCTGAATATTTACTGAATATATTGTATTTACTGAATACAAGACGATTCCATTTTTTACGGGACGGTTGGCAACTCTACTAACTAACCTTATGAATAAAATAAAGTTCACTATCAGAAACATCATAGCACCCACCCAGCTGTAAAAGCCCAATATATGTTTTTCAATAACTAAGAAATTTAAACTTGATGGTGCCAAAGTGTCCATAGTGTCCAAATTTAAAAACACTTAGCTATATCTCTAATAAAACCTCTGTGACTTTGCTCTGTTTTACTTCAGCAACGTTGATCTTTCCACAGATAATCTCCATATGTTGATCCAACATATGGAGGTTTTCTTCAGTTTTTGTCTACTGCAGCATATTTTGAAAGGAGTTAGATGTTATAAAAGAAAAAACAAAATTTAGGCCAGGAAAATATCCTTCATATTTTTCTGTGTTCCATCCTCAGGTACTTTGAATCAATGGCTTGTGCAGCTCCATCTGTAAAACATGGTTGAATCTCAGACATGGTTTGCTGCTGCATTGCTACCAGTGGTAGGTATACCACAGTGTTAGGTATTCGGGATACCTTTCTGTTTAATGTACTTCTCTGTTTCTGGTTGGACTTGTACCGTGTATTTTTCAATAAATTGCTGCATCTAGGTGTCAATTTTGGCAGTAGGTGGTTACCGGGTTGTCACTGAACAGCCTAGCACATTTCTGTCATTTGAGAGTGACAGTTTAGGTCTTCTTCCAGGCCTTGAAAAAGTGGAGACACATCTAAATCATTTGTAATTAATTACAATAATTTAAAATGATGTGCTTTGAATCAGTAGTTGTTAAGAAATGGCTCTAAGAGACCTTGCCAATTTGTGTAAATCCAAGCATCTCCTTCACTGAATTCCTTGGCTTGGCACATTGTTCCTAGTATTGGTCTATCCAGTGAGTACCAATGAACAAATCCTTTTTATGCTGGCATAGAGAAACTACCAATGATCATTAACATGAAGTTAAAAGGCTTTGGTCTTGTCAAATATAAATCCATCATAGAACTTTCAGTATCATTTAGTGAAAGATGTAAGTGAGTATACATATACATTTGATCTGTATGTACTGTATGTACTGTATGTACTGTGCTGTATGTATACTTTTGAACCTGTGTGGATTAGAGAAAATCCAAAATACAACAACTTTATACAGTACTATATATTTAAATTGATTTGCGGTTTTCGGGTTGTAATGTTTTGGCTAAACAACTATTCCTGCGCGTGTCTTGCCCTGGCCTATATAAACCTTATAAATCCTGCTCACGCCTCCTACTGGTTTTTGCATCTCTACAGCAGCTTGCAGAGTGTAAACTGTAATTATCACCTCACAGTCCAGAAATACCCACAAAATGCCTGCGGCGTGTAACATCGTTGGCTTAAAAGGGCTTTTGCAGACGAGTGTGTGTGAACACATCTGAGATTTGCTAAGAGGATCAAAAATACAAATACCATTATTATAGACACCTTTGGTGAAGAAATGTATAATAGCATTTTTCTGTGAAAGTAATATAACTTGGGAAATCGTTTTACCTGTTACTGCAACGTCTTATCAAATGTAAACTTTCAATTGATATATTCTGTGATTGTTTTAGAGAATGCAACTGTTTTATTTGATACATATTTTTCGGTAAGTTTGAGATAGTTGTGTTTATTTGAAGTGAGTTTGTATAAGGTTCTGATCCCCAGTCAGCATGTTGCCTACAGTACACATGCCCCCATATATAGAGAGGAACACCAGCCTGCACGGAAACACTGTGGACACTATAAACAACATTATGGATCTTTACACATCGAAAAGAAGCAAAAAACAACACGTTCACCTCTGTAATTACTGTTCGATCTTTCTGACAAAGAGATAAAGTTAATATTCATCAGAACTCGATAGCAAAACAGTAATTTGATCTTGCCAAACATGCTAGTTGTTTTTAAATTAACAATCATATTGGACCTGAAGTTTTAAATCTTGATATTAAATATCATTCATAGAAACGTGGATATTTCTTTAGTTGCCTGACCTCTCTAGTTTATGTCATTATAATAAATTAGCTCAGCGGAAACTATTTGTGTTCTTACACACACACACACACACACACACACACACACACACACACACACACACACACACACACACACACACACATTATCATGACATTCACATCTGTGATGAGTGTATGGAAACTGGTTATTACATTTTCAGATCAGGAGTATTTATTACTAATCAGAAAGAAAAGAAATATAATGCTTATTACTGTACCTTTATTTTAATTACATCCATTGAATATATGTGGCTGTTTTAGGAGATTGGACCTTTTCGTCATTGTCCACGCTGAGTGTCATGTTGTGGAGTATTTTTCCATCACTGCCCTTGAGTCCAGATTCCCTCCTGACCTGCAGAGCATGAGCATCAAACATCCGCCAGCATTTAAAGACCAGCTCAAGCTCACACTCCACTACTACTCCACTACCACTCTACTACCTCACACTGGTAAATCAACATCCATGTTATTGGATTATTGTTTTGTTCTTTCTTGTGTTAACGTTACTCACCTTCCTCTTGGCACTACCCAACTCTGTCTCCGCGTTTCATGCTGGACACTTACCTGCCTGCCCTGGCAACAATCCTCCAGACTCTGGGAAGGAGAAAAAGCTGGAGGTCTTGTCTTCTCACTCCTTCGCTCAGTCTGATGCTCTGTACGTCCCCTGTTCAGTGATCTCCGTCTCTCCAACTAAGCAAATCTGCTTCCCTCATACTCCTAAAAGTACTCACCTTGACGTTCCTGTTCATATTAATCTACCTTTTCCTCTCTTGCATTGAACTTGTCCTTCCCAAAAACCTGTGGATTAAGATTCTGGAGTGAAATAAAACCTGTGTTCTGAATAAACAGCTGTCCATTGTGTCTGCATTTACAGTGGGGCAAAAAAGTATTTAGTCAGCCACCGATTGTGCAAGTTCCCCCACTTAAAATGATGACAGAGGTCAGTAATTTGCACCAGAGGTACACTTCAACTGTGAGAGACAGAATGTGAAAAAAAAATCCATGAATCCACATGGTAGGATTTGTAAAGAATTTATTCGTAAATCAGGGTGGAAAATAAGTATTTGGTCACCTCAAACAAGGAAAATCTCTGGCTCTCACAGACCTGTAACGTCTTCTGTAAGAAGCTTTTCTGTCCCCCACTCGTTACCTGTATGAATGGCACCTGTTTGAACTCATCATCTGTATAAAAGACACCTGTCCACAGCCTCAAACAGTCAGACTCCAAACTCCGCCATGGCCAAGACCAAAGAGCTTTCGAAGGACACCAAGAAAAGTATTGTAGACCTGCACCAGACTGGGAAGAGTGAATCTACAATAGGCAAGCAGCTTGGTGTGAAAAAAATCAACTGTGGGAGCAATCATCAGAAAATGGAAGACATACAAGACCACTGATAATCTCCCTCGATCTGGGGCTCCACGCAAGATCTCATCCCGTGGGGTCAAAATGATCATGAGAACGGTGAGCAAAGATCCCAGAACCACACGGGGGGACCTGGTGAATGACCTGCAGAGAGCTGGGACCAAAGTAACAAAGGTCACCATCAGTAACACACTACAACGGCAGGGAATCAAATCCCGCAGTGCCAGACGTGTTCCGCTGCTGAAGCCAGTGCATGTCCAGGCCCGTCTGAAGTTTGCCAGAGAGCACATGGATGATACAGCAGAGGATTGGGAGAATGTCATGTGGTCAGATGAAACCAAAGTAGAACCTTTTGGTATAAACTCAACTCGTCGTGTTTGGAGGAAGAAGAATACTGAGTTGCATCCCAAGAACACCATACCTACTGTGAAGCATGGGGGTGGAAACATCATGCTATGGGGCTGTTTTTCTGCCAAGGGGACAGGACGACTGATCCGTGTTAAGGACAGAATGAATGGGGCCATGTATCGTGAGATTTTGAGCCAAAACCTCCTTCCATCAGTGAGAACTTTGAAGATGAAACGAGGCTGGGTCTTCCAACATGACAATGATCCAAAACACACCGCCCGGGCAACAAAGGGGTGGCTCCGTAAGAAGCATTTGAAAGTCCTGGAGTGGCCTAGCCAGTCTCCAGACCTCAACCCCATAGAAAATCTGTGGCGGGAGTTGAAAGTCCGTGTTGCTCGGCAACAGCCCCAAAACATCACTGCTCTCGAGAAGATCTGCATGGAGGAATGGGCCAAAATACCAGCTACTGTGTGTGCAAACCTGGTAAAGACCTATAGTAAACGTTTGACCTCTGTTATTGCCAACAAAGGTTATGTTACAAAGTATTGAGTTGTATTTTTGTTATTGACCAAATACTTATTTTCCACCCTAATTTACGAATAAATTCTTTACAAATCCTACCATGTGGATTCATGGATTTTTTTGTCACATTCTGTCTCTCACAGTTGAAGTGTACCTCTGGTGCAAATTACTGACCTCTGTCATCATTTTAAGTGGGGGAACTTGCACAATCGGTGGCTGACTAAATACTTTTTTGCCCCACTGTAGGTCCAAAACTGGCCTTCATGGCCCTTTACACTTTTTTTTCATTACTTTAATAAGTAAATATGATATTCAAGTAAACAACTAAGAAATCATATGTTGTAGATACTTTCAAATTAATTTTGCATGCTGCTTAAACCTTCATGTAGGGAACCTATACTAAAAAATACATTTTTAGTACAACATAGTTCCTTGTTTTTTACTTGTTTTTTAAGGCAATTGGTGTGTATGCTATTTCTTGATAAGGTTAACTAATTAGAATTTAAAGTATAATTAACACAATATTTAATCATTATTATTAACACTGGAAGTCCCAGGCTTTTCTAACCCTCTGTCAGCCAAGTGGAAGCTAAATTGGCCAGTTGTATCTGAACATTTCAGCAAAAGGGAGGGGAAAAAAAGACAGCCGCTCCACCAGTCAATTTTTAGACTCTCTGATGATGAAACTGAATGTACCAATTTAATCATCTTCCAGCAAGTGAGTTTTCATGCTTTGCTCCATTTATTGACAGCGGAATATTACAAAGCATCTCTCAGCTCAATGAACCACCACAATGACACCTGCAAAATTGCTGTGGAGTTGAATCACTATCCTTTTGAAACTATGTAAACAAAACTAAACCTAATATAACTCCCAGAGAATAAGGTTTGTTGTGAGGACATTGGATTAGATTGAACAGGTACACTGTATATTTGTTAGTTATCTCATTTCAAAAATATCTGACAGGTTATTATATGAACTTAATAAGCTTGCAGTGAATTGTTTCAAACATTCTAGTTTTAAAATTATATAACCATCTTCAGTTAGGATTAACTATATCATCTATATGTATGTGTGCATACATAACAGAATGCCAGAGCCATTGAATGAAGAGACAGCTCAGACTTGTAAACCTGCAAAACAACTGGCAAGATGGAACAGCTATTGGAATTACAGTAGTCTCCCATGTTAAAATCCAATATTTCCAATGATCCTAAAGAGAAAAAAAATGATTTCACACACAAATCAAAGCAACTTCAAAGCACAGAAAATAATCTAGAGGAGACGCAAAAAAGAAGAAACCAAAACACATTCAAAGAAACCGCAAAAGAGATGCCTAATAAACCTAAATAATCAAAAACAAACAAAAAAATACTCTGAAGCTCACAATGACTTGAAAGCACCAGATAATCAAGCTGAAGCAAAATGGCTATAATTAACATTTAGTGTAATCTGTTTTTCATCTGGCCTGTGATAGATTAGTGACTTGGCTAGGCACAATCCTGAACCGAATAGGTGCTTCAGGAATGAATGGAGGGTTACTGGTCATGATTTGAGGATCATCCTCTTATAATGGATGGCTGCCATGTCCTTGTCAATGGACAACAAGATTTAGCTGAAACATAAACTGAAGCGCAAAGTATTCTGCCTTTAGTTCCAGTTCTGTGGACTAATTTATTAAGGCCAACCTATTTCTTACATAGTGTTGTAGTTCCCGGGGATATGGGGAAATAACAGTAAAAGTGTCTGGGAGCAGCTGTGCTGGAGGTAAGAGTAAGGATGGAAAGAAAGCCATAACTCACACGCACAGTGGACTCTGTCACTTCACCATCTCATTTGCTCTGTCATAATTACTACTTCCAATAAGAGGATGCAGCCAAGTGTAACTATGGTAACTTTAATATTTTAAAACTACTATGACCATCAGAGATTTGATATTTGCAATACTATTATTGTAGTATTACCACAATTATCAAGTTAGTAGCTTTTACATCTGAGCTGTGAATGATTGCGAACGGATCCTAACAAGCTGTCCCTGTTCAAGCACTTGGACCACACACTGATGTGATGAAAAAAGGCATTAAGGGGTTAAGAGTGTACAGTAAAAAGATCATTAGTAATTATTCAAACCATTGTGAAGCTTCAGTTCAGTTGGTGAGGTGGGCACAATAGGGGTCAAGGGCCACTTTAGAGTAATAGATTGGGTACTGATATTTCTGCTACTGATATTCCTCCTATGGTGTAAGCACACATGCATAGATGAAGAAAATTACATTAACTATTCAATATTCATACTCTCCCTATTCACCTTTCAACCCTTTCCCCTTTTCCTGTCTTTTTCATCCTCTCTCTCCAAGTCTATTTCACGTCTCCCTGTCTTTACTCAGCAGTGGTGGGATGAGGTTCTGTGCCCCTACATGCCATTTTGATGTAGTGTGAAATAACTGCTGGTCAGGCTTAGTTGCCATTGCTGGTGAATACCAACTGGGGATGTGGGATTAGGGGAGCTCAAGGTCATCTGGGAGGATCATTTCAGAAACGTGCTTTTATTGTTGATCCGGTAATGAGGGAAGGGACCTGGATTACAGAGCTGAATTAAAGATCCTTGCCCCTCCACTGTTGACAGCTTAGTCACTCTGACTTCATCCTCTAGATGTTATTTATCCTCATTAATCAATCCTCAATCAAACTTTAACAAACAACAAAGTGCTGTCTCTCTAAAACCACACGCATAATCTGAGTCTGCATGCACAGACTAAATCTGTCTGATCGAGGCAGAGATTACAGTTTCAAGTGGCTGTTAACTTTATAGGACTGTATAGAACAGTCAAATGACCCCTGGTGGCAAATTTACAGCTAAATTAGAAATAATTTGAAAATACTTCTAAAGGTTTAGAATTGATGATAGAAGTCTTTACCCTCTCACAGACCTGATCCAAAAATTAGATGTTTTGAGATTTGCTTTTGTGCTGAAATTAAGGTGAGACTGATATACCTCATCTTAATTTTAGTTATTAGGAGCTGGTGTGTTGTGTCTGGTGTTATTGGGTTTGTTTTCCTTTTTCGGCACAGGTGTGTGGCGCGGTGCTTTGCGGGATCCCTGGCAAACCTGCGGTGCATCAGATGTCATCAGAGGGAGCGTTTTTCAAGAGCTATGCGATGGACGTCTGGTGTCAGAGTATTGCTTCCACAAGTGGTAACGTGTTTTTGTATAGACTCTCGAGATTTATGCTACATCTGCTAAGTATTCAGGATTTGTCTCCTCGCCTGTTTTCCTTCCCACTAGCTTGTCCCACTGCCCGCTCGCCTGCCTTGGACTCTGGAGATTGTGTTCCTTGGTCTGAACGGAGATCTGCCTCGCCTCTACCTGTGGCTCTAGAAGGCCTCCGCCCATGTCTGTATTTCAGTTATATCAAGTAAGCTCTCCAACTCTCCCGGTCCGCATCCGTTTTGCTCTAAGTCTTTATGAGTCACCCCCTAACTCTGTTTTGTCCTTCCCCCTTAGATCGCCCCAGTACGCTACCCATCCTCCCTGCACGCCCCAGCTCTGTGCTTTCATTTCTCCCCGTCATCTTACATTTACCCTGCCACTGTAAATAGCCCTCACCCTTGTAAATACCCCTGCCACTGTAATTAAACAGCATACACTGCAACTTCCCGAGCCTCTGTGTGTTTCTGCTGCATGAGTCCACCCCTTTAGAGTCACCTAACAATAGTAAATTTTGGAGTGTATAGCAAAGGTAACAAAATTCAGCCAACTCTTAATCCCTACTTTTTTTTGTTGTCTTTAGAATAGCCACTTCAGAATAATATGTGCTGGCTATCTAATCTACTATATACACGATACATAGATGTGGTACATCTGTCTAAGCAAAAATAGTTAGTAAGCATGCAACCAATAAGACTAAGTTTCACAATAAGCAATTTTAGGCTCATGACCGCAGTCAAAATCATACAATAAAATCAAATATATAACTGGGGGCTATACAATCCACTGGATGAAATAAAAGTTACTTTACATTTACACAATAATTAAATAATACATACAAAAATAACAAGCCAAATGAGCACCCTGAGGTGTTATGTAGTTGGTTGCTGAGTGATGAGACAGCACGTAGCAGGGTGTAATCAGTGACAGCAATCAATACCTGGCTGTATTTTCTTTGATAAAAAGAAAAATTTGATACAAAACATCAACACTGCCATTTTTAACAAAGACAAGGGCAACCTCTAACAACTTAGTTGTCTAACCTCTCACAACAAAGGATATAAATTTAACATTTGCTAATTAGCAAAAAGAAGTAGACCATGAGACTGGAGTATGCAGAGAGAGAATACCAGAAAGAAAAGAGCTTTGCTTCTTTAGTGTTCTTCATTCTCTTATGATTCTGCCCAATTAGGTTTCTGCTCTAGCTGTGTGTATGTGGGAAGTAGGCACAGAGAGCTTATTTTAATAACACCTTTGTAGAGAAAGTGTCACAGAGTTTCAAGAGTAAATGAAAGAACTTATTACTAACAAAAAAAAGGGAAACAAAAGAACTGGTATCAGTGTCATGTTTTTTGCAAATCATTCATAGTCTTCTGCAGAAAAGGATTGTGATGACCAGTTGCTAAAAAGTAACAGCAAAGTACCTACAAAAAAGTTCAAATGTAAAAATCTCTGCTGCAACTTCACCAAAAGCAGAGAAAGCCTGCAAGCGCTGCATCCCCTGAGTGCACCTGGCCGCAGGTGAAAATCCCTGCAGAGCTCTGAGACATTTGAGTAGCTGAGCCAAAACAGACTCATGAAAATGTAACTCCTCTTAACTGATCCTACTGTGAACAGAAAGGGAAAAACCCAGTTTTTCAAGTATTCAAATGTAGTGCACTACCTCCTACTGATGAAATCTGGGATACATATTTGACACTGAAATCTACTGTATTGTGTCATGGGTAGGGATGGGTATCCATTTAGGTTTTATCCGATACCAGTACCAAACTGGTACTTTTGAAACGGTGCCGGTGCTTAAACGGTGCTCGAACCGGTGCTTAAAGAATGGAGAACACAAACTTTGTCCAAAAACCTCTCATGTTTAGCTGTTTTCCACTTTTTCTTTGGTCATTTTAGCCTTTTTGGCCAGGGTGAAGGGAGTATCTGCCATCAAACAAGAAGACAGCCGCATGTAACTACGACGGTGTTTGCTAGTTCACCTTACATGCATTAATGTAATAACGTGGTTAGCTTACACATCATCATATAAATGGTAAATGGCCAGCATTTGTATAGCGCTTTTCTAGTCCCTAAGGACCTCAAAGCGCTTCACACTACATTCAGTCATTCACCCATTCACACACACATTCACACACTGGCGATGGCAAGCTACATTGTAGCCACAGCTGCCCTGGGGCGCACTGACATCATCCATCATCATTTCTTCTACACTGGCAGGGCTAGGGGCCAGGACTCTCCTCTTCGGGTTTTTGGGGGATGTTGCTAACTCCGGGTCAGATAACAGGCAACCCACGCGCAGTAGATGTGAGGTCTCGCAGCAAGCTATCAAATACAGCTTTTAAGAAAATGCTATACGTCTCCAAGTGTTTAATCAGATTCGAGGAGTTACCTCCTTTGCACAGTATCACCTTAAAGCACTTGTTGCAGGCTGCTGAGTTTGCATCTTTTGCTGTGAAGTACAGCCAGACTTTTGACCGCTTCACCTTGGGCATTTTTAATCTGTAGCTCTGCTCTAAAAGAACTTTCGTACCTGGGCCCGCCTACTATCCTTGGAAAGGTAAAATGATTGGCTAGAATCCAAAGTGTATGACATCTCAGGAAAAAAAAAAGCACCGAAATAAAGCTTAATAAGATAACTGAATTTTCTAGAGTAATGTGCGGCAACCAGTGCTTTAAGTGGGCCGGTACGCGCCGGTACTCAGTACCGCCACTTCTAAATATAGCTCTTGAGAGTACCGCCACCTCTCCATGCGCCCAGAACGTGCTTTTAGCGTACCGGTACTCTCATTTGCACATCTGTTATAATCGTTTGGCTGCGCTGCCGCTTTTCAGAGCGCCCTTCACAAGCACGCTTCCTAATTCGTCCCACCGAGAGCAGAGACTACATTACCCATACACCAATGTGTTTTACAAGTGAAAAGCGCATGCGTCGCTTTTGCCGTTGTCATGTCAACAACTCAACGTGGTCCGGAGAGGTTGTGTAAAACGCGCAAACAGCTGCTCTGTTAAAATACAAAAACAATGAACACTTAATATGCTCTCCTGGCTTCAGACTCTGAGTAGTAAAAGAACAAGGTCAGAATCAGAGGACTCGCTGGCTGACACCCCACCAAGCCAGAATGATATCGCTGCAGGTCAGATGAAAGCTGCACTAGTGCCGCAGCCGCGGACGACGGCACTTTTTGCGACGACGAGGACGAGAATGACACCATTTCTACCGATGACAACAGCCGCGTTAGCGAGCATGAGTGGCCAGAATGTTGGTCCCAAGCACAAGTCCGGTATTTCTCCACAAATTACAAGTGGCTGATCAGCAGAAATCAAAAGTTGGGTTGTAGTGTGTGTAGTCAAGTTTGTGCTCGCGTGGACATGCAGCAAGGGCAGAGAGTGTCGCAGGAGTGGAGTGGGTGCTTAATCTCGTCTTTTGGAAGGGACAAGGCTGCACAACAAAACTCACTACGAAAAAAAATAAAAGAGCACAGAGACTCAATTTATCACAAGAAAGCAGTTGAAATAAAAGAGAAGGCAACACAAAATACAATGCAAAAACACATTGAAGATATGAGAAAGGCTGACTACGCTTCAACTTGCAATGTGTTTAGAACAGCTTATAAGATTGGCAAGCATGGGCGTCCCTTTACAGACATGCCAATAGATGTCCAGTTGCAAGTCTTAAATGGTGTCAAGATGGGCAGAGTTTTGCACTCTAATAACTCATGTGCAAATATACTGGATCACATTGCAGCTGAAATGAAAAAGAAGGTAGTCAATGACATAGTGATGAATGAAAGAAAATTGTGTGTGCTCATTGATGAATCCACTACAATAAGTGGAAAGTCTGTGCTTGTCGTGTGCCTGCGGTCAGCTATTTCCAGTGAAAATCCAGACACAATATTTTTTGAACTGATTGAGCTGCAGGGGACCACAGCAAAGGACATCACTGAAGCACTGTTAGGATGTCTTCATAATAATGGCTTTGACCCTCACTACCTACAGGAACATTTGTTGGCATTTGCTTGTGATGGAGCCTCAGTGATGCTTGGGAGGAAAGCAGGAGTTGCTGCGCAGCTTTGTTCCAAATTCCCTTACCTGTTTGTCTGGCATTGTTCCAATCACAGACTGGAACTGGCAGTTTGTGATGTTTTGAAGGAGGTAGGAGGAATCAACCACTTTAAAATATTCTTAGATCAGCTTTACTCCCTCTACCATGCATCACCAAAAAAACCAAAGGGAGTTAACCGAGAGTGCTCACAATGTTGGACAACGTCTCCTTGTGATAGGCTGTGTTTTATCAGTGCGTTGGGTTGCTTCAAGTGAGAGAACAGTGAAAGCAGTATGGGAGAACTACCAAGCTCTGCAGGTACACTTTACAAGTGCTGCTGCTGATACCAGCAGGGACTCAAGAGAGAGAGCAAAATACAAAGGACTCAATGATGTTCTCACTACTGTTTCTTTTGTGGTCAATCTTGGCATCATGTATGACGCTCTCACAGAACTCAGTGACCTCTCAAGAATGCTCCAGAGACGGGACATGACTTTGGATCAAGCCGACAGGCAGCTGGACCGACAAATCCGGGTGTTTGAATCAATGGTATCCACACCTGGTCCCTACACACAAACTGCCATTGAAGCTGAAAAGGAGAAAATCTTCAGAAATGTATGCCTGCATGAAAATCAGAGGGTTAAAAAAATCAACCATGGCCAATTTTTCCATAGCCTGGCTGAAAATGTTAAGTGCAGGATGACTCCAACAACTTCCTCGCATGTCAGTAAAACCTCATCTGAAAAGACAGATAGTCACCTCCTCTCAGACATCAAGGTCCTCCAGTCTGACTCCTGGCCTGCATCTCTAGATATTCAATATGGGGATGCAGTGGTCAGACATTTATGTCAGAGATTCAGAGTTGGGGAGAGGGAAAGTGTCCTAGGATTTAGGGAGTATAAAGACCTTAAAGCTTCCAAGACACCAGCAGCCCTGAAGCCGCTTCTTACAGCTGTCCACACCATTGCAGTATCAACAAGTGAATGCGAGCGAGCTTTCAGCTCAATGAATGATACTTTGACAGATAAAAGAAACTCTCTCGACATCAAAAGGCTTTCAAATATGATTTTCCTGAAATGCAACGGACCACCCTTGGATCAGTTTAACGCACAAACATATGTGCAGACATGGCTGGCACTAGGGAGGAGAAGTGCAGCATCCACAAACTGCGAAGCCCAAAGTGAAAGGAAAGTGGAGCCCAAAACGTGCTGGAGCCTTTTCTAGGTAAAATGATTTGTACAGTATTTCTCATTTTTCATTTGGTGCACTGTGATTGTATTTTGCTGAATCTGCTTTTGTATATTTTTCAGGGGTAAAGAAATGAACCATCTTCAAGACTCAAGATTATATTCTACTGTTCTATGGTTATTATTTTTGGGTTGCTTCAAGTGAGAGAACAGTGAAAGTAGTATGGGAGAACTACCAAGCTCTGCAGGTACACTTTACAAGTGCTGCTGCTGATACCAGCAGGGACTCAAGAGAGAGAGCAAAATACAAATTATTTTATAATTTATTTTATATACATTTTGTGTAAAAAACAAAACAAAAAACTTTACAAGTGCTGCTGCTGATAGCAGCAGTGACTCAAGAGAGAGCAAAATACAAATTAGTTTATAATTTATTTTATGTACATTTTGTTAAAAAAAAATTTCAATACCTTTTTGCACATTTTATTTATGTTCAGTAGCTCTTTCTAGCTCAAGCAAATCCACAAACTAATAAAATGATTTATTATTTTGTATAAGGTTGTCTGTTGACTGTTGTATATAAAACCCATTCAATATAGTTGTTGTTACCTCAGGGGAGGCGAAAAAAAATAGAGTACCGGCACCTCTTTTGGGCCACTTAAAGCACTGGCGGCAACGCTGTATTATGGAAAATGTAAAGTGATTACAGTAAAATGTTACTTTGAAGCACTCTTCACTTAACACTTGTGAGCAGGCATATCCCACAGGCTGAAAGGTGACCTGATTCCTTCACATCAACTATAAAAAAATGATGGATGAAGCCACTGACATCAGAAATTGGTTTGCAAAGTCTCCTTTCTAAAGCCTCTAACTTAGAGGCCAACAGTCGCACAGTTTCTAAATGTTATTCTTGATGTTCCACATGTTCGGTTTGGCAGATTTTGGGCCACATGTTCTTGCTGATGCTCCACTTGTTTATCCACATTTGGTAATGGCATAAGCACAGTTGGCTGTGGCCCCGCTGTGACTGGGATTTTTAATCCTATGGTTGTAAACCTGAGATATGTTTCCCAAGCTTCTACTTTCCTATCAAGGCACAAGCATCAGTGGAGAAACAAATGATCAGGCTGAGACTGAATTGTGCAATATTCATTACTTAATTGTACACAAAGCACAGCTCTTGAAACACAGAAATCTTGTACTGAGATACTCTCCAGAGAGAACAACAGTGATGGGCAAGCTCAGGGCAGAATCTGAGTCTAAGGATGTAATCCACTGAGAGAGAGGATATACACAAGAATGATATATAAAAATGCTGTTGCGGTTCCAGGGAACGTTTTCCAGGAATAAACCAGGTGGGTAGGTTACAAGAGCAGTGATTCCTCAGAGAGGTTGGCACACAATAATAATTTTCACCATGATGATTGAACAGATTGACAGCCTGATTTCTTAATGGCTAAGCAGACAATCTGGTGAAGACTAGTTACCTCAGCTGCTTTTTATATACTAGCAGGGGAAATCAGGGAAATGAGCCACAGGTGTGTAGACCAGGGATACAATGGGTGGAGCCAAGCCTGCCCCACCTGATCTGGACCTGCAAGACAAAGAAAACAGGGAGGCCAAAGCTAACCAGTACTTACCGTGACACTTTTCCATAAAATGATTTGAGAAGCGTCATGCTTTATTGGTATTATATTCTGCCAAATAAGTAGTCCTGTATTTTATAGTTCTACATGTCACATATGCAATCATGAATGCAACTGTACTGAATAAGAAACGGTGGCATTTGCATTTTCAAAAGATCTGAAGAGATACTGCTTGCTGGGTTGGGAGTTAGGCTGAGGGGGTCTGAATGTAGATTAATGGCCCAGATAAAAACAGAATTTTCTTCTTAAGTGTTCTATCAGTATTATTACCCCGAATGAATCAAAAGCTGTTGACAGTTAAAATAAAACTGAATGAGTAAGGGGCAGAAACAGGGAGACAGAGCAGATGATACAGAAAGTCAAAATAATGTGGTCCTAACAACTCCTGAGACATTAATATTAAATAATTATTGCAATCATTTTGAACCAGTTTTGAAACATGATTGATTTTTCAAATATCTCTGCTTGGCAACTACAGACAATAGGATCCATTACCCATTCATTTATTAAAAAAATCATATGGCTCCTTGATTTTTATGAAAGATTTGAGGTTATACTATAGAAGAAGAATGCATCAACAATACCCAACACCTGGCAGGTAATAGTGTGAACATGTGAGATTAGATTCTGAGATAAATTCAAAGCCAAATGTAACTATTATAAAATATAAAGAAATAAGGGATGATGGATTACTTTTGCTAGAACTTGTTGTTGTAAGCCTCGTTGTAGGAGTAAGAACAAAACCACACACACACACACACACACACACACACACACACACACACACACACACACACACACACACACACACACACACTAATCAAGAGCTGTAGAAACCAGTTGATCTACTTTTAGTTCATTTTACACTGACCTGCTACCAGATTGGCACATTTGTTCTCATCTTCTCATCTACAGTCTTACCCTCTGGCCTGCATCTTCCTGAATCATGTGATTGACATGTCTAAAAGTATCTGTTTGATATTGTTTGACATCCAGAGACTGACAGGAAGAAAGAATAAGAGAAAGAAAGCTGACACACAATACTTGAAATGTGCAATTCACTTGTATTTTTATTTTTATTCCTATTTATTCTATTTATCCCCTTCGTATATTTTATTTATATTTGTCTCTGTATTTATATATGTGTGTGTATGTGTGTGTGTGTATATATATATATATATATATATATATATATATATATATATATATATATATATATATATATATATATATATATAATATTCTGTAACTCTGTAACTTCTGTCGGTGCTGTGCTTTTTGGAAATCGAATTTCCCAGAGGAACCCACCCGAGGGATTAATAAAGTTCTATCTTATCTTATCTTATCTTACTTATGCTCATTTGTGTGAGTAATATGTCTGCTATGTTATTATTACTAAACACAGAGCAAACAGATCACACAGACTGTTTACAGCTGCCAGTGCAAGGATGGCCACTTCCCCCGTGCGTGAAATGAATAAATTAATAAAGTTAGTCCAGTTACTGCACTTAAGACAACCATGTCTACCTACACAGAAATCTTTGTTTAGTTTTGCATGAACAACATGGTTGTCACTACCCAGAATGCACTGCGATTCCTGAGATCTATTTGTGGGAGCAATAAGAGTGTCAGCTAATTAGAGGAAAGTTGTCCTGAAGTGGATGAGATGAGATGCTAAAAAAAAAACTGGGAGCCTGTCTCAGATTGTGGATGAAATAAGGTCTACATAGCATAAAAAGGATTACTTTCACCTTGGAATCATTCAAAGCTTTTCAAGAGTTTAAAAATAAGGATCTGAAAATGAGCATAACTCTCAAAAAAACACTTAAAAATATATATTCTGTCTTTGTGAGGCGCAGCGAGATCCAGAGGTGGAATAAAAATTCAGCACTGATATTATGTTTAATGAGCCCTTATCCAGTCATTAAAGGCCATTGAATACCTCAGGTGGTCCGAGTAAAACATTCTCTTGGAGTGGATTTCCAATAGCTGCCTCGGGGATCATTTCAGAAACAGACACAGAATGTAAAGGTCTTGAGGGTCACAAAATTTCTCCTGATGTGTTTAACTATGAAAAAAAGATTCGTATTTGCTTGTGAACTGGATAAGTTCCTCTGTATAATTTTAGCTAATGTTTCCATTTTGGAATAATTTCACTCGAAACACTAAGCAGAAAGCTCGGAGCACAAGTCATCCATAAATTATCAATAAGTTAAGATTCAAAGTATCTTTTTGTCTTTTTGTTAAAAGTGTTCAGAGGCTTTCTGTACATGACATGTTGGAAGGTCAAGCCACTCACTCTTACATCATTAATCTAGCAGGAACTATAACTTATTTGCTGTAAACCCAAAAAAGTTGGCCAAACTAAAATAAAATTAGCAAAAGTACAAGGATTACAAGATTACAGAAATGTTGTATAGCACTTTAAATTTGATTACTTTAGACAATGTCATTAAAATTAAAATTCTGCTATTACTTTTTTATTGATATTCAAAGATAATTACTCTGAGATCATTTTTGTCTTGCTGTTATGGAGAGGAAACATCACACATTCTTACTTTGATGTTTGCCAGAGGACCAAATTATGCATTTGTGCAATAACTCAAAAGACATAAGATCAAAATTTCAAGCAAAATGCCTTAAAAAAGGAATATTACATACAAACAGGCACTTAAAGATAACATCTAGTCAAAATGTATTGTTTATTCTTGTTAATTAACAAAACCATACATGGGAGAATGTGTAAAGTTCATACAGTAGGGTCCTGCCGAGGTTGAAACACTTGCAGGTTCATTTAGTTTCTGTGATACATTTGCAAAAGAAAAACTGGACATGAGTCATCTGTGTATAATGAAGGTTCCATGCCTGAAAACACACACAGTTGAGGAAGGATGGTGACTGTAGTGCTGTAATTAACCCAATGAGCATGTATTTGGGTAGTGGGAGGACACCGATGCAGGCAGAGGTACAACATAAAAAGTCCTCACAGAAAGGACCCAGGAGGGTTCAAAACCAGAACCTTTATGTTGGTGAGCTATTTTTGCTCTTTTTGCAAAATATTTTTTCTTTATTCGTTTCCATTCATTAACTCTTTTAACTGATTCCAGTGCCATGCTGTGGACAACACCACATGACAAAGTGTTAGCTGCTCACACTTTGTTCATCTCAGAAAGGAGATCCACCCTGTGCTGACAACAGCAGGAATCCTGCTTTCACTATATCTGGCTCACACTCATTAAATGTATCTCATTAACTGTAAACCATACCTCACAACCATTGTGAGATATGGTTACATGTAAACCATTTCTCAAAACAAGCTGAACCCTATTATGTTTTTCAGCTGGACCAAATGCACTTGTCAAATGCACTCAAATCCTTTTGCTTGCTCATTTTTTTGCTTCTAAAATAACAAAATGTTCACTTGCTGCCTAATATATCCCACCCACTAATAGATGCAATGATGAAGAGATAGTCAATGTTGTTCACTTCACTTCAAATGTAATAAAGTTATGCATGGTCAGCATCAATCATTATTAAATGAATCTAATCAGTATTATAATATGCCAATTTTATAATATGAAAAACTTTGAGTGCACGTAAAAGAAATTTGCAGGTGCAAGTGTTGCATTTTGAGTAAAAATTTCTTTTGAGTGAAGAAAAGCTAAATTTGAGTGAACAAAATTCATTGCTGCAAGCAAAAACTGTATTTCAGTGTTTGCTATTATCCACACACACACACACACACACACACACACACACACACACACACACACACACACACACACACACACACACAATAGCAGCCCCTCTCACTCAGTTTTTGCATTTGCGCTTGCTCGCAATGTGTTGCTTATGCTCTCAATATTTCTGCCTGTGCGCGCTCAACTCTTTCTGTACACCGTTATATTTGTGCCACAAAACCAGCCAATCACAGACTTGGATGCAAACAAAATCTGATTGGAGACCAAAACAGCCAATCAGATCGAAATGACGAAATGCAATATCCCAGAATCCATTTCGTCCAAAACTCAAACGAGGCAGTGGCGGAGGAACGCAGAGTGGCGGAGTTTGAAATATTACTCTGTCTGGGTCACAAAATAAACGTTTAAGATATTTTCATGCGAGAATGGTGCTGTGTAAATTTCTAATATCTGCTCGATTTATCAAGACATCACATATTTGCAAAAGTGCTCTAATGTTTTCGGAGATGCCTGTTATATAAATGTATTTTGCCCAAAATTCCAGAATCTCAGGTGAAACGTCACAAAATTTTGACAACCACCAAACATTTCAAACAGTAAATGAGAGCAGGTACACGGCTTCTGCACAAAGACGTAAACACAAAGCGCGGACCCGCGGATCAGAATCAGTGAGACGTCGCCTTTCTCACCCGACGGCACGGACACGGTCGGGGCTGAAAGCCGACAGCTCGCTGATTCTGATGTTTCGGCGGGTCCGTGCTTTGTGTTTACGACCTTTTGCGTTGATTCTAAAGCTGTTTATCTCTCTCCAAACAATATTGACCGAACCAGCAGCAAAAGAAGATCGAAACTAAGCTTCACATAAACATCGTCAAGGACTCCCTCTTACTTTTGCTGTTTTGCTTCCACCACAATAAAATCACACTTCATGCACAGCTCTCTCTCTCTTTCTCAGTGTACTTCAAGAACAGTTTCCCGTCTATCCCCGAAATCTGTTTTCTGCATCATTCGCTTGCTTGTTACGCACAAGACTGCAGTTATTTACAGCGCTGTCAGCCGATGTTTTTTTCCCCTTTTACTTACTTCCGAAAAGAAAACCTAATTTCTGCCGTTCAATAGACTTCTGAACAAATTTAAACTTTTTAAAATTATACAAAATACAAAACCGCTGTAACTTCAGAGGTAATGTTCATAAGTTGATTAATGGTTTTCTTTCATTTTTGATGTACTGCAGAATATTTTTATAAAATCCCAGGCCAGGAAAATCACCTTCATGTTTTTCTGTTTTATCTTCAGCTACTTTGACACAAAGGCATCTTCTGTGATGCTCACACCTTTGATAAAGTCTGGAAAGTGTCAGCTTCCTTTTTATAGATACAAAAATATGTAAATGTACTGATCTGAATTATAATATTTCTGACTGCCTGAGGCAAAATTTCCCAGATTCAAATCGAATTGAATCGAATCGAATTGAGCCAGGTGTTCTGGTTGCATCTTGTTCACATTTCCACTCTGAAAGGTACCCATTTGTATGGATTACATTAGTCAAAAGAAAAAAATATATGTAATTTTTTGCCATTTGTCTGGTATGTTCCTAACTTAATTCCTGTCATTACCTGGTTTTTCCCCTAGAAGTGACTTTTCCTCAACTTGATGGGATGCATCTTCCTGCACTACCATATCACCTGACAATTGCTCTGCTCTTGCTGAGGTTATGGTGGATTCCAAGATGATAGCATCTGGTACCTCTACCGCCGCAGGACAGATTCCAGGTATCACTGTTGCTACAGGATGGGACCTCTGACCTTGCTGCAGTACTACGAGTCTGCCTAGCCTGACTTTCTGCTAGGTCAAATTTGACTGCTTTAGCTGGCACTGTGTCTGACATATGATCATTTAAACAGAAGGTATGTGTGTAAATGGAGCGGTATGCTTTCTTGGAAGATTGCGGGGTCAGAGATGAAAGTGGTTCTGAGGAAGGCCTCGCTCTGTAAGGGGCAAACAATCTTGACACTTCAGCTTTAAAAAGGGAAAAGCAATATTAAAAAAAAAATTCTAAAAGCTTAGATTAATTGCTATTTCATTTGCAAACATTATACCCACTTACAAAATCACTACATTGAACTAAAATTGCTTTCTTTTTGTTCACATAGATTACTCGTCTTCCATATTAGCAGAGAAGATAAGACACTTTAAAACAGTCATGATTAACTATTACCTACAACAATGTAACTGTAAATAGTGAAACAGACATTAACCCAGAAGACAATTATTTTCTCTTACCCTAATTTATTGAATTCTTTGCTATGATAAAAACAGTATTAAAAAAAATCTGTGACTAAACTGATTAAAAAACTAATTTTTGGCAGACAAACAGACTACCCAAGCAGTAATAACATATCGTTACTTACCCTGAACAGCGTTTCGTGGAGTGGAGCTAGCTGTGATAGCGTTAGCATTTGCTAACGTTAACACCTTGCTGTTTTGATGAGAACTTGGACCAGGGACCATTTCATCTCCAGTACGCTGCTGCAATACTCTCTCAGACTGAGGTGAAGACGTACAATCTAAGCGGTTAGCAACTTCTCTGAGTAACTAAGAAACGGACTTGTGTCCTGCAGCCATGCCCTTCACAAGCATTGATACACCTGTAACGTTATTCGCGCCCAGTGTTTTACATTTGTCGGTGCCTTAACTTTATTTCGAGCTGCATACTGCCGTCGTCTGCGTAGGAGACGCACTGCACCATTAGACCTAAATTGACACTTTTTTTCTTTTTGTTTTTTTACATTTGAACAATTGAACAACAAATATACATAGTGGTGTAGTTATAGAAAGGGTATGAAAAATTTCACAGCTTGCAGTATCTTTTACAAGTCATGTGTACAAATACGAGTACATAAACAAATAAGTATACTTTAGGAGAAAACAAACAAACAAAATAACCGATTGAAAAAGAAAGGTGCTCAAGGTATAAATAAACGACATATAAATCAAGTGAAACTATACATTCGACACAGCTCTTGTGTTTTACATGCTTTGGAGTTAGTGCTGTTCTTTAGATTCTCTAGATAATTGGAAAACAGGGCTTTAAAAGCAAATATGTTTGGACGCTGTTGAGAAAATCTTGTACAATGTATGTGAAATTTGGCAAAAATAATCAGAAGATTGATTTTTTTTTCCTGGATTTATTTTATCAGTATGTGAGAGGCCAAATAAAATGTTGAAACTTCAGTTTACATGATGGATCAATTTTGGTGTTTATAAAATTATTTGGATCAATCCAAAACATACGTGTATACGTGCATTCCCAAAATAGATGAAATATTGTTTTCTCTGCATTGCTGCAAAAAGTATGAAGAGTATCAATATTTTTCTTAAATTTAACCAGATATGTCTTTACCGGATAACATCTATGGATCAACTTAAGAGTAACTTCTCTTACCTTATTAGTGATAATAAATTTCCTTGATAGAATCCAAGTGTTTTTCCAGTCTACATCATTGTAAATATTGTTCCAGTAGAATACAGCTGCAGGTTTGGAAACAATATCTCTTTGAATAATTTGTCTAATTGATTTGTGGCTTTATTACTCAATAAAGGACATATGTTACCGATGTATATAGCGGGATTTTTTTCTGGAATAATACAATTTCTACCTTTAGGAGCAGACACCAATAACCTTCTCACCCCATCAGGTATTGCATCAAAAACTACAGCATATTCTTTTGGAGTGACAGGAAAATCATAAACAGACAAAAATTATAAGAAAATAATTGACCATTATCATGGCATGGTAAATGGCCTGCATTTGTATAGCGCTTTTCTAGTCCATAGGACCCCAAAGCGCTTTACACTACATTCAGTCATCCACCCATTCACACACACATTCACACACTGGTGATGGCAGCTACATTGTAGCCACAGCTGCCCTGGGGCGCACTGACAGAGGCGAGGCTGCCGGACACAGGCGCCACCGGGCCCTCTGACCACCACCAGTAGGCAAACACGGATCGAACCACCGACCTTCTGATTAGTGGCTGACCTGCTCTGCCACCTGAGCTACAGCCACCCCATTATCATTCAGTAATTGACTCACAAGTAAAATTTTTCTATCAACCCATTTCCGAATATATAATGATTTGTTCTTAAATTTAATATCCTGATTGTTCCAAATGAGATATTTATGGGGAGAAAAGTTGTGAGAGTATATAATTAACCAAGATGATAAGAGTTGACTATGAAAGTTGGAGAGTTTAATCGGTAATTTGGAGATATTGTAATTACATCTTAGCAGAAGGTGCATTCCTCCAAGTGAGTTAAAGATATGATTGGTAATAAAATTCCAAAATGAATTGGGATTTTTATTTAAAGAGTTTGATCCATTTGATTTTACAAGACGCATTTAGGGAAGTGAAATCTAAAGAATTTAGGCCACCAGAACACAACTTGTTTATCATTACATTTTTTTTTAATATAATGTATTCTCTTTTTCCAAATGAAGATTAATAATATTTTATCAATTTTTGTTCATAATTCATTTGAAACATCAAGTGCCATAGCTGCATAAATAAGTCTGGAGAGGCCTTCAACTTTGGCTACCAAGGATCTTCCAGTAATGGATACATCTCTTTGAAGCCAAACATTAAATCTTTGCTGTATTGCAGTTATGAGAGGGTTGAAAATTTCAGATAATCTAGCATCTTGGTCTTTTTAAATGATAATACCAAGATATTTAACCTTACTTTTAACAGGAACACCTGATATAATAGTATCTGTGCAGAATTTAACAGGGAGAAGTTCACATTTTGGAATGTTGAGTTTAAGACCAGAGGTTATTAAGAAATTATTGACAACTTTGAGAGCTTCATCAACTTGATACTTATCCTTTAAAAAAAGTGTGGTATCATCCGCTAGTTGAGTAATAGATAATGTTCTGCCAGCAACAGAGAAACCCATTACACTGCTGTTTTTAAAATGAATAGAGAGTAACTGCATAGGAAGAAGGAAAAGAAATTGGGCAACCTTGACGGATCCCACAGTCCCACCATATGGGAGTTTGATTGAGGTATTTGCATCTGCATAAAAAGTTTGAATTGATTTTTTTAAACATATCTCCCAAACCAAAAATATAAAATGTTCTGAACATGAATACGTGTTCAATGGAGTCGAAAACGTTATAAAAATCAAAAAAAAAAAAAGAGAATGAAACTATTATCTGTGATTAAACCTGAATGATCCAAAATATCAATTACTAGTCTTATATTGTTAGTTATGTGTCTGCCAGTCATAAAACCAGACTGTTTCATCAACAATATCATTAAGTGCACATTTTAATTTTTTAGCCAAACACATAGCAATTATTTTATATTCATTATTCAGCAGTGAAATAGGTCTCCAATTTTCTATCAAAAGGGTGTCTTTTTGAGATTTAGGAATCAAAGTAATTAGTCCCTGAGTCAAGGAAGGAGGGAGCTTTTCATTAGCAATCCTTTCAATATATACTTTGTGTGTGATAAGTCCTTTGAAAATAATTTGTATAATTTGTAAAATTCAGAAGTCAACCCATCATTCCCTGGACTCTTATTAAGTTTCATTTTATTAATAGCACCTTCAATATCTAGTGTTGTGATGGAGGCATCACACATAGCTTTATTATTGTCACTAATTGTTTTAATATTACCTAAGGAATTATAGAATTTTTCCATGGCTTCTGTAGAAAAATTAGACTTATATAAATTTTTTTATAAAAAAGTTCACAAGTCTTGGAAATCACTTGAGGGTCTTGTGTGATGACCCCATCTGAACAAAGTTTAGTCATGCTGCCAAGTGTATTGTGATGTTTTTCTAATTTGAAAAAATAAGTTTTGTTCTCCCTCTTCAAGCCATTTCCTTCTTGACCGCACAAAGGCACCTTTTGCCTTGTAAATATATATATGTTATCTAATTTTAATTGTAGAATTTGAAGTCTGTTCTGGTTATCTTCAGATAAATTATCAGGTGATCTAGGCAAAGCGATAATTTCAGAAATTATTTCTGACTCTTCTTTTTTTCTATTTTTAACTATTTCAGCTCCTCTTTTCATTAAAAGGGACCTAAATTCAAATTTCATGAACTCCCAATTTTTACAAAAAACATTCTCAACACATGCCTTATATGTTTTAATTTCCTTTACCAAAAAATCATTCAGTAGAAGAGAATTATTTAATTTCCAATATGAATTCACTCTTTTAGACAGATTACTGGCATACAAACATATCTCCAAAAAATTGTTTTATGATCTGTCAAGGGTGTTTTTGATTTTTGATGTAGAAACATATTCGGATAAAGGATCAGAAATTAACCAATAATCAATACGATACTGTAATGAACCTGATCTATTTTTCCATGAAAATTCCTTAATTGTTGGATTTTTGAATCTCCAGATATCAATTAGGTCTCTTTCATTTATAAAATCCAACATATAATTACTACTTTCCTGACTTTTACTTGGCCATCTATCTATCATGTTATTGAGTGAATGATTCCAGTCTCCTCCTAATATAATCTTTAGATTAGCAAATTTACTTATTAAAGACTCAATTTTTTCATTTACTACAAGTATTAGGTCAATATTCTGTTGTTTGTTATTATAGACGTAAATGTTTCCCAGTAAGAGGGTCTGATCATTAAAAAAAATAACCAGCAAAATAAAATGTCCTTTTGGATCAGTTTCTGAAGATATAATTTTTCCATTAAATTTATGCTTTTAAATCAGAGTTCCCCCTGAATGGTTTGTGCCATGAGACATCCATAAATCTTCGCCCCATTGGGATTTCCAGAAGTTAGCATCCTTAGGTTCAGAATGGGATTCTTGTAAGAGACAAAAGTCAGTATTCAAACTTTTAGCATATAAAAACAGAGCTTTCCTTTTGGTATTGTCCCTTAGTCCTCGAGCATTGAAAGAAATAAAGGATAAAGATGAAATTTTGAAAAGTAAATTAACTTTTTACCCTGAGAAGAGTGTGTAAGCTTCCTTGTCTTCAGGTAGTCCGATCGCTTCACTGCCTTCCAGATGATGTCTTGAAAGTGTCTCATGGTAAATTGCAAGATTATGGCACGGTGCAGTGGCGCAGAAGAGGACTCACATCATTGACCGATCCTGTGGACTGAATCAAGTACTTGATACGGTGGTCAGGATCCATGTTTTGGCAAATTTCAATAACCCTTACTGCGTACGTTTTTTCCTTCTTCTTCAGGTAGCCTATGAAGTCGCAGCTTCCATCTTTGTTTCCGAGACAACTCCAACACCTTGTTTTCCAGTGTTTGAATGTTCTCTTCTGCTTTATCCACCCTTACTTTCAGTACGAGACACTTTTCCTTTTAGCTCCCTGAGATCTTCTGAGATAAAGTTAACCTTCAGGTCGCTAATACTCTTCTCAATGTTAGCTCCTCGCTCTTCGATAGCCATCTTGAGCGTCGTCATAATGCTTTCCGTTTCCTTTCAGTTTCCATCACTCTTTTCTTACCAGAAGGTTTTGACGGGGAGGAAGTAGGAGTGATATGAGCTCTCTTATTTGAGCCCAGGTTTTTTGCCATATAGGGCATGAAGGGCCCGATAACACTTTATGTGGTCCTAAACTTTTGGAAGGAAGAACCATACTTAAAAGCAGCTCCAAAGAAAAATGACAGTATAGAGACAGATTGCGTCCGGATGCAAATAGTGTGCATTGGAAATGTGGACCCGTGTGAATTACGGTAGAAACCCTGAAGACCAACCGCTATTGACTTAGCCTGATATATTTTCCTACCTTGTCTGTGGAGTCAGCGCATACACAGCGTGTCAATTTCTAGATTTTTTTTTCAATATATTTCACAATATCATTCTCACAGTACATGTCTGTGTCTTATTTATTCACATAGTTATTTATTTCATCATGTCCTATTTATTTATTTAATTTTGAACACTTTGGAGTTCCGTACCTTAGTGGGCGGCCAGTAGCTTTACAGTGGGGGCGCTACGACTTTTCTAAGCTACGCTAACAGAAGTGCTGCTGCTTTGCCTTTGCCCCTCTGTTTCCATTTGCGAGGGTTCTTTTGCTTTGCTGCTGCCAGCCAGTGGACAGCGGCATGGACAGCGGTTACATACAGACCGGCTACATACATACCGGCTACGGGAGTTGGCTGGCGTGCATGTTGACTGACTTAATTATTAAATTAGAGTAGTCGGGCGGACGGCAATTTCCAATAATACGGTGACTCCTTCTGCTCCAAATTTAAGGTTTTATTTAGTTTGTATGTCTGGCTCTCTGTTGTTTTGATTTGTAATTTGGTTTTTGTTACACCACTGGTAGGAGGCCCTTTTTCTAGCTGTGGATCATGAATGTGTTCCTGCAGTTGGGCTAACCCCAGCGTGTGCATTTTAGTTTTTTTGAAATATATTACAATTTTCTTTGTTTCTTTTATTCAGATGTGCATGACGGGCACTGGGGTGCCTTGGTGATGGTATCCTTTGAGTATTACACACCTGCATTTTTAGTTCATTAGTGTGAGGGTGTGACAGTGTGCTGCACTTGTGCATTGGTGAGTTTTCCTTTTGTTGAATTGTTTCTGTGTGTGGCATCCCATATTTGTATATTGATATGTATGCTTGTGCTTTTATATGCTGTTTTAAATAATTATTAATAAATTGTCAGTCTGTTTTATTATTGAACTATATCTCTGTACTGAGTATAACGAACCTAAGTGCCTTCTTGGTGATTAGTATCATCTTGAACTAGTAATCTCTGGGTGAAATTCCCAGGGTGGCGTTGTCGGGTTTTATTCAAATTGTGAAGAGTCTCCATTCTTCCCCACCTCGTGCTGCCACATACTGTAGCATTGTCCTGTTGAAAAACCCAGTCGTTACCACACAGACGAATGCCTTCAGCCATGAGGGATGCTCTCTGCAATATCTGGACATAGCCAGCGGCTGTTTGACGCCCCGACACCTCCTGAAGCTCCATTGTTCCACTGAAGGAAAAAGCACCCCAGAGAATTATGGCGCCCCCTCCACTGTGGTGCGTAGAAAGCATCTCAGGTGGGATCTGCTTGTCATGACAGTAACGTTGGAAACCATCAGGACCATCAAGGTTAAATTTTTCTCATCAGAGAATAAAACTTTCTACCACCTTTCAGTGTCCCATGTTTGATGCTCTCTTGCAAAGTCCAAACAGTCGTTTGGACAGACCTTTTTCATTTTTGAAGCCCTTCAGTCTCAGATGCCGTCTGATGGTTGCGGTCTGCACCAGTAAATGGCCTTAATTTGGGTCAAGGATTGTCCAGTGTCTTGACAGACAGCCAATTGGATCCTCCGGCTCAGTGCCTGTGAAATTATTTTGGGTCTTCCACTTGACTTTTTTGTTCCATAGCCCTCAGGATCATTAAAAAAATTCCAAATGACTGTCTTACTACATCCCGCCTCAGCAGCAATGGTGCACTGAGAGAGACCCTGCTTATGGAGTTCAACAGTTTTTTTTGGAGTTTTTTTTTTGCCATGTTTCAAGTGGTCTTAAACTTTTGATCGGGACTGTATTTCAGCTGTGTGGCTATTACTCGTTTGTATATCTATTTATATGCTAGCAAATATATATTAGCATGTGTTTGCTAACTTGCTATAAGGAATAATGCTAGTTCACTGAAGGTTATGTTAAATTTAATCAACTTTAAGATTCATGTTGTTGCTGGTTGTCATTAAAACTCAGTCTCAACTAATATATTATGTATGCTCAGTGAATGAGAAGACAATGATCTGTTTAGTGCTTATTTAGTTTTACAAAAAAAGAGAAAGGAGAGACAAAGAGGACAATGGATAAAGGATAGTATAGAAAACTCAAATTAACATGCCATTGTAAAGTGAAGATACCAGAGTAAAGAAGAATATGAGTTGAAACCATTCTCTTCTCATTCTGTTCATTGTCTGTCTAACTGGATAATTTAAGTCAGGTCCACATCTAGTGAGGACAGAACACTATCTCTTCCCCATCTTTTTAAATACCTTTGATATGCAGAGGAAATAATTATAGCATGTTGCTTAGAAACTGAGATATTTTAAAACACCTCCTCTTGTGAAACTTTTCGATGCCTTCTATGTAAAGTCAGGTAAAAATAGAACTTAAAACAATGCCCAGGAGATATCTCCTTATAATTTATCTCACTTCTGTTATATTATTTGTAATTCTAGGCAAACTTTTCTTTACTTCAGAGAACAAGAAATCCTTTCCATTCAATGCCTGTATAAAAAACAAGTTGGTTCATCTTGTTTTCCATTTTCTTTGTAGTAAATTAGCTGTTCTTGCAGCATCCTTTAGTGTTTTTCACCCCAGCAGCATTGTTGTTATTCTAGACACTATCTCTTTACTGTAACATGGAGAAAATCTGTGTGCAGATGAAATAATCCTGGTGTCCTTGTAATATTTCATTTGGGATATTATTTAAAGGATTTGGTTAGTTGTAACCATGCAGAATCCTAGTCAAAAATTCTCGCATTCAGAAGAGAATACAAAAATATTGCTCATTTATTACAGGTGCAATTTTATTAAAGAATTAAATAAATGTTTTACAAGTATGTGGGGCGAGTCGAAAACGATTGAATAAATGAATAAGGAGGATTTTTTTGTTTTCTGCTTATTTGATGTAAAACTAACCAATGAGTCATTCAAGCATATTAAAAGTCACCCACCTCAAGGATAGACCACTGTTGTGTCTATATTTATCACAAATTGTAGACATAAATGAAATTAAAATGTATTGCACTGGAAGTAAGTAAACCACTGAGGATGAGAAACAGGGCTGGGCCTCTAAATTGCACCATAGAAGGTCCATAGATGTGAACCAAAATGAGATTTTGTGGATATGCGCTGCCCAATAATACAATAGGAAGTGACAATCCACTGCTGAATTTGCATCTCTGAAGTGTGGATTTGCAAATCCACACTTCAAACACTTGAACTCAGGACC
Organism: Rhamphochromis longiceps; assembly: GCF_057381845.1. Classification (NCBI taxonomy): domain Eukaryota; kingdom Metazoa; phylum Chordata; class Actinopteri; order Cichliformes; family Cichlidae; genus Rhamphochromis; species Rhamphochromis longiceps. Next base: position 33,618,040 of record NC_140574.1, read on the forward strand.
TTCTTGCTGTGTGGCAACAGTGCTAACCACCGTGCCACCCCCTTTTAATATCTCAAGCAATTCAAAAAAATGCATGTACATGGATCTCTTATGATCAGATAACAGCAGTCTGCACAGCACTTAGCTGTAGCCAACTTCCAGAAAGAGAGTGACCCTAACTTAGCATTACATAGCATTATATATACAAAATTGTGCTCCTATCTAATTGGTCAAAACTGTTGGGGAGAGGCCTTGGTTTAGACTTGGCTTATCCTCACTGGCCAACAGGCTGGTTCCAGCCTGTCTTTCCTGTTTCTGTATAATGACAATGTATGTAATGTGACATAATGTGACATTACCAATAGGTTTGATGTGTCACATGGCCCTCTTCCTATTGAAAAAACAAAAGTTGTATCCAAGATGGCCGACTTCTAAATGGCCACCATGGTCACCACCCATCTTGAGGAGTTTGCCCCCTCACATATACTAATGTGCCAAAAACAGGACTTTTAATATCACCAACCATTCCCATGTTATTACGGTGCATCCATATAAATGGCCCACCCTGTAGATCAGTGTGTTATTGCCAGAAGGTTTTCAGGAGACTGCATGTTGCCATCTGTATTAGGGGGCAGGGACAGCTTTTATTTTATTTACTTTTATTTTACTTTCATTTCTGACAACCTCTATGTGGTTAGATTTTTGAGAAATTGGATCAAAATAATCATTGTCAACATCCATATAAACAAACCTGTCATGAGCAGAGCATTTGAGCAGAGCCAGTGGGTTCATCAGGTACATTTTAGATTTTAGATGTTGAGAAGTTCCTACTGGCAGAGGATGGCAGCACTCTAGTACAACATTAATTAAACCATCATATGCATGTGTAAGAGAAATTGCTCATAAAAGTAATTAAACATGCAAAGGTCTAATTAGTGGCATTTAGCTATACTATAAAAGAATGTGTCTGTGTCTGTGCATGTTTGCTGTGTGGCTGTCTCTTTGTTCTCTCACCTGCCTAGGCAGAGACAAAGATCATTCATGAGGAAGTAGCCTGAATTCTCCTCTCCATCAGTCCTTTTAGGGTATGTATGACAAATTTGGGAAATGGTGCCAGGCTAGCAAAAATAATGATTTGGTAACTAATATCAAGTGCATAGCATGGCAAAACTAATGATCCAAAGTCATTGCAAGTGATCTTTGATCGAAAGGCATCAGCTGTATATACCCTGTGATGTAGTCAGTCAGTCAGACTTCTGTTGCAGGGTTGTTCATTACTGCAGGTTTGCCGTGATAGCTAGAAGGAGCTTTTTCGATGCAGTCCTTCCTCAGTTCCAGGTTTAAGGACAAGCGTGGCTTCTTGGAGTATTAACACTCTGTGCTAACTTGCAAAAAACCTTTTCACTTGGTTAGTCATATTATTAAACTCGTTAGTAATGTTTTACAGGTTCTCACATGATGTGAGAGTAGAGATGGAACACTAGGCAGTTGTGGTTTTATTCACCTGAAGTGGGTATTGTCACTTCGGTGTGGGGTCATTGTGCTTGTCATTAAAATGAAATTAGAAGTTGTACTCCTATGTGGTACTTTAAAATAAATAAACACACACTCACATCTGATATAACATATAATATACATAAAATGTATGAGGTATCATCAAGTGCCTGATGAAGGTGGCAGATAAATTTAAGGTAAAACCATTATGGAGCTGTCTTTGAATACTGCATTTCGGGGGGGGGGCTGTTACTGAGTCTGGTAGTTCTAGATTTTATGGATTGATAATGTCTAGCAGAAGCAGTTCAAACAGATGGTGACCTGAGTGAGAGCAGTCTTTGATGGTGTCCTGGGCTCTGGAGAGAATGTGGCTGTTCACAAAGTCTGTGAGGGAAGCAAGAGAAGAGTTGATTATTTCTTCTGCGGTGGACAAATTTCGGTGTTAGAGAACTGACCTTAATCTGTACTGGTATTGCTGTGTTAATAACACAGGCACAAAATATTTAGTAATTGTGAAATTACTAAATACCAATAATCAAACAGACCAACAGGCCTATTTACATAAGACCAGATTCTAGCAGTATAGCAGTAGAAGGCTAACCAACTCATCTAAAACAATTACGTTTCTCTTCCACACATTTGTATGACCATTGTGTCTGTTATGATACATCCAATAGCTAATCAGTGTCAAAGAGGCCAAGTGGAAATGAGTCTAAATTCTAATGTAGAATTAAATTCTAGTAAAAATAACTAACAGCCACAACAGCGTGCAGGAAAATTTGTTCCAGTACACTGAAAAAGGACTGCAAGGGGAAAAAATAACAAGCGGCAAGAAAAATCTTGCTCTTGTTCCTAGTTTGTATGATGGAAGTGTTGCGCTGTCAGTAAGAGGGTTAGGGAAGAGGGGGATAAAGGCAACTTTAAGCTTATTAAAACACAAAGGTGTTGAATAGCCAGATTATAAGCACTCCTCCCTAATTTCACAAGCAATGCTGCAAACCACTTTTAAGCCTCTATCATCATCCAGCAGGCCACTTTTTTATTTGCATTATCTTTTTCACTTTTCACTTCTTTTTCAACTGCAGGCAGAGATGAGAGCAGCTGTTCTTGACAGGGACAAATAATTGCAGCAAACTTTTGTAAAGTCTTGATGTAAGACAAGGGAGCTGCAGCTTGGTGTGATCTATCACAATTGCTGTGTGCCCATTTAACCTTCCTGCCTTCTTGGGACCTTTTTGTGCCACTGCTATGTGTTAAATGGCTGCCATTTCCACTGTGTTCAGTGGAATATAACCAAACTTGCCACAGGATAGTTTTTACCTGTCAATGTTAATATTCCAGTGTGAATTCCTTAAATCAGCCTAAAATGGCTGAGCAGCAGAAATCCCCACACCCATCACCCTGGGGTGTGGGGATTGACTGCCCATTGACTTCCATTATAAACGCTATTTTTCAACCCCAAATTATCATCATATGATTTTATTTTTTCTTCTTTTCTTGGATGTCAATGAAGACTCAGGGCCTTGAAGTTTTAATTTTTAAATTGCAAAAAAAATGCAAAAAAAATAATGGCAGGTCAAAATGTATGTTGGTGCCAATCTTTGGTTCATCTAAAGGCCTACTTATAATGACAATCACATATTACTTCAACTGGTTTTTTGTGGAAATATTTAGTTTCGTTTTTTGGTTTTTGGGGCTTATAACACAGGGCGCTCATGTAATAACACTGGGATTTGAAGGGTTAAAACAACGAAAATATAATTAAAACTTTACATGAATATTTCAGGGAGAAGTAGTTTTACAAGGTTGGCTAATTTAAAGTGGAATAAAATATGGATATATGGTCTTTTTATGGCGTGGCTGAGAATGGTCCCTAGGGTGATGGGTGTGAGTTTTTTAAAGGATGGCAGGAGGGTTAATAAAACCCTTTGGTGTCATAACACTAACACCCTTTAGACTTTTAAATGTATCATCTAGGTCATGATGTATTAGAAAAATACTTAACATGCAAAGGAGTTCCAAAATGGCTTGACAAACAATGCCTACAGGCTTTTTAATGTTGTTCCTTTTGTTGACCCGGAGGGCCTCAGAAGCCATTTTATACCATTTGTTTTTCATAGAGATTAGCCAAAGTGAGAATAATAGCGCTATATCAGGGGCAATTTTGGAATTCAGCTCAAGTATCTCTAAATATATCCTAACTTTTCAATGGATCAATTACGACTCTTTCCTTCAAACTTGATATAGAGTTTAATCATACTACATATAGAGTATTTAGAATAGAGTATCCTAGAGTATTTAAAAGTAGAATGGGAGGCAGAGCCTTCAGTTTTCAGGCCCCTCTTCTATGGAACCAGCTTCCAGTTTGGATTCGAGAGACAGACACTCGCTCTACTTTTAAGATTAGACTTAAAACGTTCCTTTTTGCTAAAGCATATAGTTTGGGCTGGATCAGCTGACCCTGACTCCTCCCCTAGTTATGCTGCAATCTGGTCTTTAAGTCTGACATCATTAGCCGTACCTGGGCCCAAACTCCGCTGCAGGTCCCTAAGTCACACGATCACTGCGGCATCACTGAGAGTTAAAAACTGTCTAAATTCTTTCATCTGTAATAAAATGATCAGTGTGGCTGCTCTACCAGGTGTAACAATCAAGTTTGACATCCAGGCATCCACGAAAACAGAATTTATGACATTTAACGGAGTTAGAAGTTAGCAGGGAGTTTGCTCGCTAGTTTCCATCTAAATATAATATACCATGTTCTGACTGAGAGATTTTTGAAACAAATTAAGACGTACAGCTCTGCTATCGCTTCCAACATAAATGAAGACAGTAAAGTAAACAGTAGTGACATTTGTAGGGTTACTGAAGTTTGGCTAGCTGGTATATAATAATGTGCTATGCGATTGCTAGCAACACAGCTATGTTAGCATAATTAAACAGTGAAGCTGGAGGATGAACACTAACTTTTTTCCACTCGATAAAAGTTAACGTGAGGGTTCCTGAAGGTTACGAACAAATGCAATCGCATGGCAGGATGCTGTAAACAGACCAAACTTGAGTCAGGAGAACAACTGAGATAATCCATCCACAATACGAGGTTAGTCATTAACTGCTTTCGCAGATCATTCATCCCAACAGCAGTTAGACTCTATAACTCCTCAATCACGATGTCATAAGTCACTGGACACTGTGAACATCCACGGTCACCACTTCATGCATAATGGACCTTCCATGTGTATGGACATGTGCAGGTATATATGTATGTATATCTATACATATGTATATTTAGTGTGTACATGTGTGTGTGTACATGTCTATAAACAGGAATAGTAGTGGTACAATAGCTATATCAAGCTATATAGTTTATGTCTTCCATATTTCCAACCATATCCATAATCACATACTGTGGATGCTACCATTGTATATAGTGTATTATCTGACTTTTTTTCATTGATTGTACTTATTGTATTTTTGTATTTCCTTCTGATATCTGTACCTGAGCTGAGGTGACGCAAAAATTTCCCCGTTGTGGGATCAATAAAGTCTTATCTTATCTTATTTTGTTAATATACTGCTGTATGGGCTGGGCTGTAGTTACATCATAAGGTTTTACAAACTGAGCTTTAAAATGAATAGAGGTAATAAAAACTGAGAGAGGCCGACAGTGATCACTGACTGTTTTTAGGGGCTTGTTGAGATTAAATAGAACAAGATACAAACCATTAAAACATGTTAAATACACAACAGCCTCATTAAACGCAGAGTAGTTTAAGCACGGAAGAGGGATTTGTCACGTCATCACTTAAAGACCGGATAGGTGCAGGCTGCTGGGGGATTCCCATGGTGCATTGAGTATTTCTTCTTCAGTCACCTTTCTCACTCACTATGTGTTAATATACCTCTCTGCATTGAACCATACCTGTTATTAATCTCTGGCTCTCTTCCACAGCATGGCTTTATCCTGTCTTCCTTCTCTCACCCCAACTGGTCACAGCAGATGGCTCCGCCCCTCCCTGAGCCTGGTTCTGCCTGAACGGTTTCATCCTGTTAAAAAGGAGTTTATCCTTACCACTGTCGCCAAAGTGCTTGCTCAAAAGGGGTCATATGATTGTTGGGTTTTGTAGGATTGTAGGGTCTACCTTACAATTTAAAGCGCCTGTTGTGCTGTTGTGCTTTGTCACTGTATAAATAAAATTGAATTGAACTGAACTGAATTTATATATCAAATGATCTTGTCATGGTCCTGGGTCGGTGACCCAGCGCTTTTAGTTTGTTATCATTTTCCAGATGATGATGATGATGATTGTTTTAGTTCTGTGTTATATTCGGTCTGCCTCTGAGTCTGCGTCTGTATCTGTCTGTCTATGGTGTCACCCCATCTGTTTGTGAAGCTGTCTGTTTAGATCTGTGTCTTGTTTGGTTCCCCGTGTCTGAGTTTCCTGTTTTATTGTGAAGGTCTCTGTCTGATGTGAGTGTGTTCAGTTTACATTTCCCCTGTCCCGTCAGTTCTGATTTCTCCCAGCTGTGTTGCCCTCCTGTCCCTCATCCCCTGATTACTGGTGTGTATTTAAGCCCTGTGTGTTCTCCTGCCTGTTGTCGGCTCGTCTGCATTCATCCGTCTACCTCTGCGTTCTATGGTGTTCCTGTCTCTGCGTCTCTCTGCCCCGCACCCCTTTTGTATGGTCTCAGGTTTGTCACTTAGTTTCTCCCAGTTTAGGTTTCCGTTTGTAAAGTACTCATACCTCGTTGCCTGTTTTTGTCACCACCACCTTTGTAAATAAAACATCACTCGTATCATCAGTTTGCTGCATCTTGGGTCCTCCTTTTCCTCCACACCACACGGCTCCCTCCGCCAGCCGTGACAGTACGAGCCGACCAACATGGACCCAGCAGCATCTGCACCTTCCCAGGAGTTTCGGGAGGAATTAATTGACACTGTTTCAAGGTTGGTCAACTTGTGGCTCGAGCACGAGGGGGAAGGGTTTCACCGCGCGGTAGAAGCCAGGCTACAGCAGCTAATCTCTGCCCACTCCTGGCTGCTGGACTCGCTTCACCCGCTAGCACAAGACTTCCTTCTTCACGAGCTGCACCTTCACCCACCAGCCGCTACCGCTTCCCAACCCAGCCCGGCGGTGAAGGTTTTGCCCGGCCCGCCGGAGGTTTTGCCCGGGAGGAAGCGACGATCGCGCCGTCGGCGCGTCACCCCACAGCCGGAGATTAGGACTTCGGAACTGCCGGCTGTGGTGAGTGAGAAGTGTTATGATATTTTGATACCATAGTAGCATTTATAGGATATTGTTTTATACAGGAAAACTGTTACTCAATAAGGTCCATCTACTAGTTGTTTTTCTCTTTCTCTCTGACCCAAGAATTAATGTGTAGGACTCACAAGCTGGTACCCCAAGGTCGAAAACACCACAGAGACGAGACCACTTCCTTACTCCCATCCTCCCTTCCTTATCTCTTAGAAAAAGGCTCGTTAAAGGCCAGGTGGTTTGTTTCAGAATTCACTAATGAAAGAACTCTGTATTCTGTGTATTTTGCTGGGATGATCATAAATTGTAGCTGAACTGATAAACTACACACAGGATACTTCTTTGCTCACAAGGCAGGAAGACGTTTCCTTATTTGGTCTGTACTGGTTTGAACTGAGAACTTGCTGACACACGAACCTTTTTTTCATCTATATAAACTGCTGTGTATCAAATAAACCTTTGAGTCGATTGGGAAGGCAACCTAAAGCAGTCTCTGTTTTCTTGTTCTCCCAAGCTGCTCCCGAGCTCGTACTAACACGCTGAATGGCATACCTGAGTGTTACTTTAAATAATTAGGAATCTTAGAAGGAAAGGACAAAACTCTGCTTATCGCTCACGCCACGGAGGAAACCCGGGACGGCAATTTCCTTCAATTTTGGTGTCAGAAGTGGGATGACTGACAGAAGGTAAATATGCGTCTTTCATATTTATATAAAGACCTATTATACCTCTCTCAGTGATCGATCCATAAAAAAACGGGATATGCTGACGAAGTTTCACTTAGTGATCCAGAGAGATACACTGACGACTTCCTCAGTCCCCGAATAAAGTAAATTAACCCTTGTGTGGTGTTGGTGGACACAGGAAGTTGCCTGTTGTCTTGAATATTTTAATTTTGTTTAAGTTGCTCACTCAGAAAGAGTGACACAGGAAGTTGCCTGTTGTCTTAAATACTTCTCGTTAAGTGAGAAGTTGCTCACCAAAGAGTGACACAGGAAGTTGCCTGTTATCTTGAAACGTACGTTAAAAAGTGAGAAGTTGCTCACTCACAGAAAGCTAGTAAATAATTAAATTTAATTTTGTTAAAAAAAAAAAAAAAAAACGAAAGAAAACTGAAAACGGGTCTCACAGACCCGATTACCATACAAGGGTTAAAAGCAGTAAATTAAAAGCAGAAAGACACAGGAAGTTGCCTGTTGTTTTACGAGAAGTTGCTCGTTAAGCGAGAAGTTGCTCGCTAAGTGAGAGTTGCTCACACAAACAAAAAATTGCTAGCAATAAATTTAAAGTGACCTCAGCTGTGCCGCAGCGAAAATACTAACATAAATCCTTCAAGCGTGTAAACCCCTCTGGAAATCACTGAACATGGGTCAGAATAATTCAAAAACCACAGACAAGTCCGATAAAAAATCAAAATTACCTGTAAAACCAAAAAAAATTAAATTTAAAGTCTCAAACAACAGCTCAGTACGACTCCCATTTCCAGTTACGTGTAACCCACGTCCACGAATCGGCGAAGACTTCCATGATTACGTATCCAGAACATGCGGGAGTGCTTATGTGACTGACTTTGTTTACAACTTACGGACTGTGAGTACAATGCATTCTAATCTCTTTTCGGAGCCTTATCCCGAACGATTATCGCCAGAAAACAGGTCCGTAGAAATGTTGAATATCATTTGTGATAAGAAAAGTAGTCTGCTTAAAAAGTCCTGTAGAAAATATGATAGAATGCCGCGACGTGATGCATCAAATGTTACCGCTATGGACAAAAGGACCGGAACCAGGCGTAGATGCTTTAACATCAAATAAAACTAGTGCAGGCTCCAGCATAGAAAATAAATCTACCGCGGGAAAAGCTAGTCTTGCATGCAATGCATTCCTGGAGTAACCGAGTCACAACTCATAAGAGAGATAGGTGAATTAGACCCAAAGCATCCACAACTGCAGAGTTTTTGTGGGTAAATAATGACAAAATCACCAATTTCTTTAAGAATCTAAAGAAATTCCTGCTAACAATGTCCAGAGACAAAATTGACTTAAATGCAGTAACTATGTGTAAACAGAAGCCTGATGAATCTATCCTAGTATTCATAAAACGCTTTATGCACTGTTGGACAAGCTAGAGGTGCAAATTTAGCTCAGTTTTCCAGCAGCCGCAGACACCCAAAGCAAAAATGAATTTGTGTATTTAATTTAACACAAAGTGTGAAATGTTTGCTGACACTGATAACAGCTTATGTTTTCTCTGCCCTATGTACCGAGATGATGGAGAAGGAACATCCTCTGTGTCAGCTGGACCCTCAGCAGAGAATGAACTCAACATCCTTTTTGTCCGGTACTCTATGTCACACACTGTGCCAAAAAAACGTGTACAGACGCCACTAACAGGTAATCCCATGACTGGGAGCCACACTTTTGTTTCTCTCACACTTTTCAACAACATGATAACTGCTCACACAAGTGAAGGTCAAACAGTGATTTTGTCACATAACTCAGACATAGGTTATGACATAACTACACCATGTCGTCACATAGATGTAACCTAACCTATCCACTGTACTATTTCTGCAGTTACATTGCCAGCTGAATACCAGAATATGACATTGTGGTCTAAAAGTGAGAATGATATAGGATTTATTGACTGTACACTTTATCACGTACACCTATTAAAACACAACAAGCCAGTATATGTCAAGCAACATCCCATTTCTGCCGAAAAAGCCGCAGCCCTAGATGTCATGATAGGAGATTTATTGACTACAGGAGTAATAAAGCCCACACTCCTGTCAATCCTGTGCCAAAGCCTAACAAACCTGGCGTATGGCGTTTCATACAAGACTTAAGGCAAATTAATGCAGTCAACATTCCTCTGCCACCTCTCGTTTCAGATGTTCACAGCATATTGACATGCATTGCATACACACTTTACCGTGGTGGATTTATGCTCCGCTCCTTTTTCTCAGTAAGACACACAGCCGTTATTTGCATTCACACATAGAAATAAGCAGTACACTTGGACTCGTTTGCCCCAAGGCATGATAGACAGCTCTGCTGCTTTCTCAATGGTGCTTCACTCCTCCAGGGCTGCACCCTGATCCACATGTGGATGACCTCCTCCTCTGTGCTGAAAGTGAAAAACTATGTCAAACTGCTACACACATGCTTCTCCAGCACCTCCAAAAGACTGGCCACAAAGCATCAGCAAAGAAAATGCAGTACTGTCAGACTTCTGTTCAATATTTGGGATTCACACTGTCTCACGGAAAACGTTCCATGACTGCAGACAGGGTCAAAGCTGTGACCTCTGTCCCTCGTCCCACTACACAGAAGGAAATGTTGTCCTTCCTGGGCATGGTGAACTATTGCAGACAGTGGATACCAGACTGTTCTTTTCATGACCACATTCTGCGTGACTGTTGTAAAAAAAAGACAAGCCTCCTCGAATACTGTGGTCCACAGAAATGCCTGCCTCTTTCAATGCATTACAGGGAGTGCTGACCTCCGCCACTCAAAGGTGCTGCCTGAATTGTTCAGGAATGCCGGCCTGCCTGAGGGCAGTAGCAGCTTGCTCTATCATGATAAGGGACTGCGAGAAGCTCACACTCTCACATGACACTATTCTACACACCAATCACCAGGTCACGACCATTGTAGCAAACATAACTAAACAACATATGCAAATCTCACTATAAAAGCGAGCAGCACACCTGATTCGCCAGCACATTTATTGATCCTATGCTGTGTTCTTCTGACCGACAGGATGGCTCAGACAGGCTTGACGTTCGTGACTGCATGACACGTATACAGGAATCCACAGCACCACGTCCAGATTTAGAGCAAACACCTATTCCAGACTCAGCCACGGTTTATGTGGACGGGTCCTGTTCAAGGCCGAGTGACAACTCATTTCTTTGTGGCTATTCAGTGGTGACATTGCCTGACATAATACTAGAGGCTCACTCATTACCATTTCACTCAGCACAAAAAGCAGAGCTCATGGCTTTAATACGCGCCTGTGAGCTACATTTGGATAAGTGTATGACAATTTACGCAGACAGCCGCTATGCATTTGGCGTTGTGCATGACTTTGGCACATTGTGGAGACAGAGAGGATTTAGATCTGCTGATGGAAAATAAATTGCTAAATTCTGATTTTGTTCAAAGACTTTTTCAGGCTATACAGCTGCCATCGGCCGTTGCAGTTGTAAAAACGAAAGGACACAGTACAGCTGACACAGACGAAGCAACAGGTAATGCCTTAGCAGACGTGACAGCCAAGGCTGCAGCTGCATCACAGCTCCCACCTCCACAGGAAGTATTATCTGTGCCCCTACAGCTGCCACTTGTTACACTCCCAGACTATTTAGACACAAATGTTGATTTAAAATTCATACAAGAGCAAGCCTCTGCATGTGATTACACCTATTGGGAGAATAATGACTGTACCTTAGATGACAGAGATGGCTTATACAAAATCTTAAGGGTTTGATTGCCCTCCCATATTCCCTGATGCCAGTCCTTGCCCGACATTTTCACTGTGTGAGTCATGTCGGACAAAGAGGGGTAATAGGGGCAATAAAATCAAGATTTGTAATTGAGAAAACATCACATGCAGTAAAAAGCATATTAGCAACCTGTCTAACATGTGCGCGAACTAATGTAGGTAGCTCAAAAGCAAAACATCAGCATTTACCACAACCAGATTTTCCATTTCATACATTACAAATTGATTTTACACATATGCCAGCGCAAGGAAGCATCAAGTACTTACTGGTAATAGTGGATCAATTTAGTAAATGAGTAGAAGCTTATCCAACATCAAAAGAAACTGCAGAAGTAGTCTGTCAAAAGTTGAGCAATGAAATAATACCCAGATTCGGAATACCTCACCAGATTAACAGTGATAGAGGATCTTCATTCACATTAGAAGTAATTCAAAAGTGTGCTAAAACTTTAATGACCTGGGTCAAATTACTTACTCAAGTCCTGTGTGAGATTAGAATGACTCAATCTACAGTAACCAAATTATTTTCATTTGAAATAAGACTATTTCCAACACCATGGTCAGCTTCCAGAGGGGCACCGCTAGTAGAAGGTGATGTATATTGCATTGTCCACTGATGTTCACAACCTGGTAGAAAAACTGAATAATAACTATCAGAAAGTTTGTCTCTCTCAGCCTTTCCCCTCCACAGTTCCACCAGTGGAGACAAGGAGATGCATGTTGGAGAAGCCACTAAAACCAAGGACTCTCTGGGAGGCCGCGCGTGTTCCAGCCCCAGACTGTACTGGCAGTGACGAAGAACCAGCATCCTTACGGACGGACAACCTCAGTGGATTCATGCCAGCAGGGTTAAGACCAGCCCAATCGGACCATCTCAGGCGTCGGATCAAGCAGATGACATCTCCGGCGAGCCAGCGCCCGGAACTAGAGCAAATAAACACACACGGGTAGATGACATCTCAGGCGAGCCAGCGCCCGGATCCAAAAGTTACATACACACACGCAATCACTGATTAACACACAACGTCTGAAAGAACAACAACAAGGTACTCAAACATCCAGCAGGAACAGAAAGCCAAAAGTACCACATGATGTCTAACCTGATAAAGCTAGACTCATTCCATCCTGATAATGGAGAAAATGAAATGCCCATTGTCATCATACGACGCTTATTCAATGTCTCTCGAACCTGGGACCAGGCCAGGAGACGACTGAAGAACTGTTTTTCTTATATATTTAGGTTATTTATCATATCTATCGCATTAACCTTAGGATTTCTCTTTGCTATTTTGTATTGTAGACTGCAACCATGTTCATATTTCTGTAGGTCATATTTTGCTGACTATACCTCATGCTCCATTTTGCAAGACACCTACTTAATGCACTCCTCACGTTCCCTAAAATCAGTAAATAGCAACATAGACGCCACTAATAAACCATTTTATGCACTCTCTAGAACAGGAGCTAACGCCTGGTATGAAAATGCCAGAACAGCCGCTCGTGATTTAGGAAACAGTAACTGTTATGTCTGTTCAAAGGCTAATCCAGAACAGGTAATAGTAGGATACCCCATATCCGGTTTCCCCCTCACTGAGGGACTAGAAGAAATCGGCGGAGATAATGCTCTCTTTAAAGACGCTTTACAGTTGACTCTGAGCCCTCTCGACTGCCTACTTAGACACACACACACACCAACTAACCCTGAGACTCCATTAGGCGAATTATTGAAGTTATCTAATGACACCGCAGGGACCTGCGCCCCAATGAAACGCCCTAAGACTAGGTTAAAACCCTCACTGCCCTTAGGACAGATCCCTCTCCATTTTAATACTAGTATGATATGTCTGCGCAGACTAAAGTTAACTGGCCCAGACACACACATAGATTATACAAAGGATAACTATACATTCTTCTCTGACTCCCCAGGTGCACGCTGTAATGAGACATGGCTAGCTGTCTCTGTGGCTGAAGTTTTATCCTATCTGGAGGAACACACACACAGTTCAAGTTCGAGCAGAGAATCGATCATTGTTCCCCCAGACGGTGTCTTAAATGATACTGACTGGGGGGAGTTAGTTAAATCACACATGGGCACGCGCCTGACCAGACCAATCCCACATGCTTATTGGATGTGCAATAATACTCTTAGATTAGCTTTACCTGTTAATTGGACCGGTACCTGTGGTTTAGTAACCGTTGATGTATGCTGTACTTTCATTCCCAATAATACCGCCCCTAACGGTTCATTCACACAAGCTATGAATAAACTTGAAGCATTGCAGATAGAACTAATTGCCAATGCAGGTCACGGTCAGTGGCTACATAAGTGGCTACAGGACACGTTTGGAAGATGGAAGAAACTAATTGTAGCCTTTGTAACCGTTGCAGCATGTTTTTGATGATTATTGTCTGTTGTGTGATACCATGTATACGCTCTCGGAATTTTTGATATTAAGCTCACTCAAAGGACTAGTTACATTTATGATTTGTTTCACATTTATGATTTGTCTTTATATTATGTTATTACATTCTGTCTTTATACTATGTTATCATTTCATGATAAAAGGGGAGAACTGTTATGATATTTTGATACCATAGTAGCATTTATAGGATATTGTTTTATACAGGAAAACTGTTACTCAATAAGGTCCATCTACTAGTTGTTTTTCTCTTTCTCTCTGACCCAAGAATTAATGTGTAGGACTCACAAGCTGGTACCCCAAGGTCGAAAACACCACAGAGACGAGACCACTTCCTTACTCCCATCCTCCCTTCCTTATCTCTTAGAAAAAGGCTCGTTAAAGGCCAGGTGGTTTGTTTCAGAATTCACTAATGAAAGAACTCTGTATTCTGTGTATTTTGCTGGGATGATCATAAATTGTAGCTGAACTGATAAACTACACACAGGATACTTCTTTGCTCACAAGGCAGGAAGACGTTTCCTTATTTGGTCTGTACTGGTTTGAACTGAGAACTTGCTGACACACGAACCTTTTTTTCATCTATATAAACTGCTGTGTATCAAATAAACCTTTGAGTCGATTGGGAAGGCAACCTAAAGCAGTCTCTGTTTTCTTGTTCTCCCAAGCTGCTCCCGAGCTCGTACTAACACGCTGAATGGCATACCTGAGTGTTACTTTAAATAATTAGGAATCTTAGAAGGAAAGGACAAAACTCTGCTTATCGCTCACGCCACGGAGGAAACCCGGGACGGCAATTTCCTTCAAGAAGGACCCTTTTTCTGTTTTGGATTGTGTGACTGTTTGTTCCGGGGCTGTGTTTTTTTGAGTCAGCTGCCCCGCCGGTAGCTCAGTTAGCTGCCCAGCAGCCACTAGCTCAGTTAGCCGCTCAGTCGCCACCTCCATCACAGTCAGCCTCACTACCCATAGCCCAGTTACAGTCACAGTCAGATTCATTAGACACTATGTTACAGTCCATAGCCTAGTCAATAGCTCAGTTGGTAGAGTCCATCCAACCCAAAAAGCACTGTTTTTCACCTGTTCATGTCCAGCAGAGAGACACGCCACATAACGCAGTAATCAGTCCCCAACAGCTGGCCAGTACAGAGACTGTGACGCACTCCAGGGCCTCCCCAGAGGCTGGGTTCCAGCCCCCAGCCGACTCTGGACCCCTGGAGGTCAAGAAGCCAGCTGAGGACTGCATCCGGCTGTCGCTGCCTGAGCTGAGTCACTGCTCTGTGCAGCCGCAGTCCGCTTTGTGTTCGCCAGAGGCCCGTGCGCCTGCTGGTTCTGCTCTGTCTCTGCCAGAGGTCCCCGCGCCTGCTGGTTCTGTCCTGTGCCTGCCAGAGGCCCGTGCGCCTGCTGGTTTTGTCCCGTGTGTTCCAGGGGCCCCTGTGCCCACTGGTCCTGAGACTGTTCTCGCTGGAGGGCCCGAGGAGCCCGTCCAGCCTCCCGCCTCGTCAGCTGGAGGGCCCGAGGAGCCCGTCCAGCCTCCTTCCGCTTCCTCGTCAGCTGGGGGGCCCGAGGAGCCCGTCCAGCCTCAAGTTTCGTCTGCTGACGGTCCTGGAGGACCCAGCCAGCACATCTCCACATCACCTCCTGCAGCATCGCTGCCGTCAGGTTTTGCAGCCGTCCCGCTGCCGTCATCCACGCCTGGTCCGGCCTCCGTGTCTTCATCCTCGCCTGGTCCAGCCTCCACCTCAGTCTCGTCTGGTCCGGTCTCCGCTTCAACCTCAGTCTCGTCTGGTCCGGCCTCCGCTTCAACCTCAGTCTCGTCTGGTCCGGCCTCCGCTTCAACCTCAGTCTCGTCTGGTCCGGCCTCCGCTTCAACCTCAGTCTCGTCTGGTCCAGCATCAGCATCGCCTGGTCCAGCATCTGCTTCAGCATCCTCATCAGCATCACCTGGTCCAGCTACTGCTTCACCTACGCCGTCGCCTGGACCAGCCTCCGCATCGGCTTCAGCCTCGCCTGGACCAGCCTCCGCTTCGCCTGGGGCTGCAGGGGCCACGCAGCCTTCGGGTCCCCTACTACCACCTTCACATCGTCGGTCGTCTGCCAGGCCGCTTGTTGGGCATCATCACCACCGTGGCCGCCCTCCGGACTTCTGTTGCCACCCCCGCCTGCTGCGTGGACGACCTCCTACACGCCGCCGTTGCCGTCTGCACGGTCGGCCCCCGGACCTGCATTCGCGCCGCCGTTGCCGTCTGCACAGTCGGCCCCCTGAACTGTTTCCCCGTCGCCGCCGTTGCTGTCCGCACGGTCGGCCGCCTGAACTGTTTCCCCGTCGCCGCCGTTGCTGTCCGCACGGTCGGCCGCCTGAACGGTTTCCCCGTCGCCGCCGTTGCTGTCCGCACGGTCGGCCGCCTGAACGGTTTCCCCGTCGCCGCCGTTGCTGTCCACACGGTCGGCCGCCTGAACGGTTTCCCCGTCGCCGCCACTGCCTTCCGCATGGTCGGCCCCCGGAGATGAACTATTCTAGGCTCCTGAGTTGTCAGCCTCCGGGCCGGCCTCCTGAACTATATTTTGGGACCCTGTTCGGGGACTCCAGTGTGTGTTGTGTTTTGGTCAATTCTTTTGGGTCACTGGAGTTTTTTTTTTTTGTTTGGTGTTGGTCCCTCCGTCCTGGTCCCCCGCCGCCCGCCCTGGGTTGGTCGTCTGTTTTTGTTTTGGGCTGTCTGGGGCCAGCCCTTGCGGGGGGGGGGGGTACTGTCATGGTCCTGGGTCGGTGACCCAGCGCTTTTAGTTTGTTATCATTTTCCAGATGATGATGATTGTTTTAGTTCTGTGTTATATTCGGTCTGCCTCTGAGTCTGCGTCTGTATCTGTCTGTCTATGGTGTCACCCCATCTGTTTGTGAAGCTGTCTGTTTAGATCTGTGTCTTGTTTGGTTCCCCGTGTCTGAGTTTCCTGTTTTATTGTGAAGGTCTCTGTCTGATGTGAGTGTGTTCAGTTTACATTTCCCCTGTCCCGTCGGTTCTGATTTCTCCCAGCTGTGTTGCCCTCCTGTCCCTCATCCCCTGATTACTGGTGTGTATTTAAGCCCTGTGTGTTCTCCTGCCTGTTGTCGGCTCGTCTGCATTCATCCGTCTACCTCTGCGTTCTATGGTGTTCCTGTCTCTGCGTCTCTCTGCCCCGCACCCCTTTTGTATGGTCTCAGGTTTGTCACTTAGTTTCTCCCAGTTTAGGTTTCCGTTTGTAAAGTACTCATACCTCGTTGCCTGTTTTTGTCACCACCACCTTTGTAAATAAAACATCACTCGTATCATCAGTTTGCTGCATCTTGGGTCCTCCTTTTCCTCCACACCACACGGCTCCCTCCGCCAGCCGTGACAGATCTACTGGCAAAAATCCCTTTGCACTTAGCCCCTTACCAGCCTTTATTTGAAAAAGCTTTCAATATAGACTGATATCCAAACCCCCACACGATGCATTTTAACAGGTATTCGAACCAGATACTGAAAAAGTGTAAATGCATCTGGGTGGAAATTGATATGGGTGAATGATCTGTGATTAGTCATTATGTTCTTCTTTTTTTTTTTTTTTTTTTTTTTTTTTTTTTTTTTTAGCAACACAAGCTCAAATGTTGTTGTTCCGCTATCTTATGAAACCTTATAACCTTCATCTTTTTCTTTTAATATCAGGGTTCAGCTGTTCCTTCTGGACTGGTTTACTTTCTAGCTTTCCTGTTAGTTCTTTATTTAAAATTCAATTAACAGTAGTTAATTTCCTCAGGTAAAGTCTGCAGAACTGCAGATTTGCAGCATGTCAAATCAAATCAAATCAAATCACTTTTATTGTCACATCACATGTGCAGGTACATTGGTACAGCACATGTGAGTGAAATTCTTGTGTGCGAGCTTCACAAGCAACAGAGTTGTGCAAAATACAATAATGTAAACAAGCAAAATACAAGAATGGCTACATCTGAAACTAATAAATATATGTACAATATATAATAGTATATGCATTTCTGGATGTGTATACTAAAATTTCTGGATGTGTATACTAAATATTTTTCTGTGTGTGTGTGTATACACATATTTTACAAATTAAATAGAGTAAACAATGAATAGAATATATAAAATAAAATATACAGAGTGAGACATGTGCAAAACAGTGGCATTACTGTACAGTATGGAGTGCATAATGTTAAAGTTCCAGTAGTGAAGCTGAGGTGTCTATGACGTGTTCAGCAGTCTGATGGCCTGGTGGAAGAAGCTGTCTCTCAGTCTGCTGGTTCGGGACCAGATGCTGCAGAACCTCCTTCCTGATGGAAGCAGTCTGAACAGTTTATGGCTGGGGTGACTGGAGTCCTTGATGATCCTCCCCGCTTTCCTCAGGCACCGCTTCCTGTAGATGTCTTGGAGGGAGGGAAGCTCACCTCCAATTATCCGTTCAGAGCACCGCACTACTCGCTGGAGAGCTTTGCAGTTGTAGGCGGTGCTGTTGCCATGCATGTTTACATAAAATGTGGTTGATAGTATTTGCATCTTCTTTCAAAAGAACCATTTTTATTTTCTCCAAAACTTAGGGTTAGTAACTAGGGTTGACTTTGATCTCAGAGGGTTAAGCTGTAGGTGTGCCCCAGTCTAATGACTCTCCCTGCCCTCAGTCCTGCTCAAAGAAAACCTCTCGGGTGAGCAGAAAAGCGAAGAACCATAACACGGAACTAAAGTTAGATATCAGCGATAAACCCCAGCTACTCGGCACCAGTGGAAATGTACTCAAAGCAAGAAGTAAAAAAGTAACTTTTCTGAAGACTTTTCTATCAGCTGCTTTGATGCTAAGCCTTGTGCTATTTTAATGTAATAAAATTGTAAAAGGGAATATCAGCTTTATCCAAAGGTGGAAAGTAACTACTCAACTGCGTTACTGTAATTGAGTAGTTTTTTTGTGTATTTGTACTATTTAAAGTCATTTTTCAACTCTGTAATTTTACTTTTACTTAAGTATATTTTTTAAAAAGTATTGTACTTTGCTACATTTTCAATCACACCCGTTACTGAGTAAATTAAAAGAACAAACAAAAAAAAAAACAAAAAAAAAACCCAACATTGCGCTTCGGAAATACTGCAGGGAATGATGGGTAGTAGAACAAATTGGCGTTGGGTCACGATAAAGATGGAGTCTGACATCAGTGGTACGGATCCAGCGAAAAAAGAAACCCCGTCGAATTCTGCTGACCCTGAACTCGAAGAAACCGATGTGAACCCCTGGCCGTATTTAAGGGACCATTTCGGCTTCAAGTGCAAGAAAGGCAACAGCTTTATTATGCAGTGTAAGCTGTGTTTGCCCAGAGAGACCGAGTTAGCAGCTTTTAAAAATTCCACATCAAATCTGCGCAAGCATGTAGAGGTAAGTTAAATGAAACTTGTACATTTATTTTAGCAAAAAGGCTGTGCTCAAGTTAATCACATTAAGTTAAGACATAAGCTGTTATTGGGCACTGTCAGGCGTTGTGTGGAGGCGAGGAGGAAGGAAGCCAAACGCAGGACTCGCAGGTAGGTGAAGACTGGTGAAGGTTTATTATAAGGAGTGGATGAACAGAACAGAGGTAGAAAATGGCTGGCTGACTTAACTGAACTGAACGACATCATCAATGACACGACAGTGAATGGGTAGAAACAGAGGGCTTAAATACACAGACTGGTGATAATGATAATGAGAGACCGGTGAGTACACAGCTGAACATAATGAACTAATGGGAAGAGGACTGAACATAATGCACACAGACCAAGGCTAACACAATAAAACAGGAAGTGGAACAGGCAGTAGATAAACAGTGAACATGAACTGAAAATACTGGGTCACCGACCCAGGAACCCTGACAGTACCCCCCCCCCGTCAAAGGCCTGCACCCGACGGCCAAAAGAAAAAAACCCAGAACAGGGCGGGCGGAGGGGGCCCAGGACGGAGGGACGGAGACCACACAGAGACAGTTCAGGTGGGCGGCCACATGGCCTGAGGCCGAGACGAGACAGTCCAGGTGGGCGGCCACGTGGAAGGCAGCAGCAACCACTGAGCCGGTCCGGTGGGCGGCTGCGGCGGTCGAGATCAGACTGTTCCGGTGGGCGGCCGCGTGGTCCGCGGCCGAGACAAGACAGTTCAGGGGGCCGACCGTGCGGACGGCAACGGCGGCGACGTGGACACAGTTCGGGAGGCCGACCGTGCGGAAGGCAACGGCGGCGACGTGGACACAGTTCGGGGGGCCGACCGTGCGGAAGGCAACGGCGGCCACTCAGGCGAAGGCGGTCCGGGGGCCGGCCGTGCGGAAGGCAACGGCGGCCACTCAGGCCGAGGAGCAGCTGCAGGAGGCGGCACGGGAGCCGGCGGAGACTGAGGAGCAGCTGTAGGACCAGGCGTGGCAGAGGCCGAGTCTGAGGCCGGACCAGGCGTGGCAGAGGCCGAGTCTGAGGCCGGACCAGGCGTGGCAGAGGCCGAGGCAGGACGGGTTCCTCGGGCCCTCCAGCTGACGAGGCATGAGGCTGGTGCGGTTCTCCTGAACCCCCAGCTGACGAGGAAGGTTGCCGGACGGGCTCCTCGGGCCCTCCAGCTGACGAGGCATGAGGCTGGTGCGGTTCTCCTGAACCCCCAGCTGACGAGGAAGGTTGCCGGACGGGCTCCTCGGGCCCTCCAGCGAAAACGGTCTCAGAACCAGTGGGCACTGGAGCCCCTGGCACACAGGACAGGGCCAGCGGGTGCGGAAACCCCTGGCTGAGGAGCGGCCGGGCCAGCGGGTGCGGAAACCCCTGGCTGAGGAGCGGCCGGGCCAGCGGGTGCGGAAACCCCTGGCTGAGCAGCAGGGTAGCTCACAGCAGGCTCTGGGTACTGAACAGGATGGTGGACGGGCGACTGGACTACTGACTGGAGGACCACGGGCGACTGGACAGGCGCAGACTGAGCTACAGGTGACTGGACGGGCGCAGACTGAGCTACAGGTGACTGGACGGGCGCAGACTGAGCTACAGGTGACTGGACGGGCGCAGACTGAGCTACAGGTGACTGGACGGGAGCAGACTGAGCTACAGGTGACTGGACGGGAGCAGACTGAGCTACAGGTGACTGGACGGGAGCAGACTGAGCTACAGGTGAGTGAACTGATTGGGCTGGAAGCTGAACAGCAGGTGAGGGAACTGACTGAATTGAAGGCTGAACAGCAGGTGAGGGAACTGACTGGAGTGGGGATGCTAAAGGAGGAACAGAGGTAGGCGAGGCTGACGACGGAACTGAGGTTGGTGTGGCCGATGGCTGAGCTAATGACGGAGATAAAACTACGGCTTGGGCTAGTAAGGCTGGTGCCTGGGCAGGGGACAGTTCAGCTAGTCTAACGAGGGATAGTGCGAGGGCGTGAAAGGCTGGATCAGGAGGTGGATGAAGTGGTGGACTGATTGGCTCTTCCGTGCCTCCAGAGCGTGAGGGCACTGGCTGGAGAGCCTCAGCTGAGTCTCTAGGGGGTCAGGCCGGATCCTCAGCCTAGGTGCTGGGACAGGCACGGGAGGTGGCTGGACACCAGTCACCCCCACCCGAGGAACAGAAGTGGGTGTGGAGGTATACGGGGTCACAGCTGCCCTTGTCCTGGGAGCGGGCACAGGTGTGGGTGTCGGCTGACTAATAGGAGTGGAAATGATGACTGGGTGAGTGATACTGACAGGTCTATCTGGATTTATTCTGGTCCTTCTGCCACCACTATTTACAGTCTTTGACTGAACAGTCTTTGGGGGAGCAGAGCAGAAAATATCTTCCCAGTCCACAGAATCCTCCAGGAGGGAAACATCCCATGAATGAGAGATGGGTTTACTATTGGGTTTACGAGGAGAGTCAAATGAGGGTGGAAAACAGTCACTGGAACTCACCACCGGGAATTGCTGGAAATAGTCCATTTTATGGCGGCGTGTGCGCAGATTTCTCCGGGAGGAGGAAGCGGGCGGGGTACACGTCCGAGCCTCTGGCACGGGAGCCTCTGTTGAGCCGAGGTGGAAGGCGGAGCCGCTGTGCCGTGGCGAGGTTGAAGGTCCGGTGAATGAGGCAGGTGATGTGTGAGCGTGGAGCGGAGTGGCGAGAGAGGGAGCGGCCGAAGCGCGGCGTGAAACGTCCACTCTCCACGGCAGATGCTCCGGTGCAGGTGAGGCAGCAGGTGGGGGAACGCGGCGTCTCCGAGGCCCGCCCAGAGCCAAGCGAGTGCCCTCGAAGACGTGCTCTCGCTCCGCGAAGAGCCGCTGTCTCTCCTTGAGTTTTTCCGCCCACAAGGAGAGCGCTACCTCCTGCCGCTCATAGAGGTCCGAGTCCGCTGGGTTCCAAACGTGTCTTTGTGGCACGGGTCGTGTCATTCTGTCAGGCGTTGTGTGGAGGCGAGGAGGAAGGAACCCAAACGCAAGACTCGCAGGTAGGTGAAGACTGGTGAAGGTTTATTATAAGGAGTGGATGAACAGAGGTAGAAAATGGCTGGCTGACTTAACTGAACTGAACGACATCATCAATGACACGACAGTGAATGGGTAGAAACAGAGGGCTTAAATACACAGACTGGTGATAATGATAATGAGAGACCGGTGAGTACACAGCTGAACATAATGAACTAATGGGAAGAGGACTGAACATAATGCACACAGACCAAGGCTAACACAATAAAACAGGAAGTGGAACAGGCAGTAGATAAACAGTGAACATGAACTGAAAATACTGGGTCACCGACCCAGGAACCCTGACAGGCACGTTGTTGTCCACGCAACTTAAATTTTTTTTTTACTGGATTGGTAAATTGCCAAAAGAAAATGTGTTTACTTACATTTTTCCTGTTTGTTAGAAATAATAATTTATTTTTAAAAAAATAGTTAAATTAGACAGAAGACAGAAGCGGCTACTTTCTTACTTAACCCACATATGTTCACACTGCAGGCAAAAGAATAACATGTGCTATGTGCAGAGGTGTTTTTTTCTGTTCTCAAACTGATCTCCCTGTTGGAGCTCAGTCTGGAGGAGTTATTTTTTTCTCCTTATCTTTCCTCGTGTTGTGCGTTTTCCATTGTTATACCTCTCTGACCTGTCTTCCCCATGTTATGTTTGTGTAATGTATGTATGGTCAGAAGGGTAAGATGGTCGGCAGCCTTAACCGAGTTTCCTTCGGGGTCAACCTTCAGGATCAATAAAGTTTTATTGAATTGAATTGAATTGCTCCTCAAAGTTAGCAGAGCAGGGCCAAGTTTAAAAAATTAAAACACGTTTTTATAGCAGCTGCCGTACAGCTCAATTCAGTACTTGTTCTCTTATTTGACAGTTTAGAACACATTCTCACGTAAAATAATTATATGGTTTTGACAGTTTGGTTGGTTGGTTTGGTGACCATTATCCATTTTGATGTATAGACTTGCAGTTTAACTGCCACTGCACTTTAATTAGTAAAGTTTTTCTTTTAATTAAAAAACAACTACTTTGAGATTTATCCCATTGTCTTTTTTGCACTGTTCAGAAGAGGCTGTCCTCCTGCTGACAAAAAAGTAACTATGTAAAATTTCAGCAAAGTAATAGTACTTTTACTTGAGTAAAATATTTTAGTACTCTTTCCACCTCTGGCTTTATCTCACTCACAATTTTTATTCGAATGAATTGCTGCAGTTCACGGATGCCATACTCACATTACATCGAGGGCCACACACGGCCCACTTTAATTGTAAATAGACCGGACAAAAATGAAACTGCACTTTCTGGCGGTGTAAAACCTTTTAAGTACACATTTAAATCCTGAGATTTCTCAATATAAGAATATATGAAAAATAAGTAAAAGTTACAGAAAAAGTTTTGGTAGCTAACTGCTGAGACTCTTGTATTTATAACACAGAAAGAGTTGGTTAATATGAAAAAAAAAATCTTTATTTAACTGAAATTTCTATAGCGGACAGAGGAAAACTGGAATTTTCCTATCATTCAATTTTTTTTTATTATCTATTACTTAATTACTTTGGTGTAGTATGGGGAGGTCTTTATCAGCAGGAAAAGCTGTAAAACTGCTAAAAAAAAAAAAACAGGCCAAAAATTTATGCCCTTCTTCTTATTTTCCAAAGTCATCCAGCAGGGTGTTTGCAGGGCTGATTCTGGCCCCGGGCCATATATTTGACATCCATGCTGTAGAGGGTAAATTTGCCTGCGCACTTAACCCTTGTATGATATTTGGGCCAAGTTGTCCTGGGAATGTCATTCTTGCTGTTGTCTACAGATTAAGAGCGGAGCTAATTGAAAGTCTGTGGCATTCTGAAACATAGAGAGATATTTTTAAAACTACGATATCTCTTCATGTATTCTCAAGGATCATCAGATTTGATGATTGGGAATCAAGACCTGTTAGAAGGCAGAGTCAATCTGCACTGTGTGGGACCAGTGGGTGGACCAGCTTCGTGGCTTCATGACACTGGGCCCAATGTAACTGTGCACAAATGGTTTGTGGGGCCGCTGCCATTTCAGGCAGTATACACCTTCAAAACCAGCAAAGTATGGTATCAAAATGTGGGCTGCTTGTGATCTTGCTTTATTTTATGTATGGAACGTGTAAAAACCAGGGAACACAGGTGGTGCTATGCCCTAATGACAAAAAAGAATCATGCTTTCGTAGTTAATTATTTTCTGGATGAGATCAATTGCAATCATTAAAGAAATATGTTTTATCTATATCTATAATCTGGTGCGCCTTATTTATGAATTCTGGTGTGCTAACTGACCTCGAACCGATTTTGTGTGGTACACTCTAAAAACTAAAACTGACATTTACTTAAAATTTTTGAGGCAACACTTTTACACTTAAAAATATTGAGTACATTGGAAACCAGTCAAATCTGTTCAATATACTTGATCAATTGAATAACTTAAGCTTAAACATATTAAGTTGAAATGAACAATTATAGTTGTTACACAATCATGAAAAAATTGAGTAAATAACACTGACATGCTTGGTCAATGTAACTAAAATATAGATGTCAGTTAATCAAAAATTTTGTTCCATTTACTTAATTTTATAAACTGAACATAATCAAAATTGTACTTAATATTAAATATGGTAAATGGCCTGTATTTGTACAGCGCTTTAAACTACATTCAGTCATCCACCCGTTCACGCACTGGTGATGGCATGCTACATTGCAGCCACAGCTGCCCTGGGGCACACTGACAGAGGCGAGGCTGCCGGACACTGGCGCCACCAGGCCCTCTGACCACCACCAGTAGGTGACCGAGACTGTCGGTGCCAGGGCTCGAACTGGCAATCTTCCGATTACAAGACGAACTGCCAACTCTTGAGCCACAATCACCCCCTAACATTCAAATATGAATGTTATTGTATTTCACTGGTAGTCTAAGTCTAAGTCTTGTGTGTTTCATAATACATGTATGAAAAATGACCACATGTTAACATTTTTCCAAATGAAAATTTAATTTTCATAAACATGGCAATAACTCGAAATAAACAAGCACTAAAACGACAAGAGCCTTTCCCCTTTTAGCTCAAAGCCTTACATATTTGAGGGATAAATGGCAAACCAGGAGAGCAAACACAAAAGCTCAGAGTATTTAAAACATTTAAAACTAAATGAACAAAAACAATGAAAAAGGCTCATGGTACTCAATTACTCTACGTTTTACTTACACTTTTCAGTTGTAGTTGCTGACAATAAATAATATTGATTTGAATAATTAATGATTGTAGTACAAGATACTGATGAGTATAGATACCTATTTCTCAAATATTTTGATTCAATTTTAAACAAAAATATTAAGTGGATGCAAAGAAGGTA
The DNA here is from genome assembly GCF_057381845.1 of Rhamphochromis longiceps. Taxonomy (NCBI): domain Eukaryota; kingdom Metazoa; phylum Chordata; class Actinopteri; order Cichliformes; family Cichlidae; genus Rhamphochromis; species Rhamphochromis longiceps. The sequence continues at coordinate 33,643,514 of NC_140574.1, forward strand.
TTCTGTGAACCACATACGGAATTTATTGTCTAAGATAAATGTAAATAAATACCTTAATTTAACACAAACGTTAACATTTTAGCCATTTATTTCAATTTATCAAACTCAAATAATTACTAAAAGGATATTCATAGATTTTATCAGGCTCATCTAACTTATATTTATAGTGATATTTACTAAGCCTCTGAATTACTTTTTAGTGTATTTTTAGTGTATTTAGTGTATTACTTGTTAAATAAGAAAAACCATCCAGCAAGATATAATAATACTTGTAAAGCCCAGCAATCATTATGATTGTTGGGCTTTACTCACTATTATTGTAGGTTTTTGACCTTACAATATAAAGTGTTATATAAATAAGATTCAACTAATCCTAATTGACTATACAATGGGGGCAAATGTAAATGACAAAGAGGCAGGAAAAGAGAAAACGGACAACTATACATTGTTGGGACTCTACACTGTACATTTATACAAGCTCTGAACACACTCAGACTCTGGTTGTTGTACTCTGTTAGTACAGAAATACAACAGCAGAACAGATCAGCCATCAGCCATTGCTAAAAGTAAACTGTCACATGCAGAAGTGCAGTAAAACTAACATGTCGCAACCAACAACTTTACTATGTGTACTGTACATAATGTCTTTATACAGTGGGGCAAAAAAGTATTTAGTCAGCCACCGATTGTGCAAGTTCCCCCACTTAAAATGATGACAGAGGTCAGTAATTTGCACCAGAGGTACACTTCAACTGTGAGAGACAGAATGTGAAAAAAAAATCCATGAATCCACATGGTAGGATTTGTAAAGAATTTATTCGTAAATTAGGGTGGAAAATAAGTATTTGGTCACCTCAAACAAGGAAAATCTCTGGCTCTCACAGACCTGTAACGTCTTCTGTAAGAAGCTTTTCTGTCCCCCACTCGTTACCTGTATGAATGGCACCTGTTTGAACTCATCATCTGTATAAAAGACACCTGTCCACAACCTCAAACAGTCAGACTCCAAACTCCGCCATGGCCAAGACCAAAGAGCTTTCGAAGGACACCAGGAAAAGTATTGTAGACCTGCACCAGACTGGGAAGAGTGAATCTACAATAGGCAAGCAGCTTGGTGTGAAAACATCAACTGTGGGAGCAATCATCAGAAAATGGAAGACATACAAGACCACTGATAATCTCCCTCGATCTGGGGCTCCACGCAAGATCTCATCCCGTGGGGTCAAAATGATCATGAGAACGGTGAGCAAAGATCCCAGAACCACACGGGGGGACCTGGTGAATGACCTGCAGAGAGCTGGGACCAAAGTAACAAAGGTCACCATCAGTAACACACTACAACGGCAGGGAATCAAATCCCGCAGTGCCAGACGTGTTCCGCTGCTGAAGCCAGTGCATGTCCAGGCCCGTCTGAAGTTTGCCAGAGAGCACATGGATGATACAGCAGAGGATTGGGAGAATGTCATGTGGTCAGATGAAACCAAAGTAGAACCTTTTGGTATAAACTCAACTCGTCGTGTTTGGAGGAAGAAGAATACTGAGTTGCATCCCAAGAACACCATACCTACTGTGAAGCATGGGGGTGGAAACATCATGCTATGGGGCTGTTTTTCTGCCAAGGGGACAGGACGACTGATCCGTGTTAAGGACAGAATGAATGGGGCCATGTATCGTGAGATTTTGAGCCAAAACCTCCTTCCATCAGTGAGAACTTTGAAGATGAAACGAGGCTGGGTCTTCCAACATGACAATGATCCAAAACACACCGCCCGGGCAACAAAGGGGTGGCTCCGTAAGAAGCATTTGAAAGTCCTGGAGTGGCCTAGCCAGTCTCCAGACCTCAACCCCATAGAAAATCTGTGGCGGGAGTTGAAAGTCCGTGTTGCTCGGCGACAGCCCCAAAACATCACTGCTCTCGAGAAGATCTGCATGGAGGAATGGGCCAAAATACCAGCTACTGTGTGTGCAAACCTGGTAAAGACCTATAGTAAACGTTTGACCTCTGTTATTGCCAACAAAGGTTATGTTACAAAGTATTGAGTTGTATTTTTGTTATTGACCAAATACTTATTTTCCACCCTAATTTACGAATAAATTCTTCACAAATCCTACCATGTGGATTCATGGATTTTTTTTGTCACATTCTGTCTCTCACAAGTGTACCTCTGGTGCAAATTACTGACCTCTGTCATCATTTTAAGTGGGGGAACTTGCACAATCGGTGGCTGACTAAATACTTTTTTGCCCCACTGTATATGCTGATTTCCTGTCCCAGTACACCCCTGGCTGTAGCTCAGGTCATCTACTTTTGAGAAGGTTACTGGTTTGACCCCAATGCTCCACCTGCACACCAAATATTCTTGGGAAAGATACTAACTCCAAGTTGTGTTCCGATGACTCCTTCGGAATATGAAGGTGTATGAATGTCAGATAGAGAAAGAGTGTTTGTATGAACAGAGGTAAATGAGGCAAGTTGCACAAAGTGTTCTGAGTGTTCTGTTAAAGTAGAAAAGTGTTATAAACTATTTAGCTACCAATGTCTTGAAATTCTTACAGACAGCGGCAGCATCTTAAACCAAGTATACTTTTAGAAATCAGTGTAATCAAATACATATATCATATCAGTATGTAACTCTACTTCTTTTAATTTAATTTGCTGTGAAACCACCGTTTGTGAACAGCTTGTGTGATCTTATGTTCAATTGAACATACTAGTTTGGCATCAGTGGTAAGTCTCAGTTCCAAGAAAGTCCTAAACTTCATCAATAACTGGAAAAGTTTTCAATAGGGCCTTGAAACATGCTGACTTATGCAGTGCTTGTAGATTTTTCTGTGGAAAAAAGGACACTTTGAAGATCCCACTTCCATCTTATATCAAAAGAACCTCTACTGGGATGCAGACCTGAGACCTGACCCAAAGTCACTGTTATATGTTGAGGTGGTTTTTTTGTGGTATCTACCTGTTGCAGACTTTGGCAGTCTTGGCTATCCTTTCAAAGTTTTAATGTTTTATTTATGCCTGCAGTTGAATTGAAAGTTTAATTAATTATGACAAGAGGGTTAATTATCTTAATAGAAGACATTTAAGATATTAAATTAGCCTTAGCTTAATGTCTGTACTGTATACTGCAAGAAACATATTCAATTAAACTATAACCCAGTGCTCTTACAGAAGGATCTTAACCACAGCCTGAGTGTGTTCAGAGCTTGTATCATTGTACAGTCAAACTGGCCAAAGGGCACGACAATCTATATTTGTCTCTTTTCTCTTTTCCTGCTGTTATGTCTTTTGCTTTTGGTTTGTCTCTCTTCTTTCACAGCTGCTCATCCTGCTGCAATGGCAGCACAGCTTGAATCTTCCACTTCCTCTCCTCTTCTTTTTTCTTCTCAAAGCCTGGGAAGGATCGATAAGCCAGTGCACACGCTGCCTGATGATCTAGCCTGAGAAGTGTCTTTTGGGAAACTTTAAGGGGTAGCTGGCATGCTGCCGAGTACCTGCTTTCCCATAATTCCAGAAGCCAGCAGGGCATTAAGAAAACAAGAAATGGGGATAAGGTAGAGCCTTGTTTCACTTTTTTTAGATCAAGAGTTTCTTTGAAAATTCAAACCTATTTTTGTCTTGAAGGTAGTGAAGTCAGTTGGTAAGAAGAAATAAATCATTACTAAATGAAATAGAGTGTGTATAGCTACCTAACAAGTCAGTGCTACATGCTGTCAAACATGTGTATATAATGCACATTTCTTGTCTTGTTTTTGTTTTTTTTGTTTTGGGGGGGGGGGGTCACAGCTGGATCACAGGTGGGGCAGTGTATTCATTTTGCCTCTCTTATTTATTTATATATATATATATATATATATATATATATATATATATATATATATATATATATATATATATATAGCTGACTCTGCCATGTTTTCATGTGTTTCTTCTTTCCGTGTGTCCGCTACCTTAAAACGCTTGGGCTGCTCTGACCGCCACAGTTTCAAACTGGTCATGCGACTGCATGGCCACATATGATTGGTAAAAGAGTTACAGGAAACTCCACTGGTGGCATGATCCATTATTAGTAGTTTTATCTAATGTGTGAAATGAATCTTTTTTTTTTTAAGTAACGAGTCGAATATTGCCAAATGAAGCAGAGTAAAAGTACATTGTTTTTTCAAAAACTTACTCAAGTAAATGTAAACGGAGTAAATGTAACTCACTACTACTCACCTCTGATGGTAACAAAGAGAGGGAAGGTAGTCAGAACCAAGGGGATTGAATTACCAGAAGGCAATACTGCAGACATCGAGGACAGCTACAAGTACCTGCAAATCCCACAGGCAAATGGAAACCACGAGGAGGCCACTAGAAAAGCTGCAACCACGAAGTACCTGAAGAGTGTCAGGGAAGTCCTGAGGAGTCAGCTGAACAGTAAGAACAAGATCTGGGCTTTAACACCTACGCCCTGCTCGTGATCAGATACCCTGCTGGGATAATAAGCTGGCCAAAGGAGGAGATAGAAGCCACTGACATTAAGACCAGGAAGCTCCTGACCATGGATGAAGGGGTTTCATCCCGTTCAGACTGTATGCGAAGCAGAAGGAAGGAGGCCAGGACTAGTGAGTGTCAGAACTACTGTCCATGATGAGACAACAAACCCCACGTGCAGGCTGTGTAAAAATGCTCCTGAGACAATCCAGCACATAACAGCAGGGTGCAAGATGCTAGCAGGCAGGGCATACATGGAACGCCATAACCAAGTGGCCGGCATAGTATACTGTGAAGTACTGGAACTGTGCCGAGTATGGCCTGAAAGTCTTGAGGTCAAATTTGGAGACACACCCTAGAGTGGTTGAGAATGACCGTGCTAAGATCCTGTGGGACTTCAGATAGAGACGGACAAAATGGTAGTGGCTAACCAACAGGACATAGTAGTGTTGGACAAGCTCAGGGAGATGGCTGTACTGATAGACGTAGCAATACCGAATGTCAGCAATATCAGGTAGAAGGAACACGAGAAGCTGGAGAAGTACTGAGGGCTCAGAGAAGAGCTTGAGAGGATGTGGAGGGTGAAGGTAACAATGGTCCCAGTGGTAGTCGGAGGACTAGGTGCGGTGACTCCCAAGCTAGGCAAGTGGCTCCAGCAGATCCCAGGAACAACATCGGAGATCTCTGTCCAGAAGAGCGCAGTCCTAGGACCAGCTAAGATACTGCGCAGGATCCTCAACCTCCCATGCCTCTGGTAGAGGACCAGAGCTTGAAGCATGAAGACTGCCAGCAGGGGCGAGAAGGGAAATTTACGGAGCCCCTCTGATGACATGGTCCAAAAAAGAAATAAATTGTGGCCACAAAATACTACTTCGTGGGCACGAAATGGGTATAACGTACCCACCAAATACTTATTTGTGCCCATGAAATACTATTTCAAGGGCCAGCAGGCATTTTGTAATTTCATAAAATTACAAAATGCCTGTAAGGTTGTCAAACAAAAGGCAGGTCTTAATTGATGCTAAAAAATAATATTGTATTAGATAGTTACTAAAATATTAGCACCCATCAACCATTAGCAGTTACCTGATAACCCAATTACCCATCTGTTGTGTTATCAAGGTAGCATCTAGTGGCTGTGACTATTAATTAAATGATAGGATCAATGTTGGAACTAGGCAGCAAACATGTCTGTAACATTAATAGACAGTTTTGAAAGCACTTTGAGTTCTCAGTTATAATAGAAAAGCATTATATAAGTATCAGCCCGTCTGATTTAATCATCAAACAGGATAATACATTTTTGGGGGGGACTGAAAAGTAAGTCCCGACTAAATTTGGGAAAAGTCTATATAGAAAGAGTGGACGTCTACCAACTCCTTTTGATCACAATTTTATGGATTATTGAGCTGCTCCAGTCTCTTTGAAAAAATTTAATAATATTAAGAAACATCACTGAAATGAAAATGGCATAATAGACTAGTCTGCAAAAACACTTACATGTCTAACTGGGTCATAAATCAGCACGGAGCAGAAACAGTGCATTTTGGTCATCAAATGACAGGGTTAAACTAACCAGCTATAGTGTGCTTTTCTGAACATATGGCTTTGGTATGTTGGTGTGCACAGCAAGGGTCCAGCCAGTCACAAAGAACAAAGTGCTGCTCAGCAGGCAGCCTCTACCAAGCTACCTGTCCATCACTCTCTTTCCTGGTTTCACACAAATGCTCTGCACTTCCTAAAAAAGTGCTACAGGATACAGGTTGTTAACAGGACATCCAAACGGAGCCACTCTGACGTCCTACTGTTACAACAGAAAAATGAAAAAGTATATGTGGTGTGGCTCTCTGAGATGTCTGTGAATATAGTACATTAAACTTATAATACAAAGCTATGCAGTATCTATGTAAGAGGATCTCACAGGAGAATCTGATGAATCTTTTTTTTATAGTGGCATTATATATTAATTTGACATTGTGATTTAGCTGTGATTTGGAACAGAATGACAAATGCTCAACAACATATTGGTCTACAGTCCTGTTGTGGCTTAAAGAATGGTGTAAATTGGCATACAAATGTGTAGCGTTCATCACAAGGGTGTAGATTTGGTTTTGGCATTGGTGGGGACGGATGCCCTGTTTCTTATTTTTTCCTTTTTGTTTTTGCTTCTTGATAAAAGGAGAAATATACTTGCCTACATATGCTATTCTACATGCTTTTAAACCGTTTAAAATTACAATTCATAGTTTTATATGTGAATTATATAATGTTAAATTACTATTAAACAAATGACTGACTAAGTATTTTAGACTTTAGTTTACTTCAGCCATATTCCATATAAATCAGGTATCATACAAAAATAAAAATAGCTTCAAATACAGTCATGACAATAAAAGAATATGACTTTAAGGACTTAACAACATTACTTCAGTTATAGTACACCAACATCTCTGACACATTAGCACTAAGGGAACACTGAATGACCTGGTGGGTTTTGTCCATAAAACTACTCGTCTAAGATTACCACAAAGTAAAAGAGCTCTCTGCAACATTATGCAACATTTTAGGCACTAGTGATGTGTCGTTCGCGAACGAAATGGCTCTTAGAGCCGGGTCTTTGACGTGAACGACGCGAGCCGGCTCCTTATCGCGAGCCGTGTTTTTTTTTTTCTTTCTCTCACCCTCTCTCTCACACTTTTTTCCGCTTTACTCCGCATGCGAGCCTTGTGCTTTGGGCTGGGAAGAGGGGGGAGGGGCGGTAGTTACACTCAGTAGCACAGGAACAGAGCAGGAGAGAAAGAGAGAGAAAGAGAGAGAAAGAGAGCCAAGGACAACAACGTCACATTAGAAAGGTATAGTATCCACATCTATTTTCAGTTGCAGATGATAAAGGATTCAGACAGTTTATTCATGCAGGCCTATATGACAGAGAATATGCATCTTCTTTTTGTTTTTATATTTTAATTTATATTTAATTGTGTTGTGGTTTGCAGCATTTTGTGTTGTTTAATTTTAAATTTGTTTAAAAGCACAAAGCTGAAAATTTAAATAGTTAAAAGTTGAACTGTGACTAGTTGGTTTTTGTATTATATGATTTATTTATTACATTTTATGTGGAGTGAATAAATAAAAGTATATTTACGGTGGCCCCTACAGACAAAACACGTACAAACTCCAAAACAAGTACAAAACACAACAGAAGTGCTCCAGAATGCTACGCCCAGTGTTGAGCTTTTGTTACCTAGAGGCTACACAAGCCAGCAAGTACCAACGACCAGATTTGGTGTGTGGTAGTAACAGGTAAATGAATTATTTGAATATGAATTATTTGTATTTATCACTTAAATTACACAATTGAAAGCATATGTGTATTAATACACATATGCTTTTTGTATTCGTCTCAAAACCTCAATAAAGTTCTCAAACTGCCACCTTTTTCAATCCACATCCATTTTTTCTATCCCTCCTAATAAACTCTTCTTGCAAGGGGTGAGTATTACATTGTCACTGTTTACTTTGCTCTGAGGACTCCCAGATTGCTTTGGCTATTTGCTCCTCAGGATGAGCTCAGTTTCCAGAGAGGTTAGACTTTGATGGACAGAGGGGAGGTAGCAGCCTTTCAGCAGGCAGCTAGTTAACCTGCAGTGCCCTGGCATCTCGTCTTGTTTTGCTTCAACCAGACCTTCGTCTGTCTCTGCTGCTGAAAGACTCCACAAATGAGAAAATACCAATTGTCAGCAAATATCAATTTACTTTCCCCACTCTGCACATGTCTCAAAGGAGATCTGCACCAGAATAATTGCCTGTGGTTTATAGGTGTCTGAGCACAGAAGCAGAACAGGACTGTGTGGGAAAGCTATTGGCTGAAACCATGATAATAAGATTAATATAATAAAAAGACAAGAACTTTGCTTTCTAACTGACATTTAACTAGAAGTCATAAATATTAAATGCACAATAGATGGTAAAAAACATTGGCAGAGAGTGTAACTGTCTCATCTCTGATGCTTTTGGCTACTGACAGACTGATCTTACCTCTCTTCTGTTGTTTGCTGCCCTGTCTCTTTGTTTAGCTGCATGTTATAAAGTGAAGCTGCTGCAATTTTTCCAATTCCAGTGTACTTTAACGCCTACTAGAGGGATGCAATTTATATTTATATGCCCCCTCTCTGAAATGGTGTGATCCTGTGAAATGTTCTCGTTCTCTTTGCCTTTCAGGTCAGAACTGAGGGGCAGACTGTATATCAATCACTAATAGAAACACACTCTAAAATGCACTCCAGCAGAGTATGTGTTGTCTTTACTTGGTTTCTCATATAGGCATTTGTCACCCAATATGTCACAGTAACCTTTCGAGCTGAAAGGATTAGAAAGAAAGTGCAAGCATTTGATCTTTGAAAGTAAGTTAGACTTTTACATCTCAAGATTTGTCTTTTCATGTAACATTTCTTTTTGGACTATGGCATTATGGCAGTTAGCCAATAAGGGGCACCAATATCGATGCTCTCCAACTCTAACCCTGCTGATTTCAAGTTAAACAAGACTGAGCTCAAAATTGACATTTTGAAGGAAAACAAGTGGTATGGCCTTAGGGTAAGTTCCCAAAGTGTTTCCTTTTAGCTCAAAGTCATCACCACATTCCTGCATAACCTTATGTAGAATATAATACAATATATGTAGAAGAATCTGTAACAACCTCAAATGTTAAGGGTCTATTGAGCTAACAGTAGTGCTATTGAATTAAAAAAAACAATGGAATATTTAATCTTTGTAGTCAGCAGTGGAAAAGAGCATTAAACACTACAAAATGTAGTTTTATAGTCATAACTATATTGGGTTAATTTCAGAGATGTAGTTAATAAAATGAGTTGTATCCTTTTTTAACTCCTACATTATAGGAAAAATGATTGTTGATGACCTGACCATTCATAATAGCATTTTATATCTGTTCTTGGTCTATCACTACTTCAGTCAAAGACAAATAACATGAATGTTCCTCAATAGAACCCTTCCAGCTTTAAGCAGACAGTGCTGGTACTAATCTATCAGCCTTCAGAGGTTTCCAGTCAACATTTTTTAATTTTAATGTGTAAAATCACAAATATGTGGTGTTCTACCCTTCCTTCCATGATGCCGATTATAATTTCAGTTCAAAAGGCACTCTTACTTAATTACAAATAGTTACCAAAAGGTGTCATGTAATGACTATTTGACAGACAGGATTTAAACCTATATGCAGAAAGATTCAAAAAACAGCTTCAAAAAACAATGAAGGAATCCAAAACTAGGGAAATAAAGAGCAGGAAGACAAACAACCATTAGGGAGGATGCTACAATGAACTAAGACAAACTGAGAGAATAAATACAGAAGATTTGTGGGATTTGTGACACCTGGGAAGAAAGCTAAACCTGATTGAGAAAACAAGAAAATGGATGTAACTAAATACAAACACAGATGACAAAAAGATCAACAAAATAAAACAGGTGAGCAATTGAACAAGGGGAACAGAAAACAGAACAGAAATACAGACTTGACACAGAGAACAAACAAAACTAAGAATAAAATCACAGAGCTGTAATCTAGAATAAAAAAACTAGAATAAAATGGCCAGAACTATGCAGACGCTGAGCAGGAAGATAAAAAAAAATAAAATTCTAAAACTTAAGCAAATAAAGAAGCAAATTGAAGATATTTTACAATAACTTAAACTGAGGCTACGTCCACACGTAGGTCAGTAGGTCAATATCATGCAATATGGTTGAGATCTCACCCAGACAGACTGAACTTATCAGCTTTCACACTTTTCTCTTGTCAATGTTCCTAGCAGGACTTTGCATCCCCTGGACTTCTCTAAATCTATTACATTTCCAAGTAACAAGTAGGGACAGGTACATGTATTTTCAATATTGATGGATACATAATGCTGCTGTGGGGGAGGTGAAGCACAAGAAATTGTTCATCATTAAAGCAAAGGTAAGTGCTACATAGCAGGGCCGTGCAGAGATGTTTAAAGGGGTGAATGCTCAAAGTTAAAAAAGGGGCACATAGAACCAGGCTGAATAACAACAACCCACATTCATCAAGAATCTAATATGGAATCGCATCTTACTATATCACTGCCATCAGGTGGAGACAATGCAAAGCAAACGTAGCCCATGTTTTACCTGATGGGTACAATGTTGCTGTTGAGGGGTTGGTGCTGCTCCTGCTACTGATAGTGCTGGAGGGCAGGGCTGTGTTGATCTGAAACTGTAGACTGTAAAAAGTCCATAGGACAGATGGTAGCTGATTAAACAAGTAGCAAGAGATTAAAACAAAAAACTGGGGGAAATAAACTAGCCTCTGCCTGTGACTCACTCTTTGCCTCTCTTCCTTCTTCCATCTCCTCATCTGAGCTATCACTATCCACTTGCTGTCCATCTGAGAACAAGGCACTATTTGCTATTTGCATTAAACTATTATTTAATTATCCACACTTATCCACATTCCCCTCCAGAAAGGCAGGGAAAAGCCCTGTAAGTTACTTTAAAACTAATCGATCGTGGCTCAAGAGTTGGGAGTTCGCCTTGTAATCGGAAGGTTGCCGGTTCGAGCCCCAGCTTGGACAGTCTCGGTCGTTGTGTCCTTGGGCAAGACACTTCACCCGTTGCCTACTGGTGGTGGTCAGAGGGCCCGGTGGCGCCAGTGTCCGGCAGCCTCGCCTCTGTCAGTGCGCCCCAGGGTGGCTGTGGCTACAATGTAGCTTGCCATCACCAGTGAGTGAATGTGTGCGTGAATGGGTGGATGACTGGATATGTAAAGCGCTTTGGGGTCCTTAGGGACTTGAAAAGCGCTATATAAATACAGGCCATTTACCATTAAATATGTTCCCTAAAATGGTGGACAGAGCTACAGACCCATGACACCCTTACCCAGTTAGCTAGCAGCTAATGACCAGCACTACCTGTGCAGTTAATAAAAGGACAGGTAATGTTTTGTTGCGCTGTTGCACACACAGCACCTCATTTGTTTCAATTCGTCAGTTGCTACAAGACAACTTACCACCGTCTACATAATAAGCTAATACTCAGTTTACTCTACAGCTCCGCAAAAAATGCATGCGCTCTTTGCCTGCTCGTAGCCAGCGTGCTCTGGCGTCAAGTGCAAGCATTGCTGAATGGTAGTCATGTGACCGATGCAAGCCGGATTCTTTTATTTAGCAAAAATATGATTATTAGTTCAATGTTATTGTTGAGGGGCACAGGCACAGTGGTCTATCCCAGATGTGATAGGGTAAGAGGCAGGATACACCCTTTGCAGGTCGCCAGTCTATCACAGGACTAACATATAGAGACAAACAACCATTTGTACTCACAGGTATTTTAGAATCACCACTTAACATAACCCTAGTAACTACAGGACTTTTAACTGTGGGAGGAAACCAGAGTACCACCAAGCTGTTAATCCAGACCTATCAAAAATAGGAACCAACCTCAGTGATTTTCCTGTGGTTTGAAATATTGTGCGATCGTGTGAATTCCGTGATTCCAGTCAACTAACCATTCTTACTAGATTGCATCATGTTATCTGAACAAGAACAAATTAAGTTGCTGAATTTCATGCAGATCCTACATGATTTAATTGCATTCACCATAGAAACATGAAATTATTCTTGTTCATATTCCAAGTTTGAATCTTGTACATGTAACAACCAACCAATTTCATTTTTTTGGAGTGTAAGTGAACACAGACCTATTACTTAATCAAAGTGCACCAGATAAGGTTGGAATGACCTAATTTGCTTATGTTAGTTACATATAAGTCACTTATTGGCATCTTAATAATCATTTAGAATTATGTAGAACAAAACTCAGCTTACTGGAAATTGTTGACATAACTGTATTAAGTAAATTGAACAAATTATTTTGTGTTGACGTCGGATCATGTGATTGGTTTGAACATCTAAGAATATCCCATTTCTTTGCCTTGGGATATCTTGAGTCATTTTTGCAGTACATTTTGAGTCCTTATGGAGTTGTACTGTTAAATGCAGTCCAACCAACTGCCAAATCTCTGAATGTGAGCAGAGATTATAGTACTGCACTGCACACTTCTGAATTTATCCTGCTGCTTCTGTCAGCAGTCACATCATCTGAGGGGACCAGTGACCTGATTCCACTGCAGGTAGTCCTACGCCATAACATTACTTCCATCATGTTTGACAGATAATGTGGTGTGCTTTGGGTTATGAGGTGTTTCTATCCTTCTCTATACTCTTCCTGTTATTCTGGTACATCTTGGTGTTTTTGGATAATGTCACAGCTGTCTGATTTTATGAGGCTATACTGGATAAAAGAAGCTGGTTCGGTGTAGAAAGTTTAATTTGCCAGTTTTATTTGACTTTTGACTTTACAACATTTACGGAGAGAATTTTTAATAAAAATTTCATAAATGCAGTAGCTTATTTAGTTTAAATACTAAACTTCATAGGCTATTGTAAAAGCATAACAGATCGCAATTTATGTGTCACGGTTAGCGCTGGCCAACCGTGGGGATGAGGGGAAGGAAGACCCAAATGCTGGACTCTTTGATGCAACAGTGCGTTTATTTACAGTGCAGGAAAATAACAATAGATCCCCAGTGTGTTACCGACTCCCGTGACATGTCCTCTTCCCAGTGTTAGTGTTCTTTGTCTCCGCTCTTCAGTGTCTGAGGACCCGTGCTTGCTGCCCTCTCGTCTCCACACTCCTCCTGGGGAATAACAAACAGGTTTACCTTTTAGGTGACACGAATGAGTTGAAGGGAAGTTATGAACTGTTTCTGAGAGACAAATAACACCGGGATCCTTCGTAGCTGACAACTGGTAATTGTGCAGGGGCGGGTCTAGCAAAGTTTTGCCAGGGGGCCAGGTAGGGCACAGGGGGGCACAAAGAAATACTTTTCTTTCTTCTTCTCATTTAAAATGTCTCGCTTTTATTAAATAATTATCTGAATCTTACAACCAAAGTTTTTATCTGACATAAAATGTATTGAAATCATACATATAGCAACAAGACAGCGTATATCACTGTCACAACAGTTTGATTTCATTCAAAGGCTTTATGGCTTTAACACCTGGTGGGCCGGTCTCTAGTCAAAATGCCCGGGCCGATTTTTTTTTGTCCCAGTCCAGCCCTGGGTATTTTAAGTTTACACAGCTATATTCTCGCCTGAAAATATCTTAAAAGTTTATTTTGTGACCCAAAAAGAGTAATAAGAGTAATATTAGAACTAAGTAGCTGCCGCCATTGTTGGAAACTGGAATTGGCTGGGCTGTACTATGAATTCTGGGATAGGCTGGCCACGAAGGATACACCCGACACATCCTTCAAATCTGGGGAAAAGGAGGACACATTTGTCGGCCGCATTTGGAGGAGCATGTACTCTCTAGTACTTCTAGAGAAGGGGGTATTTCTGTGCTGAAGACAGACCAGAGGAACTGTGCCCACACCCTGGATGTCAACAGCCTCACCATCACCAGAGTCATCTCTGCCGTTTATCAAACAGAAGACAGTGAGATGACAAACCGCTGGAGAGTCAGGGAATACAGCTTAGAAGGCAGAGGTATCATGTCGGTACTCTGCCAGTTTCTAAAGAGGTTTGCACAGATATGAAGAGAAAGGCTACAGAGGAAGAGAGCAGCAGCCCGAGCCCCACTCCACCAAACAAGTGCGTCAAACTGTGATTAATAATGAAGCCTTTCCCAGAGAACTTGTTTTCTCAAGACTGTTTAATAGTTTTAAGGCTCTGGCACTGTTTCTGTGAACTGCATTGGGCGCATATGGCAGGGTTGTGCCTGGATCTTGCACCAGGGACATCTTTTGGTAAGCCAATTGAACTAAGAATCCATAAAGACAGTGCCAAGTGTACATTATTCTCACCTACATTTCAGACATAAGCAAGAAAGAACAAAGTGGTAAGTAATAAATAATATTTAAGGTTGTCTCTAAAATTATGTCCCAAAAAGTTAGAAAACATGTTGAGGTTTTAACTTTTATTGTTGCTTTTCTGCCTTTTGTTTTTTAAAGTCAGAAGAAAAAGAGATTTAAGAAGAGATACCACACAAAAGAATTTCACAATTTATGTGCTGTTACCATCATCTTTCAACATCTGATAGAAATTTTCAAGTAAACTGATGACACGCATCTCTCGCTGTCTTCTGATTGGGCCTTTCTCACCGAAGTCAGGTGACAGCACAAATACAAGGAAGTCTGCATCCACCTTGAAAAAAGAAATGCATTAAATGATTATACAAATGCTTTTATAATAAAAGTAACAATACACATAACGAAAGTTAGTAATGCAGTAATCTTTGCACAATGCAAATTTGTATTTATTGTTTCTTCAGTCCACAAGAAATAGATACCATAACTAAAACCATAACTAAAAACTATATATTTTTTTGAGCCAGTGTGAGCCAACTTTACTTACATCCTTTAAATGTACAGGAACACAGAACTGCTGGCACGTTTGGTGGGTGTGGGCCCACAGCTCATCTAAACCATAGAGCTTGGTTGAGTATTGGGATCAGCCGCACCACTGCATGCAATGTGATGGCACTAATAGACAGGGAGGAAATAATATGTCTGTGAAGGTTCTCAGTCATCCAGGTCACCATCCAGGTCATCCAGACCCAGCAACACGCTCAGACAGAAACTGGTTCACCCAAAAGACAAAACGCCAAAACACAAACTTAACAATGTGGTGTTTGCTGTACAGTGCAGCGAGGAATGCTCAGACCTCTACATTGGAGAGACCAAACAGCCACTTCACAAGCGCATGGCACAACACAGAAGAGCCACCTCCACAGGACAAGACTCAGCAGTCCATCTGCATCTTAAGGATAAAGGTCACTCTTTCGAGGATGCCAATGTTCACATTTTGGACAGAGAGGACAGATGGTTTGAAAGAGGAGTGAAAGAAGCCATCTATGTCCACTGTGAGCGACCATCTTTGAACAGAGGCGGGGGTTTACGACACCAACTCTCTGCCATCTATAATCCAGTTTTGAGATCCCTTCCCAGACGCCTTAACGCCCACTCACATCCTGGGCCATCTGACCTCAGGAATTCGCATGATAAGGTGGGGCCAGGTTTCACAATGAACACACCCGAAACTCTGGCTGATTGGGACCCACACCCAGTTTCCCACCTTGGCTCAGGCGATTAGAGGATCATCAGGGGGTCCTTTTGTCCCTCTGTGGGGGGTTTCTCCCACTAGGTTTATATCTGGGACTCTCCACCATTTGACCTTAGAACTGAAGAAGCTTCTCGGATGAGAGGTGAAACGTCTTCAAGCAACTTAAAGAAGTCCAGACGCTTTTCTTTGCAAGCTCCTTTGACTACGGAGGAAATAATACTTGAATTCATTCTGAATGAAGGCATCATGCTAAGTTTTTGTCAGCCATTTCAGTAATGAGTACACAGACCTTTTTTTCACCTGACTGACAAGCTGGAGTCAGAATCTCTGATTTTTCCTCCTCTGACTATTGACTAATGTTATATGCTGATGTTGTTTTCTTGTTTTGAGCCAAACCAGATTTCTCTATAGAAATTCTGTGTTAAAGAGTCAATGCACCAAATTGGGCTTTTGATAGCAATGTATTGCTCATGGAAGGAAAGACAGAAACTGCTCAGAGGGATTAGTAGTGGGCACAAGTTAGACAAGCTCATATCACTACATTGGCTTTATCAGCCCTGCACTGAACAGGCAAGTCTTAGATGTGAAACTGAAGGTTTTAGATTGAATCAAGAACCGAGGCTTAAAGAATAACCTAGGTGTGTAATTTGGAACAAAGTTGGGTTAACTAAAACTATCTTGATCTATGGAAGGTTAAGTGTGACCTACTGAGCTGCCACAGATTTCGTTTTGTCTATGTTTTTTGTTTCATTTAAAGGTTTCCGGTTCTGGTCTCTTCACTTTGCTTTGCTCCACCACTCCTGCAAACCTAGAACTTTTCTAGTAGCTTTTATATCTGTCTTACAGTGACATAAGTGCTACAGACATAAGTTTCTATCTCTCAATCTCTCCCAGTATATTCACTATATATGATGTAGGTAGGGTTTGGATTTTCACCCCTAAATTGTGATGGTCTGGCAGTCTCTACTGGTCGACCTGCCTGTGTGTATGTTTTTCTATGTTTTGTTTTGGCTCCCCTTCCAGTCCCCTGCCTCCTCCTTTATGTGTATGTGTGTGTGTATGTATGTATGTGTGTGTGTGTGTGTGTGTGTGTGTGTGTATTCCAGCATGGCAGTTTATGGGTGTCATCAGGCCGTAAAGGGTTTCCCGCGCTGAAGCAAACCACACCTGTCTTCCATCTGGATTCAACAGGTACACTCTTAGTTGGCATGTGCTTTTCAAACCTTACCTTTAAACTGTTTAATATAACGGTTATTCCATCCAGTCACCTTTGATCTTTAATAGTTTTTGAGATGTTGGTGAAAAATGTGTTAATCACAGTGCAGATTTCTGGCATGTTGTGTAAATTTAGGCGTGTAAAAATCTGATTATTTCTAACAAAAAAAGAGTGTGAAATTAAGGTTAGACTTGTGTTTGTAAATGAACCACCCCATGTTGTGTAGCTTTCTGGATTTTATACTTATTGGACTACATACTTATTTATTATACAAGCTATACAGTGTATAAAATCAAAATTTGCATGTTTTAAGTAACTGAAATGGTTAATTACGTGAGCTAAAGAACATAAGAAAGTTATAGAGTATATTTATATGAAACATGTGTACACTTACTGTATTTACAGGACGCACTCGATGACGCAGACTGGGGCATGTTCAGAAACAGCTCCGACGATGACGTCAACGTGTTTACGGAAGCGGTTGTGGGATTCATCGGGAAACTAGCGGATGATACCGTGGAGACAAAGACTATCACAACGTTTCCCAACCAGAAGCCGTGGGTGGATAAAACCATCCGCGACGCTCTGAGATCCCGCACCGCTGCCTACAACACGGGACTCATGACGGGGGACATGGACCCGTACAAAGCCGCGTCATATAACGTGCGGAGGGCGGTGAAAGAGGCGAAGCAGCGCTACGGGAGGAAACTAGAGTCACAACTCCAACAGAGTGACTCTAGGAGCCTGTGGCGGGGACTAAGGACAATAACGGACTATAAAGCACCAACAACCGGTATGACGAACGCGGCCGTGACTCTGGCAGACGAGCTGAACACTTTCTATGCTCGCTTCGAGGCTGCAGCTAAGGACTCCAACAATGCTAGTGTTAGCGGCGCTAACGGCTGCAGACAGGAAGATACTGCCAGCACCGGAAACGTGCTCGTCATCTCCGAGCATGAAGTAAGGAGAGCCTTCAAGAGAGTGAACACCAGGAAAGCAGCAGGACCAGACGGCATCCCAGGTCGTATCCTAAGAGACTGCGCATACCAGCTAGCTCCTGTGTTCACTGAGATATTCAACATCTCTTTATCTCAGTCGGTGATCCCCACATGCTTCAAAGAGTCCATCATTGTTCCTGTCCCGAAGAAACCCCACCCTGCTTCTCTCAATGACTATCGCCCTGTAGCCCTCACCTCAGTAGTGATGAAGTGCTTTGAACGCCTGGTCAGAGACTTCATCATTTCTTCACTACCAGACACACTGGACCCACTACAGTTTGCTTACCGTCCAAATCGTTCCACAGACGATGCCATCTCTCATCTCCTCCACACATCACTCACTCACTTGGACACTAGAAGGGGGAATTATGTTAAAATGCTCTTCATAGACTACAGCTCTGCATTTAACACCATAATTCCCTCCACACTCACCACCAAGCTGGAGCATCTGGGACTCAGCTCATCTATGTGTCAGTGGATCTCCAACTTCCTAACTGGCAGACCACAGGCAGTAAGGATGGGCGGACATGTCTCAGCCTCCACCACTCTCAGCACTGGAGCCCCCCAGGGGTGTGTTCTGAGCCCCCTGCTGTACTCTTTGTACACATATGACTGTATGGCCACTACCAGCTCCACCACCATCATCAAGTTTGCTGACGACACCGTCGTGGTGGGCCTGATCTCTGATAACAACGAGACGGCCTACCTGAAGGAGATTAGGAATCTGGAGAACTGGTGCCAGAGGAACAACCTCCTTCTAAACGTCAGTAAGACAAAGGAGCTGATAGTGGACTTCAGCACTAAGCAGGAGAGGAACTACCAGACCCCCGTCATCAACGAGTGCCCAGTGGAGAGAGTGGACAGCTTCAAATACCTCGGAGTTCACATCACGCAGGACCTGTCATGGTCCTGTCACATCAACACCGTGGTGAAAAAGGCCCGACAGCGTCTCTACCACCTCAGACGCTTGAGAGACTTCCAACTGCCCTAAGGTGCTCAGGAACTTTTACTCGTGCACCATAGAGAGCATCCTGGCGGGAAACATCTTAACCTGGTTCGGGAACAGCACCATGCAGGACAGACGAGCTCTACAGAGGGTTGTGCGGTCAGCTGAGCGCACCATCCGCTCCGAGCTCCCTGACCTGCACTCAATCTACAGCAGGCGGTGCCGGACCAAGGCCAGGAAGATCGTGAAGGACCTCAGCCATCCCAACAACAGACTGTTCTCTCTGTTGAGGTCAGGAAAGCGATTCCGCTCCCTGAAGACCAACACAGAGAGACTGAGGAGGAGCTTCTTCCCGCAGGCGATACGGTCTCTCAATCACACCACCACACAGTACTGACCCACACATATGGTTCTTACACACACACTGGACTTTCTGGACATTGTTTTTGCACACATTGTTTTTTTGCACAACACTGGTCACTATATTCTTCATTTCCGGTTAATACTTGTACAGCTGCTGTTATTGTGTATATATTTATTTATATTTAGATTTCTTCATACATTCTTATATAGTTCTATATTGTGTATTTTGTTGTACAGTTATTTTATTTTCAACTTTAATTTATATATTTTATCTTATTCCTTCCCAGTTAAATTTACCCTTCATTCTAATTTGTGTTGTACAGTTATTTCATTTTTAACCTTAATTTATATTTTATTCCTTCTTAGTTAAATTTACCCTTTTTAATTTTTCATATTTATTTCCTATCTTATTCATAGCCTTTTCCTTTTTTGTTTTCTTTAGGTCACGAGCAGTTGTCCAAGCATTTCACTACATATCGTACTGTGTATGACTGTGTACGTGACAAATAAAATTTGAATTTGAATTTGATTTGAATTTGATGTGTTTTAACCATATATAATACATATTACAGAATGTTACACCTGCACATGTGTAAAAAACACATGGCTTTGATTTTGCCACCCTGTTTGATTTCCATGCCACCCATTTTCTATAGAAAATTTCTCTAGATCCACCCCCGTTTGTCACACTGGTATCGTATCATAACAGTACAGTTGACAGTATTTTTCCAATGTCAAGTAAACCATTTCTACAGTTTAAATGAGCTGGGTGGCTGTGGTTAATTTGGACTGCAAGGCAGGATTGGGAGAGATGCGCTCATATGTTTGTGCCATACTCTATACTCTTCTGGCAGCTGTAAGTAAATGTTGATTAATCACACAGCAACTATCTGGCATTTTAGCTAAGATAAACACAAAGGCGTTCAAAGGATGGTTGGAGGGCAAAGGACCGCAGTACTGTACCCTTTACCTGCCAGGTGGGCATGTCCTGCTGATATCACGTGAAAACTATGGATTGACACATAAGAATGATGGTTTGTTAACATCCCACAGTGTCACCTTTCAAGATTTATTCCTCTGTGTACAGTGAATCTTCACTTGCTTCTTTCTTTCACAAGTTTAATAAAGTGCAGTCATTCATCAGAGTTTACCTTGGAGGAGAGAAGATGGTGTCACAATTCCAGAGAATATAGATGTTTGAAGAGCAGAGCGGTGGGCTGTGACACCACTGCGGTGGGTATGTTTGTGATCCAGAACCCAAGGGCAGCATAGGCACACTGCGCTTTGATATAGTGTTGATAAATTGGTGTAGAGGCTTTGATGTTGTGTCAGGTGTGTGTGTCTTTGTGTATATGCTCCCATTGGTCAGGCATCTGCGTGTTGCCTGTGACACATGGGATCAAAAGACAAAGTAGTAAACATACTAGCTCTCTTTTTGGAGCTACACGTGATCGCGTACAGCACTTTAAAAGTTGACATGTTGATGTGCTCTTGATGCCACAAAAAACAAAAGTCCTTTAAGTGAAGCTGTTTTAGTGAGATATAAAGTGATGGAAAACACTTTAAATTCTGAGGTCTGTATATGCTTTGTATCTGTTAACTAAGGCTCAAAGGGTGGGTGGCTCAAGTAGGGGAGACTGGGGATAGTTGTAACATTTTTGACATTTCTGTCTGTAAATTGGAGCTCTTTTAAGTAGGGATGGGTATCATTTAGGTTTTATCTGATACCGGTGCCAAACCGGTACTTTTGAAACGGTGCCGGAGCTTAAACGGTGCTCAAACCGGTGCTTAAAGAATGGAGAACACAAAATTGGTCCAAAAACCTCTCATGTTCAGCTGTTTTTTTGTACAAAGATAACAATGTTAGCCTTTTCTGCAGCTATAGGGCATATATGGTATCACTCTTGGCTGGAAGCAGTGCTTAAACAATGGAAAAAACATAAACTTTGTCCAAAAACCTCTCATGTTTAACTGTTTTCCACTTTTTCTTTGGTCATTTTAGCCTTTTTGGCCAGGGTGAAGATAAGATAAGATAAGATAATATAACCTTTATTAGTCCCACACTTGGGAAATTTGTTTTGTCACAGCAGGAAGTGGACAGTGCAAAAGTTATGAGGCAAAAATTAGAATACAATAAGAATAAATACAGTACACAACTGTACAGAATAGAATAAAATAAAATACTATATACAGTAGAATAAAATAAAATAAATATACAATAAGATAAAAATAGAATACAAATACAAATACTTTATACAACTGAGTAAAAATACCACGATGACAGAAAGGATTATTGCACTTAGTATTATTGCATATGTATGGATGTGTGTGCTTGATCAGTTAAAGTCTTTATTATGGAGTCTGACAGCAGTGGGGAGGAAAGACCTGCGAAATCTCTCCGTCCCACACCGTGGGTGCCGCAGTCTCCCACTGAAGGAGCTGCTCAGTGCTGTCACAGTCTGCTGCATGGGGTGGGAGATGTTGTCCATCAGGGATGACAGCTTAGCCGCCGTTCTCCTGTCACTCACCACCTCCACTGGGTCCAGAGGGCATCCTAGAACAGAGCTGGCCCTTCAGATCACCCTGTTCAGTCTCTTCCTGTCCCCAGCAGAGATGCTGCCGCCCCAGCAGACCACGCCATAAAAGATAGCAGAAGCCACAACAGAGTCATAGAATTTCTTCAGGAGTGGGCCCTCCACTCCAAACGACCTGAGTCTCCGCAGCAGGTACAGCCTGCTCTGCCCTTTCCTGTAGAGGGCGTCTGAGTTATGAGTCCAGTCCAGTCTATTGTTCAGATGAACACCAAGGTACCTGTAGCTGTCCACAGCCTCAATGTCCATACCTTGGATGTTCAGTGGTTGCAGTGGAGAATGCTTGTGCCTGCGGAAGTCTACCACCAGTTCCTTGGTTTTACTGGCGTTGATCTGGAGGTAGTTCAGCTGGCACCAGTCCACAAAGTCTTGGGTCAGACCTCTGTACTCCTTGTCGTCCCCATCAGTGATGAGGCCGACTATTGCAGAGTCATCAGAAGACAGCCGCATGTAGCTATGATGATGTTTGCTAGTTCACCTTACATGCATTAATGTAATAACGTGGTGAGCCTACTCAACGTAAATTACACACAAACAACATTAAGCTACTCACGCAGAGAAGAACGGCTGCTGCTGCCATCATCATCCTCATAATTTCTGCTACACTGGCAGGGCTAGGGGCCAGGACTCTCCTCTTCGGGTTTTTGGGGGATGTTGCTAACTCCGGGTCGATAACAGGCAACCCACCCGCAGTAGATGTGCTCAGTGTGAGGTCTCGCAGCATGCTATCAAATACGGCGCATTTCTCGGCTTTTAAAAAAAACGCTATGCGTCGCCAGGTGTTTCATCAGATTTGAGGAGTTACCTCCTTTGACAGCATCACAGTATCAGCTTAAAGCACTTGTTGCAGGCTGCTGAGTTTGCATATTTTGCTGTGAAGTACAGCCAGACTTTTGACCGCTTCGCTTTGGGCATTTTAATCTGTAGCGCTTGTAACAGGTATTACAATTAAACAACATGAGATATGCATTAAATTATTGTCTCGACAACTTTGGACCAGTATCAGAAAGTTCTAGGTAAGACTATGGAGCCTTGAAAGGATCAGCAGAGAAGGAACCACACAATGATAGAATAGATGTGATTTGAGTAGAAACTGTATTGAAAGTTGTAAAGTTTACAAACCCTGCCTGTCTAAAGCCGGCTTCCTACAGTGCACAAACGCACATTAAAGGGCCCAAAAATAAAATCAAAACAACATCCTCTTTAAGGAAATTCTCCAAAGAGTTTCAATTAAAGAGCTTCCGCTCCCGTTGCTCAGTCCACTTCTCTTTAGAAAGAGAAATTAGAGTTCCTTGTGTGTGTGTGTGTGTGTGTGTGTGTGTTTCTGTCCATTGGTTCTAACACTACCCGGGTAGATTTTTAAAGTGTTAGTCTTATCTGTATCAAGGAAGGTAGTAATAGTCCTGAGGTTCGCTGAAGATGGATCCCACGGCTGGCCACACCGCACTCGGGTCCGTCGACAGTCACTCTCTTGGGATTGGCTCGCCACTGAACCCACAGGGTTCAGATCTCAAATGATCCAGTCCTGGTCAAAAACCAATCGGAGCTCGTGGTGAGATAGCTCGTCCAGCTGACGCAGCTTCCCACGGCCGTATTTCACAGATCTCAGATCCAGGATCTTTCAGCTAATTTGGCGGTTGCCTCGTGAGTAGCGGTTGCCTCGTGAGTAATGGCTTCCACAACAGGAAATGTTGACTAACAGAAAGTCATCTCAAGGCATACTCGCCTCCTAGCGGCGGGGAGGGAAAATTACACCTCCAACCTTATGCAGCAGCACAACCCACAAATCTGATGTGGGTTACACGCTGCTCTAAAAGAACGTACGTATCTGGACCCGCCTGCTATCCTCGGAAATGTGAAATGGTAAATGGCCTGTATTTTATATAGCGCTTTACTAGTCCCTAAGGACCCCAAAGCGCTTTACATATCCAGTCATGCACCCATTCACACACTGGTGATGGCAGCTACATTGTAGCCACAGCCACCCTGGGGCGCACTGACAGAGGCGAGGCTGCCGGACACTGGCGCCACCGGGCCCTCTGACCACCACCAGTAGGCAACGGGTGAAGTGTCTTGCCCAAGGACACAACGACGAGACTGTCCAAGCCGGGGCTCGAACCGGCAACCTTCCGATTACAAGGCGAACTCCCAACTCTTGAGCCACGATCGCCCACGAAATGATTGGCTAGAATCTAAAGTGTATCACAGCTCAGGAAAAAAAAGCACCGAAATAAAGCACCGAAATGTGCGCTGCTTTTCGGTCTGGTTGCTACCGTTTATGTCAGATGGCACCGGATACCGGTACCCATCCCTACTTTTAAGGTAGTGGATTCAAAATGTAATGCAAAGTATTTACATGTCTCTGCTATTAAATAGTGCAGCTATTTTCTCTGCAGCACAATTACTCATTGCATGGTATGGTCTCAAACACAAAGAGTGAAATGTTACAATTAACCCCATAGTCTGGGTTAGTTGTAACATATCCTGGGGTGAAATGTAACACAATGAATTAAGGGTACTGACAAAACATTAACATGTAATCTTTTTTATTCAACACATGAATGCACTTAGAGCCATTTATGTAGCTGTGTGTGTGTGTGACAGAATGCAGAAATCTAGCTTTTGAACATATTCCAACCCCCCAAAAAAGACAAATTATGGAATTTTCTGCAACTGAATATTTCATTAATTTTGGTTGGTCTTCCTTGAGTTTGGCCTCATTGGCTCAGTGGGCATTATAACCTACAACTCTTGCACCAACTTTTGAACATAACAGTGAAGCTGAAAAAATGTAGTTGTGCACCAGCATTGCAATTCCATTACTTTTTATCATGGCTTACCTTGGTGTGGTTTGCAAAGTGCTTCAGAAAGATGAGGAAATCTGTTTCTTGCACCCATCCTGATTTATTTCTACTACCAGTACTTCCTACTGGTTCATCCCTGACACAGTGGTCTGCATTATGTATGTGTGGGAACACAAACAGTGGAGGAATTGTGTTGCCAATGGCATTAACCACATATACAAAGGTATATATATACAAAGGTGACCAGTGAACCTCTCTCTGCTGATGTCGTTGCCCCAACTTGTTTAATATGGGTTAAAGTAATAGTGCGGTAAGTTGTAACATCTGCATTATTGTTACAACTAACCCAGACTGTTGCTGTTACAACTGACCCAGACTCCTAGCCATGAACTAGCCAACATTACAGCCAACGGCTAAAACATTAGCACTAAAGACCTACACAGAATATATCAATTTAAGTTTGTTGAGTTTAACTGCAAAACAGATAATGCTATTAGAAATTGAAATAAAGTAGAAAAACTTAATTTTTGGCATACAAATTACTTTTTTTTGTGTTATATTGTCTGTGTTTGACAAAATGTGCTGATTTTTCACATGTGATAGCAGAACTGAGTTGGGCATGCACAGGATGAATCACATCATTTGAAAGTTCCCCTGATTGGAAAAATTTGAAGTGTTACAACTGACCCACGTTACAACTATCCCCGGTCTCCCCTACATTTTTGAGAAAACAGTGTCAGTTTACTACATTATGGCATCTTCAAAGCCAGAGTACTTACATGATTTAAAGATAACAAAGTAATAATAACTAATCGGAGTTCTTATTTTTATTCATATTTTAGTTTGCAGATATCCTGTGTAGTACAAAAAAGAGACTTTAAAAAGTGGTGTGCATCACCCATTGTCACCTACTGCATCATTGACTCAAAAATTGATGTACTACCAGATCTGAAAAGTGAAGCCAATGTAGAAATGCATTTAATCTTTCTATTGCCCATTCAGAAGTCTTATATATATAGTATATATATCTATATACTATATATATATATAATGTATATAGAGACACGTGTGTGTGTGTGTGTGTGTGTGTGTGTGTGTGTGTGTGTGTGTGTGTGTGTGTGTGTGTGTGTGTGTGATTTACATTGCTGTGCT
Organism: Rhamphochromis longiceps; assembly: GCF_057381845.1. NCBI lineage: Eukaryota > Metazoa > Chordata > Actinopteri > Cichliformes > Cichlidae > Rhamphochromis > Rhamphochromis longiceps. Next base: position 33,669,219 of record NC_140574.1, read on the forward strand.
TGAGAGCCTCCATCTACCGGAACCAAATTCCTCTTATGTGTCTGCACATATACTTTGCCAATAAACACGATTCTGATTACAGGGGCTCACGTTTGACTTAGAATAAGATATGAATAAGATGAAGCGAATCAAAACATAGCAGCCAGATTTCTGTGGTATGGCCTCTTCCTGCACTCAACATCACACCTGGCATGCTTTGATGTGTTATATTAATATGTAGCAACAATTATTTTCCGGTGTAAACTGGAATAAGTTAGAATGGGCACAGTTGTGATTGGTGATGACCCTAACTCTAATCGTAGCCCTTCTTCTAACCAAGGGTAATGTGAAAGTCTTTTTTTTTTTATGAAATTATTACTCTCGTAAGACTTCGCAATCAAGGAACAAAAAAAGAGAGTTTAATATTTCAGACACACACAAAAATAATAATAATAGTATTAATAGTAATAATTTTACCTCCAAAAGTTGGTGGCCCTCACACCAATTGTGAGTAAATTCGAGCGTTGGTTTTGAAGCACATCATGGACAGTCTCCCAAAAGACCTGGATCCCCTTCAGTTACAGAACCAACCGATCCACAGAAGATGCTATCTCTACCACACTCCACGTTATGCTGTCCCACCTGGAGAGGAAGAACACCTATGCCAGAGTCCTTTTCGTCGACTTTAGCTCAGCTTTCATTCCAGAGCAAGCAGTTGGTGGAAAAGCTGATGCTACTAGGCGTGGACCCTGCAACCTGCAATTGGCTTTTCAGCTTCCTGACAAAGCGGCAACAGACAGTCAAGGTTGGCAGCCACACATCAAAGACTATCTTAGTGAGTACAGGCTCTCCTCAGGGGGGTGTCCTGAGCTCGCTGTTGTTCAGTCTGCTCACACATGACAGAAGGGCCAGATTCAGCACTAACCACACTGTGAAGTTCGCAGACGACACAACAGTGATTGGTCTCATCACTGACAATGATGAGTCAGCTTATAGAATGGGCGTGGAGCAGCTTGAAGTGTGGTGTAGATCCCATAATCTCACCATCAATGTGAACAAAACAAACGAGATGGTGATTGATTTCAGGAAGTCTTGCAGAGATCACCACACACCACACTATAGATGTGGTGTGTGGAGAGCTGTGGAGAGGGTCAGCAGTGTTAAGTTCCTGGGTGTGCTGATGATCTGTCCTTCTCTACTAATACCACAGCAGTTATCAAAATAGCATCTCCACTCCCTCAGTAGACTCAGAAATGCAGGACTCTCCACCCTTCACCTCACAACTTTTTACAGAGACACAATGGAGAACATCCTGACACAAAGTTTTACGTCTTGGTTTGGCAGCTGCAAGTCCTATGAGAAGCGACAACTCAATAGGACTGTTAAGAATGCCAGGATGACTGTTGCCCCTCTCTTGTCTCTGGAAGAGATCTACAAACAGCGCTGCATACGCTGCAGCGTAAGCTGTCTCCATCATCAAAGACTCCCACCACCCTTCTTATGGCCTGTTCTCCCTCCTGCCATCTGGCAAGAGGAACAGGAGCATCACCTGCAGAACCACCAGGATGCTGGAAGGGTTCTTTGCACGAGCTGTGAGACTGGTAAATGGACTGTACCCCCTCCCATCCATTCAGCTATTCACACACCTATACTGTAAGAGCCACAAGCAGATTGTGATGCCCCCTATCTACACATGCACACACACACGAACACATACATATACGCATACAATATAATCTTCAGATACACACATTATCTGATCTAATTATCCCCTTCTGTGAAAGGACTGCTGCTATCTGAATGAGTGTGACTATTTAAACTTGAGTTTGTTTTAGAATTTAGATTTAGAATTTATGTTACTTATCCTTAATTAGTGCTGCGATTTATTACTGCCTTTTTACTGCTCTTTTTTGATCTTTTTCAATTTGTATTGACTACTGCACTGTAGAGACTGTTGAGAAACAGTATTTCGTTTCAACCTCAGTATTTCTCGAAATACCACACAAAATGACGATAAACTTCTACTTGAACTTCTTGAAAATACATGGTTTTTATCTTGTGATTTCACTGTAGATTTTTTAAATCATATTTTTGCCACTGTTTCAGATTATCATATATCTTGGAACTTTCACTTTCAGAAGTATGAAGCTACCTGTAAGAACAGGGGTGGCATGACACCAAACTGTTACGACAGTAAATTGCCCTTAAAAATTTCTTGGCAATTTTTCATGAGCTGCAGAGGCGACATCATGTAACTCTTTCCTATCGTTTTGCTGATTGGATTTGAGGGTAGTGCCATTTGAACAACATGTAATAGTTTTAGTAATAGAGTTTCAATATGGTTTTCAGAACAGTGGGCAGTGCACACACTGGAATTCTTTCTGTCCTGTTCCACTGATTTGCACAGTAGGAAGTAGATTATAAAACAGAGTAGGGGAGACCTGAGCATGAAAGCTCTAGTGCGATTTGATCTCAAGCCAGTGGGGAGGCTCAAGAATCCAAAGCCAGTCAGTTATTTCTGTGCACTCAAGCTGACGTTAAATATTGCCTCCAACTGGGAGAAGGCGATTATGCTTGGGACTGAGCAATGTCATTGTAATTGCTAACAACCAGATGGACAAAGTCAAGCCGAGTGATTGTTCTCATCACAATTTGTATCACCTCTGTCCATGTCAGTGCAGTTATCCATCTTCCCCAGAAGAATCTACAGTAAGTGCAATGTAGCATACCACATTATGTCAGATCAGAAATACCTGTCCAACATTTTCATTGCTAATGAACACAGCAGCCTGTTGTGGTATCTGCAGTATATGCTCAATTTATGTTGTATTAATATGCTGCAACAGGGGAGCAGACAATTAAGAAGTCTAAGTTCTACCTTTGGAACTTTTATTCTGCTAAACCATCTTGGAATTATCTTGGAAAAAGAAGCCATCTATGTCCACTGTGAATGACACTCTTTGAACAAACGACACCAACTGCCATCTACAATCCAGTTTTGAGAACCCTTCCCAGATACCTTAACGCCCACTCACATCCTGGGTCTTCTGACTTCAGGAAATCACATGATAGGGTGGGTCTAGGTTTCACAATGAGTTCACCTGATACCTTGTGACTTACGCCCGTTTTCACACCTTGGCTCGTGTGATTAGGTAGAGGTAGAGGATCATTAGGAGGTCCATTGTCCCTCATAGGGCTTAAATCTGGAACTCTCCACAATTTGACCTTAGAACTAAAGAAGCTAGTTCTAAGATAGCTTACCTGAATAAGGAAAAATTATTCTAAATTACAGAGTAAATGGACATAATTGTGTTTTAAGACTGTACACCAACATGATGCAGTGATTTTGAGTCAAAAGACAGTCATTTGTGCTTCGCTATTATTCCAAAACAATAACTTGCATTCTCTAAACTCCATGAAGTTTACAATTTAGCATGAAAGCAGTAGTTTAGTGTGTGCGGAAAGTATTGAGTAGAGTTGTCCATATATATGAAAGCTTATCTTATTGCATCAGTAAGTTCATCGGTTCGGTTCGGATTGTCTACTCTGGGTTTTAGCTTAAATGGTAAATGGCCTGCATTTGTATAGCGCTTTACTCAGTCCCTAAGGACCCCAAAGCGCTTTACACTACATTCAGTCATTCACCCATTCACACACACATTCACACACTGGTGACGGCAAGCTACATTGTAGCCACAGCTGCCCTGGGGCGCACTGACAGAGGCGAGGCTGCCGGACACTGGCGCCACCGGGCCCTCTGACCACCACCAGTAGGTAACATGGGGTTAGTATCTTGTCCAAGGATATTTGGCATGCAGCCAGGAGGCAGCCTGGGATCGAACCACCGACCTTCTGATTAGTGACTGACCTGCTCTGCCACCTGAGCTACAGCCACCCCAGCTTAATTGAAAACAGTCTCAACTGAAAATTATGCAATTAATGTGTTATTATATATTTTGTCTACAAGCTGTCAGACTTGTAATTTCTTTTAGATGATTTTGAGCAGTAGTTCTTTAGCCTTTTTGAAGGTCTTTCAAAGCTTCTTTTTGGACATCGGCTGCTTTTTCACTCTTTTTCAATCCAATCCTTGTACCTGGTTGTTTTCAAGGGAATGTTTCTTGTTGTTGTTGTTTGTTAAGCCGCTTAAAGCTGTGTTGTAAGTGCATCCTTATTCAAGCATAAACAAGGTCGCTAACCCAGGGGATGAACTGGTGTCGTGGCTAAACATAACACATAACTTAAAAAGGACCAGTTTTAAATTGTATTTTTAGGTTTTTTGTTTCTAGCTGTTGGATGTAAACACAACATGGCTCACCATCCAGGGGTGTGATCTTTCCAGGTGTGATTCCCGTCCTCCTCCTGTACACATCTGAAGCAATCAACCTCACCTGTTTGTCATCTGCTGATCAGCTGGCTGATACGTATGCTTGTAGCAAACCTTCAGTTTTCACCTGAGCATCAAATTAACTGTGGCAGTGAAATCCTCTCTGACCTTAAAGTCTGTTTCCTGTTGTTAGCTTGTTGATCACTTACGTATCTTCTCCTCCATGCAGAAGCCCTGGCGTTAATCTCTGTGAAAGTAATTGTGTGAGAGGGAGCAGTGGATGAGATTCTGTTCCTGTAGTGGAGATTCTGGATTTTACTATCAGACTGCCTTCCCCTAAGGACTTTGTAAATTGAGACTGTGGATTTTCCCTGCCTGAGGACTTTTTAAATAGTTACCTTTTCATGTGCACCATAAATAAACTGAATCTGAGTCCAGCCTGCCCATTGATTATGACAATAAATATACCTGTCGTTATTTAAACTTAATGTAGCCTCTTTGGAACTAGAACTTTACCTCATTGAGGACAATAATATTAAAATAAGGTGTACAATTTCCAACTTCAGTAGTTTTCTTTTTACATTTTGTAGCAGGCCCCTTTTCTGGGACCTCCCAAACTCCCATTTGTATTCATGGAAACTGAGAGGTGAGGAGAGCAGAACCTGTGCACAGAACACATCAGGCACCAGTGGCGGCAAATATGACATTCGGAAAGTTGGAGAGGTCATGCTAGTAAAGCAGATAACGGGAAAATCTTTCAAAACTGGATACAAATTCCAAATGAGCCTGCAAATGATAATTTGTTATCATTTTTTAATATGGTCACCACAGGAAATAACTATTACTGTCACGGTCTCGCTGACAGACATTGTTATGTTGTTATGTTATGTTGTGATGGTGGCTAGTGTGAAAATGGACACTACTTTGCAAATATACTTATGAACTGAATTTAATTGAATTAATTGTAAATGAGTATTTGTGCCAGACCTAGAGTGGAGGTTTCTTTTTAACATTGCATAGATACTATGAAAATCACAGAACTCCAGTTCTACTCCAAGCTTGCCCCCACAACTCCTGCTGACAAGAGGCACCAAAAGTGGATTACATTTCCAGGCTCTGGACTGAAATCGGAGCCGACACTGCCAATAGAGCCAGGGCTGGCCAATTGACCAACAGGCAGTGGCCTTTTTTCATCATCCATTTAAAGATCAATATGAGGGACCTCATGCTCATCGGCTCAACTATACTGAAGATAGGATGAAATAAAATTGAATAGCTGCGTCTACAGAAGAATGAAACGGCAGCAGGGCTTAGAAAAAAGCCCTGAACATAATAGAAGCTTTTTTTCCCTTCTCTCTTGGGTCAAGTACAAGGAGAGAATAGATTGGAGTGCTTCCAGTGAGCAGTGAAAGATTTTATTATAAATCTCAGGAGGGCCGAAGGAGGTAACACAAAGATAGTAGCAAAAGAAATAAGCAGAAGGGAAAAAAACATATAGAGGTGAGAGAGCTGAAACTTGCAGAAGAAACCTGGCAGACTGTTAGGTTGGCTAGATGTAGATGTGATGACCTGCAGCAACAATGAACAAGCTTGTAGACTTTTCTAAAGAAGACAAAAATGACATCCCAACATTCCTACAACTCTTGTGGGACTACATCTCTAGTCCCACAAGAGTTGTAGGAATGGTCATTTTTAACAATAGCTTCACCCAAAAAGTGAAAAGAATGTTATTAACCCATCTTGGGTTAATAACATAACAATCCAGAAATCCAGAACAATCCAGAAAAGTTTGGGTTTCTATTTTTATGACAGTGTCGATTTCTGACATTTTGTTTAAATTTAAGCTTGTAACAATTTGATCGTTTCTAATAAAACGAGTGTAAAACCTAAGTTAGACATTTTTTTTTATCTATGTAGACTATGTTTATATGAAACATGTGTATACTTACAGCATTTGATGTATTTTAACTATATACATGAATGCAACACCTGCATATGTGTAAAGAAATGGCTCTGATTTTGCCACCCTAAGAACATTTCTCTAGATCCACCCCTGCAGTGACACAACATTTCATGCATTCTAGGCAGATTTATAACGTGTAAACATGGGCTTCACACCAAAACATTAAGAATTGTACTGATATTTTCATGGATGGTAGGAAAGTGTGACTGCAAGAGCTATTTGCTGCAGGTGAGGAACAAAAACTGGTACCCAACCCACACTCTCCCTTAGTCTATGTAGAGATTAACTTCAGTTCCGTAATAGGTACGGAACTTATTATCGTGTAGATACAGACACTATTTTTCCCCCTCACACTTTGTCAGGATTAAAATATTTCTCACATGAAAGACAAATATGACTAAAATACACCTTTGGACTTGGAAGATGAATGCCAGAGAGATGCCAGTGGTGTTTGTGTGGTATGTTGAGGTGACACTGAAAAGGGATCTGAGCTGTGCTCCAGCTCTGTTCCTCACATGTTCCTTCCCTTTTACTCCCTCGATGAAACTTTTCATCTTCTGGTATGACTGCAGGAAGCACACTTTCTTAAAACAATCACAGTTATGACATGGGAAGTGAATGAAATGAGAGAGAAAAATAACACAAGTCAACTTTCAGTTTTTTTTCAACTTTTGCAAAGTCGTCCTTTATTAGTAAAAATGTGTAATTTTTATCAAATCAATATTTAAAGTCCAAACATTCTGAAGTACTCTAAGGCTACGTTCACACTGCAGGTCTTAATGCTCAATTCCGAATTTTTGATCAAATCCGATATTTTTGTCTTCTTGTTCACACTACAAATAAAATGTGACAGCAAACGCGCTCTAGTGTTAACCCTCAAAGCGGCCCGCATGCGCAAAACAAGACGTCACACACAACGCGCTCTGTTTAGACCCAGAGCAAACAGTATTGTTTGACTGATGGCCCTTAATGTAAAGACTTGTTTCGGACTTTACGTTTCCCAATTTTGCTTTAAGTTATAAAGTTATTTTGTTATTTACATTTGGCCTAATAATGATCCTTATTGCTGTTTTAGAGGAGCGGTGCTTCCAAGGATAGCTGCAGATTTCTATCAGAATCTGCAGATTATACAGTACAAATAAAATGTTCACGTTTCTCTGACGTTGTCTGCCCAACAGTTTCACTGACCTCTACACTGGATGGCCAGGAAGCGTTCGCCATGTCTTCTCCAGCGCTTCTCCGGCGCTGATAGTTGGCATCTGTCTTGTGTCAGTGACGTAAAAGACGGATTTAATGCAACATGACCATTCAAACAGCAGTCGCTTTCTAAAACATCAGATATGTATTGGATTCAGTACCACATACGAGAGTGACCCAGATCGGTTTTGAAAATATCGGATTTGTGCCGTTCACACTGTCATACCATGAAAAAAGTCGGATTTGATGCGCTTTCGCCTGCAGTGTGAACGTAGCCTAAGTTTTATGTCTAGGACCATCTTAAGCACGTTTACAGTCTATTTTGAGTTGTGTTTCAGGACACATGGTGCATGCATGAAAGTCCATTAAAGTACTCCTGAGAAAAAGGGTTAGTTCTTCTCCTATGTTCACCAGTTAGTAGCTGCCTTGACTGTCTTCTGTTTGGTTCTTAAGAGGTAAAATAATCAAAACCTTTTTCTTCTACTACTGGTACAAGAAATCTGAACCGTGATTATAATAACAAAAGCCCAATAAAACTCAGTGTTTTAGCTGTCTTATAGTAGATCTGTTTTAAAGTTTGTAATTTTTGTTCATTGTCAGTATAAAATGTTGTATTGTTTTAAAGTCATGTCTATACGGATGCTTGTTTTCATGTTCATTGCACACGTCTGACAAATATACACAGATCATTTGCAAAGGAATGGTTTATTTGAAGAGTTTCAGTCAGGATTCAGAAACAGCACTAATAAACGTAACAAAGGATCTTCTTATGGCCTCTGACACTGGAGACACCTTCTGCTTGTCCTACTCGACTTCAGTGCAGCATTTGATTTTTAGAGATTTCAGAGATAAGAACACAATGTTAGTATTAAAGAAACTGTGCTACAGTTGTTTGAATTCCAACTATGTGATTACATCCAATTTGTAGTCTTCTTCACACAAAAGTTAGTCACAGACAGTGTTGGTCAAGTTACTTGAAAAAAGTAATCAGTAACTAATTACTGATTACTTCCCCAAAAAAGTAATCCCGTTACTTTACTGATTACTTATTTTCAAAAGTAATTAATTACTTAGTTACTTTTTAAAAACACGATTTACAACCTGAATAGGTGATAAAGCGATAGATCTTTCAGCCCAATTCTACTTTTTCTGCATAATCCATCATACAAAATGTAATCAAATGGAAAAGTCTCTTTTTAAAACTTGTTTTATTAGTTTTAATCTTTTAACTTTATGCATCAAGCAAACATTAAATTATATGCAACATTCTCTGACTGGAAGAAATTTGTTTAATATTTAAACCTATTTTCTGCACATTCCAGCACATAATTTTTTTTTTTTTTTGTTACACTCACTCTTTCAAATAGATGCAAGTAAAACACAGCAGAAAATAAATAAAGTCAAAGACTCGCAGTCCTGTTGCTCTATTTTCACCTGTAAAGCAGGAGCGGCGTAGGCGTAGGTTTACCCTGGTGCAGGTGTGCCGCTGCAGTCAGTGGAAGAATCCGCGAGTTTCTCTGTGAATTTCCGATTACGTCGTAGCGCACTCGGAGCTTGTTTAGGGGTTTTTCGCTGTAAAAAGAAGTTTTCTTCCCACGCACAGCGGACACTAATGTTTTTGTCACTTTTTATGGAATCAAACTCAAAGTAAGGTCAGTACTTCCACGCTTTAAACGCTGCACGCTCATACTCTCTCCCACACTCGATATATGATCCATTGTTGATCTGCACACAGCTGTTGTCACGAACGTCGCACTCGCTTATGTCATTGTCATGAGACATTCTTGCAAAAAAATCACGGTTTTAGTAACGCAGAAACGCAGCGTTCCTACGGGAAAGTAACGGTAATCTAATTACCGTTTTTGCAATAGTAATCCCTTACTTTACTAGTTACTTGAAAAAAGTAATCGGATTACAGTAACGTGTTATGCCCATCTCTGGTCACAGAGTCCACAGGTTTTCATACAGAGACCAATAATTGTTACTTAATGAATGCTTCCCCCTGGAAATATTATTAGAAGACAATGCATGCAGTGCTATGCAGATGATACCAGCTTTATTTATTCATGAAGCCAGATCATACTAATCAAACAGTCAAAGGACATTTATGAAGATACAAAGGCCTGGCTGACCTCTAATTTCTTACTTTTAAAGTCAGACAAAATGGAGGTTATAGTCTTCCTAGGTTATTGTAATAATAGGAACATGATGTCAAACCAGATATTTACTATAGATAATATTAATTTGGCCTCCAGTAATACTGTGGGGAATCTTAGAGTTATTTATCTCCTTTTATCAGGGTCCTTCAATGTGAACATTGAACAAAAAGGACTAATAATATTTATTTTTAGCAATTATTAAACTCTGGTGCTTTCACCTATCGTTTTATCCTGTATCTCTTTGCTCCCCTCTCTTTCCCGTTACCCCAAACAGGTGGTGGTAGATGCATTCTCCTCATTGACCCAGCATTTTGAGCTTCTTGTGTTTCAATGTCATTTTTTCATTATGGTTTATTATTCAAGGTTGATTTTGTATTTCTGTAGTTTCGTTTCTGTGGTTTTTTGAGTTAAAATCTCACCTATGAGTCTGCTTAAGTGAACCAATAATAATAATAATAATAATATCTAAGTGTTTTTTTAATTTTTCTTTTTTTTTTCAATTAATTTGACTTTTATTCAATCAACATGTTTGTACCAAATTCATTTAAATTGATGTTATATTGTTTAAACACTTTGGCACATCAAACGTCAAACTTGTTACATGAACTAGTAAAATATTACTTTGTTACACCAATGATAATCTTGTTGAATGAACAAATGTAACTTATGTCTGTAGTACATGATGTGTTCATATTACATAATGTTCAACAAAAAATTCAATGGATTTACAGCAGCTTCCTTTTTCTTCTTTTGGCCGCCTGCCCCGTTTGGTTCTTTTGCCATCAGAATTATTGTCTAAAGGCAAAGAGAGAAGCCCAAAGGAATTACTTTACCAAGTGGACCATCCCTGCCTTGCCGTATTGGTCCATTTGATTGACCTTTGTTGTTATTATTTATTTATTTTATTTTATTTTCAGTTGTTACAGACGGGATAGACATGACTGGGGGGAGGGAAGGAAACAAAGACAGCGGGGAAGAGGAATAGTGATGAAGGCCAAAGAAAAGGGCAAAGAAGGGGGGGGGGGGGGGGGGGGCGCAAAAAGCCCCCCATATTTTTATATATATATCACCTGGATCATCTGTTCAGAAAAAAAAAGAGAAAACAAGCAAACAAAAGCAGCACTATAATAAACACAACGCGATACACTATATGTATAGCAGTAAATATTAAATATTGAATATTATTATGCAGCACGTAAGATTTACAGCGTGCAGTGTTCTTTGAGGTAGGAGCCAAAAAGGGTGTAGTTTGTGTGTGTGAGCACCCGTGTGTACACCTGTGAGCATGGACGCGCTTGTATTTAAAAGGTTCCTTCATGTAATGATCTGCTAGAGGGTGTTTGGGCTGCCACAGCCCCGTCCTCCAGGGCATGAAGCAGGTATGGAGGAGATCCAGGCCCCAGACATCCAGAGGCCCCCAGAGCACAAGAGACCAAGGAAGACCAACAAAGGGGCAGCTGCGCCACTGTCCCAGAAAGAGCTGAGGAGAGCCCCAGATGAGGGCTCACTCAGCAGCCACCGAGCAGAAGCCAGGGGGGGTTGCAGTGACGTGCCCGTGAGCTCCACCGGCAGCCAGCCGTGCCTGAGTGACCGAGCCTCAGGCCGTGGGCACCCCACCCCCGAAGGGGCCCGAGCGAGCCCCAGGCTCCAGGCCCCGACAAGCAGCCACCAAGGAGTGAGCCGGTGGGTACCTGGACGCCCACCCCCCGGACACAAAGAACCACCAATGCACCGACGTCTGAGGGCGTCTGCCACTGGCAGGGGAAGTGGTGGGGGGAGATAGGCCTCCAAACCTTGTAGGGCCTGAGATGTCCCCAGAGAGGTGGCGTCTGATACCCAACCTGACATATAGACACAAACAAACAGGCACACACAGATACAAACATCCATTCCCACCCTCATGCTCTCATATGCAATTACTCAACACTCACCCAACGTGGAGACAGACATAAAGAGACACTGTGCACACGATCACACTCCCCAAGCGTACTCTATACTCCAGGTGTAGGTACCCTTGCCCCTGGAGGGGAAAACTGCACCCAGACCCAGGTAGTGTTACCCTCTTCCCTGGGGTGGAAAGAAGCAGACCGCCCCAACTCCACAGCAGCAGGGTTTTTTTTAAAATTATATTTTATGAAAAAAGCACAATAGCCACAACACTGGTCATTCCATTTTTTGTGAACAGCTCATCAAGCTTCAATTTTTTAACCTCCCAGAGCAGAAAATGCTTAATTATACATAAACAACAAATATACATAAACAACAAAATACTCTATACTATTTATTCACAGCATGGAAATGTAAATAGGGAAAATACCTTTGTTGTGTGGACATGTGTTTGCTAAGTATATAAATAACTGCTACATAATTTTAAAAAAAGGCAAGTTTCTACCAGCATGATGACACTGCTTGCAGTTGTGTTATCACATCACTTATGATGTCAAGCTAGCCAACGTGTGGTGCAAAAATAATACAATTCATTATCTCCAATCAGTCAAAGCCAAAAACCAGATGGAGTTAAAATAAGGACAGGGTTGCAAATAAGAGAGGACAATGCTACAGCAGCCCGAAATCAAAACTATGACAGCATAGTAATGACTATCATAGAGGCTGCAGGTGGTCAGAGTTATAAAATAAGAGTATTAGCACAGAAGTTTAATGACCAGATATTCTTTTCTTTATTCTTTTTACAGATTCAAACCTTTGTATCTAACATTTCACTAAAGCCACTAAAAATAAACCAAAACATATATCAAGTAAAATATAATTAATCTGATAGCCTTGGTAATCTTCAAACGACAACAGAAATCGTAGGTTGCAGTTTGTAGTTTGCTTATTCAAACTGATCCAAAACTAGATAGTAGGTGACTCCTTTTCTGCAACAAACATAAAATAATGGTTAATATGTTGACCTTTCAACATGACAAGTAAAAGTTTTTGTTGTACTGACCTTTTACTTGCACGTCTAAAGACCTTGAAATGGCTTCTTGGAGGTCTGGGTCATTTGACAGGTATTCTTCCTCAAACAGGCCAAGATATGTACTGCAAAGCCAGAATGTTTTGTAAATTATTTAGTTAAATTACATATAAATGATGTTGACATAATTACATTATCACAATACATAGATTGGCCTCAGCATTATTAAAGTTGTGTGGGATCATCTTGACAGAGAACAGAACAAAAAGCCTGGAGAACTATTGCTGAACCACGCTTAAAGAAATTCAATAAAAAGAAGACATCGCCATCATGAACGATGGTTAAGAGAGTTCAAGCTGTGTTGAAGACTAAAGTAGCTCATATCACATTTTTAATTTTAAGCTCATTAAAAATGTACAAGTTTTGTTCTACTCTAATATACTGCGCTTCCATGTCTGTTTGTAGACATAATTTTGTAGACTTCAGTAAATCACTGCGCTTCTTTCCTATTTTTCCAGCAAAATACAAAGAAAGGAGGGGTGGCTCATGACTTTTGCACAATATAGCTCAAAAGATTAAAAGATACAAACATCTACAAAACACATACCTGTAGGATGTGCTGGATAAACTTGGCTGGGTAGGTCCATTGGACACACTGGAGGTGTTACTAGAGAAGACACGTGTGTCACCAGTAACACTGGCAGAAGAACCCACTGATACGCCAGGTGTGTTGTCACTGACAGTGGCAGTAGCAACGCAACAGATGACCTCATCATCAACAGACATGGACTGTGTGTTAACAATGGGAATGGCTGAGGTAACGTCTTTAGAAATTTCACCTGTGAGAACACAAAGAACAGCAGTTTAACTTTTGAATAACATCAAATCACATATATAGCTTTTACTTTTCATGTATTTAGGGGTACATTTCTTTCTGCTCAAAATATTAAACTAAATTTAAATATGATTTTAACAAAGACTTGACACTTAACTAAAGACACAATGCCTAAGATGACTAAATAACTGACACTGAATCAACTTAATTTCCAGTTTATTTGGAGCTACTTTTAGATAGGAATATTTACCGCATTTGTCAGAATTCAACGTTTCTGTGAAATCCTGCCTGCTTGTATGGCTACTCTCTCCATCAGAATAAGCCTGTAAATTAAAACAGATAATACATTTCATTATACTGACAAGAAAATGGCATAGTAAATATTAGTAATATGTTTATGTATTATGTATTAAAACATAATACAAGTGACAATGTTTAAGGGAGTTTAAAATCCATCTTTGCCTTTTTCACTCTCATTTTATGAACATACATACATTTGCTGAAATGCTCAGGATTACTTACTGATTCATTGTCCTCACATAAAATCACCTTGTCAGGTCTGACATAAATTGACTTCTGATGAAGTCACAAGGTCTTCATTCAAAGTCTGTTTGGAAGTGAGTGATGGCTCAACTAGTTTGGTGTGGCATGCCAGCAAAATCTGTAGCCTAGGGGAGGAAGAAAACAGTGTATATGAAATTTTTGTTAAGGCTAACAGACTGCAATACAATACAGTACATTAAAAGGCTTAATTTTTGTTAACTCTAAAAGATATCAATCCAGTCATCTGATCAGTGCTCCCAGATCCTTTTTGGAAATACCCAAAGTTGACCTTTAATAGTATAATAATCCAAGTAACAAAAAAAAATCTTTTTATAAAAAAGGATCTAAAGCTTACCTGCATCCTTCAACAACTGGCTGGAAGACAGTCCTTACTGCCTGCATTACTTTGTCTGAGTACCAGTGCAGATTTTATATGTCCATTTTCAAAAAGCCAAGCTTTTTTGTTACGCCTTGGCACATGTGCAGTTAGATGGTCTGGTAAGAGAATCGCTTCTTTGGTGAAAGACTGAGCCACAGAATGTGACCTGCTTAGCTATATCCCTCACCAGACTCCTGTACTCATTTTCCTGGTCATCCCAGATACACCCCATAATGGCCGTGTTGTCTGTAAACTTTTGAATATGGCATAATTCAGAGTTATAGCAGAAGTCAGAGGCGTACAGGGTACATAGACTGCAGGATAGATTCTGAGAAATGATGAATTGTCTGCGGATGAGGTATGAAGTGGTGGGTCTGAGCTCTGACCTCTGATGAGAGATAGAAAGGGGATTGTGTCTGCGTAGGTGAGTAAGTGTGCATGTGAAGGCAAAATGAGACATTCATGCAAATGAGTTATCTTCTGCAGTGTGGCCAAAAAAAGTGATTTGAATTTGTAGCATGATGGAATCTGTAGTTTTTGGTCACAACATTGTATGATGAACTTGTGCAACATCTTAAATTGTAAAACCTGCTGTAGGGTCTGTAAATCAGCCTGACCTGCGTGTGTTGAAATCAAGCACAGTGAGGAATCATCCCTGCTTGTATAAATGGTTTATCACATGCTGTGACATAAATGAAAGCAGCTGTGGTTAAATATTCTATATTAATCCTTTTGAAAATTCACTGTTGGACATGGTCAACATTTCTCTTAAAATCTTGCTTCAATGTGGTTAATGTCCATCAAAGTGGTCACTTACCACTTGGCTCCAGAAGCAATTCAATCTTCCTACGCAGCTATAAAATGCTCAAATAAACCATCTACATATGGTTTTGGAGCCTGTATCCAGTTGACATATTTGGTGAGTATAGCTAAGTTCCTTCGTAGTTGTGTAGTAGTTAAGTTCTTTATCATTTTCATTTTGTGATGCACCCATGCATTCAATCAGAGAAGATTTTTAGAAAAATGTACCTCATCAGTGTGATAATCATAAATAATAGTACTGCTGGAGCTGAAGACTGAGCTTTTAATGAGCTCAGGAAAGAAACAGAAACAGAGCAACACATTTAAAAAGTACATTAAAAAAGTCAAAGCTGAATTGATTACCCAAAGGGGATTAAAAGAGTAATGAAAAATTAAATTTGTGTGTTAGCAAAACAAACGCTTAAACTAAATGATTTCCTACATACGCTAATTAAAAATGCTTGTGCGGTCTGTATTTGTTGAAGTTGTCTGTTTTATCATGCCAAACGTATGGTGGTCCCGTCTTCAAGATCTCTGTGAAGGATTTTCCTGCTGATGCACTAAAGGAGCTAGTAAAAAGTTTCCTTAAACTCTGTTCTAAGTCCCCCGCATTGGCCAAGGCATTAGAAAATAAGAAGATATATCACAGTGTTCTACAGCCCTGCCCAGCTCTCCTAGAGTAACTGCCTGTCTCCTGGTATCTCCTCCATCATGTTCTTTAGACTGTGCTGGGAGACAGAGTGAACCTTCTGGAAATGGCACATATTGAAGCGCCAGTCTGTTCTTTATGAACAGACCTTGGATTTAATCATTGTTAGAGTTTGTCTTTCACTTTAATGAAATCATAACTGGAGTGAGATTTCAATCAGACATACAAGTTGGAGGAGTCTCTTTAAACGCTTAGGTTTGAATGTAAGCGATGGAAGTCAAAATCCACAGACGGCATGTGAAAAAATGTATTTAAAGTGATATGACATGATTTATGATTTAAAGTTGATATGACGTTTTGCAAATATGAAGCTTTTGCAGATCAAAGCAAATGTCCAACAGAATTACATTTTGTATGAAAATTAGTTCAGAGGGCTATACAACTCATTTATTTGATCATATGTGTTCTAACATCTGGTAACCATATAGGATTTCTTATTTTCTCCACAGTCAGTGAATGAAACACCCCTATCCTGTTTTGAACAGTGAAAAAGTCCAGCAGATCTCCTTATATTTAACCCAGTGACAAGCATGCATCCAAAGGCTGCCAACCTTCTTGGTAATAGCCTTGTTTGTTTATGGTAATTAAAATAATGCCTTAGAATTAATGTACAAATAAATTTTAATTTTCTCATTACCCCCTGCACCATTTAGATGAAAATGATCATAAAATAGCTACAGAGGCCAAGATTTTCTTTGACCTTTTGAGCAGTTATTTCAGCTAAAGTCTGCCAAAAACGTCCCATAACTTGGCAATGAAACGTTGACTCTGTGGGGAGCAGGCCACTAGTAGGTACTGTCATGTGTTGTGTGGTTTAAAACTGTGTTCATTAGCACAGAGAGCTGTTAGGATGCCAGATTTCACACAGGGGACACCCCTGTGTGAATCTTTTTGCAGCCTACAGCAGCAACTGAGGTCATCCACTCTGTCAGCACAATAGTATCTCCCTTCAAAAAAGCTAAATAGAATCATTTCCAAAGAGTGCATGTACGTTAGAAGATTGTTCTCCTGTGCAGTGAGTGTTGTCAGCCTACATTTCCCTCTTCATGTAATATGATATGAAAACTATTATGGGTAGGCCAGAGAGCCAAGAAGTTTGCTATGCTTTATGCTTTTATACTGTTGTCTTTCTCCTTTCCTTTGCTCCCCTTTTCCCACCATGCACAATAGCATAACTGTATTCAGATGGAGTAGCTGGGTTCAGGATGCTTTTCAGACTACAATGGGCAAGTTCAAAATGGAGAATTCACAAGAGACAAAAGGCAAAAGGCTTCAGAGATGCAGCAGAGGAAGACAGAGCAGCGGGAGTCCTACATTCTCACTGTTTTTTTCTTGCTGCCTGGCAAAAGACAGTCCTCAAAGGACAGAATGAAAAAACATATCATTATTATCATTATTATAGGAATGCAATATTAGAATAAAATAATGTGTGTGTGTGTGTGTGTGTGTGTGTGTGTGTGTGTGTGTGTGTGTGTGTGTGTGTGTGTGTGTGTGTGTGTGTGTGATTATAAATTGTTTTTAATACTTATATATCCAAGCATTTATAAAAGTCACAATCACACACATATTATTATATTTTCAACATTTTGGGGGGTCATTTTGCCAAATGCTACTGCTCAAATTGATGTTGAACTCTAATGTTATGATGAAGAATGGAGGTCTAAATTATTATTTTTTTTCTGTAACTAATAAAAACCACTAGTTATCTACTTAACATGTGTACATCCTTCTCATAGTATAGTCTAAATGCGTGGTACAAAGTTTTGGAGCTGTGTGTTCAGCATGTTCTTCAAGTAATGATCAAACTGAGCTTGGCCAGACTTACAAACAGTGTAACTCCTGCCAATTTAAAAACTAAAGCAGGGATATATACTAAATTCAAACACTGTTTCACTGTGTTTGGTGGTGCAGAAATATTAAAACATTTGGAGAAGTGCCCAATGTAACATGAGAAGTTAATCTCATTCTGCTACACCTAAAGTTACTACTTGGTTTGTATTCACAAGAACACACTTATGATAACATTTTTAAAATATATTTTAAAAACTTCTATTTTTAAATATGATAACAAGATTGTTTGGGGTAGGAACAAAAAAGATAAATGATAAATAAAATAAAAATCCAAGACAAACGATGTCAAACCTTTCAGGAATGTTTGTTTTTGTTGTGCTATATTTTACATTCATTTATTTATTTATTTATTTATTTTATGCTGGAATATGGATTGCCTTTCAAGACAGCTGCCAATGTTGCAAGTTATAGATATCCCAGCATATTAACTCCAAGCCCAAAAGACCACGCAATGCTCGGTGAAACTGCAAAAAACTTAAGAGCTACATCTCAGACTTTACAGGCATCAGTTGACATGTTAAATGTTAAAGTTCATGACAGTGCAATTACAAAAGAACTGAACAAATATGGATCGTTTTGAAAGGTTACCAGGAGAAACCCTCTTCTCTCTAAAAAGAATATGACAGCACAGCTTAAGGCTGCACATTTTTTTCTGAACCAACCACAAGACTTCTAGAACAGACCAAAGTGGAGGCATTTCGCAATAATGCACAGCACCTTATTTTGTGAATACCAGACAGGATATTAGCACAAATACCTCATACCAAAAGACTTAGTTGTGAAGGAGTGGTGATTTGGCCTTATTGTGCTATCACAGTACCAGAGGACCTTGCAGTCACTCGGTCAACCATGAACTGCTCTACATACCAAAGTATTGTAGAGCCAAAAGAGAGGCCATCAGTCCAACAGCTAAATCTTTGTGAAAACTGGATCATTTAAGCAGATAATGATCCCAAGCACATCAGGAAATCTATGACAAAATGTCTGAAAAGGAAAAGAATCAAGACATTGCAATGGTTCAGTCAAGGCAAAGACTTTAACGCAATTGAAATGTTGTGGTGGGACGTTATAAAGCTGTGTAGAAATGAAGGCCCACAAAGTTCAGAAAACTGAATTCATGTTTTAAATGTAAAAAAAAATAAGTGAGCCAAAATTCCTCCACAACAATGTGAACGGATGAAGTCATTGAGACAACATTTATCACTCTTATTGCTCCTTAAGGTGATTCTACAAGCCAGTGATTACTGGGTTTTTCCACACTCCTTTTGCATGCTGCATGCTGTCCGGCATGACAGAAACAGCAACTCAGGTAAAAGCAGAGGAGGGGGGCTATGTGTTTACGTGCATAACGAGTGGTGATGTAACAGCAGGATCATTCACACGCACTGTTCTCCTGATTTGGAGGTTCTGGCAGTCTCGTGCAGACCTTTTTACATCCCGAGGGAGTTTACAGTAGTTATTGTGATAGCTGTTTATATACCGCCGGATGCTAACGTTAGCACGGCTCTCAGCCTCTTGCTCAACACCATAAACAAACAACAGCTTGCCCACCCCGATGGGGTTTTTATTGTCGCCGGCGACTTTAACAAAGTGTGCCTAAAGACTGTGCTTCCTAAATTTGTCCAATTTGTGGACTTTGCTACGAGAGGAGAACACACTTTGGACCATGTCTATTCAAACATCAGGCATGCTTTCAGAGCGACACCCCTCCCCCACCTGGCTGGATCTGACCACTTCTGCATGTCCCTCACCCCCACCTACACCCCCCTGCTGAGAAAAACAAAGCCCCAGACAAAGACAATACAAACCTGGCCTGAAGGAGCCCTCTCTCAACTGCAGGACTACTTCTCAACAACTGTATGGGATTTATTCTCCAGCCACAACCTCCAGGAGTACACGGACACTGTACTCTCGTAAATCAGGAACTGTGTTGACAATGTCACCATCAACAAAAGGGTCAGGGTGTTTCCAAATCAAAAACCCTGGATGAATAGCGAAGTGCAATCCCTCCTAAAAAGCCGCAACACTGCCTTCAAGTCAGGGGACAGGGCTGCGTATAGGGCGGCCAGGGCAGACCTGAGTAGAGGCATCAGGAAAGCTAAGGCTGCCTATAGGAGGAGGATTGAAGATCACTTTGCTGACAACGACCCCAGAAAAATGTGGCAGGGGATCAATCACATTACCAACTACAGAAGCAATAACCAGGCGACATCTAGGACTGATGCCTCGCTGGCTGAGGATCTAAACCGTTTCTTCGCCCGCTTTGAGACGACCAAGCCCTCAGCTGCCACACCACTTCCACCCGCCCCCAGCACTGGCACACTAACACTTAGGGAGCACCAAGTGAGGTGTGTTCTAAGGTCAGTGAATCCCAGGAAGGCGGCAGGTCCTGATGGAATACATGGAAAGGTTCTCAGAGCATGTGCTGACGAACTGACCGGAGTCTTTACTAAAATCTTCAACCTTTCCTTGTCATCGTCACCGTCCCACCCTGCCTCAAAACCTCCACCATCATCCCCATCACCAAGAAGACAGCTGTGGCCAGCCCAAATGACTACAGGCCTGTTGCACTTACGCCTGTAGTGATGAAGTGCTTTGAGAGACTGGTCTGTCAGCACATCAGGGCTGGTCTGCCTCCCACTCTGGACCCCCACCAATTTGCCTACAGGACAAATCGTTCCACCGAGGACGCCATCACCATAGCACTCCACACTGCGCTGAGTCACCTGGAGCACCGAGGAAGCTATGTGAGAATGCTCTTTCTGGACTTCAGCTCAGCATTCAATCATATCATCCCGGAGATCCTGGTCCAGAAACTGTCTCACCTGGGACTCTCCAACCCCATCTGCCTCTGGATCAAGGACTTCCTGACAAATAGACCACAGTCTGTCAGACTCGGCCCCCACCGGTCCAGCACCATCACACTCAGCACCGGGTCTCCACAAGGATGTGTTTTGAGTCCCCTCCTGTTTACGCTCTACACATCCGACTGCTCCCCTACCCATCTCTCAAACACCATCATAAAGTTCGCGGATGACACCACAGTGGTTGGACTCATCTCAAGGGGGGATGAGTCGGACTACAGAGATGAGGTCAACAGACTGACTGAGGGGTGTTCAGTTAACAACCTCCAACTGAACACCACGAAAACTAAAGAACCTATCTTCAGGAAGGGCAGAGCAGACCCGGCCCCACTTTACATTCACGGGAACTGTGTGGAGAGGGTACACTCCATGAGGTTTCTGGGCGTGCAGATATCTGATGACCTCTCCTGGACTGCAAATACTACAGCGGTGGTTAAAAAGGCCCAGCAGCGTCTCCACTTTCTGAGAGTGCTCAGGAGGAACAACCTGGAGGAGAGGCTGCTGGTGACATTTTACAGAGCCACCATAGAGAGCATCCTAACGTACGGCATAACAACATGGTATGCAGGGTGCTCAGCTGCAGACAGGAAAGTACTGCAGAGGGTCATCAACACAGCCCAGAAGATCACTGGCTGCTCTCTGCCCAGCCTGGAGGTCACTGCAAACTCTCGGTACCTCAGCAGAGCTGGCAATATCATCAAGGACCACTCTCACCCCAGCAACCAACTGTTTGAACTATTACCGTCAGGCCGACGGTACAGGTCACATAAAACCAGGACAAAAAGATTCAGGGATAGCTTCTTTCCCAGAGCTATCACCGTAGTAAATCAGCACAAAAACAATTGAACCTGCTTAGCTATACCATACCGTCACTGCCATTATATTATGCTGCTATTCATACTGTCATTATATTAATGCTGCTATCCTGTATATATCGTACTTACTATTGTTTGAGTACTTGCGATTATTTTATTGTACTTTTTATATTTTACATTTATATTTATTATTTATCTTGCACCAAGGGAGTGGCACTCCAATTTCGTTGTACTCTGTACAATGACAATAGAGGCTATTCTATTCTATTCTATTCTATTCTATTCTATTCTGTCTTGGTTTTAGTAGAATAAATACAAATTACACAGTGTAATATGTCATATACTGTGTTGCTGTTCATTTGAAGTTGTATTTAATTAATTTCTGTTAAGTACCAGAATATTCTTATGGACTACCTAAAACCTTAGATTTGACAGAAGTATTTATTTATTTTTTATCTGAATGCATTGTTAAGAAAAATATCATGGTTAGTGTTCACTAAATAGAAAACAGATTGATTCCTCTTTGATATGCCCTAGAATTATTTTGAGTTTGATCCAGTTCAGGATATCTTTTTAATACCAAGAAAATAACTTGGGGGATTACAGTATCTACCTGATTCAGCTCTACCTGATAGAATTTATCTCTAACTTGATGAATTAATGTAACATTCTCATCCTCCGCCTGTACCCAAACAACCAATAGAAACCAGCATAACCAATCAAGACAATCTCCGGTGTGTTTATTGGTTTTCAGTGCAACTTCAAAATTCTACTTATAGGCTTAAAAGATCTGATAGTTTGACTCCTCAGAATGTTTCTGGTCTGCTTCCTGACTACTTACTTACTGCTTACCATCAAGTGGAGGTTTTATAACTATATAACTCAACTGTATCAGATCCTAAGTGTCAGTATTGTTTTTAGTTGCATTTAATTGAATATATTCTCTTGATACTTGCTGTCATATGTACTTTAATGTAACACACGTTGAGCTTCGCTCTAATGAATTGTGGTATAGAAGTAAAATTGTCTAGAAAAAGCATCGAGTTAACTTAATGAAAGCTATTAATGCTATTAAAGATGTAAGGGTAAAGTCAGAATATCTGCTTGACAAAACAGGGCCAGTTTCATTAAATTTAGAGGCATACAATTTTTAAATTGTGGAAAATATTGTACAGGACACTGTCCTACATTAAGTTGCTATCTTGTTAAAAATTATGTTTTCCATGACTAAGTAATATATGAATTACAGACTTTTTCAAGTTTTACATGGGTCTACACATGTTTTAGCAACAAGAGTAGCAAATATCACATGGATATTTAAAAGATTTTATTTATTTGTTTATTTATTGTTTGTTTTTTTACATACAATGGACATGGTGAAAATAAAAGGGAGACTTAAAATAAATTTTCTTAATTGTTCAACTTTAGCAACATTTTATTTAATGACCAGATTTGTATGGTACATATCTTAGTTTTAATAAGTAAATAACTTGCTTTATTAGTAAAGAAACTATTGAAGTTGGTTCATTTTTTTTGATTCTCAGAACTTCATCAGGTAAGTAAATGGCCTGTATTTATATAGTGCTTTACTAGTCTCTAAGGACCCCAAAGCGCGTTAAACATCCAGTCATCCACACATACATGATGGCAGCTACATTGTAGCCACAGCCACCCTGGGGCGCACTGACAGAGGCGAGGCTGCCGGACTCTGGCGCCACCGGGCCCTCTGACCACAGCCTCCCATAAAGGTAATATAAGGCTGTGAGCTCTTCAGTGGCGCTCTGTCAGGACAAGCAAGGCAAGCAGTGCTTGGTTTGTCAAATCTTTAAAATAGACATAAATGTATCAAAGTACAGCGATCTCACTCCTTTCAACACAGACAGCGCTATCATGAAGCTCCTCACCTGTCAATTTGTATGTGCATCCAGCCTTTACGTTACAGCCATCTTCTGACTGGAGCTGGGTGAGCCCAGAGGCCAGCGGCGTTATTCTGGTGTTTTGCACACGTGCATTGCTGATAAAACTCTGGCCTTTGACAGCAAAATGAGGAGAGACCACAGCACAAGGCAAGCTGCCGCTGGCTCACTTTTCACTGTTCTGACATCCAAATTGTGGGGCATACACAATGACAACATTCAAAATCACCCCTAACTTCCCTTTGAAGCTCTGGTGAGCCTGCCCGACACCCTCTTCATCTGCACAACACTATTCATATGCTCTTACTTCAACATCATGCCAGTACATTTCTTTTCCTACTGTATCCATATCATAGCAGAGCAGCCTGAATCCACCTCCAGTGCTCCTGGTCTTGATTCCCTTCCTCCTTCTCACACAATATATCTACCTTCCTTCTCTCCATCATATCACACCAAATGCACTTCCTGACTCAACCCTCCCCATTTATTGAGGCTTTCGACTCTATAAGAAGACTGGCTTGTGCCTCACTGTGTCTGAGTTCTACAGTGAGGTTTTTTGAGATCACAGGAGGCCGACCAATCAATATTAAGGATAGTTTATATCCAGATATGATGTTCTAGATATTTAATTAAATCCTTATCTATCATACATTATCGTTACCAATATAGAAGAATACTCCTAAGTTGTGGTTGGTTCTGCAGCATCAAAACATGCATAAAGATACAAAAAGTGTCATAAAGAACTATTTTCAGACACAAGCTAAACAAGGACCCCCAGAGCACTGATCTCAACATCAAGCTGTCTGTCTGAGGCTGTATCCCAGATCAGGGTCTGAAGCCTTAAAGGCTGCATTTTAAGGCCGATTACGTCACAGCGACGTGACGAAGGCTGTCCCAATTCGAAGGCTGCTCGAAATGCGGCCCTCAAATGCGTCCTTCATTTCCCTGAATTTTAAGGATGTGGCAGTGTAGACTTCGTGGCCCAACATATCCCAGAATGCATAGCGCGGCGGTGGGTGTGGATAATTTTGCCGGAAAAAAAAACGACGGATGAGGGGCGCCCGAAGAGTAAACTTTAAGTAAGTACTGAATATTATGTCACTTATTTATGTGCAAATGTTTAATAACGAAGAACATTAAAACATTACTGTTGGTCACATGTCGGCAAAGTTATGTGACATTAGTGACGTTTGTACTAACTTGGTTTTAAAGCCTTTACTTTAAAATATACGCCGTTCAAAAGCTGACCTTAATCTTACACAGAATGATCAAAGGTCATGTAGAAAGAAACAAACAAATGAACAAAATATTTTCTCCTTCATTTCTGTCAAACAATGCTGTATGATGCGTTTCCAGCTGTTAGTATCATGGTTGCTAGGCAACCTGGGCAGCGCGACGGAGGCTACACTGTCCCATATCACAAGCCTCGCACTTCCGGCCTTAGCGGTCTTTGAGTACGCGGCCCTTGAGGACCATTAAGGCTGCGTACTTAAGGCTGCAGACCCTGAATTGGGATACAGCCTGAGATTGCATGATGAAAGACAAGACGGCTAGACATCTTAAATCCACAGATGAACTCTCCAAGAAGACCATCTTAAGTCACCATTGCTTAAGATGGCGGCGCGCACAGACACAGCGGCCCGGAGCTCCTACACTTTTGCACTTTTGGTGGTACTGTGTATTATTTCACACAGTCTGGGGTTACTTCAATACAACAGAGATGATCTACTACAACTAAGCCGTGGAGATCTTCAACTAACATCCGAGTATCTCATCCCCCCGGAGATCGTTAAGCAACCCCCGGGGCTACCCGCAACAGCAAGCCGCAGGAGGAGACGTTGCGATCGGAGGCAGAAGAGAGGCAAGCGGGGAGGCCTGTGGGCACGGCTAAAGACTAGTCCGTTTAAACCACCACTCCCGATCATATTCCTCTCCAACGCCCGTTCAATCCGTTACAAACTGGATGAAATACGACTGCAGATCGCCACTCGACAGACTTTTAATAACTGTTCGTGCATGATTTTCACTGAAACCTGGCTGGACAGCGCCATTCCCGATGCGGCTATCGATCTAGCAGGCCGCACCGCCTATCGAGCCGACAGGTCTGCGGACTCGGGTAAGAAGACTGGCGGGGGGCTGTGCATCTATATTAACAACCTTTGGTGCACGAACGTCACGGTAACGGAAAGACTGTGCAGTACAGAGGTAGAACTGTTGGTGTTTGTTAAGGTTCAAAATTGAGGAGGGAGAGTACAAACCACCCTTGGTCCAGAAGCTCTTGGTCAAACAATGATTTTTAATGAATACACACGTGTGGGAAGAGAACTCTGTACGCAGACAGCAAGTAGTCTTCAACTTAATCAAAGCATGAACAGATATTTTATAGCATCAGGGTTTGATTTACTGACGCCCCTTCATGCGTCACAGATACATTTTATACATAGATCAGATCAACACCACAATGACTTTTAACCCAGAAGATCATCTTCTATTTTCATGGCTGGTACTTTCCGTTCTTGTCTTAAAGTGAATTGTTCCTCTTTCTTGCCGAGACAACAAGGACGGTTCCTCTTTCACCGAGACATGACTAATCTCTCCTCTAAATAAATCTAACTCATGTGTGTGTGTCACGACCTCACATGCTCTTTCTCAATTCACCTGTTGCACTTCTGACCTTTCACCAGACCAGAGGCTCACTGAGACTATATGTATGTCTTCTACTAAATAAATGTTTTAACCAAGAACCTCTACTTAAAAGCTTAATATAAAATGATCTGATATATAAGTGTTTTGTAAGCATGTACTGCAATTCCTTCTATGGCTCCAAGTCACTTGCACAATAGATTGTCCGGACATCGCGCCGAACAAAGCTTCCAACCCCCAATTAATTGACCGAGCTCCAACTCTTTAATAAGCACAGATATGCATTGTGTATAAAATAGTCATAACTGCACCTGAAATACAAGGTCAACATAATAACTGTATGCATAACATCTTAAGGCCTTCTTAAAGCTATCTGTTACATTGTTAAAGCCTCGTCTTAGCCTGCTGCTCAAAATAACTTTCACTTCTGCAAAACTCTCCAAGCCTGTTTCCTGTCCTGTTACTTTTAGCCTTTCTGAAAGACACACTGTTTAAACCTCTAAACGCAATATAAACTCCAGATTATATTATTAATGCAATGGTAATGATGACAATTATTTAACAATAGCAGTAAAATAATTTCCCTGCTCCACATGTTAAAGTGCCGTCCATTCTATCTCCCTCGGGAATTTTCTGCCGTTTACATCTGCGCTGTTTACTGTTCGTGCATGATTTTCACTGAAACCTGGCTGGACAGCGCCATTCCCGATGCGGCTATCGATCTAGCAGGCCGCACCGCCTATCGAGCCGACAGGTCTGCGGACTCGGGTAAGAAGACTGGCGGGGGGCTGTGCATCTATATTAACAACCTTTGGTGCACGAACGTCACGGTAACGGAAAGACTGTGCAGTACAGAGGTAGAACTGTTGGTGTTAAAGTGCCGTCCATTCTATCTCCCTCGGGAATTTTCTGCCGTTTACATCTGCGCTGTTTACATTCCACCAGATGCTAATGCTAAGCTAGCGTTAGCACAATTGAGCAGCAGCATCAATAACAGCCTGGTAGCACACCCGGACAGTGTCTTTATTGCGGCTGGGGATTTTAACCACGCGGACCTGAAATCTGTACTTCACAATTTCCACCGTAATGTGAAGTGTGCTACCAGAGGAGATAGAACGTTGGACCAGGTGTACACCAACATGGCGAATGCGTACAGAGCCCAGGCTTATCCCCACCTGGGTCTGTCAGACCATCTCTCCCTTCTGCTACACCCAATATACACACAAAAGATCAAGAGCACTGGGATTACAACCAAAACCGTGAGAACATGGCCGCAGGATGCTATTCCGATGCTTCAGGACTGTTTCCACTGCACAGACTGGGATGTATTCAAGGTGCAGGACACTGACAATCGTGTCGCATTGGACAGTTACACCTCCACTGTCTTGGACTACATCTGTTTCTGTGTGGACAATGTAACAACTTGGAAACGATTCCGTGTGTTCCCTAATAATCCACCCTGGATGACACACGGAGTTCAACAACTTATTCGAACAAGGAACAACGCTTTCAAATCCGGGGACCAGGAGGCATACAGTGCTGCCAGGGCCAACCTGAGAAGAGGCATCAAGACTGCCAAGCAGCAGCACAGGAGGCGTATCGAGGCCAGGTTTGAGAACAACACAAACCCAAGGCAGGTCTGGGAGGGCATCAGGGCTATCACGGACTACAAAAGAAGAACACCATCACCCTCAGCCGACAGTTCTACTCTGGCTGAGGATCTAAATCTCTTTTATGCCCGTTTTGATAGGGAGAACACCGACCCTGTCCTGTCCCCTCTCCCCTCAACCGACCCTGCTCCGGTCCTGAGCACTCATGAGCTGAGGCGTGTGTTCCGGAGCATTAACACCAGGAAGGCGGCCGGGCCGGATGGAGTGCTGGGCCGGGTGCTAAAAGACTGTGCTGCGGACCTGGCGGACGTCTTCACCTCTATATATAACACCTCGCTGTCCTGTTCACTGGTACCATCCTGTTTCAAAACAGCAACCATCGTTCCCATCCCAAAACAGTCTAATGTCACATGTCTGAACGATTTCAGACCTGTGGCACTCACCCCCATTCCCGCCAAATGCCTGGAGAGACTGGTCATTAAACACATCAGAGCTGCTTTTCCACCATCCCTGGACTCGCACCAGTTTGCATACAGGGAGAACCGGTCAACCGAGGATGCGATCGCCACAGTGCTGCACACATTACTGAAGCACTTGGAACACAGGAACACCTATGCACGGCTCCTCTTTGTAGACTACAGCTCGGCTTTTAATACCATCCGGCCATACAAACTCCGTCCCAAACTCCACCAACTGGGACTTCAGGGGTGTGTTCTGAGCCCTCTGCTATACACTCTCTTCACCCATGACTGTATTTCCTCCTGCGCGTCCAATCTCATTGTTAAGTTTGCAGATGACACCACAGTGCTCGGACTTATATCCAACAATGATGAGACAAACTATAGGACAGAGGTGCAACAACTAGAGTCATGGTGCCACGACAATAACTTGGTCTTAAACACCAAAAAGACCAAGGAGATCATTGTAGATTTCCGGAAGAGGGGTCATAACAACCATCTGCCTCTCTTCATTGGCAGTGAGGCGGTGGAGAGGGTGAGCAGTTTTAAATTCTTGGGGGTAACTGTGACCGAGGACCTGTCCTGGGGCAACCATATCACCTCAGTTGTACGGAAGGCCCAACAGCGCCTCTACTACTTGAGGAGACTGCGGAGCGCACACATTCCCAGATCTCTGATGTTGAACTTCTACAACTGTGCCATCAGCAGCGTTCTGACGTATGGATTTCTAGTGTGGTTCCCCAGCTGCACCAAGGCCAATCAGCAAGCACTCCAGCGGGTGGTGAAAGAAGCTGGCAGAATTATTGGAACAAGTCTGCCAGAGATCAGTAATATCTTCCCCACTCGCTGTCTGAGGAGGGTGCACAGTATCCTGCGGGACCAACATCACCCTGCGTGCCACCTTTTCCATCTGCTGCCCTCAGGGAGAAGGTACAGGTCTATACAGGCCAGAACATCCAGACTGGCCAACAGCCTGTATCCACAGGCTGTGAGGCTCCTGAACTCTCTGCCCCCCTCTCACGGACAATAACCATATCCAACTTCTTAATAGCAATGAACTGGTCTGCATTGGTGCATCATATCTTTATTCTCTTCCCCCTCCTGCCCCCCCCCCCCCTCTTTCTTAAATAGATAACTATCATATCTGATATCATATCTCACAGTACAATAATATTGAATGGGTTGCATTGTTGTATTTTGTAATGTTTCTCAGGTCTTTGTCTGAATTTCTACGAACATTATTGCTAAGGATTGTCTTATTGCATTGGAGTCACACTGGGTTAAATATGTACACTTGGGTTTTAAGGGGTATTTATTATTTTCTTCTTTTTTTTTGGGTTGTATGGAAGCCCCAAACGCAATTTCATTGTTCTTGACAATGACAATAAATAAATAAATAAATACTAAATACTAAACAACCGAACAGCCAGGTACCTTGAAAACTCTTTGTAGGTATGCCAACAAAAAAGGAGCAAGATGAGAAATTCTTGGAATTTTAATGCATTTCACAGCAAAAAAAGAAAAAAGAAAAAAAAGGACTCCTGTGTGGCTTCATAGCTGTCATATAATCCAAAGTCACTTAAAGATTATGCATGAATGATTAACCTTCATATGGTTTAAACATTTTAAAAATCTCTAAATTGATTTAATTGAAATTCAAAGCCCTTTATTTGATATGTTGAATCATTAAAATGTATAAAGCAAGGCAAGGTTGGAGCAGGCTAACAAGTTGTGTTACACTGTCATACCTTCTACTCAATAGGTAAGCCAAAACCCAGAGGTGCTCGAGATTGCCAGTGTAACATCCTACGTTTACAGCATCAGCTGGAGATCAGATAAATCAATCTTTTTTTTTTAATCTTTTTTTCTTTTGAGGCTGTGTGTAGTTTTCTTTAGAATACACTTTGGTGTCATGGTCCTGGGTCGTTAGACCCAGTGTTTTGTGTTTGGTATTAGTATTGCCTTATGTTTTGGGTTAATTCTTGTTTTCTTAGCTCCTTGGGTTTTGGTTCTTGTGTTTAGTGTTTCCGTTATCCCTACCTGTGTCCTCTCCCGGTGTTCTGTTCGTGTCTCTGAGTTTGTGTTTGTAAAACAGTCTGTGAATTTCCTGTTTTACTTTGAAGGTCTGTGTCTCATTATGCCCATTAGTTTCAGCTGTGTGTCATCCCGTGCATCACAGCAAGTGCCTGCATTTTGGATCCTTCTTCACAACACCACACGACTGCTGCCCCACCCGTGACACTCCGCTGTTAATCAGCGTGTATAACCTTGTAAATTCCCACAGATCAGATATAAACTTGCATGTGTAGTTCTCTGTTAGATAGATCAGGACAGACATTGTACATACAAGTGCTAATGACTGGACAGACAGTCAGAAGCACTATTACAGAAGCCCAGACAATTTTATGTTAATGTATGTTCATTAAGATTTGGATTTAGTTCTGATCCTTGTTTGAATTAGAGTCAACTTATTGCCTCTGTGTTTCCTGTTTCCTCCTCCTGTCACTTCCCATATGTTAAGTTTATTATTAAGTTGGTTAATTTCATTATTATTATTATTATTAATAAATCCTAAGTCTCCATTTTACCTGTCCCCCCGTGTTTCACATTTGCACAAGTTAGGGTAATTAGACATAAAGAAGAAAAAGGGCTTGTAATTGTAAAAACAGTTTGTTACAGAAATGAAAGAAGTACTTATGAGTGCTTAAGAGCTGATGAATGGAGAAAATTAGAGAGAGAGAGAGAGAGAGAGAGAGAGAGAGAGAGAGAGAGAGAGAGAGAGAGGAGGGCAGAGGAGGAAAGTTAGTCAGGAAGTGCAGAAGATTAGTATGGAGGACGTGAAAGCAGTTATGAGGGTGAAGAGTGGAAAGGCAGTTGGTCCAGATGGCATGTCTGTGGAGGAATGAAGATATTTAGGAGAGAGGGCAGTGGACCTTTGACCAGATTGCTTAAAACTATCTTAGAGAGTGAGAGGATGCCTGAGGAATTGAGAGGAAGTGTACTGGCACAGATTTTCAAGAACAAGGGTAATGTGCAGTGCTGGAGTAACTACAGAGGGATGAAGTTGATGAGCCATGCCATGATTTTCACTGAAAGTGACCAGGATGGGCAGGATTAGAAATGAGTATATCAGAGGAACTGTTCAGGCTGAGTGGTCTAGAGACAAAGTTAGAGAGGCAAGATTGAGAGAGTTTGGACACGTGCAGAGTGGAGGAGGGATAGTGGATTTATTAAACAAGAGATATTAAAAATCTAGCTGCCAGGCAAGAGGAATACCTCAGAGGAGGTTTGTGGATGTAGCAAAGGAGGGCAATAGAGGGTTACAGCAACAGAAGAGGATGCTAGGGGAAGGATGTGATGAAGGCAGATGACCTGCTGTGAAGGGGGCAGCCAAAGGAAGAAGTTTTGAATTTAAACATCCTACAATGAGGACATTTTTTGGTTTATGGAAGTGTTGAAAGGTGCTTTATAGGTTCATCATGCCAGAATAAGTGTGGTCTTTACACTTTCAAACAGAACAAAAAAGTACAGATTTCTTGATAAGCCCAGCAAAACTAACTGATCACCAGAGTCAATGACCAACAGGGTATTTTATTTCAAAAATCGACCAGACTCTCTAAACTGTTCCTGTGTCTGGCTTCTTGCCCTCTTTACCTGCACTTTGCAGCTTGATGCCTCTATAACAGATTGTTCCTTTAATGGTTAGTTTAAGCAACACCAGGCAGACAACCGCTTCCATTCATGAAGGATGTCCTGTCATGAATAACCAGCTAATCCTCAGAAGTTATGAAATTGGTAGCGTCTTTATACCTGACCAAAAAAGTATACCATTGTTGTCTTTTTTTTTTTAATTTCTGAATTAAAAAAATAGAACATGGTTGACTTGTAGGGTCTTTTCTTAACTGTGTAATGTGCACGGAGATAACTTGTGAATTAATTGAATATAAATAAAATGGAAAAAAAATCATGTGGACAAGATGAACGTTTTTAGATGCTTTTTTTTCATTACAACTCTTTCATACTCAATATTACATTAAAAAAAAGTAAATCTAAAAGCCAAATTTGGGCTCTATGTCTGAAAGCATTTTTAAACAATAATTTTAGCTGTTCAGCTTCAAGTACATGGAGGATCGTTTTGGAAGTGCCTTTTAGGTGAATTGCAGCCACTTTCAATACAGTTGGAAGTGAACAGACTCTGGATGAAGCAATGCTGTACAGAATCTCCTAATTTCTCCTCCCAGTGTTTCATGCTGCAATGTTGAAACCACTCACAGACCATGCTTTAATGGGTAAATGCATCAGACAAGTCAGAAAAATATTAAAATGATGATTTCCACAGGCACTGTTATTGCCTAGTCGAAGATTTATTGTGCAAATGGGAATTTTATCAAGTGGCCTCAGTGTTTCTAAAATTCATTCAATCATTACTGAAACTGTGCCGTTGAAGCATTTACTTCTCACTGTGAAAGCTTAACTTCTACAAGTATGAGATATGGGCAGCCACATGTAACTCAGTGGCTGCCACGGGCCCAGCACTGGCAGCAGCAGGCTGATAAAGCATTTCCAAATGAAGTCAAATATCCTCCCTTGTGGAACTTGCTTTCTCTTAACACGCATTCAATTGGCTGAAAATGTAGACTGCTTTAAAGACATAAAACACATCAAGTGTTTCTAATGTTTTTATTCATCATTCTTTCAGCATTGAGGATTTAACTGGTCTGATGCCCAGGTTTAGCTTCTCTCTTAATACAGAGACTTGGGCGCAGCTTCATCCCCTTAATATAGCCAAGTGCTCCTGATATCAATATCTTTGGAGTAATTTGAGTCCCGCTTTAATCTTCCTGCAACACACCTTTGAGTTTTGACCGGTTCCATGAAAAACAGTAGGACAAATGCATAATAGTGTGCCTGGGGCTCAGTTGTGACCCATACACCCCCTACTAAGTCAAGCTGAGTGGTTAATTACAGTATTTGTGTGCTGCTCAGACACTGTGGCTGCCTACTGGGGGATGCATGTCACCATAATTGAGGTATTACAAATTGTTTCATTTGAAGTGATTCTCCTGGTCAAAATAGGCAATTTAGGAATGGTCTAAATGAAGATGTCCTCAGTGAGATGGGCTGCATGGGACTGGGTACATGTCTTTGCATTTTTACACCAACAAGTAATTATTCTGAACGTTTGTCTTTGTATGGAGCAGCAGCAGACAATGATCCTAATTGAATCTTTGGAAGATTTATTCGCTGTTGTCATTTACACAACTGTTCAGAGGCACAACAAACTCAAAGTTTTTCCAGATGCGCTGCCTTCGGCAGATATTATGAGTATCACTTTGAGACTGCCTTCGAAATCAGGACATCCGACAGAGTTGCGGCAACCAACCTCCAATTGAGGGGCAAATTCAAAAACGCAGATTGCGATGGTTTGGCCATGTGTGTGGAATGGATGTGAGCAGACTACCACATCAACTCCTCTGACGTAAATGACCCACCCATTGGAGAATCAACCGAACGGAGAAAACATGGCTAAAACAGGTCGACGATGACATTAGAGATCGCAGAATAAATCTCGACGAGGCCAATTGCCAACGATCGCCATGCATGGAAACGAGTTGTGAAAGAAATTCAACAGCCATTGGCACTCACAGCAGCGTACGGGTTTAGGAGTCGATCCAAACCCAACGCCAGCTAGGGATCAAAGAAGAAGTTTTCGAGACTCAATTCAACACTGGGGAGAAGCCAGTTTACTAGTCATTGCTGTTTTGAGTCTTCTAGGATAGATCCCAAGGTTTGCACACCTTGATTTACGTACACTGTTCCAAAAAATAGTAATGTCAAAGTATCTTACTGTATATTTCACAGTTTTGTACTGTCTTTCTAGAATATCATTAATTTACATAAGTAGACTGTGATTTTACATGTCAAAGGTAAAATAACATAACATCACTGTAAATACACTCTAATAAGTAAAACATTGGTTCAAATAAAAAAAACATGTTAACGTTTTCCACTAGAATTTTTGAGTTAAGCCAACTTCTGGCAGAATAACATTAATTCAAAGCAATATTTTTGAGTATGGTGAAGTAGCTTTTTTGGCCACAATTAAAAACATTCTTAAGTAAAATTAACTTAATAATTTTCGACTAGAACACAAAAATTTAAGTTGATCCAACGTGAATTTTATGTATAGTGAAGTTACTTTTTGGCCACAAAAAAAACCACATTCTGAGTAACATGAACTTAATAATTGTCAACAAATACACAGGAATTCAAGTTGATCCAAGATTATATTTATGTACAGTGAAGTAACTTTTTGATCAAAATAAAACACATTTATAATTAAAATGAACTTAACTGTCGGCATAAATAGTATTTATGTTGGTCAAATATGATATTTTGGTTACAGTGTAGTCATTTTTTGGTCCCACAGGAGATTCTATAAGGCCATTTACCTGTTTCCCAGCAGGCTAATTCGCTCCAAAATACAACCTTGATCATTTGGCTGTGTCTTATAACCATGACTACCGCGTAGGCAGGCTCATGCATGGTGGTGCCTGCCCACAAAGAAGTCAAGGTTCTAAGACCTTAGAAACTTGTCGATCACTTTTTTTCCCAAACGAACGTCAGCCTTAACATGGGCTGTGTGTGCGCTTGTGTCATGACCTTCAGAAAAAAGAAATGGATGTTGTGTGTATTTGTTTGAATGCGGCAGATGTGATGCCAAATACCTGGACATCAGCTAAGGGACTCGTACCTGGTGCTCAGAAAGAATAGAAATTCAGACAGATGTATTCAAATGAGTTAGACCCATTTAATTACAATAACAAACATCACAATTCTTTAACGTGCGTGCGAAGTGCAAGATTTGTGGGCTTCAGTTTCCTAGAACACAAATTGCCCACTGAAACTTAAGGAACTGTGTATTAAAATTGTAATAAAACCTACTACTTGAATCCTCTTTTTTTTACTTTAACATGTGACAGTGAATCAAAACAAAAGATGACAGGCTGCTATACATTAAATGCATTAATTTAAACATAAAATGAGCAAAGCTTCTTTCATTCAACTTTGTCAGCACTCTTACAAAGTATTCTTGATTCTCTTCCATATTTGACTTTTCACCCTCAAGATTAAGGCCAGCTAAAGAGGGCATTACACAAACTTTAAAACACACCAATACCCTCAGAACACAGGTCATGGGAGAAATTAAACGCATTCCTTAAAAATGTGCAAATAACAGCATTTAAGACACGGCAAAACATTAACTCAGAAGACTTAAGAACAGCGCTTTAAAATTTAGTAAAACACAATGAAGTAGTGCCAGAAATGCAGGAATAAGGTTTTTGTGAAACTCACTCACGAATGGTCTATCAAGTCTGCTCTAGAAAATACCAAACTTAAGATTCATTACTTTAGAGCTGGCTTTTTGTCCATCAAGCTCAAGGTATAGCTTTTGAAATACCTCAAAGGTAAATTTCAGCTGCTTGGGATAGGTAAGGTTCAGAGCGTAGATTACTCCCATCATCAAAGCACAGGATCTGGCAACATCAATCCTCTCCAGGATCTTGGATCCCTCAACGATGATGGTTGGAGGCCCATCACCAATGATAGCAATCTTCATGATTTGCATTGCAAGGTCTGCGTTGAGCTCCTCCTCATCCTTGTAGGAGAAATTAAATGTTAGGATGTATAAAATACATAGCTCAAGCACTTCAGGATGACGTGCATAAGGGAATGAACTACTACAGGTAGGAAAATAAGCCAAAACAGGTTGTCTTTTGTGTTTTTCAGTGATTTTACTTTGTCATTCTGTAATTTTTAAAAGCTAAATTAAACCATAATCCAACGTTTAAAATAAAAAATGTCTTGTTTTTCACAGTTTTGTTTTTCCACTTTGAAAAGAAAATCTAATAAATCATTTTTAAGGGTTATTCCACTTCTAAGTGAAATTTTATCTATTGCCATATTGCCACAGTTAGAAAGTGAGAAACAAGCCTTTTGTAAACAGCACACTAATTCTCCTGATCCGGAAGCAATCCATTTGCTTTAGCAGAGCACAAACAATGTGTTACGTTTCGGTGTTGTCGGTGTGTTGTTTTTGGCGTGACTGTTATGTGTTTCCTGTTTACTTTGAAAGTCTGTGTTATCTTAGTGTTTTCAGTTTACGTTTCCCTGTCTCGTCAGTTCTAATTTGCCCCAGTTGTGTTTCCCTCCTGTTGTCTATTTTCCTGATTGCTCCCTCTATGTATTTAAACCCTGTGTTTCAGTGTGTCATGGTCGCGATCTCCCCCGTGTTGTAAATAGTTTGGTGTTTTGTTGTAAATAAATAGTTTGTTGTAAATAGCTGTAAATAGATTTGTCGATACTTTCGTTTTGGGATTTTGGTGGTGAGCTTTAGTGGGGTTTTTTTGTGTGTTTTTTTTCTTTATTTTTACTTTTTTTCGTGTTGCACTCCGGTTGCCTAGGCCGGGGTGTAACAAATGGAAGTGAATAGCAGGTGCTAGCATGTTGTGTGCAAAAGTGAAAAAATAAATAAAAAAATGACTAACAAAAATGAAAACAGTAATGAAAACAAATATTTCTTGGGAGCTCAGTAATCATGTTCACGGCAAATGAAAAGTGCAAAAGTAACACGGAAGATTTGCAGAAGCTGATTTAGACTTGAGACTACATTGCAGTTACGACAAACACCGCTGTAAACATCCACTGCATGGTGCATGGATATAACGCAACAGCTGGAAAAGCCTCCAGCTTCCATAAACAAACACACACAGCCACTACTATACAAGCATG